>NC_050073.1:47522556-49922556 GCF_009764565.3 Dermochelys coriacea
TTGCAAATCAGAGGAGACATTCTTGTACCAAGTGTTCATCTGTTCCTGTAGGTAACGGTCTTGCAGTGTTGCTACGCTTGGGGCTTGGCTACACTTGCGAGTTACAGCGCAATAAAGGAGCCCCGGGCGCACAAGCTCACTACACGTCCACATTGGCAAGGCATGTAGAGCCTGACTCTGACTCTGTGGCTACAGCGCTGCTGATATTCCACCTCGGCGAGTGGAATAACGTTTGGTGTGCCCCCGCTGGAGCGCCGCGGCACCAGTGTGAACGAGGTGTTGCATTACTGTACTCTGATCAGCCTCCGAAAGTGTCCCATAATGCCTTTAAGTCAAGTGGCCACTCTTGTCATTGTTTTTGAATCACTGCAGGAATGCAGATATGCCTTCTGAAAGCTCCGATTCTGACAGCTGGTTGCTTATCTGCCCCGAGACAAAGCAACCATTAGTGGAGAATGGTGTGTGTGCACGCGCGCGCGAGTGGGGGGTGGGGGGAGGGAAGGGCGGAAGGGCGGCTGCTGTCTGAACTTACAAGACAGCATGCTGCCATGCTTTTAGCCCTCCAAAAACCCACTGTGGGAAATGCTAACTATTACTAAAATTGTAGCATGAGTCTGCCCACTGTAGAAAGGGAGCAGGGGAACATTCCTCTGGCTGTACTGTTGTCTCATGTCAACACTGCTGCCATGTCACTTGCATTCTCGCTGCTCCTCTTCTGCCTCCCCCAACTTTTTCATGTGACTGCACATCCAGTCATTAGTGCTGTTTACATACAGGAGTTCTGTACAGCAGGAAACCTGTGCTAGACAATCAGGTCACTACTCCACAGGCCTTGTGATATGATGTTCCTTATAATAAACATAGTGTTGACTAGTCACAATAATAAAATGCTTCACAGAGTTGATGGAGATTGCAGGAGATTTTTAAATTAAAAAAAAATCAGCCAAGAAGTTAAATTGTAATTTAAGTGTGTTTAACTTGTACAGTCTTGTAGTTGACACCTGCCATGCTTCTGGAATTCCTTTTCAGCACAGTCCCTTCTCAAGTATTTGTTGTATCACATAGCAGCAGAATCTATTGATGTTTTGGTGTTAGTTGCAGGAATAAAGGTATAAGCAAAGCACTTTGCTCTGTTTGGTCACAACTATAGCTGTGGGATTTTTCTCGTGACATAATGAAAATGGACAAATCTTATTGGGTGGTGAGTATCCTTGTCCTAGGGTTTGTGTGATTAATTGCTATCAATGAAACCTTGGTACTACTTGGGGCATGTCTACACTTAAAATGTGGGATCGGCGCAGTTGCATCGCTGTAGCGCTCTAATGAAGACATTCTATGCCAACGGGTGAAAACTCTACTGTTGGCATAGTTTATCCACCTCCCTGAAAGGCAGTAGCTATGTTGGTGGGAAAAACTCTTCAGCCAACATAGCACAGTCTACGCAAGGGGTTAGCTCTGTACAACTACTTTGCTTGTGGATTTTTCACACCCCTGAGCGATGTAGTTATATAGGTCTGTAGTACAGATTGGACCATAGAAATGAATACAAACTGTAAAGCAAGAAAATCTGGTCAGCAGCAGTTCAAAGAGTCTGCTCCTGCAAGATGCCCAGGACCTTGCAGGATCGAGTCCCAAAAGAGTATCTATCACACATGATCTTTTTTATAATTGTTTGAGGTAATGGCTCAATCTTTTGCAGTTAAGGACACACAAAGCATACTGTTAAAATGTAATTTGTTTTGTACATTTTTAGAAGGACACTACAATGAAAACAATTTAATACTGTCTTTCTGTGTTATCAAAAACACACATACATGATTAAAACAGAATTTGCCATTCACTAGTCTTACTGTTAGCTTGCTCTTCACTCATCTTCAACATTGAAACCTGTCATCTTCGCTTCCTGGTTGTCAGGAATTTACTCACTACTGTGGTGGCTTTGGAGTCCCAGGACTTCTAGGAATTGGCAGGAGACTGTTTAATAAATTGACATTTATGATTTTGTGCATACACTAATTGGATGGTAAATGTACTTTAGGGATACTATGAGCTTAAAATAGATAATCTCCAAGTATGCAATTCCTTGTGCAATTATTGATATATTTTTCTTTCCCCTATCTTTTTACTGGATGAGGTATTTATAAAATAATAAAGCTTTAAGGCCAGTGTTCATGCAGGGTTTCTCCCTTCCAATACTGCAGCATGTTTTTACATGTTTATTCAAGCTTGAAATTTATACCTGTTGTGACAAAGCTCTGTCCTTGCCTCCATGGGTCCCGCGTTTCCTGGCGGATTTCGCGAGCCTCAGAGGCTCACTGTGACCCTCCCCGTAACCCTTCTTTCTCTAAAGACAAGGGTCAGTCTACTGAGCCATTTTCATTATAAGCCAGCGAGGGACGTGAGGACAAGTTATCCTTCCTTGCAAGTCTCTGTTGTCTCCCAGTCTCAGTGATTAATCAGGGGGCAAAGGTGGGGGGGAGCCCGGGCCCACCCTCTACTCCAGGCTCCAGCCCAGGGTCCCTAATAGTATCAGCTATGGTAGCTGACCTTTTTAGAGACATGACATGTACAATTCCCTGGGCTACTTCCCTCACAGCAGCCCTCACTTCCTCAAGCTCCACTTCACCCTTATCTCAGGGCCTCCTTCCTTGTGCCTGATATGGTGTGTACTACTCAGCCTCTCCAACAGCGCAACTTCCTCCCACAGCTCCTGACCTGCACCCCCACCTGACTAACTGGGAGGCTTTTAATTAGTTTCAGCCAGCCCCTGATTGGCTTCAGGTGTCCCAATCAACCTAGCCTTCTCCTTGCCTTCTGGAAAGTTCTTAATTGGCCCCAGGTGTCTTAATTGACCTGAAGCAGCTGCCATTTCACTTATCCTGGTACCAGGGATTTGTTTAGCCTGGAGCTAATATATCTATCTCCCATTACTTTTCTATAGCCACCTGGCCTTGCCCCGTCACACTACACATACACATCTAAAAAAGATTCTTAAATATTCATGTTTTATAAAAGATACCTGTTTAGATTCCAAGTTTAAAATGTTCCTGTATGCAAGACCTAATGCTGTTTTCAGATTCTGTGCTGCATACTCTTGAGTCAGCAGTTTGGAAAAACAGTCATGTATATCTATTTCACAACAAGATCTGTGAGTTATGTGAAGTAAGAGGAAGACCAAGGACAGCATAGGCCTATTACTTAATGAGGATGGAAAGACAATAACAGAAAATGAAGCAATGGCCAAAGTGTTAAATGTGTGTTATAGTTAACATCCTTTGATAGGATCTGAGGCTAAAATAGGGAAAGAACAAGTTTAAAATTACTTACGCAAGTTAGATGTCTTCAAGTCAGCAGGGCCTGATGAAATACATTTTAGACTACTCGAACCGACTGAAGAGATTTCTGAGCCATTAGTGGTTATCTGTAAGAACTCATGGAGGATGGGAGAGATCACAAAGGACTGGAAAAGGGCAAATAAAAAGGAGAATAAGAACAATCGGGAATTATAGACCATTCAGCTTAACTTTGGTACCTGGAAAGATAATGGAGCAAATAATCAATGTATAAGCATCTAGACATGAGCAGCGGGTGAGCTCCCACTTTGGGGAGGCTAGCCTGCCGGCCCCCCACTTCCACTCAAAGCCCCTCCCCCTGCATGCTGAAGCCTCGAACCCCCGGCTCCCTGTTAAAGGAAATGCCCTGAAGGGTCCCCCAGACCGGAGGAGTCCTGGCCCACCCGCCCCAGCCACATCTGGCCGAGCTGCTGCTGTCATCCCTGTCAACCCACTGCCCTCCCTGCTGAGTGCAGGACCTGCCCCAGTGCTGCCAGAGTTGGGCTGGGTCGAGCCACCGGCCCCAACACGAGGCCAAGCCTCCTCAGTCTGCTGGCTCTCTGCCTCGCTACCCTGTCCCGAGGAGGAGGGACACGGCAAGCAGTGGGGACCTGGGGGTGGGTTGAGTGGAGGAGACAGGGGTCTCAGAAGGGGCGGGGCCACCGTGGTTCAGTTGTCTGGTGCTGGGTTGGGTCCCTCCCAAGTTACGTAGGATGTTCTGTTTTGTTTTGGTCATCCTTCATCTCAAAGATGGCTGGATTTTGGTGAATTAAGATTGTATTGTGTATGTGGTTTTGTGAAGCACTTTGATTCTTTGAGATGAAAGGCACTGTGTGTAAAATGTTAAATATATGCGTTCTATTGGTATCTTGCCTCTTTCCTAAAGTGTTTTGAGATTCCTTGTTTGTAGAGAATATAAATACAAAATCAAATTCTACTGAGTTTAGCATGTTTGAATACACAGAGGGAGTTTGTCAGTTCAGGCTGCCCTGCTGTTAAGATGCTCATGCTGTGCCGTTTTGTGTTGCTGTATACTGTAGCATATTGCCAACATCACTTTCACACCCTGTCATCAAATTCAGATTTAAGAAGTTAAACTAAAACATACATTTCTAGCCAAAGAACTTTTTTGAAAGGAATATATTTCAGACACTGGTAACATGAATGCCATCAAAACAAAATTATGTGGGACAGTTGTTCACTTAGGACTTAGCACTTTGATATTCTATAAGGGTGTAAACCAAGCTCTTGGCACTAACGAACAGTGCTGAGAAAGTTGGGGCAGTGTCAGAAAAGGGTAAATCTGCTCTACAACTTAGGAGGACATAAAGTTCACAGATGCTGCAGCTGAACTTCCAAAAGATCAGTCTGTAAGGCAGAGCCCTACCACCTTGAGGTATTGACTTGTAAGCAGTGAAGTTAAAAAGGAATTGTGCTTGGGTAGTGCTCCAGTATTTGGGGTGGTATTGGGGAGTCAGTACTACTTCCTTCTGAACTAGTACCCATATGTGATTTTTGAAGGACAGTGTGCTGCTGGAGATGCCATCTTTTGGAGATATAAAACTGTCCAGACCATTTGTGGTCATTAAAGCCTTTAGTTCTTTAGGGGACGTCTACACAGCAAATAAACACATCTGGCTGGTCCAGGTCAGCTGACTCTTGCTGGCAGGGCTAGGGTTGTGTAGACATTTGGGATCTGGAATTCTTCCCCTATGTGGCGTCTCAGAATTCAGGCTCCAGCACAAGTCCAAACGTCTACACAGCAATTTTACAGCCCCGTGAGCCTCAGTCAGCTGATCTGGGCCAGCTGCAACTGTGCTGTGGGTCTTTTATGCCAGCGTAGACATACCCTTAATGACCTGTAAAGTTCTATGCGGTTTGGACTCTGGCTGTCTGAAGAAATGGCCTTTCTTCCCTGATAATTCCACTGCAGCTGAAGCTAGTAGAGGGGTTTGAGGAAAAATCCCCTGATTTTATTATTGGCAATCAAGATCCCATTGTGCTAAGGTCTGTATAACTGCATAGGAGAAACTATTCCTGCCTCAAATTGCTCACAGTTTAAGGCCCTGTTTCAGCAGGGAACTTAAGGGTGTGCCTAACTTTAAGCATGAGTAGCCCCCCTGAAGTTGATGGGAATACTTACATGCTTAAAGATGGACACAAGCTTATGAACCCAAATCTGGGTATAACTTAAAGGTTTGTAGCCTGTTATGGTTAGGTCATGTCCTTATATTTTGGATTTTTATTCTTGTTGTGCTACTTTTTCTATTGTGCCTACAGGTAATGGTTAAGAACTTTCGAAAATATGAAGAAGAAATAACTTAAGAATAGAAAAGTCAGTTTGCTTAAAATCACTGAAGAACCTGGAGAGGTTTGAAAAAAATAACCTGGAATGCTGCCCTTGCAGCAAGGGTGTGAGGGCATTGTGGAACCTTGGTCTGTAATCATCAGGTGGCTTTCCATTATGAGTGACATTTATGGGGGAAATCCATTGCAAATATCACCTAGTTATTCAAATTCCCATTACACTCAATGGGTAGAAGCCATGCCATACTGTCATTCCTGCTTCATGGGGATAATCTTGCTGTAAGCCCCAGTGTCTCCCATTAGTGGAGACTGTTAGTGTAACAGAGCTGCACATTTCTTAAGTCTCCAGTGACTGCAAGGGATCATGAGCTTTATTCTTCATGGAGAATAAGGGTTTAACTCCTTTACCCCTGAGTTCTTTTTTATGACAGCCAAAATGCACTATATATAGTTTTTAGGGGTTAAGATCTTAATTATGCGTAGCTCTGAAAGACCCAGTAATCTTCTGACTGTTTGCCATTCTAGTCACAGTTTTTAGTGATAAGTGTATCACCTCTCAGACGGCAATTAAAATCCTGTGGCTGGCCCATGCCAGCTGATTTGGGCTGGGAGGCTTGGGCTATAAGGGGCTATTTAATTTTGGTGTAGACGTTTGTGCTCAGGCTGGAACCCAGTTTCTAGGATGCTCCGAAGTAGAAGAGTCCTGGGGCTTGGGCTGCACCCCGAGCCCAAACATCTGCACCGCAGTTAAACAGCCTCCGAGTCCAAGCACCGTGTGCCTCAGTCATTTTAGTGTAGACATACCCTAAGAGGCAGCTGAGCCCATTGGATAGGGCACTAGACTGGGACTCGGGAGACCTGTCCTTGACCTGCTCTGTGACCTCAGGCAAATTTTTATTCCTGTGCCTCAGTTTCCCCCCAACCCTTCTGTGTCTTGCCTATTTAGCCGTAAGATCTTTTGGGCCAGGGATGTCTCCTATGTGTATGTACAGTGCCAAGCATTGTGGATGTGGGTCTCAGTTAGGGAACCTAATTACTACAGTAACACAAATAAATAACATGATATTGACAGCATATACCCCGATTCTGGAAGGGAAAGAAATTGAGGGAGTCAATCTTTCTAACTTTAACTTAAGCAATGCAGAAGACCCTTTTGCCATGTTTTCACAGTATTTGCACATTGCAGTAGCCAGGCACTAAAGTCAACAGGGTCTCTCTCCCTTGCACAGGATAAGCAGACTTCTTGATAGCAGATCACATGCCCATATCCTATGAGGTGCTGAGCACAGTTCACTGCCATTGCTGTGATTGGAGTTGAGGACACACAGCAACTATCAGGATTATAGCTCTATGTTTATGCATCTGTCTAGTGCCAGATTTAAGCAGTGTTGACTGGTGGTATGTCTTTAAATAGATTTAATTTCTTCATCTTCAAGGCTTGTTAAGTCTAAACTCCTTAGTCAAATTTGTACACACTCTACTTTGGCTTTTTGCAGCTGAAACAGGAGTTTCTCTCAGTTGTATCGACAGTGCAAACAGAAATTGCATCATCTTAAGACAGGAAGGATAGTCTTGTGGCTAAAGCACAGGACTGGGATTCAGGACTCCTAAATTCTGTTCCTTGCTGTGCTACAGATTTGTGTGTGACCTTGCGAAGTCCCTTATTCTCTGTGCCGCAGTTTACAAATAAAAATGAGGGTGGCACCTCCCTCCTAGTGGTTTTGTGATGAATTCCTTAAGCGCTTTGAGACCCTTGGATGATAGCTGTGCTAGAATTTTGGCATATTTATCCTTGCTATCTTATAAGGAAGAGACCTGGTCGGATAACTTAAAAGTTTAATAGGGGCAATGTCTGACCTTCCCTTTCCATTGATTTCTCTCCTGTTTGTCACTGCGGATAACATTCCTTCCTACAGTCCTGGCAACCATTTCAGGAGCCAGTTTGGTAATTTAAATAAGAAGCCATTTCCCCTCTCCATGCTTTGCCCATTCTGTTAAAAAGTTTATATTGGTTTGGTGTCAGCTGTTGCTACTGCATGGGCTGTTTACAAACTGTCAGTGTCCCTCTTTTCCCCCACCACTAAGCAGGCCTCATGAGCTTTGGCCATATGTGTTTTTGTCTGTATCCAAGCAGAAATAACAGCTGTAGTGGAGACAGCTAAATTCAAGGCTGGGGCTTTCAGCAGAAATCCCCAGCTGTGAAGCCCAGCCATGCAGTATTGTGGGGTTTAAAATAGGCCCAGTGGTAGTCAGTTCAATCCTTGAACAAAAAAACTCCCTGTCCCAGTCACTCCTCAGAAAGGAGAAGCAAATCTATTCATTAACTAACATTTTAGTAGCACATTTATTTTAGAAAGATCCTCAAGTGATGTACACAGTGTGTACACACATCTTTGTTCCCAGCTTTGAAGTGCAGCCATCTCTGGGGTGGAGCATGTCAGCTGTTTAACATAGCAATGCTATATGATGATGCTTAGAATAGAAAGTAAAGAATATAGAGTCATCACCTTATGTTTATGGTAGTGCTGATGATATGGTGGGTGCTTTCCAGACACTCAAGAAGGAACAGCCCCTTGCATTGAGGAGCTCCCATGACAGACATCCAAGTAGGTGGAGGATGGAGGAAAGGCCACAACACACAGGGAACAAACAACAGATTTTTAAAAAAAAAGTCAGCAAGATTCAGGCAACCCAGCAGAGATGAGTCTTTAAAATAGATTTAAATGGTGATGAGGGTTATGGCTTAGTGGATGAGCTCAGGAGGTCAGTGTGCCTAGGGGGCTATATAGAAAAAAGTCAAGAGGCTGACCAACAGGTGATGAAGTTGGGAATATTTGAACTCGAGTGGGGGCACAATCCTCGCACTCTACTTGTGAGGATAAGAAGGGAATATGTTGGGTTTTCTGATAAGTAGCCTGATTTTTCTTGCCACTTCACTTACGAATTTGTAGCTGAGTACGCCCTCTTGAGAAACTAGATTGCTGCAAAAATGGTAAAATTCAGTGCTTTTGTATGTTTGTGTTTTGTAAACGTTGATTGTCAGATTATTTGTCTCCGTGACCTTAAATTGTTGTAAGAGTTCTCTGCTTTTGAACTTGTATGGCTAGACTTGATCCATCTGAAGTCATGGAAATGCTAAAGATCAAATATAGTGGTTCTCCTAGCTGTGGTCATGGGTGGCCAATTGTCTGTGGACAAAAAATTGGGGACAAGAGGGAATTCCTTAAATCTGAGGTTTTACATCTCTCCCTTCTGTGAATGCATTATTTACGAGTTAACATTATATTATACCAGTCCATCTGTTTTCACAAGTAGCCCCCACAACTTCTAATGTTGGATGCATCAGAAATGTAATCATCAGGCAATTTAAGTGGTGGTGGGTGGGAGGGAGGAATTAAAATTGCTTAGAGATTAGGAGTCTTCAAATAATCCCTAGCAAGTGTCTTTTTCTTTGCTTGTGACAGATGGTTTATGTACTGTTGATGGATCCAGAGCTAGCCTGTCTCATCCGTCACTTCTCAGAGCCAGTTTGGAAGTATATCGGGATGCTTGTCTTTTGTTCTGCCAATGCTTGTTTGGCAGCAATGCAGACAAAAGCAAATCCAGCTGGAGTCTGGGCTCTACAGGGATTTAGGGGACAGGTTGACAAACAAACAGCTGTAGACAAACTTATTGGGTGGCATCAAATGTAATTATTTAAGAAGAAATGGAAAGGAAAATGAGTTTTTGTTTGTATTTTTACTTTATTTACTTCTATCGTGCTTTTAACAAGGGATTTCAGTGTGCTTTACAAACTTAGAGTAATTCAGGACCCTGAGCAATAGGTGTACTATCTCCATTTTACAGGTGGGTAAACTGATGCAGAGAGGTTAAGTGACTTGTACACAAAGAATCAATGGTAGAGCCAGGAGCAGAACCCACAGGGGTCCTTATGTTCAGTATTCTGCTATGAGCACAAGTGAGCACTGCCTCCCGGTTTCGGTATACTGAGTGTTAGGAAATCAGATGTTTATCAGTGTTGGCAGGAGGAAAGCAAGAGAGGTAACAGGGCCTAATTGGTTAGTTCTCTTGCTCTCGCATGGACAGGTATAGAGCAGTGGTTCTCAACCTGCAGGCTGCTTGCTGCCCAGTCAGCACACAGCTGCGGCCCATGTGACATCCTCAGGGCCATACAGGTAGTATATATGTTGTGTGGATGCAGCCCATGTAACACATGGAGAGCTGCATACGCAGCCCACAATGGTAAATAGGCTGAGAACCGCTGGTGTAGAGGCTGTTAGGTGCTTGCATGATGTTGTCCTGAGTCGAATCTGATGAGTTGCAATGCATTTATATCAGCGCTTGAGTGGAACTAGAACACACTATTGAGAGCCAGAATAGTGTTCAGTACCTCTGGGGTGTGTGTGTGTGTGTGTGTGTGTGTGCGCGCGCGTGCGCACGCATGCATGCAGTGAAACAGGGTGGGGGCATAGAAGGCTCAGGACCCTCCGCAGGCCAGCTGTGAGCATAGACCTGGCTGCCTCCACTTCCTCCCCTCACTCTTACTTGAGACAGCAGTGCAGGCACTCAAGGTAACAGGCTGGGGCACCTGCATCCCACGCAATGGGGGAGCTACGCTGCTGTTCCAGTACTGTGAGCTGGGAGGGGAGGCCCCAGCATTCCTCTAGCCCCCTGGCCCAGACAGGGGAGCAGGGGGGAAGGGGGCTGCAAGCGTTTTCCACAGGCAGCTGGGGTCTCTCAGTGCTGCACAGTATCCCTGCCTCCCTTGTGCTCTCTGGGCTGTGCATTGCCCTGGCACCAAGGGCCCGTCCCAGCACTTTCAGCTTAGCACATCTCCAGCCCATTACCTATTGAGCAGACTTGGCTGGGAGGGGTGGTAGCAGTTGCTGGGTGTCTGCTCAGAGCTGGCCATGGGGGCCTGGTTTCACCTCCTGTTTTTTCCTGTCACTTAATGCATTGTATCCAAGCCTAGTACTATAGGAATCTAATTCTGTCCTCCATGAAGGAAGAGATCTGATTCACTATGATTAAAGGTTTCAGAATAGCAGCCGTGTTAGTCTGTATTCGCAAAAAGAAAAGGAGTACTTGTGGCACCTTAGAGACTAACAAATTTATTAGAGCATAAGCTTTCGTATCCGATGAAGTGAGCTGTAGCTCACGAAAGCTTATGCTCTAATAAATTTGTTAGTCTCTACGGTGCCACAAGTACTCCTTTTCTTTTTACTATGATTAAACTGACCCCTGCTGATCCTTGTATGTTAGCAACAAGATGATAATCAGGGAAAGTGTGGAACCCTTACTGAATGGGGAGACAACCTAGTGACGATGTGGAAAAAGCGGAAGGACTCAATGCCTTTTTTTCCTCTCGGTCTTCACAGACAAGGTTAGCTCCCAGGCTTCCGCACTGGGCAGCGCAGTATGGGGAGGAGGTAAACAGCCCTCAGTGGTGAAAAGAACAGGTTAAGGACTATTTAGAAAAGCTGGACATGCACAACTCCATGGGTCCGGATCTAATGAATCCAAGGGTGTTGAGGGAGTTGGCTGATGCGATTGCAGAGCCATTGTCCGTTATCGTTGAAAACTTCTGGTGACTGGGGGAGGTCCCAGACAATTGGAAAAAGACAAAAATAGTGCCCATCTTTAAAAAAGGGAAGGAGAATTCTGGGAACTACAGACCGGTCAGCCTCGCCTGAGTGCCTGGAAAAACCATGGAGCAGGTCCTCAAGGAATCCATTTTGAAGCACTTGGAGGAGAGGAAGGTGATGAGGAACATGGATTCACCAAGGGCAAGTCATGCGTGACCAACCTGATTGCCTTCTATGATGACATAACTGGCTCTGTGGATATGGGGAACATGCTGGACACGATATATCTTGACTTTAGCAAAGCTTTTGATATGATCTCTCACAGTATTCTTGCCAGCAAGTTAAAAATGTATGGATTGGATGAATGGACTATAAGGTAGATATAAAGCTCGCTAGATCATCGGGCTCAATGGGTAGTGATCAATGGCTCGATGTCTAGTTGGCAGCCGGAATCAAGCAGAGTGTCCCAGGGGTCTGTCCTGAGGCCGGTTTTGTTCAACACCTACATTAATGATCTGAATGATGGGATGGATTGCAGCCTCAGCAAGTTTGCAGATGACACTAAGCTGTGGGGAGAGGTAGATATGCTGGAGGGTAGGGATAGGGTCAAGAGTGACCTAGACAAATTGGAGGATTGGGCCAAAAGACATCTGATGAGGTTCAACAAGGACAAGTGCAGAGACCTTCACTTAGGACAGGAGAATCCCATGCACTGTTACAGGCTGGAGACCGACTGGCTAAGCAGTAGTTCTGCAGAAAAGGGGATCTGGGGATTGCAGTGGACGAGAAGCTGTACATGAGTCTACAGTGTTCCCTTGTTGCCAAGAAGGCGAATGGCATATTGGGCTGCATTAGTAGGAGCATTGCCAGCAGATCGAAGGAGGTGTTTATTCCCCTCTATTCAGCACTGGTGAGGCCACATCTGGAGTATTGCATGCATCCAGTTTTGGGCCCCCCACTACAGAAAGGATGTGGATAAATTGGAGAGAGTACAGTGGCGGTCAGCGAAAATTATTAGGGGGCTGGAGCACATGACTTATGAGGAGAGGCTGAGGGAACTGGGTTTATTTAGTCTGCAGAAGAGAAGAGTGAGGGAGGATTTGATAGCAACGTTCAACTACCTGAAGCGGGGTTCCAAAGAGGATGGAGCTAGGCTGTTCTCAGTGGTGATAGATGACGGAACAGGAAGCAATGGTCTCAAGTTGCAGTGGGGGAGCGCTAGATTGGATATTAGGAAAAACTATCTCACTAGGAGGGTGGTGAAGCACGGAATGGGTTACCTCGGAAGGTGGTAGAATCTCCATCCTTTGAGGTTTTTAAGGTCCGGCTTGACAAAGCCCTGGCTGGGATGATTTAGTTGGGGTTGGTCCTGCTTTGAGCAGGGAGTTAGACTGGATGGCCTCCTGAGGTCTCTTCCAACCCTAATCTTCTATGAGTCAAAGATGTTGACCCAATGAACATAGAATAAAATGTAGATAAAACCAAAAATAAATAAATAAAAACATCACTCTGGGAGATAGATTAGATTGAAGCATTGGGTTTTGAATACCTAGACTCCTGAAACACAGGTTAACATCAGTGTTAACTCAGCCCTTCCTCCATGGTGGAAGTCTAAGTGTTTGTCTATACTGCCAAAAAAAAAAAAAAAAAAAAAGCCCCACTGTGGTGAGTCTCAGATCCTGGGTAAACTGACTTAGGCTCCTGCTATGGGGCTAAAAACAGCAGTGTAGACACTTGGGCTCGGGCTGGGATCAGGTTCCGAAACTTAGTGAGTTTTAGAGCCCGAACCCGAACATCTACACTGCTATTTTTAGCCCCATAGCATGAGCCCTGCGAACTGGAGTCAGTTGACATGGGTGTTGAAACTTGCTGCCGTGGATCTTTTTTTGCAGTGTTACTCATGAGGGCATTCTGCGCCAAAAATTAAAAATTCTGTGCACAATATTTTAAAATTTTGCAAGTTTTATTTGTCAGTAAACAAATGCAGAGTTCCAGCATGGCAGTGGGGAGCACAGGCCACTGGCTGCACGAAGGTGGGAAATCACCCTGCTGCCTCCCCAACCCTATCCTGGGACATGGACTCAGTGGTGAGGTTGCACCTGACCCTCACACAGCACAAGGCCTGGACCTCTGCCTCTCTGTGCCAGGCGCACCAGGTATGGGGAGGCAGATTTAACCAGGCAGATCCAAGTGTGAAGGGGCTTGGTGAGAGGATTCTGTGTGGGACAATCTGGGCACAGGCAGATTGTGATGGGGATCTGGATGCATGGAGGCTCGTTATGGGGGTTCCAGGTTCAGGGCAATGGGACTCTGCAGGGGCTTCCAGTTGAAGGTGATTGGAGCTCAGCGGGGGAGTCTGGGTGCTGGGGGAGTGGGCCTTGGTGGGGTGGAGGTTGGGTGCAGTTGGAGATGAGTGATGTGAATGTCTAGATGTGGGGGCTTAGGGCGATGCTGAGGGTGGGGCTTGTCAGGGTGGGGGGTTGAGTGAAGGGAGCTGAGTGGGGGGGTCTGGGGTGCAGGGGGGGTGTCTGGAGGCAGTGGGCTCCAGATGCAGAGGTTGAGGTTCAGTGGGGTGGGGTTCGGGTATTGAGTACTAGTGAGGGTTCTGGGTGTACAGATTGAGGCTTGGCAGGGATGTCTGACTATGGAAGGTCCGGCTGCATGGGGATTGGGTTATTTACCTCTCCGCCAGCTGCTCTGGGTGCCTGAAATGACTTGCCTGCACTGCTAGGGAGTGGTGCGTGACTGCTCTTGCAGCTTCTCTTTGCTTCCCTGCCAGAAAGTTATTTTTCTGCAGGGAAGCCAAGAAATCTGCAGGGGATATGAATTCTGCGCACATGCAGTGATGCAAAATCCCCCAGGAGTACAATGTAGACTTACCCTGAGTTTCACCATATTTACTGTGTGCAGATTTTTTGGAAGAGACCTTATAAACTCTGACCTACTCTAGGTGGATGTTTAAAGATCCTATTGAACTTCTTGCAGAAGTTTGTCCTGATATCTTTGGCCCAAAATGTCACTTACTCTAGTTATTGCACTGTACCTTTCACCCCAGAGTTGGCTGCATTTCAGTGGCGCTATATGTTCTGTAGCTTTTAACGGGTGTTGGAACCTTTGAGGCTAAAGGTACCCTGTAAGAAATATCCATTTCTGTCTGTGATGATAGAAAGTGGAGTGCTCAGAGGTGGCTTGTTTTTTTGGGGAGTGGGGATTGCTGCTGTATTCTTCAAGCGTTTTTTTTTTTTTTTTTTTTTTTTTTTTTTTTTTTTGGCAAGTATTCAATATTTAGATGCCAGCATTTTTGGAAGTAGCTGTTTAAACCAGACTGGTTTCCCTCATCCAATACCCTTTTAAAATGAAACATGAGGCCTTTTTCATTCAGCCCAGATGGTGTGCTTTTTTTTTTTTTAAGTGAGCAATGTATTGCAGTGAAAATGGGCCACTTTTTGCTTTTCTTCTTTTTCTTTAACTGAACATATCCATGCATCTAGTGTTTAGTTTGGATTCAGAACAAGAGAGGCTGCAGGGTAAGTATGTCAGCTATTGGAAAGCTTACTCTGCCAGACTGAAGAATTTCTGCCATTGCCAATAGGCTGCACAAAAGCTGACATCTATATGGACTGTATTTTAAACTCTGGTTCATCCCTACAGGGAACTGGGTGATCTAATTTGGTCCTTTCTGTAGCACCCCCCTCTGAATTATCCAGTAGGCTGTGCCTTGGGTGAGGGGGAAGGCAGTGGGCAAAAGCATCACATTCCCATGGGTTGAGAAGCAACAACTGGATTGAGGATCTCCTTATGGGCTTTGGGGTTTTTTGAAGTTGTTTCAGTAGAAGAGAGTGAAGGGAATTTTTAAAGCCAGTAAGCAAAAAGAGAAACTTAATGTAAACTATTCCACATGTGGAATTGTTTTGACAACTCCATGTCCACAATTGGATTCTTTAGAGGTGGAGTAATCTGAATAATGAATATCTTAGATACATTTAATATATGATTTAAATGTTTCAGCTCGTAACCTCTGACTTTTCTGGCAGTTGATAAGGACCATCTTAGAAAGCAATTGGTTGGTGGTCTAGGTATTGGATGGAATTAAGGAGATCTCTGTTCTAATCCTACCCCTGCAACAAACCTCTTGTATAACTTTAGACAAATAACTGAATCCCTCAGTATCTCCATTTCCCCTCTTTGGTAATACATCCCTGCCTGAAAGGGTGGTTGTGAGAATAAGTTCAGTGAGTGCCATAGAACAGTCTATAAATATTTTACTGGGCAATGGATGGGATTTGATGGCTGTTCTCAGAATGTCCTAGTCTATTCAGGAAAGAACAATTATAGTCTATTTATTAAAGTGGGATTGTAAGAATGTTCAAAGATTTCTTTCAATGAGATTTCCTTTAGTTAAGTTGTAGCTTTGAAATGAGTCTGAGGAACGTGGCCAGTTTATTTTCAGGAAAAATACAAATAAAACTAGAAGCAGATGGTGGGCTTTCGACCCTCTCCTCAAGGGGCTCCAGAGTCTGTAAGACCACTGTCTTTTTGTATCATGTATGTTGGAAATGCATCTGACAAGCTTTCTTCCTCTGAAATTCTGTGATCTTTAGAGAGGGAAGATGGGTCTGTAGTCAAGGCAAAAGTCTGGGAGTCGGGAGGCCTGGGTTCTGTTCCTAGCTTTCCCACAGACTTCCTGTGACAAGTCACTTGCTCTGATTGTGTCTACACCAGGATTTTAATTTCAAAAGGGGGTGCTCTGTGTGATTTGAGAATGGTTAGATGACATGGTGGCAAAAAACAGATGAAACTTTTCTGCTTCCTCCGATGCAGTGATCCATGGATCTGCACCTTTTGGGAATGGCAGATCAGAAAATCCTAATGTAGATTAGGTTTCTGTGCCTTAATTTCCTCTTCTGTGAAATGAGGATAACGCCCCTTCACAGTGATTAACAGCTGCAAAACATTTTGCTCTTTCCATCCCGGGATCTCGTTAGAAATACCTGTTGTTATAATTAAATGTTCCCTTGATGCGGTGCTGACCTGCAAGGGTGAGCCCTCTCTGTAAAACAAATCCTGCTGAATCTTAAACTGCTTGATGCTGAATAATAAATCTAGGGAGAACACAGATCAACTGTACCTTCACAAGGGGAAAAATAGTTCCAGCTATCTTGTTTCATATTTCTTTACCTACCTAAAGAAAACCTTGGTTGGTATGATTGTCATAGGTTCTCTTTGGTTGCAGGGATATGTTTGTATTCTTAGCACATTGGTGGCTATTTGCTAATAGAGGGTTGCTGTAATATTGACAGATCGTTTTCACCTTCTGCATTATTGCTAGGCAGATACATATCAGTGATGAGAGAAATGACTTGAACTGGATTAAGGCAACAATAAAAATTGACTTGGTGGTTTGAGCATAGGCGTGCCAAACTTTTTGTGTCTATGGGTATGTCTGGCAGCGCTTTAACGTGGCTGCATAGTCATGGCTCCAGCACTGGGAGAGAGCTCTCCCAGCGTTGTAATATAACCAACCCCGTGAGGGGAATAGCTCCCAGCGCTGTAGCATTATCTACACTGCCACTTTACAGCGCTGAAACTTGCATCGCTCAGGAGGGTGTTTTTTCATGCCCTTGAGCAAAAGAGTGTTTCAGTGCTGTAAGTGGCGGTGTAGACAAGGCCTATGACAGTGCTCTATGGCTCTGCCCTAGTCATGTGTGTTGCTGGCAACAGTTGCCAGCAATAGCTGCAGTCGAACTGGTGGTCCACACAATTTTCCCTGAAGGATAGCCCAGGGCAAACCATGTTAAATTCTTGTTTAAAACAAATTATTCAGACCTGAACCAGAGTTGAATTGGCTTGTCCCATGCCACTGTCGGAAATGGATGCTTTTCTTGGTTAAGACAAGGCTAGAGTGAACAGGCACTGAGCTGGGGGACTCTTTCCAGCATGTACTAAATAGCAGCATTTCTGCACTGGGAGATGAGAATTAAATCTGTTTCACTTGAACAAGAAAGCAACAAAGCAGGGAGTTTGGATGAAATTGGTAAAAACAGAAAAGGGATTGTCAGCTGTGTGGTCTGCTTGGGTCTGTTCTGTTCTCAATAGTGGCTGCTTTTTATATACAGCACTGGAGACAGAGCTAGTCGCGGAGCCTGTAGTTAAAGCTGCCCAATCTGTCCCATTATAAGTAGGGCCCTACCAAATTCACGGTCCATTTTGTTCAGTTTCATGGTCATAAGATTTAAAAAATCATAAATATCATCATGATTTCAGCTATTTAAATCTGAAATTTCATGGGGTCACTTCAAATTTGTAGGGGTCCTGATCCAAAAAGGAGTTGTGGGGCAGGGGTCATGAGGTTATTGTAACGGGGGGGGGGGGGGCGGAAGGTTGCAATATTGCTACCCTTACTTCTGTGCTGCTGCTGACAGCAGCGCTGCCTTCAGAGCTGGGCAGCCGGAGAGTTGCTGCTGACAGTAGCTCAGAAGTAAGGATGGCATGGTAGTGTATTGCCACCCATACTTCTGCGCTGCTGCTTGTGGAGCGCTGCCTTCAAAGCTGGACGCCTGGCCAACAGCCTCTGCTTTCTAGCTGCCCAGATCTGAAAGCAGCGCAGAAGTAAGGGTGGCAATGCCGCAACCCCCCTAAAATAATCTTGTGACCCACCACCACTGCAACTCCCTTTTGGGTCAGGGCCCCAATTTGAGAAATACTGGTCTCCCCTGTGAAATCTGTATGGTATAGGGTAAAAGCATGCAAAAAAACAGATTTCACCGGGTGAGACCAGATTTCATGGCCCTTGACATGTTTTTCATAGCTGTGAATTTGGTAGGGCCCTAATTATAAGACTGATTATCGGTTGCTTATAACTTTGCCAATCTTTAATGCTTCAGGCTGAACTTGTCTGCTGCAGGCTGAATTTTGGGGGGAAAGTTTCAACAAAAACAGCTAAGCCATTTGCAAGAATAAAATTAAAGAAAAATACTAGGTATTTCGGGAAGAGTCTGATTTAATGAGAAAGTGAGGTAGGAATGGTGGACAGAGTCAGGGCCTGGCTGGGCAAGGAGCTTGAGGAGGGGCAGGGTAGGGAGGAAGACAGGGATGAAGAGAAGGAAATCCTCCATATCCCATCCTCTACTGTTGCAGCTTGTTCCATTTCAGACCTAAAATGCAGCTTTTGAGGACTTGCCTTTCCCCTGGGGTGTGGGAGGGGGAACCCTATCTCTAAATCTTCATTTTTGACCTGCAAGCTAACTACTTTCCTAATAAGGTATGTGCATACTCCCCATATTTTCATTCATTGGAGTTTAGCTCTCTTTGTGATGTTTGCATTTGTGAGCTTCAGTGCATAAAAATGCAAGAGCTTGACTGATATTACTGGTTAGAGTGCCTCATGTTAAATGTAGCGCGAAACTTCTCTAACATGCTTCTATCCTGATCTGCAGCATTCCTGCCATTCTAGTACTGAACCCCCTCTCCTTGGCAGACTGCTTTAATGTGCCAACTGCCTTACTAGCATGTGAACAGATGCTTGCCAGGGGACTAGATTAGAAAGCTCACTTTTAATTTTGACTAGCAGCACTGAATTGAAAGGTTAATATTCATTAACTAACATGCCTCCTAGCTTCGAGGTGGTAGGAATATGTTCTGCAGACACAATAATGATCAGACAAAGGTATGGGGATTTGGAGTCCAGTGTGTTGTGTCTGATGAACTTATTAGACTGGAAATATTAGGAAGGAAGGGAGAGATTAAAGCTAACCCTGCTCTAGTGGGTGGGAGTAAGGGGAGAGGAGGGGACGATGGTGCTGGAATGTGGGGAAATAGTGAGCCCCTTTCGAAACATTGTGAAGGGGTAGCTTGTTCATTGTCTGTGTTTAATCTATCATTGACGGACAGTATTCTCATTGGCTCGGCATGTGTTCTTTGTCTACCACAGGAATATGCCTTGTGAAGTTAAAGCAGGTCCTGTATATTGGGTGTTTGGTTTTTTCCCCCCCTTCTGTTACAGAGAGCCAGCTGTTGCCTGGGAATAACTTCACAAATGAATGCAACATTCCTGGAAACTTCATGTGTAGTAACGGACGCTGTATCCCAGGGGCCTGGCAGTGTGATGGGCTGCCAGACTGCTTCGATGAAAGTGACGAGAAGGAATGCCGTGAGTGACCCCTGTGATTATCTTACATGTTTTGTACCGTGAGGCTCAGTTAGATAGCATTATTTGCATGTGTTGTGGTCCATATTCTTCAAGTGATGAATCATCTGCCTGACTTGTTGTTTGCCTTTTGGTGGTGACAAATAATGTGCCGTTACAGTACCTTTTCATCTTGCTACTAGCCTGATCAGAACCTTCTCCTCTGCATCTCTTGCTATTTGAAATAATTCTTGTATCTCACCACCTCATCAACTCACCACCTTATTTCAGATATTTGCCGAACACCTCTCTCATGCTTCATCTGTGATTCTTAATTTTTTCTCCCTCTGATAGACTGAACTCTTGAAGCAGCTTCAAATGATACACAATAATCTTTCTGGCTTACAGTGTTTCTAAAACATCAGACCTGAGTTGCAGCATCCTTCTGCCTAAGCACGTTTTGTGGTTCAGGTGCAGCCTTGGATCTCAGTTCCTCATCCTGAAAAATGAGGATAATACTTTCTCGTAGCGATTTAGGTGTTAAGCTCTTAGTAAGACAATTCCTGTCCCATGTGGCTCTACAGCACCTAGCACAATAGGGCCCTGATTTCAATTGGAGCCTCTGGGCTCTACTGTGGGATCAGAGTGCTTGGATTCCCTTCTGAGCTTAGCATGCTCCTTAATTAGCAATGCAGGAGGGGGGACATGACACTCCATACTACACCAACCTTCCAAGAGCTAAATGTGCTCCCAGCCCCCAGGTTGCCATACCAAAATTGGCATCTTAAAGCTGGTTGAAAGAAGGCATTTTTAAAACGTAAGTATTTACAGGACACGGTCTAGGAGGTTTTGCTGCCTATTGCCTGAAAACTGTCATTTCCCCCCAGATGCAAATATAGAGACTCCTAATGAAAGAGCACTGGGCTGGAGTTAGCATTCATTTGTTCATGAATTGGTAATAGCAAAATGTGCCTCATCCCATTTTTCCATTCAAATGCTCTCTCATCATGAAAAATTGGCTGGATTCAGTGTGATAATGAACACAGTAACAGACGACAAAATTTAAATAGCTGCAAAACCAAAGTTCATAAAATCATTTTTTTTCCAGACTGATTGGAGTGAGTCACACTGGTCTAAGTTATGCTGCCACTGTGCATTTGGATGCCTGCAGAACTGTCCTCCTTTGGATCTCTTTTCATTTAAATAAGGCCATCCAGTTTGATTGGATTAGCCAGGATTTTTGGCTGTGTTCCTTTAACCTGGCCCAAACGAAGAGGTAATTAGGCAATTCTTCCATCTTCCCACACCTTTATCTTCCACCTGATCTCTTGTATAAATGTAAAATTAGCATGAAGAAGAGAGACTGGGAGAGCAAGTAATTCATATGCTGCCCTGGCCTGCTGTTGGCAGGTCACATAAGCCGAAGTGGAAGGGAGACACTCATAGGTTTAGGGATTCAGTTAAATAGATCTTCACAAAAGCTGGTCAGGTGACATATCCAGAGAGCTTTAGGGGAGCAGGGTTTTCCCTTATCCTAGTCTGGT
The DNA here is from genome assembly GCF_009764565.3 of Dermochelys coriacea. Lineage (NCBI taxonomy): Eukaryota > Metazoa > Chordata > Testudines > Dermochelyidae > Dermochelys > Dermochelys coriacea. The sequence continues at coordinate 47,543,450 of NC_050073.1, forward strand.
GGCTCCTACTGCAGTGCAAACTGCAAAGATTCTTGCTAAAGAATTGACTCCATCATTTACCCACGTGCCATTTACCTCAGCCCTGCCACAATCCCCTCCTGTGTCTATGGCTGTCCCTGCAATGAGGGCAGACATCTCACATCACTTCTACTAGGTTAGAGGCATCACACCTTTTCACATCTGACACAGTCTCCGTCACCATCTCCCCCCCCTTAAGAAGTGTCTTTGATCAATTGTGCATGATTATCAGCCAGTACTGATATGGGACCCCAGAAGGGTTGTATGAAAGGAGGAGGGTAGGGAGATGGTGGGCATAGCCTGTGACCAGTGGCAGACCGATGGGAGTTCTTTGACAGGATCATGGAGGGCCCAAAAAACTGAGAGAATGAGAATTCATAGAATTATGAAATCTTAAGTATAAAAATGACCATATCAGAACAGTTCCATCACCCATCATGTAAATTATTCTGTCTCTAGCAATGGCCAATACCAGATGCTTCAAAGAAAGGTGCAAGAAACCTCAGAGAGGACAATTATGGAATAAATTGCAACAGGAGAAGTTTCTTCCCAACTGCCATCAATTGGCTTATTCTCTGAAGCACGAGCGGTTCCTCCCTTTTTTATCCTATCTTAATATAGCTGTAGATGGTTCTTATTACCCCAAAAGCATGTACTCCTGTTCTGATCCTGTTGAGCTCCTGGCCTTAATGATAACATGTGGCAGAAAATTCCACAGGATAACTGGTGTGTGTTTTTTATCATATTTTCAAAATATTTCAGTAGATTGGAAGAAAGTCCAGTTCCCAGGGGATACCAACATAATTGCCACTGATTTGGTCCCTTTTCTTGATAGAGAGGATTAGAATTGAATTGTCAATTATCTTCATTGACTCTAGAGATGGTGACAGTACTTCCAGGTCAGAGTTGAAACCTCTTAAGAGCCAACCTTAGCATTTTGGGGTGGGCCTGAAAATCCACTTATTTTAGTTGGGGTAGGGCATAAAAACATAACTGACTCCTGTCTGCTGTGATCACTGTCTGCTTTGGTCAGAGCTACCTTAAGGATTGTGGAGCAGAGGGTGAGCAAGATAACTTTGGCAACATTCCCCAAAGAATAATGCATGTGATATGAGGAAAATGTTTTGGGGTCTTTATCAGTCTCCTCTGTTGCTGCAGAAGCAGAGCCCAGATGCTTGTGCTGAGGTTCAAGAGCAGTCACCAACATTAAATGTATATACTCATGCTATCAGGCAGAGGTGCTGCAACAATTTTTATAGTGGGGATGCTGAGAGCCATTGAATCAAACTATAAAACCTGTATATAATGGAAACCACTTCAAGCCAGGGGGTGCAGCAGCACCCTTAGCACCCCTACTTCCAGCACCTATGCTCTCAGGGCTTGAATTAATGCCTTTTTAAAGCTAATGTAGTTTGAAGGAGAGTGATCACACTGGAGAACAACACTAGCAGCACTAAATAGATGGATCGGCTAGCTCAAGCTTAAATCAAGCTTAACTCGAGCTAGAGAGGTTGGGAGTTGGGTTGGAGCAACACTTCTATTCTCTGAGCTTATCTCTGCAGTGAAGACAAGTTCATCAAGCAAGTAAGTCAGAGTTCTGAAGGACGCTAGGCTCTGGTCACCAAATGGTTTTGCTTACATGCTGATAAATTCTAGGGTCTCTTTATTCTTTTTCTTTGAGTAGTTAACTATAGAACTCAGAGTAACCATCAACTTTATAATAATGCAGTTGGTCAGAATATTCCATCCCATCCATGTTCCCATGAATGTACTGAATTATTAGCCATCTGCCAGAAAAGTAAAAATTAAAAGGGGGACAAAAATACTGAATCAGCAAGCTAAAATTTACATGCCTTGCTCCCTCCTTCCATTTCTTTAGTCCCTTTTCTCTCTCCTGCCATGTGTGACCACCTCTGTTAATCAGATCACTTTCCACATTTCTGCCTAAGGTTTCCTTTTTTGTTCCCTCTCCTCTAAAAAGCAGCACCTTTCTATTCATTCTTTCCCCTTCAACCCATCCTGTGCAACCCAGCCCTTTGCCATGTCTAATTGTTTCTTGCTCTCTTCCTTCAGTCCTCACTGGCCTCGGCTGTGATCATTCTATGGTCCTCTCTGTTATGTCGGTGATTATAGTTAGCATATATGGAGTAAGCCATTGTCACAGCACTTCTATGAGGGAGGAGGGTATTATCCCATTTAACAGGTGGAGAAACTGAGTGAGAGACAGAAATATGAAGCAATTCACCTATGGGGGAGACCTTGTCAGAACGTGGTTCTCATACTTGGTTCACTAGATCAGTGTTTCTCAACCTTTTTGATACAAGGGACCGGCTTGCTGCCTTCCTAAACTGTGTCAGGGAGGTCTCAGGGACCAGCACTGGTCCACAGAGCAGTCATTGAGGAAAAACTGCATTAGGTCATGTTGCCTCTTATTGCTAAGCTGCTGCTCCTCATGACCAGACATTTCACTAGCTTTTCATTAGTCATTGGCTGAGCTGCAGGCTGTTAGCCAGGAAAGGGGTTTGCAATGACCCTTAGCATCTGTGGCTGCCCGAGCAGTTGAAGATCAGTCTCCCTCCTTGTCCTTCCCCCCCCCCCCCCCCGATGATGGAGAATCCCCTGCACTTTATTTTGTAAGGCTACCAGGCCACTCCTTTACTTGCAGGAAGATGGTGATTTTCAAAGGAAAATTGCCATAATAAACATGTAAAACCAATAACAGGGGTAGCGTCCTCCGGATTGTTTTCAGATCCACATACGCTTCATAATGGTTAGCTGAGATTACTTCTGTTAAGTACAGAATCTCAAAACCTAGGATGAGCTGCGGGAGCTTGGGGCTGTTACCTCTGTGGCTCCCAAAGTCCTCTCTGGCCACATTAGTAGAGTGCGCTGCTTGTGCGCTCCCTGCACGTGTTCTGAGTGTAAACAGAGGGCTTCAGTCTCTGGAACTGTCAGTCTGACGCTGTTCACCTCATGCACAAATAAGATCCATAGGTATATATTGGAGGGTTTGGGGGTCTGGAAAAGCTGGGGAGTTGCCCAAAAACAAATAGAACCTAAGGAGGAAAAAAAAAAGGGGTTAGAAAGATGTTCATTTATTCTAGTCTGTTTTGAGATAGATACAATGGAAACCCCTAATGTTGATTCTATTTCAATGGAGATATTATTTTAGGGCAAAATCCATGTCCCACTGATGTCAATGGGAGCCTTGCAGTTAAATTCTGTGGAACCAGGGTGCAGTCCTTCAAGTGGTTGCACACACACTTACCCGCAAGCGTGCATGTGCCCAGCACTCTGGAGCCAGAATTATCAGTAGCAGTGCCATTATTTCCAAGCCATAATTTCTTCTGTAATCTGTATTTCCTGTCCCTTTTTCCCTTTGTTCTTTTTGTTTAAGATTTTGTTCTTTCTAAAATCTAATAAAATGTGAACATTGAAAATGGCTTTTGTCAGCTAATGAGCAACCGCTAGTAGAGGGATTGCATGTTGCTGCCTTTCTGTCTGCTAACGAGCAACAGATGGTATAGATTTGGAGCATAGCACGTCATCTGAATTAACTGCCTGACATGACAGGAGCCAAAATTAGGGATGTACCAAATACACAAATTGCAGCTTTTCCTTCATTCCTCTTACAAGAGAGCCATTTCTTTTTTGCCAGGTCTGTGTATGGAGCTATTTTTCTGTGAACCAACAGTGACACCCAGTGACAAGTCATTTTAATCTAAGCTGTGTGTGAGGGGTAGAAGGATTTAGAGGTTTTGGTCTGGAAAGTGACTGTGCAAAAATGGCTTTGGGCTCTGTGCGTGTGAGTGTTAGTGATTCCAGATCACGCATGATTCTGTTTGCAAGTAAAAAATGTTTAATTACCACCACTGCAAATTCAACTGAGGATCTGAAAGTCAAGTTGGGTTTATGCATTGTCACCAGTATTAAAGGTTCTGCAATTGGAACTTGGTTAGCTAAGTTAGGTGGATGACAGACTGTGCAGAATAGAGCCCAGACAGCACATGCTTAGCTAAGCGGGCCTCTGCAGGTAGTAAAATACGTTGTCATGACTTCTGAACATACTCAGCAAGCAGAGTAAGAGGTGAGTATGAAGATGCCTTTTGAGAGTCACTTTTCTGATCATTAGCACACTTCACAAGTATGAATTTATTGAAACTGATGTAGGGAATAAAGCACAGTGGTTTTCACATGCCATGTTAGTTGTTTTATACATTTTTCTATAATTTCTCTACAGGTTAATTCAGTAATTCCATATAATCTGTATATGCACACTTAGCATTTATATAATACTTTGGTCCCATTTGTGGAGAGAAAAGCAGCTGCACAGGCCTCTGGAGAATACCCTGTTGCGGAAAGCCTCCTGGGAAGTGCAGATTCCCTCTGCAAAAAGTCCCCCATAGGTGGGCGGGAGAGAGAGCTGGGTCCCTGGGAATTTCCTCGCTTTCCTAACCACACCAGGCGTAAAGCTGTCCCCAACTGCACCAGAACAGGAGATGTGTAAGCTGCATTCGCCCCTGTCTCTGCACTGATACATGAATGGATCGGGGGGGGGGGGGGGGCTTTGTGCATGTGTTGGATCCCTCCCTATGCAGGTATACATCTGGAGTTACTGCGCTGAAGTAGGTGGATTTCTGTGAGATGAGAACCAGGCCACAAGTCCGATATGCTGTTGGATAGCAAGCTGGAGTTATAGCTAGAGTTGAATGGTGTCTCTTTTCTGCACTCTCCATTACATAAAGCACAGAATAAAATTATGCCAAAGCAAGAACCTGACTAAACAGCTACTTTCACCCTCTCTACAAAATCTTTTCTTCCTTTTTTCACCTGTGCGAGACAGTTTGGGGTTGTTTAGAGGTAGCACGAGCCTTTGTCCTTTCCTTCATCTAGACTTGTTGTAAAAGCAGTCAAACCCACAGCTTTCTTGTCTGCTGAGGATAAATATCCAGTTTGTCAACTGGCCATGTTAATAATAAAAATAAAATATAAAATTGGGCCTTGTAAAGAAAGCAAATGGAATCTCTCTAAGATATTTAATGACTGCATGTTACCATGATACAATTATTATGGCTGAAGTTCTTTTGCTTGGATTTAGCCACCCTGCAGAGTCAGAGGCTAATGAATGGCTTTCATGTTCAGGAACAAAGGGCACAGAATAGCTCAGGCTGCTATCTTTTAAATACTAGGCTTTAGGATAGACATGCAGAGCTCAGTGCACTGGAAGAATTGAGATGCAGCATTTTGCTAATAAGAAATGTCTGCCCAATTCAGTGGTAACATCAGTAAGCCCCAAGGATTGTCTAAACCAGCTGAGATCTTCCTAAAATACAGCAGTAGTCCAAGAACTCCAATCAGACTAATCCTACCCATCTGTAAAGATTACCGTTTAATATATCGATAGCAAAAATTATGCTTCTTGGAACATCAGTTAACTTTTGATACTTAACATCAGTCTCTACTTTATATGTATGTGTACATATGTAAATTATAATATATACACACAGGTTGCTGTGATTAATGTGGAGCCTTGCATACTTGGAACCATTCTCTGGGCTGCACTGCCTTATTTAAAGATGAGGGCATCTACAGTCTGCTTAATTGTGCTGCACACTAGCTGCAGCCCTGGCACTCTTGGCAGGTTGCCAGTGCAGCTGTCGCTTAGGTTAGGTTAGGTTTGGACTGTCGCGTTCTAGTTACGAAACTAGTGCAATCTGAACTCTAGATATACCTAGATTTCCCTCTAGGTACCGGCGGTTGGGAGTCCTACTTCCAAATGCATGTGGCGATCTGATTCACTTCAGCCCACTTGGTGCAAGGAATGTACTGACTGGAGTTGCCCTCCTGTGGATGTTGTATAAACATTAGTTTCAGAAACAGACGTGTGCATTTTTCCTTCACAGCGAGTCATAGAACTGTTTGGTGGTTGTCATGAATTGAGTAGTGTGCCTGATTACCCTCCACTGGGTGGAATCAGCACTGCTCAGCTGTTATAAATATACAGGTGAAAGAGTGCCAAAGTGACTTGGCCTACATCACTTTTAAAAATGAGGCTTAAGCTTCTAAACTATTTAGACATGTTTGAAAATTTCACCCTATACTGGTAACAGCTTAAGAAAATTCTCCCTTAACTCAAAAATAGTAGGGCCTTTGCTTGCTTTTGGGAAAGGAGGAGGCAGCTTTCTGGTCTATCCCTACTATCACAACAGTTCCGGGTGGTCATTTTATGCAGCATAACAACAACAGTGGAGTTTTAGGTGGTCATTGACTTGTTTCATTACTGAGTGCTGACACTGAAGAGGACATAACCACTGTCCCCAAGGAGCTTACACATTTCTGAACAACCTAGAAATGGAATCTTGACAGACTGCAGGATTTAAACCAGGTGCATTCCTACTACTACAGATGAATGCTGACAGGTTACGTGGAATAGATATGATCTCTATGGGGTGGGGGAACGCTAGATTTACTGAGGAAGGGTGTGGCAGGTACAAAGGACAAGATTACATGTCATGCAGGTGAACACAAAAGAAGGGTATCATGGACTAGGCATGAGTATAGATGGATTGAGAGGAGGAGGAGGAGATTGGCTTTTAGTATATGGAACATGCCAATCCCACTGAAACTAACGTTTCCTGATTTGGGAATGAATTTATTTTAGAAAACAGAACTACAGTTTAACATAGTTTCCATCCCAAACTATAACCCTCCCTGGGTCTTTCCTAAGGTCTTCAAATCTGGCACACGCGTCTAATAAAACCTGTTACTAGGGGAACTTTTCTTGATTTTTTTTTTTTTAAATTTGTAATTGTTTTATTTTTTGCACATGAATGTAGAAGGAGACAGTCAAGCAGTGATGCCAGAATTAAGGATGAGATTAGTGTGTTTAAGCACTCAAACTTTGAGGGTCCATGCTAGCAAAAATTAATATAGGTGCAGTTATAATGGATGATATCTTAGTGGCCCAGGCTGAGTGTGTGTAGCCAAATATTAGCTTTTTAAAAAGGTTTATAAGACCAAACAAGACAGCTTTTGATTGTTAGCCGTGTTGACTTTTTTCATAGAGCTGGAATGTGTAGCCGAAAGTGATGAGTTGCTCTATAGGTTTTAGACCCATTGAAGCGATGATAGCACGTCTTACATGTCCATCATCTTACATTAGCAACTTCTGCTCGTTACATTGATGACATCTAGTTCCACCATCACTACTTCCTCTTGCCCTTCTGCTGTCCCAGGTTTCCTGTGGACTTAGGAAGCATTACAGCAATAAGCTTGAAATGGTAAGTAGCATTCCAGATGTGCCTACATGTTCCCAGAACCTTTTGAGAGTGGTTCATGCACTTCTTAAATTGAAGGAAACCTTGGGCTATTTCTGTATATTGGAAAGGGGGACACAAATGCTGCTGAACCCTTGTCTGCAAGTCATCAATCTGTCATACTGCCACAGTTTAGCTTATAGCACTTCATTCAGAGCACAGACTTCAGACCTGTAAGAATGTTTAGAAGCCGAGTCCTCGTTAACGGCACAATAAATCTTTTGGCTCTAGTCTGTTTGGGCTGTCAAGAGGGCCAGATTTCTCCCTGAACTTTACAGTCCGGTGTCTGTGTGCAGCTCTACCTCCTTGTTCTGTGCACAACAGGCACCAATGTAACCTTTTAAAAGCAAATCAGTATATTAACTTTAAAAAGTTCAAGGAGTTGATCAGGGATCTTATCTTGAAGTTCCATCTCAAGTGCCTGTGATGAAACAAAAGGGCTTCTATCAGAGGAGACCTGCAAGGGGACAAAGAAGCATACTTTATCCCCTGACTACAGGAGAAGCTAAAGGCTCTTGTTCAAGTCTGTGGCAAAAATCCCATGGATTTCAAAAGGAGCAGGAGCAGGCTGGTGGAGCCCAGTAATCTTGTTTGTATTGCACTCTGAAAAAGGAGTGAGGGAGTGCTGCTGGAAAACAAAAACGAAAATGCTTGGGGAAGAGGGGTTGTTGGAGCAAGTAGTATTTTGGGGATCCGGCTCAGTGGATCCATTTCTTCAGGCTGTAATGATCTGTGATTAGTCCATTCAGAGGCCTGCAGGCCTGTTACTACAACACGGGCTTGGATCTGTTATATTTTTCCTAGGAAAAATCTGTGGCTTGCCATTTGAAAGAATAGGCCATAAAAGGATCCAATGATTGGGGGTGGAGGGGATGAGTCATGTAACATGAATGCTGTTTTAAGTATGGAAAGTGCAGGGAGCTCAGGCAGATTTATTACCCTCTCCTCTTATCCCATGAGAAGTGGCATCAGCTAGATCCCAGATGGAGAGATGACTTTTAAAGCAGACTTTCCCTCCATTAGGAAGCAGTTTTAAGGTTTAAACACCTTTGTCTGGGAGAGTCATGTGGTTCTGCCCAGCTGTCAGCTAGATTTGATAGAGGCAGACAATTACCTTCTGTTTCTGTTCCTTCCTGTTCCATGCTTCCAGCAGATCAGTCTGTATTTAATGATACTTATGGCAATATTTCATTAGAACTGTACCTTCTGTCTGACGCTCTCAAAGCATTTTACAGACATTAAGGAACTTACGCTTGTAATGCCCTTGTGAGGTAGGTTAATATCCTCATTTTACAGATGAGCAAACTGAGATCTCCGGCAGGTGAAGAGACTGGCCAAATGTCAGAGTAAGTCTGTGCCAGAGCCAAAAGTAGCTCTCAGCTCTCCTACCTACTAGCCCAGTGCCTTCAGCACAGGCATGTTGTTACTATTTCATTAGCCTTATATCTCATTCCTACGAGATGCTTGTTGTTAGAGTTGCTCCACTTAAATTCAGAGAGCCTCAAAATGGCCCTTTTAGTCCGGCCTGAGTTTGCATCTATTATTGCAGCTATTAATTAGCTTCCGGTCTAAGGCTTTGGTAGCATTAGCTGCCTAGCTGAGGTGGCCAGGGTAGGAGCCTAGGTTTTCAATGACAGGTTTCAGAGTAGCAGCCGTGTTAGTCTGTATTTGCAAAAAGAAAAGGAGTACTTGTGGCACCTTAGAGGCTAACGAATTTATTAGAGCATAAGCTTTCGTGAGCTACAGCTCACTTCATCGGATGCATTTGGTGGAAAAAACAGTGGAGAGATTTATATATACACACACACACACACACACACACACAGCATGTTCTCTGTGTGTGTATATAAATCTCTCCACTGTTTTTTCCACCAAATGCATCCGATGAAGTGAGCTGTAGCTCACGAAAGCTTATGCTCTAATAAATTCGTTAGTCTCTAAGGTGCCACAAGTACTCCTTTTCTTTTTAGGTTTTCAATGGAACTATAGGAGAAATTGAGCTGGAAAGGGAGAATCATGGTGACTTTTAGCAAAAGGTTAAATTCTGTCTTCCAGTAGATAAGAGCTTCTCTTGATGTCATCTGGCTAGCACAGCCTCTGGAGACTAAAATTTTAGTATGGCTCTTTTAACTGAGTTCTTAGGCAGGATTCTCTTTCCAAGTGCTTAGCATCAGAATTCTTAAAGGTGAGCATTATTCAATGATTGAAATAGTTTTCATATCAGTTTGGAGGGTGCTCTAGCCAGGTGTTGATTTTTTTGTCCCGTGTTCCCAGTCCTTGAACTCTCTGAATATTGAACTAGAATGAACTGTTAGCCTCATCCGCTCATTATAAACATTTCCTCCTCTTTGTCATCAGATGAAGCACTGGCGGGTACAGCCATAGCCCTGGAGCTTGAGGACAGGGTGTTGCAGGACCACTCAGGGTCTGGGCATTAAAGCCAAGGAGGTAGTTGAGGGGGCTGATCTCATTGTGGACATCCTCGCACCATCAGGACCTTCCCATATTGCTCTTCCACTTATTAAAACCATTGTGGCCACCACCAAGACCCTGTGGCAGACCCCAACAAACAGGCCATCGTCCGCAGGTACTCGTACAACACCTGTGTGACAATGATCAAATTTACAGAACTCCTCCCTTCAGACTCCCGAACCACGTTCTCTGCCTTGGTGGTGGAGGATAAACTTGTCTCCTGCGATTCCCTCCAGGTAGCATTGGATGCTGCAGGTGCTGCCACTAAGGTCATGGCGACTGGGGCTCCTGGCTCCAAGTCTCGGAGCTACCCTACGAGGTCCAGCAAACAATTCAGAACCTCCCATCTGAGGGTGAGACTCTGTCTTTTCAGGGGAAACCCCCCCCCCCAAAAAAAAGAGCCTGCACAGCATGAGACTCATGAGCAACCCTCAAGTCATTGGGCCTGCACACTCACACCACACAGCAGAGACACTTCCAAACCAGGATTCCGAGATTCCATCAGCAGAACCAACGGGTCTGTTCTCAGAGGAGGAACAGGAGTGGCAGGAGGAGGCAACACCCATCCTCAGGCCAGGGCGCTGGCCAGCCCAAGCCGCCGTCTGGCCCTAAACTGGCCTTTTGAAGGTGCGGTCAAGAACGATGCACCAGATCAGAGACTGGATCTACCCCACTGTACCTTTTTCCTCCCCACTATCCCCTTTCTACCATGCATGTCCCATATCACTTTGGACCACTAGGTGCTCTGCACAGTACAGAGGGGATACTCCATCCAATTCTGTGCCTTCCTGCCCTTCCACCTCTTCCCAGTCTCTCTTCAGGACCCTTCTCATGAGCATCTACTCATCCAGGAGGTGCAGTTGCTCTTATTGCTTGGGGCAGTGGAGGAGGTTCTGCAGGAGCACAGGGCAAGAGTTTCTATTCCCATATTTTCTAATACCGAAGGCCAAAGGCGGCCTCAGGCCTATCCTGGACCTGAGAGAGCTCAACAATTTCGTAAAGAAACTCCGGTTCTCATGGTCTCCTTGGCCTCCATCATCCCTTCACTAGATCCAGCAGACTGGTATGGACCCACACTTCCACATCACAATCATTCAGCCCCACAGGAAGTACCTCAGGTTTGTGGTCAATGGTTCCCATTACCAATTTACTGTCCTCCTGTTCGGCCTGTCACCAGCACCTTGAGTGTTCACCAAGTGCATGACAGTTGTCGCCACGATCTTGCAGCGGCACCAGGTACAGGTGTTCCTGTACCTTGATGACTGGCTGATCAAAGGCCACTCCAGGAACCAAGTGGAGACTCAGGTCACGTTTATCAGAGCCCCCTTTGAAACCCTAGGTCTACTCATAAACTAAGCAAAATTGACTTTGTCCCCTATCCAGAAGATAGAGTTCATAGGGGCAGTACTGGACTTGACCCAAGCCAAGGAATACCTGCCACAGGTGAGGTTTCAGGCCCTCAACGACATAATCCGAGGCATCATGCAGTTCCCCACCACTACAGCTAGAAACTGCCTGAAACTTCTCGGGCACATGGCGGCCTGTACCTGTGTGGTGCAGCAAGCCAGACTCAGGCTTCAACCGCTCCAGTCGTGGCTAGCGACAGTGTATCGCTCAGCCCAGGACAGCTTGGACAGGATCATGACCCTGCCTCGCCTGGTCCTTGACTCGCTTTGGTGGTGGGTCGATGCTGAGCAGGTGTGCTCAGGGGTCCTCTTTGCTGCCCCACAGCCATCTCTGTCACTGGTGGCGGACGCGTCAGACTTGAGCTGGGGAGCTCATCTGGGAGACCGCAGAACTCAATGCCTCTGGTCGCAAGCAGATCTGCGTCTCCACATCAATGCCAGAGAGCTGAGAGCGGTGCGCCTGGCATGTCAAACATCCTGTCCTTACCTAACTGGACAATGTGCATCAGTCATGATGGACAATAAGACAGCAATGTTCTATATCAACAAACGGGGGATGGGGGTGCACGCTCCTCTCTCCTGTGCCAAGAAGTCCTCATGCTGTGGGACTTCTATGTAGAACATTCAATTCATCTGCAGGCATCATACCTCCCGGGGGTACAGAACAACCTCAGCAGGTTGTTCCACAGCCACGAGTGGTCCCTTTGCCCGGACGTTCCAATTTCAATCTTCCAGAGGTGGGGGTTTCCCCTGATAGACCTCTTTGCCACGTGATGCAACAGGAAGTGCCAGCAGTTCTGCTCCTTCCAGAATCAGCCTGGCCTCCAGCACTGATGCATTTCTCCTCTGTTGGGGAGGTTCTCTCCTAGACTCCTTTCCACTGATACCGCTCATTCACAAGGTGCTGCTCAAGATCCACAGAGATCAAGCTCGGGTCATACTGATAGCATTGGCCTGGCCCCGACAGCACTGGTACACTTCCGTCCTAGACATGTCCGTGGGAGCACTGATTACCTTGCCGCTCTCCCCAGATCACCTCACACAAGATCACGGATGTCTCCAACACCCGAACCTCCAGTCGCTCCATCTTACAGTCTGGAAGCTCCATGGTTAAATCCATTGGAGCTTTCCTGTTCAGACTAGATCAGACAGGTCCTCCTTGGCAGTAGGAAACCCTCTACGAGAGCCACATATATTGCCAAGTGGAAGAGATTCTCCGTCTGGTCGGTGCAGCGCCATTGGCCTCAATGCTGGCTCGGTGCCCACATTCTGGACTACCTCCTCCATCTGAAGTACAAGGGAGTCTAGTTTTCTATATGGGTACACCTAGCTGCCATCTCAGCCTTCCACCCGGGCGTGCAAATGCCGCTCGATTTTTCGCTAACCCCATGCTTAGCCGATTCCTAAAAGGGCTCGACAAGTTACACCCTCACGTCCATCAATCGGTCCCTGCCTGGGACCTCAACTTGGTCCTCTCTAGGCTCATGGGTGCCCCCCTTTTGAGCCTTTAGCAACATACTCCCTGCTCTACCTCTCCTACAATGTTGCATTCCTGGTGGCGATAACTTCAGCCAGGAGGGTGTCTGAGCGCAGGGCCTTGACATCAGACCCTCCCTACTGTGTTCTATAAGGACAAGGTTCAGCTTAGGCCTCACCCTGCTTTCCTCCTGAAAGTCGTCTCGCCATTTCACATCAACCAGGACATCTTCCTCATGGTTTTCTACCCTAAACCTCATTCCAGCGGCAGGGAGCAGAGACTCCATTCTCTGGATGTCTGCAGCTCTGGCCTTTTACATTGAGAGAATGAAACCATTCAGAAAGTCGATCCAGTTGTTCGTGGCAGTGGCAGACAGGATGAAAGGTCAGCTGGTTTCATCCCAGTGCATCTCGTCATGGCTTGTCTTGTATCCGTGGGTGCTATGATCTGGCAGGTGTTCCTGCACCGCTGATCACTGCACACTCTACCAGGGTGCAGGCTTCATCGACAGCATTCCTGGCTCAGGTTCCCACCCAGGAAATCTGCAGAGCTGTGATGTGGTCCTCCATACACAGTTTTGCCGTGCATTATGCAATTACCCAGCAGGCCAGAGATGACGCGGTCTTCGGAAGAGCAGTATTGCAGTCAGTGGACAGCTCTGACCCCACCTCCTGAACTTGGCTTGGGAGTCACCTGATTGGAATGAACATGAACAAGCACTTGAAGAAAAAACGGTTACTCACTCCTTGTAACTGTTGTTCTTCAAGTTGTGGTGTTTGTGTCCATTCCAATACCCACCCTCCTACCCCTCTGTCTGAGTAGCTGGCAAGAAGGAATTGAAGGGGCGGCAGGTCAGCAGGGCTCTATTGAGTGCCATGAAGGCATGACTCCAGGGGGTGCCCAGGCTGGCCCTGCTAGGGGAAAAATCTGGATGCTGTTAGGGGAAAAATCGTCTGGCCATCATGCACGTGCATGCGCACACACCTGATTGGAATGGACATGAACAACAGTTACGAGAAGTGAATAACCATTTTTTCTCCTGTCCCCTGCTCTAATCACTAGGCAAAAACAAGGTGGTGAACTGTATTACTAACACATGTGCTCTGAGCAGAATGTGGATCTACTAGTGCTGCAGTGCCTTAAGGCTGGATCCCATTACACCAATGTAAATCCAGAGAGACTCCATTGTCTTCAGTGAAGTTACTCTGGAATTACACTGGTGCGACAGAGCTTACTTTGGATTTGTCCCTTAATACTTAAATTAGAGCAAGCAAAAGCTACCATCCCCTTAGCACCACAAGAACAAAAATGTCTTCCTCTTTTTCAAAAGGAAACTGAGCTTTTTTTTGTGGCAGTATTAGGGGGCTGTGAGTCTTTCTCTTTTAAATTCTTTTCCTTTTACATTTGTGTGCTGTAAGTGAGTGGGGTGTCTGGTATGGGGCAGATGCTGATTTATTCCCACCAGTGTAACTTGACTATTGATTCCTTAATTACTCCATAGAAAAAATACAGAGCCTAAAATAGGTTTCTGTTTAAGACACATTTTCTGTTGTGTTCCTCTAGTAATAATTGCTTAAAGATCTGTGTGTATCTACGCAGTTTAAATGGTTAGACAAGGATCAAAGAGGAGGGAATAAAAACAGATAACCTAGGGAGCTTTCTGAAGGACACTAGACTCTGGTCACCAAAAGGTTTTGCTCATAGGCTGGTAAATGGCCCTGTTTTGGACAAAAGCGAATTGAGGTTTGGATAATCACATTTGTATTGTGTGCGTGAATATAGAGTGTAACTGACTTTTGTATATGAACTTGGTATTGAGGAATGGTGCCTGGTTGACAGCCTTATTTTCTAGAGAGGCCCCAATGTGCCCTTGCCCTGCCTTCATGGGACCACCTTTAAGGCAGAGGATGATGCATCCCCACGCCCATACAGTGTGCAATGACTGCTGGTGGTGGTGATGGTGGCAGTTTTTGGTGATGATTGGTTGTCCACTGGGAAATGGATTGAAACTACCAAACCCATTAATTAACTAGCTGGATGCAACTTTGTCACAGCTGAGCTGGTTTGGATTTTGAAGCAGCAATCGAGAGGTGAAAGGTGCCGTATCCCATTGCCAGGCCTGCGTACGCAGTGTAGTTGCCTGAAATTGAGACTTCTTCCTTGTCTTCCATTTATGCTAATCACTGTGCTTCTGAGCATGGAGTGTGAGTGAAGGAGGGAGCAGTATAACTCTGTCACAGAGTAGATGGTATGCTGTTGCTTCACATCCTCGTTGCATCAAGCCATTTGAACTTCCAGTACTGCCCTGTGGCCTGGTTCACCACGATGCTCCATGGTGATTTCAGTGGAATGTCAGAGCATCAAAAGAGGGCCACTGCAAGAGCAGCTGGAGTTAGGGTGAACTGGCAGAGAGGTGGTTAAGAATATATTTGTGGCAGTGAAGTGATGCAGCATCTGCACAGGGTACAGAGTCAGTTTAGAGAGTAGCTGCTGTTGCACGGAAGGTACCAAGATTTGATTAGTCAAATACATCGTTGTTGTAGGATTGAGACCTGTGATTGTGAAGCAGCATGCAGCTACTTTGCATGATTGCTACCTGGGGAAGTTCTGAGGCAACAGTTTGAGTGAAAAATGCTGATATTGAAATACGTGTTGTTCACTTTCAGCTGCGGATAGCCTCAAAACATCTGCTCCTTACCTGGCTACGTTGTTAGCCATGTTTCCCTGGCCCGCATCTGAAAATGACTATGGAGTTAGAGCACTTTTTTTAAAATAATTTCCTTAATTAAAAATAGGAAATCTACCTGTTCTGTGTCATACTATCATAGATGCAAAATGCTGGTGACATGGTTCAGCTCAATCAGCAAGCTTTCTTCTTTGAGGTTTTATTTATGAAGCTCAGTACAATAAGAAAAACCACTAATTGTAATAAATAGGTTTTAAAATAAGCCCTGCAGTTTGGGACTGTTCCAGTCCAGTGGCCACCTAGCAAGTGCCTCTGGCTTCTCAAAAGCCTTTCTCTTTGACTTCCCAGCAGTGTACTGTTGACCAATATTTGGATTCCCTCTGCTAGGCTGCTTGGACCTTTTGTACCCAGCCCTTGTTTGTTACTCCTCTCTCTCTTTCTCTCTATTCTCTCCACACCCTGCTTGCTGGTAATTAGATAGCACATCTTGGTTGATCAGTTGCGACATTACACACACTTAATTATGCAGTACAAAAGCATCGGTGCTTCCAATAATGAGGATCCATTGCAAGGCTGTCCATTTCCAGTCATGTTTTGGGACCGTCTGATTGAGCTGTGGGGCTTGATAATTTTGTTAATCCAACCACGTATAATTAGGCTTGTATGTTATATGTGCCATGTCTCTGTTTGGTTCCATGCTGTAGGGAATTGTTCTTCTCCATGCTGAAAAATTATAAACAGATTAAACTTTTTAAAAAGGGAATGTATTATCTTCTGAGGTTCTCTATTGGTGCCCTAAAGCTAGTAATAATATGGTCTTTTAATCAATGCTGCAGAATGATGCCTGCAAGCTGTGATTTCTGAGTTGGAATATACCACCCAATTCTATGGAAATAGCTATAAAAACTATAAAGTAGCTTTGCTTTTTGGTGGCAATTGACCTCTGCGCAGTGGGGCAGCATAAAGCTGCCAGAAAGGACTCAACTGGGACTTAACTTGAGCATAGACTTTGTGCTATCAGTCTGCATGGGGTGAATTTCATCCTTGAATAGTGAATCAGTGTGGAGTTTCATTTTAGAGACCAACTTATGCTCTGGTGAAGCGCTCTTCCCAAACTAACTTAATCTATTACCTTTCTTTGGATTTTGAGAGACAGGTGGTGCTTTTTGGCAACAGGGGATTTACTCTGTGGTTAATGGTGGCCAAAAGGGGATCTGAAGTGCGTGTTTCAATGGTGAAAGGATGCACTTGTTCTGTTCTTCCCAGTGTCCATGGTGCTGCAACTCACTGTCAGTTCTCAGTTTACTCTGTGCATATTCTGTTCCAGCTGATGTGTGTATAAATTAATTTAATTTACTGCTCTTGGGTCACATCTGCCATGACACGTTATCGAGTGGGGTCTGGACAAGGGGAAATACCTCCAATTTCAAGCAAAGGCATATAGATGTGCCAGAAAAATATTGACTGGTTGAATTCCAGCTCATTGCTTTTCTTTGTACTTGATCTAATTATGTAAAAGTAGTCATGCTATTTCTCCTGGAGTGCAAATTTAAATCCCCTGTTTTGGGTGATCTGTGTCAAGAGGGGAAAACTAAAAATAAGTAAGGATCTCTGTATGTCCTGTGTAACTTAGAATATCAGTATGCTGCCTCTTGTAACTCATCATCCTGTTTTTATTGTCTTCTGGATTTGGTGCTAGTGAGCAGGGGCTGAATTGAAAGGACTGTTGACTGAAGTCCTCCATTTATCCATACAGCAGGTGCAGCATAGGCAACAGCAATTGAAGCTTCCCCACGTTGACCTACCAGTGTATTTGTGTCATGACTTTAAAGAACAAATTCTAAGATATGAGGATATTTCAGTCTCCATGGACCATCTACTCTTAGCCCTCGCCACTGAAAATGATGTCTTAAGTAGTGATTTATGTGCTGTGGACTCTTGTTCACTAACAAGTGCACTGCAGCCAACAAACTCCATAATGCCATATTTAATCATTAGATTATAGCAGTTTTTTCTCACTACCAGCATGGGCTAGGTTTAAACCTGAAAGTGCAAATCTGTCTGAATCCCACCCACTCATTAGACCATTGCTATTTGAGATTCTAGAAATATGAGAAAAGCCTTTTAAAAACTTCAGCCCCTCGATAGGAGCATGAAACTCCTTGGACCTAAAAGTTTTGCTCTTATAAGTATCTAGAGCATGTTGCTTTCCTCATCTCCTGACTCCAGTGGGATCTGACTTAGCTATTCCGTGTGCAATATACTATGGTCACAGAACATTATTATTAAGGTTGCTAAATCAGGAACTTAAAAGTTAGGAAATGCCAGAATTAAGGTTGCCTGTGTTCAGTCACTCTGTGGCGCTGGTGTATGTGCAGCCTAGTCAGCGCGGAGAGCTGAGAGAAGGTGGAGCATGCTCACTGAGGATGGACTCTTAGGAGATTTTGACTTTTAAGATAGAAGTGGTCTCTGACCATGTAAAAACTGCAATTTTTCAAAGGCTTATAACTTGACCAAATGTGGGTAGATTTTTCCCAGCGATGGTAAAAGGCACGTGCCTGGTCCAGAGCACGGAGGCGTGAGAGCAGTGGTTCTGAACCTATTTACCATTGTGGGCTGCATCCACACGGTATATGTGCTACACACATGGCTCTGAGGATGTCACATGGGCTGCAGCTGTGTGCTGACTGGACCGCGGGGTGAGAACCACTGCGCAGAGCTATTCAAATTAAAGGTTGCCATAGTTTTTAACATGGGCAAAACTTATTTTTCCCTAGCCTGGCTCTTGGAAATGGGGGAACCCATTGGCTGAAATTTTCAAAATAAATAAATAAATAAATATGAATGAATGAATGACTGAGACAGACAACTCTGCATATAGAATAGCAGCCTGAACAGTTAAAATTTGGCAAAGTTACAAGCAACTGAAAACAAGATTTTTGCCATGGGAATTGCTGGGCAGCCATAATAGGCAGCGCTATGAGCCCCGCTATAGTGAGGGTGTGATGACAGTAAATTCTCACTGCCATTCAAGCCAGCTAGCTATCTAGTGCAGTAGCTCTCAAACTTTTTTACTGGTGACCCCTTTCACATAGCAAGTCTCTGACTGCAACCCCCCCCTTTATAAATTAAAAACACTTTTTAATATATTTAACACCATTACAAATGCTGGAGGCAAAGCAGGGTTTGGGGTGGAGGTTGACAGCTCGCAACTCCCCCATGTAACAACCTCGTGACCCCCTGAGGGGTCCTGACCCCCAGTTTGAGAACCCCTGATCTAATGTGAATGCAGAGTCAAATCCATAATACGCACCAGCTACCTGGTGGATGTGAACAGAGACTGTGCTTGCCATAGGGGTACTTTGGTGGTCATTAGATTCTGCAGCTGAAGTGTAAAATGCACAGTGAAGTATGGACTTGTCTTTTCTGCTACCAAAGTTAGTGTGTTTAAACATGGCAGTAACTCCAGGATAATTTATCGCCTATTTTCTTCAATGCAATGGCCTATTATTTCTGAGTGGACCTTGGATTCTGTTCAGGAAAAAATGGTAGTTGGTGAATACCTGAAGTGATGCATCTTAATTTATACTTCATAATCCTAACTGAGAACTAATAATACTGTAAAGAGTAGGGCAGGGACAGCATGACTTGGGTTTGGAAGGATACTAAATCAAGTAATAGTTCCTGTGACTGCTCTTAAAACAGAGTATATAATATCTTCTGAGAGATATCAGGGAAGATTTAATTGCAGCTGTGTTGACTTTATCTCTGCTAGAGAGAATCTCCTCCGAATTGATGCCGAAGTCCTGGCTTCTTTGCTCCCTCACCTGTCTTAGTTAATTTCCTTTCCTTTTTCCTCTCCACTGTTGCACTCCTTGTGCCTTCTTTGCTGTCTTTTTGTAACACTTCCTCACCATCCCCTAAACTGGTTAAACTTTGCCAGTCTGTGAGACGCAGATTCATTTTGGGCATAAAAGCATTGCCTATCACCATTGCACTCTGATCTCCAGTTCAGGAAGTCCTCATAAAATCCATGTGTTGCAAATGCATAGATAACACGTGATGGTGGGGTTAGAACTGGGGACGTTCTACTCCAAGAAAACAGGCCATTACCATCTGGGCCAAAGGAGAATCTCCATTAGTTGTACAATTTAAGTCTTTTCTCTGAGGTTAGTGACTGGAGGACAATATGTATTCTATTATAATCGCACACACTTGAGCAGGTCTGATTGCATGCAGGTACACACTAGCGAGTATGTGAACTGGATCAGTGATTGACAGTGACTTATAAGAAACCTTTCAAAGAGGCCGGAATCCACTAATACAGCTTCAGGGAAATGCTAGCTGCATGCCAATGTGAAAAACTGGAAGGGAATGGATAAAGGAGTTTGAGCAAACGTGTTAAATCTTCTTACAGGGGGATGTTTTGGAGGAATGATTTGTTCTTTGGTGGTGGTAACCACAGGTGGGAAGCTTAGCTTAGAAGTGGTTTGTGCCCTAACAAGTGTCTTCCCCGTTGACTGTGGAAAGATGTTTCTTCCCCTGGCTTTTTGATAGTGCATTGATTGTATTCTGTACCAGTTGATTGCTGTCTTCTTCCTTGGAAGTATTTCCATTGCAGAGTATATCTATAATCTGTACAGCTCTTTGAAATCTTTGGGAAGGAAGGGCAGGATAGAAATATGAAATGTTTTGACCTGAATAGAATACGTCTGTACCACTGGCTTCTATTTGGTGGAATCAAAGCTGCTCAACTGTGCCATAAAAGCTGTGATGCTAACAGTTAAATGGAACTTCTCTTGAGCTCATGTGGTAGAAACTGATGCTTTTTGAGCCCATGGCTCAGTTATGTTTTTGCTCTTGCCATCGTAATGTGAGTGGCCATGTTATGCAGCAATTTAACAAATGTGAAGTCCTAAGTAGCCTGGAATTTATTATATCATCGTTCTTAAATCTGGTTTGCTGTGTACATTTTGACACACTATTCGTTATTTATTGTTGTGCTGATGCTG
The DNA here is from genome assembly GCF_009764565.3 of Dermochelys coriacea. NCBI lineage: Eukaryota > Metazoa > Chordata > Testudines > Dermochelyidae > Dermochelys > Dermochelys coriacea. The sequence goes on from NC_050073.1 coordinate 47,563,837, forward strand.
TCAAAATATAGACAGACATGGTCCCTGCCCTACAGTGTTTACAATCAAAGAAAAGTCACACGATAGAGGAGTAAGGGATACCATGCAATCAATGTATTACACACAAAAAACTTTGTTAATTGAACCCTTAAGGTTGCAAAGTCAAGCACTCAAAAAGTTAGGAAATGCCAGAGTTAAGGTTGCCTGTTCAGCCTTAATTCAGACCGCTTGCACTTATGCATTATGATATGGTCTTTAATTATATGATCACATACTGTTCTTTCCACTGGACCACTGTCTCATTCAGTGCACTAGTGATCAGCTATTCAGTATTTTGCTTTATCTTCATTATTCAAGTATATCCTCAGGGCTTATGTACTGCACATTATTCAAACCATGCTCTGAAGACAGAATTATTCATTTCTTCATGGGCATCTCTTTGATTCTCATCACTACAGTATCTCTGAGAGTTGTACAGACAACCTTAATTGTGGCAATTCTTAACTTTTTAGTAGTTGACTTTACAATCTTTTAGCAAAATTTTGTGTGTGATTTCCTAAGGTGTTTTTGTTAAACAAACAAAAAAAATCCATCACATGACATCGTATTGACACCCACTTGGGTCATCAGCATGATTAAAATCTTTAGAGCCACCACACGGACCTCTGCCACTTGCGCTAATGGAGTAACTGGTGGGGAATGACAACCTACTGCTGGACCAGAACTGTAGTGGGCTATCACAGATTCTCTGTGAAGAGGCATACTTTCCCAGTGGGTTTCACAGATATTTTCTGACAGCAGAGGGATGGTGAGACTCAGAAATTATGGGTTATATTCCAGGCTGTGGAGGGGATCATGCTCTAAGTGTGGCCCCTTTCGCTCCATTCCTTCTAACCTGTCCCTAGTCTTACCCCTCTGGACTGCCTATCTCAGTCTCCCCCCTTCTGCCCCTAGTCTCTTTCCTCAGCTTGCCCTCATTTCCCCACTTCCTGCTCCTCATATGGTCGTTCTCTCCCTGATCCTGGCCTCTAGCACCCCCTTCACTCCCTCCCCTTGGTTCTCTGTCCCCCATCCCCACAAAATCCCAGTTCCAATCTCTCTCCCCAGGCTTCTTGTCCAATATTGCTATCCTCCTCACACCCCGGTTTCTTGTCCCACTCTCTTTGCTCATCCAGTCCCTGTCTCCTCCCACACCCTGACTACCAATTCCCCTCCCCTCCCTCCCTCCCTTCCTCCAGTCCCAGTCTTCCTCCTCACAACCTTCTGGCTCTTGTCTCTTCTGCATTTGAATCAGGCATCTCCCTCCTCCACGTTGCCCAAGCCCAGTAGGCAATTCGTCCTGGGCACCTGAGAGACAGGCTCACTGCTCTCCTTTCAGGTCTATAGACCCAGCGTGGTCCTCAGCAATCCAGAGCTCCATTTGCCGGGAAAGTCCAGGCTCGAGTCTGCTCCATGCAGACAGAATCTTTGGGGGTTTTAGCTGCAGAACTTGAATAGGGCTCCACAGTTTGAACATGCTCGGTAATTTCCCCCCCCCCCCCAAAGCCTTATAACTTGGCCACATTTGATCAGATTTTCACAAGGAGAGCAAAAAAGTACTCCTGACACAAAGGTCCTCCATCCCCTACCAAATTTCATGTCTCCGTTCTAGAGCTTTTCTAAGAGAAAAGTTGCTAGAATTTTTTTAACATGGGCAGAAGCACATATTTTCCCCCTAACCTTGTTCTCAGAAACAGCTGACCTGTTTTGGCTTAAAAAAGGGGGAAAAAAACCCCCAAAAACAAAACAAAAAAAAACCCCACCCTCAAAATAAAATAACACAAAAATCAGCCGAGGCAGATACCCTGCATGGAAAATTTTGTCCTTTAAATAACTTAATCTTGACAAAATTATAAGAACTGAAAGCAGGGTCTTGTAATGGGGAGTGTCTGGTCAGCCCTGCGTTTAGATCCTTCTGATATGAAGATGTTTTAGTCTCCTGCAAATTGTTTCCCTAATTCTGGCTTTCTTTGTGTTTCTTGTCTTGCAGCAAAAGCCAAATCCAAATGTGGCTCCACGTTCTTCCCCTGTGCTAGTGGGATCCATTGTATCATTGGCCGCTTCCGGTGCAATGGCTTTGAGGACTGTCCAGATGGCAGCGATGAAGAAAACTGTAGTAAGTGCCAAGTCTACCTGCACATGGAGAAACCTCTTGTTTGTTTCAACAAATCAATACTGCACAAGAAAGAGATGTTCAGTTCCTTAACTCTGATTTAGATGCACACTCTCTGTTTGCTACCTAAATAGTCTTGTGGTTTTTTTGCTTTGTAATTACAGGGCCTCTCGGTAGCAACAGGAGATTTATAGCGTTAATAACCATCAGAAACCTGCCACATCAGAAAGTGTAAACTCTACTCCTGAGAGCATTCTGCGCCAAAAAAATTAAAATTTGGCACCAATTTTTTAAAATTCTATGCACAATATTTTAAAATTCTGCAAAATTCTCCAGATTTTGTGTATTAAATAAATGTGGCGGCTCCAGCATGGCATTGGGGCGCACAAGCCACTGGCTGCACAAAGGTGGGAGATCACTGTGCACCGACTCAGCAGTGAGGCTGCATCCAACCCTGACACAGCGCAAGGTCCGGGCCTGCCTCAGAAGCACCCCAGGGTCCTGTCCCTCTGTGTGGGCAGGCAAGCTTAGCAAAGCAGGATCCAAGTGTGGAGGGGCTTCATGTGGGGGGATCCAGGTGTGAGTTGACAGAGTTGTGGGGGGGCGCAATCTGGGTGCGGGCGGCTCAGTGGGGGATCTGATTGCACAGGGGCTGGTTGGGGGGTTCTGGATGCAATGGTAATGGGAGGCTGTAGGGGGGTCCAGGTGAAGGTGGTAGGACTCAGCAGCTGGGGGGGGGGGTAGGGTCTGGGTCACAGGTCCTGCCTAGAAAGTCTTTATATTCTTAGTTACTAAAGCATTATTGTTTGCTGTTGATCCACATTAAACACTGAAACATAACCAGCCACTCTACAACCTCCAAACACTCACCATTGAGCTTTGTCTTTTTTTATAAACCAACCCAGGTCGGCCTGCTGCTACTTGCCAAGGATATGCTCCCCAGTTTTATTACTGGTGCCCTTGCTAAACTTGACAGTTCTGTTATAATAGAGCAGTGGATGGTGGGGTAGGGGTCCGCACTCATGTTTATCGAGCTTTAACTTTCTTTAGATAAGAGAGTTTCGCTAAATAAGAGTGGATCATAGTAAGAAATTGCTCCCTGTATCTCTCTCACAGGCTGACTTCCATGGTCTAGGCATTGCTTATCTTCTCTCATTCCTCTCTTTGTCTCCTCTCCTGCACTGCTGGTCTCTGGATTACACATCTGCTGACTTCACTAACAGAGCCCTACAGAGTCAATATGGCTATGGTAGAGCTCGTCTACCTTGTGTATCAGCTGACTGCTGACTCTCTATTACTGGTGGGGATGGAAGGACAAAGAGCCTGGCTGGACATTCAGATCCTGGGAGCTGGCTGTTAGAAAAACAATATAGTTAGTTGATTTGAAAGAGTGAAATTCACCCCTGTATGGAAAACCAGCACAAAGCCTATACGTCACTTAAGTGTGACTTAAAAGCTTGAAATGGGACTTGTGTGCCATGGGTGAATTTCCCCCAAATTGGGCAAGCTTGCTATAAAAATGACAGAAAAATAATTTATCTTCCTTTCTCCCAATCAGTGGGTTTCAAGGAAGTCACAGCAGAAAGTTACTTTTAATACATTTTGACTTGTGCTAAAACCTTTGCACGTGGCTGAATTAGACCCTTTTGTATCAGTAACTACAGCAAGGATATAGCATAGCAGTAAGGAAAGATTATACTTGATCAGGCAACTCTGCTGCTATTAACTAGAGTTGGTAAATACGCTGATGAGCTCTGGGTCTGCAGGTGGCAGCTTTCAGCAAGCACTTGCTCACTTTTGCCAGAGCAGGCTGGATTTTTTTTCCTCTTAATGACATTTAAAGGTCAGGAGGAGGACAACAGACAGTAGCTATCTCAGATAACAAAAGGAGAAATTTTGACCGTGATACATCACTGTCCACTGCACAGGGGGACATTCCCTTTTCATCTCTGTGCTCCCCCCACCCTGATGTGTGTCTGTGGTAGCACCAACATCTCTGACCTTTCTTTAAGATGCCATCTGTTGATGGCCTGTAGTGACTGCTTTGGGCCCTGGGAGAATGCGGTGGGGGATGGCACCCCTAGAGAGAGAATGAAGTTAGAGGAAGAGGATTAAAGTCTAAGGAAATGATTTGTGATCTTTGGGTTATTCTTGAACAAACGGGACTAGAAGGAGCTTTGGACCAAGGTGCCTTGAATAATAAATCCTTTGAGGTGGTGGAATGAGAAGTTAGACTGCACGTTTTTAAAATACATCAGCTCAACACATATGTAATTGGTTATGAATTACATAATTTCCTGTGTGCATGCAATATATAGCTATGAGTGTGCCTTACAAATGATCATAGTGATCCTTTGATCTTCTACCCTTCCCCAGATGTGGCTAAAGATAATACCTTCAATATGCTTAAACTATGTCTCTACCTTCTGCTCAGGTTTCAGAGGGGTAGCTGTGTTAGTCTGTATCAGTAAAAACAACGAGGAGTCCTTGTGGCACCTTTAGAGACTAACACATTTATTTGGGCATAAGCTTTCAGGATATAACCCACTTCATCAGATGCATGGAATGGAAAATACAGTAAGCAGGTACAAATATATAGCACATGTAAAGATGGGAGTTGCCTTAACAAGTGGGGGGGGGGGAAGGTCAGTGCTAATGAGGCCAATTCCCAATAGTTGACAAGAAGGGGTGAATATCCACAGAGGGAAAATTACTTTTTGTAGTCACATTCACTTTGATTGAATTGGCCTTGTTAGCACTGCAAAAAGTAATTTTTCCTCTGTGGATATTCACCCCTTCTTGTCAACTGTTGGGAATTGGCCTTGTTAGCACTGACCTCCCCACTTGGTAAGGTAACTCCCTTCTTTTCATGTGCTGTATATTTGTACCTGCTTACTGTATTTTCCACTCCATGCATCTGATGAAGTTGGTTATATCCCACGAAAGCTTATGCCCAAATAAATTTGTTAATCTCTAAGGTGCCACAAGGACTCCTCGTTTTTACTTTCTGCTCAGTTTCTCTGGAAGCAATGGTACTGTAGACCCTGGTGTCCACTATGAAATCTACATGCCATGCATTTAGCTTAAAGGCAATGCAGAGTTGGCATTTTCATTATAAATGAACATTGCAGGGTTACAGGGTTGTATATATGTAATTTGCTAATATGTGTGTGGTGTCTGTCTTATCTACAGGAGATTGTATGAACAGAGGTCTTTAAACTATGTTTCATTTCAAAGATTCAGATGTACTGTTTGGGAGGCTCTTTTGGTTAGTTTTAAAGAAGGGAAAAAAAAAAAAGGCAGGCAGCCTGTTAGTCTTTGAGAACTGTAATCTCCTTGGTAATTGTGGCAGTTCCACACTTGGAAGCAAACAAGGCTAATAAAAGGGCATTGTCAACTTCTTTTTAAAGTTTAACTTAGAATATTGCATTCAGTTTGAATCCCCTCGTTTCCAGAAACTGGAGGGATTTCAGAAAAGAGCAACAAAAATGATTAAGGGGCTGGAGGGATTGACTTATGAGGAGATATTAAGAGTGTTAAATAATGTCTAGCTTTGCTAAGCAATGAGTAAGAAGGAAGGTATGGTTACATATGCTGTATATGAAGGGTGCAAACATCCTTCAGAGAGAGAGAGAGAGAGAGAGAGAGAGTATTTAGTGTGATACTAAGGGTATAGCTAGGAGTAGAACGATGAAATTAAGAAAGTGGAAACTTTGTCAGATTTCCCTGATATTTATCCTGACAGTGAGATGTATTAGAGTGTGGAGTCTCCTAAGGGAAGTGGTTGAAATCTTTCAGCTTGAGACTTTTCAAATGAGACTGGACAGAACAGTAAATGTGCTGTAACTAACAATGCTAGGATAGAAGGGGAAAGTGGATGATATTTTTCTGCTTCTGCGAATCTACTTAAATTATAAAATCTTTGACCATATAGAGCCTTTTTGTTTGCTGTTTGTACAGCACATGGCACACTGGGGTCCTCGCCTATGACTGGTTCTCCTAAGACTATCACAGTATAAATATTACATACACACAAACTTAAAAGAACATTATTAAGGTTACAAAGTCAAACCCTGAAAAGTTAGGAAATGTCAGAATTAAGGTTGCCTGTGCAACCGTAATTCGGTCCCCTCATACATATGCATTATGAGACATGCTCTCTGCTCTCAGTTCTGGGTCAGACCAAGACCTGTCATGGCCCAGAGCAGCTGGGAACTGTAATTGCATGGAAAGTCCTGCTCACCCCCAGTTTAGAGCATGCCCATTCTTGATGGAATCTTTGGGGAATTAAGCTGTGAAGCTCCAGTAAGTCTCTACTGAGCACTGGCGAATTGCAGTTTTTCAGAGACTTATAACTTGGCTATATTTTCACAGAGATGACAAAAGGCACATCTTTGATACAAAGGTCACCACCTGCTAAGTTTCAAATCCCTGCTGTACAGCCTGAGGTTTATAAGAAAACGTCGCCTGAATTGTTTTAACATGGGCAAAATATTTTCCCATAGTCTCGTTCTCGGAACTGGCTGAACCATTTTGGCTAAAAATTTCCCCACACACACAAATACAGCCTGAAGCATAAGAAACATCCTGGCATAAGAAACATCTGCTCAAATGGTTAAAGTTGGGCAAAGTTTTAGACGTGCCTGTTTTGCTTATAATGGGAAGTGTTGGGCAACCTTAATAATAGGCGAACAGCCCTGCCTAAAATAGGAGTAATGTTTAAACATCTAAGAGTGAGTAATACAGTTTGAAGAGAAGGCCTATCACAACTGTGGTAGCTCTCTGATAATTCTAATGAATATTACATGAATTGAAACTTCTAACTCCCATCATTTAGAAGTACTCAGTTTACTTGACTGTCATGTTACTCCCACAGGCTCAGCAAACAGACCAAATGTTGAGTTGTGACCCATCTTTGTAGGAGCCCTTAGGGAGTAGTTCTCTGTCTGGGTGAGAACTAATTTCTAATGAAAGATCACACTTTTGTTTTCACAGCAGCAAATCCCTTGCTGTGCTCTACTGCCCGATTCCACTGTAAGAACGGCCTTTGCATCGATAAAAGCTTTGTATGCGACAGTCAAAATAACTGCCAGGACAACAGTGATGAAGAAAGCTGTGAAAGCCCTCAAGGTAGGCACAGGATTTTTTGGTTGCACTCTGAAGCGTTAAGCAAAGCCTAACTACTGAGGACCAGATTTAGAAGAAAATATGACACTCCTGGCTTAGCCAGTGTTGCGAATAACAGCTCTGTCTTCCCCATGCAAATAATCTTATGGCAATGTTTGTTTGTTGCAACTCTCCAGTTTGTGTGTAGTTCATTATCTAAGCTTTCAAAAGCCTCCAAGAGCACCTTTCGTCCGAAGATATCCGAGCTTACAAGGCCTGATCCAATTCACATTGAAGTCAGGAGGAGTCTTTCTATAGTGGGAGCTGGATTGGGCTTAAAGAGAGAGATAAGAGAACCTCTGAGCATTCTTCCCATTACACGGATGGGTAAACCTGTCTACACATAACACTATAGACTCTCATTGCACAATCACATTCCATTTTGCAAGACACTTTTTATAGTAGGAACATGTTTTTTTTCTCACCCTTAAGAAGGCTGAACCTTTTTTGCTCAGACTTTCAAGGGAAAAACAATTCACCTTCAGGTGGAGACCAAGCCTGAAAAATTTCAGGCTAAAAAAAGTGAAAGTTTCAAAAATTATAGCTAGCTGAAAATGGAGAGGGTGGAAGTTAGAAGGGAAAAATCTAACTCTGGTCTGCTGCTCCTGCTGTTCATGACTCAGCTGAAATATTATAGGAAGATGATGAGACTGTGTGTTCTGGGAGTGTTTTTTTTATTATTTGTTCAGTAGTTTGCCACTTGTTTTAGCATTATAGGCTCAATAAACTGTGATCATATGGGCATGTCAGTGTCCAAAATGGGGGACTTGTGACTGGAAGTCCTGCATTCTGTTCCCACCACGCAGACTAACTCAATATGGCCTAGGACGCAGCTTTGTGCCTTCTTCCCATCTGTGCACAGGAATGCCAATGTAAGGAAAAAGCACTATTGTAACAATATCACTAAACTTTTTTTTTTAAAGCATGTTTCTTCCCATCTCCCTTTCCTTCTTTACTACGAAAAACTCTTTCCTTTTGTTTAAGATTTGAGCATAAAAAGGGTCACATTGACACTCCCGGCACAGAGAGGGTTCAATGAGTGGGCAACCTGCAAACACACCTTTAATCAGAGAGAAGCCTGAGAGAGGCAGGTGTTGAATCTTCCTGCTGGACTAGTGAAACATTGTGGTCTAATCCTCCTCTTAGGGACGGGAGGAGAAAAGACTTGAGGCATAGTCACTTGTGTACTGCTTCTGTGATAATGTGGCTGTTAGTGTGCCAAGGGATGCGTTATTTTTCACCATAGGCAGGGCTTAAATTTTCAGAGATTATTTCCTGGAGTCCCCCATGAGTGTCCCCTTCCTCCCCCCGCTCCCCCTCATTTGGGGCTTTGGGCTTCAGTTATGGGGTGGAGGGGTCTCGGGGCTTCCACCCTGCAGGGCGGGGAGGGCATTGGTGCTCCTGCAGGTTTGAAAATATTTACCAGCACTCTGGCAGGCCTACAGCAGACTAATAAGATTAATTTGTTTGGGGGTTATTGTGCCTTTTGGAGGTTTAAAGCAGCAGCATTCTTTCCACACTTGGGATGGCTACTTCCTCTGCAGATTTATTGGCTGGATTGTCTCCAGGTTGCATGTGTTGTCATGACAATCTGCTTTTGGAAGTGAGGGGTTGGACCCAGGAGAAGAAAAGAGCCATATTTCATGAGGATTCAGAGTAGCAGCCGTGTTAGTCTGTATTCTCAAAAAGAAAAGGAGTACTTGTGGCACCTTAGAGACTAACAAATTTATTAGAGCATAAGCTTTCGTGAGCTACAGCTCACTTCATCGGATGCATTTGGTGGAAAAAACAGAGTAGAGATTTATATATACACACACACAGAGAACATGAAACAATGGGTTTATCATACACACTGTAAGGAGAGTGATCACTTAAGATAAGCCATCACCAACAGCAGGGGGGGGAAGGAGGAAAACCTTTCATGGTGACAAGCAGGTAGGCTAATTCCAGCAGTTAACAAGAATATCAGAGGAACAGTGGGGGGTGGGGTGGGAGGGAGAAATACCATGGGGAAATAGTTTTACTTTGTGTAATGACTCATCCATTCCCAGTCTCTATTCAAGCCTAAGTTAATTGTATCCAGTTTGCAAATTAATTCCAATTCAGCAGTCTCTCGTTGGAGTCTGTTTTTGAAGCTTTTTTGTTGAAGGATAGCCACTCTTAGGTCTGTGATCGAGTGACCAGAGAGATTGAAGTGTTCTCCAACTGGTTTTTGAATGTTATAATTCTTGACGTCTGATTTGTGTCCATTCATTCTTTTACGTAGAGACTGTCCAGTTTGTTAATTTTCAAACAGATTGACAGAGCCAGAAGAGTACCCAGAAGTCACCTACTACAGGACAGGCCCAACAAAGAAAACAACAGAACGCCACTAGCCATCACCTTCAGCCCCCAACTAAAACCCCTCCAACGCATCATCAAGGATCTACAACCTATCCTGAAGGACGAGCCATCGCTCTCTCAGATCTTGGGAGACAGACCAGTCCTTGCTTACAGACAGCCCCCCAATCTGAAGCAAATACTCACCAGCAACCACACACCACACAACAGAACCACTAACCCAGGAACCTATCCTTGCAACAAAGCCCGTTGCCAACTCTGTCCACATATCTATTCAGGGGATACCATCATAGGGCCTAATCACATCAGCCACACTATCAGAGGCTCCTTCACCTGCGCATCTACCAATGTGATATATGCCATCATGTGCCAGCAATGCCCCTCTGCCATGTACATTGGCCAAACTGGACAGTCTCTACGTAAAAGAATGAATGGACACAAATCAGACGTCAAGAATTATAACATTCAAAAACCAGTTGGAGAACACTTCAATCTCTCTGGTCACTCGATCACAGACCTAAGAGTGGCTATCCTTCAACGAAAAAGCTTCAAAAACAGACTCCAACGAGAGACTGCTGAATTGGAATTAATTTGCAAACTGGATACAATTAACTTAGGCTTGAATAGAGACTGGGAATGGATGAGTCATTACACAAAGTAAAACTATTTCCCCATGGTATTTCTCCCTCCCACCCCACCCCCCACTGTTCCTCTGATATTCTTGTTAACTGCTGGAATTAGCCTACCTGCTTGTCACCATGAAAGGTTTTCCTCCTTCCCCCCCCTGCTGTTGGTGATGGCTTATCTTAAGTGATCACTCTCCTTACAGTGTGTATGATAAACCCATTGTTTCATGTTCTCTGTGTGTGTGTATATAAATCTCTACTCTGTTTTTTCCACCAAATGCATCCGATGAAGTGAGCTGTAGCTCACGAAAGTTTATGCTCTAATAAATTTGTTAGTCTCTAAGGTGCCACAAGTACTCCTTTTCATTTCATGAGGATGTTACTTAGTCTTTATCTTTGCTTCTCTGGAAGAGTCAGATTAAGGGGAGGGTTAAACAAAGTCATTCTGTCTTATTCTTTACAAAACTGAGCCTCCCATAGAGAGAAATCATACTCTCACTCTACACTGTGATTTCACTGTGACCAGAATAGCCATAGGAATAATGTAATGCACTACAAAACAATTAGGTGCTTTCACAATTCCATAGAGCATTGGAATCAGAGCACAGAAGTGGGAGTAAGGAATTCCTGTATTCAAATCTGGACTCTGACAGACTTCTGGGGCATTGGACAAATCAGCATAGTTCTATTTCCGCATCTGTAAATGACACAATGCTTTCTTACCTGCCTGTCACAGATGTGGAGGTATAAAGTGTATAATGGGCCAAGTATTCTACGAGAACATAAATGAAGAGTCACTGTCTCCAAGTTGGTTTCAGAGTAGCAGCCGTTTTAGTCTGTATGCTTACAGACTGCCCCCCAATCTGAAGCAAATACTCACCAGCAATCACACACCACACAACAGAACCACTAACCCAGGAACCTATCCTTGCAACAAAGCCCGTTGCCAACTGTGTCTACATACCTATTCAGCGGACACCATCATAGGGCCTAATCACATCAGCCATGCTATCGGAGGCTCGTTCACTTGCACATCTACCAATGTGATATATGCCATCATGTGCCAGCAATGCCCCTCTGCCACGTACATTGGTCAAACTGGACAGTCTCTACGTAAAAGAATAAATGGACACAAATCAGACATCAAGAATTATAACATTCAAAAACCAGTCAGAGAACACTTCAATCTCTTTGATCACTCGATTACAGACCTAAGAGTGGCAATTCTTCAACAACAAAAAACTTCAAAACCAGACTCCAACGAGAGACTGCTGAATTGCAATTAATTTGCAAACTGGACACAATTAACTTAGGCTTGAATAAAGACTGGGAGTGGCTGCACAAAGTGTCATTAAACAAAGTAAAACTATTTCCCCATGTTTGTTCCCCCCCACTGTTCCTCAGATGTTCTTGTCAACTGCTGGAAATGGCCCACCTTGATTATCACTACAAAAGGTCCCACCCCCACTCTCATGCTGGTAATAGCTCACCTTAAGTGATAACTCTCCTTACAGTGTGTAGGGTAACACTCATTGTTTCATGTTTTCTATGTATATAAATCTCCCCACTGTATTTTCCACCAAATGCATCCGATGAAGTGAACTGTAGCTCACGAAAGCTTATGCTCAAATAAATTTGTTAGTCTCTAAGGTGCCACAAGTACTCCTTTTTTTTGTCTCCAAATTCACTCTTATGTTTACACTAGACTTTAAATTACACTAGACTAGATTAAATTAATATAAGATTTATTATTTAAAGTACTCGGAACATTTGTAAAATCTAGTTTGGGCACTCTGCACATTTGCTCTGAAAGTAAAGAACAGATATCTGTAGCCAGGGTCAATGACACATGGAGTGTCTACATTAGGCTTTACGAACTTGTGAAGTACCTTGATTTAAATTACAAATAACCACCTTGTGTGGGGGATGGGGGGAGAAAGAAACCTGTAGTGAAGACAAGCCCCAGGGGTAAAATTCTTCATTTTGCAAAGGGCCAGCATAAAGCTTATGCATCACTTAAGTAAGTCCCAGTTTAAAAAAAATAAAATAAAAAAGTTTAAGGATTTAAGGGAGACTTAAGTAGTACATGGAGACTCCTGCTGGCCCTCTGCACATTTCACCCTATACATGAGTTTTGTTGCACACCATGGTATACCCTTTTTATGTACCTCATGCATGTCCCAGAAGCAGTGACATGTCCCCCCTACGGCTCCTACGCAGAGGCGTGGCCAGGCAGCTCTGTGCGCTGTCCTGTCCACAAGCGCTGCCCCTGCAGCTCCCATTGGCCACAGTTATACCTTTGTGCAGCCATATATACTTCCTTTAAATGAATACATGATAGACAAGAAATCAGACTATTTTTTGAAGTGTTAGGGTTGTAAATTACTTAAGTTTGCATTGGCTGCAGTATTCATGCATGGAAGTTTTAAATTTAACCAGGAGTGTCCAACATGCTCAGGTTTTCTCTACACACGTGTCTCCTGGTGAGCAATTCTCATGAGTCATTTTGAATTATGTATCAGAGTCTTATTTCCCCTGGTAGTCTGTATAAGGGGAATAACCATCTTTCATTTCTAAGGCAGTCCTCTTTCATTGTACAGGAGATCTGATTAGCATGATGTGTATTGTGGAATTGTGCTACAAAAGTAAACTGTAGAAATTTTCTCCCATTAACCTTGTCATAATATTGAATGTATTGTACTTGTATTACACACTGAAGGTGATGTCTGTAGTACTGTGCATGAGATTGTCCTTGTGTACTGCTTCCCATCTGAGCATGTCATTGAGATTAGTAAACCTAATTAAGCCTCATAACTCTAGGTCCCACCCCAGCAGGTAGGTATTATCCCAGGGATGGGCAAACTATGGCCCGGGGGCCACATCCAGCCTTCCAGACATTTTAATCCGGCCCTCAAGCTCCTGCCGGGGAGTGGGGTCTGGGGCTTGCCCCGCTCTGCGTGGCTCCTGGAAGCAACAGCATACCCTCTCCCCCGACTCATCCGGCTCCAACCCTTAGAGGCAGCCAGGGGGCTCTGCACGCTGCCCTGCCCCAAGCGCCACCCATGCAGCTCCCATTTGCCAGGAACCGTGGCCCCTGCCCCAGCCCTGATCCCCCTCCTGCCCTCCGAACTCCTTGGTCTCAGTCCGGAGCACCTTCCTACACCCCAGAGCCTGCACCCCCAGCTGGAGCCCTCACCCCATCCCGCACTCCAATCCCCAATTTTGTGAGCGTTCATGACCCGCCATACAATTTCCATACCCAGATGTGGCCCTCTGGCCAAAAAGTTTACCCACTCCTGTATTATCCCATTTAACAGATTGGGAAACTGAGGCACAAAGAATTTGAGTGAATTACTCAAGTCCACAATTTGTGGCAGTCAGGAATAGGGATCAGCCTATACTTCATAGGGATGTTGAGACTTAATGGCTGTTTGTCTCAGAACATGTCAAAGCATTTTACAGTGTGCTATAGAAGTATGAATTATCATGTTACCTTCTTTTCTGCCTGCTCTTTGGCTATCCTGACACTTTCCTTAACTTAACTCCTCCCCTTATGAACTTCAAAGTCCTGTCATTGCTGAAAGAATTCAACAGAGTGTCCACTGAACTGTTGAATTCTCTTCTCTGTGATGGAGTAAAGGTTCTCCTTTACTAGGGGCATAGCGAGCAGATCGAGGGACGTGATCGTTCCCCTCTATTCGACACTGGTGAGGCCTCATCTGGAGTACTGTGTCCAGTTTTGGGCCCCACACTACAAGAAGGATGTGGATAAATTGGAAAGAGTACAGTGAAGGGCAACAAAAATGATTAGGGGTCTAGAGCACATGACTTACGAGGAGAGGCTGAGGGAGCTGGGATTGTTCAGTCTGCAGAAGAGAAGAATGAGGGGGGATTTGATAGCTGCTTTCAACTACCTGAAAGGGGGTTTCAAAGAGGATGGCTCTAGACTGTTCTCAATGGTAGCAGATGACAGAACGAGGAGTAATGGTCTCAAGTTGCAATGGGGGAGGTTTAGATTGGATATTAGGAAAAACTTTTTCACTAAGAGGGTGGTGAAACACTGGAATGCGTTACCTAGGGAGGTGGTAGAATCTCCTTCCTTAGAGGTTTTTAAGGTCAGGCTTGACAAAGCCCTGGCTAGGATGATTTAACTGGGACTTGGTCCTGCTTTGAGCAGGGGGTTGGACTAGATGACCTTCTGGGGTCCCTTCCAACCCTGATATTCTATGATTCTATGATTCTTTCACTGTGGGATGGTCACTGTCAGTGAAATGTAACCAGTCCCTTTGTGAATACCTTGTTGCTCTAGTACTGGCATAGAGGACTTCAAAATGAACCATCATTGGTAAGTAACAACTTTGTTCGGTCTTTGTATGCAGTTTGAAGTTAACCTAAAGGTGTGGGGTTGCCAAGTTTTAATTTTCACCTTGATGGTGGGTGGATGTGTGTGAGAGGGAGGGAAGAGAAGGGAGAGAGAAACCCCTAGATTCCGTTGTAGAAACAGGACAATGGTTAATTTTGTCTTTCTGTAGGCAAGTGTTTTTTCCCCTCTGTAAATGAATGCGGCACATTTATAAGGCTTTCAAATCTTGGTTGAAGCAGCGGTTTAAAATATCTAAAACATATTGGTTTAAAAGCAAGTCAAAGATTTTATACTCATTCATAGGTTTCAGAGTAGCAGCCGTGTTAGTCTGTATTCGCAAAAAGAAAAGGAGTACTTGTGGCACCTTAGAGACTAACAAATTTATTAGAGCATAAGCTTTCGTGAGCTACAGCTCACTTCATCGGATGCATCCGATGAAGTGAGCTGTAGCTCACGAAAGCTTATGCTCTAATAAATTTGTTAGTCTCTAAGGTGCCACAAGTACTCCTTTTCTTTATACTCATTCATGACAGTAATTATTTGCAGATCTGTATTTTCCACCAAATGCATCCGATGAAGTGAGCTGTAGCTCACGAAAGCTTATGCTCAAATAAATTTGTTGGTCTCTAAGGTGCCACAAGTACTCCTTTTCTTTTTTGCGAATACAGACTAACACGGCTGCTACTCTGAAATTTGCAGATCTTGTAGCTGCCATAGTAATCTTTAGAGCTGTTCCTTTAATCTCCATCTATTAATGCTTCTCTCTGTGGCATCTCTGTATATTTCAGTACTTTATTAGGCTGGGTGAATCTGTGACCAGGTTACTAGAGGTTGCTCTTGTTCTGGAGTGAAGTATTAGTTCTGACATGTCTGAATCGTAGATGGAATTAGAATGAGCATCCAATCAATCTCTCTACAGCTAATACAGAATTGCTCTTTATAGGATATTATTCTGGTAGTTTTTCAGTCTAGTTTTAACAATTCCAAGCACTGGGACTCCATCTATCCCACTGCCAAAAATATGTCACTGTCAGGAAATTTTCTTGGATATTATGCCTAAAGTTTCCTTTTCTTAATTTTCTCCTATTACTCTAAGATCTACCCCATATATCAAACTAATAAATGGTCACCACCATTTATAACATCTGTTGGGTGGACATTCCTGGAGCCTTAACCTTCTACCTGCCTTGCAGGGGATTTTCTGTTTAAAAAAAGACTCTTCCCGCAGAGCAGGCAGGCTAGTCAGGCTCTAGATCTGTATGTTCAAATTATGCAATTATTCCCTTCATCAACTCTTTTCACATGTTCTTCCTTTCTTTATAACTGCTCGAATGTTTGTGTGTTTTTCTTTCTGGTATCTTGGCCCTTTCTGAATTAATTTTGTCCTCCTCCCTGGACCTCCATTTTCCCTTGATATGTTTTAAAAGCCTTTCTTATTCCCTTTAACTTCTTTGGCTAACACAAACTCATTTTTGCTTGTATGCTGCTCTTATCTCTTCCTGCAAGCCTGAACTAACTCTGAATGATGCTTTAGCAGCATATGGTGCTGGTAATATCCCACAACTCTAGCCGTGCTCTTATTAGTTTAATGATAGCATTGTTGCTCAATTACAGGCTGGGTGGTCTGAAAGCCTCATTAATTGTTGGTTCAGAGAGCCTACCACCATATATTCAGGTCATTCTACCTACATCATACGTTTGTTGGTGATACAAGTTGCTATTTATTCAGCAAAGTTCTGCTCAGATTCAACATCTAGTTTGCAGTGAAAGCACTTCTGTTCGTAAACAAATTTTTTATCTGTTTAAGACTAAAAGGGCTCCAGTGACTTACCCACATTTGTAGTAGGTTAGCAGCAAAGCTGCAATAATAATCAGGGATCCTTGTTCTATCCAATAGATGACACAACCTGTCAAAGATGGGCCATAACAGAATCATACATTTATGCTCGAAATTTATTTGGCCACATAATCCCATCATGGCCACGTATCGATAGGTACGTGCTTAAGCTTGTCTATTTCCAGAGTGTTTCATTTGGGATCTTAAACACTTCATTTTGTGAAATAAATATTTGGAAGCATATCAACTGACTCTTTAGTAAAGAGGGTGAGATGTATCTGCTTCCCACTGCCAAAAGCCTACTGGGTGCCAAAAATAGAAATCTGACCCAGCTGCCAAAATCCCTAGTGAAATCTTCCCACCCTGTGGTTGTGCACTGTCGATACAAAAATCTGCAGCACTGAAAACTGAAAATTTTGGAGTTGTATGAAATAGACTGAGTTCAGGCTCAGTAATACAAGGAAATATATAATGACCACTGAAGAACTAGGTGCCACAAGATTTGTGGGGCCTTGCTTGCCATCCCTTAGGGAAATGTGGGTGCATCCCAAAGGTTAACTTGTTCTTCAGAAATGTCTTGGAGCCAGGGAATAAGTCATCCCAGGCAGTGGGGGGGATTTTGCAGGATTCCAAGAAAGGAAATTCAGGGGGAAATCCCCACAGGTTCCCCAAATATTTCTTTCCCCTTCAGTTTTTACATTATCACAAGCACAGAGATCAATCCTGAGACACTTGATACCATAAATATTCCCATTGACCTGAGTGGCTCATAGTAGTAAGCTCTAGGTCCAGCTGTGAGACTTTGCAGGATCAGGCTCAACCTCAGAGTGGATGCCAAAGCTGTCTACCAAATGGAGCAGACATACCTTGATTTGCAATGAAATACCCTAATATTTAATTTATTAAAGGCAAATAGCTCCCAGCACATCCCGCCCCATGTCAAGCCTGTAACTGATCCTCCACACGTGGCAAATGGAAAACCTTCTTAAATTCCCAATTCTGTAGTATTGCTTAGTCTTCCCAAAACCTTGCAGCCTGAATCTGGCTGCTTCTGGCTGTGTAAGTTTCCTTTTATTGAGTCTGTGTTTGACTCATTATTTACATAGGCTGTAAACTGAAACTTAACTTGCAATTACTGTTTGTTGGATTTGTCTAAATGCAACCTACATCTGAAACTTAATAGTCAAAGGCAGACTAAATAAAAATCAGAAACTTAAAAACAGATACAAATAAAATGTTACTGAATGCTTAATTAAATAAAGGCTGCACTCGTGCATGTTTAGTAGTTTCAAAACCCTTGCTTATAACAGCTGGTGCAGGAAAATAGCTTTCTCAAAGTTATGTCCGCTGTGAATAATTTTCCGGGTAATTTCATTCTCTTCCTATACTACTTCCCCCCCCCCCCCCCCGCTTACTCCCCACAAATTGACTTATTTGAGGAGATTCTTATGGGGTTAAAAAACAAATTCCTTTGCGCAGGAGCTAACAAGATAAGATATGCTGTACAAGGCAGCACTAGAAGGCATTTTGGATGATTCCTGTGATGAGTTCATCTGTGAATTTATTATTTTGACACAGTGCAGGTCCCCATGGCTGCACCCCAGAGCTAGTCCATGGTTTCTAAAACTGATTATTTAGCCACTTGGTTTGGACATCAGATAATTGCAGGTTCTTTATTATCAATTATCCAGTCTTACTCGATCAGAAGAGAGGTAACTTGTGAGTGTTGGCCTGAGAAAAGCTCTGATTTTTAATTAGAGAGCCTCCTTACATGAAGGGGTGTGTGTTTGGAATCACATCAAAGTGTCTCTACGTGCTGCTATATCTTGCAGTTCCCGCATCGTACAAAGGTGTGAGATTATTTTGTTACCATAAGAACAGGCATGCACACACTGAATAATCCTTTTGCCTTTGTCAGTTAACCCACCCAGTGTGTCTGCTGTGACCTTTAACATTTTGATAGAATGTTAGCCTGTGCCTGGTGTGATGCCTTTTATCTGGAACATATCAATAGTCAAGTGGCTATCTGAGGGCATCAGAGGTTCAAAATAGACATAAAGGTCTCTGTAGGGTGGCTTATGGGTAGGGCCCTTTGTTTTCAGTTTTTATTTAATTTTTCTTGGGAATTTGATGTTTGTTACCACAGCAACAAAATCAGTGCAAAAAATTAATAATTTTTCTGAGTAAATATCGGCGTTTATTTTGGTGGACGGAAAGATGGGGAGGAAAGTAATTCAGTAGAATAATGCTTTGAATTCTGTTCATCAATGTGCTTTGCTGCAGAACTAAAACAGAATTCAAAACACAATGCCACCTCTGAGTTTAAGAAAACAATGTATCCCTATTCCCCAAATAAAACTTTTTTCATTTGAATAAGCAGTTTACTGTTGTAGACTTAGAACTATTAGCCTATAAATATTAACATTTAATAATGTGGCCCCACCATTTGCAGTGCAAACACTCAACTTCATCCTTTTCTCCTCGTTTTTTTGTAAAACTTTCAAATACTTCCTTGTGTTCTGAAATGTATTCTGATACAGGTTTTCGTTTTCTTCCCATTTTAGTGTGCCAGATCTTTAAACTGTTCTCTGCTAACAGCATTAAATGTGTACATGGTAGGTGAAGTTATTGACATGTTTCACAGTGGTAGCTGTGTTAGTCTGTATCAGCAAAAACAACGAGGAGTCCTTGTGGCAGCTGAGAGATTAACAAATTTATTTGGGCATAAGCTTTTGTGGGCTAGAACCCACTTCATCAGATGTGACATGAACGGTGATTATATAGATCATTGATGCAACCAGGGTCCTATGGTTGCACCATGTCTTGTGCAGAGGAGTTCAAGTGAGGCGTCTGTGACATGCTGTCTGTCTGTGTGTAGCATTTTTGTATTTGAAGTTATGAATATTGGCTGTGTACTGGTATCTCAATGTGTTTGATTCTAAGTAGCCTCCGATCAGCTTCTTGAGAAAGGACTTTTCTCAGTAAGTGCCCAGTCAAGAAACGCTTAACTGACAATGAACTTTGGGAGATGCCAATCCACATCTGAGCTTTCCTGGGAACGTTCAAACTAATAAGTAAACAATGGCATAGGCCTGCAAAAAGCTGAATCATTCATGGACATGTGACTTGCCCAGGTGGCTACAAACTCCATCTTGTTGCTGTGATTTTGCACAGGAGAACAAAGGGGTTTCCACCCACAAGAGAGAGACTATAAAAGGCCCTGGAAACCCCTCCATTTTTTCTTCAGGTGGCTAAGAGATGGCCTCTCCACCTCCAAGAGATGCCAGAAAGAAACTGGAACATAGGACAGTAACTCCGGGGATGTGAGTGATTGCTGGACCCAAACTAGGAAGGAGTCCAGTCTGTGAAAGAAGCTTATTGGAACGTCTCTAAGGGTGAGACTTACCTGGATGCAGTTTTTTAATGTATTAGGCTTAGACTTGTGTGTGTTGTTTCATTTTTCTTGGTAACTTACTTTGTTCTGTCTGTTATTATTTGGAATCCCTTAAATCCTACTTTTTATACTTAATAAAATCACTTCTGCTTATTATTGAACCCAGAGTTGGTGACTAATACCTGGGGGAGCAAACAGCTGTGCACATCTCTCTATCAGTGTTATAGAGGGTGGACAATTTGAGTTAACACTGCATAAACTTTATACAGAGTAAAACTGATTTATTCGGGATTTAGGCTCCCAGAAAGACTGAATACTGGGTGCTGGGAAAGTCCCTGTTAACTGAGAAGCTCCTGGGCTAAGTGATTCTTAGTTTCTGTCAACTGCAATGGGGGTTGTGGCCCAACCTCTTCCGTCTTGCTGAGCTAGTCGGCTACAGCACAGCTGGAGTGGAGGGAAGCCTTTTCTGGCAGGGGAGTTCTCAGTGGTGTCCCCAGCACATCTAGTGGCAGTCTTGAGGGAGTTTGTGACCCAACCTGTCACAGGTGGGTGTGAGCTTCATCAGTACATTCAGATACACACGCACTTCAGAGCTCGTGTGTGTGCCTGTTTATTGTGTGTATCTTCTAAACTAATACATAACTGTACTTCAACAATCTGCTTTGCATATACACACACAGGCTAATGTATTATCAAAATTAAGGCTAAGATTATGTGACGGTGGTCACAGCTGTGACTTCCAGTGACCTCCATTGACACTGGGGAATCTGCAGCAGCCCAGCCTCTGTGGGGGACCCTCCCGTGGGCAGTGTGACCCCCGCAACTGACTGGCCGTCGGCAGCGACCCCTGAGCTGCCCTGCTGCTGCTGGCAGGGGCTCCCCGCCCCGCAGCGACGCAGCTCCCAGCTGCCGGTGGCAGAGGGACCCTGGAGCTACTCAGCCGCTGGCAGGGGCCTCCCTACAGCTTCCCTGCTGCCATGAGCAGCTGGCTCCCCACATAGCTCCCAGCTAGTGGCAGCAGAGGGACCCCAGAGCTGCTCAGCGGCCGGGGGACCCCCCCACAGCTCCCCAGACTCTGCCACTGGCAGGCTCCCCGCAGCTCCCAGCTCCATAGGGTCGGGGGGGACCCCCCCAGCTCCAGCCCTGCAGGGTTTGGGGGGGGAACATCTCCCAGCCACTGGGCAATGGGGTCCATGCAGCTCCCAGCCAGTGGAGTGGGGGGGGTGCTGGATCCTCCTCTCCCCATTTTGTCAGGGATGTTTTTAGTAAAAGTCAGGGACAGGTCACTGCTTCTGTGACTTTTTGTTTATTGCCTGTCCCTGACTTTTACTAAAAATATCCATGACAAAATCATAGCCTTAATTATAATACATAAATCTGATGCAATGTATTGCATTTTCCTAATGAAGTAAGTTTTTTTTTTTTATATATTTGAATGATACAAAAGTAGGGTGAAAAAAATGAATAATACTTTTTATAAAACCCGGGAATTTTGGGGTAAAAATCTGTTTAAACTGAAAACAAAGCCGCTTACTTATGGGATATATAGCTTTTTCACCAAGCTCACCTGTTTAAATCCAGTTCTGGTGAAAGCAATTTTCATTGGATGATGGCTCATTTGGTGTAAAATCAGTTCTTAGAGTAGCGTCCCTGCGGGTGCCCCACTCTAGGTGTGTTTGTGCCTCCTGCGTCTTCGTTGGAAGATTTTTCATAGCAGCGTCCGTTCGGCCCGTGCGTGCGTGTTACTCCACCTCGTGCTGTGTGCCGTGGCTGTATAGCAGGGGTGTCCAAACTCACTGACCCTCCAAGCCACAGAAGTTTGAGAGCCGGGAACGCCTGCTGGGGCTCAGGGTTTCAGCCTCGCAGGAGGCGCCTGTTGGGACTCGGGGCTTCAACCCTGCGGTGGCCCTGTTGGGCCTAGGGCCTCCTGCCCTGGAGGAAGTGCCTGCTGGGGCGTGGGCCTGAAATGCCGGCAGGTGTCTCCTGTGGGGCAGAATCGCCAAGCCCTCACAGGCACCTCCTGTGGGGCTGAAGCCCCGTGCCCCCCTCCCTGCTGGGCAGAAGCCCCTAGCCCCACCAGCCCACCGCAGGGCAGAAGCCTCAAACCTCCCCCCCCCCCCACACCCATCTGGTAGGTGGACGGGGGGTGGGGTGGGGCTCTGAGAGCCTAACTTTAACTGTAGAGGGTCGCGGTTTGGCCAGCCCTTCCATATAGCACTGACTAATTGTCCTCAGTTCCTTCTTAACTGCCCTGGCTTGAGACGGAGACTAAGCTGAGACGGAGTCTGAGTTGAGAGTTTTTTTGCCTCAACTGTGCCTTCTTAGCTTTTGTAGTTAGTGTATTATAGTACTTAGTAATGGTTGGGGGGGGTGTATGTATTTATTTATTTGTTTAGAGAGAGAGAGTGCGCTAGCAAGCAGGTACTTCTCTCCCCCACACTTCCCAGGAGGGTGTTTTTTGGGGGGGGGGCTGGGTTGGTGGTGGATTTTTTTTTGTTTGTTGGTTCAAGAGGAGACATCACAAAAATAGCTGCAATCTTTGCTAGCAGTTTTAGCTAAGAGAACAAGGGTAAATGAACTACCGTTGAATTCCTCTGGGGCAGCGTGGGGGTGGGAAAGGTTCCACTGCTGCTATCCCTGCTGGACTTGTTCTGTAGACCGATTTTATTCCTCAGGCTGTTAGTTCAGGCCTTTTCCCAGCACTAAATATACCAAAAATGAAATATTGTCAATGGCTTTTAATCTATGCAATGTTGAAAATGATTTGTATTATGGAACTTTTTCTCAGATGCAGTGATCGATTTTGCAGTCAGGGCTGAAATAATGGTACTATTTTTGTAACTGGCTTAAGGACAGGAAATAGTAACCCCGTATCCAATTAGGTATTGATACTTCTCCTTTAGATTAATGGGTAATCATGGGAGCTGGGGATTCAGATTGTAAACGGTATATTTCTTATCAGGCAGAAGTAAAATATAAATTCGAACAATTCTTTCTAGGTATCTGCATCTCTTTAGTGACACTTATACCTAATTACAGTTTGAAGATATGATTACATGAATATAGTATTTCCTATATGTAATTCCAGTTTCCCGAACCAGGTGGTCAGATATCAAAGGCTTGTCTTCCTATGGTTTAAAATAAAAGAATTTTTCCCATCATCCTCATGATTCATTAAGTTCTCTGTTGCACTGTCCTAGATAAAATGATCCCTATGAGGTGCCTTCAGGATCTTCAACAGTGTGAAGGTGTTTGAAATGTACGAGAGTCCTGGCTCGTTAAACTGCAGTAACTTTTCTTGGGGATCGTTATAATTTTGATTATGAAAATGACTCCTGTAGGAGAGCAGTAAGCGCATGCCTCAGTCTTTATATTATCATTGGAATAAGTCCAGCTATTGAAGGCACAAATAAGGTTAATTTTGATTTGCTGTTGAACAGAGCTGATTCCAGGAAGGCAGAACAGAGCATCTTGATCCAGATGATCCCTGTAGATTTATGAGAGCACAGTGTTTGCATATAAATAAATTGTGGTTGCTTTACTGCAAGTCTTCATCATCATTGCTTCAAAAATCCATTTGCTGTTGGCAAGAGGGGTGTGTCCATAGGGGCAGCTCAGCCATCATTTTCAACACTCCATTTAAAAAAAAAATACTTCTCTTATGACTACTAAGATAAGCTTCAAAAGTGAACCATGTGTGAATCAATTTGGTGTCTTGCTGAGTCCAGACAGAGTTCCATTGCTTTTGCTGCTGCTCATATTTTCATCACATAGCAGCAGAGTGAAATTTTATTTTGATTTTACTACTGATTATCAGAACCCAGTGGGCAGCGGTACAGCTGTCAAGAATCTTGTCAAATTTAGTCTGCTGATAGGGTTCCAAAAAGTGGAAGTTGGGGAAGGAGTTTATGCCTGGTTTAAACTCAGCGTTGTCCTGGTTCAATTAAAGTTGTGATTTGATACAGATTTTAATTAAAGGCATATGTGGGGAAACTTCTAAAGCTGGCTTATCAATTTAGCTTGTGTCTGTAAATTTAAATTGATATATGGTCCACAGCTTGCACCAATTTAACTAAATTGGTTTAAATTAAAGATGATGCAGCTTCTGTGTAGATTTCAGAGTAGCAGCCGTGTTAGTCTGTATTCGCAAAAAGAAAAGGAGTACTTGTGGCACCTTAGAGACTAACAAATTTATTAGAGCATAAGCTTTCGTGAGCTACAGCTAACTTCATTGGACGCATTTGGTGGAAAAAACAGAGGAGAGATTTATACACACACACACACACACACACACACACACACACACACACACACACACACACACACACACAGAGAGAACATGAAACAATGGGTTTATCATACACACTGTAAGGAGAGTGATCACTTAAGATAAGCCATCACCAGCGGGGGGGGGGGGGGGAGGAAAACCTTTCATGGTGACAAGCAAAGTAGGCTAATTCCAGCTGTTAACAAGAATATCAGATTTCAGAGTAGCAGCCGTGTTAGTCTGTATTCGCAAAAAGAAAAGGAGTACTTGTGGCACCTTAGAGACTAACAAATTTATTAGAGCATAAGCTTTCGTGAGCTACAGCTCACTTCATCGGATGCATTACGAAAGCTTATGCTCTAATAAATTTGTTAGTCTCTAAGGTGCCACAAGTACTCCTTTTCTTTTAACCCAAGATAGTTATACCAGTATGCAAAATGTATGTTGACCAGTCTTTAAATGGTGAATTACCTCTTTGCTCCCCCTGCACCTTTTGAATTCTCCTCTGAGTCAGGTTAGCAGTAATGTTTAGCTTTCTTCAGCCGAAGCAAATAAGATTTTGGGATTTGTCTTTTTACATGGGGGTCATTCTTAAGTTACTATTCCAACGATTTCTGTTCTGGGGAGCATACATCATTGCAGGGGTGATTCTAAAACCAGAGCCAGTTACTAATTGAAGTGCCAGGGAAAAGTATTTCATACAGCCCTCATCTAAAACTAGCAGATGTCAATCGATAACCAAACAAATTTATTAACAACAACAAGTTTGATCCCAGCCTTAGGTTCTGCCAAGGTTCATCGCCATTCAAGTATTTACAACAAAGCTATAAATCTGTCAAAGATGGGGCTCATCAAATCTTAGCTCTCTTTGCCTCTTCCATTTAATTTGGGCTGTTCCTGCTATGCATTTGGGACCTCTTTCTCTCACACACAGAGAAGCAGCCCACTAGAGTTTCCCAATGGCTACTGAAGATAATGGATAAGGAGCTCTGAGTCCTTGGATCTGTGTGGTGTTCCCTGGCTTGCAAAGGCAACTCATACTCCCATGTCACGTTACCAGAGAGTCTATGCTAATTTGATACAAAGAATTGTATTTAAAAAACAAAATACATATTTATGAGGGATGTTAAAAACATAAAGCAATTATATGGCTTGCAATGAAATAAACATCAACATGAAATGGGAATTAGAAACTAAATAATTAATTTTCCATTTATTTGGAGCTTCTAAACAGTAAAACCTGGAGAGCAAAGAGGGAGGCGTGTAGGTGGCTTAAAGAAGTAGTGCTTTTTGTCTCAAGAGATCTGTGGTCAAACAAGACTGAGGTCACAATGTATGTATTGTATTTTCCTGCTTGGGGAAGGGCTGGGTGGGTGCGAGGCAGTCAGTATGTGTGGAAGTCCTCATTATGCAGTGGCCCTACTGTTGTTTGTAGTGTATTTGCTCAAAACGGGCCAAGAATTGGAATAGCAGCATATGATAGCAACGTAGTCTAGAGCACTGAGCGTAAAAAAGTCTAGGACCTCCTGGGTTCTACACCTCCTGGGATCTACACCTGTTTCTGCCACTCATATTAAAGTACATACTTCTAGGGTGTTGGGAGGATTTCAAATTGCTTTACAATCATATTTGAAAATAAAGTGTTCTTTGCCGTTATTAATTTTGCATGTTGCATTGACATACACCTACAGATCTGTGTGGGGCCTAGGTCTGGATTAGAAGAAGAGGATGTAGTTCAGAAATGAGTTCTGGAGGAGAAGTTTGAACAGTCGCTGCCCATGTTATCCCCAGTTTATGGCAGTGCCATCAGCACTATATCTCAATGAATACAAAATACATTTCTAAAAAAGGCAGAAATATACTAAGGGATTTGAGATTGTGCCTTTGGCAGATGTTAGGAATGCACTGAGCTCTGCTGAACCTATGGAGAATCAAACTTGTTTATACCAGATTGTTCAACTTTATTCATAGATCGTCGTTTCTTTGAACCTTGTAGATGCTGAGTAACTAACATCAGTCTCTTTTTAGAGGTTGTCCAGGAGACCATGCCAGGCCTTCCTGAAACATATGTTGTGGGAAAACCTGTTGGAGTATCTTGCAGTTTGTCACTCTTAGGCTCATCCTGACCTGTTATGATGGAGAGGTCTAGAGCTGACTGTTTTCTCTAGAGAACCCCTCTCCGAACCCATGAGAATTTGACCTCTTAAGGCTGCCAGTGTTCGTGTCCCCGTTAACTATAGTTGTCATAGAGGGCTGGACTATTTCTGAAATAAATGCATTGGCTGAAGCTAAAGGGCTTCAGAGATAGAGGGCTGTACCTGGAATTGAATGGGGAGCCAGTGTAATGTATAAGGCACCAGTGATGCTAAAAGCCCCAGCACTAGGAGTGTTGCAGGAAAAAGATACAGAGCCCCCTGTAGGTGAAGAGAGAGAACTGCAGAGACTTGCCTGTAGGCAAGTTTAATTTGCTTATTTTTTCACTCACTCCAGGATAGTCTCATGAAGTGGCATTACTGGGAATTTCTGTCGTCCAGAAGAAGGTTTATTTAAATTCCAGTCCAGAGTGTCCAACTCCATTGGAAGTTGATTGCGACATCCCATTGGAGATGATTCTGTCTGGAGCAGAGTTGGTGGATTGGACTGAAGGACCAGAGCTAACCTCAGTGGACCAGAGCAGTTTATAGCAGACTGTGCAAGCTGATAGGGAGACCCTGCACCAATCTGACTACTACAGAATTAGGCTGGATTTGGAGCTGTAGGTAAAGTTTTGCTTGAAGCAAGAATTTTGAGTTTCCAGCAAGCCAGCTAGTGAGTAACAGACTCTGGGTTCTGCTATACCTTGCATATGGGTTTTTTGTTTTTTCTTAATTTCATTTTAGTACTTGATATTTGTCTTTTTCCAAATAGAGTTGTATTTCCAAGGTCTTTTGTGTGTGCCTGATGAGTGGGGAAAGGAACACTATAAAAGAGGACATGAGCTTTATGTTCAAGTAGTTAGAACGTGTATATGCATTAAGGTTTTAGGTGGAGGCTCAAGCCAAACATTCCCTTTATTTTGAAGGGGTCTCCTACGTGTAACCCAGACAACCCATTTTACTGCTATCGCACAGCAGAAGGGTCACGGTATTGTGTTCTTTGACCTGTATCAACTAGAAGACAGTCTGCTTTGTGGTGGATAATTGCTGTATCCTCTAGGTCTGTTTTCAAGACCAGCTTCTTGCCCATTGCATAGAACTCGTCAAGGGAAACAACTGACTGATGTAACACCTGCACAAGACAGCGTTGGAAACTTCCCTTCTTTCAATCTTTCCTTACTCCTGGTGTCAGCTTATGAATTCTAGACAGGAGATGATTAGACAGTGACACTGTGAGATTGATCTTTAGCTGTGTTTGGTAATTACATGAAAATATCCAGAGAGAAGTTTCCCAGCCAAACTGGATATAATTCAAGATTCTTTAAGTAAGGGAATTTTTTGGGTAGAGGTGCTTGAGAAAACACACTGAAGTGTTATTGCCAGCATCTGCGGTGGAGCAAGAACTCAGCACGATGCCTTTGCAAGCTGTTTTGAGGGGTAATGTAGCCTAAGAAAGGAAACCAAGCAACATGGAAAATCCTGTGCATATATAGTATATTAATTTCCCAGAGAAAACCAAGGAAGACTTTTGCCCTATTCGTTACTTTTTTACCAGTACCCTGACAATGTTCCTCCTTCACAGAAAGTTTACTGTATATTTTGGGGAGAAGGAGATATTGTAAGGGGTAAAGAATGAAGGAAAACAGTCCCAGGATACTTTGAATATATTGTTTGATAAATTTCCCTGCTGCATGTTTATTACATATTCACGGATTAGTACTTGAACAACTGTTGAGTCAGCGAAATATCTCAAAAACTGCATGTCTAAATAAATCAATTGACAAGCCTTTCTATCTGTTTAGGCTCTCCTATTATCAATGAGCATGCACCTCCCAAGTAATGAAAAATAGACACAATAATCTCTGCCTTTTTTCCTTCCCAGCGTGTAGGAGAAACAGCGTGATTAATTTATAAAGTTTTTGGCTTCTGTGTATTTGAAAAATTAATAGAAGGAAAGCTGAGTCGCAGGCTTGCCTCATTTATTTGTTACTTTTTCAATCCTAGTTTCACTCCACTTCTTTTTTCTTATAATAAGCCCTGGTGTGTCTCTTCTTCATACCTTCATTGACTGTTTCCTATCTTATTTCATTTTCTTTCCTAGTTCCTGTATTATGCTCTCTTCACCTATTTTTTTCTCTTTCCTGGAAATAATAAAACAGGCCCTCTATATGCACAGTACACAAAGCAGCCACTTCCAGAGTTTGTTGTGTATGCAGCTAAACTAGGGCTCTCCTACTCGTACATCATTATTCTTACACTTAAGTAGCATCACTAAGGGAGTAAGTGGTCTGGGTTAAAAAAGAAAAAATGCATGTGGCAGAATCTATTTATTTTTCCCCAAATAACAGCTTTGGAGAACATTCAAATCAAATCACCCCATACAACTTCCTGTTAGCAGCCATGGTCTCTCAACTCTTGTCTGAATGCCACCTGGTGGCTGGACACTAGAAGTCATGCCCAATTATCTGAACTCATAGCCACTGGCTGGAATTGGGCTGTGTGTATCCTTTATCTCCTCTCAGCAGAGACTCAAATCTCAAGACTTTAAAGCTGCTGCTTGCAAATCCTGATCAGGTGAGCCTAAGAATCTCTCTCTGACCCAGCTCTGCTAAACCTGTCTCAGCAGGAGTTTCCTCTCTGCATACTTTACAGCATGATCTGTGCACCGTATGTTTTACTATCTTGATTTACTATATGTGTCATGGGTGATTCCAGCATTGCTGGTGATTCTGTATATGTGGTTAACTTGGTGGGAATAGCTTCCTGATGCTTTTGACATTAGGGTTGTGTTTGGCAGCAGTGCCTTCCTGTATGACACCAGAACCAAACAAAGATAGGGGAGAAGAGGGCCTTGAAAGGAGTTACTGAATTAAAACATCTGCTGGCAGTGGAAGTTTGAACAGGTACTGGCATAGCGATCTAGTTCTGTAATGCAATCTGGGATTTACCACCACCTCTTCCTTTGCAAACAGCAGGTAGCACATGTCAAAGCAGTTCAGTTTAATACAGGAGACTGAACTTTCAGTCTTTGGCCTAGATCATCCCCTTCTGCAGTAAGACCCCTGGGATGGTTCTCAGGGGAGAAAATCTGAGTAAAAGTTGCAAGGTCTTTCCCCTAAACTGGTGGTGCCGTGTCTCGGTACCAGCCGTAGCCCCTGGTGATTTTCCTTTTTCCAGTTCCCTAGCTGCACAGCTCCACCGGAGAGAGAGCTGCCATGGTCTCCAGATGCCTCTGGAACTACACCCCCCTAGATGTCTTGTCTTGTCCTAGGGAATTGCCAAGGGACTTGAGGGAAGACAGTGTGCATTCTTTCCCTCCAGCTTTGTCGTTTGTCCTCTGTCATTCCGAGTTTTCATCCCTTCCACCCAGACTCTATGAAGAAGCATATAGAGGGATAGGAAGTGGTGCCACAAACAGCTGAACCTCCCTTCTATATAGGAGTGTGGGAGATCTGCATAGTGTATCCCTTCTCTGCATGGATCTAGGGGTACGAATGAAGTTACTATTGGTGGGACTTTTAAAGGACCTATTAAATATCAGTGGGACATCTGTGATTCTATAACTTGTGTCACTAAATCATTTAGGGTAGGATTTTCAGAAGTGCCTGTGTTTTTCAAAAAGTAAAAAGACAGAAAATTCAGGGCTGCAGATTGAAGAATTAATCTGAACTGGATGCAAGGTTTCTAAACGTTATACAATGCAAACAGAAGACATGTAAAGATTTTTTTTTTTTAAGCTTTGATGTCCTGTTTTGAAGGAGGCTTGTTTAAGTAGCAGCCACTCAGTTTTTCATGTTTTAATTCCTGAGGATATACAGAATCATAAAAATTATGGCTGGGAATGACTTGTGAAATCTCTAGTCCATTTCCTATCAATTCAGCATCATTCCCCATAGGAATGCTTTGCCCAGGCTAAATTTCAGTGCTTCAGGTAATGGGGATTCCACTAAATCCCTTGGGAGATTATTCTACCTTCTAAGAGATGTTATTAACAAGTTTCCATATTCTGACATCTCATTTTCCTCTAAAGTTTATACAGCTTTGGACTGATTTAAATATTTCCTTTCCTCCTTGTGAGGAGTGTGTGCTTCTTAGAGCTCTGTAGTACTGGCCTTTTACGTCAAATATGTTAGAACAAGTCTTTACGTACATCTCCCTTCTGTTCTGTATGCGGATCGGAATTCCCTAAGTCTGATCCCATCGACCTCCCCCAGCCTGAATGAGAGTGGGTTTATCTGATCACTTACGGGCAAAGATTGATGCAGAGATTAAAGAGCATATTACACTGCACCGCTCTCCAGTGTGCTTTCTCTGTTTCTGTAACAATACTGTGTATCTACCATGTCCATTTAATTTGTGCCCTACATTAAATAAAAACTCCATCCTTATTCTGCACCATTAAACCACCCCTAAATTGGGTTTTTATGGGGGTTGCCTGAGCCAGTCACTGTCCAGAGGTTTTATTAAGCCTTACTGAATTACTTTCCCTTGTAGGAAGGTCCTAATTGATCTAAAAAGATGATGGTGGTAGTGCCGAATGTATCTAGACAATGATTAATTTTCCGGGTACGCTATCAAGGTAAAATTAGTATATTTTTGAAAATGATCCCTCCTTGTGTCACTAGTAACATTAGATTATTGTAACAGAGATTTTTGAAACACTGTATTTGCTTCTACTATTTTGTATGTGACTCATTCGAGATAGCGAAGCCTGGACTAGTCAGTTTCCCTCCTCTGCTTCTCATCACCTCTGGACTAGCACAGTGCTGTTTTGTTTCATTTCACAAGATTCCAGGGAAATGTTAAGTTGAATATGTTTTAATTTAATTTATTTAATAACACTATTCATTTTAAACTACCACTCTTCACCCCTAGATCTTAAATCACTTTTCCATTCATGGATGGAGACACTGGGGCACAGAGATGTCACTTACTTTAGGTCATGCATCAGGTCAATGACTGAGCAAGGTCTCGTGATTCCTGTTCCAGTGCCCTGTCCGCTGGCCCATGTTGAATTTATTAAACTTTCTGTTACTGAATCTTGTAATTCCTAAACTCTAACCCTATCTCACAGAGTCTACTTCAATGTTTGTGCGTTTTCAGTGATTAATCTGATGCTTGCAGCATGTGGTCTTTAGGTTCCTGTCCTGTCCTGCCCCACAAAAAACTCTGGAAGCAAGTTCAACAACCTTGAGGAAGCAGGCAGCCTGTGGTTACCAACATTTATATCAGTGGGGCTTGGGTGCATGGATTTAACTTAATTATGAATGCTGGCCACATTGAGAGATGATTTGATACAATAAACTTTTTTGCCTTTAGGCTGTATGTGGCCTTTCCTTGTTGGAATTGGAAGAACTCCATCTTGTGGCTGGACACTGTGTATGAGAGGCTTGTGCTACCTGTGCAGGCTGTGAAAGCAGCTCAAGGCATTTATTTCCTTAAGCACTTTCAAACCCGCCTGAAAGATTTCAGGAAGTTAAACCTGTGTCTTAGTTCCCAGGTGTTAGGCAGATGTTCAGGGAACAGATGGGGGGGGGGGGAGGGAAGGGAAGGGAGTGTAACATTTTTTCCAAAGACACTTCTGGTGCATTTGTCATGGCTTTAAGTCATGTTTTATCACTGCTTGTAATGTGCTTAAAGTGTGTTTGCTTACTGACTTGACTCAGTCCTGTATCAAGCACAGATTTAGCTAACATCAATTTTGTGAGCCCGTCTGTATAGGAAAGTAAAGTGCAGCTTCAGGTGTGTCCTTTGACCCTGATGTTTATGCTGCTGCCTCCCAGTTTCCATTTGCAGAGCTGTCAATTGCAGGGGAACAGTTTCAAGCCGAGAGTCGTTAAAACAAACAAACAAACAAACAAAAAACAACCCAGCATCTTTTATAAGCAAATCAAGATACTCAATAGAATGCACTTTTTTTTTTGTGTTTGCAAAAAAAAAAAAAAAAGATACGAGTGGCCATGCTTGGCAGGAAAATGCGTATTCAGAGCCATGAAAATGCCAGATGTTACCTGGCTTCCATATCACCTACTCATTGTCTTTTGGGCTTGCACTCAGGGTTTCCCACCTGCCCCAGTTTTTGTGCAGTATTCCCATAAGCCTTGCTTGTAGGAGGCAGGAAAACCTCCTGAATATCATTTTAGACTGATTTCATATTGTTGAGACCTGGAGTGTCGTATTGTGAGATGAGGTGGTAACAAGCTTGCCTGGGAAGACCAACTGTAAAAGCAGTTGCTTTATTCTCCTTACCCTGCTCAGTAAGAAGCAACTGCTGGGGGTACAGAGAAACTCTGCCCGCAGAAGAGCGTGGGTGATTCCTGTGGTAGGGACTGAGGGTACACAGTGAGGATTTGTGAGCAGTGGTGGTGGATTTTTTATGTTGATTTATGTATATCCCTACCATTATAAATCTGCAGGAAGCCACGGAGGCTTCGCTTGCCTCAGGTTGGACGGGAGGAGCTCTGTCCTGGTGCTGGGAGTGTGATCCAGGTCCAGGTCATGTTCCTCCCCACCCCCATGAGTGGTGATATTTCCTTGTCTTCTGTCCTCGCCTCAGTTCCCTGCATTCTTTGCTTCATGTGGATACAGTAACACTTGAAAAAGAGTCTGCCAATAATTTTTTTAAGTTATCATAATTACTAGAATAAGCACATTGAAATGGTGAGCCCAACCTTATTAACATTAAGTGTAAAGAGACGGCAGGGGGTGCTGAGATTATTTTTAAAGAAAATACTTTGTTTGGCCAAAATGTTCTAAATCCATTGGAGTTTCCCTTTTTTCTGCATATATTACTCTCATTAAAACTCACATCCACTGATTTCTAATGTCAAAGTGTATTCATTTATTCACTCGCTCATTCATCCGCTCAGTCTCCCATTCATTCACTGGTAGTTTTTAAGCAGACCAGAAGTTCCTCCCTGTCACTAACCTATTCAGTGAAAACTTTTCATTTGCCCCTCAACAAGAGTGCCTTGAAGTAGCAGGCACTTATTAGGTGGCCTTCATTTGCTGAATGATGGAGGCCTCAAATGAACTGAGAGAATATATTAACTACCTAAGAGTGCAGCGAGCAGAGGTTGCCTGGATTGGTAAATTTGAAGCCACTCAGTTCTCTCCTTTCTCTCTTTCATTAGAAAAAATATTCTTGGTTCCTCACATTGATTCAAGTCTTAAATTGTTCTGATGGGTGTGTGTGAAGAACATCTTTCTGTGACATGCACAGATACACTTTTGCATTAGTGGACACACAAGCTTTGAAAGATCTAGAAGGTGACATTTTTGGGTCACCCTTCACTGCAGCAGTTTTGCATGTTTTTTGGTGACGGTGATGGGGGTGAGGGGAAGGGCTGCTGTTTCAGTTCAGGTGCCTTCGCCATATATCCTTTGATGCAACCCTTAAAGTATGCGTAAACAAACAAGGGAGCTGCACTGGGGATGAGGGGAAGATGCGAGAGCATAGCTTTCCCTACCCAGGGATAGCAGGGCATGCTCCCTGTTTTTAGCAGAGGGCTAGCTACATGTCCCAATCCCTTCCTACTACTAATTTGATGTCCCCTTTTCCCAAGTAATTCCAAATGGCCTATATCCCATGAACTGTATGACACTGACTCCCTAAACTATGCGTGACAAGACTGCCCAACTCAAAGATAATGGCACCTTGAAGTGTAATCTAAATATAACTAGAGTAGACAGCAGCTTCCCATATATTTAATAATAAAGTGTAGTTTATGGGGACTAAACGTCCTGGCACGCAGCTCATCTAGGTTCAAGATGAACCATTGAGACACGCAGGACCTATTACTCTGTGTTAAAGAGAAGCACAGCAGTAATCCATGTTGTAAACACCATGGTCTCATTTGGTTTTTAGTTGCTTCTTGGGCATCCTTTCCCTTAGACCTAGAGGAGGCATCCCCCATCACACTTCCTTGGTCGAGCATCTACGCATTCATACCTTTCAAAGATGGGCCTCTTATCTTTGAATCACTTATACATATTGTACTAAATGAATTAATTTACAGTGGAGAGCTTTTCCCCAGTTCCCAGGTTTGTTTGAACTGAGGGACAGTGCAATTCCTTGAAAATTAGGGTCCCTCCCCCGATCCCCTTTTGTTGTTCTCTGTGGCTAGAGCGCGCACAATCAATTAACAATGAACAATAATCAATAAACAGGGAGGGTGCCTGCCTACTTCATGGTGGCTGTGATTAGGAGAGTTAATCAGTTAATGTTTGCCAAGCATTCTGAAGATGTAAAGTGACATTTGAGTTCTAAGTAATATAGTTAATCTGTCATTTGCATGGGCGTCATGGTAGATCTGTGGATCAATCTACACTTACAGGGTGGATGAGTATCATTAGTGGTTAGACAACACTCCATTTATACACACACATTTTCGTACAACCTTTCATTACACACACTTTGCTGTTTGTACAGCTTTTATATAGGAATCATTGAAAAAGAAGCCATTTCTGGGGTGAAACACCTATTTAGATGCGGCTGCTTAGAACAGGATGTGAAGCATGCATTACTGAATTTAAACTTCAGGAGGAATATGTCAGCACAGTGTCGTTATCCAGACTGGTATTGGGCCAGGGCACTGTGGCTCTCAGCCCAACTCTTGGAAAAAGTGCCATAACTCTAACAAGTGGACAAGACCTTGATTTAAAATTTTATTCCTTGCTTGCAATGGTTTATCTCACATAATTCTGTAAATGGCTTTTTTTAAAAACTTGAACGCTTGGACAGTTGGCATGAGAATAACAGAGTCTAGCTCAAGCAGTGCACCTTCAAAATCTGGAATAAAATAAAAGTATGCTGTTAAAACAAACAGCTGCATTGCTTTGATTTATAATTAATCTGTAAAGTCTTAGTCTTGTCAATATAAAACAAACGGAACCTGACTATCTGACAGTGGCATCTGCTACTTGAGATGAAGCGTCCTGCATTGTATTGTTTGCATTCCACTGAAACATGATAGCTTACTCTTGCATAAATGCTGGCTTTCTGGGGCTCTTGTGAAGAAAAGATTCTGTGGTGATAAGCTATCCTACCTTAAATAAATTTATTTAATTCTTGAAAATAGCAGTAAATGTGTTCAGGAGCTCAGGTTCTGGCAATATTTTTAAAATTGCTTTGTCATCTCCCAAAATATATAATAGCTTGTTTGCACTTTGTGTTTAGATAAGTGCAGGATTTGTGTAGAGCCTCTAAAGTGATATTTGGGGATGTCGTGTGATTCTTCACCTCCAAAGAATGAAGTTGATGCTTGTCCGTTGTAAATGCCTGTGGTACACTGTGATAACAAAAGAGAATGTGTATCTGTGTACACACATACCTGGAACATCCTTCCATGCATAGAGGGAAATCGCTGTGACGCTTACTTCAGGCAGGTTCCCTATTGGATAAGCAATATGACAAATCTTGTTAAAGTACCCTACGTAATCTTTTTGGAAAGTGTATTTTATTAGACTGGATCTAATTACTTTTAAAATAGATACTTAGTGTGGGAGGAAGTGGAGTGGCTTACTAGGGGTGGGGAGGAATAGAGAATCGATAGATAACCAACACACATCTATTGGGTAGGAATTCACACTGTGGTTTCTTTGACCACACATAGATGAACCAAATCTATGGTCTTCAGAGTGCTGGGTGAATAGAGTGAATTCTCAGTTACTGCCATAGATATGCAAGCTAACTGACACTGCAGCAGGACAGTATTGTTTGTTGGTGACCACCTGGTTGTAAATAGGGCGGTGAGGACAAGCTATAGAAGTGCATTAAGATTTGCATCTGGAGAGCAGTACAATCTATTGTGGGTTATAATATCTGTTGCGTGGTGTCAAAATGCAGGATCAGAATTTTTCTTTTAATCTGATAGGTCTGGTGGTTTTATGGAGGGAGGCCCATAAGGTGGTCTTGTGGGCTATGTATGCAGGTTTGTTCAGTCCTCTTATGAAAACGAATCGCTTCTGACTTTTGACAGCAACAGGAACTGAAATTTCAATGATACTTTGAATGGACACCTGATCCAAGATCTGAATTAAAGACATATCTCTTTTAAAAGGATCTTTAGTAGGGCTGTCAAGCGATTAAAAAATTAATCGCGTGATTAATTGCACTGTTAAACAATAATAGAATACCATTTATTTAAATATTTTTGGATGTTTTCTACATTTTCAAATATATTGATTTCAATTACAATACAGAACACAGTGTACAGTGCTCACTTTATATTTTTGATTACAAATATTTGTGCTATAAAAACAAATGAAATAATATTTTAATTCATCTCCTACAAGTATTGTAATACAGTCTCTTTATCATGAAAGTTGAACTTACAGATGTAGAATTATGTACAAAAATTAACTGCGTTCAAAAATAAAACAATGTAAAACTTTAGAGTCTTCAAGTCCACTCAGTCCTATTTCTAGTTCAGTAAGTAACTCAGACAAAAAATTTGTTTACACTTGCATGAAATAATGCTGCCCTTTTCAATGTCTCCTGAAAGTGAGAATGGGTTTTCACATGGCACAGTTGTATCCCGTGTCACAAGATATTTACCTGCCAGATGCATTAAAGATTCATAGGTCCTTTCATGCTTCAACTGCCATTCCAAAGGACATGCTAATGAGGGGTTCTGCTCGATAACGATCCAAAGCAGTGCAAACCAATGCATGTTCACTTTCATCCTCTGAGTCAGGTGCCACCAGCAGAAGGTTGATTTTCTTTTTTTGGTGGTTCAGGTTCTGTAGTTTTGACATTGGAGTGTTGCTCTTTTAAGACTTCTGAAAGCATGTTCCACACATCATCCCTCTGATTTTGGAAGGCACTTCAGATTCTTAAACCTTGGGTTGAGTGCTGTAGCTGTTTTTTAGAAATCTCACATTGGTACCTTCTTTGTGTTTTGTCAAATCTGCAGTGAAAGCATTCTTAAAACGAACAACGTGCTGGGTCATCATCAGAGACTGCTTGCTATAACGTGAAATATATGGCTGAATGTATGGAGTTGCGTAACAAAAAAAAATCTACATATGTAAGTTGCACTTTCACGATAGAGATTGCATTACGCATCTATTGTATGAGGTGAATTAAAAATACGTTTTCTTTTATCATTTTTCAAGTGCAAATACTTGTTACAAAAATAATATAAAGTGAGCACTGTATGCTTTGTATTCTGTGTTGTAATTGAAATCAATATATTTGAAAATGTAGAAAACATCCAAAAATATTTAAATAAATGGTATTCTATTATTGTTTAACAGTGCCATTAAAAATGTGATTATTCACACTTTAATTTTTTTGAGTTAATCACGTGAGTTAACTTTTAAGACAGCCCTAATCTTTAGTCTTTAGGGCCTAGGTTCTCAACAAGGGAGCTCACAAATAGGTGTCGGGATGTCCTTCTGGGAGGAGGGCTCTTGCTAGGGGGGATGGGTGCTCTGTATGGAAAAGGTTGAAAACTGCTGATTCAGATTAACGAGTCTTTACTCTATGCATGTGTGTGCGCATGCACGCAGCTCAAATTAAATTTAAGTGGAGGCAAGTAATATGTGCACATGGAGAATAGTGCCTCTTAGCATCATGTTCTCAGGTTGCTTCAACCTATTCAACAAACTCACTATACATAGCTAGCAGTGACTATATAATGGTTTTAATATTGAAATCTGTCAGTGCTTTTCCAGTCTCTCCATCCATTAAGCCTTTATACAGAGTGTGAAGAGGGTAGCTTTAAGCTTTGAACAAAATGCAGTAACTTAATGATTGTTTTC
Organism: Dermochelys coriacea; assembly: GCF_009764565.3. NCBI lineage: Eukaryota > Metazoa > Chordata > Testudines > Dermochelyidae > Dermochelys > Dermochelys coriacea. The sequence goes on from NC_050073.1 coordinate 47,601,862, forward strand.
AGCTCAGTGTAATCTCTGTAACCTCTTCTTTTAATGTCAGGGTTTGACTTAAACATTACACTGCCATCCTCAGGGATATTGCAAATCCTTTCCCTTCCAGCCCCCCGAATTCAGCCAAATGAGTCATGCTAGATTTGCCTATGCAATGAGCTGCACTGACCTGTCACAGGAACCTCGGCAGTCTTCCCGAAGCAGCATCACGAGAGATTAACTTTATGTGAAATGATGTACATTAATATTAAATGCTCAGTGATGATTGTTCCTATGATTAGTTGACCATTGGCTCGCCATTACGCTGATCTCTGGAAAAATGGATGTTGAGAGGATCTCCACCCTGACTTCATCTGTAAGTGGATTCTTTTCCCTCATTTTGGTCATATGTTATCCATTGACTTCTGCAATGCAGCCTGTTTTATGGATCTTGCAGTCAATGCTTCATGCCCTGTCCTTGCCAATGAAATGATTACATTGACTGTTGTAACTACGCAAAATATTTCTCACATTTCACCACAATGTTGCAAATAGGCCTTTCTCACCACATGCTGCAAATTGGGATATGCCTGTTTTCCACTGCAAATCAACCCATTCTCAAGCAAAACACAGAGCTATTCCAAACACAAGGTGCCTTTTGAAATTTGAATGAGACCTTTCACAGGATGAAGCTCAAAATTGGAAATTTCATATTTGAATATCAAAATTTTGCATGTTTTTCTATGAAAATAGACATTTAGTCTGTCTCGCAGAGGATTGAAATTTGAGGTGTGTGAAATAACTTGAACTAAAACTGAATCATTTTATGCAAAATATTTCCCCAGTATTGTGCAGCTGTAGTGCCATTAAAGGAGCAATCTTGGGCGCTGTGATTGGATCTAGCCATCTAATACATTGTGGGGACTCCTGACATAGGTAAAATACTACTATTGTACCATGTCTTTTTAACACATTAGAACAGGGGTCTCATACACGTGGGCTGCATGCGGCCCGCAGAGCTATTTCCTGTGGCCCACCATAGATGCCAACTGCACCGGCAGCCAAGTTCGTCTCCCCGCTCCTCTGCCTGCCTCCCAGAGCTTCCCACCGCCTAACAGCTGTTTGGCGGCACTTAGGACTTTCCAGGAGGGAGGGGGAGGAGCAGGGACATGGTGTGCTCAGGGGAGGAGGTAGAGAATAGTCAGGCCTGGGGTGGGGATTTGGGGAAGAGGTTGGAATAGGGGCAGGGTGGGGGTGGATTTGGGGCGGGGACTTTGGGGAAAGGGTTGGAAAAGGGGCAGGAAGGCATGGGAAGAGGCGGGGCGGAGTCGCATGGACTAGACGAGCAGTCTGAGGTATGAAGTTCAGCATGTGTGATTCTTTGCTGTGAGTAGTTGGGAAGAATGTTTGCTAAAAGTGGCAACGTATTTTGTATGAATAGTTCCTCCCCAGCCTGTCCAGGACTAGCATCTGGAGACTGGCGCATAAGAGCTCCCAGCCCTGCCTCTCCTCTACACTACCCAGATTTCACGGGTGACAGCAGATTTCACAGGGGAGGTCAGATTTCACTGTCTGTGATATATTTTTCATGGTCATGAATTTGGTAGGGCCCTAGCAATAGTCTATAAAGTAACTAAGGACAGAGAGGGGAGGGCAATGAAATACACAAGTAGAAGCCGGTACCCACCTATAAACAAATCAAACTTTTCTTTTATTGGGGCAGAGCCCTGGAAGTTGGGGCGAGAGGAGGGAAGAGTTTTTCTTCATTTGGTATCTGCCCATCTCCCAAGTATTTAAAGTGATGGGTGGAGGGACATGTAAGTATCTTGATAGATAGAGATCACAATTTATGGTGGTAGGGAGAAAAGGTGGTGGTGCTACCCTGAATCCTCATCTCCTGTGGGGAACCATCTCTGAGCAAATGTGTTTCTATTGGGGTCCCACAGGGATCAGTTCATGGCGCTACGCTAGTTAACATTTTTATCAAAGGCTTGGGGGGGGGGAAACTTAAAATAATCCCTGATAAAGTATATTGATGAGACACAGATTGGGGGAGTGGTAAATAATGAAGTGATCTAGTCATTAATACGGAGCAGCCTACATCGCTTGATAAGTTGGACACAAGCAAATGAAATGCGTTTCGGTATGGCCAAATGTAAAATATGTAGATCCATACTTAGAGGGTGGGGGTTGTTGAATCCTGGGAGCAGTGACTCTGAAAAAGATTTGGGAATCATGATGAATACCCAGCTGAAAATGTGCTCCCAGTGTGATGCTAATATCTTTGGATGCATAAACGGGAATCTCGAGTAGGAGTAGAGAGGTTATTTTACCTCTACATTTGGCCCTGGTGTGATCATTGCTGGCACACTGCGTCCAGTTCTGGTGTCTACAATTAATAAATAATGATAAATTGGAGAGGGTCCTGAGAAGGGCCATGAAAATGATTGATTTAAAAGATTGGAAAACATTCCTTATATAGTGGTAGATTCATAGAGCTCAGTATATTTAGCATAACATAGAGAAGGTTAAGAGGTGACTTGATCAGCCTATAAATAACTAGAGGGGTACATATTTAATAATGGGGTCTTCAATCTAGCAGACAAAGATGTAATGAGATCCAATGGCTAGAAGTTGAGGCTAAACAAATTCAGACTAGAAATAAAGTGGTGTATTTTTAACATTGTGGATAACTTGCCACTAGAACTGTCCATCAGAACTGGATTCTCCATCCCTCACAATTTTTAAATTAAGATTGGATTTTTTTAAATTTTATTTTCTAAGATGCGCTCGACTTCAAACAAGAATTATTTTGGGGAATTCTAAGGCCTGGGTTATGCAGGAGGTCAGGCTAGATGATCACAGTGGTCCCTTCTGGCTTTATAATCTATGAAGAGCAGGAAAGCAAGCCAGTCTACTGGTCAACATCAAAGTGCTGCCTTCAAGTATCAAAGCAATGTTAACTTGATTCTAGGGCTGTCAACTAATTGTGGTTAACTCGTGCAATTAACTAAAAAAATTTTTTTTTCACGATTAAAAAATTAATTGCAGTTTTAATCGCACTGTTAAATAATAGAATACCATTTGAAATGTATTCAATATTTTTGGATGTTTTTCTACATTTTCAAATATTGATTTCAATTACAACACAGAATACAAAGTGTACAGTACTCACTTTATATTTTTATTACAAATATTTTCAGTGTAAAAATGATAAAAGAAATAGTATTTTTCAGTTCACCTCAGACAAGTACTTTGTGCGATGTCTTTATCATGAAAGTGCAGCTTACAACTGTAGATTTTTTTTGTTACATAACTGCACTCAAAAACAAAACTATGTAAAGCTTTAGCACCTATAGGACTACTCAGTCCTACTTCTTGTTCACCAAATGCTAAGAGAAACAAGTTTTTTTACATTTACAGGAGATAATGCTGCCCACTTCATATGTCACCTGAAAATGAGAACAGGCATTTGCATGGCACTTTTGTAGCCAGCATTGTAAGGTATTTACACGCCAAATATGTCAAACTTTCGTATGCTTCGGCCACTGTTCCAGAGGACATGCTTCCATGCTGATGACAGTCATTTTAAAAAAAGGGTCAATTAAATTTGTGACTGAACACCTTGGGGGAGAATTGTCTCCCCTGCTCTGTTTTACCTACATTCTGTCATAAATTTCATGTAATAGCAGTCTCAGATGATGACCCAGTACATGTTCATTTTAAGAATACTTTCACTGCAGATTTGACAAAACATAAAGAAGGTACCAATGAGAGATTTCTAAAAATAGCTATAGCACTCGACCCAAGGTTTAAGAATCTGAAGTGCCTTCCAAAATCTGAGAGGGATGAGATGTGGCGCATGCTTTCAGAAATCTTAAGAGCAACACTCCAATGCGGAAAGTACAGAATCCGAACCACCAAAAAAAGAAAATCAGCCTTCTCCTGGGGGCGTCTGACTCAGATGATGAAAATGAACATGCATCAGTCCACACTGCTGTGGATCATTATCGAGTAGAATCGGTCGTCATCATGGACGCATTGTCCCCTGAGATGGTGGTTGAAGCATGAAGGGACATATGACTCTTTAGTGCATCTAGCACGTAAATATCTTGCGATGCCGGCTACAACCGTGCTGTGTGAACGCCCGTTCTCACTTTCAGGTGACATTGTAAACAAGAAGTGGGCAGCATTATCTCCTGCAAATGTAAATAAACTTGTTTGTGTGAGCGATTGGCTGAATAAGAAGTAGGACTGCGTGGACTTGTATGCTCTAAAGTTTTACATTGTTTTATTTTTGAATGCAGGGGATTTTTGTACATAATTCTACATTTGTAAGTTCAACTTTTATGATAGAGATTGCACTATAGTACTTGTATTAGGTGAATTAAAATATACTATTTTTTTGTTTTTTACAGTGCAAATATTTGTAAGCAAAAATAAATATCAAGTGAGCACTGTACACTTTATATTCTGTGTTGTAATTGAAATTAATAATTTGAAAATGTAGAAAGCATCCAAAAATATTGAAATAAATGGTATTTGATTATTATTTAACAGCGCAATTAAAACTGCAATTAATTGTGATGTTTTTAATTGCTTGACAGCCCTACTTGATTCATTTCACTATTGCGGGAGTAAGGCTTCTCTCTTAAAGTAGGTAAATTTTATGTCATAGCCACTTTCAGACAACTCTATCACTTATTTTTACAAGATTGTTGCATTGGTTTCTCATCAAATTCATACAACATCTGAACGTGGATCCAATTTTTAGGGAACTGCAGTTGGATGCAAAGCTCAGCATAATTGTGTACAGATCTGTTTATACACTAAGCTTCCAAACTGCTGGCAAAGAATGACAAAAGATGAAAGTGAACTTTAATCATCTGATTGAGAGCTTTTAAGAGACTTACTGTTTGTTTTACAGTGTTTTCTGAAAGCAACATAAATCTTTTTTTAAATTGAGGCATTGAAATGATTTGTTGGCAAATGTATTTTCCTCTGCAGCCCTGAGACTTGAATTCATATCTCCCATCCTACAACTCTTTATACTTATTACCAACATGACTTTTTTTAACATGCATATAAAAATCAGTTCCTCTGTGTCCTCAGGGACTCTGATAAGCTTTAGGGGAAGGGGGAATCATTGCTATAATTTAAGCTTGAAAGAGAAGCTATAATTTCAGGCAATTTAAAAAAGCAAACTGTGTTACAAGTAATAAGTTGACTGCGTGCTGAAGAAGGCAAAAATCTCCTAGTCCTTGCAATTGTTGTTTGCACTCGGATATGCATCCAGACCCTGCACATGGTAACATAGTCAGCAAAAGATCATATAATCTCTATTTTTAACAGAGCATTTTATTTCTTCTATGCATGGATCAGGATGCAGAGAAGAAATGCATTGTCTAGATAGTTTCTGGTGAATGAGAAAGCAAACTTCATTTAAGTTGGAAAAAATACAAAGTCAGTTTCCACACTGAAAGTTGCATGCATTTGTATAAAAGCTATTTAAAATGAGCCTAGATAACCTTTAAGGTCATCTTATAATGTGAGCATTCGCTTGTTGTGTTTTGATTCCAAGTGGAGCAGAAATTGTGCTATTGCTAGTCTCCATAGACACTGTTCAATGAGAAGCTGATGGGTTACGTAGTAGGGGGGTTGTTTCTTCTTTCGATGTGTTGGGTGAGGGAAAGGTTTAATATGCACAATTCCTCTGTGCATACAGATAAGACAAGACCTTTCAGTGTGATGTAACGTTTCTGTTGATGGGAACCTACTGCATATTTTATGACGTATAGTAACTCCTCACTTAACGTCATCCTGCTTAATGTTGTTTTGTTGTTAGGTCGCTGACCTATTAGAGAATGTACTCGTTTAAAGTCCTACAGTGTTCCCTTATAATGTTATTTGGCTCCCCCGCTTCACCTGCCCGGTGCTCCGGTTGGGGTGCGGGGTCTTTCCCTGCTCTGTCCGCCTGGCATTCCAGCGGGGGAGTGGGCAAGTCCCTGTGCCATGAACCCGCTCCCCGGCAGGAGCGCTGGGCAGGCAGAATGGGGAAAACCCCTGCTCCCTGACCCCGCTCCCTGACCCCACTCCCCAGTTGTAATGCCGGGCAGGCAGAGCAGGGCAAGCTCCCACACCCCCAACCTGCTCCCCGGCAGGAGTGCTGGGCGGAGCAGGACAAGCCCCCACGCCCCGACACTGGTCCCCGGCTGGAACGCCTGGCAGGCAGAGCAGGGCAAGCCCCTGCACCCTGACCCCACTACATCCCTGCCTCAACCAAGCTTCACAATAATCATTGGTGAGTACAGTATTACATTGTTTGTTTAAAATTATTTAAAACTTACACTAATATTAATATATATATATGTGTGTGTGTGTGTGTGTATATATGTGTGTATATGTCTTTTGTCTGGTGAAAAAATTTTTCCTGGAACCTAACCCCCCATTTACATTCATTCTTATGGGGAAATTGGATTTGCTTAACATCGTTTTGCTTAAAGTTGCATTTTTAAAGAACGTAACTAGGATGTTAAGTGAGACGTTACTGTAATGCAAAATGTGGTGCTGTCTCTCATTTAGTTAATTTGCTAGGGAAAAGAGCTTGTATAAGAGGAAGTATGGAAGGTGTAGTCAAGTTGTTGAGACCCTCCCCAAAGAAATCAAAACCACAGTGCCCAGAATGCAAAACAGTGAATCAATGGTGGTTCAGTGCAGAAGATGAATAGATTTTCCTGCACTCTTTACACGTTCCTTTACTTTTGTCTCATCCATGCTGGTATGTTGTTCTTATAAAGTGAGGGAGACTGAGAGAGCTCTTTTTGTCCAGTAAGATCTGATGTTAATTTTTATCCTATTTTCCACCCTGATTTATCTAGTCAGTTGAAATGAGTCTCTTGGGTAGAAGGAGGGGAGTTAATATTGTTGACCTGATTAAGAACAAAGAACAGCCAAATAGGGTCAGACCAATGGTACATTTAGCCCAGTATCCTGTCTTCCAACAGTGGCCAATGTCAGGTGCTTCAGCGGGAATGAACAAAATAGGTAGTAATCAAGTGATCCATCCCCTGTTGCCTATTCCCAGCTTCTGGCAAACAGACTCGGGACACCATACCTGCCCATCCAGTCTAAAAGCCACTGATGGACATATCCTCCGTGAATTTATATTATTCTTTTTTGAACCCTGTTAGTGTCTTGGCCTTCACAACATCCTCTGGCAAGAAGTTCCACAAGTTGACTGTGCATTGTGTTAAGAAGTACTTCCTTTTGTTTGTTTTAAACTTGCCACCTATTAATTTCATTTGGTGACCCCTAGCTCTTGTGTTATGAGGAGTAAATAACATTTCCTTATTTACTTTCTCCACACCAGTCATGTCCCCCCTTAACTGTCTCTTTTCCAAGATGAAAAGTCCCAATCTTATTAATTTCTCCTCATATGGAAGCTGGTCCACACCCCTAATAATTTTTGTCACCCTTTTCTGTACTTTTTCCAATTCCAATCTGTCTTTTTTTTGAGATGGGCGACCAGATCGACACATAGTATACAAGATGTGAACATACCATATATTTATATAGGGACATGATATTTTCTGTCTTATTATCTATCCCTTTCTTAATGATCCCCAACATTCTTTTAGCCTTTTTGACTGCCGCTGCACATTTAGTGGATGTTTTCAGAGAACTATCCACAATGACTCCAAGATCTTTCTTGAATGGTAACAGCTAATTTAGATGCCATCATTTTATATATGTATAGTTGGGATTATGTTTTCCAATGTGCATTACTTTGCATTTATCAACATTGAATTTCATCTGCCATTTTGTTACCCAGTCACTGTTTTGTGAGATCCCTTCGTAACTCTTCACAGTCAGCTTTCGACTTAACTATCCTGAGTAGATTTTTATCATCTGCACGTTTTGCCACCACTGTATTTCAGTTTTATGCTGGTGCCACATCAGTGATTTTAATAGAAATTAAACAGTGTAAATCCGGAACAACATACTGATGAATAAGCCAGTTAGTTTTAAACTATTTATATTTGAATTATTCTGATATAATATACTAAATCCATGTGAAAAATCATTTCCAGCTAAGGGCCAAAGTCCCATCTGAACTGAGGGGGGTGTGGTGGTGGAGCGGGGAGGCAGTTGGAGCTGTTCTTAGTTCCCAAATTCTCAGGCATCCCTGGCTCATCTGTGATATAAATTAGAGCATCCTAAAAGCTGTTCTAATTTATGACAGAGGACTACATCCAAAGGTCTACATCCAAAACTTATGCTGGTATGGTAATGTCACTTAGGAGCATGGTGATTTTTTTTTAACAACATTTTTCACAGGCAAAAGCACTAGTGTGGATGAATTTATACTGAAGGGAGAAAAGTCCTTTTGTCGGTATATCTTATTTGGGTACTAGTATAATCTATACTGGTCAAATGACTCTTTTGTTAGTATAAGCTTCATCTCCACTAGGAGATTTTGTTGGTATAGCTATGCCATCAAACCCTTTCTAGTGTAGACAAGGCCTGCAATCCCTGAGGGACCATACACCATCTGAGAATTGGTGAATGGGAGTGGGGCTCTGTTTTGTCCCTAACGTACCATCGCCCCAGGGAGCGGGGAGTTGACATTGGAGCTGGCTACTAGTTTTACTCCTTCACTGGGGGAATTCTCAGCTGGCCAGTTACAGACAGATTACATCCTCCATGTGCCTCTCAGGTTGCACAGAGGAGATGGAACCAGGACTGAGAACCTTGCCGAAGATTTTTGTGACGTAAACTCTGTAAAACCAGAGTTCAATCTGAAAACATATCCTCTGGTGCTAGAACAGTATACTCATAAGTGTCTTGCCTTCTTCAGGTAAGACCTCAGAGGTAGTTTTATGCCGGGATCATATTTATCTAAACCTTCAAGGCATTTAAAATATATTGGTAAATACCTTTTTTGTCTTTAATATTAAAACATGAGATAGTGTTTTTGGTTCTCTTCTGTTATAATCAGGAAGCTTATCTTCACTTCCCTGCCATTTTTTTCTTTCTTTCAGCTGCTAACTGTGAATAGTAATTGGGTTTTTCAGAGAGAAGAGGATATGTATATGCCCTTTTTTTTTGTTGTCTGGTTTGAACCTCAAAATTCCGTATCTTTAAATGTCACTTAGCTCACAGTGTGGGTTGTTACCTTCTTTAATTCTTGAAAAGCCAGCCAATTTGAATGTAATCCAGCACCATGAGATGTCCCCCTTTCAAACTTATGAGTTTAAGTGCTCGTAAAATGCAAAATTTATGTTTAAAAAGATAAACACTCATTCTGGTCTCTGTAGAAGTATATCCCCAGAGCAGAGGATTTAGTTTGCCTTAAGAAGCAGTTTCAGGGTACAGTATCTAGACTCATTGGAACCACATGTAGAAAGTATGGTCCAGTGGATAGGGCACTGGATGTGGATTGAGGTGTCCCAGGTTCAGTGGTCAGCTCAGCTTTCCTGTGTGATTTTTGGACAAGTCACTCTGGGCATGTCTACACTACTAATTTAAGTTAAGCTGTGGGGAGCTCTCGTGGAGGTGGAGTTATTATGCCAGTGTAGCCGGGCACTTACATCAGCAGGAGCAAGGCTGTAGTGTAGACGCTGACATAATTAGGTCAATATAAGCAGCCTTACATCAACCTAACTGTAGTGTAGACTCAACCTTAATTTACTTTGTGCCTCTGTTCCCTATGTATAAAACCAGGATAATACTCACCTACCTCACAGGGGTGTTGAGCATAAAATCCTGTAATAATTGTGGGGTGCTCAGATATTTACATTCATGAGGACCATAAAGGTGTCTAGATGGAATGATTTGGGATTAATACAGTCCTTCATTCTTGTAAGGTGGATCATTTCAGTACCATGAAGTCTTTTGGGGAGTAGAAGGATGTCTTTCGATTGAGAGCTTATCAAGTACTCGTATATGCAAGATCCTCCGAAACAGAGGTCTTTCAGATAAGAACAACGTGGTGTGGTCCACTCCACACAGACACTATTGATGGTGCTGTTCATAAGAACAGATAATTGCTCCTGTGTCCTTAGCTAAAATTCACATTTTGTGCCATGTGCCAGTTGTCTTTGTGGTCATGGCTCTTCACCCCAGAGATGGATGCATGACAGTGAGTGCTGCCTGCATATTACTTGGGAAGCACTTTGGGATCCTTAGGAATGAAAGCTGCTTTATTATTTATTTAAGCACCAGCCATGTACTTGATGCTGAACAGGGCACAAATAAAAAGAGTCTCTGCCCATGCAGCATAAAATGTGAGACAAAGTCACTGGGAGACCCAGAGAACAGTGCAAGAGTATTAATGTAATATGCATGAGATGTGTTGGTGTTTTGGATTGGTACACATTGGAGAGAAGGGCATTAATCTAAATATAAATGTAATTGCTAAATCTGAGCCATGAGAATTTGATTGTAATGTAATTTTAGACCCTTCAGAATACTGTTTTTATAGAACACGTTGTAAATAAACACAACTGTATCAACTGAAAATCCTAAAAGCTAACAAATTTGGGATGAACGTAAAATCTATTGAGATTACAGGATTCTGCAAAATAAACTCCCATGTTTTGATCTTTAAATATAATATGTCTGTATATTGTTTTCATTCATTTCCAGAAAAATATGAAAAGATACACTTCCCAGTCCTTTTTCATATTTATACCTTGTCAATTGACATGAGTGCAGGTGAGTGTGTTACTGCATATTAATGCCAGAAAATAATCCACTTGCTGGTTTGCTTCCGTGCTGTGCGTGAATATGGATGAAGGGAAGTTTAGTCAACTGCATCTCCCGTCTTCTGCGTTACTGATGGTTTTATACACATATGGAAAGTAAATTTAATAATCAGAGACTGGAATAGGACTATCTGTCTCCTGACTGCCTAAAGAGGAAGCATCCCACTTTGTAAGCACAGTTAGGTATAATATCATGAATAACATCATACATTTGTTTGACACCTTTCATCCCCAGGAATGCCCAAATGCTTTACAAACTATGTATACACAACACTAGCTTTCTAGCCACAGTTGAGATAGGAGACCAGCAACCAGAGAGGAATGGGACACTACCACCAATGTGGGAGGAAGAACTTTGACTAAGGACATTGGGACAAACCCTATTAATGTAAAATATGCCATGGAATCTGTAATCTCCAGGAAGAGGAGACTGGACCTTGGGTTTTAATTATCTCATCCAAAGTAATCCGCATGATGCTGAATTTCTCAGCCTTTGAGGTTGAAGTGCTGAGTTAATGGTGTCCTGATTTAAGCTTATGGTTCCAGTGAGTCTAGATGTTTCATACTTAATCCCCCAAACCACCCCCTCTGACGTAGTTTTCTTATTACCCTGATTCATATTGGAAATTTTTTTTAATGGAGCATCTTAATTAATCAAATCTGGTGGCCCAACAAGAGAAGAAAGTCTCCTGCTTAAGATAATTGGGTTAAAGTCTATAAGGAAGCAAGCAATCAGCTTTTCTGAATCTAATGCCATTTTTATCCAAGCTATTCTTGGTTTGCATAAAGTGGATTATGTAACCAACAAGAGGCATCATTGTCTGGTGGCTTGCAGAAGACTTCAGTTGGCCTAAGAAGTAACTTCTGTCAGTCTTCGCTCCTCCAATAATAATGACTTTTTGTTGAATTTGTTCATACATTTGAGTCAATTGGCTTAATTTTACAAAATACAGAATCTTTAATCAGTATTCAGAGTGTTGATATTCAGGATATTCCATCTCATCTGAAAGACTTGTAGAGATGGGTGGAGGGGACATGGGATTTTACAGATTTAATCTCTTGTATGCTTTGTGGTGATCTAAGATAGAGGCTCCTACGTGCTAGGAAGATGCTTTCTTAACGGAACTGTTAAGAACATAAGAACGGCCATATTGGGTCAGACCAAAAGTCCATCTAGCTCAGTATCCTGTCTTCCGACAGTGACCAATGCCAGGTGCCTCAGAGGAAATGAACAGAACAGGTAATCATCAAGTGATCCATTCCCTGTCATCCATTCCCAGCTTCTGGCAAACCAGAGGCTAGGGATTCCATCCCTGCCCATTCTGGCTAATAGCCATTGATGGACCTATCCTCCATGAATTTATATAGTTATAGTTTTGGCCTTCACAACATCCTCTGATAAATAGTTCCACAGATTGACTGTGCGTTGTGTGAAGAAATACTTCCTTTTGTTTGGTTTAAACCTGAACTAATGCTGTTCCCATTGATTAGTTGGTTCGACAGGTCCTCCTTGCAGTTTGATATACCTGAGCATTCAAAAATGATACTGTGTCTGACACTTCAAATAACTATTTAATTTTAAAAGCATAGTTCTGAGCAGCTACTGGGAGTCACCAAATTTTTCCTCTGATAATCTGACTGCAGTTTCCAAGCTTCGGCATAAAATGAAATAATTTTATATATAAAAAGTGAATCATCTAAGCAATATCTTTTATTAACATAGAGTGACACGGTTCTGTGTTCAGTGCTGGCCATTAAACTACTTCTGTTCAGATACTTGGGTAACATGAGAACAATTTTCTTTAGTTCACAAACTTCATTACTGATTATTCTAAAAGTTATTGATAAATCCTGCTCAAATAAATGTGATGGCAACACCATCTCTACTGCTTTTAATCAGCAAAGCAAGCTTTGGTCAAGCTGAAAATCCAATAAAAAGGGGTCAGAAAGCTTCAAGGGGCAGTGGGAGAAGCATATTACTTTAAAATGCATTATTTTCTAAGTAGAAAAGGCCAAATGGGGGAAAAAAAATGAGAGGTTGAAACAACTATTAAAATTTTATATTAGTCAAGGAACAATAAACCAGCTGTCCCTTTATTACACTTCTGCATGGCAGGTACACTTCCAAATGACTGGTGATTTACCAGATGAGCTTTGATACTGAGCCCTACAATAATGAGTTCAGCAAAAATTGAAACAATGTAGTAATCACCCAGCGGTTTAAAGTGGGACTGTGACAGCATTTTTTGCTTAACAGCTTTATTGCCGTGTCATTTGCCACAGTCCTGTATTTTTCAGTGTTCTGTCTAGATGCATGTTCTAAGCTCTTAGGATTGCACTTCTGTTTAAAATTCTAGTTTTTCAATAATAACCATGTTCATTTGCAGTCGGTTGTCGCAAGATGAAAGGCTAATGAACTGTCTCACCTAGCTCCACCACTGCAGTCTTGGGAATACAGACTTCCAACCCTGTTGGAGCATGTTTATAACGAACTCAAGGCAACTGATCATGCAAGTGTGAGTAAATTAAAGCATTTTAGTCTAGTGTCTAGAATAGTGGTTTTCAACTTGGGGGTCCGCAGACCCTGCGTAAGATTTCCAAAGAGGACCTCACCTCCATTTAAAATTTTTCAGGGGTTTGCAAATGAAAAAAAAAGTTGAAAACCATTATTCTAGAAAGCTAATTTGTGATGACTTGCTTTCCAGGAGTCTTTCTGACTTTCTTCAGAGGGTTACGAATATAATGAGAGAAATAGATTCTAATGTACAAGGGATCCATTGTCAGAGGGAAAAACAATGGTACCAAGTCTGGCAGGGAAATGAACACAAAAGGCCAAGTTTTGCCTGTGACGTTTCACTCCATATTCTTTATGGAAATATGCTTATGGTATGGATATGACAGAACTAAGATATAATTTATGCAAGATAACTCATGTAAGGTGTCAGAGATATAAAGGGAAGGGTAACCACCTTTCTGTATACAGTGCTATAAAATCCATCCTGGCCAAAGGCAAAATCCTTTTACCTGTAAAGGGTTAAGAAGCTAAGGTAACCCTGCTGGCACCTGACCCAAAATGGCCAATTAAGGGACAAGGTTCTTTCAAATCTGGAGGGCGGGGGGGAGACAAAGGGTTTGGTCTGTCTGTGTGATGCTTTTGCCGGGAACAGATCAGGAATGCAGCCTCACAACTCCTGTTAAATTAGTAAGTAATCTAGCTAGACATGCGTTAGATTTCCTTTTGTTTAATGGCTGGTAAAATAAGCGGGCTCTTTCCCTGTTCTTTGTTTAAACACTTGGTGGTGGCAGCATACAGTTCAAGGACAAGGCAAAGTTTGTACCTTGGGGAAGTTTTTAACCTAAGCTGGTAAGAATAAGCTTAGGGGGTCTTTCATGCAGGTCCCCACATGTGTACCCTAGAGTTCAGAGTGGGGAAGGATCCTTGACATAAGGTATCATTGGAAAGGTTATGATTTATCGAATGCGTTTATCAAATTTGTATGCATGTATCATTTTTGTATCTGAAGCTAGGAATATTGACCATGTCTCTATTTCAAATGTGCTATGTTGGATGGCTTATTGAAGAAAGGCACACAAGCACAAGGATTATCCCAGGAACTGTGTGCAATAGAAACCTCTCAGAGATAGCTCTACACAATGGGAATTGTTTGACTCAGGTCACAGCAAAAAAGCTTTCCAGCAAGTGGGGGAAAGATATAAAAGGGGGACAATGACAACATGAGGGGTCCTCACTCTCCCTACATCAACACACCTGAAAACACCTCAGGAACAAAGACTGAACTGTGAGAAGTGATGGTTCCAGGCTAAGAGAACCTGGGAAAGCCAAGGCAACCTGTGCCTTAAGAATCTGCCAGCCTGTTTATCACTCAGGGTGAGAATTTGTTAATTTATATCCTGCCTACCTAGAGTGTTAAACTCAGTCTGCTGTTTTTGTTTATTTACTAAGGTAATCTGCTTTGCTCTGTTCGCTATCCCTTTAACCACTTAATTCACCATTTTTAGTTAATTAACTTATTTCTTGTTTATAATAAACCCCAGTTTATGTGATTTCTAACTGGGGGAAGGGTAACAAGAAGTCATGCACATCTCTGTTCATGTTGAAAAAGAGGGCAGATTTTTCTGTACAATGCAAGACAGTTTTATTTTGTGTATCTCCCAAAAGGGGTGTGCACGTCAGTGCTGGGGGTGTCCTCTCACACAGAGCTGACTTCAGTCTGTCTGCGGCCCTACCTGTGTGTGTGTGTGTGTGTGTGTTGCAAGAAGCCGGAGAGCCTAATTCAGCAAGGCAGGGAGAGGGAACCCTGGCTGGTTGATCAAGAGAGGCTCAGAGAAATCCCAGTACATCAGGTGGCACCCCAGAAGGGGGGGTCCAACCCATCACAGTGCCATTAAAGAAATTCCCTGCATTGGGCACCCCATAGAGTCATCCTCATACTGTCTGGCAAGCAAGAGAGTGTGCCTTCTGCATCATCCTTAGACAAATGCAACATGCTCTGTTCTTCATGGCTGAACTATTTTAATAGCTCAGTGAGGAGTAGCTGTATCTGTAGCCCTACCATTTACTTGTCCTTTTGGCCCCAATGCTTACCCATCCCTAGGAGAAAAGCTTAAGGCATACAATTGTTCATGTCCTTTATGTGGAAGGGATGCCTTAGAGGCGAGGAAGGCTCCTTACAACTCCACTTTCTCCATCCCTTCCCCCACATGCTTGCACAAGTGCCAGGCACATTTTGTCACAAAGAGAGCAGTGAAGAAAGAAGTTTGGGTGAAGTGTACAGAACAAGTCTAAAATGGGATATAGCTGAATGGAGTCTTGATGTAGGCAAAGCAGGGCTGTGTAGAACATTCATATACATGGGAAGTTTTTTAGTAAAATAAAACACTTTTGAGTAACGTCTTGTAGACTGCCCTGGTATCTAGAGCAAACCTGCAGCAAGATCAGTTTATGCCTCAGCTTAAATACTTTTCGGCTAACAGCCCTTGGATGTCCTGATCGGATCCAGAAGAGAGGAGTCAGCTTCTCTTCAGTTGGCAAGATAGGCTTTGACAAATCTCAGTCAGCCCTGGGTAGCCATGTGCATTGGGCCCGAGTTGTTTTGTAGCTCTGGTGAATTGAAAATAATTTTATGGAGTGTAGGCTTGCAAGGTCAGGATCAGATTCTGATGGAAACTATTTTATTTCAGCAACACAGTGTATTAAAAATTCATTGGCATTGGTCAGAAAATGAAACGTCTGCTCGTCAGTGTAAGCTCCACCAAACGCCTGGATCTAGACTCCAGTATTAGTTCCAAATAATGATCAATTCAATTATATTTGTAGATGAGGTGGGGAGGGGATCTTGTTTGACAAATCTTAATGTTGCTCATTCTGAAAATAAGAACAAATGTCTGAAAAAGCATTGTAGCCTTTAAAGGGGTAAAAGTGGCTGACCTAGGAGAAGCAATAGTCGGGTCAGCAAAATGTTCAGAGCCTGATTTTTATATCATTTATACCAGTTTTAAATTAGGAGTTTGATGTCAGTGGAGTTAGTGTTCGTAAGTGAGATTAGAATCACGCTTTTAGTGACTCTTGTATGGGAAACTGCTGACTAGTACGTGGATATTAGTAAGCTTGTCTGGTGGGGGGGGGGGGAATTCCTAGAGCCAGCCCTGCCAACCGAACTCTGGTTCCCCATGCCTGCTGCCATTCTGCTTTCAAGTCTGAACTCATAAGCCTATATAACCAGAATGCTGTAGGACAAAATCAGAGTACTCCTTTGGGAAGAGTGTTTAAAGAATCAGCTGCTAACCTCAGTTATGAAAGTTAAGCCTGAAGCCAGAGAGAACGGTAAAAATTTATAGAATATAAAAAGTGAATGTTACTTTAACAAAACTCAACGCAATATTGATGGAATTGGCTTAGGTTCTCAGCTTTCCTTTCACAAATCCCAATTCTGTCTGGCTTTTCTCAGACTTGCTTTATCAGTGTTCTCTTCATTCCCTGCATTCAGGTTTCAGTGCATCTGGTTGACAGATGATGGGGAATTACATTTGTTTTTCTTTGAACACACTGTATTAATTAAAATGCCTCCCACTCGGCTTGCACTTCTCTATAAGTAGCACATATTTCATTAACATTTTCTTTTTAAAACCAACAGGATCATAAACTTAAGACTGCTTTAGCCTAAATGCTTTCCAAATTCAATATGCATAATATAGCTCAGAGGCAGAGCAGTAAATGTGGGCACATGATTTTGGGTGCACCACAAATGTGTGTGGTGTTTTTTTAAATAGGGAGAGGGGGTAAATAATGGGCTTAGGTTTTACCAGCAAAGTTGACTGTCAAGAACAGACCAAAGAATTAAAGCTATAATTAAAAAGGAACCAAATTATAAAAGAGTGGATTTGAAGAGGGTTCTGATATTATCTGAGTGCAATAGGCTGGGCTGCCATGATTTTTCTTGCTGTGGTTCATTCAGTTACATATTACCTACAATCAAGTGGCTTTCTTTAGGACAAACCTTGGCTTTCAGTGGAGGGGAGTCCTGGAGCTTCAGAGTCCCACCCATGAAGCTGGAAGAGAATGTCCTTTAGGACAGGAATTCCCTTGATGGACAGGTGGAAGCAGGTCTTTTAAAGCAGACATTTATTTTTATAAAGGGCTTTATTTTTATAGCAGGAGAAGCTTGGAATTCAGTAGGAGGAAACAGATTGATGCCATAAAACCAGGGAGGAGGAGGAGGTTTCCAATGCTAGTTGGTTTGCAGTAACTCATTGAGAGAGGAGTTTTTAGGGACCTGGAGAGAGTGCTTCAGAAACCTGCATTGAGTTGTAGGCTAGGACCTAGGCAAGGTGCTAACTGTCCTTACCAGCTTCCAACAGATCTTTGTTAATACTGATATAACTAATCGTTTTCTCTGTTAATTAAACCTGAACAGTCTACAGAGCAGGAATTAAACAGAAACATGTCCCAACTAGAAAGGGGGAGTTTGTGTACAGGGTTTCAAACATTTACCTTACTCCTACTAGCCCAAGTACTAAGCCTACAGATTTTTGACTGCAGCATTTCTCTGCATGCATTGGTAGAGTAGTATACTTAACTAAATTTCATGACATTTTTGTCTGTTGGATGTTGCACTGAAAATCCTTTCCCCTTTATTTAAAAGTAATTTTGGAAGTATTGGCTCTGGCTATGTAATTGTGTTTATCTTGACTCAGCCCGCACTTAAAACTGCTGTGCAATGTAAATGCTTGTTTTATCAGGATGCATAATTCATTAAATTAAATACATTATATTAATTCCAGTTAGCAGAGAAATAAACAGAACAAACAGTGAGTGAAGACAGAGTTAAACTCAGGATTTCGGCCAAGAAGCTACCTTAATGAGAAGTCTAAAGGCGTATTCACAGCTAATTTGTGCCATTATTTAAGAACATGTGGATAGCAGCTAACATTGAAAGTGATCGTGTGACAGAAATGGAGATCTTGTTAGTTTTGAAGGGTTAATGGCATGGAGGTGTCAAGTAACTGTCCAAAAATGGAACCTTGGCTTGAGCTGTCATTCAGCAGACCCATGTTCAACCAATGTGCATCCTCGAGCAAGGGACTTCCAGCTATTCCCACTCTCCCAGCTGGTAATATTGAGAGACAGTGGGGTGAATCCAGACTCCAGTGGTGAGAGTAACTGTCTTACTGTTCAGCTATTCCTGCCTGCTGGTCAGATAGGTGTTCCTGAGATGGTCAACCATGGAAGGGAAAGATGTGGTGAGGACAGCTATCTTGAGGGGGAAGGGAGGAAAGAACTGGGGATTGGAATTCTAAAATGGTGACCTGAGAGTAAAGGTAAGGACTCTGTGGTAGGAATTGGGGTGAGGATTTGACTAGTTCAGGGCCATGGGTCCAATGAAGACCCATGCTGTGTCTAGGGCAGTGGTTTTCAATCTTTTTTTCATTTGTGGGCCCCTAAAATATTTCGAATAGAGGTGTTGATCCCTTTAGAAATCTTAGACATAGTCTGCGGACCCCCAGAGGTCCGCAAACCACTGTTCTATGGTAATGACAACCTTTCGCGGATCCCTTAGATATGGTCCATGGACCCCAGGTTGAAAACCAGTAGTCAAGGGATTCACTGCAAGTGAAGCCAAAAAAAAAAGGTGGTGTAAAAACACTTTAGTGAAGAACAAGGTAGAATCATAAGTGTTATAGAAGTGCTGTGTTATGAACATTCTGTTTGGAGTCTGAGAAAGATGTGGTGATGGAAGAAAGGTGGGTAGCATGCTAAATCATCATCAATTTCTCTACCATAGTATTCTCCAGCTGATTTCAGTTATCCTCCTAGGTGCAGTATATTGTGAGCCTTAAAAGCTTCATGATGTTATTCCAAGGTACAGCGAGCCCTTCCTTTGCTCCAGTTCTGAAAGTCGCTTTCAAAGACATGGGGATCTTCTCAGTCTGTGAAACCTAATTTGTTGGCAAACTCGCTTCAGGAGAAACGAAAGACTGTAGACTGTAAAAAAAGCCATTATGTATTGTGCTCTGTAGGTTTGTATCTAAACAGAGTACGAGACCCAGGGTAGTTCTAAAGATTCACAGGAATATCTTGCATTGAATGTGGGGAGAAGGTTGCTGTACTGGAGACTTTTAGTTGTGTTTTGCTCTTGATACAATATTTACATTTTAAAAATCAATCAGTCCATATGGCCACTATTGCTTCTGCCTAACTAGAGTTGGCATCTGTAGTTGTATAGTTAAACACTTGGCAAGTGCATTTCTGAATGACCCTGGCCTTCCTGGGGTTCTATCCAGAGCCAGCATCACAATAACCATTTGAGAAGTGCCATAACCCATAGGGATTCATGGCCTGAAATCTCAGTGAGGTAACAGAATGAATGTATAAACATAAAGGAAACAGCCTGCCTGGTACAGGGATATCAGTAAGGCCCTACCAGTTTCACAGCCATGAAAAATGTGTCTCAGACTCTGAAATAAGCCCTTCCCCATGAAATCTGATCTCCCTGTGCTGCTGGGAATGCCCCATCCCGGGCTCCTAGCTGCTAGGCCAGGTTAGGCTGGAGAGGGACAGGATTTGTCATTCCCCCTGCAAAGCCGCTCTTGGTGGGGAGACCAGACCTACCTCCAGAGGCAGGGCAGAAGTGAGGGTGCTACCACTTCTGCCCAGGCTCAAGGCTTCCAGACCTCGGGGCTTCTGCTACCCATGGCTCATGCCAGGGCTTGGGGCTTCTGCTCCCCATAGCTCCTGCTGCATCACAGGGTGCCTATTTTTCGGAGGGGTGGGGGAGTGCAAACTGACCAGGGCTCATGCGTTAATCTGCCACTGGTTGGGGCTAGCAGGTAGGAGCTCCTGACGGAGGCGCTCCCAGCAGCACAGGGTGATCACACACACCTGCACCTCTGGGAACCTCCTCCTGCTGCAGGAAGCTCCAGAGCTGCTGGTTTCACAGCCTCCTCCTGCTGCAGGAAGCTGAGTTCTGAAGGCATCACAGATATGAGGGTGTCAATCCCACGACCCCCCACTATAACAGCTTTGCAACACGGCCCCCAGTCCTCTTTTGGTCCCCCATGATTACAACACCAAGAAATTTCAGATGTAAACATCTGAAATCGTGAAATTGACCAATTTTAAAACTCTCTGCCCATGAAATTGACCAAAACGGACTGTGAATTTGGTAGGGCTACAGATATCACTGATGTGGGTCTGACGTTGCTGTCAGCCAAGCCCAGAACTCCTTTTATTCTCAGTTTTGGGGAGAGAACACCTTGACATTGCCTCCCCAGGCTTTTTGTTGTCACCCAAGTCCCTTATGTGAAGAGGCACCTTTTCAGAGAGACTACCATGGGAGTTGCTAATTCCTAAGAAAATGCCCATGGTGCATGTCTGAAAGGAAACATTCCGAAATTAGTCTCCTTCTGCTCCCTTGCACTCATTCAGAACACCAAAATAAACTCTCTCCCAGCTCCCCTCTCTCTTCTAGTTGGTTTCATACTGGCTCCTCCATGCAACAGCCCTGACTGCCTCATGAAATGTGCTTCTGTCTCTTGGCTCCTGTGCAGAGGCAGCCTTCTAGAATCAATGGCTGAAAGAGATGGCTCTTGTCAGAAGAGCAGGTCAAAAATGGAAGGTATCAAATGAACTTTAGGATGCTCAACATCTTTGAAAATCATGCCACATTTTTACTGAGATAGATTGAAATAACTATTTCAGAGCCAAACAGGGTTACATATTCTCCCTGTTCCCTATGTTAATGGGTACATGGATATTCTTTAATGTAGCATTTTCTTTTCTTAGATAAGTTATCCTGTAATTGACCTGTTCCTTATTTATTTGCAAATAATATTCAAACATGGAGGAGGACATAGCATCATGCTACAGAGAATGTGTTGTTCAACCAATAGGGGATAAGCTCCTGCATTCAGCATCTTGCCAAATGGGATTTTAGGTGAGATTGAGGTCAACTCAGTAACCTTCTTTAGTTCCAAGGGGAAGCAAGTTCATTTAAATTGCAGCACTAATTAAATCTGCAGATCTGCTTAACCAATTTGATACTTAATTAAGGCAGAAGAATGGTATTGGAATAGGGAAAGTGAGTGGTACAGTGAGCCTTGCTGGAGTATGAAGTTTTCTAGTTCCTTTAAATTCATTTTTCCTGATTCTTCCCTCCCCTTCCCCCCCCCAAAATGTTTCTGGGCATATACACATAAATTATTAGAAAATATGCAGTAGAATTATACTGATACACATGGCTTCCTAAAGGGTGTTCAAAGTGTTTTGATCCTTGCCACAGAAAACAACTACTTTGTATGTAATCAGAGGAGTTCACACCAAACCACGTATTCCATATATGTAATATGCACATGTGCTATAGTATTGTCAGCCACTAAAAGAACCCTGAAAGATGGCATATAATAGACATTTCATTTAAATGGTCTTAGATTAGTTTGTAAAGCACTTTGGGATTATAGAGGCACTATTTCAATGTAGGTTGTTATAATAAAAAGCATGCTTTTGAATTTTCAACATTTCTTTCCCTTTTTAAATTGGATAGTACAAAAAACAAATATGGATTGCAAATTACCCAGGAGCCTGAACTGTTGCTGTCAGACACTACACCTAGCCTAATCTATTCAGTACCTCCTAGTTAATACTACACATAGCTCATAGGCTCAATAACCCTTAGACTACTGATATAGAACAAATACCACCCATTCATTTGTGTTACTGATCAGGGATCACTAATCATACCTTCTTACCTGCAATTGTACTCAGTGCCTTTTTGGCACCCTTTGCCTCTTGGTTTCAATGAGTGTTCTTTTTATTATCTTTTTAATTACTCCCTGATCCATCCCTGGGAATGTACTATTTGCTTTGTTCTCAGGAGCATTAAAATGAGCAATTCCCTTTTGCCATTAAAGGTCCATCTTCATTGTAATAACCATTTTAGGGAACCTGGCTATGATGGGATCCCTAACATGATGAAAACACAGTTCTGTCTTACAGCCTAGTCCCATCTGCACTAAATTTTTATCATATGTCCCAGTAGCATTGCTGTGTCCAAGGCTCTAGCATCATTCAGTCACAATTTCATAGGTTAGGTCCAATATAGAAGGTAGGTACAATTTTGTGTTAAATGTCTGGGGACAACCATGTTACGATTCCCTAACATGAGGGCTATATTGCCAACAAACCTTTCAGAGCTGTCCTGTATCTGAAGGCCTGGCTTACGTTATCCTTAAACCCTTTGTCTTTTGGGGCCTCCATTCTTCATCTGTTTTAATCAAAAGAAAAGGTAGCAGTGATAGCTTCCCCTTCTCATCAAATGACTGGTAGCTTGAGTCTCAGTGGTAATTTTATGACAGAAGTGTGTGTTACCTTGGATATTTGTCCTTGCTGTGCTTTCCTTGGATGAGGTACTTTGGTTCTCTGGAGCATATGGGTTAAGCCAAGGGAAAGTGATTTTTATAACCTGAGCTCATCCCCACTGAATGGTGGTGGTTTTCTCATGATATCAATAAACAGATGCTAGTCTGTTCAGAAGAACTTCATTTTTAAAGTAAGACTTCAGAGAAGGCAATGGTCGTCTTTATTGCCGCTTTTGTTCTCCATGTCCCACCAGTTCCGTATAGTGCAGCCTTGCAAAATTGTCATGAAAAATCTACCAATTCAGCTACATTATGTCTCCATGGGGATAATGGAAAAATTAATATTTTACTTACCAGCCGTACAACCACCACTACCTTTCCTGTCAAAAATGTCCTGTCTGACTAGACTCTTACAAGGCTGCTATAATGCATCTTTGGCAGAAGGAAACTTTTTAGAGTGATAAAACCAAGAAAATGGTGCTCAAAATTTAAGATGAGGCTTCATGGCAAAGATGGATTGACTTGCTTTTTGTGAGAAATTATTTTATTGGGACTAAAAGCTTATGTTGCTGTCATTGGCAGATGTTAAGGGCATAGGTTTAGATCAAATACCCTTTATATTGAGCCAGTTCACACAAGTCCATGTGGCATGAACTCGTGAGAGAGCCTCTTACCGCTTGGGTTGTTGGAGACATGCTGGGTATGCACTGGGCCTCTTTGTTGGAGCATAAATTGTATGCTGGAAACTGCTAGCCAAGGTTACAGAGATCAGCTATGAATAACTATTATGTGGTTCAGGAAACAGTTTTTGATGTAGAGAATGAATTTCTCTGTCTTTCAGGGATTGGTGGGGGAGAGCTTTACTTCACCACTTTAACCTCCTTCCCTCTCTCTGATCTCACAAACCTCTTCTGACTGTGTTACGTAGCCTTTTTTAATTTTTCTAGTTATCCACCCTCTCTCTCATTTATGAGGTCTGTACAGATCTTAGGCTTTGCACTACAGTTCTTGCCCCTAATCTTGTTGAGACAGCTTTGATAACTGTTACATGAAGAGAGGAGGTGTTGCTGGTGACAGCAGTGTTGAAATACACCGACCCTCTCACCTGGTCCTACTGTTCAGATTCTGGGAACCAGGTAGTTTTATGGAGACCGTGTCCCTGGGCTTGTTTCTACTTGGATATAGATTTCATTTTTAGACAACACATGTGAAAGGCACCCACGCATTTGTCTTGGATGCGGGCCTGGCATTACAGCTTTCATGTGAGCCTTCGACTTTTTTTTTCTGAAAAGGGCCTCTCTCCAGACTGGTACAAAAAATGAAATCACTTGAAAATTGTCTTCAAAGTAGTTCCTCTTCCCTATGGCCTCCAACCACAGAGATATAGCCAGCGCTGACCCATCCATAGTGTGAAAGATTAATATGGAAACATTGTGATGGTATTTACTCAAAACCATCTCATGCGTTTTTACACAGGGAGAACGATTTAACGAGACTTTCACACAATTATACATTCATGGATCTTGAGGGATTTAAAGGGGGCGGGTTGCCACCTACCAATGGGTGATACAGTACTTGAGATTTTTCTCTTCCTGTTTAGCACATGATTCTACCACCAGCATAAACAGTTCCCTTAGAACTGATGTTTAGATCTGATATTCTGATTCTAATCTGATATTCGTGATTTTTATTTTTTTATTTTCTTGGACTATTGCCTGACAGCTTTGCTCATCCAAAGAATTCAGAATTGCAAATGAAAAGTTCAAATCAAGCTAAAAATAATAAAATTATAGCTGCTTCTGATTTTCCATATCATCTTCCCAGGGTTTCTGCATTCTTGTGTCAGCTTCCACATAGCAGGAGATCTAGATGTTTTACAGTATAGTATAAACTTGTGTTGTATAGCATCAATCATACAAACCACATCTCAAAACTCAATACAAAATCACACACAGTAACAGAGGCAGAACTGCTAGCACCACCTACAGTTAACTTTGCTCAACACTTCTCATTTGTTTACAACTGTATGAAAACTAACGTTGCTTAAAACTTTGCCAGACTTTGACCCTTGGGACTGAAATTGGCTTTGCCAGGTGTCTGACTTTTTATTCGAAAGTTTCATCAAAAGCAGGTCCATCATTTCTCAGAATGAGGTTAGGGGAAAATACGTTGTTTTTGTTCAGGTTTAAAAAGAAAATTCTTTCAACCATTTCGATGCAAAGCTCTACGCTTTCTATGGTTTGGGGCAGGGACTTGAAATTGGTCAGGGAGGTTGCTCTAGTATCAGGGTTGTGCCTTTTGCTCTTCCCTTGAAAAAACACCCCCCTTTGACCAAGTTATAAACCATTGACACATTTCAGTTAGTACATAGTAGAGACTTTCTAGAGTTTGGTAGCTAAATGTTTCGAAGATTCTGTTGGACTGAACATGCTCCAATTGGGAATCACGAAGACAGAACAGGAATTTCTATGTAGTGCTCCTCCTGGTTGCTGCGGTGCCAGGCCAGGAACTGAGAGCAGGAAGACTGTCTCTCATAAGAACAGCTATACTGGGTCAGCCCACTGGCGGCCCATCTAGCCTAGTATCCTGTCTTCCGACAGTGGCCTGTGCCAGGTGCTTCAGAGGGATAAACAGAACAGGGCAATTATTGAGTGATCCATCTCCTGTCATCCAGTCCTAGCTTCTGACAGTTAGAGGCTTAGAGGTTTCATCCCTGACCATGTTGGCTAATAGTCATTGATGGGCCAATCCTCCATGAATTTGTCTAATTCTTTTTTGAACTCTGTTATAGTTTTGGCCTTCACAACATCCCCCGGCCACAGGTTCCACAGGTTGACTGTATATTGTGTGACGAAGTAATTCCTTTTGTTTGTTTTTTTAACCTTTTGCCTATTAATTTCATCAGGTGACCATGGCTCTAGTGTTTTGTAAAGGGGTAAATAACACTTCCTTATTCACTTTCTCCACACCATTCATGATTTTTATTTGTGATCTCCTGTGCTGTCTCTGCTCCTCATGCTGGATCTAGACATTATGCTCTAGGAATTATTTTGGAGAACTTCTATGGCCGTGTTATACAGGGAGGTCAGACTAGATGATCACAATGGTCTCTTCTGGCCTTAGAGTCTATGATCACAGGCAGCATAGAAGAGAAAGCTGCCTCAGTTGAATGCAATGGGGACAAGAGCAGGACCTTCTTGGGAGGGACAGGGAAGTGGAGGGAGTACACTGGGATAAGAGTCTGAAGCACAGACACTAGGACTGAGACTGCGGGGTAGGTGAGTACCACGTGACTAGCTGGACAAAGAGATTGAGTCAGAGCCAAGGTGGAAATTGGGAAGGGAGTCAGTGGGGTGAGGAAGAAGACTGATGATGGAGGTAGAGCCGGAGTGGGAGGAGAACTGAGACTGGAAGAAGGGCCTAGGAGAGACTGGGATGAAGTTAGGATGTGGAAAGACCAGATTGGGACTGAGACAGGGACAAGTTGTAGGGGATAAGGGCAGAAGAGTCTGTGACCACTAAAACCCACTCCCCTCTAGAATCTAAAATAAAACCCAAGATTCCTGAGTCTTGCCATTCTTCTGCTGTCAGCAAATACTGTGAAACCCTCTACCAAAGTGTCTCATTCTCCTGTACTGCTGGTCCTCACCTACTATTGCTATCAGTTACTCCATTAGCTCAGGTGGCAGAGATCTGTGCAGTGGTGGATCTCTAAAGGTTCCAGCCCTGCTGATGAAAAGAACATTGTAAAGATTGCAAAGTCAAGCTCTCAAAAGTTGAGAAATGCCAGAATTAAGGTCACCCTTGTAACCTTAATTTGCCCCCCTTTGTGTATAAATTATGTTATGGTCTTTAGTTACATGATTACACACTTTTTCACTCCAGGACCCCTGTCTCATTTGGTACACAAGATGTATGGTGTTTTAGGGATGAGTCAGGGTTGTGTGGTGAAGCAGGCTGTTGTCTATAGGACCACTTCCTCGTTTTGTTATAGAGGTTGGAAGGCATATAGTCAGTGAGGCAGAGAACTGTAGGAAGAGAAAAGATAAGGAGCAAGCAAGGGCTGTAGGGAAACCAGGGCCAACATTTTCAAAAGAAGAGTGATTTAGAGTGACCCAAATTTGGGGTGCCCAACTTGAAACTCTTTACAAGGAACCTGATTTTCAAAACCTGATTTTCAGCAGTTTCTGAAAAATCAGGACCACCTTATAAAAGGTCTTGAGCTGAGGAACCAAAAGCATTAGTCACCTCTGAAGGCTTAGGCACAGGTCTGTGGAATAACCTGGGACACCTTTAAAGAAAAAGGGCATCTTTCAGCTGGACCCAGAAATAAGTGTGGCACCACTAGAGGTGTTTGAGCTTAGGAGGGTGACATCATGTTTCTGAATGTATTGGGTAGATGGTGGATGGCGGCAGGCAGATATCTTGAAACAAACAAATGGGATTAACAAATACTGTACTTTTTACAGTAAATACAGTATTTGAGCACAGTATTTTAAATGGTGAAATTTACAACACTATGTCCCATATTACCATAAGCGATTAAGAGAACATTTTGGTGTACAGCACAGTTTGAGGTAAAGCACTACGCTTGCAATGACTTGGTTTGAAAAAAATTAATTTTCAATTAAGCTTGAAAGACAAAATGCAAAATTAACTAACTTGCAATTAATTTCAGTAGTAATTATGTAAAAATTCCAGGCATGTAGAAGTCGAGGAGTGTGGCATAATTAGTTGTGGCGGGATTTTTTTTATTTTATTTTTTTTACTGCTGTAATTAGTGATGAATATGCATGAGACTCTTTGGGAGGTAAAGCACAGCAAGCAATTGTATTTAATTAAACTTTTAACTATCTTAGCTATGGAGGCAGCTCTTTGTTTTAATCCCATCAAAACTATTATAGAACTCCCAGAAAAGAAGCTGTACACCAAAGTATGAAAATGGCATTTTATGATCCATTTTTCTTAGCAGAGATCTCCAGGGTTATCTCTCATTTCCTGAGCCCTGGATAACTATTGCAATTTAATTTGCCAGCTCTTGAAACTTTTATGCGAGACTTGATCAAAGCAAACTGCACCTTTTATTGCTGGGGTATTTAAAATGTTTTGAAGAGAAGAGTAGGTCCAGAGTGGTGTTTTGTAGATGAGAACAAGATTTGTGAACAGTCCTGATCTTACCAACGTAAGTCAAGAATAACTCCATTGTAGTCAGTGGTGTGTGGTCAGAATGAGGCCCTAAGTCTCCAGAACTCTTTGTTGGAAACCTTATCAGTACAAAACATGCGGGAGTTTGTCTAAATGATTAAAATGAGCTAAATTGGAAAGGGAGAGAGAACAAAGTCACAAAAGCGCTCCAATTCCAAATGTTTCCTATGTTCTACGTAGTCCAGAAACCCGTGAGATTCTGATTCTCCTTTCCTGATGTGCATGTCCAACCAATTTTTAAAATGACATTTGGATGAAAGGCAAATGCTTTTATGCTGTAAGCCACATTTCCAGACTCATGCTGCCACTTGGATATATGGATTTTACACATTTTTTGATTTTATGAAAAATACCATGAAATGTTCTGTGGGTTTTAGTGCTTAGACACTAGAGGGTAATTAACAAATTGCATCAGAAAATGTTTTTTGTTTTGTACATGATGGATGTTACAGTATCCCATATCAGTGTGTGTAGAGAAAAGTGCACGTGGTCTGATAGTCTGAGCACAGGACTGGGAGCCAGGTGCTCCTGAGTTCTAATCTCATCTGACACTGCTTTGGTCTTGGGCAAGTCACTTTACTTATCTGTTTCAAATGGGGATAATATTTACCGACATTGCTATTAAATATTTACCTTCCTTGCTATTATTAAAGTCATGTGTTAGTTCCTCTAAATTCTTAGCTATTTTATAGTCCTTTTCTTCTAACACAGTTATGCACATATGTAGGACTGGAAGTAAAGCTGTCATATGTGTTTCTACTTAAAGATGTTTGAAATAGCATAAAACTTTAAAATCTGAGAAGCCGTTTGTTACCGATCTGTCTGTCTTACGCACATCCATGGGTAGCCAAAAACATTCCCTTGTGAACCCCACAAAGGGCAACCAGCTACTGTCAAGCATAGAAATCAATATCCTTTTAACTTCTTAAATTCCATAGTCATCCCAGTTTTCATTTAAATACAGTAATACAACTTGATTTCACCTATTCACCCTTTTCTTTGTCAATTATATCCATAAATTCTTCTTACATATATTCCCTCCTAAACTTAAACCTATGCCCTTTAGTTCTGCTCTGTCCAATAACCTTAAAATAAGTTGTCAAGCTTAATTTTATAATAACATGTAGCTATTTAAAATACTTCAATCATGTCACCTATTAATCAGCTTTTCTCAAGGCTAAATAAATCCCACTTTTGTCACTCTTGATATTTAAGCCCCTTTTTTCCATTCATTGACTTTGTTCCTCTGTGCTGTACTCTCTCCAACCTAATTCTGTCTTACTTCAAATAAGCTGACAAAAACTGGACACTATTTCAACTGTGGTCTCACCAGGGCTTTATAAAACAATAGTATAATATGTTTAGACTTGTGTAACTCTGTGCACATTTTATAAGCCAGCATCCTATTAACCTTCTTTACTGCTGCTAAACAGGATCAAGAATCTGTCAGTATAAGATCATTTTCCTCTGACCTATTAGCTAATGCAATGCTTTTTAAACTATGCTTATCTGTACTAATTATTTGTCTGCAGCCTCTCAGTGCAGAATAAAAAGCATAAGTAAGGCTACCAAAATCTCTTCATTTGTCCTCATGTACAGTAATTATCTTGACAGTGATTAACAATCACGATTCCTGCCTCTGAATATTGTTTTTGAAGTACTCTGTTCTTTTTCTGCATTGTGCACAAGTACTTTTTCTGTCTAGAATAACATACAATTTTATATGATTAGTTCAGTCAATCAGCAGTGGTCAAAAGGGAAATAAACGTTTCCATGTTTTCTCTGCAATATACAAGCTCTCCATCTTCAATAAGAGCAAATCCGGCATGTCCACTTCCACCTGCCATTATTCATGCCTGATTTTAAAAAAAAAAAAAATCTTGTGCCAAATGCAACAGTTTTCTTCATTCCTCCACTAAAGCAATTTTTTGCTTAATTTATGTGAAAACTTGCCAAAGTGAGACCAAATCTTTTTATAATATGTATGTCAAAGGGGAATGAAGATTCTGGATAGACTCCCAGATACTGTAATATCTTGATTTACTGTCTGAAATGCTAGCAAATGCCATCTACAAAAGAGATCCAAACTTTCTTTGCACAGTACTGAAGGAGATGATCTCTTTATTCCTTTATGCACCCATGATTTGCTTGTAAGGATTTAGAATTTATGGATTTGCCAATGGGATATGAACTTTTCACTGAAATTGGCATTAGAGCAAGATCATGCAACAAGTGACATCAAATCCAAACAGGGCCTGAATATGGAGGTCATTGTTAGATGTAGAGGTCTTTTGTCACTGGTGGTGGGGACTAGTGTGAGAGTAGTGCAGGTGTGTCAAAATTATTTGGAGGAGAGGGGCAAATTCTGTGCCTAACTACAGTCTGTGGGCTAGAATATACATTCTGAACTTCATCCCCCCCAGTGTGCAATGGGCCATGCAAATGCATTGTGGTGACTGTACGTAGCCCATAGGTCACATGTATGACACCCCTAGAATAATAGCTCGGGACTGCTATTAATTAATAGAGCTTTTCACATCTTGAAGGGGTTCAAATCCAGCCCAGGTTGGTGATGACTGAAAGTTTGAGCTTTATTGGTGGGCTGTAATAAATGAATTTGGGAACTGGATTGAAGCCACCAATGGACAGTAGTCCATGTTGTCAACCTTGTTGGT
The DNA here is from genome assembly GCF_009764565.3 of Dermochelys coriacea. NCBI lineage: Eukaryota > Metazoa > Chordata > Testudines > Dermochelyidae > Dermochelys > Dermochelys coriacea. Next base: position 47,632,352 of record NC_050073.1, read on the forward strand.
AGTTTCAGCAGGAAGACTGAGGACTGAATGGGTCATGGAGACAGAACAGTCCTTTCCCCCAAGAGCTATTACCACCCAGAACGAGCCCTGAGGCAGCCAGCATTGGCATGGGGATTTGTAGGAGTTCAGTCTCCAGTGCACTTCATCTGGGACTTTGCCTCACACTTTTCACCAAAAGTAAAGTTATACCGTCAATAGGTCTTGGTCCAAGACTGGGGCTCCAACGTGCTACAATAATGCAAATAATAGTAAACTTTATCGAGTTTTAATCGATTGAAAAAAGGAACCCAAAAGTTGTCTGAACCTAGACTACATTCGGACCCATTTCTCTAATAGTTCAAAGACCTGTAGATTGACATTTTTCTGGCATTAACAAAATGATAGCAGTGACAATTTTCTCTAATATTCTATCAATATTAATTATACACATATACTAGTGATAAGTTAATGGCACTCCATTTCACAACTAGCAGATAATCCATGCCGTATTTGCATTTATATAGTAATAGCAGAGTTTATCATCTGAGATTCAGTTAATAGGTGAACGGTCTGCTGCTCCATGCAGTGTTGGGCATGTACATCATGGGAGGGCAGGTAAAAGCGGTGTGTCATAGAGCTTACTGTGACCCATCCATGTGTTGCCATAGCAGAGTGCTCCAGACCAAGATTGGTGGGTATCGTGTATTATCTAAACCATTCCAGTAGATACATGTACGTATGTATACAATCTGTGCCACTTAATCAGATCCCTCGAGCACTTCTTTAAAGTCGGTGATATTTAATAACAATAGCTGGTGCTCAATGGGGACAGTGCTACTTCAGTCTTGTGTGTCCCCATCGCAATTTTTTTTTTCCAGTTTCCTTTTCTGGTAGCAGCTTTCCAATCCTCCAGTGCAGGATACAGAAAGAGAGCACATAAACTGCTCAAACAATGCCTGTTCCTGGCTATTAGCTTGCTCTTCCAGGGAAATCATGGATGCTGGTCTGCCACATCACACATAGGATAGCTGCCCCTGTCTCTGTTGCAGTAAATATAGCCTTCTCGTTCCATGAGCCTGCTCAGCATCATGGTGGGCCCTGCACTCTCTGGAGAGAAGATCATGAGATTTAAAAACCCAAATCCCACTCTGACTATGGAAAGCACATACCCAAGCATATTCCCAAGCCATATTCACATTATGAACTGAACCCCAAGATTACTCAAGTTGATTGTTGAATTGCTGTGAACCCATGATGTGTATAGTGCTGTTGAGGACAAAAGTATAGATGCAGTGTATAACCCAACTATAATTTATGCTTCTGCAGTAAAACAACTTGGAGGCCCCTTGAACAAGAGTTCAGTTAAGCTGTTGCTGCTATTGTGAGAAGAGAAACCAAAGGAGTCTAGTGAAAGGTATTGGCCATGTGAATCCTGCCTGAAATGTTTTTTGTTTAATTGTAGCTAACAATTACAACAAAACAAATATATTTTGCTCACAAAAATACTTTGGACACGTCTGTTTAAGGAGAGAAACTCATCATGCATACCGTAATGCATGCTGTAGCTGCAATAAGAACCATGTAAAGGTGTAACCTCAGCAGATGCTCCCAGTCGTGACTGCCTATGAACTGTCCTTCTTCAGAGCCACTGAAAATCAACCCTCCCCCCCAAAACCCCACAGTTAAGTTTTTTCTCCCCATCACTGCATGTTCAATTACTGCAGGTGAACATGGCTATTGTAGCAAAAAGCTGGGACCAGAATTTTTCCTGGAAGGGCCAAATGGCTAGCAAGTGAATTGAATAGATTCACTTATTTCAGGTGCACAAAATATGCCAGCATATTTCAGATCTGGGCAATGAAATTGCAACCAATTGATTAGTCTATGGTCTCTTCTCTAATAAAAAATAAATGTCTTTACAAAGAAACAAATATTTCATTGTAAAAATCTTACTCAAGATAAGGAAAGAGGTAGCTTTAACCTTGATGTAACTAGACAAGATTTATAGTCTTCATTAGTGCAGACGAAAGCATAAAAATGAGACCTCAGTGTACCCTAAAAACTCAAACCATAAGGCAAATAAAATGAATCAAAAATATTTTATTTTTTTAAAAAAATTTATGACTGGTTTAAAATCTCATGACTTTTCAGAGCCCAATTTATTATTTTCAGCTATCTGGGGTTGGCAATACTGTTGCCTTCACTAGGATTTTACAAAACAGCTATTTTGTGTTAACAATCTCATTGCAAAAGATGCACCTATTTGTACTATTGAAGACACAGCATATGGGGAAAGAAGGGCTTCCTGGCTAAAGTACCAGCACTGGATCTCACGACACCTGGACACTCTTTCTGACTCTGCCACAAATTTTGTATGTAACTTTAGGCAACTCACTTAATTGGCTGTCTCCCTTGCTTTTTCCATCTATAAAATGAAAATAATGTTCACCAGCTTCACAGGAGGTTTGTGGCCATTCATCTTTGCAAAGCACTTGAATATCCTGTGAAGGAAGGTGCTGTGTCAGTGCAAAGTATTATACTGTTCCACTTCCTGTCTCTGGGGCAGATGATGATAACCTTGAACTACTGGTTGCAGTAGCAGCGGTGAAACTAACAAGAATGTTTCAGGTACCAGCTGCCTGGGCTCCCAGGGTCTGTGGTGCCAGGACAACATGGGGTCCATGGCAGCCCTGCCATATGGACTGGGCTTCCAGACTCCTAGGCCAACTGGCTTCTGATGTAGGCTCTGACAAGATAGCACAGATTGAGAGGCTACTACTGCTGGTCATTGTGGAGATAATAGTCATATAGCTAAAACATTTGGACTCCTTCAGGCTTAAAAATAATCCAGATTAATCATAGGAAACAGCAAAGAAGAAAAATTGCAAGTGAAAACCACAGTGTCTTTTCCAGAGAATCACAAACTTTAAAACATTTTCTACATCAGTCATGTTTTCTAGTTATCAAGTGGGATGCTTCTGCCATTCAGTGCTAAAAATTGTCATCTTCCTGGTTTCAGGCCTTCTTTGGGCTGTGAGATAGCCCATTTGTATGCACCAATATCTGAGAGACTTTGTTGTGGAAATTGTGTTTTTGTTCTTTTATATTCTGTTATATTAACACAAGGCCATGTTAATGTTTTAAAGGCTGTGCAGGGCACCCTTTTCTCTGATCATGGAGGGTTTGCTAACACAGGGCTAGCTTAAAGCTTAAGGACAGATTTAGCAGATTTTTTTATGTATTCCTTTTTCTTTTAAAATATAAATTGATGTGAGATTTAAAAAACAAAACAAAACACCTGACTGTGATATTTACTCATGCATAATTTAACACCCAAATAGAATAAACTCTCTCATGCGATGCTAACTGGTTATTAAGATTAACTCTCACATGGGGATAACATACCTTGCCTAGCAGTACATTAAAATACATACAGTAGTCTTCATCGCGGTAGGCATGAATATGGAATGACCGCACGTAGTCAAAGGAGAAGGATGTTTATTTCTCGATGATGACAGTAATGTAAGATCTGGTTTTTAAACATACTGAGCTTGCTTTGCCTCTGTGGTGAGTGCAGGAGCTGCACTTTGCACAGGCATCACTATATAAGCATCGCTGAGGGCACCAGTTGGATTGCCAGAACCTTTGTTACTGGTGATGATTGTCTCATGCTTTTGGGGCTATCAGCCAGGAAAAAAAAACCATCATTTTACTTGCAAACTGAGCACATCTGATATGAAATCAGAGCAACTTAATGAATATGGAACCTCATGATGCCATTTATACAGGTACGTTGCCACACAGAACTGCATCTAAACTCTATCTGGGCTTGACTCAGGAATCAGGCCAACTCTATCTGGTTGCCCTGGTCTGCTGCCCTCCCTGCCCAGCCCTTCACTCTTCCTGGGCTGTACACCAGAGGACCCAGGACCCTTGTTGGAATTGTATTTGTCATTGATTTGCACCACTAAATCCCTGATCCAGGAAAGCTTTCTGCCTACAGAAATCAGCAATGCAGACACAGCAACTGTGTCCCTCAATATCTTAACCAATGAAAGATTGAGATTAAATATGACTGACTGGACCCCTTGGGGGATGGACTAGATGACCTATTAGGCCTTGTCTCTCTCCAGTTCCTATTTTGATTTTTACCCACGATTCTGGTGTACTAAGGGTTTCTAAATCATCAGAACAGTATCTTTAGAGAGGAAAACCATGCAGGCTGCTTATCTGACAGGATGTATTCCTCTTCACATTTCTAGACAGAAATAGGGTTCATAAAAGTAATATACCAGTTGGAGAAGATAGACTTTGTGCTAGCAATTTTTCACGGAGACTGTTTCTTAACATACAGTCCTTGAATGATTAGACTACATTTAAAAGCTGATTAAAAATACACTCCAGTATATCAAAATCACACATACGCTAGCAGTATTTCTAGCCAAGTACAGCTGACTCTGCAGGTTCAGTAAACCCTTCCATTGTAACTCTTTGAGCCTTATTATCCCTCTTATGTACCAACTGTCCATACTGCTAACACAACATCTGGGAAGTACTTACATTGCACTAGCTAGAAATTGCAAATTATGTCTACTCCTCAACCACTCCCAGCCCAAAATAAAACAAGTAAATGTATGATTTAAATTAAACTGTGTTATTCCTGCACAATAGCTGTTCCATCTAAACTGTATGCGTTTATATAGGCTCGTGGATTTAGACCATCCAGAGTAATTCAAGCATCTCCGCTTTTGAGACTTTCGCTTATTTGATGAAAACAGGTGAAGAGCGCACAATTTCTCGTCTTCCCTCAAGCTCTTGAGTACTTTACCTTTTCTATTGAAATGTTTGTTTTTTTTTAAATTCTGTTTTGTTTAGAAACCTGCCCCCTACCCCCAAGATGTACAATGATCACAAGGAAAATTAGCTAAAATGTCAACTTTCCACAGGGGTTTAGATTGTAAGCCAGCAGCATCACAGATCTGGTGACTTTCCTCCCTTTTGCTTTAAATCCACTCTTTTGCTGATTTGGGCAAGTTGATTCTTTATTTTCTCTCTCAATTTGTCTTATTCTACTTAAAACCCTTTAAATTAGATGAGACAAAGCACTGAATTATATTGTGGGGAGTGTGAGTGACCAAGTGTGACTGGGTCAGCCCTTACTGAAAATGCCACGGTCAGGGCAGGCTGCAAAAGGGAGAGCAGATGCTCCCAAAACTGGTGGCTAACGCTGAAATTAGACTCACCAACCAGTCACAAACTAGGCTCCTGATCCCACACACTGGTTATCAAAAAGCTAAAAAAGAAATCACACAGCTCCCTTTACTGCATTCCAGTTCTCTGGCTCCCAATCAGCACATTGTTCCAGTACAGTAAGAAGTTATTTAAAACTGCTCACTATACAAAATGTTCTTCTGACCCCAAAGGGCCACCCACATTACCAGGTCAATACTAGGCTGGATCTTACCCAAAATACTACGCTGCCAGCCAATCCTTTAGTGTCTACCACTAAAGGTTTATTATAAAGAAAAAAAGTACAAGAAAAGAGCTGTTAAATGATAAAGCACTTTGATATATACAGAGACTTCAAAGTCCATATATCAAGTTCTTAGCAGTAGTGGTGAGTTTGCTGTCTTGAAAGTCCGTCTGGAACACATCGACAGCTTGGATTGGATGGGTCATTCAGTCCTTTGTTCAGAGCTTAATTTGTAGAAAAGTTATTCCAGAGGTAAGCAGGAATGAAGACAAAATGGAGATGATGCAGCAGCCCTTTATATCCCTTTTGCCACATGGCTTGTACTTCCTGTGTCCCAAACACAAGCTTCACAGCACATGGCATGGAAAAGCCTTAGAGTTCTCTGTCCATAGGCATGCCCCTACATGCCTTGCTGACTCGTATTGTGTAGCCCTTACCTTCTCTCAATGGGTCAGGTGTTCAGCTGATGACCCTTGATGGACCATTGAACAGGCTAGGCAGTGCTGATGCCAGTTGTCTGGGGGTGTCACCTAGAAATACAGCACAAGTTTGGAAATACAGGTATACCATACATATTTATAATATCACACTACAAAGGTGATAGAAATATATAAACAAGATCATCGTACTTGGCAAATCATAACATTTACACAAAAAGAACAGGAGTACTTGTGGCACCTTAGAGACTGAGCTTGAATTAATATGCAAACTAGATACCATTAATTTGGGTTTGAATAGAGACTGGGAGTGGCTGAGTCATTACACATATTGAATCTATTTCCTTAAGTATCCTCACACCTTCTTGTCAACTGTCTAAATGGGCCATCTTGATTATCACTACAAAAGTTTTTTTTTCTCCTGCTGATAGTTCATCTTAACTGATTAGCCTCTCAGTTTGTATGGTAACTTCCAACTTGTGTGTGTGTGTTCATCTTACTATAGGTTCCATTCTATGCATCCGATGAAGTAGGCTGTAGCTCAAGAAAGCTTATGCTCTAATAAATTTGTTAGTCTCTAAGGTGACACAAGTATTCCTGTTCGTTTTTGCGGTTACAGACGGCTGCTACTCTGAAACATTTACAGAGATACTTTACATGGCATATCTAATCAGATTGCTTGTAATTTTATAATATTGGTATCAACAATATCATTAGTGTCTCCCATATTCTGTACAGTGTCACAGGGAGTAAAACTCTTGCACAGCATCTTGCCCTGGCAGATAGCAGGGAGCAAAATACAACCTCTAAGCGCTTATGTACCTCAGAGTTCTATTACTCTCATTAACTTTTTCAAAAGAGAATATGATGTACTTGCACATCAGTTTGCTTCTGCTCCCCAAAGGAATTCAGTAAAAAATCCATGTGAATGTTCTGTCTTTATTTGTTCAAAGGAACAGAGCTGCCACTTATGTGAGAGACTCAACTAGGGATCACCTGGGTTTTGTGGGATGATTCCAGAACTTTTTTTCTTTCTATTAACAAATTCCTCTCCTCAAATCCCCATGTTTTTCCCCCCTTGTTTCGTAGAATTATCTAATCACTCCTCCTTCATGGAAATCTCTCTTCTATTGCAGCATTTTGCTCCCTTCTGACTCATATGGGGCATTTCTTATACAGTTGAGATCCAACTATATCCTGGGGTTGGTTCAGACCCTTTTGGTTAATTGCTTATCTCCTTTGCATCTTAGTTTTCATGAGTACAAAATACTCTTTAACACTCATTCTTCAAAATGGGGTACAGATCAGCCCTCCAGATAACTCTGTGTTACAGGGCTGTTTTTGTCATCTCCACTGCAATTGGAGAAAGCTGACTGTGGCTTGATCCAGACAACATGTAGGTAATGTCTGTAGGTTGGGGTCAGCTGCCAGCAGTGTTGTAGAACATATATTTATAACACAGATGCCCAACTTAGGTGTGATGTTAGACCCTAGGATGCAACTTGCTATGACCAAGAGCATTTTCAGGTTCTACAAAAAGAGCACCACTTTTTCTCTCTGAGCCAGAGACTGTGCCCCATTTACCAAGTCTGTGTCACTGTCAGGTTAGAAAGCAGCAGAGCACTTTGAGGCCATCTGTTAAAAAGCTGATGTAAGTAACTTGTTGGTAAAAATGTTGGAAACTTCCCGAGAGCTTTGGTGGTAGGAGTCATTTTGTAAATTTCTCTAGTGCAGACAAGACTTTTTAGTAGAAGGAATGTATAAGAATCCATGTCCAAGGCAGCTTCCTTGATTTCAACATGCACAGCAATTTTTGAAGAGAAAAGAAAGAGACAAGAACAGAAGCAACTAAACTCCTCCAGGTTACCAGAGGAGAGCATTATTAGGAGAACATTCTTCCTCTTTGTTTTGTGCATCATTTGCATTCTGCCAGTACTAATCAGATCACCAGCCACTGGAATATCAGATGTCCAGGAAGTGCTGCTCATGTTCACGGCAGGACGGTCCTCCCTGTTTTTCAGTAACACTTTAATTTCCTCTTTGGCCTTCATCCAGTTGCAAAACCTGGGCCCTTGTTTCCATGCTTGATAGCAGATTCTTTGTAAGCTTTTACATCACCCTCAAGTTAATTTTAGAACTTTGGTTGCAGCTAAGTATTTTTTAATTCTCTACTTGTTTGCTGAGTTTGCTGCTCTGCCCTTTTTTCTTTTAACGTTTAAATTGGGATGCAAGGAGTGCGTTGAACAATTATCCAACCTTGTCTAAGATAAAAAGGAGGGCATGTGAGAGGTGAGACTCTTGAACTTCAATCTGATGAGTCAACATCTGCTCATTCAGTACTACCCAGCAGCTGCAGAAACTGTCACAAGCTTTGTTCTTGTATTGCACAGTCAGGGCAAGAGGGTTTTAAATCTTATGTAGGTAAAATGCTAGCACAGAATACTGGACTGGGTAAAGAGCTTCCTGTCTTTCTCCTGATCCCCTCCTCTTTTTAAGCGCATGAGAGCATAAATCCCTGTTCTGACATCCGCTTTGCTGGAAATATAGGGGAAAGTATACTGCACAGACCTTCAGTTAAAATCCTAGGGCACCTTCTGACCTGAATTAGACCTTCTTAAAGAAAAACGATATAGTGGCATTATGGTACCACACTGACCAGACCTGTTAGTACTTTCAATTTCTGTATTCAGGTTTTTGTTTTTAAATAGGCCATCCCAGAATAACGAGCCATTTGACGGTCCAATCCACATGTGATTTGTTTTAATGGAACATGAAACGATATAAAGATGAGAAATTTGGGAGGTTGGGCCCTTAATCCTTAAATGAAGTGCGTAGGCACTACTGCCATACAAATAATGTGCTACCAGTCTGCATGTCTGTGTTTGAATTTCATCTCCTCTAACCTTCTGAGGCTGCATCCTCACTTTTGAATGGTTTGGTATTTAAATGTGTTGCTACAGTGGTGTCTTTGTTGGAGATGGACCATGACTTGTGTTCATTAAGGCTACAGCTGTCGGCTCAGATTTCATGTTTCAAAAGCTTTCTCCCTGATGAAGTGTGAAAAAGTCAAGCTCGAGGAGAGGCTTGTGAAAGATAGAATAATAGCCCTTCGTCCCAGCGTCTGACAGGCTTAATGCTGTTACTCTTAGATCTTTTTTAAAACTTTGAGAGAGCGAATTTATTCCCAGTCAATAAAATAGTCCTCTGAGCACAACTCATAATGTTTTCCTGATCCGCCGTTTTCTAAATTATATATGAAGTTTCTTACACTTGGAAGCTTCTAGTTTACACATTTAGCAGTTCCCAGGTAATAAGGTTTAATAGGCATTAGTGGCATTGATGAACTGTTTATACATTGTGCCATCAGAATACATAGATCTTGTTAACAAAAAAAAATACAAATTTGAGTTAAATCAGTCTGCCCTCTCTTTTTCTGTCAAATACAAGAAACAGCAGAGCAGACATTGCTTTGTAAACTTGCCTGGGTAGTACATGTCTGTTTTTTTCACTGGAAAAGATGACTGCATTACCAAGAAACTTAGTTCAGCGACTTCTGCAGTATGTAAACATTTACCAAAAGTTATTAGAGCAGAACTAAAGAGTTATATATTTTTCTAAGCCACTATCGTGCATCCAGCCAAGATGCTGCCAGAGCCCTTATTTCTGCCCCTCTACCTATCATATTGTGCTCTGTGTGTATGCTCCTAAAAATTCACAAAGCAGAATGCTGCCGGTCATCCCACTGTTCTGGATATGGCAGTTGTGATAACAGAAAGGGACATGTATGGGAAGCAGCATTGCACCTACAGTCTCTCACTGGAAAGCTTTTCCCTCAAATTAAAGGCTTTGGTAAGACACCATGTTCATTAAATTAAAAAACAAACAGGTGAGTTAGGTGCATCCTTTCTGAGAGGATGGTCTCCTGGGTAAATGGTCTTCTGAGTAAAGTATTCTAGATTGAGAGATCTGTCATAAGCCTCTCCAGAAATACTTTTGAAATATGCGTGTGTGTGTGTGTGTGTGTGTGTGTGTGTGTGTGTGTGTGTGTATATATATATGTATATATATATATCGATAGAATAGATATATACAATATATATATCGATAGAATTTTTTCTTCTGCAAATGTTTTTTGACAAAAGAAGTAGTAAATCCCCATCAGAAATTTCTTACACATATTATATGATGCATCTTAGTAGGAAGAAAACATGCTATAATATCTTGGAAAGGTCAATTTTTTTTTTTTTTTTAAAAAGAGGTATAGTCTTCCTTGTTCTGAAAATTGACCTTTAAGGGATGCTTAGTGTTTCTAATCTTTGTTTGAACAGGAAGCTTTGCCTTTTCAAAGCGTGCAAACCAAACAGTACTGACGTGGCAGAATCACGTGATAGGATGCCCTTGTCTTTTGCATTCTGGATTTATCAACTTGGCACGCTACAGCCATACATTAGGAAGATTAGATTTAAGATTATTCTATTTGGAAATGGAGAAAGAACACAAGTAAATTTCCATCGTGTTAGGTCGTCTCCACCACAGGACATGAGAATAGGGCCTCTTGACAGTAGCTGTTGCTTTTCAAACTGAACCCTGATCCCCACAAGTGGAGTAGGCAGTAAGCAGTGCACACCTGTTCCTGAAAAGGGAGAAAGATTCTGAAGTTTTCTGTAAGATTTTTTTGGAAGGAAGACAGGAGGGATGGATGCCTTTTTCTGAAGCATCAGGCATTGGCCAGTGCTCAAGACAGAGTTCCTGACTAAATAAACCAGATCTGGAATGTATAGCTCTTAGATTTCTGTGGTTGTAGCAGCTTTCACGGAAGTACAATGAACTGACGGGAACACAGGAAATTTAATCGCGATTAATCGCACTTATAAAAATAGAATATCAATTGAAATTTATTTTTGTTTTGTTTTTCTACGTTTTCAATATTGATTTCAGTTACAACACAGAATACAAAGAGCACAGTGTTCCCTTTATATTATTATTTTTATTACAAATATTTGCACTGTAAAATGTTAGACAAAAGAAATAGTATTTTCAATTCACCTTATACAAGTACTGAAGTGCAATCTCTTTATTGTGAAAGTGTAACTTACAAATGCAGATTTTTCTTGGTTACATAACTGCACTCAAAAACAAAACTGTGTAAAACTTTAGAGCCTACAAGCCCACTCAGTCCTCCTTCTTATTCTGCCAACTGCTAAGACAAACAAGTTTGTTTACATTGACGGGAGATATGCTGACTGCTTCTTATTTACAATGTCACCTGAAAGTGAGAACAGGCGTTCACACGGCACTTTTGTAGCTGGTGTTGCAAGGTATTTACGTGCCAGATATGCTAAACATTCATATGCCCCTTCCATGCTTCGGCCACCATCCCAGAGGACATGCTTCCATGCTGATGATGCTCATTAAAAAAATAATGCGTCAATTAAATTTGTTACTGTACCTCTTGCCGGGAGAATTATGTCTCCTGCTCTGTTTTACCCACATTCTGCCTATATTTCATGTTATAGCGGATGATGACCCAGCACATGTTCATTTTAAGAACACTTTCACAGCAGATTTGACAAAACGCAAAGAAGGTACCAATGTGAGACTTCTAAAAATAGCTACAGAACTCGACCCAAGGTTTAAGAATCTGAAATGCCATCCAAAATCTGAGAGGGACGAGGTGTGGAGTATCTTTCAGATGTCTTAAAAGAGCAACACTTGGATGCGAAAACTACAGAACCCAAACCACCAAAAAAGAAAATAAGCCTTCTGCTGGTGGCATCTGACTCGGATGATGAAACGAACGTGCGTCAGTCCACACTGCTTTGGATCATTAGCAAGCAGAACCCGTCATTAGCATGGAAGCATGTCCTCTGGAATGTTGGTTGAAGCATGAAGGGACATATGAATCTTCAGCACATCTGATTTGTAAATGTCTTACAAAAAAAAATGCCAGCTACAAGAGTGTCATGCGAACGCCTGTTCTCACTTTCAGAATTGTAAACAAGAAGCAGAGCGCATCATCTCTTTCAACTTGTAACCAACCTTGTTTGTCTGAGTGATTGGCTGGCCAAGAAGTAGGACTGGGTGGACTTGTAGGCTCTAAAGTTTTACATTGTTTTATTTTTAAATGCAGTTTATTTTGTACATAATTCTACATTTTTAAGTTCAACTTTCATGATAAAGAGATTGCACTACAGTACTTGTATGAGGTGAATTGAAAAATACATTTTTTTACAGTGCAAATATTTGTAATAAAAAATAAATATAAAGTGAGCACTGTACACTTTGTATTCTGTGTTGTAATTGAAATTAATATATTTGAAAATGTAGTAAACATCCAAAAATATTTAAAATAAATGGTATTCTGTTTAACAGCATGATTAATTGCAATTAATTTTTTGAATCACGCAATTAATCGCAATTTTTTTAATCGCTTCACAGCGATTAATCGTTTTGACCTATTAAAAACTATTATGTCCCCACTTCCACTCTCCGAAGTCGTCTTTTCTCCAGACTAAACAAACCCAGTTTTTTCAATCTTTCCTCATAGGTAGTGTTTTCTAGATCTTTATTTTTGTTACTCTTCTCTGGACTTTCTCCAGTTTGTCCACATCTTTCCTGAAATACGGTGTCCAAAACTGGACACAGTACTCCAGTTGAGGCCTAATAGCACAGAGTAGCGCAGAAGAATTACTTATTGTGTCTTGCTTACAACATTCCTGCAAATACATCCAAGAATTATGTTTGCTTTTTTGCAACAGAGTTACACTGTTCACTCATATTTAGCTTGTGATCCACTATGACCCCCGCCCTCCATCTCTTTCCCAGTACTCTTTCGTAGGCAGTTATTTCCCATTTTGTATGTGTGTAACTAATTGTTCATGTTAGTTTAAAGTTTATGTATCCATTAAGGATGCCTATTTGCATAGAACTTGACATATAATGCACTGCACCCATTTTTCTCCTTTTATTAAAGGTATTGGACTACACTACTTCAAAGCAATCCCCTGATAACTAATTAGTCTCAGTTCTGCACTGATGTCCTCTTCTCACCCAACTTCCACAAATGGCCAATTGAGCGGAATGAAATTTGAGTGGTAAACAGTAACAAAAACACTGGGACCTCCTAATGCATGTGGCTTCCTCACAGTAGATACCACAAGATAATATTTGGCCTTCAATCTGGGATTATAATTTCCTTAAATCTGTTGCAAATAAAATATAAATATTTGGGACATAAAAATCATCTGGATTATCCATGATCTAGAAATAAGCACAAAAAACAGATTGTTGTAATTATCTTTATTCACCTCAAAACTAAAGAAATTTAGAAGGACTTTTTCACTGAAGAATGACAATGCTGGCTGACAGAGGAAGACCAAGTTAGAGTTGAGGCATGTTAACTGATTATCACTGTTCTCCCCACTCTGGCCCATCCTTCTGTAGTGTGACATGAACTCCTCAGCCATTCAGTGGGTGAATTCTGGAGCGGATTACAGAAAAAGCATCAGTATGTGATGAGTTGTAAACACATGTACTAATGCAGGTAAATTCCTTTGCTCCTTCTTTCTGTTTTGCTTTCTTGCTTGAACTTGCTTTAAGATTCTTCACACATGCCATCTCAAGTTCATTCTACTGAAGTAACCGAGAACGAACATTGGTTGGTAATTTAGAGGTTTCTAAAGCTTTCAGTCCAGCACATTTGTGTGGAGAGGCATAAAGTGTAGACGAGCCACAACATTGGCAGCATTAGTAAAGATGTACATTGATGTCTGAAAATAGATATCATGGAAACTTGGAATGATACCATGGCAGGACTTGGATTGTTGTTGGCCCACAGAGGAATTTTCTGGTTTGTGGTAATAATGATCTTGTCAATGAAACAGATTTATTTGCTTTAAGAGGAATAGTTCTTCAAATTCTGATAATGGCAGGTAATTATGTTCCCTAATCTCAGGCATTCTTTTTTTGGGCGGGGGGGGAGAATGTTATTTAACACTGAGATATTTGAAAGTAAAGAATGGGACATTTTAGATTCCATTCCCTGAGTAATGGGAAATTATTTTAAATGTTGCTGTCAAGTGTATGTTTTGTATTTATCAAAGTGAATTGCCAATATGAAATTTGAAACACCAAGAGAAATAGGCCAAATATCCTGAGGCTGAGATCCAAGGAGAGCTCTCCTGAGATTTCATAAAGCACTTCAAATCTTTGTGAAATTGTACATGTGTCTTTGGTTTGGTTTGTTTCACTGCTAGTGAAATCATAACTGATAAAGTTTGGAACACTAGGTGGCCAGCAGTTTTGCTAGTGTAGGCAGATAAATGGAACAAGAATTGTCTGTCAGCATTTGCTATCCTGAAGCTCTATAGCCAGGAATGCGGGGGTTGGATGGATGGCTTTTCTGTATTTCTCCCCTTTACCCTAGCCTCTTATTTTTGCTTGAGGTAGAGGAATGCTTTTGTCTTGTACTTCAGTGGCATTTAATTATTGCTGTATAAAGAGAGGTGTCCTCTAAAAGATGACAGTCTTAACTCTTAATCTGTCTGATTCAGTTCACACTGTTTGTTCAATATACTTTCAAAGTACTGTACCTACATGTTTGTGCAAAATCCTTACCTTAATCCTGAAAAATCTGCTGTATTGGTTAGGTGCAGGTGTGGAGTTATTAACAAAAGCATGTGCACTGTAACAAGATGAATGATTCCAAGACAGTCTCCAATGTATAGTGTATTTCCTCTTTCCAGAAGGTTTGCTATCTCCTTCTAGTGCATGAGCACATCTGTGCATCTGAGGGGGGTCTGTCAGCCAATATCTGTTTTGTGCATGCATGTTTTTAATCGGCTAGTTTTCCACAGTTCTAAAGAAGGAAGAAAATGCATTTGGAAGCCAGTCAGGCAGCATATCACATGGTACATTAGCAGAAAATGCAGCTGATGACAAGCCCCAAATTCTGTGCTGAGGAAAATCTCAAGTTTTTCCCTCTTTTCCTGTGTCTTGCAGAAACTGGCAGTGGCCAAGAATATGTGGCCTCAGAGAACCAACTGCTCTATTATCCCAGCATCACCTATGCTATAATCGGCAGCTCGGTTATCTTTGTGCTGGTGGCGGCCTTCCTTGCCTTGGTTTTGCACCACCAACGAAAGCGCAACAACCTCATGAGCCTGCCTGTCCATCGGCTGCAGCACCCTGTCCTCCTGTCCAGGCTAGTGGTCCTTGATCATCCACATCATTGCAGTGTCACCTACAATGTCAACAATGGAACCCAGTGTGTGTCCAACCAGACCAGCCATAGGCCACTGGATCTGGATTCTCCACCATCCTATTCAGAGGCTGTGTTAGACCAAAGGTATGAATGGGAATTAAGTCTCCCCAAAGTTATGCTAGCAATTGTAATTCCTAGACTCTGTGGGTCGCCATGCTTTCTGTGTGTTTTCATTATAGCATTTATGCTCATTGTTTGATTTGACAGAGTACAAATATTCCCTGTGTTCTAATACTATAATTGTACTATATTACAATGCCCTTTAATTAGGTTCTACAGGGATGACTGGAATATGGAAGAAAACTATCACTTCAGCAATGTTCTTCATGCCAATCTGGGAGCGAAGTATGAAAACCCTGAGTTTGCTCCATAGTAAATATCAGATGCTCAGAGTTTAAATACACAGCGTCAGCTCCTGTAGCACTCCCAATGAAGTCAAGGAGTCTCCCTTGATTAAGGGCTGCAGGATTTGTCCAAAGGTCAATTGTCATCTTAGCCAAAGTGAAATCTAAAAAACTGTATCTCACAAGGTCTTCAGTGCTAGAGGCATTAAGTGTGATAACCCAGATACATGGCACTAGTCTGCTTCCAAAGGTATTAGACAAGTAAGACTTCTGCACTTCTTTAGAAATTCAAAAAACAAAATATGTATATGTGACGGGTTTGGTCCCGGAGACCCCCTTGGGACTGTCACCTGACATGCTGAAATTCCCTCTGAGCCCGTTTTCCCTGCCAGCTTGACACTTCCAGAACCCTGCCTTGTTGAGCCAGACACACTAGTTTGTTGCAACACAGACCCAGGCCACACCCACAAAGCTGCAGGCTTTAAGCTTTGCAGGTTACCTGACTCCAGCACCCAGACAGCCAGCTCCCAATGG
Source organism: Dermochelys coriacea (assembly GCF_009764565.3). Lineage (NCBI taxonomy): Eukaryota > Metazoa > Chordata > Testudines > Dermochelyidae > Dermochelys > Dermochelys coriacea. The sequence goes on from NC_050073.1 coordinate 47,648,381, forward strand.
GATCCAAACCCCAAATGAATCTGTTTTACTCTGTATAAAGCATATACAGGGTAAACTCAAAAATTGTCAGCCCTCTATAATACTAATAGAGAGATATGCACAGCTCTTTGCTCCCCCAGATATTAATCACTTACTCTGGATTAATTAATAAACAAAAGTGATTTTATTAAGTCTAAAAACTAGGATTTAAGTGGATTCAACAGACAGAATAAAGTAAGTCACCAAGCAAAATAAAGCAAAAAACATGCAAGTCAAAGCCTAATACATTAAGAACACTGATTACAGGTAATATCTCACCCTCAGAAATATTCCAATAAGCTTTCACGGACTAGACTATTTCCTAGTCTGGGCCCAATCCTTTCCCCTGGTACAGTCCTTGTTAGTTCCAGCAGACATCTTGGGTGGTAAACAGGGGCTCTCTCATGACTGGCCCCCCTCTGTCCTGCTCCACCCCTTTTTATGGCCTTGGCACAAGGCAGGAATCTTTTGTGTCTCTGGGTCCCCACCCCTCCCTTGTAGATGGAAAAGTACCAGGTTTAAGATGGATTTCATCCTGCCTCCATTTTTCCTGGGCTGGCCCACACATACACAAGAAGGTTTGCAAGTAAATAGAGCCATTTACAGCTCATTGATTCTGAAGCACCCTTAATGGCTTCCACTTAACACGTTTACATCAGTAACACAAGTTTATATCTTATTCTCCTAACTTCAGACAGAGAAATAATACAAATGAAAACAAATGGGATGACCACACTCAGTAGCTCATAAACTTTGTAATGACACCTTACAAGAGACCTTTTGCATGAAGCATATTCCAGTTACATCATATTCACAGTCGTAAGCATATATTTATAAAGCATATGGCATGCAACGTCACAATATATATCTGTGAACCCCGCAAAAGCGTGTGGATTCCAGTATGCTGTTTCTTTCCAACAAACCTGTAGCCCTTTCTGAATAGTACTTTTTGCCTATTTTTTCCATAGTAACACCGTTGACTTTATTTGTAGAGACCAAGATTCACAGCCCCATATTTTTCACCTCTGTTTGTAAATTTATAAATGAATTTGTCATATATATCTCTCCCTTTGTCCTGAAATATCCCTAAATGCTCTATTCTATATAACAATTACAGTTTAAAGCTCTTCACCCCATTGGTGAGTTCAAGCCACCTTTGGGGTGAACCATGGCAGCTGGTTAACAGTGCACAGAATATAACCGTTAAGGGCAGGAAGTGATTACCCTGTAAAAAATGAAACAGAGATAATTTAGGGAGTCAGAATATAACTACGCCATTGGAACTTGACCAGGACACGAGTTTAACATCCCTGCTATTGCTGATGCATAGGCCTTGGGCTGGCCCCTCTGCACAGGGATGAATTTCCATGTTTGCAAAACACTTTGAGATCGTCAGATATTGCTGTAGAACTGTTGGTGTTTTCTTTTTTTTTTTCTTTCTTATGTTGGGATGGAAACTCATAACCTGTTAGAACAAAATTCTGGAGCTCGTTATACTTCCCCCTGTGCCATTGTCTTCAGTAACCATGTTACTCTTGTATTTGCAGCAGACCCCCTTGGTTTGATCTTCCTCCACCCCCTTACTGCTCAGATTCTGAATCCCCCAGTCCGACAGATCTCCCTCCTTACGAATCTCAGACAGGAAGCTTGGTGAGCACAGACACCCCAATGGCAGGAAGCCCCTTGAGCACAGGCAGCAGCCAGACAAGAGGTGTCAGTAACAGTATGGACCATCGCAGAATTCTTCGTGAGAGAACACCTGAGCAAAATGACTCTCTGATCAATCCTGTTGCTGAAAGAGAAATGTGACCGGGGTATATGAAAAGGGTATATGGGTTAGTCTGCTGTGGCTTACCACCGTCAGAGATGGGCCTGAGCTGTGATGTTCAGAATGGGATTTGATTTGAATTCAAGTCCAAACTTCCCCAAGTTTCACAGGTGCTCTGTTTTGGTTTTTGGGCTTATCATAGGCAAAGACCAGAGCCATGACTTGTAGATACAGGTTCACATCTGAACTGCCCGGAGTTGGGAGAAGCAGGGTTAAGTCTGGGATTCCGGTTCAGATCTGTTGAATACTTAAGACTTTGTGATTTAATGTATTTCAGGGTGTACTTTACTGTATATGTATATATGTGCATGTGTAATATGTATAGGTATTCCACACAAAAAACTGTTAAAACATTCAGGTTACCAAGTCAAGCACTCAGAATATAGGAAATGATGGAATTCAGGTTGCCTGGGCAACCTTAATTTGACCCCCTTTTGTGTGTGTGCATTAAGGTACAATCTTTAATTACATGATCACACACTAATTTTTTCCACAGGATCCCTGCCTCTTGGTGTGCACAGGATGGATTGTGCTCCATTAGTGAGCAGCTATTCAATATTTTGTTTTATCCTCATTGTTCAATTTGTGGTCCTAGGCCTTATTTATTGCACACTACTCAAACCCTTCTGTAAAGACAGAATTATTAATTTCCTCATGGTTTTTCTGTGGCATTTATCATTATAGCGTCTAAGAAGCTTCACAAATATTAATGAAGTTATTTTCACAACAACTCTGAGATGAAGTGGTGGTATCCCTATTTTACAGATGGGAAATGAGGCACAGAGAGATTAAGGTTAAAAGTGTCCACTAATTTTGGATGCCCAATTTGAGACACCTTGGACCTGATTTTTAGAGCACTTAACATTCTATAGCACTTTATATGTTCAAACATACCTCCCATTGTCTTCAGTTGCAGCTGTAAGTGCTCAGCACTTCTGCAGGTCAGACCCCAGGGTCTCAAGTCTAGCACCCAGAAACTGAGGAATGCACAGTAAGTGGCCACCTCTGGAAAGTTTGGTTTAAGTGACTTGCCTGGTGTCACATAAGAACTCAGTGGCAAAGTGGGATAGAATTTCAGTTTTCCAGGGCAACTTTCAGCTGCTGTAACCATAAGACCATCCTTTCTCTTCTGCAGTCACCTGCTTCATCCACTACACACCTTCCAGCTTCTGCAGTAAATAAGGCAGGAATCCTACAGACCAATCGCTTTTACTACACAACCCCGATTTATCCCCAGAGCAAGTGCATCCTGTGCACTGAATGACGCAGGGGTCCTGGAGAAAAAATAGTGTATGATCATGTAGGTTAAGACTGTACTGTAATGCAGATGCCCAAAGACTCCAAACTAAGGTTGTGCACATAATCTTAATCTTAATTCTGGCATGCCCTAACTTTTGAGTACTTGATTAGCAAGCTTAATGTTTTTATGTAATTTTTTGTGTGCAATTCCATTGCTTTTTTTAAAAAGCAAATTGAAGAAACAAATTCCAATATGTAGCATCATATTAACATCTAGCATAGGTCATCAGCAGAGCTGAAACTTTAGATCTGCACAGACTTTTGCCACTTGAGCTAATGGAGCAACTGATAGCAGTAGTAAGTTGTCGTAGCAGGGGATGTGATACACTTTGCCAGTGGGTTTCACAGATATTTGCTGACCGCAGAGGGATGGTGAGACTCAGGAACCATGAGTTTTATTCCAAGCTCTTGAGGGGAGTGTCCTCTAGTGGCTACAAACCCTCTGTCAATTCCTCTCATGCAGTGTCTTTTGTCCCATAGTCTCCAACCTGACTCTGTTCTGCCTTTTCTCCACCCCAGCTCCTAATCCCAGTTGCATTCTCGTCACCTAGCCAATGCCAATCTCCACTCCTCAGGCTTCTCATGGCCAAACAGTCCTAGTCTCCCTATCCTGGCTGTCAGTCCCACTGTCCATCAGCATCCCTCCTCCTCCTCTTCTCCCTCTCTTCTCCTCCCTCCCCCCTCCCCCGTTCCTGGCTGCTCATCCAGTTTCTCTTCAGCATGCCAAAGATCCTCCTCCATCTTAGCCTTTCCTCACCCAATACATGGCTCTTTGTCCCCTCTCCCCGGTTTCTTGTCTGTCTGTTTGCCCTGCCAGTCCCATTTCTCCCCCCACACTTCAGGTCCTCATCAGATCTGTTTTCCCCCCCCTTCACCTCAGCTCCCTGTCTCCTTGCCCAGCCCGTGTGTCTCCCTCCCTGATCCAGTTTGGTTCTTGTCCTCTCTGCTTTTGACTCTGGTGGCTCCCTCCTCCACACTGCCTGAGGTCCAGGAGGGGTTCACTGATACTGTAGAAGAGACTGGCTCCCTGCTCTCAGTTCCAATGCCCAGCCCCCTCTTCCCCTCTCTGCTCCCTACCTGCAGCAGCTAGGTCCTGCTTCTCCCACACCTCTCAATTCCTGAACTGGAGCATGCTCAATGTGAACAAAATCTTTGGAAATTTTAACTTTGAAGCTATGACAAGTCTCTGAGTAAACTGAGGTTTTCACATCTGAATGGTTTTTTCCACAGGAAAAGCAAAAGGCACATCCCTTACATGAAAGCCACTTTCTGACAAGTTTCAAATCCCTGCTCCAACACATGAGGGCACTAAAACTTCTCAACCAAGTGGTTGTAAGAATTGTTTTGCCATGTTAAAATACATTTTTCCTAATTTTGTTCTCTGAAACTGCTGGACCATTTTGGCTGAAACATTAAAAACAAAATTCAGCCACTAGCAGATATCTGGCATGGAAAATTTCAGCCCGAATGGCTAAAGTTTGGAAAAGCAAAAGCAACTGAAGGACAGGGTCTTATAATGAAAAGTATCAGGCAACCATAATAGGCATTCTGCCAGCACTGCCTGTAAAATATATATCCATGCATACACACATGCCTTTTTACATAACATAAAATGGCTGTGTGTGCGCATGTATATGTAACGTATTTCACTGGCATAGATATCTGGTATCTTTGGAAACAAGATTTAAATTTCATACTAAAAATATTGGTGTCATGTGGAAAACCATTTATTTTCTACAGTGTTCACTATTATTCATAGTTTCCCTGGCTGAAATTTAAGTTTCTGCATTAAAACAAAAGCACAGTGGAATTACACAAGGCATTAATTCAACCCAGTATTTCTTTCTTCCGTTTTATGTTCTCATTCTTGGAATATTTCCATCTGAAATGTTTGGACCATAAGTGAAATAGTGTTTAAATGCCATTGTGAAAAACTGTGTTGTAGGTACAGGGAATCAGTAGGAAGAAAGGAAGAAAACTAAGCGGTCCCTATTGCTGCTACTTTAAATGCCGTTTTATTCCTATGGTTTATTTTTATATATAGTAGAGATGACAGTGCCCTTTTTCATATCCAGACAGAAATTAGCCCTGAAATATAGTCGTATCCGTTTCTTCATATAGAGCCTGATATACCATTGCCTTACTCCAGATTTATGCCAGTGCACATAAGCATAAAATAGGAATAATAGAGGTGAAACAACGTAAGGTTTTCAGAGCACAGCTCCAAACTGATCTTGGGCAAACTCGTATAGTTTATGGTCCCTGTGACAAAGCTCTGTCCTTGCCTCTGTGGGTCCTGCGTTTCCTGGTGGATTTCGCTAGCCTCAGAGGCTCACTCTGACCCTCCACTTAACCCTTCTTTCTCTAGAGACAAGGGTCACAGTCTACTGAGCCATTTTCATCATAAGCCAGCGAGGGAGGTGAGGAGAAGTTATCCTTCCTTGCACACTCTCTGTTGTCTCCCAGTCTCAGTGATTAATCAGGGGGCAAAGGTGTGGGGGGGAGCCTGGGCCCACCCTCTACTCCGGGCTCCAGCCCAGGGACCCTAATAGTATCAGCTATGGTAGCTGACCTTTTAGAGACATGACATGTACAATTCCCTGGGCTACTTCCCCCACAGCAGCCCTCACTTCCTCAAGCTCTACTTCACCTTTACCTCAGGGCCTCCTTCGTTGTGCCTGATATGGTGTGTACTACTCAGCCTCTCCAACCGCACAATTTCTTCCCACAGCTCCTGACATGCACTCCCACCTGACTAAATGGGAGGCTTTGAACTAGTTTCAGCCAGCCCCTGATTGCTTCAGGGGCCAATCAACCTAGCCTTCTCCCTGCCTTCTGGAAAGTTCTTAATTGGCCCCAGGTGTCTTAATTGACCTGGAGCAGCTGCCATTTCACTTATCCTGGTACCAGGGATTTGTTTAGCCTGGAGCTAATCTATCTATCTCCCACTACTCTTCCATAGCCATCTGGCCTTGCCCCATCACATCCCATATGAATGAGCATTTGTCAGCGTTCCATTTACGTATGTGTATCGTAGGCATCAGTTCTGTTCTTATCACTGTAGTATCTTGGAGCCAAAAATTTTGGTGAATTCTACAAATGTAGGTGGATTTAAAAGTGAGACAGTGCAGTAGAAAGCATCACTGATATCTCTGCTTGCCCCTTAAGTTAATTATCAGCAGCATTTCCATATGGTCCCTGTGCAGCCCATCTTTCTTGGGGCACTCAGGACTGTTGGTTACTTTACTGCTGTCTGTGTGCAAGAGATACTTGCTGGTGCTAAACTGGGTGTCACTCCAATCTGTTAAGGAGTACTTGTGGCACCTTAGAGACTAACAAATTTATTAGAGCATAAGCTTTCGTGAGCTACAGCTCACTTCATCGGATGCATTTGGTGGAAAAAACAGAGGGGATGCATCCGATGAAGTGAGCTGTAGCTCACGAAAGCTTATGCTCTAATAAATTTGTTAGTCTCTAAGGTGCCACAAGTACTCCTTTTCTTTTTGCGAATACAGACTAATACAGCTGCTACTCTGAATCCAATCTGTTAACCATCCCAAACAATCTCCCCAGAAGCTCTGCCAGTCTTTACTTCACATCACGGGTTAACATTAGGTGCACCCCAAACCCCATTGAAGAGTGTTCCCCTCTCGTATCCAGCCCCCATCACTGGGAACTCACAGAAATTACCATGTTCAGTATCTTCAAAGAGACAGTGTACAAACCAGCCTGTTTGATTTAGCTGAGGAGATGCATTTTATTTAATGTATAGCTTGAGGTGAACTTATAATATGACAAGGGATAAGTTTATTAACAAAGACCAGAGATTTAACTGATACTGAGTAAAGATAGTGGAAACAGAATTGGTTACAAGTAAAACAAAAGTATAACCCGCTTCCAAGAAACTAAATATAATGTTAGCAGTCTAGACTCCTTTGTCTAAAATGGTTTCTCGCCCTCAAAGACTTTCTACAGCGCTTGCTGATTTTTTCAGTCAAATTGGGATCCAGATTTTTCATTAATCACCTGTCCTCCACAAAGGCTGTTCCTTAGTGGAATGGATAACACAATGTCCTTTTGCTTCTCCTTATATTCCCCAAAGTTCAGTGTCTTCATTTCTAGAGTCAGGATGACACCCCTAGGGTTCAGACCCTGGTTTGTTCTCTAGGATGCTGATGTCATGCTGCTTTCTCACCCTCCTGTTTGTTTACCTGAGATGCAAATGTGTAACACCCATTCTGTTTGGCTTATCCTGCTTAATTTGTATAGAAGACCTAGACAGACATGGTAAAACAACATTCCTTTGTGTAGGAAAGATTTGTTTATCAATTCTGCCTGGTTAAAGAGTTTAAACATATTTTCAGTACATACAACTTTTTAAATATCACCCATACATACATATCACACAATGACCAGTAAGATATAAGCTTTCATTTGATCTCTCCCATTACCTTCCTTACAGATAAATACGATGACAACATTGTGTTAAATGTAGTGAGTTTGTGAGGCCTGATAGGAGTTGCTGTTACAGAACAGTGAACCCTTTATCAACTGGCATTGAGGGGCTCTAAGGGTCACACCATCCTGAACTGTAAAGCTGAGGAATGCTGCTTAAATATTAACTACTTGTACAGCACACACACAGGGCCAGATTCACCTTTAGTAGAAGCTCATGCAATGTAGTTATGCCCTCCTACACAAGGCTGAGTGGGCAGTTAAGTGTGCTGTCGTTATAGCCCACTAAAGAACTAAATATTATCTTTGGCATGTAGCTAATATCCAGTCCTTATTTTACAAATAAGTAAATGGAGGCACAAAACTGAGTTGGCAAAATTGGAGATTAAATTCAGTTCCTGTGTCCCAGAACGGTTCTGTAACCATGAGACTCTGCTGCCTTTCCTTTGAACAGCCTTTTACTAAAGTGTTACATAGTAGAGCATCTGAATTAATCTGTGTGTTTCCTATCCCCATTCATATCACTGGCATTTGAAATGTTACTCCAAATTTCTAAAAATCATTACTCAAATGTTCATAAGTTTTCCACCACATAATTGTAATATTTTTTAAAAGTCCCCTAAGGTACTGGGTGAAATTCAGCCACAGGGCTTAAGTGGAACTTACATGCTACATATCCCTTGTGCAGGCCTTCTGCATGGGCTGAATTTCACCATGTGCGAATAGATTCTCCCAGACATCAGAAGCATGTGCAAACAGCCGTGCCTTGGAAGCACTGTCTCCCATTGCCAGGGCACATGTACCAAGTGAACATCATGTCATCTGCTCCTTCTTCCCACTTATCAGTCACTGTCATATATAAGTAAGATATTCTTTCAGGGTGTGTATATTCATGTAAATTTGAATTGAAGTTGATCCATTTGGACTTTTTTTAAAAAAAATGCATTCTAGGGGTGTGTGTTTGCTTCCCTTCCAGCTAAGGGTGTATTTATCTCTGTGTAGGAAAGAAGTGTTTTAAAAGTGGGGATTGGGCATTGAAATTGGGTTGTAAAAGGAGATTGTGCCTTTCCAGTTCAGTGGTGGAATTTTTTGGTAACAAGACTGCTATGTGGTAGCAGTTTGTGCATTGTTGCACTTTTGGTTATTTATCAAATTCTTGAAGGATACAGGGCTAGGAATACATCTCTTCTCCATCTTGGTGATTCTTTATTTGTGGAAATGTAGTGTTACTCTCTACAGTAGGAACTTACTCCCTTATGGGAACTAATGAACTTTGAGGAGTCCTGAAACATCAGCACTTCATCCTAGGAAACAACACAAAAAGTGAAGTAAGAAGTTTTGCCATTACACATTTTCACAGTGCTAAGAATGAGTTTGCTAACCACCCCTTATTTAGAAAATAAGTATTTTACTATATAGTAAATAGTATACTATTTACTATATAGTAATACTATAGTATAGAAATACTATAGTATTTCACAGGAATTATCTGTAACGTGACACCTTCCAGAATTGTTACTACAGTGCATAATTCAGTGATCTTTTTAGAAGGGGTAGTAGCAACTTTTGCATTGATGAAATTGAAATCTGAAGTTCCTTGATCAGTTCAGCATGCAAAGTTGAAGTTGAAAACAATTTTATGCAGTACCGTGGGAAAGAAATTTCTCTCCATGCCCAATAAAACTGGACTTTACTATGATGATCTACTTTGCAGCTATTCTTGACTCTAAACCTTGGTATCCATACTCAAGGAGCTTTCGGTTACATGTTGCATCAGAACAAATAAATTCCTCTTTATGGGCTTGGCTACACTTACATTTTATAGCTCTCTAACTTGCTGGCTTAGGGGTGTGAAAAATTACCCCCCTGAGTGCAGCAAGTCAGAGCGCTAGTGTAAACAGGCTCCGAGCCCCAGTGCTCGGAGCTAATCCCCTCGTAGAGGTGGATTACCAGGAGCGCTGGGAGACCTCTCTTCCAGCGCTTGCATATGACCACACTCGCACTTCAAAGCGCTGCCATGGGAGTGCTCCCGTGACAGTGCTTTGAAGTTTCCAGTGTAGCCATGCCCTTAGGCCTGATCTTGCATGACTGAAGACTATCGGGGTTTTGCTATGGGGCCCAAATCTGATGATTTTACTTGCATTAAGTAGATCCATTGATATGTGGAATTAGTCTCAATGGGTCTACTCAGAGCAATTAGAGTATTAGAATAATGTCATTTATTTCAGTGGAACCACTTGAGGAGTAGAAGATCAGAATGGGCCCAATGGTAGCAAGGTTTGGGCTTGGAGGGCATGTATTTCAGAAGTTCTGAGAATTAACAAGCCCCACTGAAGTCACTGGGTGCTGCAGATATAGCACCTTGAAATTTAGCCCATGATTGAATGTTTATAATAATCTGAAGTAAGATATAAAACAATTTACAATTAACCGCTGGTGTGGTGCTAATGGAAAACTAGAGTAGTGTTTTTAAAATGGTGCCTATGAATAACTTTCTCCATTCTTGTCTATGCTGAAACACACAACAGCACTGATTGCATCGGGATTCTAAATAATTAGCTTCGTTCTTTGTCTCCTTTTCAATCAGATCAGTTTTATTTACAACATTGTACTTAGATACAGCAAATGGGGCCCTTGTGATGGATTTACAAGTTGGGTGAGTGAAAGAAGGAGAGCATTTCCATTTGAATTAATACTGCAGCATGATAATCTTGGGCTCTTTACTTTTAGACATCTTAGAAAAGACAAATGGCTTCAGCAGATAAGGAAAGACTATTACTGATGGAAAGAGCAGAGGGACATTTTTTATTCTGAATGCAATTATTAATGAATATTTAAATATAAATAAAGGAAGAACTAATGCTGTAATTTTAAAGGGGTGGTCATATGGCAAACACTTAATTTTTAACTAATGCCAGACAGAAGCTGTATTGCATGTACTGCCCTTGAGTAAATTAGGAGAACTATCCTTTTTTTTTTTTAATTTTCTTTGTGAAACAGAATCTTGCTGCATATTTTACCATTGTAAATGATTTCTGAATATAATGCTAGGCCCAGATCATGCAATCAGTAGGTGACTTACAGTGAAGCTTCGCAGAGGTGTGAGGATCATACATCTGATTGCAGAGTTTTGGCCTTAGTTTCCATCCTGTTCTCCCTGTTTTTGATCTTGCTTTTCCCTCTGTAATCAAGATTTTACATGAGAACCTACAAAAAAAGTTGCAGATTGAAACCACACCTAGTTTGTTACTATAAACTGGAAATTTTAAAATGTATTCTCTATTCCTAAATAAAGTTGGAGTTTCACTTTTCAACTGTGTAAAAACTCTGACCAGTTTGTCCCCCATAGTGTGGACTCTGTCATTCTTGATTGTACTCTGTCAGATGTACCCTACTTTTTCATTCTCATTTCATGTTCTCTTATGTTACTCTTGTTAAACATTGTTAACTCTGTTAAACATGTTTGTTGTTAAATGTTGACTTTTCTAAACTTTTTTGTAAAATAAATAAATAAATAAAAATAAAAAAGTAATATTGTGTGTGTGTATGAATGTTGTTTTGCTTATTTTTGTCTTTCTACATTGGCTTTTTGATCTATGCTTCATTTTACAACAGGGCATCTGAAGCAAGTCATAGTTTTGTCATTATTTATTGTTGTTTGTATTGTAGTAACACCCCAGAGGCCACAGTCAAGATCAGTGCCTCATTGTGTTGGGTGGCTATAGAAACACATAGCAAAAGACTGCTATCAGAAAGGTAGCCGTGTTAGTCTGTATACACACAAACAGCGAAGAGTCTGGTGGCACCTTAAAGACTAACAGCTTTATTTGGGCATAAGATTTCATGGGTAAGAATCCCACTTCTTCAGATGCGTGGAGTGAAAATTACAGATACTGGCATAGATATACTGGCACACAAAGAGAAGAGAGTTACCTTACAAGTGGAGAACCAGTGCTGACCAGGCCAATTCAGTCAGGGTGGATGGGATCCACACCCAATAATTGATGAGGGGGTGTCAATACCAGGAGAGGGGAAATTGCTTTTGTAGTGAGCCAGCCACTCTCAGTTGCTATTCAAGCCCAAATTAATGGTGTAAAGTTTGCAAATGAATTGTAGCTCTGCAGTTTCTCTTTGAAGTCTGTTCTTGTATTTTTTTATTTTTGTTGACGGATTGCTACTTTTAAATCTGTTGTTGAATGTCCAGGGAGATTAAGTGCTCTCCTACTGGATTTTGTTTGTTACCATTCCTGATGTCTGATTTGTGTCCATTTATCCTTTTATGTAGAGACTGTCCAGTTTGGCCTATGTACATAGCAGAGAGGCATTGCTGGCAGATGATGGCATATATCACATTAGTAGATGTGCAGATGATTGAGTCCCTGATGGTGTGGCTGATGTGGTTGGGTCCTATGATGGTGTCACTAGAGTAGATATGGGGACAGAGTAGGCAACAGGGTGTGTTACAGGGATTGGTTTCTGGGTTAGTGTTTTTGTGATGTGATGTAGTTGCTGGGGAGTATTTGCTTCAGATTGGGGGACTGTCTGTAAGTGAGGACTGGCTTGCCTCCCAAGATTTGTGAGAGTGAGGGATTGTTTTCCAGGATAGGTTGTAGATTGTTTATGATGTGCTGGAAAGGTTTTAGCTGGGGGCTATACGTGATAGGCAGTGGTATTCTGTTATTTTCCCTGTTGGGCCTGTCCTGTAGTAGGTGACTTCTGGGTATCCGTCTCGCTCTGTCATTCTGTTTTCTCACTTCCCCAGGTAGGTATTGTAGTTTTAAGAATGCTTGATAAAGATCTTGTAGGTGTTTGTCTCTCTCTGAGGGGTTGGAGCAAATGCGGTTGTATCTTAGATTGTAGACAGTGGCTCGTGTAATGTTGTCCTGGATAGAAGCTGGGGCCATGTAGGTAAGTATAGCCATCAGTAGGCTGCAGAGAGGGCTGAAGCTGAAAGGTGGCGGCAGCATGATGAGAGGAGGCAGGATTCAATGCTGAGGCTCTGGAGGATCAAACTAATATGCTCCAGCGTATGGGTGAGCTGCAGGAAAGGCAGCAGGAGAATAGACCGCCGCTACAGCCCCTGTGTAACCAACCGCCCTCCTCCCCAAGGTCCATAGCCTCCTCACCTAGATGCCCAAGAACGCGGTGTGGGGGGCCTCCAGCCACTCCACCCCAGAGGATTGCCCAAGTAACAGAAGGCTGACATTCAATAAGTTTTAAAGTGCTGTGTGGGCTTGTCCTTCCCTCCTCCACCACCCCTCCTGGGCTACCTTGGTAATTATCCCCCTATTTGTGTGATGAATTAATAAAGAATGCATGAATGTGAAGCAACAATGACTTTATTGCCTCTGAAAGCGGTGATTGAAGGGAGGTGGGGAGGGTGGTTAGCTTACAGGGAAGTAGAGTGAACCAAGGCGCGGGGAGTTTCATCAAGGAGAAACAAACAGAACTTTTACACCGTAGCCTGGCCAGTCATGAAACTGGTTTTCAAAGCTTCTCTGATGCGCACCGCACCCTCCTGTGCTCTTCTAACCGCCCTGGTGTCTGGCTGTGCGAAACCAGCAGCCAGGCAATTTGCCTCAACCTCCCACCCCACCAAAAACATCTCCCCCTTACTCCCACAGATATTGTGGAGCACACAGCAAGCAGTAATAACAGTGGGAATATTGGTTTCACTGAGGTCTAACCGAGTCAGTAAACTGCACCAGCGCGCTTTTAAACGTCCAAATGCACATTCTACCACCATTCTGCACTTGCTCAGCCTGTAGTTGAACAGCTCCTGACTACTCTGCAGGCTGCCTATGTATGGCTTCATGAGTCATGGCATTAAGGGGTAGGCTAGGTCCCCAAGGATAACTATAGGCATTTCAACATCCCCAATGGTTATTTTCTGGTCTGGGAAGAAAGTACCTTCCTGGAGCTTTTGAAACAGACCAGAGTTCCTGAAGATGCGAGCGTCATGTACCTCTCCTAGCCATCCCACATTGATGTTGGTGAAATGTCCCTTGTGATCCACCAGGTGCTTGCAGCACTATTGAAAAGTACCCCTTGCAGTTTATGTACTCGCCGGCTTGGTGCTCCAGTGCCAAGATAGGGATATGGGTTCCGTCTGGCCCCACCACAGTTAGGGAATCCCATTGCAGCAAAGCCATCCACTATGACCTGCACATTTCCCAGGGTCACTACCCTTGATATCAGCAGATCTTTGATTGCGTTGGCTACTTGCATCACAGCAGCCCCCACAGTAGTTTGCCCACTCCAAATTGATTCCTGACTGACCGGTAGCTGTCTGGCATTGCAAGCTTCTACAGGACTATTGCCACTCGCTTCTCAACAGTGAGGGCTGCTCTCGGTATTCTTGTGCCTCAGGGCAGGGGAAAGCAAGTCACAAAGTCCCATGAAAGTGCCCTTATACATGCGAAAGTTTCGCAGCCACTGGGAATTGTCCCAGCCCTGCAACACTATGCGGTCCCACCAGTCTGTGCTTGTTTCCCGAGCCCAGAATCGGCGTTCCACCACATGAGCTTGCCCCATTAGCAACGTGATGCCCACATTGCCAGGGCACATGCTTTGAGAGAAGTCTGTGTCCATGTGCTCATCACTCTCGTAACCACGCTGACGTCGCCTACTCGCCTTGTTTCGCTTTGCCAGGTTCTGGTGCTGCATATACTGCTGGATAATGCGTGTGGTGTTTAATATGCTCCTAATTGCCAAAATGATCTGAGCGGGCTCCATGCTTGCCGTGATATGGCATCTGCACAGAAAAAAGGCGTGGAACGATTGTCCCTGATGGAGGGAGGGGCAACTGATGAGACAGCTTACAGGGTTGGCTTCCAGGGAATTAAAATCAACAAAGGGGGTGGCTTTGCGAGAAACTGAATGGCCATCTCAAGGATAGAACTCAAAACTGGGTTTAGCAGGCCGTTCATTTCACAGAGGGAGGGAGGAGAAAATGAATACAAAACAAATCTGGTCTATTTCTTGTTTTGAGCCACTTCATCTATCTTTATACATCTTGCTGGCAGCAGACTGTGCAGTACGACTGGTAGCCATAGTCACCTCCTGGGTGCTTGGCAGAAGACGGTGCAGTATGACTGTTGGCCATCATCGTCTGCTGGCTGCAGATTAAAAGACAGTGCACTGCCGGTAGGATGCAATTGCCATGAGACGAAACAAGGGAAATGACCTGGCTGAGTCATGCCCATGTTTGTCCAGGCGCCCGGTTAAAAGAGCACCCAGGACTATGTCGACGACGGCTACCAGTGATGCTGCACTGTCTGCTGCCAAAAGGCAATAAACTGCTGCTGTGTAGAAATGCAGTACCACATCTGCCAGCACCCACGAGACATACGGTGATGGTTAGCTGAGCGGGCTCCATGCTTGCCGTGGTATGGCGTCTGCATCGGTAACTCAAGAAAAAAGCGTAAAACGATTGTCTGCCCTTGCTTTTACGGAGGGGGGAACGGGGGTCTGATGATATGTACCCAGAACCACCTGCGACAATGTTTTATCCCCATCAGGCACTGGGATTTATACCCAGAATTCAAATGGGCAGTGGAGACTGCGGGAACTGTGGGATAGCTACCCACAGTGCAAAGCTCCGGAAGTTGACGGTTGCCTCGGTACTGTGGACACAGTCTGCCGATTACATGCACTTAGAGCATTTGTGTGGGGACACACACACTTGACTGTATAAAAACGCTTTCTACAAAACCGACTTCTATAAATTCGACCTAATTTCATTGTGTAGACATACCTTACTCACAAAAGCTTATGCCCAAATAAATGTTAGCTTTTAAGGTGCCACCAGATTCCTCATTTTTATAGCAAAAGACTGTCCCTTTTAATTATCTTTCCTCATTCTCTCTTTCTTT
Source organism: Dermochelys coriacea (assembly GCF_009764565.3). Lineage (NCBI taxonomy): Eukaryota > Metazoa > Chordata > Testudines > Dermochelyidae > Dermochelys > Dermochelys coriacea. The sequence goes on from NC_050073.1 coordinate 47,663,855, forward strand.
ATCCAGTTTTGTTTACAAATTAACAAAGCTATATTGATTGTCCAAGAACTTAGATTATATGTAGTCTTTTTTTCTGGTGAATTGCAGCAAGGGGGTGAGGTCTATGCTGGCTGATTCAGTTCTCTCAGGGCTTGTACACACTAGCGCTTACATCTGGATAACTAAAGTAGCCCAGGGGTATGGAAAAGCCACCCCCCTGAGCGACGTAAATTACACCGACCTAAGCACAGGTGCAGACAGCACTATGTTGGCAGGAGATGCTGTCCCGCTGACATACCTACTGCTGCTCAGGGAGGGGGTGTAACTCTCCCATCGGCACAGAGCGTCTGCACTAGCAGCACTACGTTGGCACAGCTACATTGGTACAGCTGCGCCACTGTAGCGCTTCTAGTGTAGACTAGCCCTCTGGGGAAAGCTTATCTAGGTACAGGCCACTACATAAGCATCTAGCAGTTATATTGGACTCCTTTGCCTTTTCTGCAAATGTCAACTTGGCCTATCACAGCCGAATCTCATTTTTATCATTATCCTCATTAACTAGGTCCTCTTTTATTCCCACCCAAATAGTTGGACGAAAAGCTTTACTTTGGATTGTTACATGACTCCAAAATTAAACTGGGTTCAGGGTTCAAAATCCCTCCCCAACAGCAATAATAAAGGCAAAATGGTCTGATGTTGCCACAGTATATCATCAGAGCCTTAGAGCTGGCTGACTCACTCGCATCCCAGCAAAAGCAGAGCTTGAGGTATGTTGATTTGGAAGACAGCCACTTACAAAAACAAAAGGCATATGCTCTAGCTGAGCTCTCTGGTTAATCATTTTTATTCTTGCTGCTTCAAATTTATTTAAACATCTTAATTTTTATGCCTTAAAATGTAAACACGTTGTTGTTCAGCAACAATCTCTGTAGGCAGTGTCTTTTCATATTGATTGTATGCAGCTTCCTGGTCATTCAGCTTAGATTATCAGTCAGTCAGAGAGGTGAAAAGTCCTCTTAGATATGATGCACTAGAGTCCAGAAAGGTGATTTATTGATTATATGTAATTGAAGTAAAGGCATCTTGGTAGGAAAATTCACAGCCCTTTATTAAGAGTCCTCTTCAAAACAAAGCTCAGGGTGTGGGTGTGTTTTATTGCATTCAGTGCTGGGAAAAGTGCAGGATTGGCATCCTTAGAGAGTGAAAATCCCCTGTTTATCTATACAGCTCAGCCTGGACAGCAGAAGTGAAAGCTGGTCCACCCATCCTCACCAATGTCCCTTACACCTGACCTGGAGGACTGTTACATTAATTTAGCTGGAATAAATGGACCAAAAGTGTTACCGTAACCCAGTCCCCGTCCAACATTAAACAGTGTTAAACAAGGTTTGGGGTATGGTATACAGAGACCTCAGCCTGTTCTGTACCATGGTGCAAACAGTGTTAAAAATCCTTTTAGCCTTTTATTAAAGTTAAAGACAAGAAGGAAAAAAGAATTAAAGCCCTTTAAATGTAAATTATTAGGTAAAGCTTTCAACAACATCCCTTTTTCTCTTTAGCTGGAGAGCTTTTAGAAGAAAAAACTCCCGTGTTTTACAATCTCTTAGATGGTATTAAAGATGGTAATAACTGTCCTTGCGGTGGGGGAAAAAAGAGATTGACTAAGATGGGCTAGAGCTGTTGTTGTTTAAATCCAATCCTATTTCATTGCAGGTTGTGTTTGGAATTCAGCTGGAGCTGGTGGAAGTGGTGGTGTCATCTGGGTCCCTCTTTCTGGCCCAGCCTGGTCAGGACGTCTCTCAGGATCAGGATGAGAAAGGCCTGGGGTCTCAGGAGATGGTGGGGGTCGCTGCTCACTCCAGGAGCCAATTTTGCTCCCCAAAGTCTCTTTCAGGACCCACAAATAGAATGGCAGGTGGAATAGCCTATCCCATCATTATTTTGTCCACCAATTAGACCTAGTTTCTGACCCACCAATATTGGTTCACTAATTTTTGGTTCCATGCTGAAATGCTAGGAATGATCTTAACACAATTCTTGAATTATATCAGTAGGTCTTTTTGTTTGGATTAATTCAGTTTCTCTCTCCTTTTCATACCTTATCCTATCAACATTTGTTGCTACAAGTTACTGTGACATTTTATGCACTCTCTTGTACTTTTTACAGTTGAGCTTACAATTAGGGTAAATTTGTAGGCCCAATTATTACAATAGGACCACCATTAGGAAGGAAGGGATAGATAGTGCAATTTCTATTGCTCATTCAATCCTTGGCCCTTTTGCTGAGATGGACAAAAAGGGGTCAGTTAGGGCTACCTGTATTGGTGCTCTTCTAGGATGTGGACATCTAGTTTCTAAAAATAGGTCTGAGACAGCCGACGCTTCTCACATTTGACCCAGGAGCCATTGTAGGGGTAGCTCCTTTTACTAGCAACTAACCTAAGGTGGATTCCAAGCAGTGACCTTGAGCCATAGAACTCCATATCCTTTTGCTTGATACGGCAACCTATAAATCCTTCCTATGTGTGACTGATCTCTAAAAATGAAGTTACAGCAGCCTGTTACTCAGTGTAATAACAGTATGTTATAGTCCCTTTCCACCCCAAATGGCTCTCTTTTGAGATGCCACATCATTCTTTATCCAGTGAATGAATTGTCTGTTGTGAATACCTGCTGTTTCCTTGACACAAACAAACACATTGCAGTTAGAGTGATGAAGAAAGATGCCGCTTTATTTGACAGCGTAGATTTTTCTACCAGATTGTTTGTGACGTAGATAGCTTAGAAAATGCTGTTTGTCTAACAAAGCATCTCAAATATTCCCTGCTTCTATAGACGTGGAAAAAAAATTCTAAGGTTATTTTATTGATATTGATATAATTCTTCAGTGGTTTTGGACTAACCATACATGGAGGTATATGAATGGTACAGAGACTTTTCACAGACTGCGGATTAATTATGTGCTCCTGTTGTTGCTGAACTCTTGATATGCAGTGTATTAACGTGTGTTTGTCTAATATATTCTGGAGAGAATTGTGTTCCCTTTGCAGCTGTGCCTATGTGCTCCTGTTCCTTGTTGTAGTTCACAATATAGATACAGAACTGTAGCCACTAACTGAGACAATAGAGATCCAGTTCACAATGGGAAAGCAATTAAAGAAGGAAGATAAACTGGATATTGGGACCGCTGCCTCTCCCATATAGTGGCCTGTTTGGGAGCAGTTTATCCCATCTTTAATTAGTCTTCCCTTTCTAGCCTTTTGTAATTCTACCTGTTTATAACGAGGAGTGAATTCTACAGCACTGGCAGTGTTTCATGCATTCACACGCTACGTAAATACTGTCAATATTTTGGGTGTTCTATTGCAGGTTTTGTTTATACAATTATACTGCAAAGTCAAGCAGTGCACTTCTCTGTGTTTACTAACATGCCCACTATTATAAGCAGGGTGGAGGAATTAGTGTAACCAGTGAATTATCCCAAATGGATTTGGATAATGCCATGTTTTGGAAATAATGGAGTCAAACTTTCTCTTTCTAAGGTGTTCTGTTAGATATCCAGATAGGATATATATCATACAATGGTACAGTAATTAAATTCACACCTGAATTTGTATGTGGGAAATCGCCAGTCTGCTCAACCATATTTATAAAAAGAAAAGGAGTACTTGTGGCACCTTAGAGACTAACAAATTTATTAGAGCATAAGCTTTCGTGAGCTACAGCTCACTTCATCGGATCCGATGAAGTGAGCTGTAGCTCACGAAAGCTTATGCTCTAATAAATTGTTAGTCTCTAAGGTGCCACAAGTACTCCTTTTCTTTTTGCGAATACAGACTAACACGGCTGCTACTCTGAAACCAACCATATTTATGTAACTGATCTTAGGTCTTGCTGGAAAAAGTGTTCATTCATTGTTTTGCTTGGTGATTGTTTATGCTCCTAAAAATTTCTTTCATATGTCAGTTTCTTTTCTTCAACTTTTCTCCATATAAATATTTAGTAAAAGACAAACAGTTTTAGTTTTACCCAACCTGGATCTGTGCATGATGTAGCATCAGATTTTCTGCATCACATTTGTGTTCTGGTGAAACTTTAGGAAGCGCCAGCCTCCACAATAAGAAAAAGATGCACAAAGGAAAAGAAAATGAAGGAAGTTCACAAAAAGAAATCTTAAAGGATGGAAAAACTAATGCAAAGGACTGATAATTAATTCTTTGCTAATTTCTCACCTTCCCAACTATGCTCCGTTCCCTAGCTTGTACATGTTCTACAGTATGACGTTCCCCATCACCACATGTTCTACTTCCTGCACTTAACTATACTCTGAAGCATTGAGGCCCCCCCCCCAATTTTTCCCCATTTCTTCCATGTGTTGCCTTCCTGCCTAGGCCTGTGCTTTAGGATTGTAGAAAAACTGTTGCTTTCCCAAGTTTTCTGTGCTAATCAGATAGGCTAGCACTGCAATATTTATTACAGGAGTTAATATTTAACTCCAGGTAGTTAACACCATGATTGTATATTTGATTGTATATTGTAACTAGGACAAAACAATAAGTGAACCACATTTCATTAGGAAGCAGTTGCTTTTAGGAATAAACATTGAATGAGATATCTTTATTCATAGACTGTAGAGCCAAAAGGGGCCATTATGCATATCTAGTCCAACCTCCTACATCAGACAGGCTACAGAGATCAGCTAGTGATTCTTGCATCAAACCCAACAATTTGTGGGAACAACAAATGTATCTTTTAGAAAGACATGAAATATTGATTTTAAAACTTCCAGTGGCTGGAGAATTTACCTCATCCCTTTGTAATCACCCTATAGGTGATTCTATTTCAAATTCTCGTTTTTTCTTTAAAGATGGTAGAGATTAAGGCACTGGCAGAATAATAGCGAGGCTGAGGCAGATTTGCCTATTGTTTCCCTTTGCCTATTTTCTCCCTATTTGTCTGTTTTAGCTTTAGGGCTTATCTACGCTTTGGAAATTTACCTTACTAGCTATTCTGGAATAACTGCCCATGTGGGGATTCTTTTTCCGAAATGAGTGTCCAGAGAGCGAGTTATTCTGGAATATCTATTCTGGTAAATGTCAAAGTGTATACAAGCGTGTATAGTAAGGACCTTAATATTTGGAAAGTGCTAAACTTTTAAGTAATGATGATGTATGGGCAGGGCTGCAATGGAAGTGCATAAAGGGGCAGGGTTAGGTTACTGGGGCTGCAGGAACAGCTATCAGATTTTTAAAGAGAAGACTTCTTGCTTACAGCACTAAAGAAAGGGAGGAGAAAATGTAACTTTGACCCTGATCATAGTAGCCCAAAATGTCAGGGAACTCCAGGGGAAAAGGCAACATGACCACTTTCATGCTGTCAGCTGAAAATGAGCTCAGGGCAGCTCTTTGAAGTGTGCCATGATTAAAATGTCCCTGCCTACCACATAAATGAGCATCAGGAACAAGATGACTAAAAGGTGGGGAAGAGATTGGATTGAAATTATTTTTGGATGTTTTTTCTTCTTCCTTTGAAAATTCAGGTGAAGTTAATTAGCTGGAATGGCAGCAGCATCTGATCTGAAGCAGGCTTCCTTTCATCTTACCTCTGCTTTTAGAATATGTGCATTCTTATCTCCACTCTGGGGAAGAAGAAGAAAAGTGGGGCGGGGATGGGGGGGAACCTGTACACTCAGGTCCCGCAATCTCCAGATGAATGAAATACTTTGTAAGATCTTAGGCCATTAAAGATTGCAAGTGGAGAATTAATAAGAATTTAGGAACTAATTTCCCAAGATGAAGATGACCTGAGGAAGGAAACTCCATGGCCTGCAGAAGAAGAAACATTAAAAATTAATGAAACCAATTAGTTTAATAGTGTCCAAAATATGTTCTGTTTAAAAAGTAAGTAGACACAAGAATTTGGTGATATGATGGGTGTTTCCCCTAATGTCCTCTGACAGTCTCAGTCACTGAAGTGCTCATATTAACCCCTTAGTTCATTACTCAAGCTCAAATCACAACCATTAATCATTATTAAGAACAGCCTGCCATCAGGCCAATTGCATTTTTATATTAATCTAATAAAGTAAGCAGAGAAGAGCTCAGTTTCCAAAATGGACTAGGTGTAATCTACATCATGTAGAGGAATACATTCTTTGGACAACAGCATTAGTGTGTGATAGGATTAGTATAATGGGGTGTATGCCTTCATTGCAAAAAATGGATGTGATTTAACAATGAGACATCTCTCTCTCTCTCTCTCTGTAAAATCCTAGTGGGGAAAAGACACTGGTAGCTCTTACCTCACTGTAGCTAGTCAAGATCAATGCTACGAGACCGATTCCCGCCCTGGGTTTCCCTTGACTTCGATTAAAACTACTTATGCCTTGTCTCCACTAAGATTTTTACAGAGAGCGCTATCCCCCATGTAGACACATCCCTCTTTTACAGTGAAGACATAGGCTAAACTAAGATGGATCCTATTCATTTGGATGGGAGACCTCCAAATAAAATCCAGCATGCTGCAGGAAATTACACTGGGTTTTCCTTAAGTCACATTCTTCTGTTGGGGTGGATGCTGAACCAAGGCTCTAGCATGGTGTCAGAGGGCAATATGCGGAGAAAAGTGACAACTTTCAGATGAGATGCAAGTGGGAGAGTTTTCCTTTTGTTAATGGGAGGGGAGATGACTGAGGGGAAAGGTATTTTGGTCCTCGGTCCCTTGCGATAGAATTCTCATAAGGAATATAGTTCTTAGCATCCTAAGGCTATAGGCTCTACGGTGGCACAGCCATGCCGCTGTGGTGCCACAGTGTAGATGTTTCCTATAGCAATGGAAGGTTTGTTTCTGTTGCTGTAGGTAATCCACCTCCCCAAGAGGCGGTAGCTAGGGCCATGGAAGAATTCTGATGTTGACTACATCAGGGGTTACCATAGCTACTGCTCTTTAGGTATGTCTACATTGCAATAAAAGACCCGTGACCAGCTGACTTGGACTTGTGGGGCTGTGGGGCTATAAAATTGCAGTGTAGATGGTTGGGCTCAGGCTGGAGCCCAAGCCTAAACCTCTTCACTGCAATTTTATAGCCCTGTGACCTGAGTCAGCTGACCTGGGTCAGCCACGGCTGTGCTATGTGTCTTTTATTGGAGTGTAGACGTACTTTCAGTTGGACGAGGTCTAAGTGTTAAATTCTAGGCCCCTATTACCCTTGTGTCCAATGGGGTACCTATGTTACAGAGATCAAGAGGTTGAATTCACTGTTGAGATCTAGTCAAATGTCTTCAGATGCTTGTTGGGGAGTATAAAGTGGTGAAGATATGTGGCTTTTCTTTGTTTGTTTTTTGGGTGTGGAGAAACTCTTTATAATTCACACAGAACATTGTTTTTTTCAGGACTCTGGAAATGGTGCTAAGGTAAAAATGACTAACCACCTAAATGTTTTCCAAGGATTTTTAGTGGGCAAAAGACCCAAAGAAAGGGCAGGGAGACCTAAGACTACCGCTGAGCAAAATTTTTTGGATGAAACTGTTTTTTTATGCCAAAGAATTCAGATTTGGGTCAATCAAAATATTTAATGAATTCATCTGAATTTGTTTAATTGTTTGCATTGAAAAAAAAACAAAAAAATCCCAAAGAAATCAAAAAGTTTCATTTGGACATTTTTGAAACAAAGCATTTTGGCTATTCAGAAATGACTTTTTATTGAGAATTTTATTTCCCCTTTTTTTTAAAAAAAGAAAAAGGTAAAAAAAAAAAACCCTGTTGAAAATGAAACTGGGCTGAAATGAAACTCTTCACCAAAAAAAAAAAAAAAAAAGGAGGGGGGGTGAGGCCCTGAAACTGAAAAATCAGTTATTGGTGGAGCTACCTGTGACTGTTTCCAGCAGTGTGGTGTTTCCTAGAATGAGGGCTTTAACACATGGCCAATGCTACTGTAGGAGGCATAGGTTGACTGGGGATGGTATTTGTCCCTGAGTGACAATCCAAGAATGGCTCCTTTTCAGAGCCCTTAATCACATCCTGGGACTCAAATCCACTTAGAAAAAAGCGCACACCACCATGTCTTTAACCAGCAAATCCCAGTAAAGGCTTGATGAGGTGGGGTGGCAGTCAGGTTCCTTCCCAACAGAGTTTTGAGCTGGTCCAGGGTTAGTGAATGCACTCTTCCCTTCCACTCTCCTTCGTCAGTGTAGCCAGTTTTACAGTCAACAACCCGTTAAAATAAATGGAGCAGTTGTTGTCTGAGGCTGGCTGATACTCAGGCAGACGTCGGTGAATTAGTTATGCTGACTTCTAATTTCCAGGGCTTTTTTTGCAATCACAAAAAGAAAGTTTGCAACCATTTTATGAAAGTTTATATTCTGACATCATCACATGACTCCAGGAACCAAGGCCCTAGGCAGAGGCCTATGTCTTAATCCTAGAATTTAGTAAAATATATGTTTTAGTTGCCACACATTTAAAAAACAAATTAATTAGCAAATCAGTGTGTGCTATTCCTGCTCTGTGCTATTTAGTGGACTTCTAACCCATCTCATATAAATTCTTATGCTGTACCCATCACGACAGGCACCTTACATAGCAAAGTGAGTGCATGCAGTTCTGCTTCTTTCTCTCTCCTCTTTCTATTTCAAGATAGGTTTATTTTCCATCCTGTACCATGGATGGGGCCAGAGCTGATTAATGGTCCATCCTCTGGCTTGTTGAGAAATGACTCTCGGATCCCTTCCAAAATCACTGATTTGCTGTCATGTCCCACAAATCTGGCACTTCTTGGTGGAGATATGAAAAATGTCTCTTTGCCTTCCACGTGGCTGCAGTGCTCTGGGTGAAAAATGCACGCTTTTCATGCATGCTTACTCCTTGCCTTTGTGCAGTCTCCTGATAAGCTGTGTCTGCTAGAGCCCTCTCGTTAATCAAATGCACAGCTGGCCTGCGAACTGCTAGCCTAAAGTCCTCTCTACTGCTGAGCTCATCACCATCTGGACACCATGGAGAAGTGGGGGGAGGAGTTAAGTTGGATGAGTGGGGGTGGGGAGTGGGGGGAGAAATAATGTCTAATTTCTTTCCTGAAAGCTAGTTTCCAATGCAGAGTACCAAAATAAATAAATAAACCCACCAAGCATAGCCCAATTACTTAAGAGCTCTTTAAAATGCATGACGCTTTCACTCCTTTTGGGCTATAAGTAAACTAGTGTTTTCCGATTAAAGCAGGAAGGAAAAAGGAGGGGACTCAGAGAATTGCACTGAGGGCGGGAGTTAGACACACAATTTCTGAAAAGAGGCAAATAATGGCACTTTTTCATCCCCTAATTGGATATATTAGTTCCAAAGCTTTTAATTTTTGTCTGTTGAATGACTTTACAAAAATATCCAGAGCAACACTTCTAGCCGAGCGTAGTGGTTTGATTACAACAAAAGGAGATAATGAAGATGTTAGTGGGTTTTTGTCGGTTTTTTTTAAAGGAATCCTGTCCCCTGGGTTGATGAGGCTAATGGCTTGTCCCTAAACATAGACAGCAATGTTTGTTTTTAATTTCACTGTAAAATGTTTTAATTGAACTGATACTTAAGCCATGTCTGCACTAGCAGAACTTGTAAGGCACAGCTGTAGTGATGCAGCTGTACTGCTGTAAGATCACTCGTGTTGCCACTCTATGCCAACAGGAGAGAGCTCTCCCATCAACAGAATAAAACCACCTCAATCAGAAGCGGTAGCTATGTCGGTGGGAGACATCTTATGAGCACTTATGCAGGTGAAACTCGTTTTTTCACACCCCTGAGCGACATACATTTTGCTGACATACGTAGTAGTGTAGACATGGCCTTAGTCCCCTGCAACATTGAAGCCCCAGACAGAATAGCTTGTACATAGGAAAGTGAAATTATCTGAAAACAGCAGTGAAACCAACCTGCTGTTTCTGTGGTACAAGTTGAGAGAAATACAAAATAACACATAGCATATATGTTGTAAAGTCCCTGATTAGATTTTTAATTGTCTTCTACTGCTAAATCTAAGGTGGGAGTTAGGAGAAAACACAGGAAGGGGGGGAAATCTACTCTTGATTGTCTCAGAATCTCTTTTAAAGAAGATTAAGCAATAAATACAATCTATGCCTACAATTTTATGTCCATGTGAGTGCAGGGGTCAATCAGACTGTGCACATCTCATTGCAGGATTGGAGCCTGAGAAATTCCTAAGAAAAACATGACTCTTTTTTTTTATTTCCTCCCCAAAACCTTCAAACAAATAAAAAAAAAAAAACCCCAAAACGTCCGCTTCTACAGGAGTGCTACTAATACTTCGCCTTTCGCTAGCACTCCCTTCTAGCAGGCTCAGCATGCTATACAAACATTTTAAAATTCAGACTCACCAATCCTTGTGAAGAAGGGAAGTTTTATTTTACATTTTATTTCAAGTTGGGGGAAAATGTGCTAGCATCTGTCCTACGGGGATCCATTTTCACAGTGTACAGATCATGGGACTTGGGGTTGGATATTGTCCCTGCACCTCTACTAATTGGATTAATCATTGTTCTTTTTGCCTAATAAAGAGGTTCTGGAAGGGAGCAGGGAGTTCTGCTATGGGGAAATGGAGTGCTGCTGTCACATTTAAAAAATTGAAATCACCCCAAGTCACGTTCCTCCCAATGCTATGCCAGCTGTTAGGTACTGCTGTTAACACTTCCAGATGCTACAGGCTGCTCAAGTCACCCAGTGTGTACTGAACATACTCTAGTGTGGGGGGGGTACAGCTGCAGTTCAGTGAATCACCTGGCAACGGTAGCAGAGAGCCCAGAGGCATTTTTAGAAATGCCTTTCACGAGTGTCCTGCATCTACAACTCTCTCCTACAATCACTGCCCAGAGGGTTTTGGTAAAAAAGTGAGATAATCCTTTTCTAGAGATGGGCCTGAGCCATGACATTTATATTGATCTTAATATCTCCAAAGCTGAGGGTGCGGGGGGTCAGATCTGGGATTTTGGTTTGGATCCCTCTGGCTACTGCTCTGCTAGTTCCATTTAAAATAACACTGTTTTTCTGGCTATTGAGGTCTGAGCCCCAGCCCCATCTCTGTGAAAGCTGAGCTCTTCTTCCCCATCCTTTGTTGCACAACCCACCCCACCCCCACATTTTTATGATGAACAAAATCCTTCCTCATTTCTGCTCTGCCTGCCTGTGATCTGTGTGAGCGAATCGGGGTGGGGAGGAGGCAAGGGGAGCGTGCACTCCAGCTACCGCAAGTTTTGGAGCCCGTGGCTGTGGCTGTCAGAATCCTCTGCTGCCTCCTCTCCCCATATGGTCAGCTGGCCAGCCTCGAACCCTTGCTGCATCCCTCTCTCTAGTAATTCTGATTGTTATGATTACTGGGAACATTTCTCACCAGCACTGGCTCTAGGCGCCAGCAAAGCAAGCACATGCTTGGGGCGGTGCAATTCCGGGGGGCGGCATTCCGGCCCTCCTTTTTTTTTTGCTTGGGCAGTTGTGCTCTTGGAGCTTGGGGCGGCAAAAAACCTAGAGCTGGCCCTGTTTCTCACAGCAGAAATCAATAGGAGGAGTGGGTGCCTTGGCGGCCCAGCTTGGTGCAGCTCGTTTTTGTGCTGATACAACTGTGGGAGCTGCCAAATCTCACAGAGAATCTGTTGTGTCGCTTTGTGCCTCTAACTAGGTTTACTGAATTATAAATATGCATGATAGGATCAGCAGCCTTCTCAATCTCTCTGCATAAGCATAGACCCATAGACATATAGGGCTGAAAGGGACCTCAAAAAGGTCATCTAGTCCAGTCCTGCATTGAGGCAAGACCAAGTAAACTAGACCTTCCTTGACAGGTGTTTGTCCAACCTGTTCTTAAAAACTGCCAGTGATGGGGTTTCCACAACCTCCTTTGGAAGCTTTTTCCATAGCTTAACTACTCTTATAGTTAGGAAGCTTTTCCTAATAGCTATCTAAATTGCCCTTGTTGCAGATTAACCCCATTACTACTTCTCCTACCATTTAGTGGACAAGGTAAGCAATTGATCATCATCCTCTTGATAACGGTCCGCGATATATTGGAAGTCTATTATTAAGCCCCCTCAGTCTTCTTTTCTAAAGAGTACATGTGCCCAGTTTTTTTAACCTTTCCTTATAGGTCAGGTTTTCTAAACCTTTTAACATTTTTATTGCCCTCCTCTGGATAGTCTCCAATTTTTCTGCATCATTCTTAAAGTATGGTGCCCAGAACTGGGCATAGTACTCCAACTGAGGCCTCACTAGTGCTGAGTAGAGCAGAACAATTACCTCCTAGGTCTTACCATCTGACTCTCCTGTTAGTACATACCAGTATGATATTAGTCTTTTTCTCATTTGTGTCCCATTGTTGACTCACATTCCATTTGGGATCCACTAGAACCCCCAGATCCTTTTCACCAGTACTCCTGCCTGGTCAGTTATCCCTGTTCAAGCATATGCTCAAACTGCAATCTCTTTGGGGAGGGGAGAACAGAACTACAATAACTTACTGGTAGCAGGAACCTCTGTGCGGAGTATCATGGAGCACTTTACAATTAACTAAGCCTCACAACTTATTTGGGAGCTGGCTAAAGAATTATTTTTCCTATTTCACAGTAGGGGCATCTTAGGTGACATGACTTGGCCAAGATCACAGTACAGGTCAGGAAGAGAAACCACAAGTCCTGACTTCTGGGTCACTCTTTTAGCCACTAAGTCTCACACGCTTGCTATAAAGAGGAAGGCTCCCTGAGGGAGACCTTCAAAAGCACCTAAGAGATTTAGAATCACAGGTTGGGAACTTGTGCTTTTAAATCCCTTGGATGCTTTTGAAAATTCCCTCCACTATCAATATTTGCCATCTCTGAACATGATAATCAGCCATGGCAGATGCTCATAGTGAAAAATAGCTGTAAATTACTCAACATTAGTAGGTATGTATGAATGCTGAATAAACACACAACTTGCAATAGCTTTGAGGCCAAAAGCTGTGTCTTCAAGCCCCAGGCATATGTGAGGTCCTAGTCTAAAATATATAATTAATTGCACTATTGCCTTCTACTGTATGGAATCTAATTTGTATTTTATAGGCTCTATATTGTGAAAAGCAAATGGAGAGTTGTCTTTAGCTCTATGATAAAGGCCTTGGTTTTTAGAGCTGGAGGATCAAAGTTCTATACCCACTGTTGCCAAGATGTTCTACATGGCAGTGGTATGCAATGTAGTGAGAGATGTGAAATCCTAGGTGACCATGAATTTGTTACATAGTATTTTTTTCACCTTTTTGAAACAATTGGCTCCTGAGACCTGTCCCAGGTGATTACACTGGAGATAATCATACGGATAGGGCTGTGGGGTTTGCCACACTGGATGGACTCTTTGGTCACCAATTCTGATCCTCATGCTGATCATCATTTGGCACTCTTTTCATTTGCCCTGGCTTCCATGCCTCTCTGGGTGCCGGGGTGTATTTGGCATAATGGTGTTTAAACTTACTTAGCTTAGGCATGTCCCTATAGCTCTGAAGGGTTTCTGTGGTCCTCCAGGGCCATAGAAAAGGGAACAGGCTAGACAATTTCAAAGGACTAGTCTAGCCTACTTGGCGTTCTTCTTTATTGATCTTTGAAGGAGTATGAGCATCCTGCAGGATTGCAGAATGGAGGACAAGCCTGGCTTGTTGTGCAGGGCAGGGCAGGGCACTGGAGACAGGAGGCGTGGAGAGAAGATAAGGACTGAGAGGGAGAATGGGCCTGGGGAGGGCTGTGTGACTGGGGCAAGAGTATTAAGAAAGAGACAAGAGCCCTGAGGGGAGCAGAGGAGAAGATTGAGGGGTGGCAAGCGGGGATAAAAGGAATGGTGTGGTGGACACGTCGTTTGGGTCTGCAATCAATAATCCAAGGGAATCTGCAGGTTTGCTCTTCTGGGATGAAAGTTCCGTTTTTTAAATTACAGTGTTTCTGGTTTAACTGAGGGCACTGACCTTTGCACTGACGGGAGCTAGCTGATGTGCATTGCCAATTGCACATCCTTCAGGGCATGGCTTGCTTTGTTCAGGCTGAAGCCAGGGGACAGGAGAGTTGCTTGTCTGGGGGGCTTGTCAGAGTAGAAAGAGGCCACAGGGCTTCCCAGGCCATGGAAATAGCTGCTTTTCAGAAGTGACCCTAAAGAAGAGATTTCTCTGTGTGTGTGTGAAATGAGAGAGAAACTGGCTTTTATTGGGTTTAAACCTAAAAACACTCTGGGGCTGATTCATCAGTGCCTGTCGCACCTGTGCACTAGTTAGGCAGGATTGTAGGGTAGATGTAAGGCTGGGCACTGGGGGATATCCCTAGCTCAGGGGGCCCATGCACTGCCTCTGAAACAGCCCTGGGTGCAGGAGGCATTGGCACAGGCTGGGCTGGGAATTGAGTGTAGGTGTTAGCTGAGGAAGAGAATGGGAGGGGGTGTGGGCAGGGCAGAACTGAGCCCTGGCTTTTCCCCATAGGGACTACTGAGGGGTAACCTTAGTCTGCATCAGAGGTGGCACTGGGGTCTCTGAAGTTTCTCTGTCCCTGTGCAGGTGCTGGGATGAATCTGTCCCTATTAGTGATAGTAATTGAGACAACCGGTGGAGAGAAGAGTGAAAAGAATGAACATAGCATTTTTAAATGCCTTTTTTAAAGGACAGAGAGAGGGGAAGATGGATTGAGCCTTGAGGAAAAGAAGAATGGTATTGTGGTTAAGGCACTAGACTGGGACTTGAGCAATATTCATTTCCCGGCCCTGCTACAGAATGCCCGTATGACCTTGGGCAAAATCATTTAATTGTTGTGCCTTTATCTCCTGCTCTCTAAAATGGAGACAATACTTCCCTACGTCCTGGGGGTGTTGTCAGGATATATCTATTAATGATTGTGTGGTGCTCAGATAATAGTGGTGGAACTTGGCCAGATAGACCCAAGTATGGATTTGGAGATACTAGAAAAGCAAAAGTGGAAATAGTGCACTAAATATCAACTCTTGGAAGTGGTGCTTTTAACTGTAGTATCAGAGTGGACAGAGCAGCCCTAAATAAAGGCATTTGAACCATTCTGTTTCATAGACTATAGAGATGGAAAGAACACACATTCAGTCCTTCCTCCTTGGGCTAACGCAGGATTGTTCCTGGCACTACATTTGCTGTCAAGTCTAGTGTGACTAACCCAACCAACACCAGCTTCCAGTATTCCCCTGAGGCATTTCTTTTGTGGTTGAACAGACCTCCTAAGTGTTTGGAAATTATTCTGATATTCTCCTTAAACTTTACTAAAGTTGATGCCTTCAGCTTTGCAGCCCAGGAGAAACTGGGAAGAAGTGTCCCCAGATTAATTTTTCACCAGCGCTGGACATTTTCTCGCCTGGTCTCTGACATATAAACAAGTATCTGCATCAAAGGAAGGCTATGCAGACATGGTAAGATTTAGCCATTGACCTTTTGCAAAGTACTGGAAGAAAATGATGGTGGCGGCGGGGGAGGGGGGAGAATCAAAGTGTCTCTACATCAAAGGGAGAGAGAGAATCTGTGATTAACATAGGTAGATATGGGGCAATCCAGTGGGAGAGAAGGTATCTGAATTTGCAGAAAGTCCTGACATCCCCTTGTCCAGAGCCCTATCAATCTTGCTGTGGAATGTGACAAGCAAGGAAAGCCGAAGAGCAGGTGAAAGATTCTGAAATCAAAAGACTTTGAAAGCTGGATCAGAGGGAGAAGCACAATTTTTCCATGTGCTTTGAATTTATTGCTGCTAATGTGGAAGCCGACTCTGGTTTGAATGAATGTGTTAGACCAAAGGGGCCATTCAACATTTCCATCATTTTCAGGAAAGAATAACAAAGGCTCGCTTTCTTATTTAACTCCTTCTCTACCAAACAGGTACAAATCAATATGTTAAAAATTGGGAGCAGAGGAAAAATTGTTCAGTTTTTTTAAAAAAACAAAACAAAACCTAAAAGTTTGGACCCCCAGTTCTGCCCAGCCCCACAATCATCCCCTCTTGAATATACTTACTCCTCTTGGACAAAAAATTTGGCTGGACCCCACACTGCATTCTAAAAGCAACTGATGCCTCTGTGGCCAAGGCATATGCAAATAGCTAGCTCCAGATCTAGGAATTAGTTGGATTATTTGACTACACTACATATAAAAGACATGGCTGTAGCTGGGGTCTCTGTGTCAGAATCTCAGCTCATTAGGAGACAGTGGGTGGCTCAGGGGATTCTGGGCCCAGATTGTCTAGGTTGCTGATTTGAATCCAGCTTCGTTATGTGTAGCGATCAAATGTAACTGCTTGATGTTTTTTTCAATGACCTGTGTGAAATAAGTTGATGACTCTCAGTCCAGTTTCTAATGGCCAGGTATCTATGAAAAACAAACAGAACAAAACAAATCAAGCTTCAGGGAAGAGGTCAAGCATTGAATGAGCCATGTCTGCTGAACTGCCTTCTGACCCAAAAGAAGAGATGGTCCTGCCAGCTCAGGGTTGAGGCACGTTGTAGGGTGACGGTGGTGTGTGAGAAGCTTGTGTGACACAATGTGCCTCCTTCCTTAAAGACACTGCTTTCATTGGCAGTGGATCAAGCTCAGGGCCTTCGGCTCCGAAACCACAAGCCGAACCACATGCCGGCTGAACGAAAGAGTAGCAGGCTCTTATCCTCAGTCTGGGTCAGTCACTAGAGGGTGACATGAAAACACACATTCACCTGGTATCTTATATGCTCATTCTGGGCCTTTGAGGTCTGATATGGGGTGCTGTTTTATATTGAATTCCTGACCATGTATAGACACCACATGTCATCAGCAAAGATTCAACCCAGGATCCTCAGCATGACTTCTTGCTCTTTGTTCTATAAGCATTTACATCCAATACCCTCTTAGAAGTTGCTCCTTTAGTGCAGGGGATTGTGCACCAAAACCTCCCGATGCCCAGGGTGTCTGTATAGTCTGGGTTTCTTACACTTGCATTGCCACTGCATGTGTTGCATAAGTTCTGCTCAGACAGGACTCCAGACTACAGGGCTGTGGATACAGCACTCAGACTGACTTAAAAGAATAAAGAAAAAAAAAATCTCCAAATATATTAGTTATATATATAAACTGACAAATTTATTAGAGCATAAGCTTTCGTGAGCTACAGCTCACTTCATCGGATGCATTGAATCCGATGCATTGGATCCGATGAAGTGAGCTGTAGCTCACGAAAGCTTATGCTCTAATAAATTTGTTAGTCTCTAAGGTGCCACAAGTACTCCTTTTCTTTTTGCGAATACAGACTAACACGGCTGCTACTCTGAAATATATAAACTGCTAATCATTATGTGGATAAATTACACTGAGGCCCCAAATCCCCTTCAGGTTTGTTGCAGTCACTGTCAGTAGAAGTTATATGAAACACTACTGCTCTTTTCTCTCCATACATTAGAACTTCTCTCTCCCCCAACCTCCCCGCTGTTTCCTAAGCAACGGGAACGGCATGCTTAGGAAGCAGATAAGGAAGGCGGTCAGGACAATGAGATTTTGTCAGAACTGGTTTTAGGTCTCATGCTGCTCATGAGTATTAAGGAAAAGATCCCTCAGTGTTGAAATCAGAAGCCTTGTTATTTTTAATGTTTGGCATCTTTTTTTTTTTCTTTTTGGTGTTCCCCAGGAATTGCTGCCAGTTGCACTAAATGCTGGAGCCGTCACGTTCTATTTTCCTTGGCTACTTCTAATAGCATTGCGGACATGGCGGCCAAAGACTAGAGCCATAGCGAGTTGCTCTCTGGGTTATGAACCCTGCTCAGAGCTGAACCAGTTACAGTTCTAGGCTGCTGCTTGTCCAAGAGGCTAAAGCAAAGTCTGAGACCGAGCAGAAAATTCCAACTCTTCAGAGGTGGGGAGCCTGCAAGAGGGAATGTTTGCATGAGAGTGGAGTGGATGAATCAGTGAATCAAAGAACCTGTTTTTTGCTGGCCAGAGAGACTGTGTTAGAACTAGAGAGGTTTGAGGGCTCACGCTGCAAAATTAGACTCCAGATCTAGGCTTTGAACATTTCAAAGTTTGGATCCAGGTTTTTGTTCAGCCAATTACAGGAATAGAGGCCGACTGCAAAAATCAGTTCTGGATTTGGGTTTGGCTCACACATAAAGTGTGATGTGCACTTAGATCTGGGGGCTTGTGTGGGCCTAGTGAACCCCTTTCAGAAAAATGTGCTTAAACAGAGCACGCTAACATAATATAGATGAGTGGAGTAGGAGGTCTGGAGGGGGCACAGGCGAGATCTTAATGCAGCACTTATTTGTCACAGGATTTCTAACCTGGCCAAAACCTGGCAGTACTACATGTCTAACAAGGATCCAGTTCTTGTGAAACTTCAAGAACCAGGATTCTTCTCTGGAACATTTGAGGGTCACTGCTCATAACTCCAGACAGAAATTCAAGTGGTTTTGTTTTTTATTATTATTATTTTATTTTATTTTATTATATTATATAAAATTAATAATCTGTCACCGTATTTTCTTCTCTAGTCCTTTGTTATCTTGGTGCTCAGATACTATAGTGCCCTAGAAATACCTAACATTGGTCCAGGACTGGAGCTGCTAGGTGCTACTGCAGTACAAATAATAAGTAATAGCAGGCAGATAGTTGGGACTGAAAAGTGAGAAATATTTGAACCTAAAACAAAAAATGAAACCACCCTTTTAAGCTTCATTCAAAAATAAAGCCACATGTTGGGATCAGACTGAGGCATATCAAGATTTCTCTGTTGAAACGAATTAAACTAGGAGAGCAAGGTTAGCTCTCTGCTTCTTACTCACCACAGGAGGCCAGCTCATTGATCTTACATTCTTCTGAAAAATTATGAAGTATTTACCCATCTTTTTCTTCTTCTTCAGTTATTTGTCTACCTGAGTACCAGGATAAGCAAATCCATAGGGAATCCATCCAGCTCAACAGAGTAACACTATCTAGAAGCACTTTTGTAGCCAGTTTGATTGCTTATGATGTAGCATATCAAGTAGGTTTCAGAGTAGCAGCCGTGTTAGTCTGTATTCGCAAAAAGAAAAGGAGTACTTGTGGCACCTTAGAGACTAACAAATTTATTAGAGAATAAGCTTTCGTGAGCTACAGCTCACTTCATCGGATGCATTTCATCGGATGCTACGATATAACCGCATTTGCTCCAACCCCTCAGACAGAGACAAACATCTACAAGATCTCTATCATGCATTCCTACAACTACAATACCCACCTGCTGAAGTGAAGAAACAGATTGACAGAGCCAGAAGAGTACCCAGAAGTTACCTACTACAGGACAGGCCCAACAAAGAAAACAACAGAACGCCACTAGCCATCACCTTCAGCCCCCAACTAAAACCTCTCCAATGCATCATCAAGGATCTACAACCTATCCTGAAGGATGACCCATCACTCTCACAGATCTTGGGAGACAGACCAGTCCTTGCTTACAGACAGCCCCCCCAATCTGAAGCAAATACTCACCAGCAACCACACACCACACAACAGAACCACTAACCCAGGAACCTATCCTTGCAACAAAGCCCGCTGCCAACTCTGTCCACATATCTATTCAGGGGATACCATCATAGGGCCTAACCACATCAGCCACACAATCAGAGGCTCGTTCACCTGCGCATCTACCAATGTGATATATGCCATCATGTGCCAGCAATGGCCCTCTGCCATGTACATTGGCCAAACTGGACAGTCTCTACGCAAAAGAATGAATGGACACAAATCAGACGTCAAGAATTATAACATTCAAAAACCATTTGGAGAACACTTCAATCTCTCTGGTCACTCGATCACAGACCTAAGAGTGGCTATCCTTCAACAAAAAAGCTTCAAAAACAGACTCCAACGAGAGACTGCTGAATTGGAATTAATTTGCAAACTGGATACAATTAACTTAGGCTTGAATAGAGACTGGGAATGGATGAGTCATTACACAAAGTAAAACTATTTCCCCATGGTATTTCTCCCTCCCACCCCACCCCCCACTGATATTCTGATATTCTTGTTACCTGCTGGAATTAGCCTACCTTGCTTGTCACCATGAAAGGTTTTCCTCCTTTCCCCCCCCTGCTGCTGGTGATGGCTTATCTTAAGTGATCACTCTTCTTACAGTATGTATGATAAACCCATTGTTTCATGTTCTCTGTGTGTGTGTGTATATAAATCTCTCCTCTGTTTTTTCCACCAAATGCATCCGATGAAGTAAGCTGTAGCTCACGAAAGCTTATGCTCTAATAAATTTGTTAGTCTCTAAGGTGCCACAAGTACTCCTTTTCATATCAAGTAGAAGAGACATCCCAGAAGTGGATGATAGATGCTATGGCCATTGGTTTTGTAATGGTTAGGAGTATGGTTTTAAGTAGGAAGTGTTGGGAATTAAAAGAAACAATCAGTTTTCCAGGTTTTTGATCTACTGGGAACGTTTAGGCCAGGAAATTTACAGTGTTGATAATGTAACAGGATTAAAGCTCATTGCTCCTGATTCCATCAGGATCAGCACAGATTAGTTGCCAGCTATTAGCTAGAGTGCAAAGCCCTTGCGTAGCAGTTCATTTTCTTATTTGGAGGTGTTACTGTTCACTTCCTGTGTTCTTGCTAAATTTCAAATATTGACTGACTATTGGCAATTTAAAGCACTGTCTATCCTTGAAACCCCATCCCTGGACTGATCTTCACCTAACCGCTCTCTAATCCATGCTAGGCAATAAAAGCGGAGTCACCAGCCATTGCAGAACTCAATGGAGGGAATTCTACCCTCCCAAGATTTGACTGAACTAAAATTTGTGGTCCTGTTTTAATTCAAGCTGGTTCCTCTGATAAACTACAGGCATTTGTGCCCTGGAATAAACATTGGTGGAGTGTCTAGACTAGCATTTCCAGAAGGGTTAGTTAATGCAGGTTACTATTCAATCAATTAACTCTTGCTAAAACAGGACCACAAATTCTTCTATGCAGCCCCCAGCCCCAAATTCTGCCATCTGCTGTCACTGAGGCCTGCTGGCTGATATTTTAAATCTCATTCCTTTATAGCGAAGAGCATAACAAGAGCTCCTCTCTCTTGCTCTTCTTTTAATGCTCCTAGTGACGAATAGGAAGAAAAGCTGCGGTAATCAGAGCATTATTGATTCTGTCATCCCCTTAATAACAGCTCCTGCCAGGTGACTGGAATACCACACTGTCTGCAGTAATGTAATGTAGACACACAAAGCTGGGATTAACATCAAAGAGCTCCAGCACTGGGCTCTGGTGGCAGGCTTGCCCTTCAAAGCTTTCTTCAAACTGGCAGCAAATGTGCTAACAAGGCATGAAACAGAGCTGCTGTGACCAAAAAAAACCCAAAACAAACAATCAAGCTGTGGAAGATGTTTTGGGTTTTTTAAAGCAGACACGCTTATTCACTCACTGCCTGTAATGTTGAGAGCTGTAAAAAGAACCATCTGCTTTGTAGAGCACTTGGAGATCTCTTGCTGGAACGTGCTATATAAGAGCTAAGTGTTAAGGTGATTTATTATTATTAGTGCTATCGGAGGTGCCATTTTATGATCATAAAAGATCCCGTGAAAAATCAGCCTGAGCTGAGCTAAATTAGGTCTCCCTTAGGTGACAGTAGTAGCTCCCTTATCCTCTCTGTGGGCCACCCCCACCTGAGGGCAATATCATTTACACATTATAACAGGAACAAAGCTATACTGCTGTGTTATAACAGGGTACATGTAGGAGTGGAGACAGGTGCTAAGGTACTAAATGGTTATGGTGACTTCCCTGGTGCAGCCCAGCTAACAGGCAGAGATTTCTTATTAGGTCTTCCCCACCCCCACATTTCTGCTTCGTCCCCTTTTCATGTTCATACAGGTCTGAGCTAAGCATCACTCCATACATGAAAAGAAAAGGAGTACTTGTGGCACCTTAGAGACTAACAAATTTATTAGAGCATCCGATGAAGTGAGCTGTAGCTCACGAAAGCTTATGCTCTAATAAATTTGTTAGTCTCTAAGGTGCCACAAGTACTCCTTTTCTTTTTGCGAATACAGACTAACACGGTTGCTACTCTGAAACTCCATACATGGGCACAGACAATGCTTATGACTGCAAACTCCGCTGAAGCCCCATGCCCAAACAGCACAGGAGAAGACCCTTAATTGAACAATATCCCCTTTAAAGATATAAAGAGGCCACACTGCCCATATTGCATACAGTCCTACAGTAAACATGTGAAGGCTTGACAGCCTCGCAGAAAATGAAACAACCCAGTGAACAGGGACCCAGCTGTGAAAACAAGACTTCACATCAGTAGGGTTCACATCCATCTCTAGGGTCGATTCATTCAGAGGTGCCAAAAATTCCTTCTAGCTATGCACAGACTTGTACAGACATGCACAGTTGGCTTGGATAGAGAGATGCATAAGAATAGGGGACGTTGATGTACCTGAAATTCAGCTCCCTACTGGCTAGATCTACAAACTGAGAGGCCAGTTTTAAGGGCCCTAGGCCATCTCGGTGGGGAGCCAAGTCCTGGTGGGACCTTCCTCTGATAAAAGCAAGCAGGGTTTCACCTGGCATATTTCAGACTGAGACAGGACAGCGGGGGCTCTTAAGAGATGTTAAAGACATGAGCTGCTCTTTCATCATGGCCTGCGTTCACAACAAACGCATCTTCTTGTAAAGGGCTCAGTTTTTGTACGAGTGAGACATAAAGGCAAACTCTTAAAGTGGGCAAGAGAGAGGGACAACATGCTCTAAGCTATACATACCAAAAGAACACACATTTCCTTTGAAAAGCTTCAGATTTTAGTCTGGGACAAGACTTGTTATGTTTTGAAAGCTGTCTAGTGCTGTGCTGTGCTCTAAGGGCCAGATTTTTAAAGGTATTTAAGCGCTTAACTCCCATTGAAATAAAACTAAACTAAACTAAAAATCTAGCCCTAAGGCACAGCAAACATTGATAAATTCTGCAAAAAGCCATTTTTTTGGTAGCTGACAAAAATAATTTCAGGCTGCCAGATAAGTAAATGGGAAGGCACTAACATATGTAACAGGATCCTATAGTGCTGATGCCTTTTCTCAGCTAAATAACAATACCTTGTATTCCTCTCAGCACCTGTGCCTAAAGACCTCAAGAGGATTGACTAACATGAATCACTTAATTGTCCCTGCTCCCCTATGAGGTAGGTAAGTCTCAGTATTACACCCATTGTACAGAAAGGTAAATTGAGCACAGAGAAGTTAAATGACTGGATGGCAAAGCTGAGGATATAACTCAGGAATCGTGACTCACTGTCCCGTCACTAATCACTAGATGATGCTGTCTCCCCAGAATTCCTATTAATAGAGATAGCTGCACGTTCAGTCTTATGTTAAGAATAGCTACCATCTGTGCCCAGGATATTTAACTTGAAATGATTGCTTCCAAAACTTTCCCCCTCTGCTGAGAATTATCAATGAATTGAATTCATTACCTGAAAGTCCAGTTCATTTTCAATCAATGGCAAACTTCATAGCTCCTGTGATTGCTTATACAGAGAGAAGGTGATATTGATATAATTGTTACCTTAATATAAATTTCTTGACATAAAGGAATCATTCTTAAACCCATCAAGCAACAGACAGGAAACCTTCACAACCTCTGGATGGCAGTCAGGGTACAGTATGATATACAGCGTGGGGAAAGGAGCAATATTAGCCAAAGATGCCAGGGCATACTGCTGCTCTTGCAAAAGGTGCCTTGGGATCTGGGAAACAGATAGGACTTTGAGACTGATTTTTGAGAAGTGGTGAGCATCTGACTTCCAGCCAAAGTTCATGAAAGCTATGGTTGCTCAACACCTTTGAAAATCAGGCTTTCTTTACAAGGTGTCATCAGAAAGATGCATGCATATTCCCTTAATGTTAATCTAAGGATGGATGAAGGACTGAGGGGGCACTGCAGATGTAAATTGTCTAGGTAGCTGAAATCTCATCCTGCAAAAACTAAGCTATTCCTACTTCACGTTACAAACAGGAGGCAGAAGACAAAGTTATTTCAAGTATAGCATCAACAGGGTGCTTTGGCATTTTACAGACAGATACAAAGACAGGGTCTTTGCCCCAGAGAACTGAGAGAGAGAGAGTGCAGAAATACAGGAGAGGAGCAGTGTGATTAGAATGGTGCAGCTTAGGTCATCCACAGCTTTTGCTTAGATTTTTTATTTTAAGGAGTAAAGCTTTTTCATTGTCAGTTTAATATTTGTCTGAGGAGAGGGGCAAGGAAAAAAGGCAGAAACATGTGCAGCTTCCATTCTCCTGAAAGGGTCTGTGCTTTATTAGGAGCTATAGCACCACACCCAGACCAGTGCAGTTTTGTGGGTGCCTGCTTTATTTTGTTAATATCAGCCAGAATTTCTCATCTGGCAAACAACACCAAATTGAAAAATGAGGTAACAGGAAAGCAATGGGTAGAAACTGTAAATTGGAACATTCACAATGGTGCTGTCTTACATGGGCGTGATATTGGCATGTGATGTTTACCATCTGTCCCCTGGAAAAGAAAAACATCCTGAGAAACAGGATGTACATTCTCCACACTCCTCCCTCTCAGTAAAAGTAAAAATAAGGAGATCTGGGCTGATTTAAAATACATTACTGAGATTAACATTCCTGGGTTTCTTTGATTGCAGTGTGGCCCTCTGATTATTTATCTGTTACCACATCCCTGTTTTAATAAAGCATACTTTCCTCCTGGTAATATCTAGGTCAGATTTTCATGGTTCTCCCTGCACCTCCAACTGCCTGGATTAGCAGACCACAAAGTAACAGCTGCCATTATTGCTGCTGGGGCCAAAATAATTAAGAGCTATCTCCCTACTAGGTGGAGAAGGGTATCCAAAACGATGCAGGAATATTCCTGGGGAAAAGGCTCTAACTTCCTAGGACCCTGACCCTGTCATCAGCTCCTTCCAGGCAGAACCCTGCTCCTACGTGGAGCACATTGCAGGATCGACATCTAGCTGCTTGCTTAGCAAGCCTTACTGCCATGCATAGAGTTAAGTTTAGGGCAGATGAAGGAATTTACCTCTAAGTTTATTGGCAAGGCACTCTTCTCTGGAGCAATGAGTGAGGATAATTCATCAGGATGAGGTGCGTATTTCAGACTAGGTCAATTTGCTGTCAGTGCAGGTGGCAGGCAGTGATGTACCACCGTCCTTATCCTTTAGGTTTTCATGTCCGTACCAATAATTTATGACATGGCCCAAAGTCTCAAAGCACCATTAGGATTTATTATTTCTTTTAAAAAAGCTCACTCCGAGGCCCAGATCTTGTATGCAAAGTTTCATCCTGCATCTTATTTTGCATTGCTGAGTTATAACCCCCTAAATTACCAACAGAAGCCCTGGCAAATTCTTGCTAACAGCTCTAATGGATGCTATTATAAGTCTACTGCTCGCTGGCACTGAACCTTCACCATCTCATCTCCATAAAGGGTCGCAGTCAATTTGAAAAATTGCATTTCTGTCTGAAAAAGTGATACTTTTCTTACAAATAATATCTCAGAGACAGTAACTGGAAGAGATAAGGCTAGGGTGGAAATGTATTTAATGCTATTCAGTTTGTTTACTTTGTGTGTTTGACAGCACTTTGTGTCATGTCTGTTTCACTGTTATGCTGATGCACAGTTGTGCTTCCTGTCCCCTGTGCTAGCAAGATGGCTTCCTTCCTGCACTGCTCTAGGGAGGATCTCATGCACTCTGTGTCCCAGGCCCTGCACCAATAACAGCAGCAAAGCTGAAGCTGAAAAGGCAGCAAGCAGGTGGAAATGTGCCCAGAGAGGAAGTGGAGTGGGAGGAGAGGTGCGCTCAAGCATGTTGCTCTTGAGTTGCTTTAAGAGATCTTTGTAATATTGCAGAAGAGCAGAAAAACCCTTAGAATATTATTGTACAGACCTTTTGTAAATGTCTGTGCATGCTGTGATTTAAAGGGACTATATCAGGAATTTGCATTGTTTGAAACTCAGTAATTTTAAAAGATTTCAAATTGTCAGTGTATAACACTCTTGCTTTCTCTTGGGATGCCAAAGCTGTCCCTGGCAGGATCTGCATCTAAACACAGAAGGAAGAATTCACACTTGGCATGAATCCTTTTCCGTGAAAAAGGCAAATGACTGGGGAAGTGTTCGACTGCCAGGCATCGGCTCCCTCCGGTTCTGCCAGCCTCCCCTGGAATCCGCTCAAGTGCCTCAGCCCACATATGTGCTTGCACATGACAGGCATTTTGCGAACCAGTGAATAAGCTCCCATTCACCCCTCTTTTTATGCAAAAGTAAGTGGCTCTGTTTAGGCTGTGGCAGGCACCTGATTCATCCCAGCCTCTCATCGCCCCAGCCCCAGCCTGTGCCTTTCTACAGATATACTGGGATGGTGGCTCAAATTAGAAGGCCAAGTTCGCCATCTTCTGGGGAAAACGTGCAAGCTCCCTGAGAGACAAGGTGGGTGAGGTAATCTCTTTTAGTTAGTGGACCAACTTCTGTTGGTTAAAGAGAGAAATTTTCAAGCTACACAGAGCTCTTATTCAGGTCACTGCAAACAAGCTACCCGGACAGTTGGCACAAAGATGTATTCGTTCATTCCTACCATTCATTCCCTCTCTCCTGTTCAGGGCTGGTTTAACCCATCACTGGGCTGTAGGCAAACATACACCTCTAGGTCCCTCTACTGGCCAGCTAAACTAGCTGCTCCCAAGCAGGATGGATTCAGGTATATTAACCCTGTCCTGGCTGGCACAGCTGCACTAGTGCTCTATTAACCCAAGCATGTCTGGTTCCTGCTGCACAGCTGTTGCTTAGTTAATCCTCTCCTACCCAGGTCAGTGACTAGCTCCTGATGCACAGACACTGCCTTATTGACCCCCTTGTGTCTGCCCTGCCCGGGGCTTCCAGCCACTCTCCTCCCAGCTGGCTGCCCCATACGGGCACTCGCTGCAGCTCTCTGTCCAATAGCAGTTCTTGAGGCTGTCACTGAGCGAGTCCGGTGTGCAGAGCAAAGGGGACATGGTCTGCTGGAAGGGGAAACTCTGGTGCAGGAGCCAGCCCTATGGCAGCCGTGAGGAGGAACAGTGCTGACCAGCGTTCCCTCTAATTTTTCCCACGCATGTGCAGAATGAATTTTGTTATGTGCACCAATATGGAAGGTGATGGGTGACACATCACCCCTATATTGGTGCACATAACAAAATTCATGTGGCAGGGTTGGGGTCGAGGCGTTCAGAGTTTGGGGGGGGGCTCAGGGCTGGGGCAGAGGGTTTGGGTGCAGGCAGTGGCTGGGGGTTCAGGCTCTGGGGTGGGGCTGGGCTGAGGGGTTTGGGGTGCAGGCTGCCCCAGGGCTACGCTGGGGAGAGAGGACTCCCCTAAGCTCTCTCTCTCTCTCCCCACAGCAGCACCTGGGCTGGAGGGGAGAGGTGCCTCTCCCCGCCGCGGCAGGTCCAGGGCTGGGGGAGAGACATCTCTCCCCGCTGCAGTCCTGACGGCTGCAAGGCACTTAATAGGCTGCTGTGTGGCCAGGCAGCTTAGAGGGAACTTACGTGCTGACTGCCCCATTGTTCACTTAAATTTGACCTGGCTGTTCCTCCATCATGACAGGTGAGCAGCTGGGCCAAATTTGAGTGTGTGGCAGTGGTGGTGCCCAGGGTCACAGCACCATTCAGGTTGCCCCCTACCTCAAATTTGGGCCGTAGGCACATGCCTCCTTTGCCTATGCATTAATCTGACCCTGCTTCTGTTAGCATATTCATGAGAGAGATGTGATTTGAGGACAAAAACAGGCATTAAAGTCTGCTGCATTCTGGTGCTAGCTCTGGCGCTGCTATGCTCTGTAAACTTGGGCAAGCTGCAGACCCTGTCTGTGCGTGTATCCATCAAATGTGGATTACCATCCTTACCTATCTATATCATGGGCACAATATAGCCATGGGTATAAAACTCAGTATTCTTATTATGCACCAGTGCATCATTAATGTATTTCAGCAGCAGCTTCAGAAATGTCAGTAGATATATGTGCACTTTGTCAGCCCAAGAAATGAAGAGTTACGAGGCGATGCTGCTGTGGCCACAGACCAAAGCAGGCACCCCCTACATTTAAAGTGGCAATGGAGGCGATAACTACCAAGTGCACTGGTGCACCTCTTTAGAGCACATGAAGAATCAGGAAATCCACAGTTGCTCGGCACACCTAGTGATTATTTATTAATGGACTAATTAATTAGTCTTACTAGTGTATTATTCATTGATATTCAGGCCATGATTTTAAGAAATGGATGCAGACAGTTAGGCTCCCAAATCGGCACTTAAATAAGTGCCCTGATGTTCAAGGGCCGAGCACTAAGCATCACCCATTGTCTTTCAAATCATATTGGAAAAATCTCAGTTACTTGTCTCTAGTTTTTAATTTGTCTCTGCTGCTGGGGAGGAAGTATGGTCTAATGTGTAGTGCGTGGGCCGTCAGACATACTGGGCTTCATTGCCAGCTCTCTCACTGACTCCTTGTGTGGCCTTGGGCAACATTCCTTATGGCTCAATTTCAGACATGCCAAACCCGTGAAAAAAACACAGAAATTGGGCTTGTTTTTGGCTTAATTGGCTTGTGAGTTGCTTGCTGGTTAGTTTTTGGCTTATTGCTTGATTGGCTTGTAGCTTCTTTTTTTTTTTGATCAGCTCCCAGCAAGCAGGGGGAAGGAGGGTCAAGCAGGGGCAAGGCAGGGAGAGAGTCAGGGGTACACAGTGGACCCACCACAATCCCAGACTGCACGCCGGGGGATCTAGTCACATAGAGTGTTGAGGTTCTTAGGGATGGGCTTGTTTTGGCCTTGTTTTGAAATGGGATTAGCTTGATTATTGGCTTATTGTGAAAGTCGGAGTGCTTATTTACTGCGTGAAAGTTGGCAACTGTGCTCAATTTACTCATATGTATAACTGGGACAATAATTCCCAATGCGCCTGCCTCTGAGATGTGTTTGTGAGGCTTAATTAATTGGCTTTTGTAAAGTGATGGGCAATATCTGAATCAGTGCTATCATCACCCTATTAGTGCTAGTGGATAATGCTGTAGAACATTTTAGGGTACAGCAGTAAGGGGACATATAGTATTGCCTTGTACTGGTACAGAGCTTGCTAGCATGGTGACATCTCTGATGTGCTTATTGGAAAGCAGAAAACCTATAGAAGCTTAAATTATATAACCTTAATCAAGTTACATCTAGTACATCTAGCTATTCAATAAGCAAGGCCCAAGTGGCACTAGTATTAACTGTCTATATAAAAAGAAATCTGCCAACCACCTACCCAAAAGCTGCCCAGAAAGAAGAAAAATGTGCAGAGGTTAGTGTAATTACTATACCGTTGTAATGAAAGTTTCTAATGACAACAAAAGGTGCTGCGGTTGAAGGCAGTGGCACTTGTAGTCGAGCTGGAGGCTAAACAGTCAGTCGTTGGCATGGTGTTCAGAGCCAGCCACCATGCAGAGCATAATCTGGCTCTCTTGGAAGTGCGAGTGCTTTCGTCTGAATGAGTTCTCTTCGGAAGGAGCTATTGTCCTCAAACGAGAGGAATGAAAAATCAGCGAGTCTCCCTCTTATAATAAAGGCCCCACACTAATTCAGTAACGTGAACGAACATGTTTAAGTGTCCTCATCAGGAACCCAAAAATCTATGCTGAGGGAGCTTACATCTTGAAAGGTAGTGTGATCAAAGGCTTGGAAAAGAGACTTCTGAGCCGGGACTTGAGTTCTAGTCCCCGTGCTGCTAATGATTCATTAAGACCTTAGGCAAGTCACTTTACTATTCTATGCCTTAGTTAAGCCACCTGTATATTATTTCCCTTTGTAATTAATTTGTAAGGACTAAGAC
Source organism: Dermochelys coriacea (assembly GCF_009764565.3). Lineage (NCBI taxonomy): Eukaryota > Metazoa > Chordata > Testudines > Dermochelyidae > Dermochelys > Dermochelys coriacea. Next base: position 47,693,725 of record NC_050073.1, read on the forward strand.
CCTTTTCTACGTGCTAAAAAAGTGCAAACTGTCATTAACTAAAGACGGGCCTGAGCTGCGGTGTTCAGATCCAGAGTTTCTATTGCGCACATTATAGAACAAGGAGCCTACATGAAGCGTGGATCTTGGGTCTCAGCTATTCTCTTTCCCCACAAAACAGCGTGAGGGAGTTTGAATGAGATTTTGCCTCAGGCCCATCTTTCATCACATCCATGAGATGGGAGAGAGCAGGAAAGATGAGACTCATTTGATATGGAACTTCACTCCAAAAGGAGGAAAGAGACAGCTAGAGTAAGAGCTAAAGAAAGGAACAAACCTGAACTCGCCACCCAACCAATACAGAGGGCAGGTGGCACAGCGAGACTGAGGGAACGTGTCTGGAGAGAAGCGAATGTATTCAGAATAAACCTGAAGTCAATCAAGTAACAGTTTATTTTTTTCTTTTATTAAAAAGATTCATTTTACATGAAGATGTAACTTGGCCTTTTTGGGGTACAGGCCCCAGCAGTGGTACACACAGTTGCTATTGATTCTTTACCATCTAAATTTCTCTACACACCTTTTTTCGTTCTGCAGGGAAGACAAAGCCTAAGACTATTAAACCCAACATAAGTGAGCAAAACCCACCCCCCTTTTCTTTTCAGCCAGAAGGAGGAAATTACTTGCTACTAAAGATGTTCCAACCCAGTTACTTACAGTGAGGTGCTCAGACTAGTCATTTTGCAAATAGTAATATGGAGTCAATCAGAAGGGAATGCACTGCAGCATAATTGTCCTATTTCAAAACCTTATCCTCTAATAACAATCTGTAGCCTAGCTATGCCTCATTAAGAGAGGGAGAGAGAGATACGTACAGCATGCACCTCAGTACACACAGCTTTGAGAGAGAAGCACTCTTGTTGTCTGGCAACGCTGGAAGCCAGCCCATCAGCTAGCCTCAGTCTTTTTGTCCCTAATCTCAGGGCAGGGAAACAGTGTTCGCTCCATTGGCTGCTGCTATTTCCCATTACAACTCTTGCGATTAAGTCAGGCTCTGAGCCTTTAAATCCTTCTCTGAATGGGAGACCAGTTTTTGTTCAACAACATTAGTAAAATGCATTTGGCACCAGAGCAAGTGCACCTTGAAGCGTCTGCTTTTGGAAAGCTGTGTTATTACCTCCCCCTTCCCCACCCCCCAACAAAAAAAATCAAACCATCTTTAAATTTTGTTTGGTAGAGAAAGAGAGAGATACCAGTCTGTAAGATATCAGAGCTCTATTTGTAATAGAGGAGAGTTCCTTTCCAGGTACAAATGGCAGGTGAAATTCACATCCCAGGCATTCATTTGTTTGCTACAGCAGTGAGTTGGTCTCGGATCCTTCCCAGACCATCTAACATAGTGTCTAGGGTTTCTTTATTCAGCTCCACAGTCACTGAAGAGATCACAGGGTTATCCTCACACAAGGCAGCATCTTCCTGAATCTGAAGTAGAAATGTGGTTTGCACTCACATGAGACAATCAGAATTGATTGGAGATGGACTAAAAATAGCTGACCTACACCACAATTTCCCCTCCTGAAGGACCACAGTGTGCTCCCCAAATTGTGTACATCACCAATGAAATACAGCTTCCTCTGCGGGAGAAGGCAACAATGAGTAAAGGGGAGGTTCTGATCAAGGATACCAGGGCAAAACCCTATCTCATATGAGAAGTGTCTATCTGCTACTCTTACTAGAAATATCAGTGGGCTCTTTAGAGTCCACACAGAGTACACAGCTACCAGATTTTTCTCTCCCCGCCGAATATCTCCTCCAGAAGAGACCGCCCATCCCAACTCACTTTAATGGCTCTTGAAGAACGAGGGGTTGAGTAGAGCCTGGGTAAACTTGTATGTCCAGGCAGTCTAGCTATTTCCACCCCATCTCAGCTTATCGACATATCACTAAGTGAGGTCCCTTCATAGGCTACTGTGAGCCAAACACTATCTCCAGAATAATCTACTAAAGAGTGAATAACTGTCTTGGAGGAAGGGCCAGATGGCACCTTATGATTTGCTAGGCTAATGCTGTCCCCATATTTCAGAGAATGCATGTTGTCCTCGGGCCCAGCAAGCTGGCTCCTCATAATAGCAGAGCACCCTCCCATACTGCAAAGAGTCTGTCATGGTTTCCCCTCATACATGGGGATTCCAAGTATACTGCTCTCTTGCATTATTTCTGTTTGTGCCCATCTAGCAGCACAAGTAGCTTGTCACTGAACTCTTCTGTGCTGCCACAGAGAGTTCAGGTGCAAGAGAGTCAGTCACCTAGAAACTATAACCTATGGAGGGTTGGAATCGATTAGCATTACCTTCAACTGTAGCATGCAGGTGGGGACTGCCATTCTGCCGATGCTGTCCGAGGACGTCTTGATGTCCACTCTCCAGTCCATATCAACCAGCCGAGGCAGGGAGACTGTAGGATTGAAAGTTACATGTTAGTTAAATTAATGACTTGGGCTTGTCCACATGCAGCGATCCTAGCCTTTGCAATGGGAGCCAGCGAACTGTTGCAGATTCACATTTCCATGCCGGAAAATTGCACTGAAACAAACCAAAGACTTCTAATTTCAACAGAGGCATTTGGCACCTTCTGGTTCCCAATCAGCCCTCTGCTCTGCACTATGCATAAGCTGCTGGCAGCTGGACACCCCCTCCCGTGGCAATGAAACAGCACACAAGGTTATCCCAGCACCCCACACAAGGGTGGTAGTATGCAAGACAACCTTAGAAAAAGTGTAAAACAATTGGGGGAGGGGCGCAATAAGGTTCACTAACTCCCCTCTTCAAAGGCATCCCAGCATCCCTCTTGCCTTATTGAACTGGCTTGCTGCCTGCAGCTTACCACCAGCATTTGAGTGTGCCCTGATTTGAGCCCTACAGTGTGTCTCAAAGATAAATCATGTAGGAATGATCTGAAAACTAAGCAATGTAAAGTACATGATTTCCACCCCCATGCCTGCTAGCAAAGGAACTCCAGCGTGCAGTGTATGAACAAGGGGACAGCCACCTCCCTGCGCCTGGCCAATTCATTAAAAGCACTGAGGCACTTCCACTTGATGGATGACTAATGGACCTTATTTCTATTGAACTAGAGCTAACGAATTCAACAGCAATTCAATGCAATACTGATGTATGTGCTTAAGAGGCCCTAAACACTGTAAACCGTTCAAGAGAATAAGACTCTTTGAATTTGGCTGACAGTTCAATCATTTGTATATCTGTATACCACCTAGGAGAGCAAAGGGTTACATCGTCTCATCTGACGGAGTGCCCACAGCCTAGCTGTGTCTTTCAAGGTTATTAAGAGGTCAGAGGCTGTGCAAGCTTAAAAGCACCAATACTAAAGCAAGTCTGCCAAGGCAGCAGGATGATCACATGATTCACTGTGTGTCCAAACTGGAAAAGCTATCGATACATGAAAAGCCTTGGAAAATAACTACAAGCTGCATTCCAAAGAAGAGCTGGGCGGGAAACTGTTTTCCCATCCCGCAAAAATTTAAACAAATAAATAAAATCATTTCCCATTCATCACCTGGAGGAAACCAAGACCTTTCAAGGAAAAGCAGAGAGAGACCACAAAACAGCCAGGTGGTCAGGGGACTCACCTGCAATGGGAGAGCCAAGTTCAAGCACTGACTCAGTCCAGTGTGAAGCCTGCTCTTGCCCAGAGCTGAACCCCAGGAGACAGTGCAGCCTTGGTTGGCAAGCGCTTGTCTTTGGAAGCCACAGTCCAGTATTTGGCAGCATTCACAACACAATGTAAGATGCATCTGTTTAGTCTTGTCTTTTCATTGGCAAGGGAGTCATTGCCGGTAGCTTTGGAGGCCCAGGAAACTGTCCTAATTTTTATGAGCATGTCAATCGACCATTCAGAATATTTGTTGTTTCAATCATCATATCTGCCCCTCTGTAATGTGCAGCAGATGCCTTATAAACAGCAATAGCATAATCCACCATTTCCCAGAAAATAATCTCTCTATCCAATAGGATATTCCACCATGTTCAGCAGTTAGTACTAGGGTAAAATAAGGGCCAGAAGCCTTAGAGCAGGGATTCCTGAACATGGTCCAAGGGCCACCAGCAGTCAGGAGAGCCATTGCTGATAGGCCATGGAGAGTTGGTTGGGCACATGGCGCTGGCTCATCTCATTTCCGAGATCATATTGCAATGTGAAGATATGTGCAAAAGCACAGTTAGGACAATAATTAGTGTAAGCAATTGCTGTAATTGCCAGTGATGTTATGCAACCGTGGAACAACCTTTCCCCACGATTTGTATTTTACCAAGATGTTTGAAAACCCCTTCCCTAACGATTTTCTTACTGCAGTGTTTTCCCAGAGTATTCGGGAAAACAGTCCACTGCCCCCCAACCCTACCCCACTGGGAGGGGCAAGGAGGGCCCACACTGGCCTCGAGTTGTTCTCTAGAGTGTCAGCTTTCTTTTGAAAGAAAACTCTTTAGTTATTAGGGTTTCAAATAAAAGCTTTAAAAAAAACAGTGTAGCAAGTGTATCGATGCAGACATCTGCTTGAGTTTGCAGACAGCCTGAAAAAATGTCTCTGAGGTGTGAACTGTCCAGGCACTTAAAAGGGGGCTAATTCAGTTGCTAGTGATGATGCTTTAATTGTCAGCATTGTTAACTGTTCACTAAACACCAAAGCACGTGAGAAGACCAAGCAATTGTACTATAAAGATCTATGCTAGTGTTTTCTATACCATGTGGGAGTGGGGGGCTAGAGAGCAAGGACAGTTTGGGATGGCACTGAAGATGTATACCCTGAAATACATAAGCCCTTGACAATCCATGGGAAGGTTGCAGGGTGGGGACGACATTGGTTTCACTTCCTGAAGGGGGGCTCAGTTTTCAAAGAAGTTTGGCAAACACCATTTTAGTATACCTCAGAGTTTTACATTTCAAGGTCCTGCTAATCATTTTGGAAATATTCATAGCCTTAAAATGCAACCTGCTACTTACTCTGACTTGATTGTGCTTCACTCCTCCAGACGGAGCTGTGAAAGGGAAGAGAGAAAAAAAAATATGATCAGGGCTTTAAAAGAGATTACAGCAGCAGTGCAGAGCAGGGATGGTGAGTAGGGTGGCTGCTTTCTGAAGGATCAGTCAGAAAAAATTGGTGGAGATACGAGACTACCCATAGCAGGTGGCAACTTTATTGTACCAACTGGAAGAGTTGATGGGGTGAAGAAACTAGAACAAAGGGGAAGGTTGCCCTGTGGTATTCAAGACAAAATTGCTTTGCCATCAGAAACTCTGTGCAATTTACTGATGACCAGTCCATTTATCTTCAGGCTCCACAGCATAAGCTTTAATCTTTAAATTTTCTCCCTTACCTGTGAGACAGTCTGATAGGTGGTAATAATGGGCCATTGGTGAAGGCACTAGTCTGGGATTTAAGTGACAGAAGTTCAATTCCGGGCTCTACCACACGCTTCATTGGGCTAGTCACTTAGGCCCAGATCACAAAAGGATGAAGGTGTTGCAATACCTTTTAGGTGCCTAAAAAACCACAGGAACAACACTGCAATCTGCAAAACCTGAGTTAGGTGCCTAGAGGCACATAAAATGAATGGGGGAGAGAGAGAGATGCCTTTGAACTACATCCACAAAAGCCAGTACATTAGGTGGGGAGCTGCCTAAGCCCCACCCCTCTCACAGAGATAGGCACTATATATGAGCTGCAGGGAGACACCTATCTTTGCTAGTGATCTGCAACCAGGAACCCCTCTGCTGGAGTCATATGACTTAAGTGCCTAAGTCATTTCTTATGAAAATGAGTTAGGTGCTTGCCTCCGTCCACATAAAACAGCTGGAGGTGGATGGAGAGGTGGTACTACCCCCACTTATAACTTATCCCAGGTGAGTGCTCTCACCAGAGTTATGTGGGAGACCCAGGTTCAATTCCACCCCTCTGCTTGAAGAACACAAAGGATTTTAACAGAGGTCTCCCACCTCTCAGGAGAATGCTCTAACCACTGAGCTATAAGATATTCTAACACAGGGCTCCCTCAGTCTCTCCTGTTGAAGCTGTTCCACCGTGTACAAATAAAAGTGACTGGAGCAGGGGAACCTGGATCTCCCACCCAGAACTACAGTCACGCAGTCTCTCTCTCTCTCTCTCACAAACCCAATGACTCAGAGCTTGAGAAAATCCCATAGATCAGTGGTAAGAGTGCACGGATTGCTCTGGGGTTAGATGGAAGTCTGGATGCCTAGAAGGAAGAAGCACTGCATGTGCTCAGAGGCACAAACTCAGGCCCTGAGGGAATTGTTACCCTGAAAATTTAGGCTGAGTTTATCCAAGTGAGTTTAGATGCCTACATGATTTGGCAAGAGTTTTGTGGATCACAGTGAAGCCTGAAACTGGGGTTTAGGCACCTTAATACCTTTGTGGATCTGGGTCTTTATTTGTCTCAGTCTCAGTTCCCTCTGTAACACTGGGAAAGTAATACTTGCTCTCAGGGGTGTTGTGAGGATAAATACATTAAAGATTGAGATGCTCAGATACCATGGTAACGGAGGCTAGATAAGTGCCACCGACAGAGGGAGGGCTTGTCCCCTACCGCCATATTTCTCAATTTTTTTGATACCAGGGACCGGCTTGCAGCCTTCCTAAATTGTGTCAGGGAGATCTCAGGGACCTGTTGTTGAAAAAACACTGCCTTACCCCTTCCTAAACTCTTGGGGAAAACCTTAGCACGCATTCCAGGTATAATCTACCATTCTATTGCAGGAAGTACTGTATTACATTACATCCCTCCCCCGCCCCATGGTGCTCAATCACTGTGGCAAAGGCTCACACCATTACCCCTTAGCATGCTGAGGTGTTCAAGACTGCCAGACATGTGAATACTTGCAATGTCTAACACCCTCTTTCTTTTTTCCAAATGAAAATCAAATGGAAAGCACTTACACATTTTCCAAAATTATCTTGGTCAGGAGGTTTTTTAGACTCTGGTGGAAGTTCTCTGGGAAAAGAGAGAGAATTTCTTCCGCAGATGACAGGCCCCGATACACAATGTGCCTGGTGAGGTTGTGCAAACAGCAGACCAGCTGCAGGAAAGGAACAGATAATGGAAAAGAAGCTGAAGTGATGAAGGGTACCACATACTGCACGGGGAATGACTTAATGACTTCAGATGGGGTGCAGGGCAGTGTACATTCATAGGCCAAGCTCCAGCAATCAGATGCATTCTGGCAGGCCCTCATGGAGCCAACTGCAAAATCAGTCATATAATTTCATTTTATGTAAGGAATGACAGCCCTTGATACGTGCTGCTCACAATCCACTGTACTCCAACCTGCACTCTCCAAACACAGACAACTCCGGCTTCCTGTTCAAGATTCGGGATCATGTCATCCAACTAAGTCCTTTACTAAGTATTATAATTATAACTACTGCCCCAGGGCTTTCAAAAACAGCCAGGGCCCGATCTTCAGTGGTGCTGAGCCTCTGGAGAGCCTGTGACTTCAATCTAAGAAAGTCAGGTCCTAATTGCTCATATTGCTACTTTACAGAAGAAATTACATTTAAGGATGAACTGGACATATGAAGTTACAGAAACTGGAAGCAGAATATGCTTATTGGGTGACCTTGCTCATCCCACTGCTGATGAAGGTTTGCTTCCTATAGTACATTCCTACCTATATTTTGTACTGGTTGTTCAACCTTGGGAAAACTGAAAATCAATGGGACTTGAGCTCCAAAGTCACTTAAGCAATTTTGAATATTTTAACCCTAGATCTTGAAAAAATATAAGCTGGTTAACATGATTTAGGCCCAAATATTGCATGGTATTCTATAGGACACAGGTATCTGTGCCAGCTGATCCTGATGTAGGACTGGGGTTTTAGCCATAGGCAGCACCTCAGTTTGAACAGAGCAAGTTTTAAAGCCGTATTTTCACTCAACTCACAGAATGAAACACAATGTATTAAAAACCTTGGCTAGGTAAATGGAGGAGGGAAAAAACCTCTGTTTGGATTATACCCAGTGCTTTCTTAACTTACTGCATGAAATAATTTGGAATGGCTTTTAAAGGCATTTAATGTTTGTTCTTACACTGATACAATTGCTTCATTATATTTAAGCACTTTAGATCTTTAATGGGCTTTGCTAACATTGACCCGATTCATGACCCCTGCTGTAAGGTAGATGAATTTGTATCCATTTTGACGGAGCAGAATTTCCCATTTTGTGCTCAAGTATCAGTGAGGATGTCCTGTCCTCACAGGCCAACACAGAGCCCCAATGGAGTTCTGAGCCAGCCTGACTGCAGCATTGAGGACTTTGTACTGCCTCATTAGCCATCACAGTGAAAGCAGATTATTAACTAACTATTTTTAGTTTCAAAATCTGCTTCTCACCAGTGTTTGGCTGTTTGTGAAGAGAGGAACCAGAGGGAAAAGCACCTGTTACAAGCAGGCCCTGTCAATAAGACCGTATTGTCATTGATGAAGTGTCATTGCCCTCTTACTTGAGCTGCTTCTTCTGATGTCACAGACAGATTGGAACAGGTGCTGTCAATCAATTTGCTTGAGCCTCTGGTTGAGCTAGAAAAGCACTCTTGGCATAGTTGTCTAACTACGTCCTTTGAGGAAGCCTGGAAAATAATGAGCACGGGGTTCAGAAACCATTGTTTATATGCAGAGAAACCAGTGAGTACTTCTGTAGTGTTTTACAACTGCAAAGCACTGAACTAATAACTACTTATGCTTCAAAACTCCCCTGTGCAACAGGTTGGCATTATACTAATTTTGCAGACAGAGAAACTGCAACAAATAGATGAAGTGACTTGCCTGAGGCAACATAGGAAGTTGGTGGCAGGAGCAGAATTGGAATTTAGGAGCACCATGCTCCGAATCCTGTGTTCAGATCATACTGTGTTGCTGAATTATTTATAAAAAGAAAAGGAGTACTTGTGGCACCTTAGAGACTAACAAATTTATTAGAGCATAAGCTTTCGTGAGCTACAGCTCACTTCATCGGATGCATTTGGTGGAAAAAACAAGGAGAGATTTATATACACACACACACACACACACACACACACACACAGAGAACATGAAACAATGGGGTTTATCATACACACTGTAAGGAGAGTGATCACTTAAGATAAGCCATCACCAGCAGCAGGGGGGGGAAAGGAGGAAAACCTTTCATGGTGACAAGCAGGTAGGCTAATTCCAGCAGTTAACAAGAATATCAGAGGAACAGTGGGGGGTGGGGTGGGAGGGAGAAATACCATGGGGAAATAGTTTTACTTTGTGTAATGACTCATCCATTCCCAGTCTCTATTCAAGCCTAAGTTAATTGTATCCAGTTTGCAAATTAATTCCAATTCAGCAGTCTCTCGTTGGAGTCTGTTTTTGAAGCTTTTTTTGTTGAAGGATAGCCACTCTTAGGTCTGTGATCGAGTGACCAGAGAGATTGAAGTGTTCTCCAACTGGTTTCTGAATGTTATAATTCTTGACGTCTGATTTGTGTCCATTCATTCTTTTACGTAGAGACTGTCCAGTTTGGCCAATGTACATGGCAGAGGGGCATTGCTGGCACATGATGGCATATATCACATTGGTAGATGCGCAGGTGAACGAGCCTCTGATAGTGTGGCTGATGTGATCAGGCCCTACGATGGTATCCCCTGAATAGATATGTGGACAGAGTTGGCAACGGGCTTTGTTGCAAGGATAGGTTCCTGGGTTAGTGGTTCTGTTGTGTGGTGCGTGGTTGCTGGTGAGTATTTGCTTCAGACTGGGGGGCTGTCTGTAAGCAAGGACTGGTCTGTCTCCCAAGATCTGTTACTGTTACTGGGGATACTGTTCCTGACGGCTTGTAGCCCATCTTTGTGTGGAATGTTGGTGTAGAGGGCTTCTACATCCATAGTGGCTAGGATGGTGTTTTTAGGAAGATCACCAATGGACTGTAGTTTCCTCAGGAAGTCAGTGGTGTCTCGAAGATAGCTGGGAGTGCTGGTAACGAAGGGCCTGAGGAGGGAGTCTACATAGCCAGACAATCCTGCTGTCAGGGTGCCAAAACCTGAGATGATGGGGCGTCCAAGATTTCCAGGTTTATGGATCTTGGGTAGCAGATAGAATACCCCAGGTCGGGGCTCCAGGGGTGTGTCTGTGCGGATTTGTTCTTGTGCTTTTTCAGGGAGTTTCTTGAGCAAATGCTGTAGTTTCTTTTGGTAACTCTCAGTGGGATCAGAGGGTAATGGCTTGTAGAAAGTGGTGTTGGAGAGCTGCCTAGTAGCCTCTTGTTCATACTCAGACCTATTCATGATGACGACAGCACCTCCTTTGTCAGCCTTTTTGATTATGATGTCAGAGTTGTTTCTGAGGCTGTGGATGGCACTGTGTTCTACAACCTATCCTGAAGGATGACCCATCACTCTCACAGATCTTGGGAGACAGACCAGTCCTTGCTTACAGACAGCCCCCCAATCTGAAGCAAATACTCACCAGCAACCACACACCACACAACAGAACCACTAACCCAGGAACCTATCCTGCAACAAAGCCCGTTGCCAACTCTGTCCACATATCTATTCAGGGGATACCATCATAGGGCCTATCACATCAGCCACACTATCAGAGGCTCGTTCACCTGCGCATCTACCAATGTGATATATGCCATCATGTGCCAGCAATGCCCCTCTGCCATGTACATTGGCCAAACTGGACAGTCTCTACGTAAAAGAATGAATGGACACAAATCAGACGTCAAGAATTATAACATTCAAAAACCAGTTGGAGAACACTTCAGTCTCTCTGGTCACTCGATCACAGACCTAAGAGTGGCTATCCTTCAACAAAAAAGCTTCAAAAACAGACTCCAAGGAGAGACTGCTGAATTGGAATTAATTTGCAAACTGGATACAATTAACTTAGGCTTGAATAGAGACTGGGAATGGATGAGTCATTACACAAAGTAAAACTATTCCCCATGGTATTTCTCCCTCCCACCCCCACCCCCCACTGTTCCTCTGATATTCTTGTTAACTGCTGGAATTAGCCTACCTTGCTTGTCACCATGAAAGGTTTTCCTCCTTTCCCCCCCCTGCTGCTGGTGATGGCTTATCTTAAGTGATCACTCTCCTTACAGTGTGTATGATAAACCCATTGTTTCATGTTCTCTCTGTGTGTGTGTGTATATAAATCTCTCCTCTGTTTTTTCCACCAAATGCATCCGATGAAGTGAGCTGTAGCTCACGAAAGCTTATGCTCTAATAAATTTGTTAGTCTCTAAGGTGCCACAAGTACTCCTTTTCTTTTTGCGAATACAGACTAACACGGCTGCTACTCTGAAACCTGAATTATTTATGTGTTTTCAAAAATGGAATCCCCCCATGTTTTTTTAATTCTTAAAAGAGCAACAAATTAAATCAGTCCTACAAATCCTGTTACAATGCTACTTGACCACACCAGCCAGGAAAAAAATACTGCTTGAAAGGATGGAGGCAGGGGCGTCATTTATTAATACAGAAGCTTTCATTTTTCATTCTTCTGGTTCTGTCCTTAAGAGGCGACAGGGCTTGTAGAGCTCATTTATGTGCATGGAATTGATCCACCATGGGGAGACAGCATTTTCTGAGTGCATCACCAATTTAAAACCTCCTCTCCCTTGTCTCCAAAGTTAGCATAAATGACTACATACAGTTCATCTCTATAAGCAGCAGCTTCCAAAGTGTTGAGCCCAGGAAGAGAAACACCATTTAAGGCAGCAGCTGAATGAGCTAAAATACTTTTCATTCTCTTTCTTTATTAGTCACGTTTGGCTGGCATATTTCTTCCTAAACTGCTTTACAAACTCTATCCAGGGATCAGTGAAATGCAGCCACCTCTTGGGCAGAATTCAGCAGTTGTTTAACAGTACAGGGATTTTAAAAAACAAACATCATGCTAACTTAGTACATTTGTGTCTTTTTCTTTTTTTTTTTTTATTTTTACCTTCAATAAGATCTGCAGAGCTGCAAACTGCTCTTCTGTCACTGCAGCCATCTTTACTCTGCCATCTGACTCTATCATGTGACTGCAGACACTAGAAATCGCAAGAGGTCAGTTTAAGTCATATGATTAGAGCTTCAGTTGCCTTGCATTCTGGAAGTTGTAGTTGTAGCTGCAGCCTGATGGAGAATAAAAATATTGGTGATTATTTTCATTTGAAGCCATTTAAAAATGTAATGGCTCAAACAAATGGTTCCTGGCATGGTTTTTTACCAGTATATTGCTGAAGCATGATACTGCAAACACTTAGGCATACGGGTAGCTTTACTTACATGAATAATTCCTAGTGAAGTCACTGGGACTGTTCACGTGAGTAAAATTACTCATGTGAGTGCTTGCAGAACTGAGGCCTCGCTTTGTAAAGGGACACTGTCAATTTAAATTTGGCTCAAGGTTTGGCTGTTGTAGAAACAAGCCATTGTAAAGCCCAACACCAATAAAAATATTTCCACAATTTTAAAAACAAAAGCCAAACCCTCCAACAAAAGCAATTGTTTAAGTAAATAAACGTTCCCCTGCTGAGTTTCACATCCAAATTTTACAGCACTAAAGGCTGAAAAATGAAACTTATTCTAAATTACCAAAATCAGAGGTTTCATTGATTCTCATTGTCCATTTTGCACAGAGACTGTTTTCTGCTTCCGTTTCCCTGGCAGATCCCATACCTTTCTCTAAAACTAAGCTACTGTATGTGATCACAAATGTCCCTGAGCTAAAGCTCTGTATGGGAGTTTGTACTTGCTCTGTGTCCTTCATTCAAGAATCTCAAAGTAGCATAGAAACATTAACTTTATGTAAGCACTGTAGCACCCTTGTGAGGTACATGAGGTGCACTGTCCCTTTGTGTTGTTTTATTTACTGTAGCCAATGTACAGCTGAGTAGTGAGCTGTAGCTCACAAAAGCTTATGCTCTAATAAATTTGTTAGTCTCTAAGGTGCCACAAGTCCTCCTTTTCTTTTTGCGAATACAGACTAACACGGCTGCTACTCTGAAACCTACTTAGATTGTAAGCACTATCTTTTTGTTCTGTGTTCATACAGCACCTAGCACAATGGGGTCTGGGTCCATGACTAGGCTCCTAGGCACTATGATAATATACATTAAATAATACTAATATTAATAAATATAAGGGCAGGGAAAGGTTAAATGATTTACCTCTGGTCACATGTGAGCTAGTGGCTCTGTTGGGAATAGACTAATGCACTGGGGGCTAGGAACACTTGTGCACAGGGGCTCAGGAAGGATTCAGAAGTTTTCCCACAATACGCCATGAACCATTTCCTAAAGCTGTTCAATTTAGTGGGGCGCTAAGGCCCCTGAGATATGTCCCTCAAAAATCCTAGTGCCGAGCCTGTATAAGCGCAGCTACACGGGTATGAGTTGTGTGCAACTCTGCAGTGCAACTGCTTGGAGGCGGGGTTGGCAAGCATGGCTCTGCATGCATGTGAGCCACCAGTTGGATATACTCTGCAGTGCAGACATACCCTAAGACCTAATAGTCCTGACTTCAAGTCCTCTGATCGAATCACTAGCCTACACTCCCTCCCAAAGCTCCAAGTATCTTCTCTATAGTGGATGCATAGCCTGGAGAAAGATGATCTAAGGGTTTGATCCTGAGAGGTGCTGAGTGCCCATTATCTTCAGCTGCTGGAAGCTGAAGGCATAGGGTTTATCATTGTATTATTGCAATGGTATGGACCTTTATTCTAGGATACTGTTATATTTTCCCCTGAGAAGGGAAATTTAAATAAATCCTCTTTCAGTGAAAGAAACAGTCTCCTTTTGTCCTGTGTAATTCACCACACATCAAGTACTTTGCATTTTGCACAATCCAAGGACCTTCCCCAACCCCACGTTTCTGCCACACCACTGGCATCTCAATTTTCATTTGCATTGCTCCTCTGCAAATGAAAGAATAAATTGAAAGCGGTGTAAATGTGCAAGTGTTATTTGCAGCATGATGGACAGCGCTTGGCAAGGGGAAAGGGCTTTCTCTTGCAGAGGAACTGATTTCACTTTCACATGTTGGGAACCCTTCAAGGGCAGAAGAATCTGAAGGGAGAGGAGTTTATTTTCTATAATTTTTCATGAGCAACCGGAAATGAGACCCTGGGGGGGAGCTATTTCAGGGTATGAGTTTACCAGCTGTGGCCTCTTGAAATTAATGAATATGATCGATCAGCTTAGAGAGGCACAATATGTTTGTGCTGCTGTTACCATTAAGTTAACCCATTATAGGTAGTATATTATATAAAGCTGCCTTACAGATCCATTCCAATGGAGGCACTCTCTCTGGAGTATTGTCATGCTGTTGTGTAGGATGGAATGGGAGACAGATGTGACCTGATTGTTCAGCCAGGTAGTCCCATTACACAGCCCAGTTCATAGATCTACCCTGATCAGCCAGGGAACACAAGCTGTGATCAGATTAAGGGAACTGCCACATCAGCTGTCCTTCCCCCAGGTGATATACTTGAGCTATTCTGGGAAAAAGTCTGGCCCTAGGGTTGCCAGGTGCCTGTTTTTTTTTTTTTTTTTACCAGAACGCTGACCGGGCCGTTAAAAGTCTGGTTGGCGCTGGGCTGACAGGCTCCCTACCTGGCTCCCAGAAGTGGCAACATGTCCCTCAGCTCCTAAGCAGAGGGATGGCCACGGGGAGCTCTGTGTGCTGTCCTTGCCCCACTTTGAGCACCGGCTCCGCAGCTCCCATTGGCCGCGAGGGCGGCACCTGTGAGCGGAGGCAGTGTGCAGAGCCGCCTGGATGCATCTCTGCCTAGGAGCAGAGGGACATGTCGCGGCTTGCGGGGAGCTGCCCAAGGTGAGTGTTGCCCGCAGCCCAAAACCCTGACCCACTTGTCTAAAGAGTTAATTACACAAAGTGACTTGCCAGTCGAACAAACAGGAAGAGAGGTGGAGAGATGGAAAGGAGGGGTTTAGATGACTATCCTGGGCATCAAGGAGTCTGTGATGGGCAGGGCAAGGGCAAGAGAGAACATTTACTTGTGAGTCACATATTTGGAACAAAGATATTGCCTGCCAGTAAACACAGCTGGAATTGTATTGCATTCGTGCTCCAATTGCTACTATGCACACGCCTCCTACTGTCATCATTTCCTCACTGTAGGGGCCTTCTAATGACGGGGGAACAATGACATGTTTGATTTAATATAAAAATTGAATTAGTGGATAGTTCAGAAGTAGTCAAAAGCAGATAACGGTGCTCAGTATATATATGCTGTATGTGGGGTAGGTGGCCTTTTTTTATTTGTAGTTTTTTCCCTTCTCTTTCTTGGCAGCTTCAAGGAACAAGAGCCAGAACCAGATGTTCCCGTGTAACAGTTGGGGCAGAACCATGTTTAAACCATCGTGTCTCATCATTTTGCAGAAGGATGGTCCAGTGGTTGGGATGCTAGCCTGGGACTTGGGAGACTGGGAACAGGGATTCCACTGACTTCCTCTGTGATATTGGGCAAGTGCTTTAGCTTTTCTGAGCCTCAGTTCCCCATCTGTGCAATGTGGATGATAGAACTTCTCTACCTCCCGGGGGGGATTGTGAGGCTACATTCATGAATGACTGTGAGTCTCTCTGATACTATGGTAATAGGCTTTAGATTCTGTAAGCTGGTGCTTCCTGAATTCAGGACCTCCCCAGAGAGTGCAGAACGTCTGAGTTGCTTGTCCCCTATATGGTGAATTCCCCCATGCTGCAATGAACTCCGTTTGAGTTCTCCATTGACATCAGTGGGGTTTCATGTGGGCACAGAGGTCCACTGACAAGTTCATTGGTCAGGGCCTAGATAAGTGTAGGCAGAGGCATGGGGTAGCAACTATTAAATTTCATGGTGGAGTTTTCTGGTGAGAACTGGATGGTTGTTCTTCATTAGGCCTTTCGCTTAACTCTCACAGGAGGTACAGTTAGATACTGCCTAATATCTTATCAGGCTGGGCCACATTTCATATGTGAGCATAATGGTTGTGCCCATATGGACCCCAGTGAAGTAAAAAAATCCTAGTTATTAGTGCAATATGGGCAAGGGCATGTGCCAGCTAACACCAATATGGGATTACCCTGCTCTCATGGTTTATGTATCCTGTTCTCAGCTGGACCATGAAGGAATTAAGCCTTTCCATTGCGTGGAGGGAACAGCTCAATGCGTAGGGAAGACTGCCTCTTGCAAAGGAAAAAAACGGATTTGTGTCCCTTTTTGCTTCTTCATAATGGACGAAAAAGGCCTGAAAGCATGTTGTAAAAAAACCAACAAACCAAAATCAAACCACCCCTCCAAGAAACAAAAAACCTAAACAAACCAATCTTTCAATCCTTCTTTATTCATCATAAAGAAGCAAAAACAAAGGACAAAATCTAGTTTTTAAAAATTTCAGGCCAGCCACCTTTAACCTTTGTCAGGTTCTAGAGAGAAGCCCAGAGCTGTGGCTTGTTTTGGAAGATGTAGCTGACAGCTAGGCCTCAGTAAGAGAAACTCATAAGACATTAAGGATTTGGTTGGGAGACTCCAGGCAATGAGTTAAGCTCCTGTGTACTATGGAGCCTGTGTTTGGGAGCAGTGGTCCCTTCTTTATATACTTCTTGCTGCAAGGCAGGCCTGTGCTATTGAGCTACATCCTGCTTGTGTGGTTAATTTCCCTATTGCTTTGGAAAAATGACCCCCGAAGAACTGATTTTGGTCTTAAACAGAAAGAGAAATCTTTGTTTAAGCTGCTTTCATATTGCTTGCTTCTTTTAAAGGGTGAGCATTTTGTTAGCAATAAATGGTGTGACAGGCAGGCAGAATTGTAGAAAAGACATGTTTATTGGTGGCCAACTTGTATTATTGAATTCCAGGTGTAATGCCAAAATGAAACCTAGCCATCTTTCTCTAGCCACTTATGTTTCAATACTGGGCAGCCCCTCTTACAAACCCATTTTGAAAATACTAGCCTAGTGTGTGTAAGGGCGTGCCTGCCTTGGGGAAGAGATTTTGATACACTCTGCATAGGCCAGAGACAACAGTAAAGGGAGGATAAATTTCAGCTTCTCTGTGTCCTGGCCCTGACTCGGTTGGCTCTCATTAAAAGTTGGCTTTTAACAAAACCTGATTTCTCTGTTTGTTCCATGTAAGCAGCCACATGGGCAGTCATCCAGCCTCTCCGGAGACTACAACAGCCCTCTGTGACTGTAGTGACTACAGACACAGAGTCCTAGCAGCCCAGGGACGGAGCACACATAAGGAGTGCAAGAGTGCAAGATATAAGCAGCTTTAAGACTGTTAACATCTAGAGAAGCATCTCAGTTCAACTTTAAATATTATCAAAAACTACCTCAGCTATGCCCTAGACCAGAGATGGGCAAACTACGGCCCATGGGCCACATCTGGCCCACGGAACCGTCTTGCCTAGCCCTTGAGCTCCTGACCAGGGAAGCTAGTCCCCAGCCCCTCCCCCGCTGTCCTCCCCCGCAGTGACGCTGCCGCACGGGCAGCCCAGCTTGCACCCGCCCACCTCCCAGGCTTTCCAATAAGCCAGTCCTGCTGCTCTGAGCAGCCTGGTGGGGAGGCGGGGTGGATAAGGGGCAGGAGTTCCTGGGGGGCAGTCAGGGGACAGGGAGCAGTTGGATGGGGTGGAGGTTCTGGTGGGGGCGGGGGACCGTCAGGGGACGGGGAGCAGGGGGTAGTTTAATAGGCGTAGGAGTCCCGGAGGGCCTGTCAGGGGGCAGGGGTGTGGATAGTGGTTGGGACAGTCAGGGGACAGGGACCAGGGGGCGGTTGGATGGGGTGGAAGTTCTGGGAGGGGGCGGTCAGGGGATGGGGAGCAGGTGGGGTGTTGGATAGGGTTTGAGGTCCTGGGGGGTAGATAGGGATTGGGGCAGTCAGGGGATGGAAACAGCAGGGGTTGGATAGCCGTGGGAATCCCAGGGGGCCTGTCAGGGGGCGGGGGGTGGGATGATGGTGGTTGGATAAGGGGTGGGGTCCCGGGGGGGGCGGTTAGGGGCAGGAGGTCCTGGGACAGGGTGGTGAGGGGACAAGAAGAAGGGAGGGGTGGATGGTTCAGGGGTTCTAAGCGGGACAGTCAGGGGGCGGGAAGTGGGAGGGGGCAGATAAGGGGCAGGGGCCAGGCTGTTTGGGGAGGCACAGCGTGCCCCACCCAGTCCTCCATATGGTTTTGCAACCCCAATGTGGCCCTCGGGCCAAAAAGTTTGTCCACCCCGCCTTAGACAGAGAGGAAAGACAGTAGCCAGGGCCCTGGCACCTGACTAACAAAAGCTACTGCTAGAACTGTGTATGTTCTCATTGATCTCACCAGTCGTGAGAATGTACATATCGAGAAGCAAATATAGGTTTATGGCATTCAAAGAACAGAATCAAAACATTGTTTGCAAAATGGACAGAGAGGAAAATGACTAAAGGAAGAAACAGGATGTTAAAATTGCTTATTAGTGTGTGTGAGTCTTTTCTAGGATTTCGAAAGAATTTGACTTGAACAGCAAATGTAGCTGGTTTATTTAAAAGTTTATTACAGATAATAATTATAAGTTTTGGGAAACCAAAATAGCAATCTCAACAAGTCAATGTATAGGGTCCTAATCAGTCTCTAGGTCACAAGTCTGAATGTTCTCTGCCTGCTTCTTAGTTGCACTCAAGCATATTAAACACAGGCTAGTATGCAATATAAAGATGCACCCCAGCCCCCAATTCTGCAATGATGGCAGATATTAGTGGCTCTGTGAATCGACCCAGCAGTCTACCCATGCAGAGATCATTGCAGGATTGGGGCTCTAGTGTGTAATTTATCTTGCATTCAAACACATACCTTTCTCCAGTGCTTTAAATTGATCGTGATTTTTTTAAGTTAACAGTGCTGTTGAAAACACAGCACAAGTGAATAGCTTAAATATCAAATGATATTCTTCTTCATTTGTATTGCTGTTGTGCTGAGGAGCCCCAATCACAGACCAGGGCTCTGTGGTGCTAGGCGCTGTACAAACACAGAACAAAAGGACAGCTCCTACCATAAAGAGCTCCCAGCCTACACACTTTTTAATTGAAGATAAAATTCACCAGAAAATGTAAGTTAGGGTTTTTGCTATTATCCCCTAATATGCAAGTAAGAAAACCAGTCACGCTTGTAAGATGGGTTTACAAAAAATGATCGTTTGTTAATCACTGGCAGTCACTGGGCCAGATCCTCAGCTGGTATAAACTGGCACAGTTTGTCAGTGGAGTTCTGCTGATGTTCACAAGGTGAGAGTGTGGTGAAGTGTGTTTGGTGCTGTACAAATGAAGAGATGGTTCCTGCCCTGAGGAGTTTATAATCAAAAACCTGATCATTCTTTGATTCAAGAGATCCAGCATTGGGCTTTTCTGTTAGTGCAATAGCTAGCGCACCAGACTGTGAGTCACCTGAGTTGGGTTCTATCCCCAGCCCGACCGTAGACTGGCTGTGTGATGTAAGGCACAAATTTTCTGCTTCAGATTCCTCATATGTAATATGTAACTGCTTCTGCTTATCCAACTTTGTGCAGCACTGTACAATCTACAGCTGGAAAGCCCAATACAAGTGCTAAGTATTATTGCTGTTTATTATTAAATGAACCATGAAGAATGTAAAAATCTTGAAAAGCAATACAAATAAGACTACTTGACAGTTGCCTTTGAATGTGTATTGATTTTAGATCCTTGTGAGCATGAAAACAAGGCTTTTGCATTTAGCATCTTGACGCAGAATTTTCGTTATTGTAATGCAGACTCATCGATTGGTGTTGAATGATTCAGGAAAGCTTCCCTATTGATTACTGTTGCTGACAGATAATTCTTGCCTTGAGGACTTGTCTAAATGAGACTTCACCCCCTCAAAAAAAAAATTCCCACAGTTGTTGCTTTTGGTACAACTCCACTGATTATTGCCATGGTGGGAGTGCTAGTGTAGAGATGTCACTGGCATTTTAAACACTGTGGACCTGATTTTCCATTCATAGAATCATAGAATCATAGAATATCAGGGTTGGAAGGGACCCCAGAAGGTCATCTAGTCCAACCCCCTGCTCAAAGCAGGACCAAGTCCCAGTTAAATCATCCCAGCCAGGGCTTTGTCAAGCCTGACCTTAAAAACCTCTAAGGAAGGAGATTCTACCACCTCCCTAGGTAACGCATTCCAGTGTTTCACCACCCTCTTAGTGAAAAAGTTTTTCCTAATATCCAATCTAAACCTCCCCCATTGCAACTTGAGACCATTACTCCTCGTTCTGTCATCTGCTACCATTGAGAACAGTCTAGAGCCATCCTCTTTGAAACCCCCTTTCAGGTAGTTGAAAGCAGCTATCAAATCCCCCCTCATTCTTCTCTTCTGCAGACTAAACAATCCCAGCTCCCTCAGCCTCTCCTCATAAGTCATGTGCTCTAGACCCCTAATCATTTTTGTTGCCCTTCGCTGTACTCTTTCCAATTTATCCACATCCTTCCTGTAGTGTGGGGCCCAAAACTGGACACAGTACTCCAGATGAGGCCTCACCAGTGTCGAATAGAGGGGAACGATCACGTCCCTCGATCTGCTCGCTATGCCCCTACTTATACATCCCAAAATGCCATTGGCCTTCTTGGCAACAAGGGCACACTGCTGACTCATATCCAGCTTCTCGTCCACTGTCACCCCTAGGTCCTTTTCCGCAGAACTGCTGCCGAGCCATTCGGTCCCTAGTCTGTAGCGGTGCATTGGATTCTTCCATCCTAAGTGCAGGACCCTGCATTTATCCTTATTGAACCTCATTAGATTTCTTTTGGCCCAATCCTCCAATTTGTCTAGGTCCTTCTGTATCCTATCCCTCCCCTCCAGCGTATCTACCACTCCTCCCAGTTTAGTATCATCCGCAAATTTGCTGAGAGTGCAATCCACACCATCCTCCAGATCATTTATGAAGATATTGAACAAAACGGGCCCCAGGACCGACCCCTGGGGCACTCCACTTGACACCGGCTGCCAACTAGACATGGAGCCATTGATCACTACCCGTTGAGCCCGACAATCTAGCCAGCTTTCTACCCACCTTATAGTGCATTCATCCAGCCCATACTTCCTTAACTTGCTGACAAGAATGCTGTGGGAGACCGTGTCAAAAGCTTTGCTAAAGTCAAGAAACAATACATCCACTGCTTTCCCTTCATCCACAGAACCAGTAATCTCATCATAAAAGGCGATTAGATTAGTCAGGCATGACCTTCCCTTGGTGAATCCATGCTGACTGTTCCTGATCACTTTCCTCTCCTCTAAGTGCTTCAGGATTGATTCTTTGAGGACCTGCTCCATGATTTTTCCAGGGACTGAGGTGAGGCTGACCGGCCTGTAGTTCCCAGGATCCTCCTTCTTCCCTTTTTTAAAGATGGGCACTACATTAGCCTTTTTCCAGTCATCCGGGACTTCCCCCGTTCGCCACGAGTTTTCAAAGATAATGGCCAAGGGCTCTGCAATCACAGCCGCCAATTCCTTCAGCACTCTCGGATGCAATTCGTCCGGCCCCATGGACTTGTGCACGTCCAGCTTTTCTAAATAGTCCCTAACCACCTCTATCTCTACAGAGGGCTGGCCATCTCTTCCCCGTTTTGTGTTGCCCAGCACAGCAGTCTGGGAGCTGACCTTGTTAGTGAAAACAGAGGCAAAAAAAGCATTGAGTACATTAGCTTTTTCCACATCCTCTGTCACTAGCTTGCCTCCCTCATTCAGTAAGGGGCCCACACTTTCCTTGGCTTTCTTCTTGTTGCCAACATACCTGAAGAAACCCTTCTTGTTACTCTTGACATCTCTTGCTAGCTGCAGCTCCAGGTGCGATTTGGCCCTCCTGATATCTTTCCTACATGCCCGAGCAATATTTTTATACTCTTCCCTGGTCATATGTCCAACCTTCCACTTCTTGTAAGCTTCTTTTTTATGTTTAAGATCCGCTAGGATTTCACCATTAAGCCAAGCTGGTCGCCTGCCATATTTACTATTCTTTCGACTCATCGGGATGGTTTGTCCCTGTAACCTCAACAGGGATTCCTTGAAATACAGCCAGCTCTCCTGGACTCCCTTCCCTTTCATGTTAGTCCCCCAGGGGATCCTGGCCATCTGTTCCCTGAGGGAGTCAAAGTCTGCTTTCCTGAAGTCCAGGGTCCGTATCCTGCTGCTTACCTTTCTTCCCTGCGTCAGGATCCTGAACTCAACCAACTCATGGTCACTGCCTCCCAGATTCCCATCCACTTTTGCTTCCCCCACTAATTCTACCCGGTTTGTGAGCAGCAGGTCAAGAAAAGCGCTCCCCCTAGTTGGCTCCCCTAGCACTTGCACCAGGAAATTGTCCCCTACGCTTTCCAAAAACTTCCTGGATTGTCTATGCACCGCTGTATTGCTCTCCCAGCAGATATCAGGAAAATTAAAGTCACCCATGAGAATCAGGGCATGCGATCTAGTAGCTTCCGTGAGTTGCCGGAAGAAAGCCTCATCCACCTCATCCCCCTGGTCCGGTGGTCTATAGCAGACTCCCACCATGACATCACTCTTGTTGCACACACTTCTAAACTTAATCCAGAGACACTCAGGTTTTTCCACAGTTTCGTACCGGAGCTCTGAGCAGTCATACTGCTCCCTTACATACAGTGCTACTCCCCCACCTTTTCTGCCCTGCCTGTCCTTCCTGAACAGTTTATAACCATCCATGACTGTACTCCAGTCATGTGAGTTATCCCACCAAGTCTCTGTTATTCCAATCACGTCATAATTCCTTGACATCACCAGGACCTCCAGTTCTCCCTGCTTGTTTCCAAGGCTTTGTGCATTTGTATATAAGCACTTGAGATAACCTGTTGATCGCCCCTCATTCCCAGTATGAGGCAGGAGCCCTCCCCTCACAGACCTTCCTGCCTGTGCTTCCTCCCGGTATCCCGCTTTCCCACTTACCTCAGGGCTTTGGTCTCCTTCCCCCGGTGAACCTAGTTTAAAGCCCTCCTCACTAGGTTAGCCAGCCTGCTGGCAAAGATGTTCTTCCCTCTCTTCGTAAGATGGAGCCCGTCTCTGCCCAGCACTCCTCCTTCATGGAACACCATCCCATGGTCAAAGAATCCAAAGCCTTCTCTCCGACACCACCTGCGTAGCCATTCGTTGACCTCCACGATTCGACGGTCCCTACCCAGGCCTTTTCCTTCCACGGGGAGGATGGACGAGAACACCACTTGCGCCTCCAACTCCTTTATCCTTCTTCCCAGAGCCACGTAGTCCGCAGTGATCCGCTCAAGGTCATTCTTGGCAGTATCATTGGTGCCCACGTGGAGAAGCAGGAAGGGGTAGCGATCCGAGGGCTTGATGAGTCTCGGCAGTCTCTCCGTCACATCACGAATCTTAGCCCCTGGCAAGCAGCAGACTTCTCGGTTTTCCCGGTCAGGGCGGCAGATAGATGACTCAGTCCCCCGGAGGAGAGAGTCCCCGACCACCACCACCCGCCTTCTCCTCTTGGGAGTGGTGGTCGTGGAACCCCCAACCTCAGGACATCGCATCTCATGCCTCCCAACCAGCGGAGTCTCCTTCCGCTTTCTCCCCCCAGACATATCATCTGGTCCACTCTCCGCATTGGTACCTGTGGAGAGAACATGAAAGCGGTTAGTTACCTGTGTCTGTGTTACTGGAACCCGGACATTCCGCTTACCTCTTCTGGAGGTCACATGTTGCCAAGCTTCTTCACTGGCCTCTTGGCTCCTCTGTGCAACCTGCTCTACATCTTTAGAGCTTTGTGCCCCTAGAAGGCTATCCTGAGTTTGGTCCAGAAAATCCTCAGTCTCTCGTATACAACGCAGGGTCGTTACCTGTTGCTCCAGACCTTCAATCTTCTCTTCCAATATGGAGACCAGCTTGCACTTTGTACAGACAAAGTCGCTTCTGTCCTGTGGAAGAAAGACAAACATGGCACATCCAGTGCAGGTCACAACAGCTGAATCCCCCCCTTCCATATCACCTACCTACTACGGAGCTTCCTCAGAGACGTTGGCCATTGCCCTGTACCTTGTGTGGTCATTTACACAGTGCAGAATGGGTGAAAAATGCTACTGAGTCTGAAAGGTAGAATTTTGTTCCTAGTTTGCACTGGTGTAAATAACTAAGCAAGATGCAGGGCAATGGAGAATTGGACTCTGTGTTGACTACATCAGCTTTGATTTAGAGTTTGGGTCCCATCTCTAATCATTAAATATATCTCATCCTAACAACCTTTCTACCCTTCTTGTTGAGTACACAGAGAAAGGCCCAGATTGTGGTTTTGTTTAGTTTCACACCCTGGTTTGTCCTCTTCATCCTTACAAAATCTTCTGTCATCTTTAAAAGGCTAAGTTTTCCCTCTTTCTCTGGCCTCTCAGCTGAAGCACCTGGTACCTTTTAAGTTTCACTTGCTGACATTTGAGGCTTTCATGATGGGAGTGCTAATGTCTCTGAGGACACCATCTGTCACGGTTGATTCCTAACTTTGGCACTTGGAGTGCAAAAGGTGGGGGCCCACAAGGATTTTAAAAAGTAATACTTGCCATGCCAGGCTTGTATTAAAGAAAAGGAGTACTTGTGGCACCTTAGACTAACAAATTTATTTGAGCATAAGCTTTTGTGAGCTACAGCTCACTTCATCGGATGCATTCAGTGGAAAATACAGTGGGGAGATATATATACACACACAGAGAACATGAAACAATGGGTTTTATCATACACACTGTATGGAGAGTGATCACTTAAGATGAGCTATTACCAGTAGGAAGGAGGCGGGGAAGGAGGAAAACCTTTTGTGGTGATAATCAAGGTGGGCCATTTCCAGCAGTTAACAAGAACATCTGAGGAACATTTGGGGACAATGTATACCTTCAAATCAGCGGAACTGCAATGGGTACTCACATGGCCCCACAGTATGCCAACATTTTTATGGCTGACTTAGAACAACACTTCCTCAGCTCTCGTCCCCTAATGGCCCTATTCTACTTGCGCCACATTGATGACATCTTCATCATCTGGACCCATGGAAAAGAAGCTCTTGAGGAATTCCACCATGATTTCAACAATTTCCATCCAACCATCAACCTCAGCCTGGACCAGTCCACACAAGAGATCCACTTCCTGGACACTACGGTGCTAATAAGTGATGGTCACATAAACACCACTCTATATCGGAAACCTACTGACCGCTATTCCTACCTACATGCCTCTAGCTTTCATCCAGGTCATACCACACGATCCATTGTCTACAGCCAAGCTCTACGATATAACTGCACTTGCTACAACCCCTCAGACAGAGACAAACACCTACATGATCTCTATCATGCATTCTTACAACTACAATACCCACCTACTCAAGTGAAGAAACAGATTGACAGAGCCAGAAGAGTACCCAGAAGTCACCTACTACAGGACAGGCCCAACAAAGAAAATAACAGAACGCCACTAGCCATCACCTTCAGCCCCCAACTAAAACCTCTCCAATGCATCATCAAGGATCTACAACCTATCCTGAAGGACGACCCATCGCTCTCACAGATCTTGGGAGACAGGCCAGTCCTTGCTTACAGACAGCCCCCCAACCTGAAGCAAATACTCACCAGCAACCACACAACAGAACCACTAAGCCAGGAACCCATCCTTGCAACAAAGCCCGTTGCCAACTCTGTCCACATATCTATTCAGGAGACACCATTATAGGGCCTAATCACATCAGCCACACTATCAGAGGCTTGTTCACCTGCGCATCTACCAATGTGATATATGCCATCATGTGTCAGTAATGCCCCTCTGCCATGTACATTGGTCAAACTGGACAGTCTCTATGTAAATAATAAATGGACACAAATCAGACGTCAAGAATTATAACATTCAAAAACCAGTTGGAGAACATTTCAATCTCTCTGGTCACACGATTTCAGACCTGAGAGTGGCTATCCTTCAACAAAAAATCTTCAAAAACAGACTCCAACGAGAGACTGCTGAATTGGAATTAATTTGCAAATTGGATACAATTAACTTAGGCTTGAATAGAGACTGGGAGTGGATGAGTCATTACATAAAGTAAAACTATTTCCCCATGTTATTTCTCCCCCCATCCCACCCCCCACTGTTCCTCAGATGTTCTTGTTAACTGCAGGAAATGTCCCACCTTGATTATGATATGACCACAAAAGGTTTTCCTCCTTCCCCCCCCTTCCTGCTGCTAATAGCTCATCTTAAGTGATCACTCTCCTTACAGTGTGTATGATAAAACCCATTGTTTCATGTTCTCTGTGTGTGTATATAAATCTCCCCACTGTATTTTCCACTGAATGCATCCGATGAAGTGAGCTGTAGCTCACGAAAGCTTATGCTCAAATAAATGTGTTAGTCGCTAAGGTGCCACAAGTACTCCGTTTCTTTTTTGCGAATACAGACTAACACGGCGGCTACTCTGAAACCTGAGGCTTGTATTAAACTCCCATGGTTACAGCTTTTCTCTGACCTTGGCTTGGTAAACACTTCCACCACTCAAATGCAAAACCCCTTTTTTGGAAGGGACATTTCGGAAAACCCAGGCAGGTACACTTGGAAATTCCTTCCTGTGGGGTACCCTCAAGCCTTTTCACCCCTCCTCTGGTGAAGAGCTGAGAAAGAAAACAAAGGAAACTAGCTGTTGCCACCATCTAATTAAACAACATGTGCACAAACCTCTTAGGACTCCAAATACCCAATCCTGTTCTTAAAAAAGTTAAATTTTATTAAAAACAAAAGAAAGAAAATACATCTGGAACTTAGGCTTTTGCTAGATTTTAAAAGAGCAATTCCAAAAATGAAGGACCCAAAATAGCTTTCTTGGGGGTTCAGCTTGAAGGTTCCAAGCAAACAAAAGCACCTAGGGTTAGTACAGAGGAGTTCACTAGCCCTAAGAAATAAACAGAAATAAACCTCATCACATCTTTCTATATTATTCTATATATTCTAATTATTCCTGATCTACTTACACATTTGGGAGTTCCAAATAAGTAGTTCTAGCTGTGATCTGATGATTTATGATCATACCTGGCTTAAAGCTTCTCATAGCATAACTGCTCCCTGTTCCCCTCTTTCCCGGAGAACAACCACAGAGACAAAGGGGAAGTTGTTTCCCATTTTAAAAAGTTATAGCCTTCCCGTTGGCTCTTTCAGTCAGGTGCCCACTCCCTTTCCTTCACCTGGGGAACTTTTTTAACCCTTTACAGGTAAAGCAAGCAGACAACAGCCACCAAGAGGGACTTTATAGCTAACTGGCTGGTTAGATGTCCTACCTCCTACCTCCCCCCCTCTTCATTTATCACACCGTCACTGACAGATGTGACCTGTAAGATACAGCAGTGCTCCCAGATCCAATACGTTTCCATGTTCTATATAACACTTCAGACATTTATTTCTAATATAATTGGAAGTGATCGTCTTAATGTCAGCATGAAGAGGATACTCAAAGTTAATGGCTTGAATAATGCAATGTCCCTTCCCCCAACATGTTGAACTCTCTTAAATGACCCCTTAAATTTGATTGACAGGTCAGGCCACTCCCAACTGCATGATGAATATGACTAAATTGCAAGGTGCCCCAGAGAAACAGGCTACTATATTTCAGCAGGACGCATCAGGCTACTGCCTTAGGCTAATACCCAGGTATTATAACCTTTATCCATGATCTCATTCTACATTAACAAACATTAATTAATGCTCACAACACTCCTGTGAGAACATTAGGTTTAACAAATCTCAGATCAATAAAATGGTTTCAATTTTTTCGAAATGTGAATTAAAGCAGGTTTTGTTTGCATTTCAACATTTTTCCCTATCGCGTTTGCAACTCAGACATTGCAGCAGAACTTGTGCTGGAGAGGCAAAAGGGACAAGAGACTAGGGACAGAAATGAAACAGACTTAATCTCTCTTTATTTTCCTAGTGGAGAGAAAAGCACAAAGTAAACAAGCAGCATAACTAAGGTCATGTCTACACTACAAAATTATGTTGACCTAATTTATGTCAGCATACAGCCATCACAGTTGTTAAATCACTTGTGTGTGTGCACACTTGGCTCCTTGTGTTGGCAGTGTGTGTCCTCATCAGGAGCGCTAGTATCAATTATACCATCAGTGTGGAGTAGGGGTGGGCAAACTACTGCCCGCGGGCTGGATCTGGCCCATCAGGGCTTTGAATCTGGCCTGCGGGATTGCCCCCCGTAATGCCACAGGCCCTGCCCCACTCTCAGAAGCGGCCGGCACCATGTTCCTGCGGCCCCAGGGGGCGGGGCAGAGGGCTCTGTGTGTTGCCCTTGCTCCAGGCACCGCCCCCTGCTGCTCCCATTGGCTGGGAATGGGGAATCGCGGCCAATGGGAGCTTTGGGGGAGGTACCTGGAGGCGTGGCAAGGGCAGCATATGGAGCCCAGTGCCCGCCCCTCCCCCAGGGGCCATGCAGGGGTGGATCTGCCACCCCAGAGCCGCTTTAAGTAAGCAGCGCTGGGCTGGAGCCCGAACCCCTCCTGCACCTCGCCCCCCAACTCCTGTCTGCACCTCACACCCCTCCTGCACCTCAACTCCCTGCCCTAAGCCCCCTATCTGTACCTCACACCCCTCCTGCACCTCAACTCCCTACCCTGAGCTCCCTGTTGCACCCTGCACCCCTGTGCACCCCAACCCCCTGCCCTGAGCTGTCTGTTGCACCCTGCACCCCTCCTGCACCCCAACCCCCTGCCCTGAGCTCCCTGCCGCAGTCCGCACCCCTCCTACACCCTTGCCCTGAGCCCCTCCTGCACTCTGCATCCCTCCTGCACCCCAACCCCCTTCCCTGAGCCCCCTCAAACACCGCGCACCCCTCCTTTCCCCCAATCCCTTGCCCTGAGCCCATTCCTGCACTCCCTCCCGCACCCCAATCCCCTGCCCTGGCCCTGCATACAATTTCCCCACCCAAATGTGGCCCTTGGCTCAAAAAGTTTGCCCACCTGTGGTGTGGAGCATTGTGGGACAGCTCCTGAAAGCCAGTAACAGTCGACGTAAGCAATGCAGGGTCTACACTGACACTCGTTGACCTAACTACATTGACCATGACTCTGCGGAGCATGGGGAAGTAGTGTTACTCAATCGGTGCAGAGAGGCACTTACATCGGCAGGAGCCAAATTTAAGTGAAGGCACTTCCACAGCGCAGTCGACGCAAGGCAGCTTACCTTGACTTAACCCTGTAGTGTACACCAGGTCTTTAGTAAACAAGGTCAGGTTAAACAGTGAGTGAGTGGCAAACCCAAGTTCTGACTCCCAGTTCCCTACTCTGATCAATTAAGATTACTGCCAGACTATAAGGAACTGGTTTATACTTAAAAATTAGATCTCTCTAGCTGCATAGTTCAGGGCTGTGAAAAATTTCACAATCTGAGCACTATAGTTAGGTCAACCTAACCTCTGGTGTAGATGCAGCTAGGTCAAAGGAAGAATTCCTCTGCCAACCCATCTATTAGATGGACTAACTATCGACAGAAAAACCCCTTCTGTCAAACTAGGACATCTACGCTATGGTGCAACAGCAATCCAGCTGCTGTATCACAGCTGTACCACTGTAGCGTAGACACGGCCTATGTTACAAATTAGAAAGTTCCATGGCTCAGAGACGTTGAACAAACTCAGCATTGGTCTGTCTCTCAGATGATGTTACTATATTTGGAGATTTTAAGGCCAGCAAAGATCATTGTGATCACTTAGTCAGATCTTGACATGCAGTAGTTTAGGTTATTGTACTAGGAAATGACTGAGTTGTTATGTTAACAATAACTGTCAGCCATAGGTCCTCTGTGACTGGTATTCAAAACAGTTTAACAGTAAGTCTCAATCATGCCTTCTGCAATGGTATTGGAAATGGTTCCTTTCCCCATCTATACTATCAGTTAATTTGTCATCAAGGCCAGTTCTGGAACCCATTGTTGGCAAGAGATCAGTTTTCCAGTGTAGATGGAGCCAAAGGGACATTCTACTCTCCCCAGAGCCATGGATTACAACCTTCAGTATAAGAACTGAGTGAAACAGCAAGAAGCTGTGAGAAGTATAGTGAATTCTATGACAACAAACTGGTTTTAGAGACATTGCACTAAGTACACCCAGCAATTAAATGTTCTGTTTTCATTACAAAGGCTTGCCATGCCACAGCCTTTTGCATTCACCTCCAGCCACTGGATATATGTGGCATTGCCTACAGGCATTTTGAAAGCCCACTATTAGTCTGCTGATTCTGTTGCCTACTTTCGTCTCTTCCAACACACCGACCGACCCCCATTATTTATTATCCTCTGCGCCTCCTTCTTTAACCACTAGGTGTCACTGGGCCTCACAACAAAAGTTCATTTACTTGCTGGTTCTTCCTAAGTAATGGGAAATGATCCATGCTGATAAACAGGAGCCAGAGAATGAATCTGCACGGTATTCCCTAAAGCAATCTTTGGAATAGTTGCATTTTAGTATCAATAGCTGGTAAATTCATCTGGAAGTGCAGAGCACATGTTGAATTGGGGGTGGTTCCTGGGCCAGTTTTCAATCACTTCACTTGTTTTTGTAATAAATGTAGCTCTGGTGAAAGGTGCTATCAAGGGCAATAGCAGTGCAAGCTTCCCCCACACTTAAACAAAGTGCTACAATCCTAACCTTTCAGGTTTCAGAGTAGCAGCCGTGTTAGTCTGTATTCGCAAAAAAGAAAAGGAGTACTTGTGGCACCTTAGAGACTAACAAATTTATTTGAGCATAAGCTTTCATGAGCTACAGCTCACTTCATTGGACCACTAGGGGAGAGTAGGTAATTCAGTGTCTGAGTTCATTTTATCCTTGACTTCCCCTCTCAGAGTGCCCCCAAGGCAGTAAGTTAACACAGGACATTGCAATGGTTTTGTGACTGGGGATCGGAACACAGGGTACAACCTGCTCACTTTGCATTGGTCCGCAAACAGCCAACATAAAATCTCTCCGTTGCCACTGACCTAACCTAGATTTAAACAGGTAATCTGAATTCTCAGGTGAAATGATCCATGTCCCATTAACAATCAACTCCTTGCGTCATCCAATCCCTTGTTGTTGCTGCTGTTTTTTAATGATTTAAAATGATTATTACTTAAGGCTTAATCTTGCACCTCTTTGAGGCAAGGACTGTCTTTTTGCTCTGAGTTTGTGTAGTGACTAGCACAATGAAGTTCTGAAGTTCTGTGACTGGGGCTCCTAGACTCTACAATAACACAAATAATAAACTAAATAGTAAAGCTTCCATTAATTTTTTAAAAAAAAACTTTTATTTTTATTGATTTTATATAAAATATAAACACATAAAACAAAATGTATGTAAATACACGCACAAGATGGAAACACCATATAAATTACAAAATTCATTGCTTATTATTTATAAAACCTGGAAAAACAAAAACAAAACATAACCAAACAAAAAATCCTGAACCCACAGAGGTGATGCAGGGCATTGATTATTTAAGTGACTAAATACCTAAATAAGTGAGAATATAACCTATGAGTATCGGGGAGTATTATATACTAAATTGCAAAAGTATGCAATAGTTTCGTGTGTGACCAAACATCCTCATTTTTTCCCCAAGCGTTTCTATTAGATGGAGTCATTTTTTCCACTAATGCAGTAGTAAGAGCTCACTATGCCAGTCTGTTTATGAGGGAGGAACGGCAGAGTTCCATTTTCTCAAAATAACTCTTCTGGGTACTAAAATAGTTACTGCAATCCATTTCTCAATGTTAACTGGTAATACCAGCTCATCCAGCACCCCTAAAATACACAAGTTTGGAGAAGGAAAGATAGCAACACTTAAAGTTTTTGAGAGAGCACTGAATATGGTGTTCCTGAACACATGCATTTTTAGGTATAGAGGATGTGTGACAGGTTGGCATGTGGCTGTTTGCATCTCCACCATTGTGTTGTCACTCTAGCCTTGAACAAATGTTGGGGAGTCCAGTAGTATCTGGAAGAACAAGTCTCTTTCACATTAAGCCAGGTATCCTCCCAGGTTTCTGTTGTAATAATAAGGCTAAGTTCTTTCCCCCATTTTTCTTTGAGACCTACACATAATTCCTACAAAGTGACTTTTGTTTCCATATTTCTTAACCTGTTCTTTTAGAGGAGAGAAAGTTGAAACAGACCAGTTGTCTCCATCCTTGCATGAATCCTTGAGCATAGCCTCTGAAAGAAGGAACTGTGAGACAGCGGTAGCTGATATTTCTTACACATGTAATTGAAGGAGACCAGTCTACCATCTTATAATGTGTCTTTAATTTTTGTTCATCCTTTTCCTATCCAAATTGTTTTAAGCATGGAGTTGGCCTTGACCCTGATGCATGGGTTACCCCACAGTGGTATGAGAAGAAAATTAGTAAGATTGGATGCTGTAACAGGCTTAACATGTTGCAGGGAGCCCCATGTAGATACAAAGATTAGATTGGATTTTCCCTTAAGAGTGTGAGTAACCTCTTAAGGTATATAAAAGAAGGGAGGGAACCAAATGGCATAGCTAAACTTTTTTCAATCTCATAACCAGGCTGGTGTATATACAGAGCAACTGGAGGAGCACCACCTTACAATGGATGCATTTGGAATTCTAGATAATATACATGCATATCTGGCAACCGCATACCTCTAGTTGCCAGGATTTTTTAAGGGTCTTGTGTGACAAGAGAGGATGTTTTTTATCCCATAAAAATTAAATGATAAACCTATTTATGTGAGCAAAGAGCAAGGGAGAGACTTTGGAAGGCAATAGGCTAATGATACAAGTCATTCTTGGGCAGATATTCATTTTGGCTATTTCTATTCTCCCCAATAAAGACAGAAGAAGGAGACACAACCGCTATACGTCTTTGGAAATTTCTTTTAATAGATAGTCCATATTTATAGAAACAATTTTGGAAAGATAGGCCAAATGTTGACACCTAAATAAGTTATTTCCTTGCCTATTTGAAATGGAAAATGCTGAAATTGAGAAGAATCCTGTCTTTGGGATATATTTATTGCTTGTGTTTTATTCCAGTTAATGTAAAAACTAGAGATCTTTCCAAAAATATCAACTGCATTCAGTAATGATGGATTCCATTAACTTCTGTGATGCTGGATTCTGGATTCTGCTGGATGCCAGGCATTTAATCACAGCAGAAACCAAACAAAAGTTATTTCTTTCCCCAATTGTTTTGGTTGAATTGAAACACACACAAAAAGATGTGAATAGATATGAAAAGCCAGGCACACCCTGTACACTTGGAAAGTTTCCACAACAGCTCCTTAAATCAGAAGGAGAACAGGGTTTTGAAAGGCTCAGAACCTAGAATATAAATGATCTCTGCTCTATCACGTTCTCCCGCTGAGCTTTACCCCATCACGACTACTGGCTTAAATTAGCATGCCATTGTAAAGGAAAATGTCAAGATAAAAACAAAGTATCTTAAAAATAAATTCCTTCCTTGTGTTACTAACAGTCTCATAGATTATTATCAGAGAGTTCTTTAAAATCTAATTAACTTTTCATTATTTATCTCATGTTTTCTCTTTGAACTTCATTGGTCATACATGATGAAACTCGATTGGCCATAGACCAACCCCTAAACAATGGGGATTAGAAAGAAATTTTCCTTGTGAGCAGGTTATTCCATAACTACCTTCTGTAGTTTCTTACACCTTCCTCTAAAGCAGTGGTTCTCAAAGCCGGTTCGCCGCTTGTTCAGGGAAAGCCCCTGGCGGGCTGGGCCAGTTTGTTTACCTGCCGGCTCTGCAGGTTCGGCCAATCATGGCTCCCACTGGCTGCGGTTTGCCGCCCAGGCCAATGGGGGCTGTGGGAAGCAGCATGGGCTGAGGGATATGCTGGCTGCCCTTCCCGCAGCCCCCATTGGCGTGGAGTGGCGAACCGCGGCCAGTGGGAGCCGCGATCGGCCGAACCTGTGGACGCAGCAGGTAAACAAACAGGCCCGGCCTGCCAGGGGCTTTCCCTGAAGAAGTGGCGGACCGGCTTTGAGAACCACTGCTCTAGCATTTGGTACTGACAGCATTTCACTGTCAGAGACAGAATGCTGAACTGCAGGGGCCACTAGTTTGATCCACTATGGTAATTCCTCTACTCAAGTTTTCCCGAGGCATCTTGGGAACTGCACCTCCCATGGCCAGGCCCACTATGTATATAATATATAACTAAGCAGGAGACAGGGGAGCTAAAGTGAAATCTTCTCCTCTAGCTGAGGCCTGGTTTACACTTAAAATTTAGATTGACCTAGCTATGTTGCTTAGGGTGTGAAAAATTCACATCCTAAACCACAGTAGTTAAGCCAACTTACCCCCACAATGTAGACATGACTAGGCTGATGGAGAATTCTTCCATTGACCTAGTTCCCATCACTCAGGAAGATGGATTACTTACATCAATGGAAAAAAACTTTCCATCAATAGAGGAAGACAGCTGTGCCCAAAGGGAGACATGACCTGAATCAACGTGAACCTAGCTGGTCTCAACTGGACTTCACTCTTGCATAGATCAGTGTATTCTGAACAGTTACAGCATGGAGATTCTACAGCTGGCACCAGCCCTGGATCAAGAGCCTGTTCTGTCCAGTGTGAAAGAGTAAAGAGATTTTTATTTGCACATTTCTCCTCACCTCAGAACATTGACAACTAATTAACTCTATTAAGACTTCAGTCCACGTTTCCTTGAAATATTAAGCAACAAACAGATTTAATCCATCTAAGTCTCTGCTGGCCATCTACCAACAGAACAAGTATGAAATATGATACTAGATGAAATAATTCTCTCTCTCTTAAAGGAATTGTTCAAGTGGACTACACAAGATGCATAGATGGACTCTTCATCCCCAACCTGCATAGTCCATTACATAGTAAAAT
Organism: Dermochelys coriacea; assembly: GCF_009764565.3. Taxonomy (NCBI): domain Eukaryota; kingdom Metazoa; phylum Chordata; order Testudines; family Dermochelyidae; genus Dermochelys; species Dermochelys coriacea. The sequence goes on from NC_050073.1 coordinate 47,728,660, forward strand.
GAATCCTATTTAACAAAAATTTTTTACCACACTGTTTTCTCCAGAAGGGGTACCCATAACCCCTGTGCATGAATTCATTATCCATCATGGTCCCCATTCCCTAAACAGTGATTTGGACGTAAATGTAATGAGTTTATTCTGAACACATTGTGGCCCCGATATTAGATTTTCTTTGGCAAAAGTTTTGCATGCATTAGCAGTACATTAAGCAGGCACATTAGATTAGGGTTTATAGTGAATGCTTCTCTGCAGGAAGTACTGGAACGGAATGTCCCATAAACAGCTAAAATAGCAGTGTTGGTGTCATGATGTGTCAGGCACTCAGTGCTCTTTGCTTTGGAAAGGTCAGAGTGCAGCATGACAAAATAAGGGCTTTAGAATGTGCATTAGCCCTCAGAAAACTCCCATGGTATGGGCATTATTAGACAGATGTGGAAACTGAGGCATAGTCTGAAATTATTTGACTCTCCCAAGGTCACACAGCAAGTTGGTGGCAGACCTGGGAATAATACTGAGGTCTTCTGTCGCTGAGGCCTTCACTTTAAACTCAAGACCATGCTTTCAGTAAACAGGTTTGTACCTGGCTTAGGCTGGGAATTAAATGTTTCATTACAGTAGTGTCTGGTAGCCTCAGTTGTCCATTCTACTACTCCCCCATGTTAAGCAGCACAACTAGAAATCTTGACTCAGGTGAAGAATAGAATGGGGATAGCCAGGGAGGCTGCAAGTCAAGACTGAGGTGCATTTTCTGAGTTGTGTGGAGTCCCAAACTGTAATAGCTGCACATATTGAGGCTCAAGAATGGGATGTGAAGGAATGGGCAGAGGGCTGGGGGGAAGAAGAACTCTAATAGAAGTGGATGCTCCTGCAGGTGAAGAGTGAAATACAGTGGTAGAGGAGCCTGGAGCCCAGGTCTGACATAACAGGGCACTGCCAGCAGCAGCGTTTGTGGCTCTGTTCAGTACCATCAGTATCTCACTTTCAAAGGCATAACACTCACCCTTAAATTATTAAGTAGCCATAGTTCTTAGATTAAATTAGCTGTGTCTTTGATCACATTGGGATTGGATGGGTTAAAATGATCACATGCCAGGTTGCCCTCAGAATAGCTTGTGGGCATTTGCTGTCAGGAGCACACTGAAAATTTCCTCATGGTACACACAACTGCACCACACTCACCCTGCAGTGGCAGTTTGGCTCTTGTCCTGAGGGGCTGGGCCTTGCTCCCTGCTCCGGAAATTGCACCCTGTTGCGTGGAGTCGCATGACAGAGGGGCCACCAGGCCAAATTTCAGTGAATGGCGTTGTGAACTGGTGAATTGGGTCACAATATCACTTGGTTTGGAGCCCTCTTGAACAGGGGACCCATGGCAAACTCCCTCTTTTGCCCCCCCATCTGGGTGGCCTGTCCCACAATTGGTGCCCCTGCCAATAATACACACCATACATCTGCAGGCACTATTGTTTACAGTCTTTTCCAGTCAGACTTGCTGTGCAGAAAGGAACACGTGACAAAAAATTCTTCTGGGAAATTCAATATTTAATGGAGGTGCCTCGGGAATGCATCCATATCTTGATCTTTAGTCTGATTCTTTGATATGCCAAGGAGAGCACCTAGGCACCGGTCTGTTTGTGTTTTTTTTCTCTGGCTGGCTGGTACATCAGTCAAATAAGTTGACATCATCCCTAGTTCTCACAATGGGAATATTGTACATTGACTGCAGGCACAAATCCTCATTCAGCAACAGGAATCAAGCCTCATGGTACCAGGGCTTGAATTGAAGGCATACTGAGGAGTGGCACAGCCTTAAAAATGGCATTGTTAGACCTAAAAATTGTCTCCACATCCCCAAAATTACAGTTGTTGTTTACCCTCCATACTCCCCCACATACATCTCCCATTCCCCTGATACATTTTATTACAACCATACTAGGATCTTCTAATTGAGTAGAGCCATCCCTCATCTTCATTCCAAAACATCCAAGACAATCCTTATTATCTTGTTTGTCTTAGAGGAGTCTCAAATTTATCCTGCATCTCTTGATGCAGTGCTGCGAAGCCTGCATCTTCATGTGGTGATGTTGAGTTAGTATGAGGTGATGTAATGCTGTGATGTAACTTCATCATACCATGATACAAACATCACAGTGTTGCAGCATGGGCTTTATTGTATTTCCCAAGTCCCAGCAACATAACATTCACCCTCCAATGAATAAGAACCTAGATTTGTTGTGTTAAATCAGTTCTGTGTCACTGACTACAGTGGGCAGAATTTATTCCGGTATCTTTGGACACAGCCTACATCAGATAGGTGTTTAAGTGCAAGTACTTTTGTCCTGCAGGAGAAATGCCTAACGACAGAAACCTTAAGGCTGAGTCGAAACTGCAGATCCAGGTTGTTGGGATCCCAGGTATACATGTTTTCGTCATGCCATCTACCTACACTTGATAGCTTTGTAGTTGTAATATATAGGGAAGTAGTATTGTCTAGCAGTGGATTGAGCCTGGAACTGACTGTCAGAAGCTCCAGAATTCTGATACTTGTATTGCCATAGTTTGATCTTGGACAAATCACTGAGTGCCTGATTTTAAGAGTAGTTGAGTACATCCAGCTCCTATCAAACTCTGAAAAGCAGGTCAGTACCCTTGTTGCTTCAGTTTTCCCCTCTATAAAATGGGGATAATACTTTACCTCAAAGGCAAGTTGTGATTTTTATTTAAATCATTTTAATACAGCACCCCAGATGTGTGACATATTACTGCTCTAAACACATGATTGATTTAAAGTGATATCAGTGAAGAAAACCTATTACTGAAATACATTTCATCATGTGGGATCCCCAAGCATTTAATAAAATATACTTATAGAGTAAACACTTCACCCATCACTGAAATGTAGCCACTTCTAAAGTGGAACATATCAGCTGATTAACAAGTGCACAGAGTTACTATATAATAGTTTAGGATAAGAAGCAAAGAAGAATCTCTTGTCTAAGGAGAATTTAGCATTTAATCCATACTTGTACCAAAGGTATCATAGGATCTTTAAGCAGTCAAGACCCTGTTTGTAACATTTCATTGAGAAACAGATGATTCAAAACCCCTACTTAAAATAATTTGAAAATAAAACAAAACCAAAAAACAGTCCCCTAGAGAGAAATAATGGCTGCAGTGAGAAAGATGCTGGTGAGATTGACCCAGATCTTCAAAGGTATTTAAGTGCCTACCTCCCATTGATTTAAATGGAACTTAGGAGCCTAAATATCTTTGAGAACCCTGACTTTAATATTTTCCCTGTATGGCACTTCAAAAGGAATAAATAAGCATTTGACATGCTGGTCAATGGAAGGTCTTTGTTTACATTAGCAGGTTACATTAACAGTGTATGGAGGAAGTGGTTTGTTAGTGAATCACAGAGAAATATGCTGCATTTTTACCAAGTGATGCAAGGACACTTTTCCCCCCCAAAGCAGACGTTCAGATAATTCTTTAAGGATCAGCAGAAATTCTGGTTTCATTCAACTTTGGAAGGCAAAGTCTGTAATTAAAAAAAATTCCTTCCTTCCTGGAACAAGAAATGTAAAAATAAGGATAGTGTATTTCCAACTTCTACTAAGGGAGGTGAGAATATAGCCACTTATTTTTGCCACAAGACTGTATGTACATCTTATTTCTTGAAAGAGACAGATTTCAAATGTGCATGTCCCCATATAATAATAAATATGGTGAACTAAACAGTTTCAAATATAAATATGCTTATATGTGTTTCTTTTTACAGCAGCATATGGGCAAGATATGAAGGCCTACAGAACTTCCATCCATCCTGATTTCCAAGGCAGCTGCAGCATGCACTACTGGACTAGACATGGGACTGAGAACAAGGGATTCCTGTGTTCTGACTAGGGTTGCCAACTGTCTAATCACACAAACCCAAACACCCTTGCCCTGCCCCTTCTCTGAGGCCTCACCCCCTGCTCACTCCATTCCCCCTCCCTCTGTTGCTTACTCTCCTCCACCCTCAATCACTTTCACCAGGCTAGGTCATGGGGTTGGGGTGCAGGAGGCAGGCCTGGATTAATGCAGGGGCTTTTGGAGCTGCAGCCCAGGGCTTCGGGCTAAGGGGGGGCCCAGAGGCCGAATATGGCCGGCTGCTTCTTTTCATCTGGCCCGCGGCAAGTCTCCACGCCGCAGGCCGGGCACTGTCCCTCGGGCCCCCGCACTGGTTGGAGCCTTGAGTGCCGACTTCACGATGTGCCCCTGCAGCCCCTAGGCCAGGGGCTTTCAGGGAATCTCTGTGCGCTGCCCTCGCCCCCAGTGCAGGCTCTGCAGCTCCTATTGGCTGGGTACTGCAGCCAATGGGAGCTGTGGGGGTGGCATCTGAGGGCACCACGCAGAGCGGCCTGGCCCCTCTGCCTAGGGGCCGGACATCTCAGCCACCTCGGGGAGCAGATCCTGCCTTAGCCCTGCTGCACCGCTGACCAGGAGCTGCCCGAGGTAAGCGTCTCTTGGCTGGAGCCTGCATCCCCTCCCGCACCCCAATACCCTATTCGAACACGGAGCCCCCTCCTGCACCCAACTCCCTCCCAGAACCTTCACCCCAAACCTCCTGCTGTACCCCAATCCCCTGTCCTATCCCTGGCCCCATCCCAGAGCACACTCCACCCAGCTGGAACTGCACCCCCTCCCACATCCCAATCCTCTGCCCCAGACCTGAGCCCACTCCCCCACTCCAAAACCCCGGGGCCCCAAAAAATCTAATTGTCCCAGGCCCACAGGAGAGTTAATCCAGCCCTAGTAAGAGGGGGTGTCGGGTGTGGGTTCTGGGAGGGAGTTTGGGTATGGGGTGCAGGCTCTGGGCTGAGGCAGTGGGTTGGGGTGCAGGTGGAGGGGTGCAAGTTCTGGCTGGGTGCCACTTACCTAGGGAGGCTCCCAAACTCGACTGGCACATCCCTTTGGCAGCAGCTCCTAGGTGGGAGGGACAAGGGGCCTTTTCATGCTGCTCCTGCCCACAGGCACCTCCCCCGCTGATCCCATTGGCCACAGTTCCTGGCCAATGGGAGCTGCGGAGTCAGCATTCAGGGTGGGGCAGCGTGCAGAGACCCTCTACCCCCACCCAGAGGCCATAGGGACATGCCAGCCGCTTCCGGGAGCGGCGTGGAGCCAGGGTAAGCAAGGGGCCTGCCTTAACCCCACTGTGCTGCCAGACATTTAACGCTTAAAATCTCCCCGTTTTGCTTCAGTAGCCTCTGGGAGATAGAGCCTGATTCTGGGAGACTCTCAGCAAAACTGAGAGTTCTGACCTTGGCTTGGACATTGACTTTCCCTGTCTTCTTGGTCAACGCACTTAAAGCTACACTTTTAAAAAGTGGGTGCCTCCGTTTTTGGGTGTCCATGTGCCTCATTTTCAGAAGCATTGCACACCCAGAAATCTAGTTTGCAGTCAGCAGGAGCTGCAAGCATTCTGACAATCAGAACTCAAGTATCTCAGATTGAGCATCCAAAATCTAAGGCCATTGAAAATCAGAGGACACCTTGTAAAACATAGACCTTAACCTTTCTGCCTTTGTTTGCCCACCAGAACAATAGTGACAATAATCCCTATCTCACAGAGAGGTTATGAAAGTTAATGGAAAGCATTATAAGTCCTAAATTTAGCAATATATGTATATAAACTCTCCTGCAGATGAGGCTGTAGAATTCCACCTATTTGGGCAACAGTCCCTTGCAAAAAACTTCTCAAATCTTGGCTAATAGGAATATACTCCAATACAAGCAGCCCCTGCTCTGCGTCTCCTTCCACAGGAGCCAGAGGAGCAAATTCTTCAGGCTGGACTTTGGGGGTAGTCAGAGGATAAAAAAAAAAAGGAGTCAGTTATGTTTGAGGGGAATGGAGGTGGAGAAAAATTGTTTCACAGGTTCTCCCAAAACTACTAAGGCCAGCTCCTGCCAGTGCTGGATAGTTCTCTCCTGAACATTTGCTAGGGCTTTCTTCGGCCTGTATTCAGCTACTTCTGGAAATATGATCTGTACGATAAGCTGGAACTGAGTCAGTGCCCCTAGACTAGGGACAGGATACAGAAGGACTTTATTACGATTTGGTTTCCTGGAGGGAAGTCCAGTCAAAGAGGTGGCTTAAATTCTCCCCGGAGCTATTGTTCATTCAAACTTGGACCCTGGCCTTTTCTGTTTATTTATCCAGACTGAGCATCTCCTTGCCTGCCAGTCCTTCTGTATACAGTAAACAATGGCGGCTCATTGTAATGGTAATAAATGCAGCAACAGCTATGACATTCCTCCTCTTCCTAGGATCATCTGATAATCTGAGTTCCCTCTTCCTGCTTGTTGCCAGGCTCGGGGAAGAACAAAATAATATGTATATTATAGAATTTCATTCCTTGTCTGAACAACTATATATAGGCACTTTCACCAGTAGAAAAAGCTGTGGTTAACTTGAAATTTTGTTTGTTTTTATTCAAAGTCCCATTTTCACTTGCTCCTGCCTTTCTCAAAGATTCTCCTTTTGGGTTGGAATTTGCCATGCTTGCCTCTGTGATTTGTGTTTGTGTTTCTGAAAGAAGAGTTTGAGGAAGATCTTTTCATTTGTTTTTGAGATACAAGTGTGAGTATGAGGTAACAGTAACTCCTTGCTTAACATTGTAGTTATGTTCCTGAAAAATGTGACTTTAAGTGAAACGGTGTTAAGCAAATCCAATTTCCCCATAAGAATTAATGTAAATAGGGAGGGTTAGGTTCCAGGGAAATTTTTTTTATCAGACAAAAGACTATAATATATATACACACAGTATAAGTTTTAAACAAACAATTTAATACTGTACTCAGCAATGATGATTGTGAAGCTTGGTTGAGGTGGTGAAGTCAGAGGGTGGGATATTTCCCAGGGAATGCCTTACTGCTAAATGATGTACTAGCACTCAGCTGAGCCCTCAAGGGTTAACATATTGTTGCTAATGTAGTCTCACACTCTATCAGGCAGCACGAATGGAGGGAGGGAAGACAGCATGGCAGACAGAGACATACACCGTGTATGAGAGAGATGGACGCACATTGCCCCTTTAAGTATGCTGTAGTACTTTGCCTTTTTTAAGTAGATCAGCAAGGGGAGACAGCAGCTGCTGCCAGCAAGCTCCCTCCATCCTGAGCCCTGTCGTGTCCCATCCCCCGGCTCTATGGAGATGGGGTAAGCAGGGGGCAGGAGCAGGGGGACACCCTGACATTAATCCCCTTCTTCCCCCCTCTCTTTGCACAGCAAGCAGGAGGCTCCCAGGAGCAGCTCCAAGGCAGAGAGCAGGAGCAGCACATGACAGTGGCGGGAGGGACAGCTGAACTGCCCTGCAATTGATAAGCCTGCAGGGTTGCAAAGGGAATTTAGGGGAGCTGATAGGGGTGCTGCCGGCCAATCCTGATTCCAAGCCCCCACCAGCTAGCTCCAACTGGCTGCTCTTCCTGCAAGCAGTGGATAAAGCAGGCGGCTGGCAATCAACGTTATAAGGGAACACTGAGCAACTTTAAACGAGCATGTTCTCTAATTGATCAGTAACGTAACAACGAAACACCATTAATCGGGATGACTTTAAGTGAGGAATTACTGTACAGAGAAGAGACACGGTGGGCCAGATCCTGAGCTGGTGTAAATCAGTGTAGCTCCATTGGCTTTTGTGCTCAGTGATGTAAATGGAGTTGCAATGATTTACACCAGCTTGGGACCAGGCCCTTTCCCTTTCTCTCCCACTTAAAAAAGGAAAAGAAAAAAAAATCTGACTCTCTTTTTGACACCATGCTGATAACTCCAAATTGGCTGAGCTTTGCAGTGCCAACCTGTGAATGACAGTTTCCCTCAGCAAGGTGTCTGCACTTTGCAAAGTTTTAAAGAACAAGGATAACACAGTAACACAGGGATAACAGGGACAGACATCTGAAAATATTTCACCTGGCCTGCACAGTAAGTAGAAAGTGCATATGTGGCCAGCCCTTGTACATACACAGCTCAGAAACCACATATAATTAAATAGCAATTAATCCCTCCTTAAGAGTCCATTTTGCCATGATGCCTACAGAACCCAACCTGCTGATAACAGGTAGGGAAGTGACAAGTGGTGCCTGTTCCTCTTTCCCTTTTTCCTACTATCCATCCTCCCTACCTCTTTCCCTTTATAAATAATCCAATACAGGTAGCTAACTAAAGCTGTATTAATTCCTCACCATATTCGTTTGTTTATATGTCGTAGCCTCATCTTCTACCCTTGGTCTGGTTGCATCTTTAGACTGAAAGCCCTTCAGGTTTTCTCTTTCCTATGTTTGCACTATGATCTCAGTCCCGCTGTGACCACTCCCCTACTATACATATTTAATGATAAGAAGCATAGTGGCTGAGATGGAAGTGCTGGGCATTCCCCTATTTTCAGTTGCTTGTAAAGATTTTTAAATAAAGGGGATATGGTGTGCAAGGGTGCCTCACACATATGTACATTAAAATGCTGCATGCCCTCCCAATCCCCATATATATGTACACACACTGTAACTCCTTCCCCAACCCACTTTAATCTTGTGGTTTCTTTGAGTATTATTTCCCTCCCTCCTTCTCCATTTTGCTCCAAACCAAAGAAATTCCATAAAACAAACATAAAATCCAATCCAAAATCCCCTATGCTAATGCAACAATTATCAGGAAACACTTAGCTGAGAATGAACTCTCACCTTACCTTAACTTTGTCCCCTTTGTGCTTATGTATCATTATATGGTCTTTAATTTGCAACATGTTGTGTATTATACTGAATGTCTTTGGCTTCAAGCTCCTAGGATCTGTTCCTTCAGAATGCGGTGGATTATTTTCTCAAAGTTTCTGCAAGAAAAGGATTTGTGTACATGGGGAAATTGCCCAGCAGAACTGTACCAGTGTAATTATACCACTATAGCGGTACAACGGTAACTCCCTGTGTGGACACACTATTCTGGAATAAAAGTTACTTTTTTGGTATAGTTTAAATTGTTTCCAGTGTGACATGAGCTATGCTGAAAAAAACCTCTCATGTGTGCACGTGGGGGGAGTTGTACTGGTGTAGCTATAGTGATATAATATTATTGCTATAGTTCCTCTGGTCAGTTTCCCCATTTAAACAAGCCTTAAGCTGCTGAGGTTTTCCTCTCTCTCATCCTAGTCACTCCCTGATGAGGAAGAGCTGAGAGTTCTGAAAACCACTGAAGAGCAGACTAGGGAAAGTACAACCATAATTCCTTTTTAGTTTCAAAAAGTACAGTGGCTATGGAAGTCTGTAGCAATCACAGAGCCCCTTTGGGCCTGATTTACAGATGTGAGTGCATGAGCCACAGTGCTCAGTTCTGTATGTGCATGTTAGGCTGTAAGTGACTACAGAAAGGAGTAATGGCACTGCTAGCTAATCTGCAGGAATTTCTATGATGCTAAATCTGGTGCAATTGACCTGGTGTTAGCAACCATAATTTAGGCAGGGCCTAAACTAAGGAGCAGGAGCTGTGCTTCTGATTTACCTAGTGGATGTTTTATCCCAGTGTTGGGGTGGTAATTTCAGATAGCTGGTTACATTTTATTGTGCTTCCTCCCGATAAAGAAGACCTAATTATTTCTGCGAGGCGAGGCAAATTTGTCAAGGTGGGATGCCAGCTGTGTTGCTTGTGCAAGGAGAAAACACAATGGGAAACTTGCTTAGAGTGGGAAATGAGCGTCTGCTAGTCATCCTGCTGGTGGTGTGAAGCCCAGATAGGCTCATGGCTGTCTCCCATTCCTCACTGAACAGAAATCCGTCAGAGGCACGGTGATCATTTCCAGTATGACACACGATTTGTTATTGTCTCAGACTAAACCAAAGTTTTCATGCTGCTCAGTTCGGGAGGCGACCATGCCTGTGCACTGCATCCTCACCACCTTGCCAGCCTCAACGGGCCCTGAAAATAGCATTAAACAAAGACCAGTGGTTTTTTCTTCTAATTTTAATGAATACGCCTTGGGTTCCAGATGATGGCAATCTACCCCCAATGGCAAAATAACCATGTTCAATATGCTTGCATTTCAGGAACATAGAGATCCAATTCACACACAAAAGTATAGCAGCCGTTGCATGGTCTGTGCAGACCTGTGAAGGGAAATGCAAATGACCACTGTGAGGCATGGAGTGAGTAAGGGAAGGTATCTTAGGGGCTGTTCCTAAATGATGGGGCTGCTCTAAAAAACTCTGTATAACACCCAGTGTGCTTTGACATTCATTCATTAATCAGAGTCATCCCGCTCCCAGTGAGTCACTTGTTCCGCTCCCCTGGAGACATGTCTCATACTGTATCCAAAACCACTTGATTGGTTCATATCATTTTAAAAGGAATGGACAAAACGTAGTGACCAAAGGTTGTTGCCATCTGAGAACTCATTTCATGGATCAGCTAACAGGCCTCAGTTCAGTTGCTAGTTGACTGGTGTCTACATCACAAAAAACCACCCCACTGCAGTATGCACTTGGCAGTTTCTGTGGAGCAGCATCGCCTTGGCTGGATCCTAAACAACCCTCTTGCTCATAGAGGTGATCCCTCTGTGTCTGGGTTGAGGCACATTGGCAGGCACACAGTGGGGAAGGCTGCACAGCTGTTGACTGTGCCTTTTCTTGAGCCTCCTTTAATCAGCCCTGAATTAATTAAAAAGATAAATTAAGAAAAAAAAAATTAAAAAGAAAAAGATCAAGTACAAAAGGCCAAGAACTCCACAGTACCATTTCCAAATATGCAAGATACAAGAAAAGAGGATGGGATGGCACTTTTTCAGTGGTTCTCAAACTTATTTGATCACACCCCTTTCTTTGTGTCTGTAGTTTATGCCCCCCTGCCATACAAGTTCATATTCCAGTTAAAAAAAATTCAAACTGCAACTCTCACTAAATATTAAAAACAGTAAGGCATTAGTTCAAACAGAGCCAATGATCCATTGTAATAAGAGCAAAAGCAAAACTGCGATTGTGGTCAATGCTTCCAAATTAAATGTGCACACTGCATCGTAGCAAACGGATTAATGTACAGATGGCAATGACTTTTGTGTAATGCTCTGCAAGCTTAACAGAAATCTGTCAAAATGCACAGCGCCATCTGAGGACTTGATATGTCTGGATGAATCAGTGTTGCTAGTTATTCATTGCTATGGGTAAAATGTGCACTGTACTTTTTTTTTTTCTCTCCTAAAGCTTCTCATGCCTTCCCAGAATACATTCTGTGTCTCTTCCCCCACCCCAGTTTGAGAACCTCTGCTTTACATCATTGTGTTAGGACCTGGCCTGGGTAAAAATGCTTTATGAGCCACTGTAAACAATTATCAGCCACGGATGAAGAGGCACTGGGAAGAGTTTGGATGCTACATGCCAGCTTTAAAGGACTGTGGGGGTAAGAGACAGTGTGTTATGGGGGTGGGCCACTCATAGAGTGAGGACAGAAGGCCTGTGTAGGTGCAGTCACACTTAGAACAAGGTACAGGTCTCTGTGTTCTTGCTCTACAGTCTGGTGTGGAGTGCAGCTATGGCAACCCATCCTTGAAAGAAGCATGTCTACATGAAGCAGCTCCTGTCCAAGGTTGGATTTAGGGACAGGTGACCCAGATGACCGCCTGGGGTGCTGGGCTTGGAGGGTGCTGGGATTGGGGTGCTCTTTTTATTGTTAGCAACAAAGGGGAACATAGAATATTTGAAGTAAAATGTTTCAGGTATTTTGTATGTGGTTCCATTATTCACTAATCTCCTAGAGTGTTCTGGGCCTTTGTAGATACTCATGAAAACTTCCAGACTTTCTGAGAACTACATTTTCCTTGTACCTCCTAGAATGTTTTCAGCCATGCCCTTGTGGGTATTTAAGTGGCAGTGCATCACCAGTCAGTCACAGGTTTCAGAGTAGCAGCCGTGTTAGTCTGTATTCGCAAAAAGAAAAGGAGTACTTGTGGCACCTTAGAGACTAACAAATTTATTAGAGCATAAGCTTTCGTGAGCTACAGCTCACTTCATCGGATGCATTTCGAAATGCATCCGATGAAGTGAGCTGTAGCTCACGAAAGCTTATGCTCTAATAAATTTGTTAGTCTCTAAGGTGCCACAAGTACTCCTTTTCTTTTTACCAGTCAGTCAGTGAGATATAAGGATGAACTGATATGAAGTGAGAGCCCAACTGTGATACTGTGACAACGGCACAAACATGAAAAGAAGAAACAGTGGGATCTTTGCACTGAATCCAAGAGCTTTCTTCGTGCCTAGTGGCTGCCATTCCTTCAATCGGATGTGTCAGATGCAGCATCGTCTTCTTTAGATTCAGCATCCTCTTCGGAGTACTGCAAAGGACATGCTTCCTGTTTTCACCATCAGATGCAAGATCCTTATAGGTTTCAGAGTAGCACCCGTGTTAGTCTGTATATGCAAAAAGAACAGAAGTACTTATGGCACCTTAGAGACTAACAAATTTATTTGAGCATAAGCTTTTGTGAGCTACATCGGAGCTACATCACTTCATCGGATCCTTATAGACAATGGTACAAATCTGCCTGTGAGACTGGTAAGTGATACTCACTATTTTATCACTTGAAAATGCCATTGGCCAGTCTTTGGATCTCTCTGATGCTGTGCTTCAGTTCGCAAGGGCAAAGGCAACATAAACAACCTTTTTAACTAAAGGACTAGGGTTAACATTCTAAGGCTGTCATCTACTCTAACACTATTTAATACTGATCCACCCAATGTTGGTGCACAGTTCAATTTCTTGATGTTAGTACATTTCAGTTATTCTTAAAATTAAAAAGTTTCTATAAGCTTAGAGGAAGCAAAAATTTTAATTTGCTTATATATGGCATGAATAATTACAGATTTACAGATCCTAGCATGCATTTCATGCATTGAAGTTGTGAAATGGGTTACAAATGCAATACAAATTAAGGTAATTAAAAGTTTTAACAAATGGTGTGTGTGTGTGTGAGAGACAGAGAGATCATTTGGTCTAGGGCCAGCCCTGCTCCTATCAATTTGGTATCAGAGTGCCATGAACTTGTCCTTAATTCACAAATGGCCCAATCATCTTTTCCACTTCTGAGAGAAAGGTGGACCCAGGTCAGGCTTCTCTTGCACTGGGGAAACAGAAGGGGAAATGCTCTCCTCTATGCAAAAAGAAAAGGAGTACTTGTGGCACCTTAGAGACTAACAAATTTATTTGAGCATAAGCTTTTGTGAGCTACAGCTCACTTCATCGGATGCATGAAGCTGTAGCTCACGAAAGCTTATGCTCAAATAAATTTGTTAGTCTCTAATGTGCCACAAGTAATCCTTTTCTTTTTGCGAATACAGACTAACACGGCTGCTACTCTGAAAGCTCTCCTTTATGTTGCCCCACAATCTAGATATCCCACTACAGGAACACCTTGGGAATAGAAACGGGAATAGCCAGACTGGACCAGACCCAAGTGTCTTCTCTTCTTTCGTGGTCAGCACCAGATGCCTCAGAGGAAGATGTAAGAACCCCACAGTAGATTGATGTGGCTTAATCTGCCTCCTACATTAGATCTCATCCTGATCTCTATTAGTTAAAGAAGCTCTGAAGCATGAGGTTTAATATCCCTTCCAAAATTGTTAGTATTAACTATTGTAACTGTGAATATTCTTCTTATACATATAGATGTCCAGTCCTTTTCTGAATCTTGTTAACTTCCCAACAACTTTCTGTGGCAATGAGTTTCATTTTATAGTCTAATTTAATATTGTAGGTCCCTTCCCCATGCTATCTCATGGGAATTCCCAGTTTACTGTGATTTGATATTACGTGGTGTCTTTTGCTGCTGAATGGAAAGAATGAACAATTTGTGGCTGTGAATGTTTGTCCATGTTCTTAGCTTTACAGGTTTCAGAGTAGCAGCCGTGTTAGTCTGCATTCGCAAAAAGAAAAGGAGTACTTGTGGCACCTTAATCCGATGAAGTGAGCTGTAGCTCATGAAAGCTTATGCTCAAATAAATGTTACACTCTAAGGTGCCACAAGTACTCCTTTTCTCTTAGCTTTACAGTATCATTTCCAGCAAAGGTCTGCATGAGGACAGTGCGTTGCATTGGCTTTTTTCTTTTTACTATGATTTCTGGTGTAACTGTAGAATATTGTACACAAACACTTCTTTAGTCCTTTTCTCGCTTTAGATTTTCCCTCCTGGAGGGCTAGTCTATTTGCCTTCTCTCTTACAGGTTTGCTTCAGACATAGCTCAGTGGTTTGAGCATTGGCCTGATAAACCCAGGGTTGTGAGTTCAATCCTTGAGGGGGCCATTTAGGGATCTGGGGCAAAAATTGGGGATTGGTCCTACTTTGAGCAGTGGGTTGGACTAGATGACCTCCTGAGGTCCCTTCCAACCATGGTATTCTATTCTATTCTATTCTATTCTATGTCAAACAGTGTCCTAAAGTGAAGAAAGACTTAGAACCACAGGAGTTAGAGATGGAAAATCCCTCAATGTAAGATCGGTTAGCCCACATACACCATCAACCAATGCAGAATTGTGCCTAGACACAGATACACTAGCATTATGCTCAATCTCATTTTAATTGTCCCAAGCAATAGGGCTTCCAGAGTGACTATTCAACAGTGTAACAGATTTCATAGCCAAAACACTTTTAATGGTACTCATCCTACATTTTAGTTTGCTTAATTTCAGTCCCTTATAACATTAGTCCTAATTATACCCCTTGTGCCTCCCTAAATAGTCTTCCTTTCTCCTTGGTGTTTTTGTGTCACAAAGTAAAATTATTTCCCCTTGTTTATTTCCCGTCCTGCTGTTCTTGTAAACTGCTGGAAATGGCCCACCTTGATTATCACTACAAAAGGTTCACCCCCACCCTGACCCCTGCTCTCCTGCTGGTAATAGCTCACCTTTCCTGATCACTCTTGTTACAGTCTGTATGGTTTCAGAGTAGCAGCCATGTTAGTCTGTATTCGCAAAAAAGAAAAGGAGTACTTGTGGCACCCTAGAGACTAACAAATTTATTAGAGCATAAGCTTTCGTGTTAGTCTCTAAGGTGCCACAAGTACTCCTAGTCTGTATGGTAACACCCATTGTTTCATGTTCTCTGGGTATATAAAATCTCCCCACTATATTTTCCACTGTATGCATCCGATGAAATGAGCTGTAGCTCACGAAAGCTTATACTCTAATAAATTTGTTAGTCTCTAAGGTGCCACAAGTACAATTATCTCTGTCTCTGTGACTTATGCAGCTCAAAATTGCATAGGTCTTTTTGCTGTCATCTCACATCAGAATCATGTCTATGCCCTGTCTACTCGCCAGCTACTTTAAGAGCTGTGTTTAGCATTACCACTTCTCAGAATCCTCCCTCCCGCTGAATATCTGTGTTTCAGAGAATCTCTCACCAGATGCAATACAGCCACACTTTTCCATGTGGAATCACATTTTGTTTCCTGAATCACATTTTGTACTAGAGTTTTGACTTGCCAAGCTAACAGGATAATGTTCTTTGCATGCACAAACACAGGGCTCTTTCAGAGGGCTCTTAGGAGTTGAACACCACTGCTCCCTTTTGCCAGAAATCACCTTTAAGCAGCAGTAAGTATTGTTACATATATCTAAGAGGTGAGTAACTGAGGCATAAAGTGGTGATATGATTGCACAAGGTCACACAGCAAATCAGCGTCTGAGCCAGGAACAATATTCAGAATTCCTGACTCCTTATTCATGCTCTCTAGCTATTAGCTCTGTAGGCAGAGCAACAGTGTGGTCTAACTTCTGGGAAGCGTGTGATACAAAAGACAGGTAGGATCAAATATCCATGATAAAGTAACACAATGTGCTGCATCCACATGGATTCACTCTTTCACCCAACTGAAAATATAAAATATATTATAAGCCAAACCAATAAAAGGTCATGTTTTTTAGTGACACCTCTTGTGGTTTTGCCCTCTTTAGAACAGCGTGTGTGAGAGCAGGACATCTGAGTGGGAGAGGGCTGCAATCCTATATCAATCTCACTGTGGGGAGGATGTGTGGTAAAAAAAACCCCAAGGTATTTCTGCAGCAATTTCACGCATAGCTGTTCAATATGTAAATGGCTGTGATAACATCTTTGGTGATGCTGATTTGTAGTGTTCTTCAATTCTTTTAATGATGCTTTAATCGGACCCTATAGGGAGTAAACTCCTCTGTCCCATAGTCTGTTTGTACTATGCTGTTTGATCAGGTGCAAAGTATTGTCATTTTTTAGATAGGTTTCAGAGTAGCTGCCCTGTTAGTCTGTATTCGCAAAAAGAAAAGGAGTATGTGTGGCACCTTAGAGACTAACAAATTAAATTTGTTAGTCTCTAAGGTGCCACACGTACTCCTTTTCCATTTTTTAGATGATTGCTTTTCTGAGTGGTGTAAGGAGTTTCCATCGGGATCAATCTTCCTGTACTTTTTCATGACTGAAAGGCAAAATGAAGCTGCTAAAATCCTCTTCCTTGCCCGTTAATCTGACCACAGCACCTGGCTCTTTGAATCCTTCCACTAGCTCTTCCTGACACCCTATTAAGTGTACATTTCCTGTCCTCCCCTTCAAGGTCCTTCACATCTCTAACCCTCCCTTGTTGTCTCATATCAAATGGCCATCTCACTGCCTGTACTCCACTAACAAAGTCAGGCCCCCAGGACTGGATTAAGTCAATTGTGGGTCCCAAGCACACCATGACAAAGGAGTCCCTTTTGGCCCCACCCCAACTTGGAATGGAAGTCATTGGGTACCCTCCTGGAGAGGCCTGGACAGCAGTAATGGGGCCCTTTTCCTCCCCAGGAGTGGCAGCAGGGACTCTCTTTGATCCCCTCTCTTCCAGAGAGGCAGAGCTGGCAGCAGAGGGTGTCCTCAGTCCTTAACACAGTGTATCTGCTTTGGTGGGTGGAGTAGGCTCACCTCACTTTTCTCCTCCTGACACACACAGTGTCCCCTGCTGGGATGGGGTTGGCAGGAACTCCCCTGAGAAGTGGATCTTGGAGTTAGCACCCCATTGAAATTTACTAAACTCCCCTCCTTCAAATCCCTCAGAACTCATTTCTGCCATGATAACTGATAGGAAATTCATTAATTTTGGCTTGGTTAAAGGGCAGATGAGGAATAAGTGACACTTTATCTACTTGGAATAATTAACAAATATACAGATATATAAAAACTGTATCTTTGTAGGTCACATATTTTCTTCGGGGCAGGAACACGGGAACATGTCCTTTGTTCAGCCTGATTGGAGCTTTTAGGCACTTATTCAGTAGTAGTACATCCTGTTTATATAGCCTATAGCAGCATTTCTCAAACTGGGGTCCAGGAAGGTACTCCAGGGAGTCCATAGGCCCCACTGATCAACTCCACCCCCTCCTTGGCATGCAGGAGGCACTGGGAGGGTGAGGGAGGAGGGGGCGGAAAAAGGTGGGGAAGAGGAGGGGCAGGAATGGAGCTGGGTCAGGAAGAGGTGGGTTAGGGCCTTGGAGGAAGGGGTGGAGCCAAGGTGGGGCCTGGGGCTGAGTGGGGAACTTGGGGGTCCACACATTTTTTACAAATCAAAATGGAGGTCCTTGGGTTGCTAAAGTTTGAGAACTGCTAGCCTATAGAATAACAGTGAGGCTCCTCAGAGGGAAAACTACAGCTACATGATTTTAGCTGTACACTCAGATTTGTCTCTAAGGTACAGAAATGTGGGTTACATTAATTTGTTACACATATTTAGCACCACTTATTTAAAGATCTCGATGGGCATTAAGTTAGACTCACAACACTCCTGTGAGAGAGGCATTAATTATACCTTTTTATAGGTAAACCGAGGCATAGAGCTATTATGACAAGTTTCAGAGTAGCAGCCCTGTTAGTCTGTATTTGCAAAAAGAAAAGGAGGACTTGTGGCACCTTCGAGACTAAGGCATCCGATGAAGTGAGCTGTAGCTCAGGAAAGCTTATGCTCAGATAAATTTGTTAGTCATTAAGGTGCCACAAATCCTCCTTTTCCTAGAGCTATTAGAAAACCATTCCTGGAGTCATTGAAGTCACTGGCCCCAAGGATGCAGGTGGCATGGACATTTGTGCACTGGGCCCCTGCTAGCTTAGCCCATTGCACGCTCAGAGCTCAGGTCAGCTGTCTAGTTGTGAACAGAAGGCACTAAAGGCAGTAGTCCCAACATCCAGCCCTGTGTGTTGGTCACCAGCATGCCGCTCAGGTACACAGGTTACTTAACAGAAGCAGAACTCTCCTAATGAGTTAGCAAGAAAGGAAGGCGTTGTGCATGTGGTGTACTTTGACAACCTTTGGGCTTGGTCCTGCAACCACGTCAGCACCCGAGCAACTTGAAGCACCTGGGTAGCTCCACCGAACCCAGGGGGACTGTTTCTGTGCCGAAAAGCGACTCGTGCATGTGTCTGCAGGGCCGAGGGTCTGGGGCTTTTCGGAGGCGCTGCAGGACGCTGGCTGCCGCCCGGGAGTAGCACGTGTCAGCGGCGTCCTGCCCAATGCCGGCCGCTAAACAGAACAAACGGCAGGGAAACCGGCCGCCACCAGCAGCCCAGCCCACCCATGGCGCGCTGGCTTTCCATTTCCAAGGCTGTCCAGCCGCCTAACGTCCTAGAGGCGCCTCAGTTGCTTCCTCTCTCACGCCCGTAATTAGTGCCCAGGGCAAATTCCTGCTCCCCTTTCCCCGGGGTGCGCGCGCCATTTGGGCTCAGACCCTGCCAGTCTCTCCGCTGCGGACGCCGCGGAAAGCGGGGAGGGCAGCTCTGTTTTTTCCACCAAATGCATCCGGTGAAGTGAGCTGTAGCTCCCGAAAGCTTCTGCTCTAATAAATGTGTTAGCCCCTAAGGTGCCACAAGCCCTCCTTTTCTTTTTGCGACTACAGACTAACACGGCGGCTCCTCTGAAACCTGTTTGTGGAGTGAAATTCGTTGTTCTGTTGAAAGCATCCAAGATCTGATCGTAGTAAGGAACCGCCTCCTGCCCCCCTCTTAAAGTCACAAAGCCATAATATTTTGCCTTTCAGTTTCCCCCTCGTGGCGGGCTCTGCTTAATCTAAACTCCCCCCGGAGGCTGGATGCGATTTCAGCACATTGCTGCCAAGTAAACGCAGCCTTTCAAAATTGCTTGTATTTAGCAACACGAAGTCAGTGCCCAGCTCCTTGGCAGTCCAGGCAGGCGCTGTTTAGGGTGAGCTTTAACTGTGCAGACTCGCACATCCCGTGCACGGTGCCCCTCATTCAAATCTTTGGTCCCCTCCCTCCCCTCCAAGTTTCCTCTGATCGGCTTTGTTACACTTGAATGTCTAGCATTAGCTGTGCCGGAGGCAGAGGTGCTCCACCAGGAAGAGGCATGTGAAACTGTGGCATCTTTTTCTCTCTCTTCTTTTTCTTTGAAGGCCAAAGAACTTAAACTTCCTGAAATAGTTGAATAGAAGCTGAGCGGACTTTTCTTCTTTCCCCAGAAGCTGGAAACTGACTAACCGTTCAAGCAAGGCTCCAAAGCAGAGAGAGAGCAGCAGTACACTTCCTGCAGGGGACTCCCTGGACTTTCCCCTCTCCCCCCATTTGTCTCTCCCGGGAGGAGCCAGCAAAAGGCACATTGTAAAAATAAAAACTGGACCGGAGCCAGCAAGTGTAAAATTCTAAGTGGTATTGACCAGATCGCGGCGGATAAAATAGAAACTTCTTCACTCCCTGATGGGAAAAGTCTCAGGAGAGAGCTGAAACATTTCCAGCAGCGGTCATCTCTTATTTCCTTCTCCAAAAGCCGCGATGCAGCCCTAACTTAAAATAAAAAGGGGGTGAGTGTGAAATACACTTTCATTTTTGTCTTTACACGGGCAATCTAAAGTGGTGGGGGAATGCACTGGCATTTAGCGTAATGCAAAGAGCGGAGGGGGCGATCTCTGAGGAGCTACAGCAGCAAATGGAATCATGTAGATTTCGGATCACAGTGTCAGCGTTTGTCTTGTTTGAACAGGAGATAATCGCAAGGTTGTTGCCGTTAAAACGGTCTCTGGTGGGTTAACAAGATGTTTATCTTGGGAGAGTTTGCAGAAAAGAAGTTTGGGTTGTGTCTGACCTTCTATAAGAGCCATGTGCTTTATATTTTAGGCTGACACTTTCAGCTCGTTGGGTTGTTTTTGTCCATTTGTTAATGATTATTGAGGCATGGGATGCACTGACAGCGAGAGCCTGCTTGATTCAAAACAAAACAAAAAATGAGCAAGGTTCCCATATGGTAACATAAACAAATAAAAATAGAATCTCTGGGCTTTTGATGTCTTTGAAGAGTGAGTCATCTTGAAAACAAAATGCCTCATTTTATCCCTTCCCCTTAGGAGATACAGTAATTCTGAAATTGGGGGTGGGAAAAATAAATTTTTCTCTGGCTTTTTCGGTTTGCTAAATGAATTTAATTATAATGTAGCCTGTTTCAAAGAGACTGAAGCCATGTAACTGCAGAAAGCCTGATTATCACCACAAAAATTGTTTGTTTTTTTTCTGCTGCTGCTAATGGCTCACCTTACCTGATTACTCTTGTTATAGTTGGTATGGCAACATCCATTTTATCATGTTCTCTCTCTGTCTGTGTGTGTATATAAAATCTTCCTACTGTATCTTCCATTGCAAGCATCCGATGAAGTGGGTTTTAGTCCACAAAAGCTTATGCTCAAATACGTTTGTTAGTCTCTAAAGTGCCACAAGTACTCTTCATTCTTTTTGTCCTAAAAGGCAGAGAAGAGAGATCCATCTTCTTTAACACCCCCTCCCTCCCATCTTTTCTCAGTACTTGTTGAAAGTTCATTTGTCTGGCTGTTTTGTGAATGAAAGAATGAAATTTCTTCTTCCCTAATAATTGCTCAGGGTCTCTGTGCACTGGGAGATTTTTGTAACTGGCTGTTTTTAATAGACAAAATGTTAATATTTTCACCAGAATTCCTATTAGTGGAAAGAATCCCAACACCCTTCTTTCCCCAGTTCTCTAAAATGTCCCAGCACTTGCAACTCTTGTCACTTGCCTGGGCTGGGCAGAAATGTAAATGTACATAATGCAGGTTTTGGGGTGATGCAGTTTATAACTGCCTATACTTTTTTTTTTTTTTTTTTTGCTGGCCTTCTAATCATATGAGCCCTGTCCCTCGATTTTGTGTATTTTTGTTTGTCAGCAACAAATTCTGAGCATATTTGTAGACAACACTATAATTCTGTGGTATGAAAGGTTTCAGTTATGCTGAACTCACCAGTGTCTGTGGTTCAACACATAATATCTGTTTACAGTGTGTGTATGTATGTTTAGAGTATATAGACAGTTATGACTTCAGCTAGGTTGCATAAATTCAGCACAGAAATTGATCCACAATCTCTTTCTTTTCCTATCATAGAAGCCACAGAGAAACTGTATCAAAGACCACAGTGGCATAAATTACTTCTTGGTTAGTTTCATGTCTTCATTGTTCTAATATTTATTCAAGATTTTTCCCTAAAAATCCCCAGACATTCTAATAGCTTTACAAATATAAGTCAAATTCTGCTCTCTTTACCCTGTGAGTAACTTCATTAGCCTTGTCGATGTACAAAAATGACCTGTGACTGACAATATGTGTGAGCAATCGGTGCAGTGCTGAACATAATCTGTCCTGGTCTGCAGGACCAGTTAAACCATTTCAACACCAATTCAGTCGTACCTGTCATCAGTAGTGGGAAACTTCTCATAATACAGACAGTGTTACTGACTTCTATGTGAGCAGAATTTGTTCCACAACATGTCAGTGCAGCCATCTCTGGGGTGGAACTCACCAATCATTTAAAGGAGTACACAAGAACAATAGGCCATTGATATTGTTTGGGACTGTCAAGAAGAAATACTTTTATCCAAGTGTTTTGACAGGGGGAATTTAGTTAAGCAGAATGCATTTACCTGTGCTGGAATTTCCCCAGGACAAGGTGGTTAAACCTTCCTTAAACCTTCGATGTCACCTGAAAAGTGACATGGGCTCAGTTTTGAAAACCTCATTAATTTATTTCTCTCTTCCCCAAACCATTTAGTTTTTCTAGTGCCTTGATTTTGTGTATTAAAGCCCTCTTTTGGGGTAGTGTTGGCTGCAGGTTTTAGGGGCTGGATCTCTTTCTCATCTCTTCTTCCACCCCAGACTTTACTTTTGTCCTACCTCTTTCGGATGAGCTATGTGCTTGTCTTTACATATTGCATCTGCCATTTAAAATCAGAAGGAATAGCTTGGCCTTATTAAAATTAGTGTGCTGGGGCTAGGGATATCTTACCTATCCTGACTACTGTAAATGAGGATTCCAGGTGAAGTGTTTATAGGCACCTTTGTATGAGACTATTAAAATGCTTGTGTGGTGAAACATATTTTTCAGATGTTAATATAGTTTTACTGATCCTTTTTATTAGGAGGGAACTATGTCAAATGTCAAATGTTTGGGTTTTCCCCATCACAAACAACGTATATATTTTTCCTGTTTTATTACTCTCACCACAATGTTATCCTGGATGTCTGGAGCAAAGTATATCTTCGACAATAACTGTAAGGATCCCGGTAATAAATATTTAACAAATCCCTGGTCACTTACAATTTCATGGTTGTCGCTATGTTGCTCCCCCTGGCTGCTTGGAACCTCAATAACAGCAGGGATAAAACTTTGATCTTCTGCTTTGTGAGCACAGGACCCTATCATGTGAACTAAAGGAGAATCTCCATTAGCTGTCGCGGTGTAGGGCAACAGGGCACACAGTTCACAATTTTAATTCATTTCCATTAGAGTCCAGTGGTAGATGCAGCCACACGTCAGCTCTTCCATTATACATCGTATGGTATGTACATTTGAGGATCTAAAATATGGCAGTAGATTTTGAGATGGAAACAGAGATTTAATTAGATCTTTATTTCTTTTAATCCAGTAAGGTAGAATATATAAAAGCACTTTTATTCATAGTGTTTGGGCTCAGTTTCCCTGATTAACACCATGCATAAATTCTAAGACCATTATTATCTAGTCTGACCTCTTGCATAATGCAAGCCATAGAACCTCACCCAATAATTCCTGCATCAAACCCATAGCTTCTGATTGAGCTGTAGCACGACTCTTAGAAAGGTATTCATAATTTCTTCTTTCAGTGAATGTGTCTAAGAACATAGGAATGTCCATACTGGGTCAGACCAAAGGTTCATCCAGCCCAGTATCCTGTCTGCCGACAGTGGCCAATGTCAAGTGCCCCAGAAGGAGTGAACCTAATAGCTAACGATCAAGTGATCTCTCTCTCCTGTCATCCATCTACACCCCCTGACAAACAGAGGCTAGGGACACCATTCCTTACCCATCCTGGCCAATAACCATTAATGGACTTAACCTCCATGAATTTATCTAGTTCTCTTTTAAACCCTGTTATAGTCCAAGCCTTCACAACCTCTTCAGGCAAGGAGTTCCACAGGTTGACTGTGCGCTGTGTGAAGAAGTCTAGGGTACTACATTTTATATGAAGAAGGTAAATCACGTTCTCCCATTTACTTTATCATAATACAAGAAAAAGGGGACTTCAGATGTAATGCTTTTTGGTTACACAACCCATAATTAACGCGTCACTCACTGCCACAGGATGTCATTGCAGCCAAGATTTTAGTAGGATTGAAAAAGGGACTAGATGTGTATATAGCTAGGCAATAATGCCTTACGGTATGTTCAGGTTACAAGCCAATCACTAATTGATGGAGTTAGGAAGAAACCTCCCCAGAGGCAGATTATTCCATAATCATACAGTGTGGGAGTTTCTGGCACCTTTGTTTGAAGTGGCTGGCCAGTTTTCTGGCCACTGTCAGAGACAGGACACTTGGCTGGATGGATTTGATCCAGTATGGCAATCCCTGTATTCCTAGTCTTCTGCCCATCAATTATGAAAACTTTCAGTTCAAAATGGTTTAACTTGGGATACAGAGGTGGAATTCTTAAACGAACTGTTGATATATCAATAGTAAACAAAGCCCATTAGAAAACCTTCTATCACTCTGTAAAAGCAAATTGAACTGAAATATGGATATTTACAGTGTAGTTGACAGCTAGCATGGATATCATAATTTCACCCACCCTTCAAGATAAAGGATCCTCTAAACAGTTTTGTGTAACCAATTCATGGATTATACAATGTCAGTTCAGATGAGTTCAAAGATTCACAAGGTTTATTTTCAAAACTGAAGGACCTAGTAATAAAAAGCTGTGTTGCCATCACTCACAATATTTGGTGTTTTTCTCAAAGTCCCAGCTCCCAGGGAACCTCAGCTGCCATTTAAAAAAAAAAAAAGTTTCTAGCTCCTATAGTTGTAAGGAACAACAATTTGAAAACAAGAACCAAGTCTATCTCAAAGGCTCAGAAACCAGACGGCAAGTAAAAGAACTCAAAATCTATTAATTTTTTAAAAACTTTTGGTTTTTAAGTCAGTCACATGATTCTTGGGGGGCTTGACTCATGATTTTTGAACATTTAGGGTTGACAGTACTGATAACCACAAAAATATGGTGGTGTTGTCTACACTAGATTTATTGTCTTAACATTTACCACTGGTGAGAATGCAAGTGTAGATTTTACACACTAAGAAGACATGTTCTGTGATCCTGTTCTAGTGTTTGTCTAATGGAGGATAACAGTCTACTATTGATGCAAGCTGAGAGGTTATCTTTAGTTCAGATGGTTGAAAGTCTTCACTTCAAACAACCCCTGCTGAAAAGCCATAGGGAGGGTTGTTCTGTAAACAGGGCTTGTACAGCCACTGGTGTTCTCAATGGCCACATTTTCTAACCCAGGGGTAAACAGATGGTGAAAACACCGATGTCTGGTCTGTTCGGGTTCTCCCACTGTCGTTACTATCGGTGGAGCTGCAAAGGTGGGAAATGTTAAGGAAGTGTCCAGTGCAGAAAAGGTTTAATTTTGCTAGATCACTTCTACTTATTGTATGGATGGACCTAAAAGATTTGTGGTTATTTAAATTGGACTAAGTCATGTCTAAAGAGATATTGCATCTTCTCTAATTAGCATCTCATAGGCAATAAAATGTCATTAAATTTAAACTGACATGGCTTGCTTGCTTTAACCTGTGATGTGGGATTTGTTTTAATTGAATTTAAGCAGTTGATATGTTGAGCAGCTACATTTTTCTTTTTCTTTTTTAAAAAAATCATTGCCAGATTTCTCTATATGCAGAGCAAATCTCTTCTAATCTTCACAAACTGTTCTGTGTGGCTAGGACAGTACACTTTGTCTGAATTAACACATTTACATGCTTCCTGGAGTTTTGCTGCAGATGTTACTAGTATCATTGAAGAGAGACTGAAAACAGGATACAGCAGTTGAAAGTTCATGTTGGTTTTTGAGTTTGAATACATAAATGTGCTAGTTATTCCTCAGGCCTGCCAAGACCCCAGTCATGCAAAACATGTAGGTCCTGTCTACACTAGAAAGTGTTGTTGCTTACTCATGGTGCATGAAAAATCCACACTCTGGAGAGACATAGCTATGCTGACCTAACCCCTGGTATAGACAGAGCTAGATTGATAGCAAAATTCTTCCGTTGATCTAGCTACCACCTCTCAGGGAGGAGGATTCCTACGCCGACAGGAGAACACCTCCCATCAGTGTGGAGAGTATCTACACTGATGTGCTACAGTGGCACAACTGCAGTGCTGCAGCTGTGCCAATCTGAAGTGTAGACAAGCCCTATGTCTTCACTGCCAAAAAAAAAGTGTGATTTTGCAGGGGAATAGCTGGAGTTAGCTATCTCACGGTAAAATTCAAGTGGAGACAAGGTATAAAACAGTTCCCTCTATGGGTTTTCAGCAAGGTTTGAAGTGAAGACCTTCAGCACAGCTCTACGTTTGAGTTAAAGTTCCATGTAAAGTTAAACCCCTTAGCGGTAGGCCATTATCCTTTACTGTACAAGCTCTAGAGAGGGACCATGGCACAGTTTTTGTCAGTGTGTTAAATCTACACTAGTACTCCTACCAGTGGTAAATTTTAAGAAAATAAACCTACTGTAGAGAAGGCCTTACTTGAATGGGTAGTAGTATTGCCAACCCCAAGCATTCAAAAATCATAAATCAGGCCCTCAAAAAGCATGAGATTAACTTGCTGAAATTAGTAACAGTCAACACCACCAGGGGTTTATCTTGACTAGCTACACTGTGATGGGAGAACCTCAGATGATTGGATGCTGCTAAGCTTGCTGCTTGGCAAAGCTATGAGCAGCGGAGGCACTAAAGCTCTCTGTCTGCAGACTCAGACAGCATCGGATTGGGTCATGTTTGAAAGGTTACATTAGCCAGAATAGCTAGAACAGGGGTTCTGAAACTGGAGGTCAGGACCTCACAGGGGGTCGCGAGCTGTAAGCCTCCACTCTAAACCCCGCTTTGCCTCCAGCATTTATAATGGTGTTAAATATATTTTAAAGTGTTTTAATTTATGAGGGAGGTCATAAAGAAACTCAGCCTTTTATTTTCTTAGACTTTTCATAATGAATTTTAGTGCTCATAGTACATGTGTGACATACATCTATTTAACACCATAGGTTCCAAAGAGGCCTCTGTGGTGTCAGAAATAGAGTGGGCCTTTTCAAACCATGGTGGGCTGCATGCAAAGGTTTTCTTATGCTTCAGTTCTCAGACTGTTTCCCCCACCCCCACCAAGTGTCTTGCTTGGAGTTTCAGGTATGATTCAGCCTCAACAGCTCAAAGCAAAAGTCACTGGAAACCACTGAGTTTTTTGGTAAACGTTGCATGGTTTTGCTGTCAAATCATAACTGGGCCCAGGTTTGAGAGAACTTTCACTGAACCTGTTTAGAGGCTATAATGAAATCTATCACCGTGGAAGTTTCCTGGCAAACACTGGAGAGATGGTTGTATCCAGTGGATAGGGCCCTGGGTTGGGAGACTTGGCTCCATTGCTACCTCTGCTGCTCACTCATCTGAGGGAGTCACTCTAGGGCTCTGTAATTGCATTCCCTCATCTGTAAAATGATATCATGATTCTTGCCCTCCTTTGTAAAACATTTTGGGATCCTTGTGGAGTGCTAAGGATGAACATGTCACAAAACTGTCTGGATCCCTCTTGAGAGATGATTTACCGAAATGAGAGGGGCTGCAAAGCACGACATAGAATCATAGAATATCAGGGTTGGAAGGGACCTCAGGAGGGTCATCTAGTCCAACCCCTGGCTCAAAGCAGGACCAAGCCCCTGTTTTGGCCCCAGATCCCTAAATGGCCCCCTCAAGGATTGACCTCACAACCCTGGGTTTAGCATGCTAATGCTCAAACCACGCTATCCCAGGACTCATGTGGGGGGTTCAAGTACATTCCAAGACTGTGTTTTGAACTTTGTTACAACTCCCATCCACAATCGCATCACTGCTTTTAGATCGGGGTGAGATGGTGGGGGAGATAAGCCGAGGTACATGTTTTCCTCTGTGTTATAATTTGGAGATGTCATCAGCCTTGAGTTAGTTGAGCTTCTGGGCTTTAGTCCAGCCAAACCTGGCCTTCTTTCACATTCTTTAATAATTAATTTTTGGTATTTAATTATAGTACATGTGTCTTGTCTGGGTCATGAAGCATGTGCTTTGTGTTTCTTGGCTGGCTATTTCTGCATTCTTCTCTGTCTTTTGCTCTGAAGTCCAGCCGGCCTAGTGTGGCACATAGTGTTTTAGTCTTCTGTATTCCCCTAGCTGGGAGCCTGAGATTTTTGGATCTGAGGAATGGTGAAGCAGCAAGTTCAGCCTTCTTGTTGGGGGCAGCAGAAGGGAGGAGCTGGAGGCAGGGAATCCTGGTTGTATCACCCCTCCTACTTGCAGCTGTGAAATTGCATGCAGCAGCAGTTGCTCTGGCACTTTGGAAAGGAGTTGCCTTTGTACATGATCTTGATCAAAGGTAGGGACCTACAACAACATGAATTAAAAGGGGATCTGATATTGTCATTTTGTAGGTCTTGAACTTGGATATTTTCTTATATAATTGTTTTACTACTGCTGTACCACTGGCAAGACACTAACTTCACAAGCACCTAAACCAGTTCTTGTATACAATCCAATTCTCTCTCCCCTCCCCCAGTAATTTTATTTTTCAGCATACAGATAATTTTATGAGCATGTTTGTTTTAAGCAAATGATGACTAGAAGCTTCAGTCCTTCCAATTTGCTTGTGTTACTTTTTTGGGGCTTTTATTGCTGTCAAATAACTTTCTAGGTGAAATCAGAACTAACCCGGAGGATGAGATGTCAGTTATGTGGGTGGGGTGGTGGTAGTATAGTACAAGTATTTTCAAAGAAAACATAGTGGCAAGTGTGGCTTGTGAATAGGGCTATCATCTGGCTATCCTTTTTTTTTTTTTTAATTTGAGAGGGAAATGACAGCATTTTTTTGAGGAGCAGGTTTTAAATTTTATTTTGTTTATATTCGAGTAAAAATGTTTGTTAGCTTAGGTTTGGTATCAAAGCCCACACTTAAAAAGCTGATTTTGACAAACTGAAAACAGTGAATCTCTTTCTAACAATAATGATTTGTTATAGCAGCAGTTGCCTGTTTTCAATATGTTGTTTCATTCAGAGTCTACACTAGCAAAATATCTTCTTGTAACTTGGGTTAGCTGAGGTGCAGTGGAGTGGTGGCATTAGCTCCAACACATCAATGGGGGAGGTGATGTTCCTACTCGTCCAGCTGAAGTTTTCTGCTTTGCAAATTGGCTTTCCACCAGCATTGCGAATGTGAGCCATTGACATATGACTTTGCAGTGGTTCAGCAACATCGACAAATAGTGCTGGTAAGATGGCAACTGGACATGAGAAATGTTTTCTTCTCCCTCATGTTTAATCCTATTCTGATTTTGTGGAATAGAAACAGGATGAACCCTAACATAGTCCTTTACTTACAGTGTAATGTCGCTAACTAAATTAATTAATTCCTTGAACTAGAGTTTCTGCTCACAGAATTTACACGCTTTACTGGTTTTACCAGCAAAGTTGGTGACTAAGGGTATGCCTACACTGCCAGAGTTACATTGCTGGCAGTTACATTGCCACTCAGAGAGCGCTGAAGGGAAACCACTGTTGTGTGTTCACACTGTCAGCTGTCTGTGCAATAGCGTATTCACCACTTGCAGCACTTGCATCAGGGTATTTGGAGCGGTGCATTCTGGGCAGCTATCCCACAGAGCATCTCTTCCTCTTCTGCTGCTAAGAGTTGTGGGAAGGCAGAAGGGGGTCATGGGGCATCCTGGGTCCTGTCCCAATGCCCCGTGATGCATTGCTTTGCATCCCCGCAATCTCTGTGCTTCCGTCTGCATCTGGCGCCATCTTTCAATGGTTTGTATACTGCGTGCTCTGCCTCTTCGGTCTGCAGGAATGAATCCCTCACTGTTGACCAATATGCTGCTCACTCTCACTAACACGTCACGTGTGGCAGCAAAGTTTTTCTTAAACTAGAAAAGCAAGAGGAGTTCCACATTGATCTCGCCATGCGTAGTAGCTACGACACGAGATTGCTTGTGGCATTCACAGAGGTGCTGACCACAGTGGAATGCTGCTTTAGGGCTTGGGAAACAAGCACCGAATGGTGGGATCACATCGTGATGCACGTCTG
Source organism: Dermochelys coriacea (assembly GCF_009764565.3). Taxonomy (NCBI): domain Eukaryota; kingdom Metazoa; phylum Chordata; order Testudines; family Dermochelyidae; genus Dermochelys; species Dermochelys coriacea. The sequence goes on from NC_050073.1 coordinate 47,758,313, forward strand.
GGATGACGAGCAGTGGCTTCAGAACTAACGGATGAGGAAAGCCACATTCCTGGGAATGTGTGATGAGCTCGCCCTAGCCCTGCGGTGCAAGGACACGAGAATGAGAGCTGCCCTACCATTGGAGAAGTGCATGGCAATTGTACTGTGGAAGCTCGCTACTCCAGACTGGTATCAATTGGTCACTAACCAGATTGGAGTGGGAAAGTCGACCGTTGGACTCATGTTGACGGAAATGTTCAGGGCCATTAATCGTATCCTGCTCTGAAAGACAGTAACTCTGGGCAATGTACCTGACATTGTGGATGGCTTTGCACAAATGGGCTTCCCTAACTGAGGAGGGGCAATAGATGGCACGCTTATTCCAATTCTGGCACCAGACCACCTAGCACATTAATCAGAAGGGGTATTTCTCAATGGTTCTCCAGGTGCATGTGGATCACTGTGGGCATTTCATGGACATTAACGCTGGCTGGTCCAGAAAGGTGCATGGCACCTTGGAACAGTGGCCTGTTCAGGAAGCTGCAAGCAGGGACTTTCTTTCCAGACCAGAAGATCACTGTAGGGAAAGTCGAAATGCCCATTGTGTACCTGGGAGTCCCCGCCTACGATTTAATGCTGTGGCTTATGAAGCCATACACAGGGTACCTTGACAGCAGCAAGGAGCTGTTCAACAACAGGCTGAAGAAGTGCAGAATGACCGTTGAGTGTGCTTTTGGACATTTAAAGGTCCGCTGGCGCTGCCTCTATGGGAAGCTGGACCTGGCTGATGACAATATTCCTATGCTTATAGCTGCGTACTGTACACTCCATAATATTTGTGAAGGGAAGGGTGAAAGCTTCATTCAGGGCTGGACCGTTGAGGCTCAGCACTGGGGGGCTGAATTTGAGCCTCAGCAGTCCAGGCTTGAGTGAAGCTTTCACCCTTCCCTTCCCAAATATTATGGAGTGTACAGCTGAATTAACCAGAGACCAGGGCTATTAGAGGGGACCAGCATGGGGCCATAAGGATCAGGGATACCTTGAGGCAGCAATTTGAAGCTGAAAGCCACTAATATTTGTTGCTATGCTCAGGAGTGCAGTGCTTATAATGCTAGGAGGTGACTGTGATTGGTGCAAATGATGCACTGGGAAGGTTTAAGAAAATTGCCTGTTGCTTTGCAGGTCTCTGTTTGCTTTCAATTAATGGAATAAAGATTGCTTTCAAACCAAAACAATTATTTCATTAAAAACAACAACTGGAGAGGAGAGACACACAAAAAAATACATCAGCTCTGTAGGGGATGGGGGAAAGGAAGGTCCCAGGAGGAGGTGGGGTCCCAGGACGGTTAAAGATTTGTGTATGTTCAGGTATCATATGCAACCTTGTGCTTTTGGAGTATAGTGCCGTGGGTATTGTACTTCAGCAGGGCTAAACTGCAGAGGGACAGGTATTAAGTGCAGTGGGTACTGGGAGTCTGCAGGGCTGAACTGTGACTGGGCAGGCGTGGAAGGCAGCTGGTACAGACTGGAGCCAGAAGGTTGATAAGAGTGTGTTGGCGGATAGTAGGGGGCTTCAGTTCTTGTTTTTTGGCTGCGGAGTGCATCATGACATCATGCAGAAAATCCTCTTTAGTTCTTGGTGCCGCTTTCTAATTCTGCGCAGCCGTTCAGCCAGTGATAACAAAGAGGGAGGCTGGGCTCCCAAGGTTATATCTGTGAAGCCAAAATGCCACATTTTACAGAAGCAGTATTGTTTGCAACACACAGACCACTGAATCAAAACACAGCTACTATTCACATACCTGTCACTAACTGGCTGACCCCAGGCAAGCACACATGAGCCACAAGACCCCAAAATGGTGAGTAACCGCAGGGGAAGGGGAAATCAGTGTTCTAGGACCGTACTGTACGCAGAGCATGTTGCTCTTGGAGAGAGCCAGCACTGTGGGGGGGAGGGAGGGGCGGGCTTATAATCATTATTGTCCCCACATTTTCCACAGGCTGTGTTCTTTATGGAAGATATCTCGCTGCTGAGGGTGAGCAAGGAGTCAAGGGAGGGTCTTCTCCAATACTGCGGCTTCTGCCCTGGCCCTTATGCGGCTCACTTGTGTGCAGCAATGGTGTCCGTGTTTCTTCCCCCCAAGTGATGGTAGAATGGCACGGGAAAGTTATCCTTAATGGAACAAGAAACAAAGCAGCTCTGCCAAAGAATCTGCCCAGTATCTCCGTGAGAGTTTCCTGGAGATCTCTGAGGCAGATTCCTGTGAAGTGAGGGAGTCAATCAATACCCTGTTCCGCCGCTCAGACTAGGCATGTGGTGGTATGCACATCATACAGACACAAGCCTGCTTTCTGCAACCCTCCTGCCCCCAACAACTCGCTTCAGCAATTTCCAAAATCAAAGCCACTTATCGGGGCCTCCTCTCTTGTTCGTGCTTTGTCAAGCTCTGAACCCTGTGACTGGTTAGACTTCTCCAGGGTTGAGTAGAGCTCCTGGCTGCATGCATCTCTGACCTCTGAGTCGTCCTCTGTCTCTGGGTCACCCTCCCCCTCCACATTCCTTCTCCAGGCTCGGTCCACTCTGGACTGGCATGCGAGCCACCGAAGTGTCCACAGTGGCTTTCGCAGTGGAGGTGGGGTCGTCACAGAGTATTGTGTCCAGCTCTTTGTAGAACCAGCAGCTCGTGGGCGCAGCATCGGAGCTGCGGTTTGCCTCCCATGCCTTGTGGTAGGCGTTCCGCAGCTCCTTCACTTTGATCCTGCACTGCAGTGTGTCCCGGTCGTGGCCCCTTTCTGTCATGCATCATGAAATCTGTCCGTAGGTATCATAATTCCTGCGGCTGGAGCGCAGCTGGGACTGGACAGCCTCCTCTCTCCAAATGCTCTAGCAGCTCAGCATTTCTCCAAGTGGGGGATCACCTGGTGCATGAAGCAGGCTTGGTCACCTGGAAAGATGCACGGAGACAACTGCATGCATCACCGAGCAAACAGGAAGGGGACTTTTAAAATTCCCAAGGAATTTAAGGAGTGGGAATCACGGTTGGTCACCTGAGGGCAGGGCAGTAGAGTTCAAACCGATGACCAGAGAGGCAAGAAGAGGCATTGTGGGACACCTCCTGGAGGCCAATCAGAGCTCTGTAATCAACCAGGGTGTCTATAGTGGCCCTGCGGAGCTGTAGCCCTGGCACAGAAAGCTGTACACCTCTCGTCTAGGTGATTTTTTACAGTGCTGCAACTGTGCACTTTCTGCGCACTAAGTGGCTTGGCAGTGTGTACACCTCGGGAGTTACAATGCAGAAAGCTGCTTTGCTGCGCAGAAACTTGCCAGTGTAGACAAGGCCTAACTGGAACTTTAGGAATAAAGAGATAAAGTTCTAATATGTATGCATAAGCTGTTGTCTCTTAATGCTGAGAATTTGACAATCTTATCAGAGGAGTGTATTCAAACTTGTAGTGTGACCCTGCAAACCCTACTCTCGTCCTTGGACTGTGAGCTCTTAGGATCATGGGCTGTGTTTGTTCAGTGTTTGGAAATACCTAGTCTATACTGAGCACTAGAGTAAATAAATAATGAGTAATCCTTATTCCCAGGAGACGTCCTATTGAAGTCAATAGGACTGCTTACATGAATAAAGGTTTGCAGGATTAGATCCTTGCCTTTCTTTCTATGAGGCTGATCCAAAGCCCTTTGAAGTCAATGGTTAGATTCCCATTACTTTCAATGGGCTTTGGATCAGGTCTTGAAGTCGCTATGGACCAGATTTTAAAAGGTATTTGGGTGCCAAAAGAAAAAGATAGGCACATGGTGGGGTTTTCAAAAGCACCCAGGTGCCTAACTCCCATAGGCACTTATGTGCTGTTGAAAATCCCTGTCTGTGTCTTTAGGCACCTAAATACCTTGGCTCAATGGGCCTAATTCAAAGCCCATGGAAGTCAGTGGAAAGACTCCTATTGACTTTGATCAGGCCCTATGGGACATACAAAACAAGCTAGTTTTGAAGTTTCTAGTTTCACTTATCCTTGAATTAGCTAAAATAATTTCTGATCAGAACCTGTTGTTTCAGAATGGGTTTTGTTAACTGTGTGAATTTTTTGGGGAAGGGTGGGCCTGGGGATTAAAAGCTTAATTGACTTGGTTTAAATTCATTTTTTTCTTTCTCTCACTTTACCCCTCCAAAAATCAAACTCACATGACGTTTTCTTGAGGAAACTGAGCAACTGGAAAAACAAATGGAAATTGGATTGCAGCCTTAAGGGTAGCAGGCACTATCTGCGCTCACTTTAAAAAAAACCACAACTGAGCCCTGGTCAACACTGCAGACTAATGTCGGTATAACTACATTGCTCAGGGGCATGGAAAATCCTGCAATTATTCCAATCTAACTTCCTGTGTAGATAATGCTGTGTTGATGGGAGGGCTTCTCCTGTCGACATAGCTGCCGCCTCTCAGGGAGGTGAAGTACCTTATGGGAGCTAAGCTAAGCAACGCAGCTGCACCGAAGCAGCACTGTAAGTGTAGACAAGCCCTTATGTTCATGCGCATGCCAGCATAGTTTTGATAAACTGAAGTGCACTGAGATAGAATTTTGTGGAATATCTGCATTTGTCAGTGTGGCCCTGGAGTAAATAATTTAAAGAAATGTGTTTCAGAAAGAATTGTGATTGGATCGTATCAGCTGAACACACATCATTTCATTGATCACATGTTTTGTTAAATATTTACTGGGCTTGAAAAAGAAGCAGCTAACAAAATTTTAGCCTGGTTCTTTCTGCACCTTTTTGTATCTGTTTAGGTTGGCTGAGTGGGATGGAGCTGTGTTTTTACTAAGGGAAGCCATTCATGGAATTGTAAAACTGGCACAGTGGGAAATCCCTTTTGAAATTATTATTTTTTCCTAGATTTTTATGCAAGAGACCTAAAAGTTTCTGGTATATGGTGTTTTTTCCAGTTGCATTAATTTTAAATTCCATTTTAAGTGTGTTTTACAATAATATCTGGATTGCTTTGGTGCTAACTCTTGAGTCTAACTGTGAACCCCCCTTCACCCCCATTCTCTGCGGCTAGATTTGAGGAGGGCTGTGAAGGTTTTGTTGGGTGAAGAATGCTCATTTGATTTTCCTTCTGCATCTGGTTTAAAGTTGCTTTTTGGCTAGTGGCAGCTTGGTGCGAATTTACTTTTGGTCTTGACAAATACAAGTGGTGCCAGTTATCCTATTGCAAGCCTTTCAGTCCCTTGTGCTACTGCATTGCCTGCTTCCACTGTCAGCCATCTGACACCCACGCTGCCTTTCCAAAGGAACTTGTTTCCAGTGCATATTGACCCCTGCTGCCCTGGATCTGCAGGAAAAAATATCAGGGAAAAGTAAAAAATAATCCAAGACACAAATGGTCTGTTCTCTTGTTATTTAAATATTTGTTGCTGTGTTTTTTTTAAATCAACCCTGTATCATCTAGAAGATGCAAGTTCTTGAAGAAGCACTGCCAACTTTTTCCCTTTGTCACCCCTTCTTCGGTATTCCTGAAGTTGCAATAAGGAGCAAGTCTTTTTGCTAATCTTTCTTCTCTTCCAGGCAGCTAGATGTATTTTGCCTGTTGCAGGAACACCTTTGGCTAAAATCTTTTTATAATTAATTCTTTGGTGGTTTTCATAACAAACGGGAGATGAACAATTATAAACTAGCATTGGTCCCTTAATTTGACTGGGGATGAGGCTATTTCTTACCTAATTTCTGGAAATAGTTTCCAACAGATCTGTGTGTCTGTATATGTGTTTCCTCTTGCCCTGTTTGGAATCTCTAAAGAAAATGTTTTCTGAAATGTAACATAGGACAGATGGATAACATTGCTTCATTGTCAGGTTATGCATATTCCCCAGTTTAGAAGGCTGGTGCCCAACCATCATGCATTGTTTGTGCACTTAACTCAGAGTTTTGTGGTCCTTATCTTCAGTGTATCTTATCAACTACAGATGTGCTTTGTCTTGGTTTCAAAGGCTTTTTGTCAGACAGATATTAAGCTTATAATTAGGGACTAGTGAATCAGTTTGGGTGGTGGGCCTGTGGGATTGGGATGGGGAGAAGACAACAATCAAACATCTCCTTGAACTTTGATAAGCTTCATATCTGAAAAACATCCAACATAATTAAGTAGATTGGGTGGAGTATCGTGTTGCCAAAGAAGACAATAACTGAATTGGCGTGAAGAGGGAGCTACTCTGTTGCATCTAGAGGTGTTTCACAGCACTTAACCATGTGCTTGTACTGGGATAGTTTGCACTGCTGCTGCCTGGTGCTATATGTGGCCTACAGTTCCTGAACTTGTGTCTCCAGAGCTTGACACCTTTCATGAGCACTAATAAAAGGCAGTATTGCCTAGCAACTAGAGCACTAGACTGGAACTTGGGAGGCTCTATTTCCAGCTCTGCCATTGGCCTGCTGGATGACCTTGGGCAAGTTGCTTTACTTCTCTATGCCTCAGTTTCCCACCTGCAAAATGGGGAAATTATACTTTTGTATACCTCCTTTTGTAAACCACTTTGAGATCTACAGATGAAAAGTGCTATATACGAGCTCGGTGGCATTATTAAAGTCACATGAAACATTTTACAGGTATGGAGAGGAAAAAGCTTGGACAGGACTCGGTGAAGAGCAGTAGGAGGGGGGCATATGTTTTGCTGAAATATTTTTTATCTAATTGGTTCTTTAATCGTTTTTATAGCAAACAGAGGAAAAAGAGTTATAAACTTGTCATACTCAGCATTTTGTTATGCACTATGGCATTCCTGGTAGCCAAAATAGCTGGAATATCATGAAGACTCCTTACAAGACTATAACTATATTAATGCCTCTCTAACCACAAAGAGAGTCTCTCTCAGTACAAGCTGTAAATTGCACATTACGGAACTCTCAAAATGGACACGGCCAACAACTAACAAGATTTGCCTGTATAGAAGAGAAAGAGTTTATAAGGAAGCCTTGTTCTGTGGACCTTTTGTTGGGGAGTGGGGTGCAGGTCTCCTTACTGTAGAAGGAAAATTTGGTCTTCATCAAGTCTAGGAAATGCATCTGTTTGGCAGATACTGCAGAATAGTGATGGGAAGTTCAGGATCTGGTTTGGATGCTTAGCAAAATGTTGTTAAAATGAATTGGGTCTGCAAAATTTAAACTTGCTCTGTCAACAGAATTTTGTCTTGTGAGCATTCTCTTTTCTCCTGCTTTTTGGTGGTCTGAAAATAATAAGAGTAGGCTGTAGGATTGGGAAAATGGGCTTCCACACTTGAGTTTTTGACACTTCAATTTGGAGCCAGGCAACACACTGGTTAATTGTGTTTTGATGCCCTCTAGTGACTGGTGCACATATAGGATAATAGCCTACTATTCTTACTAGCTAACACTTGCTGCTTTAACTTAAATGGAAGAGGCTTGTGTCTTTGGTTTTTGAAGCAAAGGAAAGACTCCCAATGACTTCATTGGTTTTGGATCAGGCCCTTAGTGCTGACAGTCTCAGGTTCAGTTCCTGGTGATGACCTGTAGTTAGGATTGTTGCACAGGAATTGAATATGTGCATGAAAATATGATCGGGGATGTGTATTCATCTTTTATACACAGACCAGAACATGCAGTATCTGTCTGGGTGACTTACAGAAGCATAAGGAAAACAACATGTAAATTTCAATGAGCAAGAGTGAGTAAGAGCCATTCAACAAATCTGTTGCAGGGCTCTGCAAGGTTCTTCAGCTGTAGCTGTGGAATTTGCTGCAGAGCCCATTTCATCCTACAGATTTATGCTCCAGAATCTAAGCTTTCATTTTAAGAAAAGTTTTAGCCCTCTTAATTGCAATTAAGAATATGAACCTAATGCAATGCAGTCATCGTATTTAGGAAAGCCTGTATGCGTTTTTTTAAAGACTGGCACAGGTGTCTTAACTATGGTTATAAGAAAAGGAGTACCGGTGGCACCTTAGAGACTAACAAATTTATTAGAGCATAAGCTTTCGTGAGCTACAGCTCACTTCATCGGATGCATTTGGTGGAAAAAACAGAGGAGAGATTTATATACACACACACAGAGAACATGAAACAATGGGTTTATCATACACACTGTAAGGAGAGTGATCACTTAAGATAAGCCATCACCAACAGCAGGGGGGGGAAGGAGGAAAACCTTTCATGGTGACAAGCAGGTAGGCTAATTCCAGCAGTTAACAAGAATATCAGAGGAACAGTGGGGGGTGGGGTGGGAGGGAGAAATACCATGGGGAAATAGTTTTACTTTGTGTAATGACTCATCCATTCCCAGTCTCTATTCAAGCCTAAGTTAATTGTATCCAGTTTGCAAATTAATTCCAATTCAGCAGTCTCTCGTTGGAGTCTGTTTTTGAAGCTTTTTTGTTGAAGTATAGCCACTCTTAGGTCTGTGATCGAGTGACCAGAGAGATTGAAGTGTTCTCTAATTGGTTTTTGAATGTTATAATTCTTGACGTCTGATTTGTGTCCATTCATTCTTTTACGTAGAGACTGTCCAGTTTGGCCAATGTACATGGCAGAGGGGCATTGCTGGCACATGATGGCATATATCACATTGGTAGATGCGCAGGTGAACGAGCCTCTGATAGTGTGGCTGATGTGATTAGGCCCTATGATGGTATCCCCTGAATAGATATGTGGACAGAGTTGGCAACGGGCTTTGTTGCAATCATAGGTTCCTGGGTTAGTGGTTCTGTTGTGTGGTGTGTGGTTGCTGGTGAGTATTTGCTTCAGATTGGGGGGCTGTCTGTAAGCAAGGACTGGTCTGTCTCCCAAGATCTGAGAGAGCGATGGCTCGTCCTTCAGGATAGGTTGTAGATCCTTGATGATGCGTTGGAGAGGTTTTAGTTGGGGGCTGAAGGTGATGGCTAGTGGCGTTCTGTTGTTTTCTTTGTTGGGCCTGTCCTGTAGTAGGTGACTTCTGGGTGCTCTTCTGGCTCTGTCAATCTGTTTCTTCACTTCAGCAGGTGGGTATTGTAGTTGTAGGAATGCATGATAGAGTGACCAGAGAGATTCGATCACAGATCTTAGAGTGGCTATACTTCAACAAAAAAGCTTCAAAAACAGACTCCAACGAGAGACTGCTGAATTGGAATTAATTTGCAAACTGGATACAATTAACTTAGGCTTGAATAGAGACTGGGAATGGATGAGTCATTACACAAAGTAAAACTATTTCCCCATGTTTCAGAGTAGCAGCCGTGTTAGTCTGTATTCGCAAAAAGAAAAGGAGTACCGGTGGCACCAGAGTGTCTAAGGTGCCACCAGTACTCCTTTTCTATTTCCCCATGGTATTTCTCCCTCCCACTCCACCCCCCACTGTTCCTCTGATATTCTTGTTAACTGCTGGAATTAGCCTACCTTGCTTGTCACCATGAAAGGTTTTCCTCCTTTCCCCCCCCTGCTGCTGGTGATGGCTTAACTTAAGTGATCACTCTCCTTACAGTGTGTATGATAAACCCATTGTTTCATGTTCTCTGTGTGTGTGTATATAAATCTTTCCTCTGTTTTTTCCACCAAATGCATCCGATGAAGTGAGCTGTAGCTCACGAAAGCTTATGCTCTAATAAATTTGTTAGTCTCTAAGGTGCCACCGGTACTCCTTTTCTTTTTGCGAATACAGACTAACACGGCTGCTACTGCTAACATTTTCATACTTAACTTATAAAACCTCCATATTTTTAATTGAAATGAAGTGGATGCAGAATCTCCAGTCTACCACCCCAAAGGGCCATTGAGCATCTGTGTAGAATTTAGGCTCATTTTGCAACAGATTACCTGGGGTTTTGCATCATTTAAAGGTGCAGTGCCGAGAAAAAAATGAATTGGAACATCACTGCTGCATGTGCCACAGAGCTCTTATCCAAACTGTATTGAACCTGTACAAAGGATCTGGGTGAAGCTTTGGACAGAGGCATATAGACTTTAAGTTCTTTCGGGTGATGACTATTTATTAGGTTTCAGAGTAGCAGCTATGTTAGTCTGTATCTGTTTAAAAAAAAAAAGAGTACTTGTGGCACCTTAGAGACTAACAAATTTAATAGAAGTGCCACAAGTACTCCTTTTTTTTACGACTATTTATTAGTGTCTCGTATAGCGTTGAGAACATTCTTGGTGCTTAACAAGAATGAGGTTCAAGTCTTGTTATTTTCTTTAAGCTGATTCACCAATCTGTAGTCATAACACAGTGTCCTGATACCTTGTAATGAACTGCAAAATAAATAAATAAATAAATAAAAAATGTAATAGTGAGTGCAGCAGCCATGCCTAAGTTAGTCCAGTTCTTTGGCTGTCATAGAGTCTGGGGCTTCCTTGAAGTCTGAGACAAGCTCCTGAGGACAAACAAGTCTTAGAACAGTAAGTCAGAACCTGGCAGATGGATATGAAGGGTGGAGGTGGGAAGGTGAGGTCAGCCTAAAACAGAAGTAGTTTGGTAGGGAAAAATGTGCCTGTCATCTATGAAAGGGTTAATTTGAAAACTGCTAGAAATGGGTTCGGGGAATGATCAGTCAATGGGAATTTGTTGTGTTGGTGCAGTGTTTCTAAATTGGATTTTCGCTGGCTGATTCTATTGTCTTTTGCAATCCTGTTGGAGGCATAGTGGAAAAGAGAAGTTCCTGCCTTCCATCTGTGCAGCTTAGCTAAGCATAGCTGTTTGTTTCCCCTCTAAACTGCTTGAAAATTTCTAAAGTACCATCTCTCAAAATACTACAGAAGGAGACGGGGAGGAGGTGCAGTAGAGAGGCTTCAAAAGTTTTGGCTAAGTGTCCGAGTTTTGGAGAGTTTATCCAAATTCCACTAACCTCTGACCCTTCTGCAGTTTACCCAGGGCTACTTAATTATCTCTTGGAAGATGACAATTGGGAGGGAAGTGCTTCTACATTTTATACTTGGTCTAGCAGTTGCACCTGGCTGTGTGGAGTAAAAACTCCAAGGCTCCTTTTGATACATCATTGGTTCCCAAACCACTTTTGCAGGGATCCCCTTGTTTTGCCCCATGCAATGGATGGATGTTTGAGTAACCTTCACTTCCTCCCCACCATGTCCTCATGCCCCAGAAAAGTTACAGATGGCATTATATCTTCATCTTGATTCTTTCTTCTGTTCTCTGTGTGTCTTCCCCTCCATGCTGTCTGGGATGGGCATAGGGATGCACTAGTGGCTCCAGATTGAAGTGACTCTCACAGAAGTATTTAGGCACTTGTGCTCTCGCAGCAGAGCTAAATTAAATGGGAGGAGAGAAGAGATGCTTGGGCCATTGGGCTGCTACTAAATTCACATGGCTTGTTCCCATGGCTGGCTGCCGTTAGGTACTGCTGCAGGGGCAGGATGGGAAGGTGGGCTGCTTTTAAAGAGCTACCCGCCACTTGTCCTAAGTGTAAACTTGTGGGAGGGGTGGATTAGGGGTTATGTAGGTTTCCTTGTTCCCTTCCTGTGCCCTACACCCTTCCTTCACCAGTCTTCAGAACTATTTTGTTTCCTGAATGCTATCTTGGAAAACACCTATTTTAAGGCATTTCATACTGTGCATGTTTGTTTAGGCCCAGCAATTACGAATCAACTCTTTGCTTTTGTTACAGGCTGAACCCTTGGATTTGAAGGAAGGAGACCCAGTGTATGCCAGTGAGATCACAACATTGATACCCTCCTTAGTTTGACCTTCAAGAGGAGAAGACTTCTGACCCCTTGACACCTTTCAGTCCATCTGAATCTATGACTGGGGGTTCCACCCTAGCCCCACCCTTTGCTGTCCCATTGCAGAAAATGGGTTCATTTAGAAGGCCCAGGCCTCGCTTCATGAGCTCCCCAGTGCTCAGTGACTTGCCACGTTTTCAAGCAGCACGACAGGCTTTGCAGCTTAGCTCCAACTCTGCGTGGAACAGGTGAGGCCCTGCCAGTAACAGGCCTGAGGTAGCTCTGTTTGTAAGGATCTCTAGGTATTGACCTCCAGGGACTGATCCAAGGTATTTCAGATTTTTTTTTCAGCTTAATCAGCCTGCTAGTGAGGATAAATGAATTTTGGGTGCTCCTCAGATTTTGTCTGCATTGGGAAAATGACTCATTGTTGATACAGGTTGGTTCTAGCAATCTTCAATTGTCCTTTCTTTAATGGTGTTGAGAGACTGTTCATCACCACTAACAATTAAACCATTGTACACACTAGCTCAGGGGAACCCACTTATGACAGTGTCAGTAGAATGTCTATTTCCTCACACAGAAAGGACTTTTTTTTGCATATTATGATGTCTTTCCCTTAATGTTGCCTGATCAGGCTCCTGTGACCAGCTGATAAAGTTGCCTACTGATGGCATGAATCTGTGGTGACGTCTACTAGCATTCCTGATTTAACAATCAAGTCCTGCCCACAATGTATAGAAAGTCGATGTTGTCAAACCCTGAACAGTATAAAGACCTCTTTTTAAGATTTTTGTCTACACTAGTCAAGAAGTTGTTGGTTAGAACACCCGGCAGCATCTTTTGGGGACACAGCAGCTTTTTCTGAGTATTTTACAAGCATTGACTATGATGCATTGAACCAGGACTCTAGCTTGGTCTGGATGAACTGATACTGTCTACAGAACTCACTCCAATGTGGACAAGAACCCACAAATATTTCAGATGCACTGGTTTAGCTAGTCATCTACCCCAGGAGCAATGCTGGGTGCTGTGGGTTAGGTGCTGCAGGAATCCAGAAGCATTTGTACAGCCGTGATTGTAAGACGTATAGTATGTGGATGTGCCACAGCCCAGAACTTTTGTTCATTTTGTGTAATGGTTTTCCCTTTAATCACTGTAGATACATTTGTCTCCCCTGAAGTATACAGACAAACAAGAGCAGTGATTTTTAGGGGAGCAAAAGTGGAATTATGTAAGTGCAGTTAACCTCCCTGCCCCATTATGTCCACTCAGCTGTTGGCAGCTAGCTCACATTGCTCGGTGTGTTAAATCATCCTGACGTGTGTTATTTATGGATGGTGTACTGTCTTATTTTTCTTTGGCAGTGTTCAAACAGCAGTGATAAATGTGTTCAAAGGGGGAGGCTTGCAAAACAATGAACTTTACACCCTCAATGAAAACATCAGGTATGTTGCCAAGTTGTGTGCAAAGAGCCCTTTTGGTGTCAACCAGGTGGTGAGGTGGGGTGGAATTTTGTGGGGGAAGGGGAAAGGCTGTGTTCAACTTCCTCTTCTTTTGCCCCTGGGGGGTGGGAGATGTGTATCTAAAGTTTGGAATCGGCTATTCTGGCCTGCATGGATGCACGTAGCTTTGATCAGAGCAGGTTTTGCGTTGATTTGGGTAAAGGGAATTTTTTTCCCTTCTTCAGGAATTTATCTTTTTTGTTGGATGCTAATGCAGTGTTGCCAACTGTTTTTCCTAAAGCTCCAGATCCCTGAGTCATGTGATTATTGAAGACTCTCTGCTTTCATGAAATAACTAAATAAATAAGCTACTAGCCCTAATCGTGGTGAAGAAAAGCTGGAAAATATGAACCCGTTATGTTTCAAAATTAGAAGGTTCTTTTTATTTGCCTAACATTTGTTATTTTTAAAAGCTCATGATTTTTAGGCAAATCTCATGGATATTTGAATGCTTACGGTTGTCAGGGCTGATTCAACTAAGACCTCCCAGTCAAGGGTGACTTAAAAACCCACTCTACATTAGGCTACTCGAATCTTGGCTGAAAACGGATTTCAGCAACAAGTCTGCAAAATGGTTTACTTTCTTATGGAGACCAAACTATTTTCAATATTGTTGAGACAGTGAGATTGAATCTTGGTTCTGCTTTGATTCTGTGGTAGAATCCATTCACCCTTTTAGTTTCTGGCCTTTCTTGCATTGAGAAATTTTCTTATTTCAAAACTTGCTGAATGCAACTTCAAAACCAGTTCAGTGAAAAAGGCCCTGGCTGCTTGAATCCAGGCCTACAATACAACTCCCAACTGTATTTACTATCAGTTTCGCTAAACTGGTTTGGAAGTGGGTTCAGATTGTTAGGAAAACTTCCCCAGTGTAGCTAGGCTTGGAAAACTTCCCCAGTGTGTTTCAGTCTGGTCTACGTGAGAACTTTAAACTGACTTCAGTACTGGTTCAGAGGGATCTGCCCCTTGAAAACTGTTTTCAGCAACAGGTGAATTTCCTAGTGTAGATAGGACCGTAGGGTAGATGAGTCTCTGTCCCAGCCTCAGAAAGACTGATTTCCTGTTGGCTTTTTACCAAATGACACATGTTAAAGATATTTTTCTGGGGCTGACACCCCCAGATATTGCTAGTATGTGGTGTTTTTCCTTCCATCATCTATCTCATTACATACACATGAACTCAGTTTGAATGTTGTCACAGAAGGGGAAATTGACACCTTTTATATAAAAGATTAACCATGTGGCATTATTGCAGTACTCTTGTACACTAAGTTCAGACGGCTGTTCCAACTGAAGCCCTTATTTTCAGCAGCCTAACCCAACCCTTTCCCTACTTTCAAAATAAAACCTAAAGGCCATGACACTCTTCCCATTTTATCTCAGCCCAAAGGTCAAAGCTTCGTAAAATTCCATTCAGCCACTTTTAAGATCCTCTGAGTAGCAAACAGTACCTTCCATGCCTTTAATTACCTCTTTAGGTGCTGCCACTGGAGTCAGAAGTCCCCAGATTTAGTGCCCCATAAGGGGAGCTGCATTTGATCTACAAGAAGAACTATAGTTTAGAAATAAATGTCTTAATGATTTCAGAATAGTGTAGTCTGTGGTGCATTTGGTTTCTCTTGCTGAAATTAACACAGACTGTAAAGAGTTTGTTAAAGAACAGGATTTTTTTTGGTGAAATTTAGAAATATTCCCACTACCTTTAAATGCAGAGTGTGTTCCTCCAAATGAGAGACACTTCTAGAGCTGGGAGCACAATCATGAAATAAACACACGTTCCTTTATTTAATGTTCTGAGAGCTCCCAGTGTTGGTTACATTTCAAAGTGTCAGTTCTTAAAGAAATAGCCTCCCAAATTCATTAGGTAGTGTAGTAATTTCAACCTACGCAGCAAAGGATATGGATTTGCACACACACAGATCTGTACTCAGCATCTGTGATTCTAAATCTTTCTTCTGGCAAACTGTCAATAGATATGCACACTAGCCTGGCACCTGGCTAGTTCTTACGTGCCATGAAATTGAGTCAGTGTGTTTTCCTGGTTTGTATTACTTGGTTCATGTTACCCACTGAACTCACCCAATGCAAGATGTTTTTTAAAAGAAAAAACAAAAACACTAACAGCATCCCACTGATTCTCCACGGAGCTTATTTATGTGATATGGGGGGAGGAACGAGAGGGTGCTAAATTGGGTAGTAAAGATGGGACTGGGGACAAGAGAGTGGTAACATTCTGCTATGAATCGCTGCCACAGAGCTTCCCATCTCCCTGTCATTTGAGATTGCTTCACTAGCTCCTTTTTTGTTTTTCTGTACTGAAGAGGTGAGGAGCTCAGCAAGAGGAAAACTTGGTTTAAATTTAGGTTAACATAGTTACACCAAGCTTAGTCCCAGTACAGATGCAGCTATGTTGATGCTTCCCATGATTTAAGTATCTTTGTTTGGGGAGGCAATGTTCCTGTGCCAATGGAAAAAAACCTTCTATTGGTATAGACCGCATCTATGCTGCGTTGCTATGCTGGCATAGCTAGGCCAATATAGCCTCCATATCACAGGCACATCCAAGGTGTCAGAATGCTGCAGAGAGGTGGAATTTCAGGAAGCAGGAAATGAGCTGGCCATAGTTAGGCCATGTCTACACTACAGTCCTTATAGCAAAGGAGCTAAGGTCCCACAGGTGTGCAGCTATAGTGCCATAGTATAGATGGAAGGAGTTTTCCCATTGCTGTAAGTAATCTACTTCTCCGAGAGGTGGTAGTTAGGTCAACAGAAGAATTCTTGAGCCTCATCTACTCTGGGGGTGAGGTTAGCTTAACTATGGTGCTCAGGGTGTGAGTTTTTCACACTGCTGAGGTATGTAGCTAGGTCCATCTAAGTATAGCTCACGTGTTAGTGTGAGGCAGTTACAATTCTCCCAGCGCAGCAGGTGCCAAAATGTATTGGTTCATGTCTCACCTTCTTAAAATGTTGTGAAGTGAATGGCTGGAACACCAGCCTCACGTACCACCAGTGCTACATGTACCACAATTTGGAACCCCCTGCCTACAGCCTTCAGTTGCAAGGGAAAGGAATTTTCACCAGTTCTTCACTCTCTGAGTCCTCAGATTCACTCAGCGTCCACTGACTAAATATCCTGGTTTTTTTCACATTGGTGGAAGCCAGTTTCAGAGCACTTCTGAAAATCAGGCCCCAAAAGACTAACCTTCTTATAGTTGCTGTCCCCTAGAGAAGGAACTTAACAGTGAGTCTGAGTCTCCTATTCCAGCTCTGTCCACCCTCTAAGGAAAGTTTCTGCTGGTAAAAAGGGATGTTTAATTTTAGTGATGTGCGATGCAATTACTCCTGCAAAATGCCTGAACTTGCCAATTTAAACAGACTGACAAAATACAGTCCTGTTCCAGTTGCTCCTGATGCAGCATTATGGTGGTGGTTTCTCCCCGTCATTGAGCCCATATAGCATATCCCCCCGTACTCCCCACATCCCTTTTGCATTAGTGAGAAATAGGTACATATGCTGAAAACTGTATAGACTTTTGTTATAGTCCAAAAGGCTCCCGTGTGTGTACATATATGCAGAGATCTAAGGGGAAATATCTATGCATAATATGTGTGTTCCTATGTAGAGACCTTTATACGCCCTCAGAGGACCATAGCACCAAAAGATAATTTTATGTAAGAAATATTTTATCATGAAAATCAACTTTTTCTGAAGACTGCAAATATAGTGGTAATATTGTCTCATGCTTTCAACATGAACCTGGGAGTCAAACATCTCCCTAACTCAAATATTAGTTCCACTGGAGACTTTCTATATTACCTCTCATGAATGGAGAAAGTGAATCAGGAAGTGTTATTTATCCTTCCCATAACACACAAACCAAGAGGTCATCCAGTGAAATTAATAGTTAGCAGGTTTAAAACTAGCATAAGGAAGTATTTCTTCACACAATGCACAGTCAGCCTATGGAACTCATTACTAGGGGATGCTGTAAAGGCCAAAAGTATAACTGAGTTCAAAAAAGGATAAGTGTATGGACGATAAGTTCATCAATGGCTATTAGCTAAGATGGTCAGGGACACAGCCCATACTGTGGGTGTCTCTAAACCTCTGACTGCCAGACGCTGGGACTGGATGACATGGGCTGGATCACTCGGTAATTGTCCTGTTCTGTTCATTCCCTCGGAAGCACCTGGCATTGGCTACTATCAGAAGACAGGATACTGGGCTCAATGGGCCATTGGTCTAACCCAATAGGACCATTCTTATGTTCTTACATTGTGCACAGTCTTCTCTCGGTGCCTCAGTATCCCCATCTGTAAAATAGGCATTACAGTACTAATTTTCTGGGCATGCTGCAACCCCTCCCCCATGTTTGGTTTGAAAATCTATTTAGTCAAAAAATGTAGCACTTAAAAAAACCCCAACAACATTCTCTCAATTTTAATAACTTCCCCCCCAAACTGGAAATATTGTGGGGTTTTTTTTATTTAAAGGGAGGATAACAACTTTCCCTCACTTTACTTCCCCTGTACCCTCCATTCTCCAAATGAAGACTGTGGGCGGGGGAAATCCCCTAAATTTGAATTGAAACAAATTTTTGCGTAGAAATTTTGTCAAGTGGTTTAAAACAAAACACGTAAAATGTTGACTACAATGAAAACGGCTCATTGTTTAAAAAAAAAAATCTTTCGTGGGGTAGGGAGCCATGTTTTTTCAGCTACCTCTAGTTGTAAGGCCCTGGTGTATAGAACTTTAGGGATGAGGATGGATTCCTCCCTAGTCTGTACATAACCTCCATTGGCATTATAGGAGGCATGCAGAAACATGAAGGGAATCTAGCTTTGACCAGAATCACACTCTCCTTTCTTCATGGTGTTCCACTTACACATATCAGGATGTCTTTGGTATGACTATGGAGGTGATAACAGTGTAAATTTATGTACAAGCGGAGGAGTTATTTCAGAAAAATTCTGTGGGAGGCAAATTTGTGTGAGCATATAGAACATTATATATGATTATATTATATCCTGCAAGGTCTGGGGAAAGGGGGGAGGGGGAGGACAAATAGTGGAAGACATAATGGTGTGCCATAGACCTATGTAAAGTCTGGGGGTGGGATGGATGAATCCATATCGAGGGGGCAACTGCCTCCTTTGCCCCGTAGCGAATGACACCCCTTCTTGTGAGAAATGACCTGCAACCAGTTTATAATGCATGTTCCATTTCTTTTCAGACGTTTGCTGAAAAGTGAACTTGGATCCTTCATCACAGATTATTTCCAGGTAAGACGTGTTCCTGTTTGTTTCTTTGTTTTAGTTTGCTCTTGAAAACTTTTTCATATATAGAAAAATAAATAGAATCGCTTCTTACAAGTATGTAGCCTGCATTCAGTGTTTTCTGCCACACCGGTTCATGGAATCAAATACAGTATTTGGATTTTTTTTTACTAAGGGCTGCATTGTCTGATGTTCAATAATATTTGTCGTTATGCATGGTAAAATAAAGATGGCCAACTCCCATGCCTCAGTGTGTGATGTGATCATCTGCTTGGATCAAGAAGGAAATGCCTCTCCTGAGCAATCTAATAGAGAACTGGGTGCACTGATGTTTCTTTTTGCCTTGGGTTGGCAGGGGTCTTTAGTGGTTAGAGCACAGGACTGTGGGGCAGGGGTGGAGCTGGGTCCAGGAAAAAAAGTGATCTACTCCTGGTTCTGTCAATAACTTGATGTATGGCCTTGAGTAAATCACTTCCCCTCTGTAAACTAGGGCAGATACCCACCTTTTATAAAGTGCTTTGAGAACCCTTTGAGATAAGTGCAAAGCATGGACTGGATAAACTAATATGGTATGGTAATTCCTATGTTTCCAATACAAATCCTCAGTTTCTCAGAGCGTAACTTTAAAACCCCCCCAAATATTTAGAAATAGTGGATGAAGTTTCCCTCTCAGGGTAAGGTTCCCTCCCCAGCCCAATCAGCAAGAATTTAGTCTGATCACTATCTTGGGATCCCAGAAATGTAATTCCAGTTTGTGGAGGAGCAAAAATCTAAAGCCTGGAGAAGAGGTAATTAGTCACAAATCTGCATAAATGTAACAGCCTTTAACTAATAATGTCATCGTCTGTGGTCAGACATAACCACATGAAAGTGTGTTTGAGATGAGTGCAGGGGCATGCTGATGTTTTCAGTACTGCAATCATTCAGTGGTGCTATTTACAAAGAGCAGGACTGCTGAGAACAACAGGGATTTCAGTGTTGGTTTTATTCTCTACCAGTAAAAGAGAAGAAAAAATTGCACCACTTCCTGAGGTGGCTGAAGTTGCTTGTGTACTGTGTCAGTAGTAAAAAAAAAAAAAAAAACCTGACTGGTGGTGTTTCCTTTCAGTATTAGACTGTATGACTTAAAAAACGTGCTGTTGAGTGAAAAATAAACTCCTGTGTTGCAGGCAGCTATGTTTCACCTCTTCAGACCCTGTCTTCAAAACTCATTTATTGGAAGGAGAAAACTTTTGCTTCACTTAATGGTAGGACATTTCCTAGAATGTGATCCAAGAGTCTAGCAGCAGTGAGACAGTAATGTAGTGAGTCCCTATTACAAAGAGTTTGGTCTGAGTTGAAGTCCACCATTACTGTAACTGGCTTTGAGGTTGTTTTTTTTTGTTTTTTGTTTTTAAACATTTCAAACCATTATATTTGTTTAGATTTGTGAAGGACTCCAGAAGGGCCTACACCGGTGGTTAGATATTACAGACGGGGCTGATAAACAAAGTTCAACACAAGACAAAATGTATACTTAGGGTACGTCTACACTGCGATAAAAGACCTGTGTCATGGCCATGGCTGGCCCAGGTGAGCTGACTTGGGCTCAGAGGGCTATAAAATTGCACGGTTGGCGTTTGGGTTTGGGCTGAAGCCCAGGCTGTGAGAACCTGTGGTCCCACCCAAACCTGTACACTGCAATTTTATAGGCCCACAGCCTAAGCCCCCTGAATCAGCTAACCCGGGCTCTGAGACTCAGTGCTGCAGGTTTTTGATCACAGTGTGGACATACCCTATGGGGCATGAGACTGAACAAAGACAAGTGTGAAGCAATGCATGCTAGAAGGAGCAATATAAAGTGCGAGTATATAAGCACTAATTGGCTCTGAATGTTCCATGTTCTGGACTATACTGAAAGAGGCAAGTTTTGCTTTTTAACTCTGAATAAGATGTGCTTACATTAGAAAAGTCCTGGAGGACTTGATGGCTAGAATCATTGGTCATAGATTCAAATGCTGTCTAGGCCAAATGGATACCTGTGACACAAACTGATGCTTGCTCGACCTCTCTACAGTACAGCCAATGATAGAACAGGCCATATAGACTAAAATTCTCTCTCATCCATATTGGCTGGGCCTCCAGTTCAGGGTCAAGTCATATTAGTAAGTGAAACCTTGCCTTGTTTTGTGGATAATATGGGGATTCTTTCACCAAAGTTGTCAATCAGTAACACTGGGACTCGGTAGAATTGTAAAATATATCACTTTGATAGAATAGTAGAATAATGATATTATTATATTATTGGCTCCAAAGACCACAATCAGGATTGGGATCCATATATGCTCAGCATCGTACAAATACAGAAGACGTGATGGTCCATGCTCCAAAGAGCTGGCAGTGCAAGGGCGAGTCTACACTTGAGTTAATTTTAGCTTGTTGGGAGGTCGGTGGGGGTTGCACTGGTGTAACTACATTCATGCAGCGGCACCAGTCCAAACATGATGAATGTTTTGTCATTGAAGTTAACAGGACCAGAGTTTTACCTCTAGTATAGTCAAGTGCTAAAAATGTGATTTGCCCCAGTCTGGCTCTCGCTGATGCAAAAAAGCCTGAGTGCAGGCATTCCATAAGAGGACAAACAATATGAGATGTAGACTAAAGAAGGAAGCAATTTATCTTTCCCTGGTGTGTTTGTGAAATTAGACTTACAGTGCACATCATTGACTATAAAAAGTTGACCCACCTTTCCATTGATCTCTGTTCAGGATAGCAAGGCAGTGGAATGGGGCAGTCTGTGTGTGTTATCAACAAGATAGTTTGGTTAGTATTTCTCTATCAGAGAAGAACTCTTTTTTCTTATTAGGTTCTCTAAAGTTCTCTTTTTTTGTTTTCCACCTTGCTTTGCATGGGTCACTTACTGGTTTAAACAAGAGTAAATGGTGAATTCTCTGTAACTTAAAGCCTTTATATTAAGATTTGAGGACCTCAGTAACTCAGCCAGAGGTTATGGGCCTGTTATAGGTGTGGGTGGGAGATTCTGTGGCCTGTGATTTGCAGGCGGTCAGACTAGATGATCATGATGGTCCTTCTGCTCTTAACGTCTATGAGGTTAAAATGTACAATCTGCCCTCCTCTATCCCAAGGGTAGATCTGTTTTCCCCTCAAGATGATGTGCGCAATTTTAAATACTCTAGTGGCAAGCAGGACAATTACAATAACTCCTCGCTTAACGTTGTAGTTATATTCCTGAAAAATGTGACTTTAAGCTAAATGATTTTAAGCAAATCCAATTTCCCCATAAGAATTAATGTAAATGGGGGAGGGAGGGTAGGTTCCAGGGAAAATTTTTTCACCAGACTAAAAACTATATTATTTATACACACACACACACACACACACACACACAGTACAAGTTTTAAACAATTTAATACTGTACACAGCAATG
This sequence comes from Dermochelys coriacea, assembly GCF_009764565.3. Lineage (NCBI taxonomy): Eukaryota > Metazoa > Chordata > Testudines > Dermochelyidae > Dermochelys > Dermochelys coriacea. The sequence goes on from NC_050073.1 coordinate 47,780,162, forward strand.
ATGATTGTGAAGCTTGGTTGAGGTGGTGAAGTTAGAGGGTGGAAGAGGGTGGGATATTTTCCAGGGAATGCCTTACTGATAAATGATGAACTAGCATTCGGCTGAGCACTCAGGGATTAACAAATTGTTGTTAATGTAGCCCTACACTCTATAAGACAGCACAAATGGAGAGAGGGGAGACAGCTTGGCAGACAGAGACACACATCCTGTGTATGTGAGAGAGAGAGATGTGCATTGCCCCTTTAAGTATGCAGACCGTACTCTAAGTACATTGCCTTTTTAAGTAGATCAGGAAGTTGAGACCGCACCTGTGGCCAGCAAGCTCCCACAGTCCTGAGCCCTGTTGTGTCCTGTTCCTCCCGCTCTATGGAGAAATGGTAAGTGGGGGGCAGGAGCAGGAGGGAGGGGACACCCTGACATTAACTCCCCTCTTCTCCCCCGCCCCACCCGCATAGCAAGCAGGAGGCTCTGGGGAGCAGCTCCAAGGCAGAGGGCAGGAGCAGCACATGGCAGTGGGGGGGAGGGACAGCTGAACTGCTGGCAATTGACAGCCTGCTGGGTGGCTGCCGCACAGGGAACTTAGGGGAGCGGGGAGCTGATAGGGGTGCTGCCGGTGCAACCTGGTTCCAAGCCCCCATGAGCTAGCTCCAACGGGCTGCTCTTTTTGCAAGCAGTGGACAAAGCAGGCGGCTGCCAAACGACGTTATAAGGGAGCATTGCGCAACTTTAAATGAGCATGTTCCCTAATTGGTCAGCAACGTAGCAACGAAACAACGTTAACCGGGACGACATTAGGTGAGGAGTTACTGTACTTGAATCTTCCAAAGTTTGAAAATTATAAAGTTCCTTTAATATTTTTGTCCTGTTACATTACAGAGTACACTATACTATTAGTAAGTGCTAAGAATTTTCAAATCACATTTTCCATAGATTGAGTGCTGGCTCTTACATTATTTTTTAAAGAATTGTTTCAACCACTGAAGGTTAAGAATTTTTCCATGGAACATAGTTCAGATGCTAAGACAAAGCTAACTTTGTGAGTCACTTGAATTGGTTGCTCAGAAGTAATTTTCACCAGCACTCATGGAAGTTTCCAGTTCTTACACTGCATGGAATCATCAAGAATGGAATGAGCTAGAAGGTATCTTCATATTTCTTAGATTGTCCTAATGAAGTCTAGGGAGATTTTATCTTCAAAATCCCCATGGCCCCAGTGTTATCAAGTCTATCTTGTAGTTAAACAAAACCATAGTATAACAGACTAATGCACCCACTCATATAAAGATCTCCATGGAAATTCAAATGTTTGATTCTGTTGGTGTTACTAATCTGCTACTAATCTTAGAAACTTTAGAGGAAATATAAGCCATGTTACTAAAAGTGACTTTTGAGCTTTTAAAGACCAAATAACCAGCACTCAGTATATTATACTGCTTCTGATTTTCTGCAGGATCTACCCTGTGCTGAATGTTTCTGAATCCACATTTTCAGTTATAATCTAGCCCTCATGGACATGATGAAAGCCTTTAAAAATGTAAACCTATTGCAGATTGACATATTGATACGTTATGTACCTGAGTCTGCAGGCAGCCTGAAATGATAGCTTTGGCTGGGGTGAACTGCTCCTTCTCACATTCCAGTGGGTTGTTAACACTCAAATCCAGAGATGGAAAATGTAAATGTTAAGTATTTATCTGCTGACTGCTTTTGCCAAAATACCCAGCTAATGTGCTTACCCCAAACTGACTCCTGAGGTGTGGAAACCCAAGCTGTTCCTTGCCCAGCTGCCAAAACCTCCAGCTTCCTCCAACATCTACATGCAGTACAAAATTGTGGTATACTGAAAACATAGAGACAACATAAAATATATTGACTTTGATATCAAAATCAGTAATAGGGTTCTGTACTGATTGTATTCTCATATTTAATTTAATCAAAACCTCAATTTCTTAAAATTGAAATGAAGCTGCTGCTGAATTTTCAAGTCTGTGGCACCAGAGAGTTGCAGAATCCAGAGACCTTGACCCAGAGTTTAGGTCCAGTTTGCTGAGACATATACAGAGCTTTGCAAATAATAAATATATGGGATAGCTAAATCCCACTAGGGTGTCCAGATTTTCAAAGAAAATAAACAAATTCATGCTAGAGTTGTGCTTAAAAAAAACATATTTCCTCTTCTATCCCCACCCAGTTCTTGAAAGAAGAAGAAGAAGAAGACTTTAGCCCAAATGTTCTGTAGCTCAAATCTGCCTTTTCACCTGCTGATGGCCACGGCCACTCTACCCCATGTCCAGCCTATTGGGTTAAAACTGAATAAGGCTAAAGCCTTGAGGAGCTGAGCCAGAGGACTAATAAAATTTCCCCTGTTCCTGGCACTTTCCCTGCTGGACTCTTAGGGGGACAGCTCCACCAGAGACTCCTTAGGATTGGTCCAGTCCTCTGAACTTGGAGGGGCTTAATAGGCAGAGCAGCCCCAATGGGCTGTGTGTAGGATATGATTCTACTATAGGGCCCAGTTCTGCATGGTACAGGTGACTATGGAAGGTGTTCACTACCTTGCAGGGCTGGCCCAAAGCTCCTTTGTGGAGCTGAGTGATTCACCAGCAGGGACTCTGAATTTTAATTGTTACCATTACAATTTACATGAAACTGTGGGCCCTGCTTAGTCACTTTACTCTGAATTGCAACCGCATGTGGGCAGGAGTGTTGTCTGTTTTCCCTGTAGTTGCTGTAACACTGAAACATTGTGGGCTGGATGCTTACAGTAACACCCTCTTTGTGAATGGCTGTAACTCTGCCTGGCACGCACTCTGTCCTATTCACTCACACTCAGGCCTGGTTCACATGTCAAAATGTTAGGTCAACATAGCTACAGCACTCAGGGATCTGAAAAATTCACACCTCTGAGCACCATAGCTATGCCAATCTAATCCCTGATGTAGATGCAGCTATGCTGACCAAAAAATGCTTCTGTTAACTTAGCTACTGTCACTTGGGGAAGTGGAGTTCCTACAGCGACGGAACAACCCACTGTAGGAAACGTCCATACTAGGGTGCTGCAATGGCATGGTTATGGCGCCGTAGCTGTGCTTGTAGTGCAGACATGGCCTCAGTCACTTTCTCGCTTTGTGTGCCCGTAAAGCTTTCCTCTGATTTCTTTGCGTTAAAAGTAGTTTAAGGCTTGACCAAACCCTCGAGATCGGAACTGCTTTGTATTTTTGAGGCATTGTGACATACAAAGGTGAAAAGTGTGACAGAATACATCGCTGTATTCACATCCTACACACTATTGTAATAATCTTTGTACAAGATTTGCCTTGTAAGGTATCATTTGAAAACTCATAATTTGCTGGTCGGTATTGTCCTGGTAAAATATGTGTGGCGACATTGTATGTGAAGTTACAAGATTTCCCTGTATGGTGTTGTTAACACATGTTCCAAACCCCACTGCCCTACCCAAGCAGAAGTCAGATCTGTCCTAAACAAAGGAAGGAATGTGAGCTTGCCTTAATTTGCATTTAAGCAGTAAACAGAGTCATGAGGCAGGAAGTGAAAACAAAGGAAGTTCAAATGGGTGAGAAAACCTGCAGGGAACATCCTTCCACATAGAGTCTTTGTCTCCTGGATCTCAGCTGGAAATGTTTTTTTAAGAGGGGGACTGAAACAGTAAAAAGAAGGGACAAACACCCCAAGGCACCCCACTCCCTCTCCCTGCCCAAATCATTCTGTGCATCTAAGACCAAAGGAAACAGCTGTTGGACTTTGGTCCCCTAAAGAGTTTGATCAGTAACCTTGCTGGAAGCAAGTGGTGAGAAAATTTACTTTGCAGCTAAGATAGTTTTTTACGTAGATACTAGTAAGCATTATACCTTTATTTTTCTTGCACCCATTTCTGACTTTTATACCTCATTATTTGCACTCACTTAAAATCTCTCTCTTTGTATTAATAAACTTGTTTAACTTTTTATCTAATCCAGTGTGTTGAAGCTGAAGGTCTGGGTACACAGTTTAAAATAATAAGATGGTGTATTATTTCCTTATAGGAATAACAGACTTAATATATTTGTACTGTTCAGGAGAGAGCTGGGCAGTACAGGATATACATTTCTGGGGGAAGGTCTAGGACTAGGGGTGTGTTAGGGTCACCCTGCAGTATAACCCAGGCTGGTGAGAGCCAAGGTGCAGCTGCTGGTGAGAGCCAGGGTGTAGCTACACACAGACACTCTGGTGTGGCTTACATGCTGGAAGGTTATTTGTGAGTGGCCCAGGTGGGAGTATCTACTACTGCAAGGCACCCAGGGTTGCATGGCAGGGGTGATATAGCTCCCAAATAGTCTGGATTGTGCCCTGCTATGTCACAGGTCTCTCTTCTGCTTCTGAATATTGTGGCTTATTCTGTCTGTTGGGCCAAAATAAACTCCCATATCCATCCACTAGCTAAATTTTGGGTAGTTTCAGGGATGAACTCTGCAGCTAAGGCCCAATTGTGGTTTTAAAGCAACTCCTGCAAGTTGGAAGATGTGCATCTATAATCTGGAGCTGTACTGAACTGGCAATGTCTTTCTGAAAAATTCTGGGCACATAATTTTAGGTGACATTTGTGTCCCTCAAATGTCAGTTTCATTACAAAATTTGATGCAAGAGCTATGCGTTCAAAGCAAGACCTGTGCAAGTTGATCAGAGATGGAGCTTGTATTGAGCTAAAGAAATTATGAAATACGATGTAAAAAAATTCAGTGAAACACGCCCAATTTTTTGAGTTTGATATGGAAATGAGACTTTCATTTTGAACAGTTGTTTGCCCTTGGTAAGTGTATTTTTTAGAAATATAAGATATCTCTAGTGCTGAAATGTGAAGGGAAAAGAATCCTGAAGTTGTTTCTGATTTTGTGTTTGTGTGTGTGTGTGTATGTATGTATGTATGCATGTATTTTCTTTTGTAAAGAAGAAGAAGAGAGGCATGTTGAAGAATGTTAATTGCTTTCTTCCATTAGTTAGAGAATTTCTCCACCTCCTTTTGAACTTCAGGAACGTGGCCAGAGGCATATCCATCTTCCAGACCCTCCAGATACAATTGGAGAAGTTTGCTTCATTTTCCCCTAGAAGAAAAAATTTCCATGCTTTGTCACTAGGTCAAAGAAGGTATCACCCACCAAGTGACTGCATTTTACTGATGGGCATCTGACTCCCTTTGGGAGCTTTCTAGTCCAACAACGTCCATACAGAGCAGACAGAACTCAGTGTTTGAGGCTTTTTCCAAAAGAGCCCCCCTGCCACATGCCTGCCCCCTCCACACACATGCGCGCGCGTTCTCTCGCGCTCTCTCTCTCTCTCTCTCTCTCTCTCTCAGCCAGTGGAAAATATATTGTGCTCATCTTCCTCAAGGAGAAAGACCTGAGTTGACTCGGCTGGGATTCTTGGCCCTCTCCGATGTTCCTTCCAGCCATAGACCTGTAACAAAGATACTGTGATTTTATATGAATTATAAAAACATAGGAATTCTCATCCTATCAGACTTCATAAACCCATTTGTTTGTATCTGCTATCAAACACACATCTTCCCTAACTTACTTGGGCCATGTTTGCTAACTGTTTGGGGGTTAATCCAGGGCCTTGTTCCTTTCCAGTGCATCTCCTCTTCCCACAGTGAAGTAGTAATACAATGTTTGTGGCACCCATCACTAGACCTACAGCAACTTGTGATGCCCTGACTGTAAGGTTAAGATTTCACTATGGGATCCAGGAGAAAGTTGACTCAGAAGGGGAATAATCTCTTACACAAGCATACAATTCTCCTGTAATAGCAAAGGGAAGAAGGTGGGCAACCTAACTCCCTTTCATATAGATGTGTGTACTTCAAGCTTGCTTGGTGTGTGAGGCTTTATCTGTTCCTGCTTGTAACTGTATCAGTTTATTTTCCCCTAGGCTATATCCCTCTATGTTGCCTATAGCAACCAGGGATAAAGCAGTAATGAGACATGTAATCTAGATAAGGTCTGGTGCAAATCTGCTTCATTCTGTGTTTGTTAGAGTGTATTCATTCCTCAGCAAACTATACTGTTGGATTTTTTTAAAATGCAAATGTATCTGGCTGAGTGCTTGATCTTGCAAGGAGGAAGCTTAAATTTAATCTGTTTCCAATCTTGGTGTCTTTTGGCAGTAAAGCAAAGCAGCTTCTGGACTAATGAACAGAAAAACCTGTTCTGCTAAATGAATCCAAAATCTGTAGATAGATGAGGTGGATGAGGTAATATCTTTATTGGACCAACTTCTGTGTCACTTCATCTTGAGTTGTCCCTTAGAATATGTGCTAACTACCTATGCTTAACTATTTGTTCAATCTTGTATTTAGCTGTGATACTCTCAGTACCTTTCCCAGACATATAGAATAGCTCTGTGCAGGGGCAATGGAAGCTCCCTTCCCCCTGAAGCCCTGCTGCGGTGCCCCCCACCCTCCAGTGCCCAAACTGTGGCCCTGTCTCACCCTTGACACCCCTTCCCCTGGAAGCTCCGCCTTCATGCCTCCACTTCCCCCCAAAACCTTGCCTCCACTCGCTCCTCACTGCCCCTCCCCCCCCGTTGCTCGCCCTTATGGTTGGTAAAAAAGTGATGGGTCCATGGCCCTGTGCTTCCCCTGCCCATTCCAGCGCCCCGGCTCTGTGTGACTCGAAAGCTTGTGTCTTTGTCACCAACAGAAGTTGGTACAATAAAAGATATTACCTCACCCACCTTGTCTCTCTCAGATCCTGGGCCCAACATGGCTACAACTGCATCCAAAATCTGTAGTGATGTACCCAAACAAGTGAATGTGTCTCTCAAAGGACCTGTCTTCACCCTCGGGAAACTTTGAGACAATTAAAGCTTCACCAGCATTTGCAATATAGGAAGCCTGAAGCTTTGTAGACACAAGGTTCGTCTCCACTATAGAGCAGGTTGGAAAATAGGGGGTGAGATTTTCTGCAGAAATGTTTGACTTTTGTCAAAAAAACAAAATCAGAAAGTTGAAATTTTTCACAGAAAGCAGACCCTGTTTGCAAAAACCTTAGTTTAGTAGGGCCAGATCTACAGTACAAATGTACATTGACGTAACTACATTTCTCAGGGATTTGAAAAATCCACACCTCTGAGCAACGCACTTATACTGACCTAGCCCTCGGTGTAGATATTGCTATGTCGACAGGCGGGCTTCTCTCATCGACATAGCTGCTGCCTCTCATGGAGGTGAATTACCTATGCTGATGGGAGAGGCTTTCCTGTTGGTGTAATAATATCTTCACTGAAGTGGTTTAAGTGTAGACCTGTCCTCACAAACCCAAAGTTTTCCACTGGAAAAAGGTTTTAGTGGAAAATGCTTGACTAACTCTAGTTAGCAACCTTTAGAGCTGCAGCATAGATGGGGTGACATCTGCAGCTGGCATTCGAAGCACTGTGTTATCTGACCCCGCTAAAAAGATTTCAGAGTAGCAGCCGTGTTAGTCTGTATTCGCAAAAAGAAAAGGAGTACTTGTGGCACCTTAGAGACTAACAAATTTATTAGAGCATAAGCTTTCGTGAGCTATAGCTCACTTCATCGGATGCATTCGGTGGAAAATACAGTGGAGAGATTTATATACACACACAGAGAACATGAAACAATGGGTTTTATCATACACACTGTAAGGAGAGTGATCACTTAAGATGAGCTATTACCAGCAGGAAGGAGAGGGGGAAGGAGGAAAACCTTTTGTGGTGATAATCAAGGTGGGCCATTTCCTGCAGTTAACAAGAACATCTGAGGAACAGTGGGGGGTGGGATGGGGGGAGAAATAACATGGGGAAATAGTTTTACTTTCTGTAATGACCCATCCACTCCTAGTCTCTATTCAAGCCTAAGTTAATTGTATCCAGTTTGCAAATGAATTCCAATTCAGCAGTCTCTCTTTGGAGTCTGTTTTTGAAGTTTTTTTGTTGAAGGATAGTCACTCTCACGTCTGTAATCCTGTGACCGGAGAGATTGAAGTGTTCTCCGACTGGTTTTTGAATGTTATAATTCTTGACATCTGATTTGTGTCCATTTATTATTTATGTAGAGACTGTCCAGTTTGACCAATGTACATGGCAGAGGGGCATTGCTGGCACATAATGGCATATATCACATTGGTAGATACGCAGGTGAACGAGTGTGGCTGATGTGATTAGGCCCTATGATGGTGTCCCCTGAATAAATATGTGGACAGAGTTGGCAACGGGCTTTGTTGCAAGGATAGGTTCCTGGCTTAGTGGTTCTGTTGTGTGGTGTGTGGTTGCTGGTGAGTATTTGCTTCAGGTTGGGGGGCTGTCTGTAAGCAAGGACTGGCCTGTCTCCCAAGATCTGTGAGAGTGATGGGTCGTCCTTCAGGATAGGTTGTAGATCCTTAATGATGCGTTGGAGAGGTTTTAGTTGGGGGCTGAAGGTGATGGCTAGTGGCGTTCTGTTATTTTCTTAGTTGGGCCTGTCCTGTAGTAGGTGACTTCTGGGTACTCTTCTGGCTCTGTCAATCTGTTTCTTCACTTCAGCAGGTGGGTATTATAGTTGTAAGAATGCATGATAGATTGTACATTGGTCAAACTGGACAGTCTCTACGTAAAAGAATAAATGGAACTAATCAGACGTCAAGAATTATAACATTCAAAAACCAGTCGGAGAACACTTCAATCTCTCCGGTCACTTGATTACAGACGTGAAAGTGGCTATCCTTCAACAAAAAAACTTCAGAAACAGACTCCAAAGAGAGACTGCTGAATTGGAATTAATTTGCAAACTGGATACAATTAACTTAGGCTTGAATAGAGACTGGGAGTGGATGGGTCATTACAGAAAGTAAAAGTATTTCCCCATGTTATTTCTCACCCCCATCCCACCCCCCACTGTTCCTCAGATGTTCTTGGTAACTGCTGGAAATGGCCCACCTTGATTATCACCATAAAAGATTTTCCTCTTCCTCCCCCCCTCCTGCTGGTAATGGCTCATCTTAAGTGATCACTCTCCTTACAGTGTGTATGATAAAACCCATTGTTTCATGTTCTCTCTGTGTGTATATAAATCTCCCCACTGTATTTTCCACTGAATGCATCCGATGAAGTGAGCTGTAGCTCACAAAAGCTTATGCTCAAATAAATTTGTTAGTCTCTAAGGTGCCACAAGTACTCCCTTTCTTCCTGCTAAAAAGCATATTGTAACTGCAGTTCCAAATCATGCAAAAACCTTTGACCTTTGCAGGGCTATAGTGTGATGCAGAAACACAGTGCCATCTATGATGTATGCCCAAACCATAAATTGTTTCTGTGGACTAAAGTGCTGTTATTTAGTCCCCTAACACCATAGGATCCACACTGATCTGAGTAGCTCTGCTTGTTTGTTCCAGGGATGTGAAATTTCCTATGTGCAGGGGCTAGTGTGTGGGGAATGGAGCCCTAAGGGCCTATGCATTTGAGTTCCTTAATTTGCTTGCAAATGAGGCACAAATGAGTTAATCTTAAAAAGTTTGTGGATGCCAACAGGAAAAAGCTATGTGCTGGCAAATCTATGATTGCAGAATAGCTGCTCTTGGAATTGTGAGAATGGTTTCCAGTTTAACAGCTTGAATTTCTGAGCTCTGATGGCATTGTTGGCCCTTTCTGTGCCACCTATTCCCCCAGTGTTGGAAACTTTGGTAAAGTACTGGAATAATTAAACCTGTTTTGAACAGGGTCAGATAACATATGGTTATATATATCTAAAATAACAGGTTTTAGAAAGCAAGCAATAGCCAGCACTCCATTCACATTACAGCTCCCATATATGCTATTCAGTCCAAATGTCTTAACCATCTCTGGCTCCATCATATGTATATTCCTTGAGACAAATTCTGTCTTGACTTGCCTTCCATGCAACATCATTGACTTGAAGGCAGATTTTGGCCCTTTATGTATATTTGGGGAACCCTTCTAGTAGGTGAATTGTGTATTGGACGGCCCCAAATCAAATTACAAGAGCTGTTCTCTTTCTTAAAGGCTCTTTGCCAAGATTTCAGACTAAAGTAAAGATGCCAAGGGAAGAAGGTCACTTTTTAATCTCGGGTATTTCTAGGGCACCTATCAGTGTAGCATGTAAGTGCTAAGCTTTAATTGCTAAAGATTCCAGGGCAGAAGGAGCCTCTTGCTGTTTTGAATTCAATGACTGATTTGCCTAACTGAGAACTTGGTGGTCTTGCTGACCTTGGCAACATTGAGGGGTCAGATTTTACTGACACACACACTCACCTACATGGATAAATTCTTAAGTCTAGTGCGTGCAGATAGGTTTCAGAGTAGCAGCCGTGTTAGTCTGCATTCGCAAAAAGAAAAGGAGTACTTGTGGCACCTTAGAGACTAACAAATTTATTTGAGCATAAACTTATGAAGTGAGCTGTAGCTCACGAAAGCTTATGCTCAAATAAATTTGTTAGTCTCTAAGGTGCCACAAGTACTCCTTTTCTTTTTGCGTGCAGACAGAATGGCTCTTACACCAACAATCACACTAATATTCAGGTTACTCCCAGTCCCAAAGGACCTGTCACCTACCCCAGGTCAATCGCACTTTAGATCGTCTACCAAAGACAACACTTGTAGCCAATCCTATAATAAACTAACTAACGATTTGTTAGCTAAGAAAAATAAATTAGTTATTTACAAGGTTAAAGAAGATAAACATATATACACACACATGCAAGTTATAGTCTTGGATTTCAAAAGATGGTAGAAGCTTCTATAATGGGCAAGCTCTGTATGTCCTTTAGGGCTACCCAGGCCAAGAACTGGGGATCCTTTGCTTATGTTTAGTAATCCTTGCTCCTCAGAGTCCAAGCAGCAGAGTTCAAGCTAATGGGATGAGTCGTCATGCACTTTTCCTCTTCATGGGTGTATGTGTGTGGGGACAATCAACAAAGCCTTTTGTCCTCCCATTTCCAGGATGCTTTGTCTGCTGACTGTGGGCCTTCCTTTGTTGGGCAGGAGATAACACCTAGTGTTTCACACTTGGTAATGCTTCTTTTCTGAAAGTTCATTTACAGTGCAAACACTTACATATTATCTTATAACATGGGATACAGATATTATAGTGAGATAAATGCATAACGCAAGCTACATGCATTTCATGAAGTCTAAATGCTAAACACAGTTTTATAAATCTAATACCAGTTTTAACAATACTAGCACACAGGTGAGTCAGACTGGCTTCCAGCTATGTATTGTTCAGTGTTCAGTTGAGGCCTTGGGACCTTGGCATGAGCTGGCAACTGGTCTGCCAGTATCATGGATGCAACAGTTTTTCAGGCATTCAAAGTGGCAGCATAGGCATGGCTATGTGCTATGGAGGCCTGTGACTCCTGCTGGTCTAAAGGCTGCTTCTGTGTTACAGAATATTGTGTGGACAGTGTACATTGGGCATTAAGACTGGCACTGCTTCCCCATTGGTTAAAGGAAAAATAGGGGACGAAGATTGTGACTCCTACACAATTACCTGTTCAGAGTAGCCAAGTCTCGGGGATATGGCAATGAAAAGAAACAACAACCTGGTAGATACCACACTTTGCACTGTGGGAGAGAGAGTTACCCCCTGAATATCCATTTTGCTCTGATGGTACAGCATTTCCCATGAGGAGGCACATTCCCTATTGATGCAATGCCTATGGTGGGGTCCAACCTTTCTGAGATGGGAATATGTACATTACCCGTCTCTAGCTCTTCCATCCAAAAATCTCAAATCATTTCACAATAACTGATTTTCTTCCCACAACAGTGGTAGCAGGTCGGTAAGTGTTATTAAGCCTTTTTACAGATGGGGAAACTGAGCCACAGACAGTCTAAGGGTGGATTTAGAAAGGCATTTAGGCACTTAAAGATGCAACTAGGTGCTTACTGGGATTTACAGAAGTGCCTGAGCAGATTAGGCGCCTTTGTGAATTCTATCAGGTGCCTAACTGCATCTTTACGTGTCTAAATACTTGGATAAATCTGCCCTAAATGGCTTTTTCGAAGGGCACATGGGAAGGCTGTGGCAGTCTCAGGAAGAGACCTACCTGATTCTCCTGACTCCCCGTCTTGTGGCCTACAACAAGCTCATCCTTTAGTTCACCTGGAAGTCTAGTTGTTTTGTGAAATGGTCCATGTATCTGCTGCACCCTGTTGTGCTGGAAAAAATAGTTGTAGGCTAGGTAGGGGTTAATACCCTGTGTGAGATTCTTAACATGACAAAGTCCAGTGTTAGGGCTGAGAGTGCTCTGACTGAACTTTAGACACCTGCATGTCAAGCAAATAACAGCAATAAAACTCTGTCTTCAGTTCATTTTAATTCTTGGGAAAAGCAAATGCATGTCTCTCTCTTCTCTCTTGGCAGAACCAGCTCCTTGCGAAGGGCTTGCTGTTTATAGAGGAGAAGGTTAAGCTGTGCGAAGGCAAGTATAGAGAGACCATTTTGGAATGGGGTCCTGGAGGGCCCTTGTGAGTCAGCTTTTGATGTTTGGACAGCTGAGATGCATCTGTCATAAGCCCATCATCTCCGAATGATTCATATGACGGGAAATTCTAAGGCCCCTTATATGCAACTGAGATCACATGCACTGACTAAGCCCAGTTCAGGCTAGCATACAGCTGTACGGGTTTAACACATCCATGCTACTCCTCTGGGAACTACATTGTACTCTAGCCTGTATATTACTTGAGGGATGTTGGATCTTGTTGAGTCAGAAGCATGACTGAGGCTTTTCCATCAGCCTCTCTCTTCACCATGAAGACTCACACATGGTTCTGCAGTGTAATTTAAATCCAGTTTCCAAATGGTGCCAATCCTTGACATGAATCCTGCTTCCTTGTTTTAAAACAGTGTTAAGCCCCTACAGGCTTTTGCCTTATTTCTTAAGATGCTTTGAAACTGTGCAGAAAGGCCTGGACTCATGATCTTGTGACCATAACCTTGGTACCACTAGTATCATAGCTTTGTTCTGTTGAAAGCCCTCAACAAATGTACTAGAATGAGTGTGTGTTTCACTGGGATGGGGATGAAACCCCATCAGGACTCAAACTCTCCATATGTGAAGAGTTAGTGGTCATTCAGACTATGGCCCCACAGTGTCATGCTCCAGTTGCACCTGAAGGTCTGGTCGGGGAGAACAGTGGGACAGCGGCTGTTATAGTTGATCTTTGATGATAAGTCATTTTTATTAGGTTTGCCTAATTGACTTGTGCAGCTCTGTCTCATGAAAACTAGATTGCCATTTGACCCAGTTTTGTAGTCTCTGATCATCAGCAAGCCAGCTTCCCCATTGTCTCGCTTTTTCTGGGTCATTAAATGCCAATTAAGGCACATACTCTTGCACCGCTGGATTCCATAGCACTGCTTTCTTTGAAGCTGATATCTCAACCCATGTGTTGCCAGTAAGCAGCTCGGTAATCCCAGTGTGCAGGAGCCACAAGATTTGCTAACCTCCTCCTTACAGGGGCCACCTTCCATTTGACTTACTGACCACTTGTTTGGTGCAGTCCTGTACAGGAGAATATGGGAGAAATGGCATCTGCACACTATATCTAAGGGCTTGTACACACGACCACTTATATTAGTATAACTCACGCCGCTAAGGGATGTGAATAAACCACTTCCCGAATGATTTAAGTTACACCAACCTAGACGCTGGTCTAGACAGCACTATGTTGGCGGGAGAGCTTCTCCTGATGACATTGCTGCTCGCGGAGGTGGTTTTATTATATCGAGGGGAGAATTCTCTCCCATTGGCATAGGGTGTCTTTAACAGACAAGCTTCAGCTGCATTGGTGCAGCTGCGCGGCTGTAGCACTGCTAGCGTAGACTAGCCCTAAGGGTGCACTCCACTCAGTATCCTAAATAGGGGTCTCTATCTTGCTGTTATCAACCCCTCAGCTTTCTAAAGAACAAACACTGACCAGTTAACAAAACTCTAAACAAACAAACAAACAGATAAAAAAAACCCTTGTAAAACTGTCCCAATTTGTGATTCAGATTAAAACATACAGGTCTTGTTGGCAGCGGGTTTGTGAGTCATCCATCATCATGTTAAAAATGAAACAAAGGTGTCAGCATGTGGCTGCTCATAGCTTGGGAAAGATGTTCCAGCTAGACAGACAAGGGCCTTCTTCCTGCCCTTTCATTTGTCTGAAGTGGCATTGTAAACACGGTGCTTATAGGATCACAGTGATGCAGTTAGGAGCCAGATGATTCATGGAATTTCCAAGTATTGATTTTTTTTTTCTTCCTCATTCTTTCATGAACTTATTGCTTTGTTCCAGAGAATCTGGCTTGCGGTCACTTTAACAAGAGCCACGTGTGCCCACTTCCCAATTAGCTTTGACTTCCAAAAAGGGAGCTCCTTTCCCAGCTCTGGGTCGAAGTAATGCCCGTGCTGCAGAGAGCAGCAATGTTTTTAGCGCATGTTTTTCTTAATCAAAACTTTTGCTCTTAATGCAGCACTTCAAATTTCTGTAGGATTTATGACCTCTTGCACAAATACACCACTTCCCCATCCTAAAGATTACCTTTCCTTTTATATCCATCCCCACACACTGCAACAGCTCAGACCTGAGACAGGTAGGAGCAGGATCCTAAAACCTATCCACACACTAAGGCCAGAAAGGACCATTATGATCATCAAGTCTGATCTCCTGCACATCGCAGGCTACAGACCCTCACCCACCCACTCCTATATTAGGCCCAAAACTTTTGGCTGAGTTACTGAAGTCCCCAAATCCTAATTTAAAGACTTCAAGTTATAGAGAATCTACTGTTTACTCTAGTTCAAACCTGCAAGTGACCTGTGCCCCATGCTGACAGGGAGGCAAACATCCCCTCACCCCTACCTCCGGTATCTGCCAATCTGACCTGGGAGGAAATTCCTTCCTGACCCCAAACATGGCTGTTAGACCCTGAGCATGTGGGCAAGACCCACCAGAGAGACACCTGGGACAGAATTCTCTGTAATAACTTAGAGCCCTCACCGTCTAGCATCCCATCTCTGGCCGTTGCAGATATTTGCAAATAGCAGGTTTCAGAGTAGCAGCCGTGTTAGTCCGTATTTGCAAAAAGAAAAGGAGTACTTGTGGCACCTTAGAGACTAACAAATTTGTTAGGCTCTAAGGTGCCACAAGTACTCCTTTTCTTTTTGCTAATAGCAGTCACATATGGCCCGCATGCCATTGTAGGCAATTCATCATACTATCCCTTTTATCAAACTTGAAAAAAGTTAGGTTTTTTGCCCTCACTACTCCTCTTGGAAAGCTAATTCAAAACTTCACTCTTCTGATAGTTAGAACCCTTTGGTCATGTCTACACTGCCACTTATGTCAACAAAACTTATGTTGCCCTGAGCGACATAAATTTTGCCGCATAAGAGCTTATGTGCACAGTGCTATGCTGGCAGGAGAGCTTCTCCCGCTGACACAGCTACCGCTGCTCGTTTAGGTGGTTTAATTATGTCGACAGGAGAGCTCTCTCCCATTGGCATAGGGCGGCTACATGAGCGATCTTACAGTAGTGCAGCTGCATCGGTACAGCTGTGCCGCTGTAAGTTTGGTAGTGTAGACATGGCCTATGTCTAGTTTCAAGCTAAAACTTATTGATGGCCAGTTTATATACCTTTGTTCTTATGCCAACATTGGCCCTTAACTTAAGTAACTGCTCTCCCTCCCTGGTGTTTTCCTCTGATCTATTTATAGAGAGCAATCATATCTTCCCTCAGCCTCCTTTTTGTTAGGCTAAACAAGCCTAACTCCTTAAGTCTCCTCTCATTAAGCAAGTTCTCCATTCCTCAGATCATCCTAGTAGCCCTTCTCTACATCTGTTCCAGTTTGAATTAATCTTTCTTAAACATGGGAGATCAGAACTGCATACAGTATTCCAGGTGAGGTCTCACCACTACCTTATATAATGGTAATAACACTTCTCTATCTCTACTGGAAATATCTTACCTAATGCATCCTAGGATTACATTGGTCTTTTTCATGGTTGCATCACATTGGTGGCTTATACACCCAGGTCTTTCTCCTCCTCTTTCGCTTTCAACTGATACATCCTCATCTTATAGCAAAAATTCTTGTGGTAGTCCCTAAATTCACTATTGCAGTATTAAATTTCATCCCATTCCTATTAGTTCAGTTTTCAAGGTTGTCCACATCTTCTTGTATGATAGTCCTGTCCTCCTCTGTACTGGCAATACCTCTCAACTTTGTGTCATCCACAGATTTTATGAGCACATTTCTACTTTTTGTGCCAAAGTCATTTAATGTGAATGTTAAGTAAGATTGGTCCCAAGACTGATCATTGAGTAACTCTACTAGTAACCTCCCTCCAGCCTGATAGTTCACCTTTCATCAGGACCTTGTAGTCTCTGCTTAAACCAGTTTCCTCCTACTTTTTGATTGTTATTTTAATCCCCATTTTCTTCAGTTTAACTAACAATTCCCCATGTGGAACTGTACTGAAATCTTTACTGCATTTCCTATATCTAGAAAATCCATTATCTTCTCAAAGAAGGAGATCAAGGTGGTATGGCATGATTTATTTTTTGTAAAAACATTTAGTATTTTATCCCAATTACTGTTTACCTCATGTCCTTAACTACTCTGTCTTTCAAAATTTGTTCTAAGACCTTGCAAACAATTGAGGTAAAAATAACGGGCCTGTAGTTTGCCAGCTCACTTTTTTTTTCCCCATTCTTAAATAAAGATACTATGTTTGTAATTCTCCAGGCATAGGGTTCGACCCGCATGTTTACAGATTCATTAAAAATTCTTGCTATTGGGTTTGCAGTTTCATGTGCCAGTTCTTTTAATATTCTTGGGTGGAGATTATCTGGGTCCCCCGATTTGGTCCTATTAAACTGTTTGAGAATGGCTTCCACCTTGGTATGGTAATTTCTACTTTCATATCCTTGTTCACATTAGCCACCCTGACATAGCCCCCACGCTCCTCATACCCGTATTGAAAACTAAAGCAAAGTATTCGGTTAGGTTGGGCCATACCTAGATTATCTTTAATCTCCATCCATTTCAGTGCTTAGCGGGGTCCCACTTCTCTCTCCCCTGTCATTACAGACAGTGTGAATAAAGCATGGCTCTGTCAGTGGATGATGGATGACTTTTTTGGTGTATTCTTGCAGTTGGGGTTAAAAAGCAGACATAGGACCTGATCCTGTAACCCGTTGAAGTCAATGGGGCCTTTACTCTGGGGAGGTAAAGCTTGCAGAATCAGGCCCTACGGTTGCACATTCTCTTTCTGATGGTTTATATCACAAGTAAGGTGTGCTACAGTCATGCTAGGGGAAACAGTTAGTAGTAAACATGAAAACTCAAAGTCTTTGGAATTTTCCTGCATTTTGAAAACATTTCAGTACAGATAAATAATGTTCTTGTGAGTCGCAACTTAAATACAAGTCCCTCTGTGAGGAACTGATACAGCTGCTACACACAAGTTTAATGCTGAGATTTCAAAGCTGCCTAGCGCAGGGATTTTCAACTTTTTTCTTTCTGAGGCCTCCCCAACATGCTAGAAAAACTTCACGGCCCACCTGAGCCACAACAACTGTTTTTCTGCATATAAAAGCCAGGGCCAGCATTAGGGGGTAGCAAACAAGGCAATTGCCCGGTGCTCCATGGCACAGGGGGCCCTGCAAAGCTAAGTTGCTCAGGTGGTGGGGCTTTGGCTTTCTGCCCTTGGCCCCAGCAGGTCTAATGCCAGCCCTGCTTGGCGGACCCCCTGAAACCTGCTCGTTGCCCCCCCAGTGGGCCTGGACCCCTGGTTGAGAACCACTGGCGTCGGGGATGGGAAACTGGGTGTCCAAATCCACTAGGCAACTTGGAAATCTCAGCCTAACTTTTTTTTTAGAAACACAAGAAGCTTTGTGAATTGAGTTTATTCATGAATTAGAAAAAAATATTCCATCTAAATGATCAAATGTACCCATTGCATGACCATTTATACATCAGCTTGTGATGAAAGCTACGTGCGTGCCATGTGAGTTATGGGTTCCATGACTTTCAGTCTACATTTATTTTAAATTTCCAAACTTGTGACAGTTGGGGCTTTTGTTGGGGCTGGCTGGATACAATGGGAACAGTTGAACCTTGTGAGCTGCCAAGTTTAAAACTTCTCTCAGTAGAAGAGGCACTCTCATTATTATGGCTTTGTGGCTTGTCACACGGGTGGGTGGGTGGCTGAGTTCTGTGCCTTCTAGATCTATGTTTGGGGAGGGAGAATCTCAGAGGTAATGTAGCTGGTTAAAGAGGTATCTGTACAACATTGACTCCCTGACTTCAGCCTCTGGGCTCTCTCCTGTCTGCTTCATTCACAGCTGCTCAGTGGGACCATACTGGAATATCAGCTTAATGTTTATTAGGTGCTTTTTAATTGCAACATACATGGCCAGTGGAAATAGACCCTATTGCCTAAGGAGCAGCATCAGCCCAATTAAAGTAAAAGGGTGTTTTACATTTCATGGGGAACTGTGTTCTTAGAGTTGGGAGGGACTCAGCAGTTTCTGATCATAGATTTATGCCCCCTCACTTTTTTGCTGTGAACAAATACAAAGCAAAATTCAGCTAAAGCTGCCAAGACTTTTCTGCTTTGGGGTAGGAGACCCTAAATGAGGCAGGTTTGTGATGCTCACCTAGAAATGTACAGAACACTGGGACATTTGAAAACTGACTGTAGTGTCCTAATTGCTAATGGGTTTTTCTCCCTCCAAATTCCTGTGCTTTTAGGTGAGGATCGCATTGATATCCTGTCTGAAATCTGGGATCACTTCTTCACAGACACCCTTCCCACGCTCCAGGCAATATTCTACCCTGTCCAGGTAAACCTGATTAAAATATAGTCTAGGAGATGGGGAGGGAATGCAACTACAGTACCTGCTTAATGGACCCTTGTGCTTCCCTTCTCTTTCTGCAGCAATTAAGTCTCCATCTCTGCTGGCTAAAAAACTTCAAACCATGGTTTGGGCCAAATGGGCTCTTCGTGAAGTTTGTCCTAGTGAACTATGTAAATCGAACTAGTATGATAAACTAGCTAACCTAAGGGAGAGCAAAATGTTTTGAATCCTGTTTAGTCCTGTCCTCTCTAGCTGTTAGGAGCCTGTCTATGGTGGAGTTTAAACAGTGCTTAAGCACTGATACAAAAGGACTGTACTTGTTTAGACTGAGGATTTGTCCCAATCATTGTCATTAGTTCTTTAGTCATTGCAGTAGCTTTAGCTCCATCACTGCAAGTAGTGGCTTTGCCTGTCTGCATCGGGGATAGCACTGGCCCAGCTATTCCAATGACTGGCTGTCACCAGGGCAAATCCTGAGTCTAGACCAGGGGAGAAATTTGTAAAGGCGCAAATATGAAAGATTTCTAATTCCCACTGATTTTAATCGGAAGATTTTAACTGTCATTTGTGCATTTGAAACTGTCTCCCTGGGTCTCAGATGCTTATGTGATGAGTGGCCATATATGTACAGTACCTGCGTAGATAAGTGACATCACTCTGGTTTCTCTCCAAGTCCCGTTTACAAGGCTAAGCAGCCAAGTGTAACATTCCTGAAGGAGGTTTGATTTTAAATCTGTATTATACATCTTTAATTTGCTTCGACTGTAAATCTTTTGGGGGCAGGGACTGTCTTTTTGTTCTCTTTGTACAGTGCCTAGTGCTATAGGGTCCTGGCTCATGACTTAGGGCTCCTAGGTGCTACGATAATACAAATAATAATAGTTTTGGTCAGGATTTCCAGCACCAGCAGTCTTAATTGTTGATGAGCTATTGATAAATGAGAATGTTTATAATGTCTCGCCAGTCATGAGGAAGGCGGGGGAAGGAGGGGTCTGAAAAGGCACCAAAAACACATCTTTTCTATAGAATGAAATTCTTAGAAATGTTAGGTCTTCCCTTTTGGCCTGTCTCTGCTCCTGAAGAACCAGACTCTAGATACATTTGGTTTTTCCTTTTATCGCTTGAAAGTCAGCAGGTGAAATTTGAAAGTTGCCCTTTCCTAATTATTAAAGTTGGCATTTCCTAAAAGCGGCCAAGAGAACTTATCTAAAGATGATTGCTAACTGTTCCAATATATTTGTTTTTACTCTCTCCTGGCTGTACTTGCTGCAGATGCTAGAAGGTATGTGTGTTTGGGGGGTGGGGTACAGATTAAATTGTGCAACTGAGAAGTCTTTTTACTCTTTGTTCTGTGTGTATGCGCGCTTGTTTATGTGTGCGCATACTCTGGAGACATGGAGTGACGTAATCTAGCAGGGTGAGATGCTGAAACCTGGTTTTTAATGTACTAAACTCCTCGAGGAGAATAATCTTTCTGTCTATTTTATTGGGAGTTGTTTCTGCTCTCCTTGTATTTTAATAGCTGTCCTGGCTATAGAAAAAGTGATACCGTGTTATTTAGTGGTGACACCCTTTTCCACTAATGGCTCCAGAGAAAATCTCTTTGCTGCTATATGGTGTCTCAATAATGAGAAACTGAACAAAAGTTACTGCAGAACTTTGTGACTTTTTAAAGTAAAAATTATGAAGGAAATCGAGATTCTTTGTATTTTATTTATGTTTACACTTTCCTAAGGCATACATTCAGTAGTATCACAGTACCTCATAAAGATATCTTTGCAACTTCCTTTTGAGTTAGGGAAGTACTATTCTCATTTTACAGATGAAGAGCTGAGGCACAGAGTGTCTAAGTGACTTGCCACAATCACACAGGGAATTGGTGGTAGATCTGCGGACTGAATCCAGATCACTGGACTCTGAGTCCAGTGCCTTAATAACAAGAACAGCTTCCTCTCCCTGCAGTTTTCTTGCAAAGACCAGCTAAGCCTTTCTCCTTTTAGTGATGGCATAAATTCCTCACTCTGGCAATTGCCCCTCCACACTCCCAACCTATATAAATTGTATTTATCTACACATGTGGCACTGCAAATTTCCCTCACCAAAGATAATTCTGTTCTGGAGGAATCATGTCTTTGGGTGAGAGGGTTCTGTCAGTCTTCGGACCCATTCAGCCTGTGACTTTTTTACTGCAAATGCCATTAAGGGTGTCATTGTGGCTTTTGTGATGGGCACAAGTGTCCACTTGGAATGTAACTGAGCCCTTCAACCATAAGCTACTGAACCTCCATCAAATGGAAGTGACTTCTGGTTACTAACAACTTCAGCTACGTTTGAACTGTGACCTAGGTATGACTCTAAGACATCCAGTCCCCTAAATTGCCAACTACATGCAAACAGTTTATACAAGTCACACTGCTCTCACTGAGTTATTGAGTGACTGCTCTGCTGGGCTTGGGAAGAAAAATTAGATCAAATCTTTCTGTTTTCTATGGGATGTTGTTTTTAACTGAGATAGTAAATTAGTTGGATTAAATTGGACGATAGGAGTAAATGGAAAAAAAGTGTCATGTTATTGCTGAGATACATTTCACAGCTTTGTGCAGCTCCTTTTTACACCTGGCATTCTCAAACAAACATTGTGATGTCTTAAGAGAGCAAAACACTCATATAATGGCCAGGCCAATAGGTCTTAAGTTATTTGCATATTGATTTAGCAGTTAATTGCAACATTAACCCCATTCTAAATTTATGGTTAACTGGTGTTCATTCCCTCCAATCAGAGATTTGCTTGTGTGTGTGTCTGTGTGTGTGTTATGGATCCTGAAGCAGAATATAGGGCAGAGTTTAATTCCCTCAAGAGAGAGGGGGAGAGACTCCACACTGGAAAGCATTGGAGAGGGATGGGAAGATAGTTAGAGCAGTGAAATCTTAGCTGCAGTTAGTTTAATGGTATAGTAGACTGTGTTGAGTGTGTTAGGCATAGCACTAGGTTACTGTGATGCTGGAATGTTGGACTGAGTTCAGTTGTGTTTAAATATGCTGTGAAATATTTCAACATTTTCATCCGTTAAACCTTTACAGGTGCCTTATCATTAATGTTGAAAATGAAAACAAAATCCTCCTTTAACCCGGTCACATTGGAAAGCCAAAGCTGTTGCTTTCCTCACTGTCAGTGGAAAGAATTGGACAGGGCCTGGCTCTGGCCCAAAGTGAATAGTAAATTAATAATAATAATTAATTAAATTGTATTTTCGTTTGCAATTTCCAACGCTAAATGTTGGTGTTCAATGTCGGGTCTGACACAGACTAGAAGCAGGTATAGTTTAGGTGCATGCTATACAAATTCATTGCCTCCCAGCATAGCCAATGTGCCTCAAGTCTGACCAGCAACACAACAGGGGCTGTACCAGTTCTGGGCTTCAGACTGCTAATCCTAATGACAACCAAGATAGTGGTTTGGGTTTTGTCATTTTCTGCTGAGATCATGGCTCATTCTTTGCATGACTGTCGCCAGTCATGGGCTTCAGGAGGTCTGTCACTCATAGATTAGAAATGAGGCAGGAAAGGTGCTTTCTAGATAGGCCACTCAACAGTACAAGGAATCATGAGGCTGAGCAGCTGATGGGTGCTCTACCATAACAGCACACAACAATAATTTGCAAGAGTGGCTTTGTGTGCGTGTGCGCGCACGCGATATGCACACACACATTTCCAAACTGTATTTTTTCAGGGTCAGGAATTGACTATCCGCCAGATTGCCCTGCTCGGCTTCAGAGACTTGGTCTTATTAAAGGTGAAGTTGGAAGAGATTCTTCCTCTCGTCCAAACAAAGCTCCCAGCTTCCATTGTTCAGATGCTGCTGGTTCTACAGGTAGGGAGTTTCCTTTCTTTTTTCTCCTTCTATCTGTCTCTCACACACGCATGCACATCTCCCAGCTACCAATTCATATTGCCCCTGGAAAGAGGAAAACCAGTCGGGATGATGAGGCTGGGGAAGGAGTTGTGTGTGTTATTTTGGGGAAGCTGGACATGAAAATGAACTAAACTGAACATTAAGCATTGTGGCTTGAGTTTCCTGAACAAATGGATGGGAGGGGGTCAAGCTGTCCCAATGGGAAGGAAATGAACCAAACTCTGGAGTCATGGGGCTTTTCCCTTAATGACTGAGATGTCCCAGTGCTCCTACTTCACTTACCCATGTATCTTAGAGCATCTCCAAATGCCTCTCACTTCTGTTTACAATTCTCATACTTGTGATCCACATATTCGAGTTCTTCTAGTTCAACAGCTTTACACTGACAGGGGAGTGCTCTCTCTCACTCACAAGAGACAATGGAATCTGATGAGCACTGGCTATTAACTCCTAATACAGGCTTTCTAAGCTAGGGAGGGAGTTGAGCTGGGGTTCAGCTTCGCCTGTGAGGGGAAGAGCATTGATGGGAGGAGTACCCTTGGCAGCAGGCAATGGGCTATAGATTTTCCAAGGGTCCCTCTCAAGCAACACAAATGTTCTAAGGGAACCAGCCTATCTAGCCAAACCTCAAAGGAACAGGAACAGAATCTTCCATGTATTGATCTGCGAATCCAAGTGTACCAGCTGTGTCATCCCATTCAGCCTGATGTGGAAACGATGGAAAATATCCAGATTCCAGATCTTTATGTAGGCTCCTCTGGATTTTATTTCCTTACAGTTTCCATGAATTTTTTTTTCCTTTAAAAGGAGAGAGACAGAAAAACCAAGAGCAATTAAAACTTGTGAGGCACAATCAGTGTGGAAAGTGGCTAAGCTTGTGTTTATCTAAGAACTTTTAGTTTTCCAACCATAATTATTGTAACCCAAGTGGTGCTAACAGGAGCTATCTGAGTGAAGGTTGAATTTCCCTTTTAAAGATTTTAGGAAAAGAAGGTTGGGAGTGTGGAGGGGCAATTGCCAGAGTGAGGAATTTATGCCATCACTAAAAGGAGAAAGGCTTAGCTAGTCTTTGCAAGAAAACTGTAGGAATCTGTAATGAGTTTCTATCATCAAACACTTGGGTTAGATAGGTTAGTTTTACAGGGAAAGGAAGGAGAAGAGGGGGTGGTGACTCACAGTTCCAGTTCAGGGAAGGGCAGTGATTTTCCCAAATCAATGTAAGGACTTATCTTTATAGGGAAATTTACTGGCAGAACTTTACCAGTATAATTATACTACTATAGTTATACTGATATAGTGGAACCTTTATTCTGGAAGACTAGGGTCTATATGATGCTTTGCAACATAAGCTAAATCAGAAAAAGGCATTTTTCTTGCAGAATAAGTGTGTCCATACATGAAGAGTACCCTTTTCCAGTTTCGATTATGTTGCTAAGTGTCATAAAGACACTCTTGTTCCAGAATAAGATGTTTACACGTGGACTTATACTGGTATAACTTCAGTGGTATAATTCTGCTATAAATATCCCCATGTATGGGTATGTCTACACTACGAAATTAGGTCGAATTTATAGAAGTCGGTTTTTTAGAAATCGTTTTTATATAGTCGATTGTGTGTGTGTGTCCCCACACAAAATGCTCTAAGTGCATTAACTCAGTGGAGTGCTTCCACAGTACCGAGGCTAGTGTCTACTTCCGGAGTGTTGCACTGTGGGTAGCTATCCCACAGTTCCCGCAATCTCCGCTGCCCATTGGAATTCTGGGTTGAGATCCTAATGCCTGATTGGGCAAAAAACATTGTCGCAGGTGGTTCTGGGTACATGTCATCAGGCCCTCCCTCCCTCTGTGAAAGCAACAGCAGACAATTGTTTCGCGCCTTTTTTCCTGAGTTAACTATGCAGACGCCATACCACGGCAAGCATGGAGCCCGCTCAACTCACTGTCAACATATGTCTCCTGGGTGCTGGCAGATGCGGTACTGAATTGCTACACAGCAGCAGCAATCCATTGCCTTGTGGCAGCAGACGGTGCAATAGGCCTGAAAATCATCCTCATCATGTCCGAGATGCTCCTGGCCGCCTCGGTAAGGTCGGTCAGGAGCGCCTGGGCAAACATGGGCGCAGGGACTAAATTAGGAGTGACTCGACCAGGTCATTCTCTTTAGTCCTGCAGGCAGTCCTATTGTACCATCTTCTGCCAAGCAGCGAGGAGATGTGGATGACTTGCAGTCCTACTGCACTGTCTGCTGCCAGCCAAAGATGTAAAAGATAGATGGAGTGGATCAAAACAAGAAATAGACCAGATTTGTTTTGTATTCATTTGCTTCCCCCTCCTTCCCTCCCTCCCTCCATGAAATCAACGGCCGACAATCGTTTTGGTGAGGTCTGTCAGGGGCACCTTGAAAACTTTAATGGAGATTCAGTCCTGCCTGAAATACCAGAGGGAGGGATAGCTTAGTGGGTTGAGCATTGGCCTGCTAAACCCAAGCTTTTGATTTCAATCCTTGAGGGGGCCATTCTCTATGACATTTGTTTTTGTTTCTCCTTGATGTAAAGCCACCCCCTTTGTTGATTTTAATTCCCTGTAAGCCAACCCTGTAAGCCATGTCGTCAGTCGCCCCTCCTTCCATCAGAGCAACGGCAGACAATCGTTCTGCGCCTTTTTTCTGTTCAGACGCCATACCACGGCAAGCATGGAGCCCGCTCAGATCACTTTGGCAATTAGGAGCACATTAAACACCACGCGCATTATCCATATCCAGTATATGCAGCACCAGAACCTGGCAAAGTGAAACCAGGTGAGTAGGCAATGTCAGCGCGGTGACGAGAGTGATGAGGATATGGACACAGACTTCTCTCAAAGCACAGGCCCTGGCAATGCGGGCATCATGGTGCTAAGGGGGCAGGTTCATGTGGTGGAACGCCAATTCTGGGCCCAGGAAACGAGCACAGACTGGTAGGACTGCATAGTGTTGTAGGTCTGGGACAATTTTCAGTGGCTGCGAAACTTTCACATGCATAAGGGAACTTTCATGGAACTTTATGACTTGCTTTCAACTGCCCTGAAGCACATGAATACCAAGATGAGAGGAGCCCTCACAGTTGAGAAGCGAGTGGCAATAGCCCTGTGGAAGCTTGCAGTGCCAGACAGCTACCGGTCAGTCAGGAATCAATTTGGAGTGGGCAAATCTACTGTGGGGGCTGCTGTGACGCAAGTAGCCAACGCAATCAAAGATCTGCTGATATCAAGGGTAGTGACCCTGGGAAATGTGCAGGTCATAGTGGATGGCTTTGCTGCAATGGGATTCCCTAACTGTGCTGGGGCCATAGATGGAACCCATATCCCTATCTTGGCATTGGAGCACCAAGCCGGCGAGTACATAAACCGCAAGGGGTACTTTTCAATAGTGCTGCAAGCACTCGTGGATCACAAGGGACGTTTCACCAACATCAGCGTGGGATGGCCGAGAAAGGGACATGATGCTCACATCTTCAGGAACTCTGGTCTGTTTCAAAAGCAGCAGGAAGGGACTTTCTTCCCAGACCAGAAAATAACCATTGGGGATGTTGAAATGCCTATAGTTATCCTTGGGGACCCAGCCTACCCCTTAATGCCATGGCTCATGAAGCCATACATAGGCAGCCTGGAGAGTAGTCAGGAGCTGTTCAACTACAGGCTGAGCAAGTGCAGAATGGTGGTAGAATGTGCATTTGGACATTTAAAAGCGTGCTGGTGCAGTTTACTGACTCGGTTAGACCTCAGTGAAACCAATATTCCCACTGTTATTACTGCTTGCTGTGCGCTCCACAATATCTGTGAGAGTAAGGGGAGATGTTTTTGGTGGGGTGGGAGGTTGAGGCAAATCGCCTGGCCGCTGGTTACGTGCAGCCAGACGCCAGGGCAGTTAGAAGAGCACAGGAGGGCGCGGTGTACATCAGAGAAACTTTGAAAACCAGTTTCATGACTGGCCAGGCTATGGTGTGGAAGTTCTGTTTGTTTCTCCTTGATGAAATCCCCCGCCCCTTGGTTCACTCTACTTCCCTGTAAGCTAACCACCCACCCCTCCTCCCTTCGATGACCACTTGCAGAGGCAATAAAGTCATTGTTGCTTCACATTCATGCATTCTTTATTAATTCATCACACAGATAGGGGGAAGTTGCCAAGGTAACCTGGGAGGGGTGGTGGAGGAGGGAAGGACAAGGCCACATGGCACTTTAAAACGTATTGAATGCCAGCCTTCTGTTGCTTGGGCAATCCTCTGGGGTGGAGTGGCTGGGTGGCCGGAGGGGCCCCCCCACATTCTTGGGCGTCTGGGTGAGGAGGCTATGGAACTTGGGGAGGAGGGCGGTTGGTTACACAGGGGCTGTAGCGGTGGTCTGTGCTCCAGCTGCCTTTCCTGCAGCTCAACCATATGCTGGAGCGAATTAGTTTGATCCTCCAGCAGCCTCAGCATTGAATCCTGCCTCCTCTCATCACGCTGCCAACCACCTTTCAGCTTCAGCCCTCTCTTCAGCCCGCCACTTTCTCTCCTAAGCCCACCACCTCTCCTCCCAGTCATTTTGTGCTTTCCTGCACTCTGACATTGTCTGCCTCCATGCATTCATCTGTGCTGTGTCAGTGTGGGAGGACAGCATGAGCTCAGAGAACATTTCATCATGAGTGCGTTTTTTTTTCGCCTTCTAATCTTCACTAGCCTCTGGGAAGGAGCAGATCCTGTGATCCTTGAAACACATGCAGCTGGTGGAGGAAAAAAAAAAGGGACAGTGGTATTTAAAAAGATACATTTTATAGAACAATGAATACACTCTTTCACGGTAAACTTTGCTGTCAACATTACATACATAGCACATGTGCTTTCGTTCCAAGGTCGCATTTTGTCTCCCTCCATTGTGTGGCTAACAGTGGGGAAGATTTCTGTACAGCCACAGGCAAACAGCCCAGCAGGAACGGGCACCTCTGAATGTCCCTTTAAGAAAAGCATCCTATTTCAACCAGGTGAACATGAATGATATCACTTTCCTGAAGATAACGCAGAGAGATAAAGAATGGATGTTGTTTGAATGCCAGCAAACATACACTGCAATGCTTTGTTCTACAATGATTCCCGAGTACATGCTGCTGGCCTGGAGTGGTAAAGTGTCCTACCATGGTGGACGGAATAAGGCTGCCCTCCCCAGAAACCTTTTGCAAAGGCTTTGGGAGTACAGCCAGGAGAGCCATAAATGCCTGGGCAAATTAATCCTTAAACATGCTTGCTTTTAAACCATGTGTAGTATTTTAAAAGGTACACTCACCAGAGGTCCCTTCTCTGTCTGGCGGGTCCGGGAGGCAGCCGTGGGTGTTTTCGGGGGGTATTAGCTCTAGGTCCAGGGTGAAAAAGAATTCCTGGCTGTTGGGAAAACTGGTTTCTCTGCTTGCTTGCTGTGAGCTATCTACAACTTCATCATCATGATCTTCCTCGTCCTCAAAACCTGCTTCCGTGTTGCCTCCATCTCCATTGAAGGAGTCAAACAACACGGCAGGGGTTGAACCCCCTAAAATGGCATGCAGCTCATCATAGAAGCGGCATGTTTGGGGCTCTGACCCAGAGCGGCTGTTTGCCTCTCTGGTTTTTTTGATAGGCTTGCCTCAGCTCCTTAAGTTTCATGCGGCACTGCTTCGGGTCCCTTTTATGGCCTCTGTCCTTCATGCCCTAGGAGATTTTGACAAATGTTTTGGCATTTTGAAAACTGGAACGGAGTTCTGATGGCACAGATTCCTCTCCCCATACAGCAATCAGATCCCATACCTCCCATTTGGTCCATGCTGGAGCTCTTGGGTGATTCTTGGACTCCATTATGGTCACCTCTGCTGATGAGCTCTGCACTCACCTGCAACTTGCTACGCTGGCCAAACAGGAAATTGAAATTCAAAAGTTCGCGGGCCTTTTCCTGTCTACCTGGCCAATGCATCTGAGTTGAGAGTGCTGTCCAGAGCAGTCACAATGGAGCACTCTGGAATAGCTCCTGGAGGCCAATACAGTCTAATTGTGTCAACAGTACCCCAAATTCGACCCGGCAAGGCCGATTTCAGCACTAATCCCCTTGTCGGAGATGGAGTAAGGAAATCGATTTTAAGAGCCCTTTAAGTCGAAAAAAAGGGCTTCGTCGTGTGGGCGGGTGCAGGGTTAAATCGATTTAACGCTGCTAAATTTGACCTCAACTCCTAGTGTAGACCAGGGCTATGTATCTACTCCGTTAGAACTGGAAGTAGATCCCAGGCATTCTGGGAAAGTAGACCGCAGAATATGTGATTGGAAGCTGTGTAGTTGTGTGATGACACATTTGCTTTGATGCTTGAATTGCAGGGTGTCCATGAACCTACAGGCCCCAGCAAGGGCTACATACTGCTGGAAGAGCTGGTCAAACAGGTGGTCTCTCCATACTTGGGCTTGTGTGAGGATCACAGCTTCCCTGGCGGCACCTGCGCACTCGGTAAGACATGCCACACTGAAGCTGATGTAAGTCCTCTTATTCAGGCACCTCCACTGGTTAATGTAAGGAAATGTGCAGCTGTGCCAGACAGAGATGGGAACTGACAGATGTACAGCTCCATGAGAGAGAGCGAGAGCGAGAATCAAAGGTTAAAATGTCCCCAGGTGGATTCCGATCAATACAACCCTGGATGTAATTTATGCACATGTGAAAGGCTTTAATCTTTTCCCATGCCACAGTGAGCTGTAATGAAACTCCACAACACTCCCCACTCTCAGGTTGCTCCTGTGGGTGGAATGATTAAAAGCTCTCACTGCATTCATTTATTTCCAGCATCTTGAGATTGCTCACCCCCTTGCCCAGCAGGAGATCTGATCCCTCCTCCTTCAACACTCCTCCTCCTCCCTCTTCTACCTGATCCCCTCATTCCACAACCACTTCCAGTTGCCAGGGTTCTTCTCTCCCCCCTCAGTTCCTGGAATAGCTGATAGATCTGCCAGATTCCTAAGGCAATGAGTTTCCAGGTATTGGTTCTCAATGGTTAAGTTTCTCTTACAGAGGTTTTCTACTGTCTTTTTGTGTTCACCGCCTGGGGTTTCTGGGCAAGCAAAGCTACCCCAAAGATTGTGAATAAAAAGGGGTGGTTTAGGTCTTAGGTCTTTAGCCACTTAGGTGGCTATCTAGAGCACCACACTCTGAGTGAGGGTATGCTGTGACTCCAGGAGACGTTCCTCTACAAAAGGAATCTCTCCAATGGGTTATCATGCTCTAGAAGCCCAGCTCTGGATCCTGGCTTTCAGGAGAAGGCAGAACTGCCAGGAGTGAAAGATCACAATCTGACTTTGTAACCAAAGGGATGGTATAAAAAAGCTCCCCCCCTTTCAGTTTGTAGCATTTCATAGACGATAGGCCTCATTTTAGAAAGGGGTCACAGTTTCAGGGTAACTACACCTATATTCCCCTTCTGTGGTTCCTCAACACACTCAATTTAGGCTTCCAGCTCCCAGCCATCATCTCTTTTGGTGGAGACCTGTGTCTGACTCTCTCTTGGAATTTTAAGGCTGCGCATTCTGCTCCTTATATTAGACTGCGATATCCGCAGTAAGCCATATTGTCTGAAAAGGCCAGCATCTGTGTTTTGTTTCTCCCTGAGGGCTAAGATTGGTGTGTTGCCCTCAGTTATAAGTTACCACACAGCTCCTCTAAGCAAACACATTTATTCTTTAGGTAAAAGCACTACAGAGAAAACATATAAAAAAAAAACAAATTCCTAAATGCATGCTAGCTAACCAGAGGTCATCCCCAACTCCAACCTCAGGGTTGGGTAGGTTCAAACCCACAACTGGGGTTTCCCTATGGTTACAAGTCCATATACCTCTTAGATCCAGAACCAGAACAAAGTCTGGGCACATCAGCTATTTCTTTATACAGCTTGGGCCTTTGATCTTGGCCTTCTGTAACAAATAATCCGGAAACAATGAACCTTTCCTCATGGCATAGCTTCAAAAGGCTGGGTTTTTGCATAAATGGAGTTTGGGAGTTTGCATTAACTTCTCTGTAGGACTTCCCCAGGAAATCTACTTAACATTTATTGTCCCCAAAGTCCATGCTTGTCTGACCCATTTTCAGTGTAGTACTTTGAACTCCCAGGTCTTGTATCTGTCACGTATTCCCCTAGAGAAGTTACATACAATCCTGGCTCGTGATAATACATAAATTTAATAGAGTAAGGCCATTTAAGGATATTGCAGGAAATTTCCATATCTGTCACAGGAACCTCAATAGGATCTGGAGACACAAAGCCCCTCATCCTCAGTCTCTAGATCAGGGGAGAAAAGAGAGCCTTGTGGTAATGGCACCTGACTGGGACTTGGCCCCCATCCTGGCTCTATCACAGACTCACTGTGTGACCTTTAGGTGAGTTATTTCTATAGGCCTTTTGTTCCTCCCTTCCTCAATAAAATGGGGATGTTGGACAAATTAGCAAATATTCACTATATTGTTCAATCCTTGTTAAATCCATTCATGAAGTTAGAAGTGGTTAATCCACCTGCACTTCCAAATGCAAACCTGATCATTGTACAGACTGCTTGTGTTAGATGATTAACCCTTACCCCACGTAAGGCAACTGAGTGTGTGTCCGGTCACTTATGGGGATTTGCATACTGCTGGAATAGTTTGAAGTGTAGCCACCTGTAAAAGTTTCTAGCCATCTTGTTTCCTGCCAAATAAAGAAGGAGCTAGTGTCATAAAAACCAGTTAAACCCAATCTGGCCTTGTAAAGTTTGTGCACTTAAAATCATTGTGTTTACTTTGATTTAGTTGCTGTTTAATTTGTTTGATTCTCCCTTTTGCTCCAGCCCCTTCCTTTTCTGAACAGGCAGGGAAAAAGAAGAAGGGAAAACTTATGATTTCATTACACAATGTTGGCAGCAGAGCAGAACTCTTCCCCAGATTATATTGGCATTTCAAAAGCACACACACATTTGGCAAAACCCTCTCCCTAGTCTGCAAGCTCCTCTCTCTCTGGTTCTGAAAGAGCCAAGAGGTAGCAATATGGGCTCTCAATGTGCAGCATAACAGCTGTGAAATCCAGAGGGGTCCATCTCATTGGATAGCACTGTAGTAGCCTCTGCGAAATGATTAGTTGGACTCTGGGTATACTTGCATTCTCAACAGAAGCCAAGGACTGAATAAAAGGGCTGTTGAGCCTGAATTAACCTCTTCTCCCTAGAGCTGGATCCTCCAGGTTAGGATTAGGGAATAAAACTGGGTTGGTTCCTTTGGTTTTTTTGAGATAAGGAAGTTTGCATGGGCCAGGCCCCTGCTATAGGTAAAGAAAGGACTTCAGCCTCCAGGGTTGTCAATCTGCCTACCGTCAATTCACATTAAACATGATTTTAAAATGGGTAGGGAATACAGTCGGAACCGAAATGAAAGGGGATGATGGAGACTGGGGATACTAATAGGAGTAGTACCAAAAGCAGCAATTTTATGAAGATAAACTGTGGCACTGGCAGGGAAGGCAGGATCTGAGAGCCTGAGCATAGGGAGGCTGGATTCGGCCCTTGAGAACCCATTTTACTTCTGTCCTGTCATACAACAACCTGTCACTGTGAATGCGGCTGGATCTTGGCAACAACGCTCTGTTAGAGATTAGCCTCCCTTAGTCTTTCAAGTTCTCTTTCACTGCTCTTGCCTTACCCACTCCCCACCCCCCTTCCTGTTTGTAGTTCTGTCCCTTATAACTTAACCACAGCTTGACCCCGGATCCAGCTGCCCCAGAAAACAAGTGTTTGCGTTATAAATGGGAAGAAGATAAGCCCTCCCACCAGGTGGAACTGCATGACTGACCCAATATGGAGAGGTTGTTTGGCAGGAATGTCAGTGTTCATCTGGGTATGTATCTAAAGATTCCCTCCAAAAACCTCCCATTCAAGTTCCTATTTCACTCCTAACAAATCAAATGTGAACTAAAATCCCAGCTCAGCTATTTGTTAGAATTTCCTCAGAGCAGAATCTTGTGTGGCTTCTGAGAGGATGTGAGATACAGCCTTGTTTCTGGTTTGAATCACCACCTATAAGCCCATGAGTAATGCTGTCCATACTCGCAGCCAGCGCTCCCTTCACCTTCTGCACAGCGCGTTGGCTGCACTGGGATTGAGCCCAAACTCATCCTGGCTTTCAGCCCTTGGCTCTAAGCTAGGGTGACTGAGTTTTAGAAATGGAAAACCAGAACACCTTTTACTCTAGAGTCCTGCCCCGCAGGAAAGTTTTGAAGATCAGAAAGGAGTAAGGTGAGGGCTCTGGCATTGCATGTGTCCGAACTCTGCTTCGCACTCCAGAGAACCTTCTAGTACTCTCTTCGAGGGTCCAGGGAGGAATTTTCTTCTCTTCTGCTCCTCTGAATGACAGCCATACAGAACTGTCTAGGTATATTGCAACTAGCATTGGCTGGTTGTTATGGATTTGAAGTGATGGCATGCTGCATAATGAGCAATGCGTGGGGCTGAGGAGAGAACAAAGCAAAATGGGCTGAAGTACGTTTGCCACCATTGGTGGCAATATGAGACTTGCTGGACCCTTGGTCTAATCAGGTTTAACAAATTCTGGTGGTAGCCATACTAATTCCTCAGTCTGGCCAAGTGGAGATCAGCCTTGTTTCAACTGAGGGCCACCAAACTCCCTGCCCTCTGTCTATTTTTAGCACCTCTCCACACATCGTCTGCCCAGGTGAATCCATTGCTCTCTCTTCCTCTCATAGCTGTAATTTGAGGCTACCCATTTCCAGGTATAGACATGGGCAACGAATTATTCTAGCTTCTTTCAGAGTAGGGCAGAGTTAGTTCCTTTCCAGCACTTGTTACGGTGTGATCCATTCTGGAGTACATATCTGGTCCTGATTATATTAGTATCCGAGCCCACCTCAATCTCTAATATATTTATTTATCTCACAACACCCCTGTGTGGTAGAGAAGAGCTGTTATCCCCCATTTCACAGACAGGGAACTGAGGCCTAGATCCTCCTTTAGGTGCCACTGACATTTTCAAAACTTCCATTTTAACCCTGCCGCCTGACCCTGTATGTGCCTACGTTTCTGCCAATTGGCACTCCCAAAGCTGCTTATGCCCTAGTTCCACGCCACAGCTAACAAGCTGTTCAGAGCCCTGCGTGCCCCAAAGCAGGATTCTCAAACTAGGCAGGAGAATGCCTGTCTCACCAGAGAAGCCTGATCTGAGCACAGACCTGATACCTGTCTGATGGCCTGCAGCATGATACTGACAGGAAAACTAGCTAGGGGAACAGGGAGATGTAGGGTAAGTGTGAGAGAACTGTGATGGGATCCCTCGTGTGCAGCCTGGGACTGTGGTGTCGCTATGCCCCCTTAATTCTCCAGCCTGGGCGGTCTCTCACAATTCCTTGCTAGTGACCAGCAGCAAGCCCCTCCAGGTGCTGTGATCACTCCGCACAACTGCATAGGGAGCCCCCCATCCAACTAGACTGCATGAATACTCCCAGAGCTGCTCATGTATCACACAGAGAAAGGCACCAGCCAAATCCCCCCAGCCTTGTAGCTCAGGAATATACCATCTTGCACTTCTCAAGATGAGCAATGCAAGTTTATTAATTGGTTCACCACTTCATCAATGGAAAGTGGATATACACCAGACTTTGTAAACCTGAGCAGATTTACCACACACTTCAGGCAAGCTCACTGGTAAAGTATTATTAATTTACTGCAGTAAAAAGATTAATAGTAAAACAAGTTTTGACTACAAAAGATAGATTATAAGTGATAGGCAAAAAGTCACAATTAGTTACCAAAGAAAACAAAATAAGCACACAATTTAAATCTTAAACTTGTAAGACATTATACAGTATTTAGATCAAGCAGTTTTCTCACCCCACTGGATATTACAGTTCATAATACACAGGTTTCACCCTTGAAACCTGAGCCAGTCTCCTTTGTTGGAGTCTTCAGTCTTCTGAGCGTCCTTGTTGCTTGCAGCATAGGTAGGGGGAGGAGGAAAGGCAAAGCACGCGGCCATAGTGTTCTGTTTTATACTCTTAGTCCATATGCTTGGAGAACATAAGTCTGGGCATATCTGGTGGGCATTGCTGAATCACTAGGCAAGGATAATTCCCCTGGTGTGGCCTTGGTGCAAGTGAGTCATTGTAGCTCTTTTGGTGGACAACGGCTGTTGATAGTTGTTTGACACCCGCTTGGGCATTGGTTATCCCCCTGGTTATTGTCTTTGGGGTGCTAGTATCTGGGTGCTTCCCAAATCCACAGCATATTTTAGTGACAACCATACAACACAATCTCATAACTTCATATGCACTAATGATATACATATTTAGATGGAACAATGCGTTTTAGCAGATCAGAACCTTTCCCATGATACCTTACAAGGCATACTTTTTATGCAATATCACAATTACATACGAATGATGAATACGGGGGTTACAGTGCACGCCCCTGCAGTATAGAATGTCACAAGAGGTGTCAAGAATGAGCAGGAGAGAGAGGGTTTCAGTTGCTCAGGTTCTAAGCTGCCTTAGGTGCCTACTTCCAGGAGAGAGTTCACAGCTGAGGATCCTGCACAGAGAGAGGCTCTTCTCTCTCAACTTGGTGCATCAGGACAGACACTTAGTCATCTAAACCCTGCCCTCTCCCCAATATTTCCATCCTGTATTAGTTTATGTGGCCCCCCTGCTCAGTTTGCTGGCTTTTGAGGAGCCCTTTCTCTAGCAGGACTTAGCCCCACTCTCCCCCTGTATTTTGTGCACCTAAGTGTCTGCTGAGTATTCCACAAGGCAGCAGACCAGGTAGCTATTA
The DNA here is from genome assembly GCF_009764565.3 of Dermochelys coriacea. NCBI lineage: Eukaryota > Metazoa > Chordata > Testudines > Dermochelyidae > Dermochelys > Dermochelys coriacea. The sequence continues at coordinate 47,815,756 of NC_050073.1, forward strand.
GGGGTTGCAGTGCCAAAGTAACCTTTCAGGATCTGTCCTGAGAGAGACAGGCCCAGATCCAAAATGGTATTTAGGCTCCTAACTTCCAGTGAAATCAATGATCATCTTTCAGTGAAAGTTAGGAGCCTAAATGCCTTTGTAGATCTGGCTCAAGTGACTGAGTCCAAGATCACATAGCAAGTCTGTGGCAAAGTCAGGAACTGAACCCTGGTCTCCCAAGTCCTAGGCTAGGGCCCTAATCACTGGACCATCTTTCCTCCCTTAAGTTCATTTAAGATATTCATGTGCCTCTGTACTACTTCTGAATGGGCTCTTGTCCCTTCACCAGGCTCCAGTTGGTGTAACTAGCTGCTCTGTTGCATTTGGGTTGGAGAGATCTCCTCAGGCCTTACTTGCCAGCTTCACAGACGTTTTCTAGCTGCCTTTGTTGCTGTCCTTCCAAGCTGGCAGCCGGGAGGGATAATTGAAGGTATGGAATCCAGAGTACTAAACAAATGAGAGACATATGAAACCACTGCAAAATCTAATTTAGAAAAGTGGGGTCATATGCTGGCCCAGTAGAATGCTGCCATTCAGCTCTCTCCTTATCCCAGCTAACTGAAATAAGTAACCTATAGTTTAAACAGCCTCAGTCCTAGAAAATTCCAGCGGCACGGGAGATCTTATCCCTGTAATTTTTGAAGCTGTCCCTTTCTATTAAAATGCACGTTGCTTGGTTATCAAGTCTGTTGTCATATGCTTCCCATTATGTACTATTGCACTGCAGCTGGCTCATAATACCAACTTGAGCACCACTTTTGATCCCAAAGCATTTTAGACTGCAGGAAGAAATCAGTGAAATGCAGCAATCTGTGGGGTGGAATGCAGCAGTCTGTCTGCATCAGCAGCTGTACAGAACAATTTTTTGTAAGGAAAGTTAGGATTTAACTTCTCCAACTGAAAACACAGGAGAAGGGGTTCAGTCACTGGTGATAGGTAGCCAGATTTCAGTAACTTATGTTCTTGCAAAAGATGCCTTGGGAAGGCTGACCAGCACCTCACCTTTAATCCTCATATAAAGGACAGCAGCAAAGCACCCTATAGCCATGCTGGGGCACTGATTTAGCGATAACTAAGAGCACCACCCGTTGAATCACTATCACCACTTGTTGCAACTTTTTTTTTTTTTTAAACCTCCCAATCCAAATTCTGACTAGCTTGACCCTATTTAGCATGTGAGAGCGGATGTGGGTGGGGACTGGCTGGCTGCCCACATCACAGAAATCGCCAGCAGAGAAGCCGAGGAGTGAAAGGCGAATGTGCTCTCTTTTGAGGCCTGGGGTTGGTCTCGGGCACAGGGGCAGCATGGTTCGTGGGGAGGCTTGCATTGATGGACTTGCTCCGGAAGGACTTTAATCCGCAGAGTTGTCAGGCTGGCCTCTTTAAACAGAAAGAACACTTACACATACTGAAATCCCAAAGTAGCTTTATTCCTAGAGAAGTAATTTTTAAAGTGAACACAAGAGGCCTATTTGCTTGTGATTTTTCTCCCTGTGCTAAGAGTCCCCTGTTTGTTCTGGCTGTGAGTTTGCCAGGTGAACTGTCTTGTGCTTGGATAGTCCTCAAATCTGCCCTGCTATGATGAAGAAAATAAGTTATAAAAAATGGAGTGTTTAGAAACAGAGAAAAGAACCAAAATTCCATCTTCTGAGGCAGAACCTGCAACAAAACAATCAGGGAAGTGGGCAGCATTTTCCATAGCTTCAGTTTGATCTCCTGGAGACCAAGTACTAATGCAGTAAACCTTGGGGGTTGAGATGAACCCCCCCCCTTAAAAAGCAATTGAGCGACCTTGCCTCCTCGCCCTTGGGGTTTGTCAAGCCTGAGAGGGTTAAAGTCGAGCGGGATTGAAGTCACTGAGCTAAGTAACAGTTGCACTGGCTTCTGTCTCCCACTGTGTCAACCTTTGGGGTTTGTTTACTTCAGACAGAAAAGCAGAAGCTATCATATGATTGCTCTCTATAAATACACTGGGGTGTAAACACCAGGAAGGGAGAAAAGCTATTTAAGGTAAAGGACAATGTTGGCATAAGAATGAATGGCCATGAGCAAACTTAGGCTGGAAATTAGAAGGTTTCTAACCATCGGAGGAGTGAGGTCCTGGAACAGCCTTTCGGTAGGAGTATTGGGGGCAAACAACCTAACTAGTTTTATGATGGCACTAGATACATTTATGAGCAGGCTGATATGCCATGGTTACTTGTGATAGCAGGGGACTGGACTCTATGACCAGGGAGGTCCCTTCCAGACCTAAGTGTTATGTTTCATCAGGAAAGATGGAAAGGCAGCGACTGCCAATTACCACTGTGTAACTTGGGTCTTGTCTACGCTAGACTAATTTTCCTATGAAAAAAAATATCCATCAGTGACCACTCCTCCCTTGGGGAGCACAAGGGTAAACCAGGCACTCGCAGCCAGCAGCACATTAGCACGCTTAGATGACCCAGGGCATAGGCACGGAGTTTTCTTTTCCCCACCTCCCCCAGAGGCTTCACCCTTGCTCTGCCTCTTCCCTCCTGTGAGGCCCCGGCCTCTTCCCACCCTGCTCCAAGCTCTCCCCCGAGGCTCAGTCCACTCCCTGCTCTCTGCCCTCCCCCAAGCTCCTCTCCCAGCCACCAAGCTCAGTGGTTTGAGCATAGGCCTGCTAAACCCAGGGTTGTGAGTTCAATCCTTGAGGGGGCCTTTTAGGGATCTGGGGCAAAAATTGGGGATTGGCCCTGCTTTGAGCAGGGGGTTGGACTAGATGACCTCCTGAGGTCCCTTCCAACCCTGATAGTCTAAGGGACATCCCCTGTAATATGTAACCAAACAGCTGATTGGCGGCAGCTTGCCCGATCAGCTTCAGCAACTGCTGCTGAACAGCTGTGGCTAGTGGGTGCTGCGCACCCACTATTTTTTTTCCCATAGGTGCTCCAGCCTTGGAGCACCCACGGACTTGGTACCTGTGACCCAGTGGTTAAAATGCTCTGGCCGGTCTGCAATAGTGTTGCTCATTGTTACTACCATTGGAGCTGCACATGTGGTGGCAATGGTGAGACATTTTAGGAGAAAAGGGCTAATGTGGACACCCCCTATGACTCTCCCATATACCCAATCCAGCTTGCAGTGGGGCTAGCTGGAGCTGGGTCTGAAATAATGCATTTACTGTGCCTGTAACATGCCTAAAACTGATTCTACCATTCTCTGAAGCCTGAAATGAACCTTTTTGAATGAGTGCATTATTGGCCGCATCGGGGTGAAGTTTTGTCATAGCCTGGCTGCTGCCAATGGTGGAGTTTTGGCTGCTCCCCCATCCCTCCCTGTCACAATATCAAGTTTGTTTTGTGCCTTTCTTACTGATGCAAGCTTCCAAAAATGTTTCATAACCTTCAATGACTAGTGCTTTGCAATTTGTTATTCTGTGTCTCATGCTTTGCACTTTTTGTCTGGACAGATTTTATAGGATCTCAAAACTGCTGCTTAAGAATTAATTGTTCCTTGACTTTCTCTTAGGTCATAGGCAGGAGAGATACAGGGATCCACTTTATCTGTTATTGGAATACAGCCACTTCTGGGGTAGTTCACACCAGCTATTTAACAATATATAGCAACTCTGCACAATGGTTTAGGGCAGGAGATAAGAAAGAATGCTGTGTTCAGTTAGAACTGCTGGGGGAATTTAGTTATGCAGATTGGAATTACCTGAATGGCAATTAGTAGGGACACAGGAGTTAAAACTCTGGTTCCTCCTAAAAATACCAAAGTCCGTAGTGAATCAGTGCCTCAGAACATTGGTGGGATGCACTGTGGTGCAGGAGGTGACATCTTAGATGTTGAGTTTAAAATTAAGGATCTCTTTTCAGCCTTCTTGGATGTTTTGCAGAGAATGTGGTAGCCTCAAGTCCTGGCTGTTCTGGTCATTCCATTCTGCATACTAAAATTCCCCCAGCAGTTTTAACTGAACACTGAGTTCTTCACTTCCTGTCCTAAACTGTTGGCCACGGCTGGAGATGGGACACTGGGCAGGGTGGGCCAGGACTCTGAGGTGGCGCCAAACATTCTCTGCCTCAGTTGCTTGGCTCGCATGCTTAGAGTTTTACTGATCACCATATGCGGGGTCAGGGAGGAATTTCCCCCCAGGTCAGATTGGCATTGACCAGGGAGTGGGGGGCAGGTTATCTTCCATTCCAGTGTGTGGGTCACTTGCTAGGATTATCTGGGTATCTCTCATTTAACCATTTCCCTGCAATTGTGGGGGCCTTGGGCACTGCTCTACCTCGGCCCCTCCTATTCTTTGCCTGTGGTACATAATAGTCTAGTTTCCTTGGATGTCACATGCTTTGGCTAGGGTGAACATACATCCTTTTTTAAGCCCTGTCCTGGTCGGCCTGACTTTTTTGGCAAAAGTGGACAAGAGCAAATGGGACAAATGCCCACTTTTGTCAAAAAAAGTGGGGTGCGGAGCAGTGTTCCTTCTAATTTTTCCCACCCATGTGCAGAATGAATTTTGTTAGGTGCACCAATATGGAGGTGATGTGGGGCCGAGGGTTTCGGAGTGTGGGAGGGGGCTCAGGGCTGAGCCAGAAGGTTGGAGGGTGGGGTGAGGGCTCTGCCTGGGGGTGTGGGCTCTGGGGTGGGGCCAGGGATGAGGGGCTCAGGGCTGGGACAGAGGGTTGGGGTGCAGGGGGTGAGGGCTCCAGCTGTGGATGCAGGCTCTGGAGTGGGGCTGGGGATGAGTGGTTTGGGGTGCAGTTTGGCTATGGTGGGGAGAGAGGACTCCCCTTCCCATCTCTCTCTTCCTGCAGCAGCACCTGGGTTGGGGCGGGGGGGAGAGGTACCTCTCCCCGCTGCGGCAGGTACAGGCCATGTTGGGTCGAGGCCGGGGGAGGGGGTGCCTGTCCCTCAGCCACAGCAGCTCCGGCTCAAGGCCAGGGGAGGGGCGTGTGCCCACTGGCCAGGGCAAGTTCTGTGCTGGGCTGGTTTGGGGCCAAAGGAGGGGCACTGCGGCAGGTCCAGGGCTTGGGGAGAAGCATCTGTCCCTGGCGCAGCCCTGAGTGCCTGCATGGCACTTTATAATCAACTGCATGGCTGTGCAGTTTAGGGGAAACTTAGGTGTGGCGATGCCTTGTGGGGGGCAGGCAGGGCTCAAGCGAGTAGCAATGCCAGCCGCAGCCTTTGGGAAATATGCCAACCCGATCCAGTATGTGCATCGCTGCTCCCTGAGCCTTGCCTGCCCCCTGCATGGGGAGGGGGGCTCTGGCCAGCCCGCATGTGGGTGGGGGGAGGCTTGGGAGGGGTGGAGGGACTCGGGCGACCAGCTCAGGCCAGCCCCGCATCGTGTCCTATTTTCCCTTTGGGAAACATGGTCACCCTAACTTTGGCCTCATTTCAGTTGTTGGGTTTAGTGAAGAGGTGGGCAAACTATGGCCCACGGGCCACACCCGGCCTGTAGGACCCTCCTGCCTGGCCCCTGAGCTCCCGGCCCCTGGCCTGGGAGGCTAGCCCCGGCCCCTCCCCTGCTGTTCCCTCTCCCCTGCAGCCTCAGCTTACTGCGCTGCCGGCGCAATGCTCGAGGCAGTGGGGCTCCAAGCTCCTGGGGCAGTCAGGAAGGAGAGGGGAAGTTGGATGGGACGGCGGGGGGCAGGCAGGGGACAAGGAGAAGGGGTGTTTGGATGGGGCAGGGGTCCCGGGGGGGGCAGTCAGGAATGAAAGGAGGGGTTGGATGGGGCAGCAGGGTGCAGTCAGGGACAGGGAGAAGGGGTGGTTGGATGGGGCAGGGGTTCCAGGGGGGCAGTCAGGAATTAAAGGAGGGGTTGGATGGGGCGGCAGGGGACAGTCGGGGACAGGGAGAAGGGGTGGTTGGATGGGGCAGGGTTTCTGGGGGGAGCAGTCAGGAATGAGAGGAGGGGTTGGATGGAGTGGCAGGGGCATGCAGGGGCAGGGGTTCTGGGGGCAGTCAGGGGACAGTGAGCAGGGGGTGTGGATGGGGCAGGAGTCCCGGGCGGGGGTTGTCAGGGGGCAAAAAGCAGGGGCGGGGGATAGGGGGCAGGAGCTGGGCCAATTTCTAAAACCCAGTGCAGCCCTCAGGCCAAAAAGTTTGCCCGCCCCTGGTTTAGTGTATGGGTGCTGGTGGTGGCCTGTGAAACACAGGAGGTCAGACTAGATGATCTAGTGGTCCCTTCTTGCCTCAAATTCTGACACTTTGTGTCCCACCCCAGAAGTGGCCACATTGCAGCAGTGAGTGACATGCTTGTTGCACATGTAATCTGTAAAGTGCACAAGGATAGTGCTGGCACCACAGGTGTGTGCAGCTGTGACAAAACAACCTGTGCCCTGCCCCAAAGAGTGGACTGTACAAGTGTAATATGTTTCATATTGACTTTAGCTGATGGCAGAGCATTTTCTTGCAATACATTTGTTGGGCCAAAAGAAAGGCTCTCCAAATCCTCTCTGGGGATTTCTTTGAAGACAGTTAAGGAGGGAAGTTAGGCATCCAACTCCCATTGACTTTCAGTGGACGTTGGGCCCGCAGATGCCATTTGCACCTTGACAGTCTCCCTCAGAGAGCCTGTTTACCACTCGTGTTTATCCCAAGTTAACTCATTGGCTTCAGTGCAGCTACACCTGATTCCCACTGTCGTAAGTAAGAGGAGAGTCAGATCCAGACACTGAAGAAGTGTCTGAGTTGCAAAATCCCTGTCAGTTTTTGTCCCACTTCCCCAGCAGGTGGCATTGCCTCTGCTGCATGCACTTTCACCTTAAGGCAAGCTCTTCAATTCAGCGGGACGCTATTGGATTTATCTATGCCCTGCTGATCTGTCCTGCTTCATTTTTATTTTCCAGAGAGACGGTATTCCAGATCTCGTCCCAAGGCAAACCTGCTGAGCTACTCTTCCCATAGCGTGACGGCTCGGCAGCCCAGCGAGACGGCCCTGACGCCACTGACGGAGCAGGAGGGCGAGGCTTACTTGGAGAAATGTGGCAGCATCCGTCGCCACACTGTCGCCAATGCTCACTCAGATATCCAGCTCCTGGCCATGGCCTCCATGATGCACACAGGGATTGTGATAGAAGAGCCAGACAACAGTGACAAATGCCTCCTCCTGCAGCCCAGCTTCAGCCACAGGCAATGCTCCAGTGAGCCCAGTATTGCTGATGGGCCGGAGGGACTGGTAGCAACGGGCAGGCAGGAACCTACGAAACTGAACTGCACCTCTGTCAGCTAGAAGGGATGTCCCTTCCAGGAGAGAGGACCACGTGCACTAAACCAGATGATGGGCGGTTGTATTCCTGCTGGGACTGATGGAGAACATGAGCCTTGGGGATTTGTTCATGTTGTGGGAACGGTCTATGTTCTCATGTCTCTTGGGAAAGGCGCCCTAGATTTTTATCTGACTTTCTAGGATCATTGTCAGTGGAGGTACCAGGCTGCTCCCAGCAGAGCATTCAGGACTGCAAGGGTTTCAGTGTTAAATGCCACTGTCTCTGTGTTCTGTAGAGCTCCTTCCTGAGCTGCTCAACATCCAAGTTCCACGGCTGTAGCCTCGGTTCCCTCCCTTTTCCTTTTAGTGAAAGAAATTAATCTGAACGTTTTTCAATCTCATGCTGAACTCCTTGGTCTCATTAAATGGAGCCCTCCTCCAACTCCCAGCAGCAATTGGAAAGGACTGTGCTAAAAGCTCACTTGGTCCTTGCCCTCTGTTGCTGTGAAACTTTGAGTCTTGTGGAGAACTCCGCCCCAGATGCTTTGTGGTTTCTGAGGGTGGGGGAGGGATTTCCTTTCTTCTTTGCTCCCATTGTATACATGGGAGAGACTTCATCTGATATAGCAAGAAGCCCAAATCAGAGTGAGCTAAAGCTCTGACTGGTTTTTTCTCTTGACAGTATTGCCTGTCCATGTTCAGCCCCAGTGTGCAGCCCCTTTGAAGTCAGTGGAGTCTTATGGGGAGTAAATGGGGGCAGGATTTGGTCCCATGTGTCCTACTTGGACTTCGGCATCAGGCATACTGTCAGAAATGCTAGCATTGTCAGGATTCCATCATAAGGAGAAACCTAAACAGGTGGCTTCCAAGAGAAAAGGGGCAATACGGTAACTGAGGGTATGCTCCTACATTGGAAAGGTGACTTGAAAGTGGCTTTTTGAGCCTAGCATCCATGGGTTCAACCCTGGAGCTGACATGGGAGAAATCAGTTTTGGAATGGTGCTTGAACTTCTAGCTCTTACAGAATTTATGAAACCAAAGATAACCATCTGGGTGTAGAGACAGGAACTCTAGCTCTGTTGCAAATCCATGCAGTGACCTCTGAAGATATCTGGCTCATCTAAATGTTTTTTATCCCTTGCATGTCCTGCAGCTAGATTTTAGTGGCTTTTGTTTTATTTGGAAAGCTACAACTGGTCCAGTTCTTAAGCAATGCTAGTGTCTGTCTGACAGTGGCATACAGTGCATTCCACTCTGACTGCTACCGAGGGACCGGTAGGTACTCCAGAAGCTGCTCCCATAAGAGTAGAGTCAACCTGCTCCACAAATCCTCCTAGATATTCTGCTGATGTCTTGCTAAACAGAATTGTAAGTGTAATTACAAGCTGCTTTAAATTTCAGACTCCATTTAAAAAGGAGACACCTCTCCATCATCTCTGAGTGTTGCCTGCCCATGTCCCCGATGTGCACCCCTTTTGATGTCCCCATGGTCATCAACATGCACATGTAGATAACAGATAAATCCATGAGTGGAAAGGTTTTCTCTGCCTGCCAGGACCTGAATTCAGGGCTTTGTATTTCTCTTGCTATGGGTAATGACTTTGTGTAAGGTGGTGAGCACAGCTCCATTCCCATTCAATGAAAGTGGAGATTGCTGGGCATCTCTCAGGATTGGGTCTCAATCGCCTGGACAGTGTCGGAAGTAGAGATTCTTACGAGGCTGCTGTTAGCATCAGAAATACCAGGGAGGAGCCCTGAGCTCTGGAGCTCGTTGCAGCTCCTGTGGTTGGTAACTGTAGGTCTACGAATGCATTTGACAAGGGCCTGCTCCTGCCCCTGGTCAAGCTGACTGGAGTTTCACTGTTGGCTTTAGCAGAAGTGCACTGATTTGGGAGTGCAACCAGCTGTTTGGACTTGGTAGACCAGGGTTTTACTTATGTTCAAGCCTCCCAAGGAGGAGCAGCACAGAATGTGCAGCCCAGCAGGAGGAGGGGCAAAAGCGGTTTTAAACCATTCTTGCTCTACCTGGATTGTGGGCCTGGGCTGTGCCACCCAGTGTAAATGAGAGCAGCCTTGGTGGCTATTCTAATTTACGGCAGCTTACCCAGGATGCCTAAGGACTGTGACAAAACCCAGAATATTGCCAATGGCATATATTACAAAGACTTCCCCTCAGGGTGGATTTGATTTAAATCAAATTGATTTAAATCATGATTTAAATCACTAGTCAGGAAGACTTGATTTAATCATGGATTTCTACATAAAAGTGCGTTCTTGTTGGGTGTTATAACTTTAATACATATTCTTCACAACTCAGAGACAGATGTAGGTTTCGTTTTTAGAAGGTACACACTCTACATTTTTCAAGTGATGTGTTCTGAAAATGTTTCAGGTTAGTTTTACAGCTATCTCAGAAAATGAATGATTGTTTGGTTATTTCATTTACCAAAGGTAATTGAAGCAGATATTTATGAAGTCACTGGGAGGTGAACTATCTCCAATTCAACAGGTTAACCATTAACATTTGGAGGATTTTCTTGCCATGCTGTATTAGGAGGAGAAATCACCAGATAGACATTTAAATTGTTTTATTTAACTAAAACAACAATATACTGTATTCTGGATTTTTTTCTTCAACAGCAAACATATAATATTTTAACAAAACAAACATATGAATTTTTGAATTTAGTTTAACTTTCAAGTTTTTTAAAAATCAGGTTTGTTTTTGTTAAAATTGTTTTTAACTAAAATAGTTAAATGAAATATTTTTTTTTTTTAAAAAACAAAAGTTAAATAGACTATGTCAGCCAGGTCAACATGAGAAACTTAAAATACTGGCTTCTGCAGCTAACAGTCGTCTTCACCTTCATTTTCTGTTTGTTCATAATCTGGAAAAGAAAAACAAGCTTTCCTGCTTTTTCAGGTCCCAAACGATTTTTCAATTTGGAATGAATTAGTCCAAAGGAAGAAAATATTCTTTCTACATCGGCAGAAGAAGCTACTGCTGTTAAACGTGAGATGATCACTTCAACAGTCTCTGAATCCAAGTGCTTAAGTCACTTCCACCAGTTCACTGGTGTGACTTTCTTTAAACCATCGTCAGCAAACATATATTTCTTGAATGGTTCTTATTCCCAAACTGGGTCTCTTTTACAGTCCGCTGCCATTATAGGTTTTCCCTTCTAGTGAGAGAATGGTCTGGTAGATCTCAAATCAATGGAGGCTACACTCAGAAAGACTTCTGGAATATGCTGTTCAGACAGTTTCACTTTTGTTTCTACTCTGTGTCCCTCACTTCTCACATTTATCTCCAAACTCCTTCTCCAGATGTATTCCGCACCCAACAATCTTCTATTCATTGAACTTTTTGAAACTTTGCACTTTTAGAGAGAGGTAAGGGATTGACTCTGTACACAAATTTGCAGAGGGCCAATAAGGTTGAGATCTGTTATTTCTCATCTCTATATACTATTTAATTATTTAAAACTATTTTTGCTATTAACAAGCATGTTATCTCTGGAGACACAAGTTCACAGTTTGAGAACTGCAAAACTAAGCTTCTCCGTTGGTATCTTCTAGACCAGGGGTCTCAAACACGCGGAGTTATTTACTGCGGCCCACCAAGCTCCCCGCCCCCCCGGAGTTATTTCCTGCAGCTGCGAGCTCCTTTCACCTGCTATCCTGTCCTCCCTGCCCCCCCCCCACAGTGCACCGTGTCCCCGCTCCTCTGCCTACCTCCTGGCGCTTCCTGCTTAGCGCTTTCCAGGAGGGAGGGGGGAAGAACAGGGAGATGTGCGCTCAGGGAAGGAGGCAGAGAAGGAGTTGGAATAGGGGCAGGGAGGGGGTGCAGATGGGGTGGGGACTTTGGGGAAGGGGTTGGAATGGGGGCTGGGAAGGGGCAGAGCGGCTTTTGTATCTATTTGATACAGGCCAATGTACTGGCCCTCATGGTGATTTGAGTGCTAGGACATGGTTGCATCATATTTGCCCTGTGGATGGTTATACTGGCAATAGGCTAGGAACTCTAGGAATAAAAGGAGCCAATGACAACAGTGATCCTGCTGCTCAATAGAAGATATGACCTGTGGAACGTTTCCAGCATGCAGTGATGTATCTTGATTCAAACAGCCAGACAGGGCTGTGTTGCTATTGGTCCAAGGCAGTTTCCTAGACCTCCTATCTACGTGCCTTCTTGCATTGCTATGGACAATAGGGAAGGGGGGTGGGAGGGGTTCAACTCCCCTGTATCCTGCCATTTGATGCAAACCTCTATAAGCTGCTAACAAGTGATGAAATGATTCCGCTCCTGCCCCCCCCCATGGTTGTACATTATCTCCTTAGTGGATTAACAGAGAGAGTAAGTCGCTTCCCACCTCAGTTGCTCTCTTACTCCTACCAGATTCAAGACAACTTGGAGAAGTGGCTTATCACCTCCAGGTGTCCATACAGTTTTGCTGTAGTTTGTAATGCAAGTTTACTTAAGGGTTCAGATTGAAACCTAGATTTTAGCAAAATTTCTCATTTTTCTACCACCTTTATGGTTCAAATATTATGGTTTTATCACAAGCAAGTTTAGTCTCCTCCAGTCCACTACTGGGATGGGCAGCAACCTGCTTTTATATTTTAATTCTCAGTCCAAGCACATGCAGTAAATCCTGTTGCTATTAAAGCTCAGTTGTCCCTGACCGCACATGAATTGAAGCTGGGTTTGGAAGGACCTTCATGTAGTACTTTTTCTTTAGGTTCCCACCCTTCCCCATCTTAGTGCTGGGGTTAGCTTGTGAGTAAAATTGTTGAAATCCCGCAATGCTATACTGAACGTACAGAACAGTGGTTTTTGTCCGCGTACTATGTCTAAGATTTTCAAAGGGGTCTGGACGCACCTCCATTTGAAATTTTTTTAGGGGCCTGCCCCTGAAAAAAGCTTGAAAACCACTGCTGTAGTCTGAAAACTCTCATTTTATGGATTGCTTGTGCATTGACAACCTTCTGACTCACTACACATTGTTTTACACTAGCCCCATGTGTCTGCTTTTGCTCATAAAGCTAAAATTTTTATACAGAATTGTTTTTGAAACATGCAGTTCTATTGCAGCCCTAAGGGAACTTGTATTTCCAACCCCACTGCCTGCCAGCCTGTTATCTTTTTAACACATGGGGTGTAGTCCTGACCCTACTGCAGCCATTGACAAAACTCCCATTGATCTCAGTGGAATGAGGTGTTCACCCTCTGGGGTTAGAATGAAACTTAACCTAGTACAGCAGGCCCTTGTAATGGCCCTGCTCTGGATCACCTAAAGCTGACCTGCAAAGGACATAAATTGGCCTTGGACCTTTCTGGTACGAAGAATACTTAAGGGTTCATTGTTTATGGGCTGGTGCTGAACAAGACAGAGTCAACCCCCCTTATGCAAGATGCATTGGAAGAGCCAGAGAAGATCAGCTGGTGTTAATCAGCATTGTTCTGTTGAAATGAAGAGTGATAACCTGACTCAAAGGAGCCGAGGATCTGGCCTTTTTTCATCTAGTTGTAATTCTCCCCTTGAAGGAATGGAAAGGGCATCTCTGGGGCTAGGGTTTGTCAGGCACCCTCCCTCTCCCCACTTTGGGAACATCTAGTGGTTCCATGCAGGGAGAGTGGGAGGTGGGTTTGGGGTTGGTACCATACATGGAGTGAAGGGGACATCAGTTGCCACAACAGTCTGGCTGAAAGCCAAAGTGGAGTTGGAAAGGGAGGGTGAGGACTGTAAATGGTGGGGAAGGTGATTTGGAGGAGGAAGGGGGGGCAACAATGATCCTTTTAGCAGCTGTACCTGGGCTTGAGGCAGTAGCCAGGAGCAAAGCACTGCATATTTTTTTTCATAGACTCTTTCAGCACCTCGTATAGTCACATAGTTGCTGCTTGACAAATGCCAGCTCTTTCTGCACTTCTCTGGAAGGGCTCCATGGGCCTTGCCAGCAGCCCTTAGTTGACACGTAGGACATAGGGGAGGGGGTGTTTGTGTGTCCCAGGTGGTGGTGAAGCATCTACATTGCTCCTGCTGCTTAGATGTCACTGTCAGGGGCTCACTAATAAATTTTTAGCTTTACCATTCACATCCTCCTTGCAGCTGCCTCAGAGCAGTATGAGGAAGTGCTGCCTCGTATTTTGGAGTTCAGCTCCAGCTGTTGCTGCTGGCTGGTGTTGTTGACTCGGTCAGTGTATGTTTGTTTGAAGCTAGAGCCATTTTGGTAATCGCTACTTCCTGTGAAAAACAACTTGTCAGCAGAGTTCAGGAAACTCGTGATAGAGAGTGGAAAACAAGCCCTTTTCTAACACAAAAATGTGTCAGGAAGGACCTGGAGGTGGCGTTAGCTGCCCAAGTCTGACATTCTCATTGTAACTTAACTCAAAGGCACCCACAGAGTCACATTGCTGCTTTCAACCAACCAACCCCCCATTACATTCAGGGACTTTCCTAGAGTGCAGCGTTCCTGTAGCCCTCAGGGTTAGCCTCAGCCTAGAGCCCATGAAGTCAATGGAATTTTGACCGTTAATTCAAGAGGAGCAAAACAAAGGCACTGCTGAATGCTTTTGAAAAGCTCACCCCGCTGGGCCTCCTGGGCTGTCCTCAGCCCAGTGTGGATAATCAGATTCTTTGCCTTCATTTGGAAAAGGCAGGTGGGCCACCCTTTGAAAGAGTGATGGTTGCATGGCCACCCCCCAATGCATTTCACAGAGCACCTGCCCTCCTCTCTAACAGCCTTGGATTGACGATAGCAAGTGACTAGCTGGCCAAACACTGAGAAAATAATTACTAGGGTTTAGCACATGGAGCTGAGGGGTGGCAGCCCCGCTGGTCCACCAGCAATTTGACAGTCACAGTTTGAGAAGTGGTGCCCTATATTATTTTATGTTCTAAATGCCCTTTGTAAAGCAACAGCCAGCTTCGACTCTAGAGCTGGCTGCATTCCCTTGTTAAAGGGTGAAGGGAGAGTGCAGCTGCTGTAGACTCCTCAGCTATCACATACCCATGGCAGCTATCTTTAGTGCGTTCACTGGCCTGAGTGGGGTTTTTCCCTTCTAAAAGGGTCAGCATGTACCCTTTGTTGGGCCCACTGCAGCATGTGGCTTCCTCCCCACCATTTTCACCTATGTCACTTATGTACGCTGTAATAAATGGGATGGTGTTTTTGGTGAGTGCTGCCCTGCTTGTAATTCCTTCCCTTAGGAGGGTCCTGATAATGCACTTTGCCTGACCATCATAGGTCCCACAGCTGTAGCAGCTTGGTTGTATTATAGGGCTCAGCTGGTACTCTGAGGCCTAAGCCAATCCCAGCATTGCAAAGCTGAGTAATATTAGGAGAGTTGAAAATTACTGTCATGATGTGGAGAGTTATTGGCCTTCCATAAAAATTTCAAGTTGACCTGTGTGATCTGCCTCTGGGGAGGTGATACACAAGCTGAGTCAGCTGAGCAGCTGCATGCTGTCTCATCACATAATGATAGAGAAGGAAGATGGGTAACTATAGATCAGTTACAGCTGTTAAACTGGTCTCTACCCATAGTCCCTACATTAAAGGGAAAGAAAAATCCAGCTAATATAGTACCTTGAATGCTTTCAGATGGAAGGTGGAGCAATATCTCTTCCCCCACTCTTGTAAAAGAGCTATAGGATTTGGCTAGAACAATTAGCGGGTTTCCTGTTCATAGAATATCAGGGTTAGAAGAGACCTCAGGAGGTCATCTAGTCCAACCTGCTGCTCAAAGCAGGACCAATCCCCAGATCTCTAAATGGCCTCCTCAAGGATTGAACTCACAACCTTAGATTTAGCAGGCCAATGCTCAAACCACTGAGCTATCCCTCCCTTGACCCCAAGGTTGTAGCTCTAGTCAGGAGGCTTGAGAATTAATTCCCCATGAAGCTCAATGGGCTTCATCTCTATCCTCCAGTAAGTGGTGAGGCTGTAAAGCAGTAACCTGTCCTAGGTAGGCCATTAGGTGAGATGACAGTAGTCCCTGTTGCTTTTAAAATTGTAACCTAGAGCAGTTCCCTTCAGTACCCATAAGCACTACATTATTACTTTTGTAAAATGAAACCTTAAGTTTGTATAAAGGTGATAGGATTCCTAACAACACTGAGAGGCCCCCATGCTCAGAACTAAATCCAACACCTGTATGAGTAAACAAACCGATACTATTCCCCTTTGGCAGATGCATTTCATGGCTTACTGTGGAAGTGTATTTGCACTAACAAACTTCAGAGAACAGAATGAAAATTCAAGCTGCTGAAGTAAGAGCTCTTCAAACCTCTGTAGAACGTGAAGGGTTTGTGTGGGCTAGCCTAAGCAGACTTCATTTGAGAGCTGGAGAGATGCTGCCCCCTGCAGGCAGACAGTTCCTGCATCTCTCTGAGCAGAACAAGCCTTTGTTGTTTACTGGAACCTTGCCTCACTGGGTGACTGCAATGCACAGTAAGTACAGATCCAACAGCTGTTGCTGCTGCTCTGCCTAGGAACCTGTAGTTTTAACGCTAATTAAAATGGGTTAAAAGAAAAGGAGTACTTGTGGCACCTTAGAGACTAACAAATTTATTAGAGCATAAGCTTTCGTGAGCTACAGCTCACTTCATCGGATGCATTTCGTAGAAAATGCATCTGATGAAGTGAGCTGTAGCTCACGAAAGCTTATGCTCTAATAAATTTGTTAGTCTCTAAGGTGCCACAAGTACTCCTTTTCTTTTTGCGAATACAGACTAACACGGCTGCTACTCTGAAACCTGTTAAAATGGGTTAGTAGCCCATCCTTAATATTCTGGCATTAAAATACGACAGCAGTTGAAGAGCTCTCAAGTTATCTAATTGCTCCTCTGCTGAAGGAAGATTATCCCCTACTGTATGTCACTGATTGGCACAGAGTGCCTGTTTTACACTATTACATATCCACAGAATTGGTGTTACACCCCCACCTTTGGAAAAGTCTTGAGGAGGAACCAGTGCACCAGAGCCCAAGCGCTCTCACTCTTCCCGCACAGGGTAGGACAGATGGCTTCACTGCCTCCTTACACGGGATCCCTGCTTCACCCTGTAAGCTCTCTCAATTGGACTTGCTGAACAGACGCCTGATACATGCTTCAGGGATTAATGCACCTCACCCAGCATTTGCAGTAATGCTCAACAGGGTATATTAGTCACCTGGAACACAAAACACACAAAGTCCTTAGGTTAGCATAGGGAACTGAAGGTTAAAGCGGTTGTCCATTCTGGTTAGCCCAGAGCCCAGTCATGCTTTGGAGAACCCCTGCAGTCAAGCTCTGTCTCTTAATCTGACCTCCTTAGTCAGGTGACACCCCTTAGCCCCTACCTCACACCTTTCCAGTCCTTTGTTCTGGAGCTGGCATCTTTGTAAAACAGCTTTCCTGCTGAGACATAGGGAAATCCATCTCCCTCTGGGCCACTGGTTGCTAGGGTCAATGTCCTGCTCATTGGCTTTCCCATTGTTTTCTCAGATTCTCCATTGATATGAGAGGTTTCAGAATAGCAGCCGTGTTAGTCTGTATTCGCAAAAAGAAAAGGAGTACTTGTGGCACCTTAGAGACTAACACATTTATTAAAGCATAGGCTTTCGTGAGCTACAGCTCACTTCATACTCACGAAAGCTTATGCTCTAATAAATTTGTTAGTCTCTAAGGTGCCACAAGTACTCCTTTTCTTTTTTCATTGATATGAGGTCAGTCTCAGCCAGTCCTATTTTAAATGACTTGTTCAGACTCAGATAGCTAGGTCACATTCATACCTCTATCTCTTAGGCTATGTTACACTACCACCCATGTCCCTCAGGGGTGTGAATATTCCACCCCCCCAATGACAAATTATGCCAGCAGACCTTCTCTTGCTGACATAGGTACTGCTGCTTCATGGGAGTGGTTTAATTATGTTGATGGAAAAGCTCTCTCCATCGGCACAGAGTGGCTACATGAGAGATCTTTCAGCGACGCAGCTGCATTGGTACAGCCGTGCTGCTGTAAGCTCTCTAGTGCAAACATAGCTGTAGTCTGTTCTGAAAGCAAACAGTCTTTTCTCCCCTCACTGAGGTTCCCATGAAAAAAATATAGGAGAAACTGAGGCACACATAGGATTCATAGAAGTATGCCAGAGAATTCTCACTCTCTCTCACACACCACAACCACCTTTCTCCAGACAAAGAACAGCCCATCTGTCAAAACTGACGCTCCCCTAAATCTAAATCCATTCCTGTCCATTCCCTGACCTCTGTAAGACCGCCCCCCCCCCCCCGCCCAAAAGCGCAGCCCTTCCCAATTCACTGCCTAAACAGTGGGAGTAGTCTTACAATTCCATTCCCTTTAAAGCATCATCAATAAAATTAACATAGCTCAAACTGGAGGGCCCAATTCTGCCCTAGTGACACTTGCACAGCCAACATGGACCTCTGCACATGTGGCTCCCTTTGGCTTCAGTGGAAGTCAAATGCTCAGCACCTGTGAAAAATAGAAAGTAAATATCCAAATAAGAAAAGGAGTACTTGTGGCAAATTTGTTAGTCTCTAAAGTGCCACAAATACTCCTTTTCTTTTTGCAAATACAGACTAACACAGCTGCTACTCTGAAAGCTATCCTAATAAGGATATCCAACAACTGAGATGCTCAAAAATTATAATCCACTCTTGCAAACATAGGCATTCATAAACCAATTGAAAACAAGGGGTTACAAAAGGTGTAACTAGGTACAGAATTTATCCTGCAGGAAGAATGGTTACTTACCCTACGACAACTGTGGTCATTAGAGATGTGTCATCCACTTGGATTAAACTCTAGGTGCACATGAGCCCCACGCATGCGAGATGGGATTGTTTGGGCCAGCAAACAACTGTGACCTACATATCCTTGCATACCACTTGCCCCTCAAGCTTATAAGAGATAGAGTGGGCCCAACTGTCTTTCAGTTGCTTTGCCAGTACAGAATCCCAGAGTTAAGGGACTGCAGTAGCAGCAGAGAAGGAGAATAGCTTCTGGGATCCAAATGGGCCACACATCTCAAAGAACCAGTTGCTGTAAGATAAATAACTGTTGTTTTTAGAGTAATTGCACACATGGCTCCCACTCTAGGTGTCTGGCTAGCAATTGTCTCCCTGAGGAGGTGGCTGTTATAAGTTCTATGTAAATAAAGACTGCAGGACTGCCCTATCAAACAAGGCAGCAGATCTAGTAGCTGCAACCAGCACATGGTACTGAATAGAAGTATACTCTATGTGGCTGCTCTGCAAAGTTCTGATACAGGGACATTCAAGTGTGCCAAGGAGGTTATGTGGACCATAGAAGAATGTGGAGCTCATTTATTTAGTTAATAGGAGATTTTAATGCATTCTTATGTGTTGAGCATCTCTGCGTCAAAATTGCTTTGTTGCTAAATTCTATGAAGAATGTGAATGACTTGTACAAGGGCTTGTTCTATGGAGGTAGCAGGAGAGTGCCCTCAAGACACTGAGCATGTGAAGTCTTGCTTCTCCAAGAGTCAAATGAGGTTTGCGGGGAAAACCCTGGAAGACACACACACACTGACTCAAACGAAAGTCTGAGACCACTCTGGGTAAGAACTTAGGGTGAGGACTGAGAATCACCTTGTCTTTGTGTAAGAAGGTCCTGCCATTAATGCCTGAATCTCTCACCCTTAATGCAGAAGTAGCAGCCGCCAAAAGTGCTGTCTTGATGGAGAGGTGGTATGAAAGAGCACAATGCTCAAGACTCAAAAGGGGATCCATTAGGATCGGAAGGTCAAACTGCAGAGCCCCGGGAAGGGAAAAATCCCTCACTGGAGGAAATCCATGGATTAGATCTTTCAAGAATGTAGACATTGTTGGATGTGAGAACATAGTGTGACCTTGAACTGGAGGTTGACAGGCAGATATTGCAGCTCAATGAACCCTAATCAAGTTGATTAAGAATCTTGAATGTTTCAAGGACAATAGTCCATGGCTACCCCTCTGATAATACTCCAGAATGATGTCTCAGAGTTGAAGGTCACCCTGAACAGCCCCAGGAGAAAATCATTTCCATTTGGGTCTATACATTAGTCTTGCTTGGAATCAGAATGTCTTGTACCTCAGTGAAGCAGCTCCTATCTATAACACTTAATCAGCTAGCACCTATGTTGTCAGATGTAAAGATAAGGAGTCTGATTATAGGATGAAGCCCAGATTCTGTAAAACAACGTATGGGACAGCTGGAAGAGCCGAGCTGATAGAGCTTTCAGTTCTGAATGGCATGCTGGTGCTAGCCATCATAGCAGGGTTTGTCCAGTCTCACTTCTGTGAGGACTCCGGGGATACATCAGTTCTCTGTTCCACTGGATTTGGAATGGCTTTGACAAGGAGCCTGGGCTCCTGCCTCTTCAGGAGCAAAATGGCTGGCACTTCATGTTCAAATTGGTGGGAGAGAGGTCTGTGGTGCAAAGACCCCATCTGAGGAAGATTTGACTGAGGACAGAGTCTTTGAGGGTCCATTCATGACTAATGAAACATTACCAGCTGAGTTGGACTGCCAGGTTGTTCTGAAGATCTTGTTAGAGTAGAACTGTGAGATTGTCATGGTGTTACATGCATCAATCCTACAGATGAACCATTTCCTGACAGAGAGGGATGAGCTTGCTACACCTTGTCTGTTAAGGAAGTGCATCGCTCTAGCATTGTCTGTCAGGACTCGAATGGTGATCCCTTTGAGGAGTGGCAGGAAAGCTCTGCATACTAAACATGGCTCTGAGTTCAAACAGATTTATCTGCAGATAAGAATCTGTTACGAACCACCAGCCTTGAGTGTGAAGATGGTCCAGGTGTGCTCACAAGTCCTGTTTGGAAGCATCCATTACGAGAGTGTGGATGGCAAGGCGAATGGGATACCTCTGCAGACTTCTTGTGAATCCTTTCACCAGAGTAGCAAGGATAAAATATGTGGGGGAACTAAAACCTGCAAATTTCTGTTGTGCCTGCCAGGTTGATAAACTGATTTTAACCACGCTTGAAGAGCTGAAGGACAAGTCTGGTATCAGGCCTGATGAAAATGCACGTGTCCCAACAACCTGATACTCTCGTTCGCTGAAGTATCCCGATGATGGCAGAGATTTCAAATGAGGTGCATCATGATGCAAAGTCAGTCCCTCTGGAAATAAGTTCTCAGTAAGCTCAAATAGAAAATTGCTTTTAGGAATCCTTTTGTTAGAGAGAGTGTGAGTGGACGTCGCTTGATTGATCTTGAGTCCTCGTGAGAAGAGGTGGAGAACCATTCATACTGCATCCAAATCTGTCAGTCATTGAGGTACGGCTAAATGTGGAAGCTCTATCTTATGTTGAAAGTACCAGTGTAGCTGGTGCTGATATAGAAAGGTTGGCAACCAACCTCAATTGGCATAGTACCACAGAGTGTGTATCAGGCACCAGGGTTTATCCGTGGTGTGGGTCAGGCTTTGAAGAAAGTACCAAGATGAAATTAGAACTCTTCAGCTTTCTTTTTGATGATAGCGGGAAAAGTAATCAATGCCATGTGTGTGTCTTAGAACGGTGTTCCCTTCTGCCACAATCAGCAAAAGGAGACTGACTGACTCATGGATGTTGTACTGATTGTTCTCTACCTCTATGTGGCATCTGAGGCCTTTGGTAGCTGCAGAGATGTGGATACTAGGGGTAGCATCCCGGCTTACTGGAGCACTGGCTAAATGCTGTTTATGAGAAGATGAACAAGCTTTCAACTCAGCATTCTCTGAGTCAAAAGTGCCCTTCAATGATCGTTCAGGTTAGCTTTGTGGGCTTTCTGGGTCCATGTGGAGAAAGATCTACAGCTGGAGCACTCATCAGGAATGTGGCCATCTCCAAGGCAAAAAAGGCATTTAGAATGCCCATCATTCAGGGGCACTGCCACCACATAGTGAGGGCAGGACACAAAGGCTGGAGACTTTGCCTCAGCCAGGCAGTCGATGCACAAGTACAAGAATCCACAGATTTTCCAAATATTCATGTTGCCAACCGGCTAAATAAAATGTTAACATATTAATACTAATAAAGGAGAGCTACGAGGCTATAAGTGGACACCACTAAGATCTATCTAGCTACCATAGACAGCAAGAAGAGTGGGTTGAGCCTGCCCTATCCTTTACACTCTCCTGTGGAAGGGGAGTGAGGACATATATAGTGTGTCAACACAGCAGTGGGGAGGGTGTTTCTTGATACAGGCACACAGACACATGCTAGCTCTGTTCGAGTCATTGGCCACAGTGGCATGGTAAATGGCTCGGGCTAGCCACCAGAGTACAATCCCACCCAACCCACAATGTACATACTTCAGAAGCTAGCCCAAGCAGTTGACCATGCCGAGACACACCCTTCCAGCTGCTGTGTAGCCATGCCTACAGAGTGCAGGTATGGCTCCAGCAGACCCTGCTGGCCAAAAGAATCTAATCTCACATGCATGCAGTGCATGTGAACCAAGACTGGGATCCATGTGGACAGATACAAGAAGTATCTTTATTAGAGGTGCTAGTGGAAGAAATCCAGCTAGATTTTCTGATTCTAGGTTGAGGACATAAACCTAAAACCATATGTAACATCCACGTTTTCAATGGGATGCCATAAATCCTAGGAGTGCTGATCTTGATTTAAGGAGAATTAAAGAACAGCTGCCAGCCTGAACTATTTCTCTTATGTAGAAGGATGCAATAGAAACAAACCTGTTGTGTGGGAAACAAACACTAGCAAGCAGGAAAGAAATAAAAATAAAATAAAAGTAATATAAAATAAAAGTGTTGAGCCCTGTCAGGGTTCCCTCCCCACTCTGAACTCTAGGGTACAGATATGGGGACATGCATGAAAGACCCCCTAAGCTTATTTTTACCAGCTTAGGTTAAAAACTTCCCCAAGGTACAAACTTTGCCTTGTCCTTGAACCCTAGGCTGCCACCACCAGGTGTGTTAAACAAAGAACAGGGAAAGAGCCCACTTGGAGATGTCTTCCCCCCAAAATATCCCCCCAAGCCCTACACCCCCTTTCCTGGGGAAGACTTGATAAAAATCCTCACCCATTTGCATAGGTGAACACAGACCCAAACCCTTGGATCTTGGTAGCAATGAAAAAGCAATCAGGTTCTTAAAAGAAGAATTTTAATTAAAGAAAAAGTAAAAGAATCACCTCTGTAAAATCAGGATGGTAAATACCTTACAGGGTAATCAGATTCAAAACAGAGAATCCCGCTAGACAAAACCTTAAGTTACAAAAAGACATAAAACCAGGAATATACATTCCATCCAGCACAGCTTATTTTACCAGACATTAAACAAAAGGAAATTGAACGCATTTCTAGCTAGCTTACTTACTAACTTAAGGAGTTATGAAGAGCATTCCTGATCTATTCCTGGCAAAAGCATCACACAGACAGACAGACAGACCGACCCTTTGTTTTTCCCTGCCCTGCAGCTTTGAAAGTATCTTGTCTCATTAGTCATTTTGGTCAGGTGCCAGCGAGGTTATCTTAGCTTCTTAACCCTTTACAGGTGAAAGGGTTTTGCCTCTGGCCAGGAGGGATTTTATAGTTCTGTATACAGAAAGGTGGTTACCCTTCCCTTTACATTCATGACAAGCCCACACATACTATCCCAGGGTTTGAAAGAATCCACTCCTCTACTTGAGATTGAGGAATGGGATTTATTGGAGGCACTCCAGTGGCTGAAAGCATACATTTCTGCAGAATGTACATCATGGTTACCAGGTGAGCTGTGCCATAGAGTACTTTTGGTCACTTGAGTGCACCATCCTGTGCCTCACTCTGGGTGGAACCACATACTCCAACCATTCAGACTGGGTCTCTGGGCTGCAGCCCCTTGTTTACAGAACCATGTTATTCCAACAGGCCCGACTGTGTTGGGCACCTGTAACAGCAGCTGATTAAAGTGACTCAAAAACAGCATCATCAAAACATAGTAGTATTTAATTGCTCAAGGAAACACAGCATTTAGGAAAATGGGTTAATACAGAGTCCTACACACATGTCCTTACTAAGGTTAACCTCTCTAGTCATAGCTCAGGTAAACCCATCTCTGGCTGGGAGAAACAGTCTTCTTGCAAGCCTGACAACAGTAACTGACTCACTTGGCAATCCCCCACTCCTTCCCAAGGCCAGTATCTGTAAAGGTTTATAGTTCCATTTAATCCTAGGCTGTCAGGTTTTGGAAGAGGAAACTATGCTAGCCTGGTGGGAGCCAAGCAGGTGGCTTCTTCCCAATCAATGGCCCAGCCTTTGTTATCTTAACTCCTCTGTAGCTGTTCATTGCCAGGTATCTTATCTTTGCCATTATTTGGTTTTCTATTTGTTTTCCCCTCCACTATTGACTGAACGCTGGCAGTCAGGTAGGTTAGCAGATAACCTGTGGGCAAAAAGGACATTTATAAAAAACAACACATAACTCCTTTTTTCTCCACACTTTGCAAGCATCCACAAAGAAGAGCATCTAGTTCTCATGGTAGTAAAGAAAAGCTACCGAACACAGCCCTGCTGCAGTGTTAGAATTTTCCGAGTGTTCAGACAACTCCAGTGCTTCAGCTAATGGCATCTCTAAGCAGCAGCCAAAGACTCTTGTCCATTTCTTTTAGTCTATTGAGAAAGCAATAGATCAGTGGGTCTTAAGCTTTTTTCCCATTTGCCGACCCCTAAAAAATTTCAAATGGAGGAGCAGACCCCTTGGTTTTGTCTGTTCGTATAGTTGTCTTACGTTCAGTCAGTTTTCAGGCTTAAATTTTTTGCAGACCCCTTAGACCTAGTCCACGGACCAGAGGTTAAGAACCACTGCAATAGATGGTTAACAAAGAAATTAACATGGAAGGCATCTTCACTATGCTGGGGAAAGCAGAACAGCAGCAGTTGTAGGCACTAGAGGATTCACATTTTTCAGAGCTAGTGTATTCTCGTAGCAGGGCTTTACTCATTTTTGAGTGAGCAGAAAGTGGGGGAATTTAATGGATTGTCTGCAGCTGTGAACACCCTGTAATTGATGAATCGCAAGAGTATTTATGCATATTACTGCTCCAAACTTTCAAGGGAGACTAGACTGTCATGGCAAACTACCAAAGAATGTTCAAGTAGAGCGTACATCCATATCACCACAGGCTATTACATAGCCAGGTCTCAATCTAAGTAGGGCGATACTGGTAATACTCAGATGAGAAACTCACAAGGAGAGTTACAGGAGAAACTCACAGTAACAGACGTCAAAGCAGTAGGTGTACATAAGTACATAAAGTATTGAACTGGATGGCACTTTGCTGAAGGTGTTCATTCAGATGTGGTGGTAACGCCCATCCTCCCACACAGGCTCATTACTTTTCATCCTTCCAATGCACTTCTTCTGTGAAGCCCACAAACTGTGAGCGTATAAACGCAACAATGATCTAAGTTAGAACCTGCTGGGTCTCCAGAGTGAGTGTTATGCTATGACTACTGTAAATTCTGCAGAAGAACTGATGCCACACAAGTACACTAGTGGCACTTCCCCCTGACCTTCTGTATGCTGCTCACAGGTTCAGTAACAGGCTAAATAATCACTTTATATAGTTCCTTTCATCCAACTCATTTGATAGTTACATGGCAAAGTGGGTCACAGAACAAGAGCTGGAGCCTGCACAGCATGAAACTCCTTGGCGTGTGGTAACCTAATAACTAACACCAAAAAGCAGCTAGCTCTGGGGCTTCAGTTAAAGACCTTATTTTGACAGAAAGCAAGTAGGCACCAGCACCAGCCTCTCCAACAGCTGAGCTGAAATCACCATATGCTACCCCCTACAGCTCAGAGAGCTGCAGGTTATATTGGTTTATGGATTAGCAAGAATAGCAAACTGGGTAGGGGATGACTCCACAATTCAAGGCTTGGACAGCAAAAAAAAATAATAATAATAATAAATAAAATAAAATAAAAAAAAATGAGTTTCAGCTTTAGAAAGCACTTTTGGGCCAAGACTGAGGGCAGAGGCATGCATATACACAATGTGGGTGCATAAACATTATTTGCACACAGGCTAGGGAATATGTACATGTAACTGCCTGTCTCTTTACCCGAAAAATGGCTAGATACAGATGCATGCATCATATTTTACTGCAAAAAAGTGATTATATTTCTCTTCCATCTACCTAAAGGTATATTATTACACATTTCCAAGTATGGGCAAAGGAAATAATGCAACAGATGAAGGTATCTGGAACCCCATTTCTGTAATAAGCAAATTTGACCTCCCCTTTTTATTACAGTTTGACAACGACTGGCTTTCTAGGTATATGATCATTTACAATTACATAGATAATGTCACATTAAATACTACATTTATAGTAATCAGTATGTTTCTTGCTAACAGTTTCTAGGACTCTTAAAGACAGATGCATTCTTCCAAAGAGGACAAACTTTAGAACCATTTTAGTATTTTAAAATGTTGAAAGTAGAATAATCTCCCCCATCCACCTTGAAATAAAGATGAGGAAATTTAGCATTCATGCAGAGATTAGGAGCACTGGTTTGAGCAAAGCATAAAGCAAACAGGCTGTGTCCACTTTGAAGTTTGGTGTCAAGGCTCCGCATAACGAACCAATCTCCATGATCTCTCAGAGCTGGGTCTCTGCAGTTGAAGTGCTTATCACTAAGCCTAACACAGGCTCACTTTCGTTTTAGCCCAGGATGTTCGCCTATAGGTTAAAGGTTAATTGCCTAAAGTAGGGCTGACCGTAACATTTTTCATAGCTCAACCCACATCAGAAAAAGGATGCCCAAGGCATGAGAAAAATACACAATTAGTACTGGAAAAGTTTAATGAGTTTATTTTAAAAAAGTTGTTTGAATGAAATAAGCTTGTGCATTAGTTACAAAATATATTAATCTATTGACACATTAGTGAAATCAGAGTGTGCGCGTTGTGTTCAAATGCAGATCAGAGCGCATCTTCAGTAACACTGACTAGAGTACTTGTTGTGCACCAAAGCACTAGTGCACATTTGATGAGAAAAAGAATGTCTCCTAGTAAGGCAAACAAAGGCCAACCATTTTGTTTACTACCAGATTTAAATTATTCAATAGGTAGGACCACTTGCTACCTAGCCAGCCCAGAGAATGAGTTTTTCCATCTCACAAATGTAATTGCCTGCATATACATCATGTGCTGACAATTTTTAAAAAGAGTTACTCCCCCTGCCCTGCAGGGGGACACTGAGCTAAAAAGGAGTCCCACATGCAATATATTATACTCAGAGAATTCTGAGAGCAGTAACCTTGCAAGTATACCCATACATAAAGAATACATAGCGGGTATAAGGGAGAGACAAGAGAGAACAAGTGGGTGTGTGGGGATGGGAGGGGAGGGAGGGGCGGGGAAATCAAATAAGTATCTTAGATGTCTGTACATTAATGTAAGAAGTATAGGGAATAAGCAGGAAGAACTAGAAAAGCTAGTTATTGAAAACAACTATGACATACTTGGCATCATAGACTTGGTGGGATACTACATGACTGGTGTATTGGTACAGATTGCTCAGGAAGGACAGGCAGGTGAAAAAGGGAGGAGATGTTGCTTTGTGTATATATTAAATGTACACACTTGGAAATAAGGTATGGATTTGCTGAAAGTCTCCTGGCAAGGATAAAAGGGATAAAAAACATAAGTGATGTCATGGCAAAGATTTACTACAGACCATCTAACCAGGAAGAAGGGGTGGGTAAGACTTTTTTTTAAACTAACAAAATCATTCAAAACACAGGACTTGGTGGTGATGGCAGACTTCACTACCCAAACATATGTCAGAAACATAACACAACAGGGCACAGATTATCCAACAAGTTCTTGGAATGTATTAAGCGATTTTTTTTATTTCAGAAGGTAGAGAAAACTACTAGGGGAGAAGCTGTTCCAGATTTGGACAAATATGGAGGAACTGGCTGAGCATTTGAAAGTGGAAAGCAGTTTGGGTGAAAGTGATCATGAAATGGTAGAGTTTGTAATTCTAAAGAATGGTAGAAGGGAAAACAGCACAATAAAGATAATGGATTTTAAGAAAGGCAGACTTTAGCAAACTCAGGGAGTTGGTAGGTAAGATCCCATAGGAAGCAAGTCTAAGGGGGAAAATGGGGGACTGGACTAGAAGATCTTTTGAGGTCCCTTTCAGTCCTACAACTTCATTATTCTAAGACTGTTTGACACAGGTAATAGAAATTTAATTTAAAAAATAGAAGAGGAAAGTAAACATAAGATCTGATTTTACACACACACACACACACACACACACACACACACACACACACACACTCTCTCTCTCTCTCTCTCTCGCAAAAGGACCAAGAGTCACAGAGAAAGAACTATACACAAAACCTAAATTCAGCACTTCCCTTAAAAAGTTAACAATTGGAAACTAGGCTAATCATTGCAACTCCACATTTGTTTTAGATTGCTTTATTCCAGAAATTTTCATAAATCTGTGGCAGTTGTGATCCATAATCCATTCTCCTTTTAAGTATTTTTCAAGATCATTCTTCAACTGTCATAGCATAATGATTTCTTAAAAGAGAAGAAAAACAGACTTCTAGGGGAAAAGGTGAAGCAAATACACTATAAAGCTGTATTTTATCATGGAAATTGAACTCTCAAACAATGCCAACCTCAAAGAGATTAAATAAAATAACATTAACAACTGAGATTGTACATACCTGGATGGCAACTCAATCCAGCATTTAAATTCTACAAATTTCTTTCCGTCAGCTGAAATTACATTCCCACATGTGTGATGTGACAGACAATTCTGGAACTGCACTGGTAGCAAAGATAATTTGAAAAAAAAAATAAGTAGTTGAGCGAGGTCTTCATAGATAAGTACATAAGGTTAGTAAGACAGCATACATTTGGCTGATATTTAACATATCAGCTCAGAAAGTCTCCCATGTAAGCTTTGTGGTTAAATCAGCTTGGTATTGGGTTAGAATTCCATAATGCAACCTTTAATAAGTACAAAAATATATACAATATCACCAGCAGCTAAAACTGTTAATGTTACAGTGGCAGAAAAAAATATGTAACATGCACCAACTTTTCTATTTCCTATTAGCCTGCGCTATTTTACATTATCCCAATTTAAATAATAAAATCTTACGTATACTACAGGGCTGCCACCACGCTGAATTTCATTTCAAGTCAAAAGTAGACTAGATTGAGATTTTTAAAAAGCAGATAGCTGTGCCTGGGAATTGACAGGCTTTTGTAAAAACAAATCTTAAGGATTTTGAAAGGGTAATGAAAATGGAACTCCTAGAGGTGTTAAGTTGGCACTTCAAAGACCCATATATAGAGGACAGGCAGATGGCTTTTTAAAATGATGCACTGTACAATTTACATGAAGAGGGGGATAGAGGAAGTAAGAGGCACCTGAATAAGTTAGAAGTTACCCCTTCTTTCTCCCCCGTCCCCAGAAAGAGAATCTGATTTTATTTCCTACACAATAAAAAGAGGAGGAAAGTGAGAAGCAAGTCTGTCCTTGGAAAAGAACGACAGTCTGAAAAGGAAGCGGAGAATTGGTATGTGTGTAAGTGACGATGCAACACCAAAAAACGCTTTACAAAGGTATATGACATAGGCCAGGGGACGGCAACCTTTCAGAAGTGATGTGCCGAGTCTTCATTTATTCACTTTAAGGTTTCGTGTGACAGTAATGCATTTTAACGTTTTAGAAGGTCTCTTTCCATAAGTCTTTAATCTATAACTAAACTATTGTTGTATGTAAAGTAAATAAGGTTTTTAGAATGTTTAAGAAGCTTCATTTAAAATTAAATTAAAATGCTGAGCCCCCCGGACTGGTGGCCAGGACCCAGGCAGTGTGAGTGCCACCGAAAATCAGCTTGCCTTTGGAGGGCATGCCATAGGTTGCCTACCCTGACATAGGCACATAAGCCTAGCGTTAAGAATGCTTCAGCTTTGTCTAAATACGGTTCTTGCTAAACTGTTTGGTAACATCATGGGCAAGAACAGATTTTGTCCCTTAAGCAGCAAACCCCATACATGCAGACACTCAATTCAAACAAGTCTGTGCTCACATTTGTCAGTATTTTCCATGGAGAAGGTGGTCTAGATGTGCAGAGTATAGCCACTCAGCCTGCAAAATAACATTCTCTCCCACACTCCATTCACATTACTGATTTTAGTAGACTGGGATGCCATGAAAACTGTGGTCTTCCAGGGCATAGTACATTTATGATCCCATGCATGTGGGCAAAACCAACCAACCAACCAACCAACCAAAAAGACCTGTTATAACATGGTGCTCCGACAATGAAGTTTGTAACAGACCGGGCCTTTGTATGTTAACTGTCCTCCCTCCCATTGTTGGTCCTTGCTGGGCTGCTTAGAAGGGGACTGATACTTGGGCTGCCCCGTAGCAATATTTACGCAACTACAGGTGAGGCAAACCACACTTGCCAGCTTCTCAACTCAGAAAAATACTCTATGCTGACTGGGAGATATTCATACATTTATGCATGGCCTGGTTCCATATTTTCTGTATCAGATTGTCTATATGCCTACCACTGGTAGCAGGACAAATAAGGCTTTTTTTTTGTGCTTTAAAAAAGTAATCTCTGTGTTTACATACCAACCTGAAGATACTGTAGAATTGAAAAGAATTCTATACATTAAAATCCATTATTTTTCTATTAGCAGCAGTGAGTTTGGACTAACCAGCTTCTAATGCACAAGACTACAACATTAACATAGGATGCAGACAATCAGTTTAGAAAAGCCAAGAAATAGGCACAGGAATCTCCAGGATTTTTTTTTTTTTGTTTTAAGTCAATGTAGTATTTGTGAAAGATGACACTATAGAAACTAGAATGTGCTTGTTTATTATAAGGACACATAGCAATGCAAGTTCACCAACACTGCCCTATTAGCGGGCTACCATCCTGTTCTTTTCTAGGTGGTGAGGGTGGCTAACCTACTATGTCCCGGAGCTCTCTAGTTCAACAAGCAACCATCACTTTGGGCACTATGTGGACAAATGTCTACTGAGAACTAGTGATAGACCCTCCACCACATTTCACACAGTGTCATTTGACAGGAATGATTTTAGATCTCTGGTAAGTTTGGCACAAGTCAGGTATGACCAAGAGGTAAAAGTTTCCATGATCCCTGAACCACCTAGTATATATCTTCTTCCTCTCTGTCGAACGTATCTCACACTAATATGATCTACCAATGCAGAACTTTAACCCATCCAACACTACCTTAGTTATAGTGGAAGAATGTCAGCCATGTTTTTACACAATTGCAAACAAGGTGAACACACACATTTTGTGAGGGGGGAAAAAAAATAAATAAGTTACAGGGAGGCCTAAAAGCCATAGTTTCTATCAGCATTTCTGCCGTGATCTCAGCACATTCAACAGAAATATTTGTTTAGCCTTCTCTGGGGCTGTATTGCATGGGTTTTGCAGAATGCTTTTCAGAAGTCCAAGATTGATTCATCATCATCATGCGGGTTCCTGTTTGAATGTTCCTGAACATAATTCCCTGGGAGGAAAAAGATAGAGAGACCGACAGATATCTAGGGACTGTGGACTAAGTCCTAACCTTACTTCATATTACAAAAGGAGCATGGTAAATTCAAAGTGCTGGAGTTTCCCTTGTTGCGCATTCCCTGGCTAAGCTATAAAGGCACTAAAATAGTCTGTATTTTTGTTTCCTTCCTCTATTCTTGCCATTTGGATTTAAGTCCATTTATAAACTGTCTATATTCTGAGGTGAATATCTCCTGAATCTGTAGCACGAAAGCACCTTCTATAGTTGAGCTAGTTCACTTCCACTACAGTATGGGCGTTGCATTCCCCTGGGCAGTGGTGTAGTCAAACTGGATCATCATTCTGGTACTATTAAGCAGCAGCTGTGGCAATGAAGTCGATCCACCTCTCTAGATTGCAGAGGAAACCCTCACTCTGAACTGTCTCCCTGTGAGCAGCCCTATGACACCGCCACATGTGGGGCCAGTCTGCTCACCAACCCCGCCCTGCTCAGCCCCTGCTCCCTACCATGTTCCTGCTTCTCTAAGAGTTTCTGCTGCCTTGCAGCAGCTGGTCACAATGGGAAGTGCTTTTCACGCTCCAGCCACTTGGTGCCTATCCCATTGCTGGCAGCCTCCTGGCAGCTTCATATCGATTTTAGTTAAAGCAGATGCTCAGCAGGGATGGTGGCAGGAGGTGCAGGGCAGCTCAGATGCTCCCAGGGACAAGAGACTGCTGTGCCTGGCCAGGAGCCCTCAGCAGCAGCAGCAGAGTTTTGACCCTGGTGCTTCAAGCCTCTGGCTGTGATAGGTGAGAAGGAGAGGGATAGACAAAGGGACAAACCAGCTGAGGCTGAAGGGCAGATGGGCAGAGAGCAGGACCTACGGGGGGGAAGGTCTATGGGGTAGGAGCACAAGAGGTCAATCAGGAAGACAGATGCACTTAGGCAGGTGCACAGGCACAGAATGGCTCCCACTGGACAAAGGGGCAGACAGGCATATACAAAGTGGTCAGCGGGGGCAGCTGCTAGTTAGCCTCAAGGAAGGGCAGGGAGGAGGATGGTCTCAGAGCACCAGATGAAATTGGGGCCAGAAGCGGGAGGTGCCATTTCCCAGGAGCAAACAGGAGAAACTTCCCAGGGATTCTGGGTCCTGCTGCGTTAACTCCCCAGGGAGATGCGACCTGGAGCAGACTGAACTAGTTGTACCTCTCTCTCATCCTGCCTGTGCTCTGGCACTTAGTTCCCCTATGCTAGACACTGCTAGCCTGAGCCCCAGATAATCCCCCTGCTTTATCCTCTACCACCCCCACATGACCACCACTCCTCCCACTTGCTTCCCCATCCTCATCCCCTGCTCCCTGCCCCTTTTAGTGGCTTTCCAATACTTTCATATTTAGGATACCTGGGGCATTCCGCTTCAATGCTCCACTTTCTCAGAGACTTCTAGAAGTGGAATTTGACCCAACCTCCCCCAGTGTAGGAAGAGAGCTGCTTCAATAAATTCTTACTGAAGAATTTCACCTTTGATAACACAGCAATACTTCCCTCAGTTAGCTTTATGCATTAACAGAGAACAGTAAGAAATATTTAATACATGACCCACAAACAGAGAAAAAGCTTGTATACCAAAGGCATCAAATTCTATTCAGTCAAATCAGCTGTATTAGCCTGCAGAATAGCATTGTTCAACCCAGATAACTGCTCTTATCATGAAGCTTTTCCCCTCTGGAAAATCCCTGCATTCATGCGCTGGTCCTTCCAATCTGTTGTGAAAGAACAATAGTGCGGGACTCCCAGACTATACAGCTCCATCAGTACTGCGAGGTTGAAAGCCCTCTCTCCGTACACTGTTCAAGTCTAAACGTGTTACAACCTCACAGCGCACCAGGAGAGTATCATCTTTTACATAGGTTCTTTGCTTCAAAGCTTGCAGGTGCATGAATGTCACATAACCAAAACCTTTTGGGTTGCGCTGGATTGCTGGTCTCTGAAAGGCTAGAAGCTCAGGTTTGGCTTCCATGACTTCTTCGTGATTTTGCCTTAAATGTCCCTCTGATTGATCCAAAATAGAAAGTCGTATGGTGCCCTGAAATGGCCAAGGCAGATGACTGTCATATTCTCCTTGCATAGTATGGACAAAGAGGGATATAAAGTTAGCACAGCGCTGAGAATTTGGTAACTGGATATGTAGGCGCAAACACAGTTTGTAGCCTGGTTTCCCAGTGTAGAAGCCAGAGCTGTGGATCACAACAGGTTTCTCTTCTTCTTGGGCTCTCAGATATGTGCTGAAGTTCTCAATCTTCCAGATATAAATGCCGTTACATTGTTGTGCCTCCATTTCAGTAATTTTTTCCTCTAGATTTTGGATAGTGCGTTTGAGGTCTCCCACGTGAGCGCTCTGAGTCTCCATTTTAGCAATAAGCTCTCTGATTTGGTGATCTTGTCTTACCAGGCGACCTTCCAACTGCTGAATGGTTTCCTTGAAGTTCTCAACTTCTGGGTTGCAGTCATATGTGGCAGGTGGGACATGTGAGAAGAGAGACGGCTCAAAGGATAGACCACTGAGGTAGGACATGGGAGTTGTAGTAACACTAATACTCCGGAGAGTCTGAGCCATCATTCTCATGTGAACTTGAGTGTACTCTTGCATATGATGTGCCAACTCATTCCTCTGCATCTAGAATTTAAAGAGACATGGCATCATAAACTCTTGAGCAGCAAAAACATTTCCTGAAACTAAACAACAAAATATTGGGCTTCAAAGATGAACTGCAGTACATAATAGAAATGGCTTTAGCTAACACAGATTAGCTGGAACAAGAACTAAGACAAAACAAGTGATGTGACAAAGTCAAGTCAAGTCCAGTCCAATTGAGGGGACTTTGTTTTGGACCAACTGTAAGATCAGACAACTCAGAAAAATAACCAGTTCAGGTGTCTGTAGAGACAAATAGCATTTAGGTCAAAATGGTTTGTTAAAATCATGATGTAAAAGGTAACAGAATTCCTGCACTACTTTGCATATATTTAATACTGCCACTATCCTGTTTGCAATCAGCAATGTATTCCCTACATTGCACAGCAGTAGTGGCACCAGAGCCCCGAATATGACAGTGTATTCAGGAAAGGCAAGGAGAGCAATCGGTTAAAGGTGAGAGAAACTTATCATTAAAAGGAAGTACTGTAATTAGAAAACTTGGAACTTCCCCCAAAATTAGCACTGTTTCACCAAAAATCATGAGTTTGAGGATCATGTGGATTTGAAGAATTTGCCAATTGTTTGCCCTAAACTACAAGAGTTACATACCTGGCATTTAAAAACTTTCATAAGGCAATATTACAGAAGACAATTGGTATTTAAGCTTAAAATCAACACGGGTAAGAACAGCAAAATAAAACCACCCCAGAAAACTATTAGATTTAGGGTGGACTTTGCTAAAGCACCCGGGCACTTGTCTAATCAAATTCTCATTACCTTCAACAGAAGCTGAGTCAGGTCAATGCTGGCAGCTTTTGAAAGTCAAACTGTAAAAATCAAGCCCGGGAAATTTGTGACATAGATTAGATGAGAGGTACTGAGGAGAGTTCTTCGTATTGATGTGCATAAAAGAAAGATTTACCTTTTCAGGACATCCAAAGGCACTGTATGTACATGGTACTGGGGCGGTAGGGCAGTCATTATTATAATGATTAGGCAACTAAAACCAAAATGAGAGTTAAGATTAATTTTTCTTTAAGATGAATAGTTTACATTCTCCTCTTTAGATCAAAGTCTTCTTTTTCAGAAAAGAAATTATGCCATTCGATCACAGAATATGATGAAAGAATTAGCGACTGTGTGTGTTAAGCACACAGCAATGTTCCAACTCTCAGGATCCAGCCGAAACACATGGCTGTATTTAAATACGACAGATTTCAACATTTTAATAGAATAATGAGCAACCACACACCACTAATTTGCACTTGAATAGGCACTAAATGTTAAAGGCCATTTAATAAATTATGCAAGGTAATGCAGCAACATCACTGCAAGTCACACCAATGTAATATTCCTTGATAATTATTATTCACCGTAAATTTGAGACTCCAGGAAAGACTGTGGTTCGCCGTTCCAGGCCAATGGGAGCTGTGGGAAGCGGCAGGGCCAAGGAAGCCCCAGGCAACTGCCCTGCTTTTTACCCCTTAACGAAAGCCATGGCTTTTATATGGAGAAAAGCATTTATTGTGGCACCGGTGGGCCATGGAGTTTTTAAATAGAATGCTGGGGGGACCTCAGAAGGAAAAAGATTGAGAACCTCAGATTTAGAGGAAGTTTGACATGTGAGGGCTCAGACACTTACATGGGTTACCATAAAATCTTAAAATGTTTGCACTAGATAGGTTAAATATTATTTATGATGCACTCCAACCTGACAGGCAGACATATGGCGAAAAGGTAGGCTCTTACCTGTTCTCTGATGAGCATTGTATTGCAATATTCACAAAACACATTTGCAAGTGGACAATTCTGGTCATGAAGCTTCATTTTTTGAAAAGGAAATAAAATAAGAACTATTAGTAACAATTAAATGATTATTAAAAGAGAAGAGAGTATTGATTAGCCTGTGTTCTAGATGTCTATGTAAAATTCTTGATCATTTATTTTTTAAGTTTCAAGCTTTGTATCTTTCTGGGTTTAAACGGGAAAATACCCCCATTCTGATTCCTGAATGAGTCTTTTCATTTTCTGAATTTTATTCTTGTCTCATCAGAAATTCAGTGATAAGTCCTATTTCTGATACTACAAAATTCTGATTCTGAAGTTGCCCAAGACATTTGTGACGTTTGGGTTTAATTAATTGTATTAAGGATGTAAACATTTTAAAGAATTTTCTTGTGAAATTGATACTAATGCATATATTAAGGAGTCTTAACATTTGACAAAAAGGGTCACAAACATGATGTGCATTAACCTGGGAATTTTCAATGGCACATTTTGAAGTGCTTTTCAGATAAGCCTAATATACGATAGATTATGTCTATCTACAGAGATAAGGAAATGAAAGCTCAACATACAGAAGCCAGATACTCAACGTCACCCAGGAGTCAGAATCAGAGCGAAGAACAGAATCCAGAAGTTTTGCTCCAACTCTCTTGTTCGAAGGAGAGATTTAGGTATTGGAGCACAGCTCTCCCTCTCTGCACCCATCCATGTTTCCAGCAGGTAACGGGTTTGTGAGCAGAACAAGAAAGCCCACCACACACCAGTATTTTTGTCCTATCCTGTTATTCTAGCCCCTCCCCTTTTTCTTTTTAAGGTCATTGTGGGATGCTAATGCTGCCATCTCTCTTTGTAAGGTCAAAAATTAAAGGTCCCTCTTATGCCAACTCTTTCACCTCCCCATGCACCCTAGGGTCTCCAAAAAAGGTTTAACCAAGCATGACCCCATCTTGACCCAAAAAAAGGGGGGAGCTAGTCTTCACCTGCCCAAGAGAGGACAATCCAGAGGTCACAACCTCCTAATGTCCAGCACAGCAGCAAAGAAAGCTGTTTCTGGATCAATTTACTATCCTGATGAACACCCTCCCTTGATATTGCATTAACAATTGAGGACAAATGTTACAGTATTTTTCATCCACTCTAATATTTTTCAGCACGTGCCTCTTTATCTTCATAAGCCATAGATGTGGCACAGTTTGGACAGCAGACCTGCCGCCGTGGGCATTCCAGCGTCATGTGGTTTTGAAGCTGGTTCTTCTGGAAGGAGCCCTGGCATTGTAGGCATTCCACAGAGCAGAAGTCACAATTCAACTGATGCTCCTGCAAAAGGGCAACAAGAGAACATGGTATTAGAAACCCCAAAAAGTGTTCCAGGTACCAGCTATTCATACATCTCCAAGATGGCACAAAATGGCTCCAAGAGGAATACAACTGGCAACTTCAATATTCTTTCACGCCCCAATCCTGCAAAAGCATTTGCCTGCATAAGCCCTTAAACCCAGAACCTCAATGACTTTAATTGCAGTCCATATGGAAGAGCTCCATAGCAGAACCAGGATTTGAATAGGACTATAAATTCAAAGCTCTGCACAAACATTAATACTGAAGAGTCATCATAGGGCTACTTTTTACAGCTTAACACACTCTTTAATTGGACAACTTCCAGGACTACTTAAAAATTGTTTATGTTTTATCCAGATTGCTTTGAGCAGGTATAAACTGGCATTTTGGACACTGGATATAGAAAGCTCAAATTTATAGCATATGGTTGGTCAAAATTACATGTGACAAAGACAGGCCAAAGGGAGACTAAAATGATGAAACTAATACCACTATTAACATTATAGGCACTATCGTTTGCTGTATGCAAGCTGTGACATATGGCTTGGGCTAAGGTAACTAAGATCAGCCACTTATTTCTTTCAGTTAGAGAAACAGAACCAGCTTTGATCAAATGAACAGTGGATTTGAAACCACAACCACCAATAAGATGAAGACCATCTTCAGAAAGTCATTTTGGAGATTTTTTTAATATTTCAAAATGGGAAACTATTTTCCATTTTTCAATGATCCTTACCTCTAGATGTCTCAGCTCCATCTTTAGAAGACAGCCCTTGTTGGGACATCTCACCTTCAATGAGAGGATTTCCCGTTTGGCAAAGTTGTCAGGGAAGAGTTGGTTTTCGAGTAGAATTTCATTGTCTACTGGACATTTGTGACCTGCATCTCTACCATAAAAAGAAGAGGATGAGGTGATATGTACACCCAAGAGGAAAAAATATCTAGCAAATCTCAGACTTCTTTCCCTACCCTTATTTTAAAGCCTTCTCTTACACTAATGAAAATTTCATAATAAAGTGTTAAGGCAGTCACTGAAAATAATGGCAGTTACACAGCAACTAGCACAAATTATACCATAAAATATCCTGATAACTAACGTTACCAGAATACTACATGTATGTAGCTTTCAAAATAATTCCATTTGTAGCAGCGTTCCTTTGGGTTAGAATAGTGTTATATTTGCTCAGATCCAGCTGGATGATTGCACTGGTAAGCATTCTGGGAATAAATCTGCAAGGAGGATACAGAAAGGCTAATAATTTAGGTTTCCATTTCTGCAGCCATTTCATGAACAATTCCTATTGAAGTTAATGGGTGTTTGTTCCACACACAAGAGAGATTTGGAATCAGACATTTAAAGAGTTCTGCAACTTTTGTCCCTTCTCCTCTCGCTTTTTTTTTTTAAATGTGAAAACATACCATTGTTACAAGTAACACCCACGATTACCATAATTAGAAATTGAGAAGCAAGTATTTCTATTTTTTCCAGTTTACTTTATATTTGACAGCACTTTTGTTTAGTCAGTTTCCCTATTACCTCTGTATAATCAGTTAGTCTCCTTTATTTTGGGTCTCTCACATAGCAACAGGAATGAGAAAAGCCACCAGTAAGAAGTCTTAAAAAAATGCTCAAGACTTAAAAACGAGGAGGGATTTGGGGCAGGTGTATCTGAAGCAATTTTAAGAAAAGAAATTGAAATTGACTAGATTTCAAGTGGTGCCCCTTAAAAGTTTAATGTATCATTTTCCTTGTTTTACTCTCATATATGCACAGGACACATTTAAAAAAAGAGCCACTATGTAATGCAATTCAAATAGGTATCCACCCACACTGTCCCCCATTCCCCAATTTTTGTCTGGAACAGCAGAGATTACCTGGTACCTGTTGCCTTCAGGTGTGAACCAACACATTCATATGGGAATGTACAAAGTTAAATAATATAGTTAAACAGAAGAATTCTGAATTTTGGTGCTAATGGACAATACTGCTAGTGTGAAAAAACGTGGATTAACAATACTCTGAGCAGGTTGAGAGTCAAAGGGCCTTTGCGGTTCAAAGATCATTGGATTTGGGGGTGGAGAGAGGTAGATAAATAGTATTGTTCATTTGACAAGAAATCTTTGGCCAGCACCTACTTTGTTAGCATTACTGCAACAGAAAAGGGAGGTAAGTTTAGACTTTAGAAAGAGACCATGACCTTTCTTTTTCTGGTTTTGCTTTCAGGAGATGGTTTGCCACAAGAATCTCACTCCTAAACAAACGGAAAAAAACAAAGCAGTGGCCTGCAGTTTCAGCTCTCATAGCTCCCCAGTCCAAACAGTGCTCTCAGTGTCACAATACATAAACATTCATTCTACTTACAACCTACAACTGGAAGCTGGTTGTTACAGGTATAATGTAGTGTAGTGCATTACAAACTTTCTGCTTATAATTAAGTTCATAGTTAGCAGCTGAACCACATTAAATAAAAATCAGCAATTTTTCATGGCCAGGGGAATGGGAATTGCCTCAGCTGTAAAATGGGGATAACACCCACCCACCCCTTTACAGTGACGGGATAAGGATTAGCTAATCAATGACTGTAAAGTAATATATAAATGCCAATTATTTACAACAAATATTTTAAGTAATGTATTCATGAATATGATGCACTTAACTGTTTGTGAATGTGACATCAAGACTGGTTAGAGCCAGGCTTAGTGTAGAAAGATGCTATACACACTTCCCACACACAGTTCAATATATGCACCCAGTACCAATTTGTACTGCTTGTTATTCCAGATTGGGGGCTTTCATGCAGAGACACTGACTTTCCGAGTTCCCTGGGGGTGCTCAACCCCTGGCTCCGCCCCCACTGCACCTCTTCCCGCCCCCTCCCCGGCCTCTGCCTGCTCCCGCTGCTCCTCCCCACCCAATGCCTCTTGCACACCGTTCAACAGCTGATCACTGGTGGGTGGGAGGCGCTGGGGCCATCAGTGGGTAGGAGGTGCTGGGGGAGGGGGAGGAGCTGGGGCCCACCAATGGACAGGAGGTGCTGTGGGGGCAGGGGAGGAGCTGATCAGTGAGGCTGCCAATGGGTGCTGAGTACTCATTATTGTTTTTTCATGAGTGCTCTAGGCCCAGAGCACCCACAGATTCAGCGCCTATGCTTTCCTGAACAATGACTGAGAATCATGGTAAGTTGTGCCACAATGAGTGATTCTTGTGATATGGACAAGAATCTACTAGCAAGTACATTGAGAATATTATATTCACTAGTGATCTAAATCCAAAGCCACAGCACCATCTAGCCTCTAAAAATTGCTCAACAAAGCTTTGCATGTCTTAGCAGCTTAACTGAGAAGTATAATGGTGACTCTGTACATAATTGCTTTATTCTGATTGTATCTTACATATGCCTATCAATGAATATTTACAGGAGGAAGACAGAAAGTGAACTAGCCTAAATAGCCATTGCTACTAAGGAAAGCTCAGTAAGATATTCAATGGCAAAAGTTAATTGGAGAAACGTGAAAAAGAGAAAAGGTAAGATTTACTTCATCCTCATCTTGCTATTTAAGAGAGTAGCCTGTTTAAGATTTTTTTTTTTTAAGCCCCAGTCACGTTCTGCTTAGGTCACAGATTTCCTTGACAATGGTTTTCCTAACACCACAGGCAGGCAGGCCCCTCACCTACAGCAGTAATTGAAACGTTAGGATTTTCAGTGAAGTTACTGAGTTAAAAACATTTTTAAAACTCTTCAGTGTTTTAAATGTCACTAGTAAAAAGTAGAAGCATTGTGTGTATTACACATTCAGATTCCTTGAGGAGTTTTAGATTAGCTTCTAAAGAGATTTTACGACTATTGCTATTATAGCTCCAGATTGGATAATATGGATGGATGCACTGACCAAGTTAGGCACGTCCCTTGAAGTACAGTCCCATATTAAGGATGTGCAAGAACATTTTAATCCTAAATTCCAGATGTTTTGTGGATGGGCTCTTGGACAATGTGAGCAATGATGCTGCACTGGAACACCTATAGGCTTGACAGCTTTGGTTTGCTGAATCCCCTTTGTTATTTTGCCCTATAAATAAAAACTATATGGTATGACCCCCTAACTTCTAGTGCTAGTCAAATATTTGCAAGTCATTTGATTAATTTTTCCTTTCAGCTGCTGAATGCATTATTTGCAGATATCTTTTTTCCTACTGTGCAGCTCTACAGATTGTTGGCAATTATTAGTCAAGTTATTTGCTGCTTTTGCTGGCAGTTTTTCAACCAGCTGTAGTGGCTGTTTCAGAGATGGCCTCTCTTTTCCTGTAGTATCACAGCACGTATAATCAGCCAAAATGCTTCTGCTTATGGTCCCCCAAACTGAAACAGGAGGGAAAGTGGAGGCACAGTGTTTTTCCAGTGAGGGGCATTTGACTGTAGAACTCAAGCCACTCATTTCTGTTGGTCCATCAGATGTATCATACATCAAATGTCAGAAAACTCCTCAAGTGCTACGCAAGTTTTGGCCTGATGAGATTATAAGGGACAGAAAACTGGAGTTATGTTTTATTTTTTAAATATTATATTGGTGCTTATAGATTGTTTTTGGTTAGCAAATTTTAGAAGTAAAAATAAAAGCTAATACCTCTAGTGTGGAAACACGCACTAACAGTCACCTAAAGAAGCAATTTTCTTTACTATTGTAGGTCAAATAATCCAACCCTGAATAGTACCTAAAGGTGTTTTCTAAGGCTTTATTTACAAAAAAGCCAACACTTTTTGAGAAGCAATGTAATTTACTGCGATCCAACCCACATGATGTATTTGTAGCCTACATGATGTAATTTAAAGTTCATTTTTAAAAGCTTCTAGCCCTAGATGCAGAGATAGTTTTCTAAATGTGAATTAAATGTAACCAAAGCAGTAACATCTTCCCAAGTCTGCAGAAAGCTTGAAACAATGCACTGAGATTTGAACTCCTCTGCCCCTTACTAACTGGATTAGAGTATTAATTCTAAAGCCCAATGATGGCACTTCAGTATCAACATTAACTCAGATGCACAGAAAAGGGAAAAACAGAGATGGGGAAGGACAAGAAAGAAAAGACAGAAATAGAGACGGCTTAAAGGGGAACAGATTTTCCCACTGAGTGATGACTCTGACAATCACGTACTAAACAGTTGCTATATAAAAGTCAGTTCTTCCCTTGAGCTCTGTGGGAGCCTCCTGTTGATATCAGTAAACAATGTGCTGTGGAAAGTATGCACCCTGAATTAATACCTTGACTGATGGGCCACAATTAAGCATGGAATTCAGCCCTGTCCTCCAAATGTTTGACACTTGCACTGCAAACCCCCTATTTTCACTGTCACTACTCCCCACTCAAACCACAGAGACAAAGTTCAATAGCAATGAATCAGAGAGGGATTACTGATAAAACTCAAAATATTATGGGGATGATCTGCAGTTTCCCAGATCTAAAAGATCTGGCACCTCTGTTTGATATTCACCGAAATAGTCAGTGCTGAAATGAAAGGAGATAGAAGTAGGAATTTAGTTTTCTGTGAAATAAAAGCCTTTTGTTATTAGTACCCTCTTACAGGTCAGTTTATACTGAGCAACTGCACTGTAGCTACAAAGAAGAGAAAACAATTCCCATGCACTGAGGTTTAGAATGGAAGTTTCTCCACCTGCCAGTAAATGTGTTTTCTTTTGAACACCTTATTTCCCCTAGTTCCACATTAAGCAATATGATGGCAAGCACCTATTAAAAAACAGAATTTGCGGTACAGTCATTAAGTGGTAGACTATAAAAGCACTTCAAGAGCAGAAGGATTGGAAAATAACCATTTTAGGTATGTAAGAATCCCAAAGTAAAGCGAATATGAAGAACCTCTCACCAAGTGAGAATATTTTTATGATTCCTATGCACGCCTCAGTTTCAGTATGTATTTTCAAAAAGAAAAGGAGTACTTGTGGCACCTTAGAGACTAACAAATTTATTAGAGCATAAGCTTTCGTGAGCTACAGCTCACTTCATCGGATGCATTTGGTGGAAAAAACAGAGGAGAGATTTATATACACACACACAGAGAACATGAAACAATGGGTTTATCATACACACTGTAAGGAGAGTGATCACTTAAGATAAGCCATCACCAACAGCAGGGGGGGGAAGGAGGAAAACCTTTCATGGTGACAAGCAGGTAGGCTAATTCCAGCAGTTAACAAGAATATCAGAGGAACAGTGGGGGGTGGGGTGGGAGGGAGAAATACCATGGGGAAATAGTTTTACTTTGTGTAATGACTCATCCATTCCCAGTCTCTATTCAAGCCTAAGTTAATTGTATCCAGTTTGCAAATTAATTCCAATTCAGCAGTCTCTCGTTGGAGTCTGTTTTTGAAGCTTTTTTGTTGAAGTATAGCCACTCTTAGGTCTGTGATCGAGTGACCAGAGAGATTGAAGTGTTCTCCAACTGGTTTTTGAATGTTATAATTCTTGACGTCTGATTTGTGTCCATTCATTCTTTTACGTAGAGACTGTCCAGTTTGGCCAATGTACATGGCAGAGGGGCATTGCTGGCACATGATGGCATATATCACATTGGTAGATGCACAGGTGAACGAGCCTCTGATGGTGTGGCTGATGTGATTAGGCCCTATGATGGTATCCCCTGAATAGATATGTGGACAGAGTTGGCAACGGGCTTTGTTGCAAGGATAGGTTCCTGGGTTAGTGGTTCTGTTGTGTGGTGTGTGGTTGCTGGTGAGTATTTGCTTCAGAGTGGGGGGCTGTCTGTAAGCAAGGACTGGTCTGTCTCCCAAGATCTGAGAGAGCGATGGCTCGTCCTTCAGGATAGGTTGTAGATCCTTGATGATGCGTTGGAGGGGTTTTAGTTGGGGGCTGAAGGTGATGGCTAGTGGCGTTCTGTTGTTTTCTTTGTAGGGCCTGTCCTGTAGTAGGTGACTTCTGGGTACTCTTCTGGCTCTGTCAATCTGTTTCTTCACTTCAGCAGGTGGGTACTGTAGTTGTAGGAATGCATGATAGAGATCTTGTAGGTGTTTGTCTCTGTCTGAGGGGTTGGAGCAAATGCGGTTATATCGTAGCGCTTGGCTGTAGACAATGGATCGAGTGGTATGATCTGGATGAAAGCTAGAGGCATGTATCGGAAACCTACTGACCGCTATTCCTACCTACATGCCTCTAGCTTTCATCCAGATCATACCACTCGATCCATTGTCTACAGCCAAGCGCTACGATATAACCGCATTTGCTCCAACCCCTCAGACAGAGACAAACACCTACAAGATCTCTATCATGCATTCCTACAACTACAGTACCCACCTGCTGAAGTGAAGAAACAGATTGACAGAGCCAGAAGAGTACCCAGAAGTCACCTACTACAGGACAGGCCCAACAAAGAAAACAACAGAACGCCACTAGCCATCACCTTCAGCCCCCAACTAAAACCCCTCCAACGCATCATCAAGGATCTACAACCTATCCTGAAGGACGAGCCATCGCTCTCTCAGATCTTGGGAGACAGACCAGTCCTTGCTTACAGACAGCCCCCCAATCTGAAGCAAATACTCACCAGCAACCACACACCACACAACAGAACCACTAACCCAGGAACCTATCCTTGCAACAAAGCCCGTTGCCAACTCTGTCCACATATCTATTCAGGGGATACCATCATAGGGCCTAATCACATCAGCCACACCATCAGAGGCTCGTTCACCTGTGCATCTACCAATGTGATATATGCCATCATGTGCCAGCAATGCCCCTCTGCCATGTACATTGGCCAAACTGGACAGTCTCTACG
Source organism: Dermochelys coriacea (assembly GCF_009764565.3). NCBI lineage: Eukaryota > Metazoa > Chordata > Testudines > Dermochelyidae > Dermochelys > Dermochelys coriacea. Next base: position 47,860,152 of record NC_050073.1, read on the forward strand.
TAAAAGAATGAATGGACACAAATCAGACGTCAAGAATTATAACATTCAAAAACCAGTTGGAGAACACTTCAGTCTCTCTGGTCACTCGATCACAGACCTAAGAGTGGCTATACTTCAACAAAAAAGCTTCAAAAACAGACTCCAACGAGAGACTGCTGAATTGGAATTAATTTGCAAACTGGATACAATTAACTTAGGCTTGAATAGAGACTGGGAATGGATGAGTCATTACACAAAGTAAAACTATTTCCCCATGGTATTTCTCCCTCCCACCCCACCCCCCACTGTTCCTCTGATATTCTTGTTAACTGCTGGAATTAGCCTACCTTGCTTGTCACCATGAAAGGTTTTCCTCCTTTCCCCCCCCGCTGCTGGTGATGGCTTATGTTAAGTGATCACTCTCCTTACAGTGTGTATGATAAACCCATTGTTTCATGTTCTCTGTGTGTGTGTGTGTATATAAATCTCTCCTCTGTTTTTTCCACCAAATGCATCCGATGAAGTGAGCTGTAGCTCACGAAAGCTTATGCTCTAATAAATTTGTTAGTCTCTAAGGTGCCACAAGTACTCCTTTTCTTTTTGCGAATACAGACTAACACGGCTGCTACTCTGAAAAAAGTATGTATTTTGTATCGTTATCTGGGGATACAAAAGGGTTAAACACATGAGCTGCTGGGTCACCTAGCTGTCTGGGGTGGAATGAATGGGTTATTAAAGGACTGGCTGAAACCAACCTATATCAATGGAGAATGGAAACACAATGGAAGCCTGGAACCCTCAAGGACTAAGCAACTGACACTTGTGGGAATCTCTGGCAGGCAGAGCTTGTAAACTCAAAGCGGGCTAACAAGCTCTGGATAAGAGTTGGCTTTTGGGACGGGTTCAGCAGCTCTCACCTGGGAATGACCATGAGACAGAGCCACCCAGAGCCAGAAGCAGATTCCACAGCAGCTTGGCCAGATGGAAAGCTGACTTGATCAGAGTGGCCTATGTTTTAACCTTTATTTCTCTATGCTAACCTAAGGACTTCCTCATGCTGTGTTCCAGCTGGTTAATAAATCCGACTCTGTTTTGAAAGGCTGCCAGATGTCACTGCAAATACTTCCTGAGGTGCACTGGTCCCTGAAGAGCATAAAATTCTGACAAGAAGTCTCTCTGTTGGATTCACTGAGCAGAGCTCACAATGTGAAACAGCAGTGCTGAGTCCATGTGGCCTACCCTCAAGAGTGAGACCTCTCGAGGGTCTGACACACAGTGGTTCCTCCAAGGGTCCTGTTTAAAAGCTGGGACATAGCGGAGCTCTTGTGTATCCGTGACAGTGTATCCATGACAGAACTCCACTGAAAGAAAATTTTAATTAAAAAATTCTGCCTTTTTAATCAGTGAAGTTGTTTTTTCCTTGAAGTGGTTGGGAGACTAAGGCATTTCTAAAGCTCCATATACACTTTAGCATCTAGGTGACCTGCTTGCAAGATCAACAGATACTACATCCTCTTTAAGTGTTTTGATTTCTTGTGCAAACTTATTCATAAAATCCTAAGATTAGTTTAAGCAGAGAATATGTGCTGGGGCTACTGCACACAAGAAGACAGGCAGAAATAGATCCTGGAGTCCTGACTCCCAGTAGCCTGGCCTAAGTTCATATAAAAGCCTGGTATCGAAGACTTATAAGTTATCCAGGTATGTATTGGATAACAAACTCCGTTCTAGTGTGAATTGTATACTATATATAAATTGCACACAAGAACTACATTAAAAAAATTAAGATTGCAAACTCATGCACCCAAAAGCAAAAGAAGTAAGGCGTAAAGTATTGACAGTGAAGGTAATTAACCTTTGGGGCAATTTACCAAAGGTCAGGGTGGATTTTCCATCCATCATTGGTAATTTTAAAATCAAGACTGGATGTTTTTCTAAAAGCTATGCTCTAGAAATTATTTTTGGGGAAATCCTATGGTCTAAATTATGCAGGAAGTCAGACTAGATGATCACAACGGTCCCTTCTGGCCTTGGGATCTATGAAAAAAAAGCAAGTATTAGAATTAAGGTTATCTCTGCAACTTTGCATTATAAAACAGTCTTTAATTACATGGTCATATAGTCCCCGCTCCCGCACATCCATAAGTCCCTGCCATATTCAGTGCACAGGACTATCTGTGCTCATTTAATGAGCAGCTATTCAATATTTCATTTTATACCCGTTTACTGCTCACCATTCAAGTTCTGTTATGAATACAGAATTAAATTCTTCATGGCTTTTCTATGACTATCACCACTATAGTCCGAGTGCTTCACACACATTAATGCATCTATCTTCATAACAAATCAAAAGTATCCACTAATTTTGGGTGCCAAGTTTGAAAAGTGACTAGGATCTGATTTTTTCAGAGTTCTTGGAACTTTACACATTCAAATACAAATACAATGGACTTCAGTTGCAGCTGTGAGCATTCAACATTCTTGCAAATCAGATCCCAGGGTCTCAAGTCAGGCATCCAGAAAATGAGAGAAACAGTCAGTAGCCACCTGTGAAAAGTCTGGTTTAAGTAACTTAACCATTGTCACATAGGAACTCTAGCAGAGATAGGGATAGAATCCAAGTCTCAAGGGCAGCATTCAACTGCCTAAGCCATGAGACCATCCTTTCTCTCCCTGTAATCCCCCACCCCATTCACTATACACTTCCAACTTCTACAAGGAGTGAGGCCAGACAACAGCCTCATATTGCAACACAACTGATTAATTCCATGAGCATTGTCTATCCCATGCACAGAATGGGGCAGGGAACCTGCGGGAAAGACTGTATGTGATCATGTAATTAAAGACTGTATCATAATGCGTGCACACGAGGGTGACAAATTAAGGTGGCACAGGCAATCTTAATTCTGGCATTTACTAACTTCTGAGTGCTTGACTTTGCATTTTAATGTAGTTTTTATGGATGTTATTTCATAGGTTTTTTAAAAAACTAAAAAAATCCAGAAATTCTATCAGGTGGAAGCCCACTGATTTTTACAGGGTCATCTAAAGGTACTAACCCTGCTGATTCACAGCAAGGAGCTCAGCTACTCACTTTGCTTGGTGGCAGAGAGCAGTAGTAGTTTGTCATCCTCTATGTAGGATGGGCATATTTTACTAATTACTACTGTGACCAAAAGCACCCCTGTGTTCACACTCTACACACTGTGTTCACACCCTACACACCTTGTGAGATATCGTTTGAAAACTAATTACTTGCTGCTCAAGAATATTGTGAAATGTGTGTAGCAACATTATATGTAAAGTTATGAATTCCTCCTGTGTGATGGTGTTAGCACATGTTCAAACTCTCACAGCCGTGACTAGGCAAAAGTTGTTACGCAAGTCTATCCTAAACAAAGATATGTAAATTCAGGTAAATACACATTCAAGTAGTAAACAGGGTCCTTGAGCCAGCTAGAGGGGGAAATGGCAGGAGACAACCATACACAGGGGAGAAGAAAGAGCATGCAGCCACCTTCACACCATCAGCCTCAATGTTGCCTTCTTTACTGTTTGAATAAACTTTGCTTTGATGGGTAATCCTCAGAAGGGTGGCTGAACTACAAAACTGAGGGGCAAAACACCCCAAGGCATCTCTCCCTATCTCTCTCTTTTACCTAATATGACAAAGGAACTAGCCCCTGGACTTTGGGGTAGATCCTGACCTGAGAATTTGGTAAGCAATATTGTTGGGAACATAACGGTAAGGATTTTACCTTGTACTAAGTCTAGCTTGTTAAGTTTTAGCTATCAGAAAGCATTTTATCTTTATTTCTCTTGTAATCATTTCTGACTTTAATACCTCATATTTGTACTCACTTAAAATCTCTTTAAAAATAAAAAAATTATTTAGCTACAATCTAAACTAATCCAATGTTGTGTTTCAACTGAGCTGTTTGGTAATTTCAGTTAAAGTAGCCAACTGTTGACTATTGACCTGTCACATGGGCAATGGACCTCTAATGTCTGAACTGTTCAGGAGAGGGCTGTACAGTGCAGAACACAGTTTTGAGGGAAAATTTTGGACTGGGAGTGTGTTGGGGTCACCCAGCAAGTAGTAACCAAGGCTTCTGGAAGCCAGAATGTGGCTGGTGAGTTGCTGACAGGCTGCTGGGGTCAGAGTTGCTGGGTCAGGGCTGTACAGACACTCAGCGTGTGACCTGCATGCTGGTAGGCTGTTTCTGAGCAGCCCAGCAAAGCACTGTGAGGCACCCTAGGTTGCAGGGAAAGTGACAACTTCTCATTGGTCTGGACTGCACCCCGGAACGTGACAGTTCCACAGTTACTAGCTGATAGAGGAATACTGAGACTCAGGAATTCCGAGTTCTATTTCAGGTTCTAAGGCAAGTGTATTCTAATAGAAACAGGTTTCAGAGTAGCAGCCGTGTTAGTCTGTATTCGCAAAAAGAAAAGGAGTACTTGTGGCACCTTAGAGACTAACAAATTTATTAGAGCATAAGCTTTCATGAGCTACAGCTCACTTCATCGGATGCATTTGGTGGAAAAAACAGAGGAGAGATTTATATACACACACACAGAGAACATGAAACAATGGGTTTATCATACACACTGTAAGGAGAGTGATCACTTAAGATAAGCCATCACCAGCAGCAGGGGGGGAAAGGAGGAAAACCTTTCATGGTGACAAGCAAGGTAGGCTAATTCCAGCAGTTAACAAGAATATCAGAGGAACAGTGGGGGGTGCGGTGGGAGGGAGAAATACCATGGGGAAATAGGTTTCAGAGTAGCAGCCGTGTTAGTCTGTATTCGCAAAAAGAAAAGGAGTACTTGAGTACTTGTGGCACCTTAGAGACCTTAGAAATGCATCCGATGAAGTGAGCTGTAGCTCACGAAAGCTTATGCTCTAATAAATTTGTTAGTCTCTAAGGTGCCACAAGTACTCCTTTTCTTCATGGGGAAATAGTTTTACTTTGTGTAATGACTCATCCATTCCCAGTCTCTATTCAAGACTAAGTTAATTGTATCCAGTTTGCAAATTAATTCCAATTCAGCAGTCTCTCGTTGGAGTCTGTTTTTGAAGCTTTTTTGTTGAAGTATAGCCACTCTTAGGTCTGTGATCGAGTGACCAGAGAGATTGAAGTGTTCTCCAACTGGTTTTTGAATGTTATAATTCTTGACGTCTGATTTGTGTCCATTCATTCTTTTACGTAGAGACTGTCCAGTTTGGCCAATGTACATGGCAGAGGGGCATTGCTGGCACATGATGGCATATATCACATTGGTAGATGCGCAGGTGAACGAGCCTCTGATAGTGTGGCTGATGTGATCAGGCCCTATGATGGTATCCCCTGAATAGATATGTGGACAGAGTTGGCAACGGGATTTGTTGCAAGGATAGGTTCCTGGGTTAGTGGTTCTGTTGTGTGGTGTGTGGTTGCTGGAGAGTATTTGCTTCAGATTGGGGGGCTGTCTGTAAGCAAGGACTGGCCTGTCTCCCAAGATCTGTGAGAGTGATGGGTCGTCCTTCAGGATAGGTTGTAGATCCTTGATGATGCGTTGGAGAGGTTTTAGTTGGGGGCTGAAGGTGATGGCTAGTGGCGTTCTGTTGTTTTCTTTGTTGGGCCTGTCCTGTAGTAGGTGACTTCTGGGTACTCTTCTGGCTCTGTCAATCTGTTTCTTCACTTCAGCAGGTGGGTATTGTAGTTGTAGGAATGCATGATAGAGATCTTGTAGGTGTTTGTCTCTGTCTGAGGGGTTGGAGCAAATGCGGTTATATCGTAGCGCTTGGCTGTAGACAATGGATCGAGTGGTATGATCTGGATGAAAGCTAGAGGCATGTAGGTAGGAATAGCGGTCAGTAGGTTTCCGATATAGGGTGGTGTTTGTTTATGTGACCATCGCTTATTAGCACCGTAGTGTCCAGGAAGTGGATCTCTTGTGTGGACTGGTCCAGGCTGAGGTTGATGGTGGGATCAAGATCTACAACCTATCCTGAAGGACGAGCCATCACTCTCACAGATCTTGGGAGACAGACCAGTCCTTGCTTACAGACAGCCCCCCAATCTGAAGCAAATGCTCACCAGCAACCACACACCACACAACAGAACCACTAACCCAGGAACCTATCCTTGCAACAAAGCCCGTTGCCAACTCTGTCCACATATCTATTCAGGGGATACCATCATAGGGCCTGATCACATCAGCCACACTATCAGAGGCTCGTTCACCTGCGCATCTACCAATGTGATATATGCCATCATGTGCCAGCAATGCCCCTCTGCCATGTACATTGGCCAAACTGGACAGTCTCTACGTAAAAGAATGAATGGACACAAATCAGACGTCAAGAATTATAACATTCAAAAACCAGTTGGAGAACACTTCAATCTCTCTGGTCACTCGATCACAGACCTAAGAGTGGCTATACTTCAACAAAAAAGCTTCAAAAACAGACTCCAACAAGCGACTGCTGAATTGGAATTAATTTGCAAACTGGATACAATTAACTTAGGCTTGAATAGAGACTGGGAATGGATGAGTCATTACACAAAGTAAAACTATTTCCCCATGGTATTTCTCCCTCCCACCCCACCCCCCACTGTTCCTCTGATATTCTTGTTAACTGCTGGAATTAGCCTACCTTGCTTGTCACCATGAAAGGTTTTCCTCCTTTCCCCCCCCCGCTGCTGGTGATGGCTTATCTTAAGTGATCACTCTCCTTACAGTGTGTATGATAAACCCATTGTTTCATGTTCTCTGTGTGTGTGTGTATATAAATCTCTCCTCTGTTTTTTCCACCAAATGCATCCGATGAAGTGAGCTGTAGCTCACGAAAGCTTATGCTCTAATAAATTTGTTAGTCTCTAAGGTGCCACAAGTACTCCTTTTCTTTTTGCTAATAGAAACAGACTCCCCTGCCCTACTTCCTGCCCCCCAGCCCCAGCTTCCTTTTGTTCCAGTCCTTCCCACCCCCTAACTCGTCATCTAAATCCCCCAATGGCTTTGTCCCAGCCTGTTTTCTCACCACTCCCCATCCTTATCCCTCTGCATTCCAGGCAGGCAGCATCCTTCTCCTCCTCCTCCTCTCCTCCTCACTGCCTGGGTACCAGTGTTGGATGGGAGGGGTCAGGCACTGAAAGCAAAGTCATCTTCCTGCTCAATTCCTGTACCTGGTGTCACAGTGGCCCTTGACTATAGGAAGGAACTGCAAGTCCTACTCAGCCTCACAGCATGCATAACGCAGATGAAATCAGAATTTACTTGCCAAAGAAGTTTCTATTGAGCTTGTACAAACAGATTTTCAGAAGCTCATAACTTGGTCAAAATGGGCAAATGTTCACAGGGATGGCAAAAAGCATATCCATGACTCCAGGGTGACCTCTGTGCCAAATTTCAAGTCCTTGCTCCAAGGCAAGGAGGCTCTAGAGTTTCTCAACAAATTCTGAAGCTCATGGCCTAAACATCTTATTTTCCCCCCTAACCTTGTTCTGAGAAACAGCTGAATTGTTTTTACTCAAAGTTTCCAAAAACTTCATTCTGAGGCAGACACCAAATATGGAAAATTTCAGCCTGAACAGGTAAAGTCTGGAAAAGATATAAGCAACTAAAAATAGGGGCAACATTAACTATAGGCATTGCTAACTAGGCCATCCATAATATAGCATCTTCAAAGATGCTCAGTCATAACACACTGAAAATATAGCAGCAATAAGACACATAATTTGTCCTCACAAGTTGCACTTAGTTATGTTGCCAGAAAGCTATTACACTCAGGTCAACATTCTTCCTAAAATCAATTCCCATGAGCACTCCTTTACCTTATTGATTTGACAATGCAGCCTTTGCAAAACCGGTGTCCGCATGGCGTCTGCACTGCTTCCCGTAGAGCCATCAAACAGATTGGACATTCATATTTACTTTCCAGGGGGGGATCAAACTCCACATCATATCCTTGAGTCTCCTCCGTGAAGGAGTTGGGAAGGTTTCCAGTCCCACTGCTGACAGAGACACCTATGCTGTCTTCTTTAGCTCCAGCACTGCCCGCACTGGCCATGGCTGCACAGCAGCCAGTCTCCAGATCTCTGGCTCTATAGCTGTTGTCACTCTGTATCAAGCTCATAGTAACTAGTTGAGTACTGAGGAGACGATCTGAAAGAATGAAGATATGTTAAATCAAGTACTCTAAAAGCTGGCTTTCCAGGCATTCTCCCTCCAGCACCCAGCCCTTATCTTGGACATAAAAAGGGGGTCACTGGGTCCCGAAATGTAAAACCTTCAGCAGAGTTGTTTCAGCTCATGGACTACCTTTTTATTGCCCTTACTTCCCTTCTATCTCATCTCACAATCTTACAGCCTCTAGGGGAGAAGCAGCCTTAAATTTTTTAAACCACTCTTGCAGTCTGCTCTATCTCTGATTTGCCATGTTATTTCAATCTCAGAAGAAAATATTTTTTCTCCCTATTAAAAGGGTCTCTCTCTCTAATATTATTTACCCCCATAAAGCCTTCTGAGATAGTTTGCATGAAAAATGCTGTACAAAACAGCTTTATTATATGAAGCAATCTCAGCTTCACGTTCTGTGCCACTGTAAGTCATATTTGACATTTTTAGGAAAGTAGGATTCATGGTTTAGGTTTCAAATTATTTGATACGAGTATTCTGGACGTACATCAGTGAAAAAATAGTACAAGAAACAAAGTAGATGTTCAGCTGCAAATGCGAGTCAAACAATATTGCAATGCTGATAAGATTTTTATATCAGCAATAAGATTTTCAATTTAGTCAGAAACTACAAAACATGAGGCAAGGGTCAGATTTCTGCAGTACGATCTGGAAGGCTAGACACAAGCTAACAGTATTCTAAAATGCTTTCCTGCTCTCCTGTACCTCCTCCAATATAACTGGAAAGACAGCATCAAAACAGGAAATGAATCCTATTTACCTGCAGAAGGGAGAATATTGTTAGCAAAGTTAGTTTTTCAAATGCTGCTCTCAAACATTGAATTCATATAGCAATAAAGCTGATAAAGGCTAGGATAGACTACTTGGAATACTATATTACAGTAAGTGGTTTACAGGTTTAATTCAAAGTGCCAGTTTAATGTACAAACTACTCTATGATTTCAGGTTCAGACTACTAGAAAACAGTAACCGCACATGCACATACTTCAACCTGGCAACTGGGATCTACTGGGATGCTCAATTTAAGAGCACTGGATTTGTAGGACTAGGATTAGGGGTTCTCAGTAGGCCCTCATTTCTGGAATTCTCCATCACTGACAGTTTGAGTTTGACAGTGCTGAACTCAGAGGCACAAAGTCTAATCTAGCCAGTCAGTCAGTTGCCTTAAAAGCTAGGCAAGGCCAAGTTTGCAGAATAGGGTGTCAGAGTAGCAGCCGTGTTAGTCTGTATTCGCAAAAAAGAAAAGGAGTACTTGTGACACATTAGACACATAAATTTATTTGAGCATAAGCTTTCGTGAGCTACAGCTCACCTCATCGGATGCATCTGATGAAGTGAGCTGTAGCTCACAAAAGCTTATGCTCAAATAAATTTGTTAGTCTCTAAGGTGCCACAAGTACTCCTTTTCTTTTTTTGAGGATAGGGTGTGTAGTTCTCAAGTTTCAGACCATCTCCTGTGTGCTTTTTTATTTTGTACAGGCATGCCGAGTGCTGACAGGCAGATTCTGAATAAGTAGTAATGCTTCTAAAAGGGACTAGTACCAAACCACTTAAGATACAGACAAAATCAACGGTGTGATGGATCTGGAGTTTTCTGTAATAATTTATTAACATTTGGAATTGACCTGGTTATTGTGATGTTTAGTATATGCATATACTGAGTTAATATGCTGTGGAATTGTCAGGAAATGCACCAAGGTAGAGGAAGGGTGGATCCATACATAGGCTTCTCAGCACACACTTGAGGCACAATGCAAGAGCCATTCACCTTGATGCTCCATTGAGACCCACTGTTGGACTGGTCAGACAGGTTTTTCCAGGTACAAATCAGTACCTGTGAAGGGGGAAGGGAGAAAAATTAGAAGACTCAAGAGAGCTTAAAGAATCACATTCATGGGGACACAGGTTTTTGACAGCTTAAGTCGACATAAGTTATGTTGCTCAGTGGTGTGAATTAACAACACCCTGCCTCGAGTGACACAATTTATGCTGATTTAAGTGCCGTATGGACAGTGCTATGTCTGCGGGAGAGTCACCATCACTCATGAGGGGAAGAGGGCTGGAGTAATTAAGATGACTGGACTCTCTCGTGTCACTAGAGAGTTTACAGTGCCATGAGCCTGAGAAACCAAAGTCTGCTGTGTGGGGCCTTCAGGATTTAGACACCTGGCATCCCCTCAGAAGGGTGTTTAGGCTCTAGGTAAGCTAGATACAAGGGTAGCCTTTTGTTATTTTAAGATCCTTTCCTCTGAAATACTTTGTTCCTAGGGTTAAACAATACTTCTGTTTTAAGGCGGCTGTTTTGGGTCATTAATTCACTGGTCACAGATCCTGAAGGGAAAAACCACAGCTGCCCAAACCCAATCAGACCTTCAGGGTAAGGACGAGGTACTGTAGAGTGGTACCTATTTGAGATAATGAAAGGATCCACCCCAAGAAAAGGGAAGGCATGAGACCTAAGGGGGTGTACTCAGAAGAGACAAGGTAACAGACAGGGATGCAGCTAATCCTGTAACTGTGACACACAGGAACTCAAGAAGTCAAGCTGAAATGAAGAAAAGAAATAGAGTAGGCCTTGTGCTTTCATCACAATTATGAGTATTCCATCTATTTTATAGAGTAGAATCTGTTAAAGACAGATCTTTTCCTTGTGATCATCATTTTATCTCTCTGGAAAATCCTACTAAAGTAGTACTTAAGGAGAGTAGGATTTTATTCAGTATAATCCTAACAATTTATCATTTACAGCACTTTACAGTTTCTACAGGAGTTTGAAGCATTACACTTACTCCTCTCCAATCTGAATTGCTTTCCTGTAACCAGAGTAGCTATGAACCATTCAGTCTATGGGGAAAAACAACAGAGTCATCTTAATGGATGAGTCAATGCAACCAATCACCACCCTATTATTGCATAAAAAATCCCTAATTTAAATTATAAACTAATACTCCTCTCTTATATGGAGCTTTCCATCTGCACACTTCCAAAAGGTTTATAAAAGGTGGCCATCTCTTTTACCTCTGTTTAATGGGGAAACTTCAGGCACAGAGAGGCAATTCTTTAAACAAATAAATCAAGTCAGTTTTAAGTGAGTTGTGGTGGGGTTCCTTCCAACACCCAGTGACTTAGGGCACATCTTCATTAGCATGACCCTAGCATGGCTGTGTAGTCGCAGCAGAGCGCTATAAAAAAACCCCACCTCCATGAAGGGAGTAGCTCCCAGCGCTGGGAGCCACTGTCTACACTGTTTTTTCCAGCAAATGCATCCGATGACATGAGCTGTAGCTCACGAAAGCTTATGCGCTAATAAATTTGTTAGTCTCTAAGGTGCCACAAGTACTCCTTTTCTTTTTGAGAATACAGACTAACACGGCTGCTACTCTGAAAACTGTCTACACTGTCACTTTGCAGCGCTGAAACTTGCAGTACTGAGGGTGTGGGTGTTTTTTCACAACCCTGAGCAAGAAAGTTGCAGTGCTGGAAAGTGGCGGTGTAGACAAGGCCTTAGTTTTATTTTATCTAAAAGGGAAGTCCCTCCCCACATGTTCTTACATAAAATGGGAGATGTTTCTAAATCTTTAAGTTTACAGTGTTGCTGTAGATGAACAGCTGAAAATATAACAATTACTTAACCCTAATTTTAAACAATTCCTTCATGTGATTTAAAAAAAAACAACTGAGATCTTTTATACTTTGTGTTTGCATCTGTCTTCTCCTCCTCCAATACTGCACCTGTACTGCTACTCCTGCACAATAGCAGTACTGGAGCAGCATACCAGAGGGAGACAAACATAAACCTAATCTTTCACTGTAGGATCAGACACTTCTCTGTTGGCTGAGCTGGAGCAGACAATGAAATGAACAAACAGCAACTTAGTTGTGAAAGCAGTGCATGTGCACTAGCATGATTTATTATTAATTATTAGGATTAGGGGAATTATTAGTTAAATTGGAGAAGATGGGGATCAATATGAACATCAGAAGATGGATAAGGAATTGGTTAAAGGGGAGACTGCAACGGGTCCTACTGAAAGGTGAACTGTCAGGTTGGAGGGAGGTTACCAGTGGAGTTCCTCAGGGATCGGTTTTGGGACCAATCTTATTTAATCTTTTTGTTACTGACCTTGGCACAAAAAGTGGGAGTGTGCTAATAAAGTTTGCAGATGATACAAAGCTGGGAGGTATTGCCAATTCGGAGAAGGATCGGGATATTATACAGGAGGATCTGGATGACCTTGTAAACTGGAGTAATAGTAATAGGATGAAATTTAATAGTGAGAAGTGTAAGGTTATGCATTTAGGGATTAATAACAAGAATTTTAGTTATAAGTTGGGGACGCATCAATTAGAAGTAACGGAAGAGGAGAAGGACCTTGGAGTATTGGTTGATCATAGGATGACTATGAGCTGCCAATGTGATATGGCTGTGAAAAAAGCTAATGCGGTTTTGGGATGCATCAGGAGAGGCATTTCCAGTAGGGATAAGGAGGTTTTAGTACCGTTATACAAGGCACTGGTGAGACCTCACCTAGAATACTGTGTGCAGTTCTGGTCTCCCATGTTTAAAAAGGATGAATTCAAACTGGAGCAGGTACAGAGAAGGGCTACTAGGATGATCCGAGGAATGGAAAACTTGTCTTATGAAAGGAGACTTAAGGAGCTTGGCTTGTTTAGCCTAACTAAAAGAAGGTTGAGGGGAGATATGATTGCTCTCTATAAATATATCAGAGGGATAAATATAGGAGAGGGAGAGGAATTATTTAAGCTCAGAGCACCAATGTGGACACAAGAACAAATGGGTATAAACTGGCCACCAGGAAGTTTAGACTTGAAATCAGACGAAGGTTTTTAACCATCAGAGGAGTGAAGTTTTGGAATAGCCTTCCAAGGGAAGCAGTGGGGGCAAAAGATCTATCTGGTTTTAAGATTCTACTCAATAAGTTTATGGAGGAGATGGTATGATGGGATAATGGGATTTTGGTAAGTAATTGATCTTTAAATATTCAGGGTAAATAGGCCAAATCCCCTGAGATGGGATATTAGATGGATGGGATCTGATTTACTATAGAAAATTCTTTCCTGGGTATCTGGCTGGTGAATTTTGCCCATGTGCTCAGGGTTTGGCTGATTGCCATGTTTGGGGTCGGGAGGGAGTTTTCCTCCAGGGCAGATTGGAGAGACCCTGGAGGTTTTTTTGCCTTCCTCTGTAGCATGGGGCATGGTTGACTGGAGGGAGGCTTCTCTGCTCCTTGAAGTTTTGAACCATGATTTGAGGACTTCAATAGCTCAGACATGGGTGAGGTTTTTCATAGGAGTGGTGGGTGACATTCTGTGGCCTGCGCTGTGCAGGAGGTCAGACTAGATGATCAGAGTGGTCCCTTCTGACCTTAGTATCTATGAATCTATGATTCTCTGCTGGGGAATTTCCCTGCAAGGGGAATTTTAAATTGCTCGTAGTTCAGATGAAGAGGATAGATTTGAAAATGTAGGATATTCCCAACACCATGTCTAATCTAACCCTTTCTTCGCCACTTCACTAGGCATTTATTCTCCAGTCTAAAAGCCTCAGGAATCCTTCCCTGCTATTCAGCTCAAATTTTTATCCCCTTCCCGCCTGAACAATACTTCTCTGGTCTTGTTATAATTATATATAGTATATATTAGCACTCATATATACAGATTAGTTTGGAAAAACGCTGTTGTGTCAGTCATGATATTCCTTTAGCCCAGCATCACACAGTATAGTCATCAGAATAGCTTTGAAAGGAGGTGGTACCATCTCCCCAGTGATAAGGGCATAGAATTGAAGAACTGTTCTCTTCAAGTTTACCTACTCAATAAACATGTCCATAGACCAGAGCCCCAGAATTTGTCTGCAGTTTAGAAGTCTGGACAAGTTATGTGGAATGTTTTATATGCACACTGTGGCCTAAACTTTGGCCATTTATCCTTGGTAACTAAAGGCAATACCAAACTAAGGGCTTGTCTACACTTACATTTTATAGCGCTCTAACTTGCTGGCTCAGGAGTGTGAAAAATCACCCCCCTGAGTGCAGCAAGTCTGCACGCTTTAAAGCGCTAGTGTAAACAGGCTCCCAGTACTCGGAGCTAATCCGCTCGTGGAGGTGGATTACCAGGAGTGCTGGGAGACCTCTCTCCCAGCGCTCGTATGCGACCACACTTGCACTTCAAAGCGCTACCATGGGAGTGCTCCCGTGGCAGTGCTTTGAAGTTTCTAGTGTACCCATGCCCTAAGCAGTTCAGGCTATATTTTGTTAAATTAACTAAATATCTGAAACTAAATTGAAGTGCATACATATGTCTACAAATACACACAATAACTATTTCAAAAAAACAAAAGGGAATAAGCTGAGAATTAAATTCAGTAATGTTTCTCTTTTTAAGGAACTGTGTAGAGTTTTTAGCCTGTGTGTAAAAACACAGTAACTCCTCACTTAAAGTTATGTTGCAGTTATGTTCCTGAAAAATGCTACTTTAAGTGAAATGATGTTAAGCGAATCCAATTTCCCCATAAGAATTAATGTAAATTGAGGGGGTTAGGTTCCAGGGAAAAATGTTTTTTGCCAGACAAAAGCGGCTGTAAACATTCCCTGTGGAAACTGAATGTGATGATAAACCCATGTTATCCCACTGGAGTGCACCACTCCCTCCACTTTCCAAAGGGGGGGGGGGGAAGAGAGAAGAAAGGTGTGCATGTGTGTGTGAAAGACGCATTGCCCCTTTAAGTACGCTGACTCCACTCTAAGTGTACTTAGGTATACTGCCTTTTTAAGTAGATCAGCAAGTTGAGACAGAAGCTGCTGCCAGCAAGCTCCCTCCATCCTGAGCCCTGTCCTGTCCCCCCACCCCATGATCTGTGGAGATGGGGTACAGGAGTGTGGGGGAAGGAATGAGGGGGAGGGGGACACCCTGACATCAGTACTCCTCTTCCCCTCCCATCCCCTGCACAGAAAGCAGGAGGCTCCCAGGAGCAGCTCCAAAGCAGAGGGCAGGAACAGCACATGCAATGGGGGGAGGGACAGCTGAACTGTCTGGGGATAGCCTGCTGGGCAGTTGCTGCACAGGGAACTTAGGGGAGCTGATAGGGGGGCTGCTGGTCCACCCTGGTTCCAAGCCCCCACCAGCTAGCTCCAATGGCTGCTCTTTCTGCAAGCAGTGGACAAAGCAGGCGGCTGCCAAACAACATTATAAGGGAGCACTGCACAACTTTAAACGAGCATGTTATCTAATTGAACAGCGATGCAACAACGAAACAACGTTTACCAGGACGACGTTAAGTGAGGAGTTACTGTAAGATGCACTCAGATTTGTCTTATAGACAACCATTTGACAGGAGCCTGAAGACTTCACCTCTAAGGGGGCAGTAGCTGGAGAGATGCTTTCTGAGTTGGGTAGTCAGGCATGGCTTTTCCCCCCGATAGCTGCTGATGGCTGGGGCTGATTGAGTAAATTTGATGTAAATTGTGACAGACTGCTACCAATAGGGAAAGATACTCTGATAAAAATGGAGAATGTAATGCTGAACACTTCTCTGTCAGTCACATCCCTAGGTCCAGAGAACAGGCCCAGGCTACATTTTAGGACTCAAAGCAGGAGAGGCAATACTGAGGGGCTTTTGAAGATCAAACTGCAACTGAACTTTTAACCAGCAGGTAACTCGATGCTGTGAAGCTACTTGCACTATGAAGCAATGAGACTAAATGGGATATCTCAGTCAGACCAGAAGAGCTGGCTCTTACATGAACACCACATCTCTTGATTTACCTCCCCCTCCACCCCAAAAAAAGGTTCAAAATACCAATAGCCACTTCTTTAGACTATCTATGCAAGATAAGTGTCTACACTCAAACTTAAAAACTTTTGTAACACGGTAAAGGTGTTTTAAGCAAAACAAAGAAAACTCCAAGTTTAGGTAAAATAATTTAAATGCCCAATCTACAAGTCACACAACCAGTCCTAAATCTCTTTTGCACTCAAGACTCCTGTTGAAGTCAGCAAGTTATTTGGATGTACAAGGAGGGCGGAATCACACAGTAAATGGTTACACTTAAGAGTCATTAGCGAGAGAGAAAAAAGATTTAAGGAGACAACAAATCCTATTGCGCTCTCTCTCTCTCTCTCTCTCTCTCTCTCTCTCCACACATTGCATAGAATTTATATTCCCTTATATTCTACATATTTGATATGTACCTTGCTAGCCTTTCTAGAATATAAGAGATGTATTAATCACTATAACAATCTGAAGTCATGTATACTAGACACTAGAAATTTTCTATAAATTTTTATTATTTCTCTGCCTCATGTATAGGGATGACAAAAAGGAAAACTACATATTGACTAGTCATGATAAGGAAAATCAGAAAAATGAAAACAGACCGGAATAGTTATGGAACAATATTCTTCCAATACCATATTCCTTATATGAAGTTACTAAACAAAAATCTAACCCTCTGGTTTCAACCCTCCACTCCATACAATGTTGCCAGCAGAGGCAATTACTTGAGTGCAAGAAAGGAAATGGTCTTTATGTAGATACAGGTTTGGAAATCAAGAGATTGCCACTCTAATTCCAATCTCTGCCGCAAATTTGCCATGTGACTTTGGGCACTTTACTTAGAGCTCAATCCCATAAACACTATTACAAGACATATTAGTCAACGGGACTACTCACTACAATGCAAAGGGTGTTGCAAGTTTACACTAATATTTGTAATGCACATTGAGATCCTTACATTAGAAGGTGCTAGAGAAGAAAAATGGAATACATTCAAACAGAGCATATGAAGTGCAAAAAACAAAATTTCTGTTTTCTTAGCAATAGTTGATTTTCATTCCAAATTTTCCCTTGAGGCATAGGAGTTCTTTACTAGTGACAGTTAAAACTCCCTAATCGCTTGGCCAATAACAACTGTGATTAAATATTATTTAACTGTCAACCTAAGACTATAAAAAGGGAGAAAATGTTCTTGTTCAAAGCAGAAAAAAACCCCAAAAACCCAGCAATAACTGAAGCCTGTAAGACTTTCAGTTCCAGTCATTGGCGCTGGATATAATTGCTCTTTCTTTAGGCCCCTGGGAATTTCTGCAGCTTTCTAGCTAGTTTCTCTTTGCTTGGAGAGAATGTTGACAATATTTTATGATTAAGTAATTGCATAGTTAGTGTTACTTAGGAGATTAGATGGGAACTACTCAGTTATGCATGCAGTCTCTCTCCGGAGGGTGCATGTCCTGGTTAATCAAAACAACATTTTTTTTGTTTTGGCTTTTCTTACTTTAATAAGATTTTTTGAACAGGAGGAAAATTATGATAAACAAAAATGCATTTACAGTCCAAGGTAGAACACTAAGAAAAGGATCTTGTTTCTATTGAGTATGTTTTAAATGGTCCCAGGTGTGACTGCCCTTGAACATCAGATGGCAAATAAATAGTGAATGAGTGTAATTAAAAAAAAGCTTATTAAATAATTTAAAGAGCCAGTACATCTGTTGACACTGTTTTTTAATTTGGTTGAAATGCTTCTCAGCTATATTCTCAAAAATAATACTTTAGAGAGCTGGTACTGATATAAGTAAATACAGAGCAAGTGTCATTTATGATACACACAGGATGGTTCACCGATTAGGGTGCCAGCCTGGAATGCAGAAAACCAGGTTTAAATTTCCTGATCTCCTACAGATGTGTGTGACCCAGTCTCTCTTATGCCACAGTTCCCCATACTCAGAGGTGCCGTGAAGATTTATATTAAAGATTATGAGGTGCTCAGATACTGTAGTAAAGGGGATGATATAAGTACCTAAGATATGCTGTGCTTAAAGCAGAGACAGACACTCTTCTGATCCTGAAAACACTTTGTGCATGATTAGTTTTATTTATACAACTAGTCCTATTGACTTCAATGGGAGCAGCCATGTACTTAAAGTTAAAAATACGCATATTTTCAAGATCAGGGCCAAACAAGACTCCCAGATTCTATTTTTGGCTCTGACATTGATCTGCAGAGTGACCCTGGTCAAGTCTCAGTGCCTTATTTTAAGGCATCTTCTAACCTCATAAGATGGTCGTGAAGATTAGTTAGTGTTTGTACAAATGCTGTAAAACCTTTGGATAAGATGGGGCTAAGCAACCATACTATTGTTAAACAACTGAAGTATCCTTTCACTTTTTACTCTTATATTTACTTTTATTTCCCCTTTGGCAGGTGAGAGCAAGAGATCATTTGTGTTGCACTATGTGTTTGTACAGCCACTAACACAATGGAGCTCTGAAATTAATTTCTGGGCTTCTGGGCACTATTGTGATACGAATAAGGTTATTTTTTCTGGAGGTGCTGAATTAATTAAATTCACTGACACTGAACTGAAAACATGTACACTTCATGTCCAAAGATTTTCCATTAAATGGATTTTTAGTAGCAAAAGTATTTTCAGTATGATTTAAAAAAAAAAAAACACCAACTGCACAGCATATTAGTTTACAACATTAAAACCCGTGACCTACATTCACTAGTGCCTGGTGAAACTCCAGAAAAGTTTAATTGTGGGGAAAAACTGGAGACGAACATGGAACGAGCAGCAGACCAATGCATAGGTAGTGTGGGCAAGAGGCTCATTTGCTGGCCATCACCAAAATAGTTCTACTGTTTTATCAAGTGTACTTAATATGTGAATAAGTTCTCCGCATGGTATTGAGGCTAATTTTGTGGTCCTTTCATGCTACAACAAAAGTGGAACAACATGCATATAAAGTCATGGACTAGAAAACTATGGCTCGATATTAAATTTATTCACAGGATCTGTAGAGAAACACAGTTTGCTAGCACTCTTCTCATCATTTGTAGCTTCCAGAAGTGTATGGAAACAAGATGCTATAGCTTCAATGCAATTATAAGCAGAAAAATGACTTAAAGGGGTTCCATGTTTGGAACTTGCAAATCAAAAGGTGGCCTTCTAATGACAAGCACTGATTCGCAAACTATATTCTTTTTATCTTTTCACTCACTGAAGATGGCATTCAGAACTTAACCATTCTGTTGATACGAGACAGAACAGAATCCACATTGCTCATTAACAGATGTTGGCTGTGCAGTGCTAAAATTTGTCAGAGGCATATTTTGCCTCTGACAAGGTGGTTCTATTCTTAATCATTTTTAATATTATGACCACACTAATTCTCAATGATTACAGACTATCACTTAATAGGAGGAAGGTTTCCCGTCATCTTAAACAATGGATGCAATCCAAACTGGTCTGACAATCTGATCAGTTTTGCAGCTTTCTTGACTCAAATCTAAAGAGGCATAAGGTTACCTTGTTTGAGGCAGAATTTATTAAATGAAACCAGTGTTACTGCACTCATAACTTATTACATAGATGGAGAGAGATACCGGGTAAGGCAAGTTATACTAGGCAGGGTTTCCCTTCCCCTCCCCACACCACCAAGAATAATCTTCACATCTAACACACCGAGAGCTGTAAACTCACATATATACAGCTAAGTCAGTCTCTCTTTTTGAATACTGTTATTTGTGTTGCATTCTATGAATGTCAGAAAAATACTATAATCCCCATTAACCAGTCCATAGTTTAACAGATGAAAAGTTAGAAAAAGCTCAAAAGAGAATCTAGGACCAGTTTCTAGGCTCAAAGAACAAAACAAACAAATACAGGATGATCACTTTTTTAAAGCCAGCATTGGCATTAGAAAACTAATAGAAGGCAGAAGGGATCAGGATCAAGAGAGAAAACACCCAGTATCTATCCCAAGAATTTACCCCAAATAAAAACCCTTCAAGCTATTATACTTGGCAAGGAAAGTACTTAAAATATTTGTTATAAATACCAAATACTGCCCGTCTGTACCAAAGAGCAACTACCATTCTTGCAAGAAAATTGTATGCTCTCTCAGATCTCATTTTTAAAGCACTTATAATCAATTAATCAATTCCTAAAGCACTTAAAGTAGCTATTATCCCCATTTTACAGACAGGAAAATGGAGACAAATGGAAATCAAATGATTTGCCCAAGACTATACAAGGACTCTGACAGAGTTCAGGTAGAACTCAGGGATTCCCTTACAACTAGTCCTTCACTCAAGCCACTAGATCACACAAAAAGAAGTCCATCTGGATATCAGGAAGCAGAATCAATTAATCAGTGGCCATACATTCCCCTCACAAACAATACGATCCTAATCTCAATGGAACTGGTGCTTGCTATAAACAGTGAGGGAAGAATCTGGCTCACAGTGTCTACAAATGCAGTTCAGACTCACAGGTTTCAGAGTAGCAGCCATGTTAGTCTGTATTCGCAAAAAGAAAAGGAGTACTTGTGGCACCTTAGAGACTAACAAATTTATTGGAGCATAAGCTTTCGTGAGCTACAGCTCACTTCATCAGATGCATCCGATGAAGTGAGCTGTAGCTCACGAAAACTTATGCTCTAATAAATTTGTTAGTCCAGACTGAGGAATACTTTCCATTTAAAAAAAAAACCCACCATACTGCTTTAGAGATTCCAAGGCCAGAAAAAGGACCACTGGAATCCTCTAATCCAGTGGTGGGCAACCTGTGGCCCACAGGCCACACGTAGCAGTCTGGGTAATTTGCTGGTGGGCCGTGAGACAGTTTGTTTACATTGACTGTCCGCAGGGCATGGCCGTCCACAGCTCCCAGTGGCCACGGCTCGCCATTCCCAGCCAATGGGAGCTGCAGGGAGTGACGCGGGCTAGCCGCCGCTTCCCACAGGTGGGCAGCTGTGCCTGCAGACGGTCAATGTAAACAAATTTCAGAGTAGCAGCCTTGTTAGTCTGTATTCACAAAAAGAAAAGGAAGACTTGTGGCACCGTAGAGACTAACAAATTTATTAGAGCATGAGCTTTCGTGAGCTACAGCTCACTTCATCGGCTGCATTTGCAATGCATCCGATGAAGTGAGCTGTAGCTCACGAAAGCTCATGCTCTAATAAATTTGTTAATGTAAACAAACTGTCTCGCGGCCCCCAGCAGACGACCGTGAGAGGCAGCAGGTTGCCCACCACTGCTCTAGTCTGACCTTCTGTGTAACACAGGACACAGAACTTCCCCAAAATAATTCCTAGAGCAAAGCGTTAAAAACAACATCTCATTTTAGTTTAAAGCCCTGCCCGGGATGGAGAATCCCTGCCCAGGCCTGGCAATTTGTTCCAGAGGCTAACGACTCTCACTGTTAAAACTTGTGACAAACTCAGACAGGAAATAAGGCTAGGGTCAACTTCCAGTAACCACTGGAGCAGGTTATGCCTTTCTCTGCTAGACTGACGCTCATCATCGAACATTTGCGCCCCGCACAGATACGTACAAGCTGTGACCAGAGGGTCACCCCGGAGCCTTCCCGTTGTGAAGCTACACAGGCCCCCCCAGGAGCGCACGCCACGCTCCGAGGCGGGTCCTCTCATTCTGGACTCGTCCCCCTCTCGCGGCGGGTTTATCCACACGCAGGGTTTTGCCCTTTCAGCCTCGCGGAAGAGCCGCAGCCGGCGGGTCCGTCTGGAACCCAACTGCCCTCGGCCACGCTAGGCGCTCTCCAGCCGCGGGCGGCGAACCACGCTCCGAGCTCTCCCTCCCCTTTCCCGGCCCCAGCGTCCCGCTCTCTACGGGCCGGACCCCCCGCCCCCGCCCGGGAGGCAGGGAGACGCCGCAGGCCCCTTTCCCAGGCCCGGAGCGCAGGCAGGGAGCTACGAACTGGGCCCGGCGGCCCCGACCCCGCGTCAGGGCGGGGAAGCCGGCTCCGGGCGGGGCAGCCCGGGGAGGGGCTGGTGGGGCCCAGCGGTCCCCGCCCGAACACTCACCTGCGGCCGAACCGCCGCCTTCGGCTTCTGGCCCCAGCCAGGACACTCCTTCCGACTCCGAAGAAGGATGAGCGACTAGCGCGGCCAAGAGGGACCTGAAGGAAGGCGGCTAGCGCCGCGCAGCGCCCCCTGCGGCCGGTCCGCCCGGGCAGGGCCGCTCCCGCGGGTACTTACCCCGCATCGCCGGCGGCACTGCCCCGCCCCGGCAGCTTGAGATTTAGAATCATAGAATATCATAGAATCATAGAATATCAGGGTTGGAAGGGACCCCAGAAGGTCATCTAGTCCAACCCCCTGCTCAAAGCAGGACCAAGTCCCAGTTAAATCATCCTAGCCAGGGCTTTGTCAAGCCTGACCTTAAAAACCTCTAAGGAAGGAGATTCTACCACCTCCCTAGGTAACGCATTCCAGTGTTTCACCACCCTCTTAGTGAAAAAGTTTTTCCTAATATCCAATCTAAACCTCCCCCATTGCAACTTGAGACCATTACTCCTCGTTCTGTCATCTGCTACCATTGAGAACAGTCTAGAGCCATCCTCTTTGAAACCCCCTTTCAGGTAGTTGAAAGCAGCTATCAAATCCCCCCTCATTCTTCTCTTCTGCAGACTAAACAATCCCAGCTCCCTCAGCCTCTCCTCATAAGTCATGTGCTCTAGACCCCTAATCATTTTTGTTGCCCTTCGCTGTACTCTTTCCAATTTATCCACATCCTTCTTGTAGTGTGGGGCCCAAAACTGGACACAGTACTCCAGATGAGTACGATGAGTCCGGTACGAAACTGTGGAAAAACCTGAGAGTCTCTGGATTAAGTTTAGAAGTGTGTGCAACAAGAGTGATGTCATGGTGGGAGTCTGCTATAGACCACCGGACCAGGGGGATGAGGTGGATGAGGCTTTCTTCCGGCAACTCACGGAAGCTACTAGATCGCATGCCCTGATTCTCATGGGTGACTTTAATTTTCCTGATATCTGCTGGGAGAGCAATACAGCGGTGCATAGACAATCCAGGAAGTTTTGGAAAGTTGGAAAGCGTAGGGGACAATTTCCTGGTGCAAGTGCTAGGGGAGCCAACTAGGGGGAGCGCTTTTCTTGACCTGCTGCTCACAAACCGGGTAGAATTAGTGGGGGAAGCAAAAGTGGATGGGAATCTGGGAGGCAGTGACCATGAGTTGGTTGAGTTCAGGATCCTGACGCAGGGAAGAAAGGTAAGCAGCAGGATACGGACCCTGGACTTCAGGAAAGCAGACTTTGACTCCCTCAGGGAACAGATGGCCAGGATCCCCTGGGGGACTAACATGAAAGGGAAGGGAGTCCAGGAGAGCTGGCTGTATTTCAAGGAATCCCTGTTGAGGTTACAGGGACAAACCATCCCGATGAGTCGAAAGAATAGTAAATATGGCAGGCGACCAGCTTGGCTTAATGGTGAAATCCTAGCGGATCTTAAACATAAAAAAGAAGCTTACAAGAAGTGGAAGGTTGGACATATGACCAGGGAAGAGTATAAAAATATTGCTCGGGCATGTAGGAAAGATATCAGGAGGGCCAAATCGCACCTGGAGCTGCAGCTAGCAAGAGATGTCAAGAGTAACAAGAAGGGTTTCTTCAGGTATGTTGGCAACAAGAAGAAAGCCAAGGAAAGTGTGGGATCCTTGAAAGTGTGGGATTCATCCTTACTGAATGAGGGAGGCAAGCTAGTGACAGAGGATGTGGAAAAAGCTAATGTACTCAATGCTTTTTTTGCCTCTGTTTTCACTAACAAGGTCAGCTCCCAGACTGCTGTGCTGGGCATCACAAAATGGGGAAGAGATGGCCAGCCCTCTGTAGAGATAGAGGTGGTTAGGGACTATTTAGAAAAGCTGGACGTGCACAAGTCCATGGGGCCGGACGAATTGCATCCGAGAGTGCTGAGGGAATTGGCGGCTGTGATTGCAGAGCCCTTGGCCATTATCTTTGAAAACTCGTGGCGAACGGGGGAAGTCCCGGATGACTGGAAAAAGGCTAATGTAGTGCCCATCTTTAAAAAAGGGAAGAAGGAGGATCCTGGGAACTACAGGCCGGTCAGCCTCACCTCAGTCCCTGGAAAAATCATGGAGCAGGTCCTCAAAGAATCAATCCTGAAGCACTTAGAGGAGAGGAAAGTGATCAGGAACAGTCAGCATGGATTCACCAAGGGAAGGTCATGCCTGACTAATCTAATCGCCTTTTATGATGAGATTACTGGTTCTGTGGATGAAGGGAAAGCAGTGGATGTATTGTTTCTTGACTTTAGCAAAGCTTTTGACACGGTCTCCCACAGCATTCTTGTCAGCAAGTTAAGGAAGTATGGGCTGGATGAATGCACTATAAGGTGGGTAGAAAGCTGGCTAGATTGTCGGGCTCAACGGGTAGTGATCAATGGCTCCATGTGTAGTTGGCAGCCGGTGTCAAGTGGAGTGCCCCAGGGGTCGGTCCTGGGGCCCGTTTTGTTCAATATCTTCATAAATGATCTGGAGGATGGTGTGGATTGCACTCTCAGCAAATTTGCGGATGATACTAAACTGGGAGGAGTGGTAGATACGCTGGAGGGGAGGGATAGGATACAGAAGGACCTAGACAAATTGGAAGATTGGGCCAAAAGAAATCTAATGAGGTTCAATAAGGATAAGTGCAGGGTCCTGCACTTAGGATGGAAGAATCCAATGCACCGCTACAGACTAGGGACCGAATGGCTCGGCAGCAGTTCTGCGGAAAAGGACCTAGGGGTGACAGTGGATGAGAAGCTGGATATGAGTCAGCAGTGTGCCCTTGTTGCCAAGAAGGCCAATGGCATTTTGGGATGTATAAGTAGGGGCATAGCGAGCAGATCGAGGGACGTGATCGTTCCCCTCTATTCGACACTGGTGAGGCCTCATCTGGAGTACTGTGTCCAGTTTTGGGCCCCACACTACAAGAAGGATGTGGATAAATTGGAAAGAGTACAGCGAAGGGCAACAAAAATGATTAGGGGTCTAGAGCACATGACTTATGAGGAGAGGCTGAGGGAGCTGGGATTGTTTAGTCTGCAGAAGAGAAGAATGAGGGGGGATTTGATAGCTGCTTTCAACTACCTGAAAGGGGGTTTCAAAGAGGATGGCTCTAGACTGTTCTCAATGGTAGCAGATGACAGAACGAGGAGTAATGGTCTCAAGTTGCAATGGGGGAGGTTTAGATTGGATATTAGGAAAAACTTTTTCACTAAGAGGGTGGTGAAACACTGGAATGCGTTACCTAGGGAGGTGGTAGAATCTCCTTCCTTAGAGGTTTTTAAGGTCAGGCTTGACAAAGCCCTGGCTAGGATGATTTAACTGGGACTTGGTCCTGCTTTGAGCAGGGGGTTGGACTAGATGACCTTCTGGGGTCCCTTCCAACCCTGATATTCTATGATTCTATGAGGCCTCACCAGTGTCGAATAGAGGGGAACGATCACGTCCCTCGATCTGCTCGCTATGCCCCTACTTATACATCCCAAAATGCCATTGGCCTTCTTGGCAACAAGGGCACACTGCTGACTCATATCCAGCTTCTCGTCCACTGTCACCCCTAGGTCCTTTTCCGCAGAACTGCTGCCGAGCCATTCGGTCCCTAGTCTGTAGCGGTGCATTGGATTCTTCCATCCTAAGTGCAGGACCCTGCACTTATCCTTATTGAACCTCATTAGATTTCTTTTGGCCCAATCTTCCAATTTGTCTAGGTCCTTCTGTATCCTATCCCTCCCCTCCAGCGTATCTACCACTCCTCCCAGTTTAGTATCATCCGCAAATTTGCTGAGAGTGCAATCCACACCATCCTCCAGATCATTTATGAAGATATTGAACAATTTCATTAGCATCATAGAATACCAGGGTTGGAAGGGGCCTCAGGGGGTCATCTAGTCCAACCCCCTGCTCAAAGCAGGACCAACCCCCAATTTCTGCCCCAATCCCTAAATAGGCCCCTCAAGGCTTGAACTCACAACCCTGGGTTTGGCAGGCCAATGCTCAAACCACTGAGCTATTACCAGCTTGAGCCTCCCTGCGCTGGAGGCAGGTGCCTGACTCCCCTCTTAGGCCCTGTGCAGGGGTCCCTGCTCTAGTTGAACCTCTCCTCGCAGGCCACCCCCGGCAGCGCTCCAGCATTGGGGTCAGCCCAGGGCAAGTCAGGACTCAGAGCCGGTGCTAGCCCATGGGGGGCCCTAAGCAGAATATTTTTGGGCCCCCTCCCATAATACTAAAACAGGCCAATAAAAAGCAAATGGGGATCGCACCATGGGCTACCTAAACAGCCAATGAGTCGTAGTGCCTCACCCAAGCATAGGATTTGCTGTTGGAAACTCTGAGCAGAAGGAGCCAGGCCACCTAGCTCCAGCCCATCAGCCATGCATCCAGTCGTGTCTAAGCCCCCTCTCCACTCCGTGCTCCTCTCCTTGGTATTTCCTACTAGCTAATGTAGGTAGCTTACCACTCAGCTTTTGCGGATCTCTTTCTTAGGTGCCTAACTCTCTCCATGCATTGTATGGTGAACCTGGGTGCCTAGCTCGGGGCTGAGAATGTCAGTAGCTGGCAGGGCACCTAGGGAGTAGGTGTTTCAACCCTGGGTTGAATAACACTTACATCCCTTTGGGCGTCTGGGCCTTCCCCACTCTATGCCTCCTTTTCTCTATCTATAAAATGAAGATAACACTTTCCCACTCACAGAAGGCTTAATTAGTTCCAAAAAATGTCTTTTAAAAAGGCCCATTTGTTCATACAAAAATACACATGAAAAAAAGCATACTTACATTTCTACATGGGGTAGCACAACTGCAGGTTGCAAAATAGGCACTTGTACAAACAGATGGTTATTTTTGCCCCCATTCCTTCAAACACATATATGCTTTATTTTAAGCAAGTACGTAGTCCCACTGTTTTCCAATTGTTCGTAGGAGGGGGTCCTTTTTGTGCATAATGACATTGGTGCTGAATGGAAAAGTGGTCCTCCTTTTTACAGTAATGGTGTAAAGTGTTTTGAGACCTTTGTATGAAATACACATGTAATGGGGTGTGTTAAAGTGGCCAGTGCTTCTGTACTTATCCAGCCACATAGCTAACATACCCCTTGCGATTAACTGCACTGCGTATTAGGTACCCACCACTCTACTGCACCACAGATCAAAATGTTGACCTAGCAATTATTTTGAGAACTTGTAAGCACTTATTCTTGGAAGTGCTTTTGCAACTACATCTTTTTGGGTGGGCAACTGGGAAATTTTTTGTCACTGTGATTCCTGTGTCTTACACTACCATTAGCTCAGCTCCACTGGTACTAGCAATGGGGAGAGAGATACCATCCCTTTGGGCGTCTGGGCCTTCCCCACTCTATGCCTCCTTTTCTCTATCTATAAAATGAAGATAACACTTTCCCACTCACAGAAGGCTTAATTAGTTCCAAAAAATGTCTTTTAAAAAGGCCCATTTGTTCATACAAAAATACACATGAAAAAAAGCATACTTACATTTCTACATGGGGTAGCACAACTGCAGGTTGCAAAATAGGCACTTGTACAAACAGATGGTTATTTTTGCCCCCATTCCTTCAAACACATATATGCTTTATTTTAAGCAAGTACGTAGTCCCACTGTTTTCCAATTGTTCGTAGGAGGGGGTCCTTTTTGTGCATAATGACATTGGTGCTGAATGGAAAAGTGGTCCTCCTTTTTACAGTAATGGTGTAAAGTGTTTTGAGACCTTTGTATGAAATACACATGTAATGGGGTGTGTTAAAGTGGCCAGTGCTTCTGTACTTATCCAGCCACATAGCTAACATACCCCTTGCGATTAACTGCACTGCGTATTAGGTACCCACCACTCTACTGCACCACAGATCAAAATGTTGACCTAGCAATTATTTTGAGAACTTGTAAGCACTTATTCTTGGAAGTGCTTTTGCAACTACATCTTTTTGGGTGGGCAACTGGGAAATTTTTTGTCACTGTGATTCCTGTGTCTTACACTACCATTAGCTCAGCTCCACTGGTACTAGCAATGGGGAGAGAGATACCATAGACAAGGCACAGACTGGTCTACCACCGTATCATCTAACCTTGTTTAAGGGTTGCTGATAGATTGAATGAAAATGTTCTTATAAGGAGAATTACACCTGCATCTCTTTTGTATGTCAACAGTGCCATCCTGCGGTGGACTTATAAAATTGCCTTGCCACTTCAGGCAGGGGAAATGAAAATGAGAATTATTAACAGCTCTACTTAGGAAACCCTAAATTGTCTTTTATGTTTGCAAAAACCGAGCAGTATATTCACTTTTCCATGCTCAGAGGTTCTTTTTACAAGCTGTTATTTTTCATTAACCTCCTTCTTTGCTTTGGAATTCATATCTTATGTGTATTTGAAAAAATACCCTCTCAAACTGTATCCCACAGCATTTAGATAAATAACACTGGCATAGAGCTAAACAATAAATCACAGCACAAGGAAAGAGCAGGTGCAGAGTACTAAGCAGCTGCAGCTGCAGGGCCTTACTCCTGACAGTGGCTAGGTCTTGTAAGTAATATAGTTTTAACAAACACTGTGATTTGTACGTCAAAATGGCCATGAGGTTCTTTCATATTACACTTGTGGTGTAAAGAGAAAAAGACCCAACATGTCCCTTAGTGTGACCTGTTGGGTAAGTCATTTAGGCTTTTTATGCCTCAGTCTCCCTGTCTGTAAAATGGGAATAATATTTGCAAAATACTCTTGCTGTTCCTGTAACCCACAAAATAATACTAGTGCAGGTGCTCATCCTAGGAATGGGAATATTCTGGATTCTGAAATCCCAATCAGAGTTTATTCTGACATTTTATTTCAAATCTAGTTTAAATGACCACATCAGTGCAACTTCCAACTCTTAATAATTTATGAGGTGCTGAGGCCCATAGGGGCTGTCCATAAATTACATAACACCCTTTTTGGTGATTTTTTTGAGACCCAACCCTTGTAACACTTAAACGAAACAGGCAAAATTAAGGACCTACCCACCCCCTCCTGCATTAGGTAATTTATAGACAACCCTATAAATTATGTCTACACTTGGAACTGGAGGTATAAATTGCAGCTCAAGGAACATACTCCTGCTAGCTTTGATTGAGTAGCCCACTAAAAATAGAGTATAGTCCTGGCAGGAAGTGTTAGCCACCTTAAAGATGTGTCTAATGCCTTGAATAGGTATGTACTTGGGAAGGCGATCCTCCCCAGCAGGAACACTCTATTTTTAGCATGCTAGCTTGATCAGAGCTAGTGAAGACATGTCTCCTCGAGAGGGAATTTACATCTGCTCAAATGTAGACATACCAGTTGCTGCCAGATGCCCATCTTGTGACATAAAGTGACACAGAAACACTGTTCACCACTTGATGGTGCCAGCTGCATGGGGAAAACAAATACGCATCTGGCTTAACACGGCACACACTATTGCAGAAATTAGGCTTTGGTTGGGAATTAATCAGAGCCGATGCTCATGCTACTGCAATTCAGGATGAATTAAAACTTTTACAAGCTGACTTCTCTACAAGACAATTCCACGTGTGCTTGAGAAGCAAAGCATTAAGCTGCATGCATAAGAACTCAAATGGTTACTGTGATAATTGAGCTATTTCCTAGAGTACCTGATAGTTTGTGCTAAAATCCCTGCTCCAGGGAGACAGAGCAGGCATCCAGCCAGCTAGGTGATATTCTGAGTAAACACCTCAGAGAGGGATTTGCTAAACGACTTATGAAACAGCCCCTCCAACAATCCACATTGCAGCGAACTGCATCTGTGCTGCTTCATGTAAGGAAGGAAAGCATAGCTTGTGTCAGTGGAGAGAGATTTTGATTGATACCTGCTAATGCAGCCTGACTTGGAGGGCTTTTGAAATGTTTTCTCCAAGAGCTAGTGGGTGAATAGTTCCACTCAGGTTACAAGGAAGTCCAGGCAGAAGGGGGATCAGAGAGGAAGCAGGGCCCACAAGAGGCACTCTAGTTAAGGGTCCAACATTTACAGAAATTAACAGTTCAGCTGTGACATTTTCACTTTCCTGATGACACTTAGCAGGGACTGTCTTAGTCTGGGAATAACCTCTGTGTTTTCTTTTTCACTATGGACCCAATCCTGACATCTCTGCTAATTTGTTACTCAAGCAAAAAATCTCAGTGATGTCTTGCTCCCTAAAACTTCCATTTCATTTCAGTGAGAATTTTGCCTGGGTCCAAATTTGAGTCAGTTTGTCAGGATCTACATTTGGTTTGGATCATTGTGAACAATTTGCTCTGTGGTGGCTCATTAAACCTATTTACTGGGGCACGGTAAACACGGTAAACGGTTAGCATCCGTTATGGTATATGGTGCAATTTGAACCATGACTCAGGAATAGCTGCACTTCTATAGGCCTCATCACTCTTGAAGCAAGTACTTTTAAGGGGCACTGGAGTTGGGAAGTAGGGAACCCTCCCACCTCTTTCCCCAGTAGCAAGAAAAGTGCTTCTGTGTCTTGTATGAGAAGATTTAGATAAATAACATTTTAGGGAGCACTGTCTAATCAGAGAGAGGCAGCGTGATCCAGAGGAAAGGGCACCTGACTGAATCAGGAAATGTAGGTCTCTCCCTGGCTCTGTCTGCTCTGTGATCTGGTCAAGTCACTTTACCTCTGAGTGCCTCATTTTCCCCATCTGTAAAATGAAAATGGTGATATTTACTCTTATTTATAAAATGCTTTTAGATCTCTGGATGACAAGTGCAAGAGAAAAGCTAGGTATTAATAGCTAGAGAAGGAGGCGGGGGTTTTAGACTCTTTGGACCTAATGGCAGTTGTGACACTTTCTCACTATTTTATCTAGAATACTATTTTTAAGTCCCAATTCCCAAAAGTGGGTGCCTAAGCAAGATGTCTGAATCCCTTGTATGAATATATTGTCATTTAATCAGGGCTTATTTGAACAAAATATGGGATTTTGGGAATAGATATAACTTTTGCCACATTTTCTGATTGCTTTCCTCAGTCTGCCAGCATCACGGCAACCTTATCTTGATTCAGCCTCAGCCAGTTAGTCCTCATCCCTGCCCCACACACCATATAAAACAATTGATTGCATCAACTGGGAATCGGTAGATATGGAGATATGGGGCTGTTGGTCTTCAGCATGATGAAAACACTATAGCCCATGTTTCCTGACTAACCCTCAAACTGTCCCATATTCTTGTTGAATAAGGGTATGTGCGGGGACAGGGAGAAGGAAGACAAGCTGGAATCTTGTGGAAACACAGAGAGAGCACCCTATGAAAGAAGAGCAATTTGAATGCGCAGTCAGGGATGTAGGAGTTTATGTAGTTTGGCAGGAATCACAAGGTGGTTCTGTTACACTGAGGTAATGTCTACTCTTGGAGCTGGGGATGTCATTCTCATCTTGCGCAGACATACATGTACTAGATCTGCTCAAGGTAGCATGCTAAAAATAGCAGTGTAGCTGAGGTACCATGGCCAGTGGTGAGTGAGGGTTGCACTCAGGGTGGCTAACTTGTGTCATCGCTTGCTGCTGCCCATGCTGTCACAGGCTACAACTAAACAACACAGGCTAAACTAACCCTACAATTTTTAGCATGCTAATTTGAGCAGAGCTAGCATGGGTATGTCTGCATAAGGTGGGAATCAAACCACCAGCCCCAAGTGTAGATATAGTCTTAGTCTGCCAACATCCTGTTTTAGCATGTGAGCAAATGTTCAGTTTTGGGAAGACTAACTGGATGGTTAGATTTAGTTATGCAAGGTTCTGTGTAGGGGACTGGTCCGTAAAGAGCCTACTGTGTGAGCAACAGGAGAGTTTGCTCTCCTCTTTGCTCTCTGATCAGAGTCAATTCTTGAGGCACAGCTTCTTCCTGGGAACTAGTTATTGGTGTTGGGGCTGAGATTCCTAAAAAAGGGGATTGTCTGCATGCTTTTTGTGACCACCTCTGTTCCAGACCTGGTGTATATCACAGAATCATGTAGTAGGGCTGGAAGGGATCTTGAGAAGTCATCTAGTTCAGACCCCTGTGCTGTGGCAGGAACAAGTAAACTTAGACCGTTCCTAATAGGTGTTTGTTTATCTTATTTTTAAAAGCTTCCAGTGATGGGGACTCCATGACCTCCCTTGGAAGCCTATTCCAAAGTTTAACTACCCTTCTAGTTTGAAAGTTTTTCCGAACATCTAAATCTCCCTTGAGATTTTAGATTTCCTAAATCTCCCTTGCTGCAGATTAAGCCCCTTCCTTCTTGTCCTACCTACAGTGGACATGGAGAACAATTGATCTCTGACCTCTTTATAACAGCCCTTAACATATTGGAAGACTGTTATCAGGTGTTGTTCCCCCCCACCCACAGTCCTCTTTTCTGAAGACTAAACATGCCCAGTTTTTTCAACCTTTCCTCGCAGGTCAGATTTTTTAAACCAGGTGTTCTCAAACTTCATTGCACCTCGACCCCCTTCTGACAACAAAAATTGCTACATGACCCCAGGAGTGGGGACTGAAGCCTGAGCCCGACCAAGCCCTGCTGCCCCGGGTACTGGGGTGGGTGGGTCAAAGACAAAGCCCCACTTCCCTGGGCAGGGGGAAAGCCGAAGCCCAAGGGCTTCAGCCCCAGGCAGGGGGCCTGTAATCTGAGCCCTACTGTCCAAGGCTGACACCCTCAGATTTTGGCCCCAGACAGTGGGGATCGGCCTCTGGCCCCAGCAAGTCTAAGTCAGCCCTGGTGACCCCATTGAAATGGGGCTGCGGCCCACTGTTCTAAACCTTTTATTATTTTCTCATTCTCCTTTAGACTCTTTCCAATTTGGCCACATCCTTCCTAAATTTGTAGTACCCAGAATTGGACACAGTACCTCAGCTGGGGCCTCATCAATGTCGAGCAGAGTGGGACAACTACCTCCTATGTCTTACATACAACAGTTCAGCTAATACACTGCAGAATCATATTAGCCTTTTTTGCAGCTGCCTCACATCGCTGACTCACATATTCAGTTTGTGTTCCACTATAACTCCCAGATCCTTTTCAGCAGTACTATCACCTAGCCAGTTATTCCCCATTTTGTAGCTGTGCATTTGAATTTTCCTTCCTCAGTGAAGTACTTTGCACTTGTCTTTATTAAAATTCATCTTGTTGAATTCAGACCACTTGAGCAAGTGAAACAAGTTACACACAGAATATACCTAGAATCTACATTACTGAGTTATCTTCCAGTGGGTAGCTGACCTGCAAGACCCTGGACATCTGTATTCATCAGAGAGGTTACAGTCTTGTTAGAATGGGACAATACACTGGTGTCAGAAGAAAGGGCAACAGTATGATTCATATTGTCAGCACAAAATTTCAACCACAAAAATGGAAGTGTGGTTATGTCTGGACTGATAATGGAGGCTTAAATGTCAGGGTCCTTCAAAGGGATTAATCCTGCGAACAAGGGTGGCATGACTGAGTCCCACATTCTTCTCCCCAGTGTGTAACTGAGTGGAGAAATTAGCTCTGGAGCTATAGACATAAAAAAGCAAATACAAAAGTTTAGTCACATAAAGGTGCAGACACTCTCCTGGAATGGCTCTGCATGGAATTAAAACTCATCTCAGAGACCAGGGGTCTCTCAAAGGAGGATCTTGTTTTTATTAACTTCATAGTTAAGCCTCGTAAATTACCAGGTGCCACCTGGAGCAGAAACTTCTGTATTGTGTTGTGGTTGATGGTAACTTGTGGTTAGCACCAGAGCGGTACTGGGAGATGGGAGGGACAGGGATAGGGTGAGACAAACACCACTGCAGTGAGCTTTAAAAATCAGAGGGGAGTGGGGGAGAGAGAGAGACTGAGAGAGATCTTGATGTTTGGAACCAATTGAGCAGACGTACAAACGACTCTACACACTGGCAGTGAGAGAAAGGTAGGCTAACAGTCTTAACTGCAATAATCCACCTGCTTGTGAGACATACAAGAATTGATTCAACTATTTCCCTGTATTAATGTACATGTCATTAATCTGATTGTATAAATTTTCTCCCAACAAGTAGCATCTCACTCCACAAACAGTCCCCCTCATTTCAGTGGGGCTACTCACAGGGTAAGGTATTACTCAGTGTGAGTCAGAGCATGACAATTTGACCCTGTTTCAGAAGGACCTGAGCTATTCTGAGATGGCCAGAAGAGGAATTTTCTTTTTCTTTCCAAGCTAGAAAGAGGTAATGTTAAACACAGCTGTCAGATCCAGTTAAATTACCAGCGTCTTTGATGTTGGGGAGTGGGGTTCATGATGGAGGATTGTTCAGTGCAGCCCAATTAGAAAAACAGAGCAAAAGCAAATTTCTAGTAATGTCAGGGAAATGTTCCCAGCACTGAGGTCTCTGGAATAGTCTTCCAAGGGACCGGGTTCAAGCTCCATTGTTTAGGAGCTGGAGAATCAGACTAGATAAAGTATTTGATGAATAGACTGCAGGCAACAATCCTGGACTAGCGGAATGGATGATCAAGTGACCTAATAGGGCTTCTTTGTATCTCATCTCTTTAAGACATATTTGCTGAAAAGAAACAAATGAATTTTTGAACTTTTTCTCAACAGGGAGTAAGAGCCATCTGCTATATTTGAGTTGCAGTTTGACAGCAAGGCAATGGGCTTGGGATCAGGTATGGTACTTAGATGACACACCATACCAGGGTGGGACAAGGAAAGAAGGTATTAGCTACTTTGCACTGGATTTGGAACATACCTATTGCTGGCTGGTTCATCACAATAACTAGTGAGCAAACTCAAGAGTGTCATTTCAGAAAAAATGTATGCTGAGAAGGCCAAAGTTGTATCAGCATATAGAACATTGATATGATTATATTATATCCTGCAAAGTCTGTGGGGGGCAAAAAGTGGAAGACATAAAGGAGCATATAGACCCCTGAAAAGTTTTTTAGGGACAAACTAAGGTCGGGGGAGGCAACTGCCCCTCGTGGTCCCCTAGCCAATGATACCCCTGAGCAAATCTTTGGGGGCATAGCTTGTTAGCTGCTCTCCAAAGCTGGAGAAGTGCTGATGATGCAGCTAGAGACACTGGGAATCTCAATGAAAGCCCCTGTAAACAGGTTTCTGCTTTGGCTGCAAAATCACAAGATCTAGGATTATTTTTAGTGTGTGTGTAATCAGTAAAATGGAAATAATAATACTTCCCTATGTCACAGGTATGCTGCAAAGATAAACTGATTAATGTGTAAAAGGTGCTCAGATATTTCATTGACAAATGTTTTGGAAAAGACTATAGGCAAGCAACAGTTTTATATGGTACTTGCAGAATAACTATTGAGCATTTAACTGATGAATAAGTACTATGCAGTAGCAGGATAATTAAACAGAAAAGTAGTATGTGGTTACAAATTCACTACATGATTATGTCGGTCTTTTATAACACAGACAAGGTGGGTGAGATAATAGCTTTTATTGGACCAACTTCTGTTGGTGAGAGAGATAAACTTTCCAGCCACACAAAGCTCCTGAATAAGGACTCAGTGTCACTTAAAAGCTTGTCCCTCTCACCAACAGAAGTCGGTCCAATAAAAGCTATTACTTCACCCACCTTGTCTCTCTCATATCCTGGGCCCAACATGGCTACAACTATAATTTTATAGCACAGTTCAGATACCAAATAATTCACAGGTTAGTTGGCCAAATCCTAAATCTGTACTCAGGCAAAACTCCCAGCTTCTGCATTTGGCCTTATCAAGCTAGGTAGTGCAGTATTTCCAAGTAAAACCGCTGGAGGTACCACACAAGTAACTCCATGATATTTAGTGCACTGCGAAGTACTCTAGTATGAGATAGGCAGGCCTTATCTCTGGACTGACAATCACCTAAGGAAAAGACATTTTGTAATATTTCTTTAAGGCAATAGAGCAGCTCAAAGGACTGTAGGAGAATAGGGTAAAACAGTGAAAGACAACAAGTCATTCAGTCCCTCTGCAGGCAGCAGAGTACAGCTCAATATGCAAGGAGGACTTTTGTGGGGCAAGCAGGACACCACTCTGCTGGTAGGAGATTTCGACAACTAGGTCAGCAGGGTCCATAGCAGGGTCAAGTCAAGCAAGACAGCAGGTACAGCAGTCATACGTCTGGGTACAGCTGCACCAGATAGTAGGTTACAGTTTTATAGATAGCAGGGTACAAACAAGAAGGACAGCAGGCTATAGCCCAAAAGGACAGCAGGGGGTGGCAGTGCAGGCGCTCATATTTAGCATTGTAGGCAGCGGGGCACAGCAGTGCAGGCAGGTGGATATAGCAATGCAAGCAAATTGTTCTCAGTGGGATAGAATTAAGAGAAGCTGGAAAGAAAACAAACCCTTAATTTGTTTGCCAAGGTTCACTTGAAGGATTTTGAAGTTAAACTCTTAAGGCGAGAGCTGAGCAGGTTGACATGTCACTCTGGATTAGGAACTTAATCAGAGCCAGTAATCCTTTCCAGCTGGCCTTTGGAAGATTGTATTGAAATATTGCTCTATTGAAAGGTTATATTTTTTAAAAAGAGATAATCTCAGAAACATAATGCAGGAAAGACAGATCAAAATTTCAGACACTGAAAAGAACGTGTTCTTGTGTCAGGCATCCTCAGAATAGATACAGTGGTCTAGAGTTTTAGAGAGCACTATAGCTAAGTGAAGATACCGCCTTTATTTTAAACAAATACTGTAAGGTTAAAATACTATATTCTTAAAATACATTTAACTTTGTTTCTGTTACTAACTGCAACTTGAGTATTAAAAGCAAAAGAAATCAACAAATCTAAATACTTTACACTATGTTGTTTGCTTACTTTGTGCACTTCTCCCACCTGGGCATTGAAAAATAGGCTGGTCGGTTTCACTTTTGTTTCTAGTCAATGCCTAGCCAATTTCATTTTCAGTCTCTCATCCACTAGCACAATGTTGCAATGTTTGAATTGCAAGCCCTTCTGGGGAATATTAATTTGTATAAAATGTCATGTTTCCACAGCAACAACATCAGTGGTATATTTGATTATAGATTGTTTTTACAAAATCTAAAATTTGACCAGACATTTTCAATTGTCCAAACCATGTAACTCTTCCAAATAAAGTCGCAGCTCAGCAAGGTATTTAAACACATGCCTATCTTTAAGCGTGTGAGTTGTCGCTTTGGGGCCGATCCTCAGCTGTAGTAAATTGTTATGGCTCCATTGATGTCAGCTGAGGAGCTGTTCCATTGAATTTAAGTCAGTATGTGGCTAAGTGCCTCCTGAACTGGGCCCCTAAATGAGGTCATGATTCTGCATTGGGATTGGCTAGCATGAAATGCCTTTAAAGGAACCACACACTAGTGATCCCACTCCAGGATCAGGGCCTAAAAAGTGAAGTGGTGTTAGTGGTGTTGATGACTTAAAAACATGGTATGAGAGATGCATATTTCCACTTTTCAGCCTCCAGTTTAACTCAATTCCATATAAGCAGTGATCATAAGTCATCAGATATCATAGTCCTTACTCACTCAAGTAGTTCCATTGACTTCAGTAGGACTACCTGTGTGAACATGGATATAGGTGTGAGCAGTAAAGGTTGGAGGATTGGATGCTGCTATCTGTTAGTTGTTAGTTGTCCTGTGTGTGTGAAGTGAGTTGGTGGTCTCAGTGCACTTTCTATGGCCACTTGTCTACATCAGGATCAGGGCTGAGGCACATCAGTAGGGCTGTGTGGGGAAATGTATAGTGCCCCTACCTATGCTGCTTCTTTCCTGTAGATAAACAGAGGGACTGCCATTTTTAGGGATCTCAATCTAGTAGCTGTCATGAGCACTCAATTGTTTAATCCCATCCCCTTCTGGATAAAATCAGAGTATGCATGTTAATCAGTATTACTGTGTATTTTTATTACACCCAAAATGTGTAAGGTGCTTTATGGACATATAAGTAGATAGACCTTACCCAAAAGAGTTTACAATCTCAATAGGCAACATACAGGCAAAGGAGTGTTTGTGGTCAGGGGAGTGTAGAAAGCACAGTGCAGGTGCTCTTCATGTGCAAGCATCCTTTACACAGGCCTGCCAGCGTACCTTACTTTTCAGTACCCTTCTCCCTGATTCCATTTCCAGCCTGGGCAAAGGTTACCAATTGTGCAGTGTTGTACGGCAACTTTTCTGTGTGGGTAATATATCAGTTTACACTGAGGTCACCAAATTGATTTTATTTGTAACTAGAGGTACTTGAAAACTGGTGAAAATCTATTGCATTTGCACACAGTCCCATCCATACTTTAATGTCTCACCCAGTATCTTTAGTTGTACCAAATGTGTGGCTCTCTAAAGATTAACAGTTGTCACACACTCAGCTCTTTACAGTAAATGTGGCAATAGAATCAAATCTTTTTCATCCAAAAGCCTAGGCTCCTATCACTTGAAAGGAAACTCTCCTTTAATTGTTAGCAGTATAGAACCTATGACACACAGCAGATCTGTTTCAATTCTGTCCAGTAGAAGGCAATGGCATACATACACTAGCCATTTCATTACTCTATTATTACCCCCAATTTAAGATGGTACTATGTTGTAACCTGTGTCTGTTTAATTCAATCATGGAATTCCTTTCATGGAAACATTTGCTTATTTTACAATATGGGTAAAATTTACTCCTGAGTCCTGAGTAAAGTGGCAGCACAAAGCCTATGCAGCACATAAGTCTCACTTTAAACCCTGATTTGAGAGCTTAACTGGGTCTGAAGTGGTGCATAGGTCTTTTGCTGGCCCTCTGCACAAGGGTGAATTTTATTCTTTGTGATTGTCCAGATATCTTATTGGCATGACATAATTTATACCTACAATGGTATTTCATACTTTGGGAAAGCATCTACCAGTTATTAATGACTGTAGATTTATGCCTCTTAAAATCCACGCTTTGTAGATTTTCACCATTGTTCGTTTTGGAGTATTTCACTTACCTACAGTGCTCTCTTTTCCCTCCTCAGGTGATCCAGTTCCTGCCAGAATGGACGTGCTGACATCACCAAGCACGGGCTTGCACACCATACCAGAAGAAATCCAGTACCCGTATACTAAATTTTCTGAATGGAAGTTCAAGCTGTTTAAAGTGAGATCATTTGAAAAAGCACCTTCTGTGGACAACCAAATAGCAAATAAAGAGAAAGCAGAGAAGGAGGCTTCTTTGGACAAAGGCACTCTGGTGCAGATGGATGTGGCAGTTCCCATGGCAGAAAAGCCACTTCTGGCAGATACAGACTTAAATCACAATAAGCAGGCTCTTGAAAAAGATGCTGACAACCTGAAAATACAAGAGAATGCAGCTCATCAAGCAAACCTGCAGCAGCTCTGCCGCATCTGTGGAGTTTCATTTAAAACTGATCGCTACAAGAGAAGTTATCCAGTGCATGGACCAGTGGACTGTGAAACTCAGGGACTTCTGAGAAAGAAAGAGAAAAGAGCAACATCTTGGCCGGATCTTATTGCCAAGATTTTTAAGATTGACGTGCGAGGAGATATCGACACAATCCACCCCACT
This sequence comes from Dermochelys coriacea, assembly GCF_009764565.3. Lineage (NCBI taxonomy): Eukaryota > Metazoa > Chordata > Testudines > Dermochelyidae > Dermochelys > Dermochelys coriacea. The sequence goes on from NC_050073.1 coordinate 47,899,683, forward strand.
CGGTTTTGTCACAACTGCTGGAGCATCATCCACAGAAAGTTCAGCAATGCCCCATGTGAAGTGTATTTCCCGAGGAACAGCACCATGGAGTGGAAGTCCCACTCCTCAAACTGCACTGTTTGTTATACTGCTCGTCGTGGGGTCAAGAGAAAGAACCAGCCATCCAATTTACAGCTGGGCAAAAGGCTCAAGATCATTGCAGAACGTGCCCGAAAAACTAAAGGTGTAAAAAAACAAGTACAGGTGAACAACAAAAACCTTATGAAAAAGATTGCCAACTGCAAGAAGATACATCTTAGCACCAAACTTCTAGCAGTTGACTACCCTGCAGATTTCGTTAAGTCCATCTCTTGCCAGGTCTGTGAGCATATTCTGGCAGACCCAGTGGAAACAACATGTAGCCACTTATTCTGTAGAACCTGCATCCTTAAGTGCATCAAAGTTATGGGCAGCTATTGTCCCATCTGCCGATACCCTTGCTTCCCTACCGACCTGGTGAGTCCAGTGAAATCCTTCCTGAACATCCTCAATTCCCTGGCTGTGCGATGCCCAGTGAAAGAATGTGATGAGGAGGTTTTGCTGGGCAAATACTGCCATCATTTGTCCAGCCACAAAGAGGTGAAAAGGAAAGAGATTTACATGCATGTAAATAAAGGTGGCCGACCAAGGCAACATTTACTCTCATTGACCAGGAGAGCGCAAAAGCATCGTCTGAGAGAACTCAAGCTTCAAGTCAAAGCTTTTGCTGAGAAAGAAGAAGGAGGTGATATAAAGGCTGTGTGCCTAACTTTGTTCCTGCTGGCTCTGAGAGCAAGAAATGAACACAGACAAGCAGATGAGTTGGAAGCTATAATGCAAGGAAAGGGATCAGGGCTTCACCCAGCTGTTTGCCTGGCAATCCGAGTCAACACCTTTCTCAGCTGTAGCCAGTACCATAAAATGTACAGAACGGTAAAAGCTATAACTGGGAGGCAGATCTTCCAGCCATTGCATGCTCTCCGCACTGCTGAGAAGGCACTCTTGCCAGGTTATCATCCATTTGAGTGGAAACCCCCCTTGAAAAATGTGTCCACTAATACAGAAGTGGGAATTATAGATGGGCTGTCAGGCCTGCCACACTCAGTTGATGACTACCCAGTAGACACGATTGCCAAGAGGTTTCGATATGATGCAGCCTTGGTTTCTGCCTTAATGGACATGGAGGAAGACATTTTGGAAGGCATGAAAGCACAAGAGCTGGATGACTACTTGAATGGCCCATTCACTGTTGTGGTGAAGGAATCTTGTGATGGGATGGGAGATGTCAGCGAGAAGCATGGAAGTGGACCAGTTGTCCCTGAAAAGGCAGTTCGATTTTCTTTCACACTCATGAACATCACTATAGCTCATGGTAATGAAAATGTAAGGATCTTTGAAGAAGTCAAGCCCAATTCAGAGCTGTGTTGCAAGCCCTTGTGCCTTATGCTGGCTGATGAATCGGACCACGAGACTCTGACAGCCATCCTGAGCCCTCTCATAGCAGAAAGAGAGACCATGAAAAGCAGCATTCTGCTTCTTGAAATGGGAGGCATCCTCAGAACATTCAAATTCATCTTTAGGGGTACGGGGTATGATGAGAAACTTGTCCGTGAAGTGGAAGGCCTTGAAGCCTCAGGCTCTACTTACATATGTACGCTTTGTGATGCAACCCGCCTGGAAGCCTCTCAGAACTTGGTCCTCCACTCCATAACAAGAAGTCATGCTGAAAACCTGGAGCGGTATGAAGTATGGAGGTCCAACCCATATAATGAATCTGTTGATGAGTTACGTGACAGAGTGAAGGGTGTTTCTGCCAAACCTTTTATTGAGACTGTTCCTTCCATAGATGCATTGCATTGTGACATCGGCAATGCAGCTGAGTTCTACAAGATATTCCAGTTTGAGATAGGTGAGGTGTACAATAACCCTGACATATCTAAAGAAGAGAGGAAGAGGTGGCAGTCGACTCTTGACAAGCACCTTAGGAAGAAGATGAACCTGAAGCCCATAATGAGGATGAATGGAAACTTTGCTAGAAAGCTTATGACCAAAGAGACAGTGGAAGCAGTATGTGAATTAATAAAGTGTGAGGAAAGGCATGATGCACTAAGAGAACTGATGGACCTTTACCTTAAGATGAAACCAGTGTGGAGGTCTTCATGCCCAGGCAAAGAGTGCCCAGAATTGCTGTGTCAGTATAGCTTCAATTCACAACGTTTTGCTGAGCTCCTGTCCACAAAGTTCAAGTACAGATATGAGGGCAAGATTACGAATTATTTTCACAAAACTCTTGCTCATGTTCCTGAAATTATTGAAAGAGATGGCTCCATTGGTGCCTGGGCAAGTGAAGGGAACGAGTCTGGAAACAAATTATTTAGGCGTTTCCGAAAAATGAATGCCAGGCAGTCAAAATGCTACGAAATGGAGGATGTCTTGAAGCACCACTGGCTGTATACATCTAAGTACCTGCAGAAATTCATGAATGCCCATAATACATTGAAAAGCCAGGGCTTCACAATCGATCCAGGGCAGAGTTTTGAAGACTCTCTGCCATTGGAAGACTCTTTAGAAATGACTGATTCTATGGAATTCTAAACATAACGATCATTTGAATTGGGTTTGCAATTAAGTCTTCCTAGACGGGGTGCAGTAAGGCCTGCAAATATCACTTTTACACTGAGTGTTAAAGGTAATCTGTCCCTGCTCAGAGGAGTTTGGTAAACATCTGTATGGTAGTTTCCAGAAAATGGTAATGCAGAGTAACTGGTTGGTATCATTTTCCAGCCATTTTGTGAGGTAAAAGTGGAAAGAAAGGTGGTTAATTTACTTTGGTCTCAGATTATTGTTTAATAAATAGCCAAAGTGAACCAAAGTTTTTAGACTATCTGATATGTGTGAAATGAAGAGGATTCAGAAGAGTTATGACAGTTACAAAGAAAGTGAGGATGGGTTTTTTCTGTTTGCATCATTGCATTTTATTTACTATTTAAGAATAGTTTTCCTTTTTTTAATTGATGGCCTCTTGCTTCTTAAAAGTAAAGATTCAACATAGAGACATTTAGACAACCATTCTGAAGTACAGAGTCAGTATTTTTTGTATAACACATTGAGTCAAGCTCCAAAGGTTGACCTCACCAACAGTTTAAAATATTATTATTTTATTTAACATTTACATTGTGGTAGTGCCTAGAGACCAATCAGGTGTGGGGCTCATTGTGCTAGGTACTGTACAAGCACAGAGAAAAATTAGTCAGTATTTTAAAATAATAATTATAACCTAGTCAATTTATTCTATAATGCAAGCTTGTGCATAAGCTTTGAAATCAGACCTTAAAATGAAATATTTTTTGTCTCTGTACATTGTATACTTTCAAGCTTTGTTATAAATTTTGCTAACAGCTGGCACCCATGAGGCATTTTGTTCAATTGGCAATCTGTACTTCCAAGATTAGATCCTAACTGGTATATATCATCTTAGCTCCACTGGGTGAAATCCAATGAAGACAATGTCACAATTCATATTGACTTCAACAGAGGCAGAATTTCTCCTATTGACCTTAATGAAGCTACACTTATATACAGCAGCCAAGGATCTGGCCTATAGTGGTTCCCCAGTTCCATATATTACTATTATGCTCTTCTATAGGGTATATTTCACAGACTAAGGGAACCTTTTATTGCGTTCTAGTCCTGGTTCTGATATTGACACTGCTGTCTGGAGCATGTCATTTAATATCTCTGCCTCAGTTTCCATACCTATAAAATGGAAATAGTTTTTACCTATCTCACAGGCAAGTTGAGATAATTATTTAGTCAATAATGGTGAACTGATTTGAAAATGAAATTGCTATTTAAGTGCTAAGCATTATTACATCAATATTTAGACAGCTCATAAGAATAGTTTACATTGTACTGGGGCATTTAAATGGTGGCAGTTTTCTTGTACACTGATATTGCTAGATGCTTATATATACATAATAAAAATAGATCAGATAGCACGGAACACTTGACTCTTACAGGTGATAAATATCTTTAATAGTGACCATGGGTAAAATGATTTTAACATATTATTTAAATTCATATTTTTCATTTCATTTTAAATTCATATTATTTAAACATGAATATATATTAAAAATATTGTGAAATTTGGCAACCAAATTATTCCTGAACATACTCATTAAATTAATAGCATAGTTTTATGACAAAGCACTTAAGCACATGCTTAATTTTAAACATGTGAATTGTCCCATTAAACTCAGTATGACTATTCAGAGGATTAAAGTTAAGCATGTGCTTAAATGTCTTGCTGGTTGGGGTCCAAATTTGGGAGACTTTTTTTAATTAATTGAATAATTTTTTTTTAATTATAAAATTAATCAGATCTATCCTTCAGGAAATATAATTCAAAAGTACCTAAATGACTGGGAGTTATGCTCCAAAACACTTATGCACTTTTGATAATCCCACACTGAATGCTCGTTACACAATGATTAGCTGAGGTATTTTGATATTTGGAGAATTATATATGACACAGGATTAAATGCACAAATAACTACTGCACATGTTTTTTTTTAAGCAATTCAATTCTGCTTTTATTTTCTGTTTTGACATTACATTTGGCTCATTGGCAATTAAACTGTAAAGAAGCTAATAGTTTTTATCTTTTGTAGTAGTTTTTAGTTCTGATTATATACTGTATCTTTTAGAATTTGGTATTTACCATTTATAGACAATTTATAGGGAGAATTAAGTGCTAGTAATTCCTAAATATATTTTAGTGTTATTCTGACTGATTATTCTGATTTTATTGGATACAATATCTACTTCTCATAAAAGAGTTTTATAAATTAGATTTCACACTTCATATCATTTCCTTAAACAAACTTTAAGCATTCCATCAGAACTTTGGGTTGCCAATTTTTAATACAGGGTTTTTTGGAAATTACATGCTTCCAAATAATTTTTCAGAAGTACTGCAAAAAATGGTGCCTTTTATATATGTTGCAGTATAATTTTCCATTTATAGCATAGTGCTGATTTTGATCATTTTAATTCTTTTTCTTCCCAAATCAATTTTTTAACTCTTTATAGACTATAACAGATATTTTCCATAATGTATAAATGTCAGTTTTACATAATGTAGCAATCTTTTCTAATACATTCAGAAACCAACTCAAACAATATTTTTGGTTTGTTTTGGAAATATTTCATCATGCAAATATGTTGTATCCATTTTTTTGCATGTTTATTTGCTGTGATTATCATATACTGTGTGTTTTATACTTGAATCTGTTTCAATACCACAGCGCCCAATCTAGCAACCCTCACTCATGGTGAAATTCATTCCTTTGCTGAGGACCAGCATAAGGCAAATGCAACATTTAAGACTAGTCCTTAAAGTAGGGTTCAAATGGGATTTAAGTAGTGTATGCTAGCCCTCTGCACAGGAGTAGAGTGACCAGATGTCCCGATTTTATAGGGACAGTCCCAATTTTGCGGGCTTTTTCTTATATAGGAACCTATTTCCTCCCACCCTCGTTCTGATTTTTTACACTTGCTATCTGGTCACCCTACACAGGAGTGAATTTCACCCACAAGTAGTCCTTACTCACACATGTAGTTCCATCCAATTCAATGGGCCAAATTCTGCTCCTTTTGCGCAAATTATCTCAGTAATTTTACTGAAATTCTCAAATCAAAAAATGACTTCAACAAACTGCTTATGTAAAAGCAAGTGGGTTTTGACTCATTGACTTCAACAGGACTAAGCAAGGATTACTCATGCACTTAAGGATTTACAAGACTGGGCACATGATCTGGGGAAGTTCAGTACACTGAACAGTACATAGACTGGGACTTAGGAGTGCAATGGAATTTAAACATATTCTTTTGTGAAATAACCATGTGGAACAAGTTACACTATTAAGCCAGCAAGACGTATTACAAATACTAGCAACTATGTATAGTTTGGCTGGCATTCATCAGAAAGGCAATTGCTATTTTTAATTTTTTTAACAAACTTGAATTTAGTTTCATCTCTTTTTTCCGTTGTTGTCATGTTATTTAAATCAAGAGACTTTCTGCTTGAGATGTTGAACTCATTAAACCAAACAATTTAAATGCTAAACACCTGCTGCAAGTGAAGCTTTTGTACACAGAGTCTAGAAAAACAATACTACAAACACACAGGCGAGCATCTAAATGCAAGTGATTCTTGATTGCTAAAAGGTACACTGTGTTTTCCCTCCATATTTGAGAAATGACCTATCATTAAGCTGTTTGCTTTTGAAGTGGCTTTAAATAAATGGAGACACTTGTATTTATTTTATGCTTTCAAAAATCACATTTTTTTCTACTCTAATAATTAGTATAAACACCTCAGATGATTACTTTGTGGGCAATGGTTTTCTTGTTGTGAAAACTGTATTGAACTCTTGCTGTTTTTTATACAATCTTTCTTTGTTTAAAGTTTCTGTAAGGACTTATTAAAGGCATATTCAGTTGTTGTGCTGTGAAATGTTGTATCTACGGTCCTGATTCTGATCTCAGACCATTTCCCCCACCCATAGGATAATTGCCATTGACTTTAATGGAATCATTCCTGATTTATGCTGGAGTAAAGGACTTCAGAACCAGACTCTAGATATTTGCAACACCATAATTTCTGATTTGAGTAAGATGTTTTCAGTGCATTGTAACACAGCATTTGTCTACGGTTTTTATTGTTACTTCTTGTATCCCAGTTTCTTTATTTTTAAAATTGATTTTAAATAAAGTTCTTAGAAATAAACTTTGGATTTGTATGTTTCAGACAGGTTTTTAGCTGTGCAAACAATTTAATGACAATCATCTTACATTTATTCATTACCTTTCATTCAAATCATGAGTATTTGTCAACATTTACATTATAGTAAAGCAAAAAACCCCGGGCAGGATCAGGGCCCTGCTGTGGTAGTCGTTATACAAACACATATGAAGATTCCCCCTGAAGCCCAGAAGCCCACTCCAGCCCCTCACTCCATAGGGCATTGCATGCACTATAGCACAGTTACAAACTCTTTTACTTTTCTTGGAATCTCCCATTGCTTCATTTAGAAATGACATCTGGTCTCTGTTCAAATTCATCCACCTTGCTCTGACCATGTTCAGTCCTTCTTCAAGTCTCTTCACTGGCTTCCTCACATCCTCTGCTTCAGATTCTAGCTTCCCATCCTTGGCTTCAAAGTCAACTGCAAAAATTAACTCTCACCTACCTCTTAGTTCTTGTCTCTTTTCATTGCCTCCATTGACATTTGACAAAAAATGGTGGGTGGAAAAATTGAGGCAATGTTAAAAAGCATAGCCCAAAGAGTCTCCTGTGATTTTGGATTAGCTTAATTTCTTGGCTGGGTTTCACTCATATACTTATAGCATCAGAAACATTGGGGAACTGGAGGATAAAGAGCGCTTATAAGGAGGTAGAGCCCCTTTCATCTCCAGGGCACTGTTCAAAGCACCAGTTGATGAAATCAGGCCAAATTGTTCTTAGTACTGTCTACATCATACAAATATCAACATCTTAAAACTACACCATTCAGAAAGCAGTAATTGGCCCCTGTGGCAGTCTCAGGAGAGGGACCAAGAAATGAAGATGCTTGGGGTTTGAACTACCTTCTCACCCCAAAAGGTAGTCTTTGTGATGGCGTAACATGCTAGCTTTGTGTTTATGAGTACAGCACAAAGAGACTAAGGTACCTACTACTGCTATGAGGTAAAGAAGTTTATTGGCTCACGTGGTATAGAGTCCTGTGTGTTGGCCCCCCGGCCCCGCTCCCACCCTACAGATATATGTGTGTGTCAGAGATGGAGGTTTATAAACTAATTGGGGCCTATATTTATCAAAAAGTGACTAGTGAGTTTGGGAGCTTCAATTTTTGAGGCCCAAACTGAGATGCCTTAATGGCAATGGGGCCTGATTTTCAGAGGGCTGGTGCTTAGCAATTTCTCAGAAGTCAGTTCCCTTTAAAAAATAATAGAATCATAGAAATGTAGGGCTGGAAGGAACTTTGAGAGGCCATCTAGTCCATCCCCCTGTGCTGAGGCTGGACCAAGTAAACCTAGACCATCCTTGAGAGGTGTTTGTCCAACCTGTTCTTAAAAGCCTCCAATGACTGGGATTCTGCAACCTCCCTTAGAAGCCTATTCTGGAGTTTAAATATCATTACAGTTGGAAATATCTAACCTAAATCTCCCTTCCTGCAGATTAAGCCCATTATTTCTTATCCTGCCTTCAATGGACACAGAGAACAATCGATCATCATCTTCTTTATAACAGCCCTTAACATATTTGAAGACTGTTATCAGGTCCCTGCTCAGTCTTCTTTTCTCAAGACTAAGCAAGCCCAGTGTTTTTAATCTTTCCCCATAGATCAAGTTTTCTAACCCTTTTATCATTTTTGTTGCTCCCCTCTGGCCCCTCTCCAATTTGTCCACAAATTGTGGCATTTAGATATTGCTTGTAATTATTAGAATTGGGAGCACTGGCTGTTGGGAGTCTGAAAGGACAGGAAAGAGGTGGGAGGAGTTGAAGAGGATGAGGGAGAGCTACTGAGGTTGCAACAGCAGCTTGGAAAAGAGGTTTCCACTTTAAAAAATAAAGTCCTGTTGAAGTTTGTTAGTACCTTGCCTGGCTACTATAACATTTTGGAGACGAGGATGGATTTTCTGCCTCTGAACCCACCTGCACCCTTTCTACAAAGCCCAGGTGAGCCTCCAATTGCTTTTACTGCTTGGATCCATATGTCTGAAATTTATCTGCTTGCAATCAGTGCTACAGAGATTTCTGAAGTAAGAAAGCGTGCTCTGCTAACCCACTGCCTTGGAGCAGAAGGGCAGCATATATTTTACACTTTTTCTTCACAGCTCCTCTTAAAATCATAGAGAAGAAGGGACTTACACCTATCGACTTTCTGATGGGTGGGTATGGAATGCTTCTTATCTTACACCTGCCTATGCACCAAGAGGAGATTATGCCAACACCCAGTCTGCATTGGATGATTTCACCATAGTATCAACACAACAAGACATTGCACTGGAACTGGGGCTTGAGAGATGGCCTGTCAGACCCAGACAACCTCCTATCTGGACTAGAGACTATGTTATGTAGTATCTATAGTGTTTTTAGTGTAATAATTCTGTCAACAGTATAGTGCTTTGTTTCCTATTTGTTCCTGTGGTTAGAACAACGTTTGTTGTATTTGGGAGAGTTTCTAAAGAGAGGAAGGAATGTGGTGTTTAGATGTTGTTTGTAATTATTAGAATTGGGAGTGCTGGCAGTTGGGAGTCTGAAAGGACAGGAAACAGGAAGGAGTGGGGAGGAGTTGAAGAGGCTGACGGAGAGCTACTGAGGGTGCAACAGCAGCTTGGAAAAGAGGTTTCCACTTTAAAAAATAAAGTCCTCTTGAAGTTTGTTAGTACCTTGCCTGGCTACTACAACATAAATGTCACAAGTGACGTACCCAAAAGTGGAGGTACCCATAATCACTAGTTATTTTTTTAAATTGTGCCTGATTGTTTTGTCTGTAACACATGGATTCTTTACAGAAGATTTAAGGCACCTTGGCAGAAAGATGTGCCTTGGAAGCCTGCACTACCACTAATTGTGCTGTACCTGTTCTATAGATAGAGGACATGTCAGACTCCAGGTCCCTTCATAAGCACTAAAATCCATGAATGAGTCTTTTGAGAGCCAATAGCAAAATCGTGTCTCAAAATGATATTGCCCATACTTGTTACAAAACACAGTGGTCAGATAGATGCAGATGTGAAAGAGGCTTACTTACCTATACATTAATATCTGCTGTATTTTATCTTCTTAACCAACCCTATATGAAGAAGGAATATTTTCTATTGATTATCCATCTTTTGGAATGAATCAGTACTTTTTCACAGCACACATCTGCCTTCCACTGGCATTGGAGACACCACAAAATCAATTATGTTCTCTAATCTTGAATGCTACATTAAGCATCTTCACAAACATGACTAATGACCACTGATCTCTTACTTCAGTCCATCTGGGATATTATATTTTATACTGCTTATGACTTCCTTTTCCTGCAGTATTTGTATTTTCTGATTTGTGGTTTGATACCTGTTAAGCTGCCTCTCACATCAAAGCTGGACTCATGGTTTCACTTACCAATTTTCTTCTCTATTTGAAATAAATGCATATTTTAAAAAGGCACCGCACAAATATACAATTTATTAGTACAATGGACTGCGTCACTGGCTGAACAAATGACAAGGCCAGCTTCTGTGCTATTTTTCTCAGAATGCACATCCTGGGAGTGGAGGGGCACAGGGCGGTGAGTAGACAAAAGGGGGCTGTAAACCATTTTTTGTGCCTGGCAGATTCTAATTTTCCATATTATACAGTGCTCTGGAAACTGATATAGACTCCAGTGTAAATTTCAGCAACCCCAGGGGCTATTTTAACATATTGCAACCTCTTCATGTCTGTCAGCGGGCAGCTATGTAGTTCAGAATAGCCTGAGCACAGAGAACTTTGGCCATAACCCCTCCTACCATTAATCATTCCTCTGATGTGATCTCATGCTGCAGGATGTGGTGGTGGCAGTGTGGCAAAAGTCACCTATGCCACCACGGTGCGGGAGTTATTCCCTGGAGATTGTTTGTGGCCGTTTATGTCTCCAGAACAGTGTGGCCTTAGCAGAGTAAAGTTTAACCTACAGAATATGGATATTGGCAGCCAAATTTCTACCAATTTTAAGGGATATTTTTCATGTTCTTTGGAACAACATATTGAGCTTAATTCTGCTCTCATTTATGCTGGCATGAAAAAGGAGTAATATCATTGAAGCCAATGGAGTTACACTAGTGTAAAATTAGTATGAGAGGAGAATCAGGTTGACTCACTTCTGAGTTCTGACCCTTTCTGCACTGCAGCCCCTAACACACTTAGAAACTGAAAACTGACATTTGTTTATTGTAGATCTTTGATTTCCTCTATTGCTTATATGCATACTGAATGTTATTGTTGGGTTGGACATGAATGTCCTTGGTGACTATAGGGTTGCTCAGGAATGTTTGACTACATATGCTGGTTTGTAAGGGTTGCACGTGGCCAGAGCTGCACAGGTTGCTCAAGAATGCTGGTCTGCTCATGTTGTTTTTCCTTTTTATCCAAGGGCCAGACATGTGAGTTGGACTATCAACACACTGCTCTAGTATTGTAGGCTCACAAGTGTTGATCTGATGATATTGATCTTTTTTTAAAGTGAATTGGAACAGTAACAAAAATAAAATAAAATAAATTTAAGACTTATAGGGACTTTACAAACAGGTAATACAAGACACTACAAAAAGTTAATAAAATATTGGGCCAGTCAACCTTGACAGTGACTTTTGCAATCTGAATTCAATCTGCCCATTCTACTTTGAGCACACAACGGTATTAGTTTCCACGCCTCACAATGGCCTATTGGCAAAATGAACTGCTATGAACTACAGTCTATATTTCAATACTTTCACACACTGCAGAGTCATCCTGGGGGTGGGGGCAGGGGGTAGGGGGCAGGGTAAAGAAATAGCAGGGTAGTAGTGGACCCAAAGGAAATGATAAAAGTCCTGTTCAATGTGAGGAACTTCTTTTGAAGTCAACGGGAATTCTGGGCATGGAGCAGCTGCAGAATCAGGCTCTTTATCAGACTTCAGATAGGGATCTCAGACATATATACTATAGCAATTATAGTCATTGTTTGCAAATAAAGACAGAGCTATTTCCAACCTGAGTGTCACAGTACTTAGCTACCCACATAATAGGTGGAAACAAACGTAAAGGCCATTTTTATTATAAACTTTATTAGTTCATTATACATTTTAAAATACAAACACAAATGGCAGGCTGAACAAATTGATCTTTTTTAAATGGGGAGGGCTTGTCCATGAGCCCCACCTTGAAAAATGAAAACAAAACAAATATTTAGGCACCTAAATAAGTGGCCTGATTTTCCGGTGAGCTGAGCTTCCACAATTCCAGCTGGTGCTCATCTGTGGCTGCCCAGCACCTTTCAAAATCAAAATTAAGTCCAAAATTAGGTGCCCCAAAACAGAGGCTTCCCAAATTAGAAAGCCCTTTTGAAAACTGGCCCTTGATGCATTCATATTTTTGATACAATGGGCCTGAACTAACACTGCATTACTCCAATTTAATGAATTAAAATCAGATGACTTAAAATGATGTTAGATTAGTATAAAACTGGAGCAATGCAGTCATGAATTAGACCTTATATTTCTAGTTCTACTGATTGAATAGATTGATTTGCAAAAGCAAAATTGGTAACACTGTGCTTCCCTTTGGACCAGAGTGTTTATTCACACAGGGTAGTGCCTTAATATTCAAATGTTTTCTTTAAAGTCAGTGGGGATATTTATGAAGTAATGTACTATTCTATTTGAGGAAGGCTATCTGAATATGATCCTATGTGTTTGTATAGTGCCCAGCACAATAGGGCACTAATCATGATTGGGACCACTGGATGCTACCACAATACACATAATAAACATTGATTTGTCAGCTACGGTAAACTGAAATAATCTAATAATTAAAATTAATAAAATAAAACACCATTAGGAGCTCTAATATTAAATTCAGTTGCAACCATCATTAACTATCTTTGGTTTGTGATTTCTTCATTCAATCCTAGCTGAACCTTAATCATTAACTCAAATCTACTCAAATAACCTCCGAAGAAAAGATTTTTTCACTGGAGTTGCTATCTTCATGGATGTTTTTCTGCGTAATGGTTTCATAGGTTGTTTTTTCACAGGCAGAACCTTCTTTGGCGTTTGCAGCCCTCTAGCAAGATCAACATGCTCATTGCAGAAGTACTTGATATTTGCCTCTGAAAGACGTATGAGCATGCCCTCAGATAGGTCCATACACTGAGCATGGACCCAATGGCCATCTCCATTGGAACAGTAGATCATAGCTGGCTTGTTGAGTTCAGTCGAATAGAAAGGGACCCAAGTGTTGATGTCAATGTCACAGTTGGCAGAACAGGTGATCCAGTAGCCTGTTTCTGATTCATCTTCTTCATCATCTTCATTATAGGTGTCAATATCATCATTGTCAAAACTATTGGCTTCAGCACTAAAACAGAACTCCTCTGAATCTTCAAATGGAGTGGAGTCCCCTGGGTCTTCTGTAGATGTCTGACTGCAAGTTTGTGCTGCCTCCTCCTCCTCATCTCTCGCTCCTCCACATCTCAAAATGTAAAAGTAGTTTGCATCTGAAATTAGCTGCCTGTTGTCTCCTGGTATACCAAGCAATATGGCCCCATTACCCATATCACTACCAAACCATATCCTGCAGTGTTTAATATCTGGTGTCCAATCTGGGGTCTCCCTTTCCACAATCTCTATGTTGTTATCTTCTAAAGTGATTGTATTACAAAACATCCTCTTCTGGTTGTCACACTGGTAGCCCCCAACCATGACAAACTCTTTACCGCCAGTCTGAGTCACAAGAGCACTGGAGACAGAGATACCCCCAGGCAAGATGGTGCAGCTCACAGCTGGGCTGCCTAGTGGCAGGTCAATTTTTAGTCTATATAAGTTGGGGGGTCTGATGTTATTTTTAAGAGAATGACCCCCTAAGATGTAGATGGTATCATTTCTGGCAATGGAGACATGGAAAGAAAGTCCATCCTGAAGCTCTGGAAGGATGTATGAGGTACAACATCCAAACTCAAAATCAACCAAAAACACATGGGGCATACAGTCTACTACACTATTCCATTTTTCTGTGGTTCTTTGTCCAAGAGGGATGTATGACCTTCCCCCAAATATAACACTCATGCTTTTACCTCGGCTATGAACTACGTTAATGGTATGACCATATCTGGCTTCAGGAACATCCCCGACTAACTCTTTCTCAGTGCATTTAAAGGTGATTTTCTTGCTAGGCTTGCATACTATACCCATAACATAAATCTTATCAGATAGTTCATTGTTTGGCGTTTTCCCACCATGGATGACATATTGGCATTTCTCAGACTCTGTTCTGCCCCTGAGAGCGCAGACAGCAGGGTAACGGAGAGGGGGAAGATAGCAGGAATCCTTAGAGAAAAATGCAGGCTTCAATTTGAGCTCATTTTTTTTTAAGTCAAGGAGAAAAATTCCAGTGGGGCAAGATCTCTTTGGCCAGCCTTTCTGTCCAAAAAAGAAAACTTGCCCATCAAAATTCAGCAGAGAAAAGCCTGGCTGAATCAAGGACGAATTATTAATGGCTGATATCATCTGCAGGGACATTATGTCTGGTGATTGCGTCATGGTACCGTCAGTATCTGAAAAAAAACCATATAGAAAACCACGTCAGGCATGCTTTAAACAATGTCAAGGTGATCAGCTTGGTAACTGACTGACTGATCTTGGACAAACCATGTCAATTCTGTACCTCAGTTTCCCCACCTATAAAATGGAGTAATGATATTTAACTCAGCTTTGTAAAATGCTCTGAGATCTACAAATGAAAGGCGCAATATAAGAGCTATTAAAATCTAAATAAGGAATTATGCCAGAATTGGGTGAATATTGCAAAAATTAACCCCTCTGAATATTTGACTGCATTTGTGACCCTTTTCTGTGAACTTACTAGGTAACAAGCATAACAGAGGAAATGGGGAGAGAATGTTCACTGAAAGGGTGAATACTGCAGAATGTTCATGAAAGGCAAATTCTGAATGAGTAATCATGACTATCTGAACCAGAAACAATTCTCAGAGTCTGCCCAGTCGGAGAACAGAAACATACCATGTGACCCATGTGTTCAATTAAAAGTTTGCATTTTGAATATCAACACTACTTATAGGTGAGCTATAGATCAAGAATTAGTCACAGAAATTATTTGGCGCAACATTTTGAAAAACAAATTAAGCTGAGTAAATCACAATCTACAGAAATCTCCCTCTCCACCTGAATCGCCTGCAAAATCAATTTGTTATGAATTTATTTGTTAGACTCTAACTAGGGTTGCCACCTGTCCAGGTTTTCCCAGGATCATCCTTTTTTTAACATAGCAGCCCTTGGAAATCTGAAAGGGTGCTCAGTACATACTCCCAACTGTCCAGTTTTATGAGCTCAGGATCATCCCAGGTGTACCTAGTGCTAACTACCATGTTATGGTTCACCACATCAGCTTCTCCGGGATGTAGTTTCAAGTTGTTCTATAATTGAAGAAGACTGAGCATAAACAAACTATTTCCTTAAAATGTATTCACAGGTTGAATTTGGTGCTTGGATAATAACTCTGGATTGGACTCTATAACTTTTGCATGTTAAGTAACGTTTACTCCATTAATTGACACTACTCACTTAAGCAAATACCACTTATGTGGGTAAAGGTGGGAGAACCAGGCCCTCCCTGGGCTGTTAGTTTGATCTTTAAATGGACACCATCTCTACCAAGTTTCAGAGTAGCAGCCGTGTTAGTCTGTATTCGCAAAAAGAAAAGGAGTACTTGTGGCACCTTAGAGACTAGCAAATTTATTAGAGCATAAGCTTTCGTGAGCTACAGCTCACTTCATCGGATGCATCCAATGAATGCATCCGATGAAGTGAGCTGTAGCTCACGAAAGCTTATGCTCTAATAAATTTGCTAGTCTCTAAGGTGCCACAAGTACTCCTTTTCTTTTCATCTCTACCAAGTAACTAATCTCAGCCTGTTGCTTGGTTGGTTGCTGAGGTCAGGTTTTCTTGTATTTAGTTACTGCTGGTACTTCAAATGTTAATACAGAATATTTCCCCTACTTGTTCACATTCCCAACCCCAACAGACCTATAGCAAAGCCATTCTGCACCTACACTGCCTGCCAGCCGGGATTGCTTTTAAAGAGACACTTGGAATCACAGCCCTTCTGGGAACTGTAGTTCTTTCTCTCTCCTTCGCTTCAATCTCCCAATAGGAACCTGCCCGGCGGAGGGAACTACATTTCCCAGCAGCTGCCTGAGCCGCAGGACGTTGCCGCTTTGCCGTGGCCTCCGCAGCGTGGGTTTCAGGTAGGGGAGTTGTCAGAGCTGGGGTGTGAAGGGTTAAGCTGCCGGCTCGTGCGGTGAGAGCAGAGGTCTGGTGAAAGCCGTGAGATGGGAGAGGAGGGAGGCTGCAGACCGACCTGGGCATGGGGGTGGGAATCCCTCCAGGCGTTTGTCAACATCATGTCAGGGGCAGGGGTGGCTGCTCGACCGCCTCCCAGCTTCAGATCGCAGCGTGCATTGTCCCGGAGGCAGGGCAGGCCTGTCTGTTTTGGGCTCTGCTTCTGGCTAGGATGCTGACCTGGCACTGGGGGCAAGTCACTTGGCTGCCTTTGTGCCTTAGTTTCCCCAGGATAGTGTACGTGAAGATATCACACTGCAGGCTGCACTCCTGGCCAGGCGGAGGGGGTATCTCCTCTCCATTTCTCTCCCTGAAGCTCCTAGTACATGCTGGATGCCATAGAGACTGGTTCATTTTCCTTGCCCTATTTTGCACAGTGCTGCGAGCAGGGAAGGGGGCAGAGCACAAAGACGCTCCATGTAGTTTGGGTCAGCAGTTTTCAACCAGTGTCCCGGGCCCCCTGGGGGGCCACGAGCAGGTTGAGGGGGTCTGCCAACCAGGGCTGGTGTTAGACTCACGGGGGCCCAGGGCAGAAAGCTAAAGTCCAGCCATGCAGGGCTGAAGCCCTTACCCTCGGCCCTGCCACCTGGAGCTTAAGCCAAAGCCTGAGCACCTTAGCTTCGCGGGGCCCTGAGCAACTGCCCTGCTTGCTACCCCCTAACGCCAACGCTGGTTTTTATATGCAGAAAAATAGTTGTTGTAGCTGTGGAGTTTTTATAGCATGTTGGCGGGGGGGGGGGGGGGGGGCTCAGAAGGAAAAAGGTTGGGAAGCCCTGGTCTGGGTTACAAAAACTTAAACTCCAATATGCTGATGGGAAAATCTAGTTTTGTAGGTTTTTCCTTCTTCCCCTTAGTCATATTGTTTAGAACAGGGATCAGCAACCTTTGCACATGGTGTGTCCGGGAAATCCGCTGGCGGGCTGGGATGGTTTGGCCGATCGCAGCTCCAGGCCATTGGGGGCTGCAGGAAGCAGCGTGGGTCGAGGGATGTGCTGGCCACCGCTTCCCGCAGCCCCCATTGGTCTGGAAGAGTGAACCGCTGCCAATGGGAGCTGCGATTGGCCGAACCTGCGGATGCTGCAGGTAAACAAACTGTCCCGACCCACCAGTGGATTTCCCTGACGGGCCACTTGCCAAAGGTTGCCGATCCCTTGTTTAGAATATGGACTGAACTTGGTGTAAACATGATATTGGCCCATCCAGGCATCAGAAAGATACTTGTGGCAGAGTAAATAAAATGCTTGCTTGTGGATTACAATTCACAGCCCCCTATTAAATAATCTGGAGTCTGCGAGTGAGGAAACATTTAAGTCCAAAAATGACTCTATTCTCCATACACACAAAAGATCTGATGTACTGTAATATTTTTCAGTGAAAATCCATTTGAACATTGAGAAATTTGAGAATTCACAATAAAAATATGGTAAAATTTATTTAAATGCGTGAGCCAAATTCATGTTAGACTTAATGTCACCATATGGGGTTATGAAGGTCCTAGAGGAGGAGGTCATAGTAGTTCAGGGAGGAATTTGACCCACAGTATCAAACTGCCTGTGTTCAGTAGCTAATCACCTTCTGTTTGGTTTGAAAATCCCAAGTTGTTTTTTGTTTGTTTTCATATTGTGCTCAATTTCTTTGTTGTTTGTATTTGTTATTTGCCTTTGTCATTCACTACCTGCTTCTTTGAGACAGGTTCTAATGAAATGTTTTGCATTTGCTTTCTTTATTCTAAATCCTCACTTTAAAATAATGTGTAAATTTACAAAACATGTTGGAATATAACACTGAAGGGTCCATTCTTCCATTCACCTCTGGAGATCAAAGAAATTAGAGATGGAAAAGACTGACCAGTTTATTTGCATTATCCTTTTGTTGTAACAGGATTGTGCCATTCAATCATAGAATCATACAAATGTAAGGCTAAAAGGGACCTCGAGAAATCATCAAGGCCTGACCCCTGAGCTGAAGCAGGATTAAGTATATGTAGACCATCCCTGACAGGTGTTTATGTAACCTGTTCATAAAAACTGCCAGTGATGGGAATTCCACAAACTCCCTTGGAAGACAATTCCAGAGCTTAGCTACTCTTGTAGATAGAAAGTTTTTCTTAATATCTAACCTAAATCTCCCTTGCTGCAGATTAAGCCCATTACTTCTTGTCCTACCTTCAGTGGACATGGAGAACACAGGGAGATGGATTGAGGTGATGGCAGGCACAAACCTTGACAGAAACAAAGCTTGTTGGTTACAAGTTTTTTTTGTTAAATAAACCACTTAATTTTCCTTTCCCCTTGTCATCTCCCAACAGCAATTACTAGCTTAAATTCCAGAGATCTCACACCCCTCATGTCCAACATTAGACACCTGCATTCTGCATAAGTGAGCGGTTCAATGAGTAAAGGAGAGAAAGGTTTCATATAAGAAGAGAGGGTGGTGGTTCAGGAGTGTTCCATGGATATGTTCCATGGGTAGGGGGCAAGATAGAAGATGATTGTGGGGGGAAATGGACAAACGAGTATTTGTCCTGGCACCACTGGTGTAGCAGAAGATGGGGTGGGAAGGACACCATAAGTAAGGCTACGATTTTTTCATGGAGGTCGCAGAAGTCATGGAATCCGTTACTTCCAGCGAACTCCGTGAATTCAGCCCTGTCAGCCGGAAGCTGCAGAGTCCCCATGCCGCTCCCTATGGCTGCGAGTGTCAGGGCCCCACGGAGTTCCCAGCCGCTATGGGCAGCAGGGCCACAGCTCCTGGCTGCAGCGGGCAGTGGGGAGACCCTGCAGCTCCACGTGGCCGCGGGTGCGAAGGGCCCCCAGAGTACCCAGCTGCCATGGGCAGCGGGGCCGCAGCTTCTAGCTGCCGTGGGTGCGGGGCCACAGTTCCTGGATTCTGTGTGCAGCGAGGGACCCCAGAGCTCCCAGCCAACACAGGCAATGGGCCACAGCTCCTAACCTCAATGGGGCCCCTGCAGCTTCCGGCCAATCAGGGTGTGGGGGCTCCCCAGCTCTGAGCCGCCATGGTGCTGGGGGTCCTTCAGAGCTCCCAGCCTCTGCAGGTGGCAGGGGTACCTTGGAGCTCTGAGGTGGGAAACTCTGGAGCTCCGAGTCCCCATAGGCGGTGTGGGCACCCAGAGCTTGGAGCAGCCCCCGCAGCTGCCCAACCTCTGCAGGTGGTGTGGGACCCCACAGCTGGGCTCCCCATTTTGTCAGGGTTATTTTTAGTAAAAATCAGGGACAAGTCATGGGCTTCTGTGAATTTTTCTTTACTGCCCGTGACCTGTCTGTGACTTTTACTAAAAATATCCATGACAAAATCTTAGCCTTAACTATAAGAGACAAGGGTGGATAAGTTGGGTGGGGGCAGAGTTATGTAGGCAGTGTTGCCAAATCTTGCGATTTTACTGTGATTGTTATGCTATCTAGTATTTTTATTAAACCCCAGCTTCAGGTCACGT
This sequence comes from Dermochelys coriacea, assembly GCF_009764565.3. Lineage (NCBI taxonomy): Eukaryota > Metazoa > Chordata > Testudines > Dermochelyidae > Dermochelys > Dermochelys coriacea. The sequence continues at coordinate 47,919,307 of NC_050073.1, forward strand.
GGTTTGATGAGAATCTCAGTTTTCATTTTAAAAGAAAAAGTAAATTTGTAGCCCTCATAGTCGCAAGAAAATTGTGAAAGCGTGATCTGTGTGCATGCTAAAGGCTCAAAAGCCAGAAGAGAAATAAAAAGAACCTTGAATATATTACGTTTTAAAATCTTATGATTTTTTGGGACTTGAGTCATTATTTTTGAAGGCTTGGGACTGGCAATACTGTGTAGGGTATAGAAAGTGTTAATAAGAAGCTTGAATTTGATGTGATTGAGAAGGGAGAATAAGTGGAGGGATTCAAACAGGAGTGTGTCTACAAGAGGATAAAGAATAAAGGTGCTTTTTAAAACTGAGTTGGCTGAAATGATTTGAAATGTCCTTTCGTGCCTACTGGATACAGATCTGCACCTTTAAAATCATGTTGTGGGGGTTGTATTAGAACCTAGGGGGGAGCCTGTGTTACCAACATGTCCAGCAAAAATGTCGTTGTTTTTTCAGAAATATCCGCTGAAAAGCTTGGGATGTATAGTTTTGAGATAACTGTTTTTTTTCCTTAACTGTGTCCTCTTTGACTATAAATGCTGTTTGATTGGTCACCTAAGTCACATGATAATGTTTCTGCTCTCCAATTGGATGACTGAAGCAATTTAAATAGAAGAATAATGAATAACAAGCATTGCTATTTAGTATACATTTTCAAATATATAATTATTTGGGCTAAAATTCATAAAAAGTTTAGTACTCACAGCTGTTTTCACAAATACCTGGTAGCTGTCTGGATACTAAGTTGCAAATAATGAATATGACCCCATGGATCTAGTGAACCAACTCAGCTTCTGGACACAAACAGATTTGCAAAGCACTGTATTTGCTATTTGAACAGCTTTGATTAGAATGTTAGACTGCTGACTCTCTAGAGTCTTAATTGGTAAATGCTCCCTCTACTGTTTCTTGAATTCTCCCCTCAGTCTGCAATTACTGGTATCTTGGCAGGAACACAGGTAGGTGCTTAGTGCAGGGATTAAAAACTACTTTGCAAGATTACATTTATTTTCCTCTCTGATGGTTTTGCCATTGCAGCATTTTGTTCAAAAAGATGAACCCAGGGCCTTCTGAAGGACCTGGGGCTAACACCCCACAGCACACACCCAAGACTTGTAGGCTGAGAAGGAAATGTAACTTCTAAATTCTTTAGGATCAGATTCCCATCTGGACCCCCCCCAGACAGCTCTAGTCTAAACCAACCAACTACTGAGGCGTGTAGATAACATTTATCAAAGCTCTCTCTAGCTTTGGCACCCAGGGTTTGTTTGGGTAAAACAATAAACATATTAGACCTACCTGGCTGATGGAGGGTTTTTGCTTCCTCCTGAAACCTTTGTTTGTAACGGGGATTCGAAAGCTCAGCACTTGTGGAATCTTCTGTGACTGCACAAAGAGGGGCTGTGGCATGGACAAGCAGGCAGGCAGAAGGTATGTATGCTTAGCTTGCAGATGTGCTCCTTAGTACTCCTCTAATGTGGCTAACTGTCTGTGACCGTTTTTTTTTTTTTCTTCAGATGGTGCAAAAAGAAATCCATCTTGCACCTTTACAAGTTTAACCTGTTCATGCCTAGCCAGCTCAGAGTGACAGTAGACGTCTGTTATTTAGATTGTAAATTCATTGGGGGCAGATGCTGTTTTTTATTTTATATTTGTACAGTGACCAATCCAGCGGGGTCTGATTTTTGTTGTGGCTTTTGGATACTACTGTGTGATAAAGTCACTGCTAAATTCAAAGACAACGTTTGGAATTCTAATATCTACAAACTTAAACAACCTCAACATTTTGATTGGAATATTTTTTCCCCCTTGGTATTCTCAGGCTATAAATAGATTATGACATTGAAACTGAGTAAAAGAAGTAGTAAGTTCATGCAACCCAGTAAGTGAAGGCTTAAGTTCTGTTTCAAAGCCCATTGAAGTCAATAGAAACTTTTCCATTGATTTCAAAGGACGCTGGATCAGGCTCCAAAAGAATATTAGTACTCTGCACACTTCTGTGGCACTTTTCATCAGAGTTCCTCAGAATCCTTTTCACACAAACCGTAATGAAGCCTCCTAACTCCCCTGAGAATAGATCCCTTTTACAGATGGAGTAACTGGGGCTCAGAGAGGGTAAGTGACTTGCCTATATGATCACTCAGCAACTCAGTGTTCGCAGGAACAGAGTTCACAGCTGCCTCACCAGCTCCCTTCTGTGGTTGGCAAGGGATCATTTCAGCTACCACTGAAATACAGCAGCCTCTGAAGGTGGGACACAGCAGCTATTTTACATCACAGAGCAACTCCACACAACAGTTAAGAACAATCTGGTATCTATTGGGGTGACCAGATGTCCCGATTTTATAGAGACAGTCCCGATATTCAGGGCTTTGTCTTTTATATAGGTGCCTATTATTCCCCTCCCACTGTCCCGATTTTTCATACTTGCTGTCTGGTCACCCTATGTCCAATTGAAAGTGCAGAGGGAATTTAAATGGAAAGAGCCTGAATTGGAATTTGGCCAGGACATCAGGGTGAATACACTCTTGTAAAAAGTGCCAGGAGACCTTTAATGACTATAATGCAGACATAAGGGTGGCTTTATGTCTTATCTGAAATATGGCACCTCCAGCAGCACAGTGTCCTCTAACACCCATGTTGATACATTGCTTCAGTGCTGACACTCGGAGGCCATCATATTAGTAAAGATGGACTTGAACCACTATGTTGAGATCCAGAATTGAACTTCCCCAAAATTCTGGGCTGTTCAGATCAGATTCATTTCTATTCCAGTAGCACCTAGATGAGATTTGTCAGTTTTCCATCTAAGTATTGACCCAGCCTGACCTTCTTTAGTTTGTATGATCAGAGGAAAAGTTGGTCTGACTGCAGAAGTGGTGCACAGATGTCAAAAGAAAATGTCAGTTTTTTTCTAGTGCCTCACCTCATATTTTAGATTAATTTTACTCTCCCTGTGTCAGTTAGTGTGTCTTGTCCTTAGAAAATGCTTGTCTTTCTGACATGATTAATTTGGCTCAGAGGAAAGGGAGGTTAAACTTTGCCTGCAACAAAATGCTAATCAGAAGTACTGCCCTACTGGATGAGAACAATGGTCTTTTTAGTCCAGTTGCTTTTCTCCACCAGTGATCAGCTCCTTCAGAGGAAGGGGCATGAAATCCTGCAATAGGTAGTTTTAGAGTCACCTGTCCACAAGGGAAATCTCAAGAATCCTGTACACAATTATGTGTGCTGAGATTCCTAACATGAAAACGTTGGATTCTCCTCCTGAATTTGTTTGGCAAATAAAGGCATAGTACCATACAAAAACTGTATCCATTTAACAGACCCATTCCTTTAAAAATAGTATTTTAATAAAATGAATTTAGATAGCAGGTCTTTACCTGGTTACTTGATATCCTGGACATATTGTTTCAATTGGTTTATTTCTTCTATGGGAATTCATTTGAAATATGTCTCTTACATTTAATACAGGATCCTTCATTCCAGATGATTCCAAATTGCTTTACAAATTTCAAAAAACATCTGCCAATGACATGCAGTCACCTCTGAGGTGGAAATCATCAGTTGGCTAACCGTGCACTGCAGTAATATACAGCAATTTGCTATGGAGAGTGAAGGATGTCTTATTTAATTCTGAGAGGGCTGTAGAGCTGACACTGGCTCTGGTGAAAAGTAACATGATGTCCTTAATGACTCAGAACAGTGCCCTTTAACACTATACCTTAAGGGGCATCAAAGCTGTCCCTTGGGTATGGCGAATTGGGGCGACCACTCCGAGCCCCAGGCTTTGAGGGGCCCTGTGGACCGCCAGTGCAATTGGCTGTTGCCGGGCATGGTCGGTCCTGAAAGTGACGGATTCATCACTTTCTCTCCGGGCCCTGCACCTGCCTAGGGATGGCCCTGCTGGGCATTCATCACTGACATGGGTTATGTCTATACTGTCTGCAGCAGTGAGTCTCAGAGACGAACTCGGGCTTGTGGCGCCGGCGCTATAGCACTAAAAATAGCAGTGTAGACTTTTGGGCTCAGGCTCTGAAGCCCAGGGAGGGGGGTTGGTCAAGCTCCAGGCCAAGACTCAATGTCTGCACAGCTATTTTTAGCTCTGTAGTGCGAGCCCCATCAACCCATATCTATTGACCTGAGCTCTGAACTCGCTGCTGTACTGTTGCTCACTGTGTAGATGTACCCAATGTGAAAGAATGCCCAACTGCATTCGCAACATCACCTTTTGAAGCAAATGAGTTTCTCTGGAGGCCTCCCATACCAGAGCTGATGAAATCCACCAGTGCGTAGTCTCTGAGATCTGAAAAGGTCATACCTCATGGGACTGTGACTAAAAAACAAGTTTGCTGCACACAAAATTTACCCTTGTAGCCAGCCCAATTCTTTTATTTCTCTAAATAATCTTTTAAGTAGGCAGCACTGTCAGAGCCATTTGGAATGCACAACAACTAATTAGGCACTAAACTCAGGCAATATTTCCACAATCAAATGAGAGCAATATGGTTGCTTGCAGTTAAAGTTCTTAGATAGTAGGGCATCTGCAAAGATGAGATTTAGGGCTAGGTATTATTAAAACACAAGCAAATCCCAGTCAAGTAAATATGTGCTGTACACATGTGCATCTAAAGGCCTGCTCCTGCTCCCACTAAAGTCAGTAGGAAACTTCCAGTGACTTCAGTGGGATCAGGCCTCTAGCTCTTGAAAACAGTTTGAACTGAAACAAGAAACATCCAAAAATCATTTGAAAGTTTTTCTCCTTCATAACTTCATAACAGAAACATCCATGCTTTGAGTTCGTTCATATAGTTCAGTTGATCTGCACCTGCTCATAACCAGAGGCTTAGGGTCTTCTTTAAAGTTCATTCCAGGAGCTACTGTCTAGCTGCAGGTGGCTGGGGGTAGGGGAAGGAGGTAGGTAGGGCAGGATTGTAAACAAGGAGGGGAGGGAGTTTTTCTGTACAATTGTAGTGTTGCAATCCAACCAATATGTCAAACTGCTATAGAGGAATGTAGTTTTTAAAAAGTTGTTGCTCCTGTCTTGAGAAAGTTAGGGATCCCTAAGCATGACATCCCTCTTATACCTCTTTTATTCTTTATTCTCTTGAGATACCATGCTGTAGTGACTATTATGATATATGGAATCAGTTTAAGCTCTTCTTCAACAGGAAGAAAAAAAGCTACAACTACAGACAAACAAGCTTCCATTCAGCTTGAGTTCCACCTTTGTCTCTATTGTTTACCAGGGACCACACCCTGTTTGGAACTATACAGCACACAGGACCATCTAGAGGCTGAATGATATACTGTGAGTAAACATATTACAGGGACTGCCATTCTGGACCACAGCTTTCTGAGGAGTTTGTCACTGAGGTTCTTGAGCTGTCTAGTAGGCAGGGATAGGATTGTGAAATGCAGGGTACTTATGACCCATCTGTCAGTTGCACCATGTTATGAAGCACACTTGCTTAGACTAACATTTACTTCTTCCCTACAGAGACCTGATGCTAACTAATTGTTTATTTCAATAATAATTATGTTGTAGCAAATCCATAGCCACCTAAGACTTCATGGTGACCTCCATGCTGATCACCATTGTGACAGTGCGGACAGAACTCAGACACTCTTGCTTCAGAAGCATAGGGTAAATGAGAAATGTCTGTATGTGTTAACAGTATAGGGTCCATGAGACACAGTTCAGCTGTCCTGATTCTATGCAACAGAGGACAGTGGTACATTATCCTCATTAAGGAGGTCATAACAATATCTATATCCATCTATCTCTCTATCTAATAATCTATGGGATTTCTATGGTATTCATGTCAAAGAGGTAAATTGTGACATTACAGTCTGCCCTGTGTAAGGGACAGCATATCGTTGCACAGCCACTAGAGGAGCCTGGGAGGGACAGTGTTACTCAGGGAGGTACGATTTCCGTCTGGTCAGCCTGCTGCTCTGGGGAGAGAGTAAATGGCATTAGGTCTATACCTGCTACAGTGTATGCTTCCCAATTTGCCAACGTAACTATGTAGCCAAGACTTCATCTATTCCCCACATGTCCTGCCCAACTGCATGAGGAATGGAGGTAACAGACTTTCCTGGCCTGCTTCCCCTCCTACACTGCTGCATGCCTTGCTTTCCTTTAGCCCCTATGCTGCCACCTTAGCCAGGCCACAATTCAGCCCAAAGGAAGTTCCTTGCATGGAAGTTTTGCTGGTGCAAGAGCAAAGTTAGTAAGTTTTACTGATGAAAGGTGCTATAGAAATGTATGTGGCTTATCACTGTCATCTAGACTGGAAGAGAACAGATTTTGGTTTTATAATCTGGGTATCTCAAGGAGCTTTGGAAAACAATGATTGAGTCTGATATAGGTAGTGGAGTGACTGTGTAGGGGAATGGATCAGGCACTATACAGTGAAAACAGAGCACCAGACATTAAACTAATACAGTTGTGGAGCCTGAGACATTCAGATTTAGATGATAAACTCTTCAGGACAGTGACTCTGTCTTCCTGTATCTCGCCATGCATCTAAATAGTGAGCTATAAATAACTATACTAATGAATTACCTGTTTTGATTGAGGATGATTGTTGATAGATCCAAATTCCCAGCATTGGAATGTGACTTTGCCTGTTGTATGAAAATCAAAAAAACTATAGAACATAATGGTCATGGAATATTTATTTCTGAACAGTAGAATTATGTAGGATTTTTCTATGCGTGGTTGGGCAGTGCTGCTTTTTCAGTTTACAAAGTCATAAGTTCATTTTGCTTTCACTGGTTTAAAAAATATAATGGCTTTAAAAATAATAATGAAGTGCTCAAAAATGCTGTATAAAACAAGAAATCCATGTTTCATAGCTACTACATTTTTCATTGTTTAATGGAATTAATAACTGTGTAATTAAAATCATGCTAATACTCAGCCAACTTGCTTCTGGGATTCACTGCAGACATTTCTGGTCTGGTTTAAACAGCTGAAAGGAAGACTACATTTTGGGAAATAAAATTGATTCTGCACAATCTGCTGATGATCAGCAAACCTTAATGAATGATAGCCTGAAGTAACCTCATTACTGTAACTTGGATGGATGAGCAGGAAAGGAATGCAAATTTTTCTAAAAGAAAAAAATTGGTTGGTTTCTGCTTCATCATTTTCAGAAACTCTTATTCTGTTACTATTCATAAGAATGTAAAAACAACCATACTGGGTCAGACCAATGGCCCACCTAGCCCAGTATCCTGTCTTCTGACAGTAGCCAGTGTAGATACTTCAGAGGGAATGAACAGAACAGGGCAGTTATCAAGTGACCCATCCCCTGTCATCCAGTCCCAGCTTCTGGCAGTTGGAAGTTTAGGGACACCAGAGCATGGGGTTGCATCCCTGATCACCTTGGCTAATAGCCATTGAGGGACCTGTTCTCCATGAACTTACCTAATTATTTTTTGAACCCAGTTATACTTTCCCTACAGAAAGAAAAGGAGTACTTGTGGCACCTTAGAGACTAACAAATTTATTAGAGCATAAGCTTTCGTGAGCTACAGCTCACAAAGCTTATGCTCTAATAAATTTGTTAGTCTCTAAGGTGCCACAAGTACTCCTTTTCTTTTTGCGAATACAGACTAACACGGCTGCTACTCTGAAACCTTTCCCTACAGAGCTTCTAATAAGTGGAAAGGATTCAGGAGTCGTTGACATTTGCTTCCCCCAAGGAGCAACTTCATAACTCCTTTGATGTATTGGAGGGACCGTCTCTGGGGAGAAAAAGGATGATATCAGTCACCATGGTCCATTCAGGCCTTGTTCTCATTATTGAGACTGTCAGCAACAGCAGATCCACTAGGAATTGGACTAATTCACCAACATTTTTTACATAGGCAGCCAAATAGCTGTCATGCAACAGTGCCTTTTGGCTGATATCAACCTGAGCTAGATTTGAACTGGTGACCAAGCAGTCAAAGTTCCCCCAAGCCAATGGCTCATCAGGCTGATGTGGTTGAGGCACATTCATGTCATAGCTAACAGTACACAAGGGAGTGATGTAGCCAGCATCATGTCCAACTGCCCTAGCCCAATAGATCAGGTATCTGTTTTACAGCTGGGTGAACTGGTGGTGGCCTTTCACTGTGAGATTGAGCAAGACTCACTCACATCTTTCAGGACTGTCATTGAGCACCTTACCACTCAGCCATCCTTCTTTGAAAGGCTCTATATGTCCGTATTCTTCCTTCAGTGTGATTCTCTCCTCTGCAACACAAAAAATTGACTTCAGTCCCTGCCAACTTTCTTGTTCCGTGTTTTCTCTTTTCCTCTAGATTGGATGGAGGTACCACAGTGTAACAAATCCTTAAAAAGTTGCATCCTGAGAAATATGGCCACATCAAACGTAGAAATCCTGAAGGATTCTCAAACATCAGGAGATACAGAATGCTAAGCTAAGGGAAACTCAGTTGCTTTGTTGATATGAGTTCAGCTTGGTGCCTCTTGTATATTGTGAATTGTATGAATGCACTAGCCTTTTGCTAGATATGGGTTAGCTCAGAAATGAAAATGAGAGTTTGCTGGTCAGCCTGGTTTCCCTTGTTTGCACCACAGAACTTCTGCACAGGGCTGACACAGTCTGAAACAACTGCTGGTCTTTATTTAAGAGAGACATGGGGCTGGTGTAGAAGGGATGCAGCAGGAAGCCACAATGGAGTAAAAATGTGCCAGTATGAGAACGTAGGTAGATAGTGTTGGGACAGTTTTCTTAGAATCCACCTGATTCTTCCTAGTCACCATCTCCTAATGTTACTAGGCCTGCAGTAGACCCCTGGAAATTTAGGAAAAGTTTGTATCCAGATTGAAACACTACATCTTGGGCCTAATCTTTAGTTCAGGGATCAGCAACCTTTGGCCCATGGCCCACCAGGGTAAGCTCCCTGGTGGGCCGGGCCAGTTTGTTTACCTGCCGCGTCTGCAGGTTCGGCCGATCGCAGCTCCCACTGGCCTCGGTTTGCTGCTTCAGGCCAAAGGGGGCTGCGGGAAGTGGCGGCCAGCACATCCCTCGGCCCGCGCTGCTTCCCGCAGCCCCCACTGGGGATGGGGGAAGTCACTGATGAACACAGCTGGTGTCTTAGTTTGGTAAAGAGTTACAGTGACTGGGCAACAAAATGGCAGATGAAATTTAATAATGATAAATGCAAAGCAAAGAAAATTGGAAAGCATAATCCCAACTATACATATAAAATGATGGGGTCTAAATTAGCTGTTACCACTCAAGAAAGAGATCTTGGCGTCATTTTGGATAGTTCTCTGAAAACATCCACTCAATGTGCAGCAGCAGTGAAAAAAGTGAACAGAATGCAGGGAATATTTAAGAAAGGGATAGCTAATAGGACAGAAAATATCATGTTGCCTCTATATAAATCCATGGTGCACCCACATCTTGAATACTGTGTACAGATGTGGTCGCCCCTTCTCAAAAAAGACATACTGGAATTGGAAAAGGTTCAGAAAAGGGCAACAAAAATGACTAGAGGTATGGAATGGCTTCCATATGAGGAGAGATTAATAAGCCTGGGACTTTTCACCTCGGAAAGAGATGGCTATGGGGAGATATGATTGAGGTCTATAAAATCATGACTGGAGTTGATAAGGAAGTGTTGTTTACTACTTCTCAAAACACAAGAACAAGCAGTCACCAAATGAAATTAATAGGCAGCAGGTTTAAAACAAATAAAAGGAAGTATTTCTTCACACAACGCACAGTCAATCTGTGCAACTCCTTGCCAGAGGATGTTGTGAAGGCCAAGACCCCATAACAGGGTTCAAAAAAGAACTAGATAAATTCATGGAGGATAGGCTCATCAATGGCTATTAGTCAGGATGGGCAGGAATGATGTCCCTAGCCTCTGCTTGCCAGAAGCTGGGAATGAGTGACAGGGGATGGATCACTTGATGATTACCTGTTCTGTTCATTCCCTCTGGGGCATCAGGCACTGGCCACTGTCGGAAGATGGAATACTGACCTAGATGGACCTTTGGTCTGACCCAGTAGGGCCATTCTTATGCTCTTATCTTATGTTCAAAAGTTGGGAACCACTGGTCTAAGATACTAGCACATAACAGAGCAAAGGGTCATTAGGAGAAACTGGCTGTATTCCCAGCTTTACCTCTAGCTCACTGGCAAATCACTTTAACTCTCTGTGCCTCCGTTTCACTGTTTGTAAAAGGGGGATAATATTTCTTGGTACCTACCACCCAGGAGGGTTGTGAGTTGAATTCATTCATGTTTGAAAAGCACGTAGAGATCCTTAGCTAGCAGATGCTGCAGAAGGGCAAAGCATTGTGATTAGTATTTAGATCTTAGATTAACAAATGAGGTTCTTTCATAAGTTCTTACAAGTTTTAGCCTTTCACACAGTGATATTTACTTAGAGTAGTGACTCTAATAACTGAACAGTGATGAAAAAAATAGAAAAAAGCATTGCTTCCCCTTGAAAACCACTAGAATTTGCATAAACCACGTTGTCCGTCTGGTAAATGATTATCTGCTCGGTCAGTGCCTAGAGTGGTTAATATTAGCTTGTTTTTAGTGAAACTTAAAGTTCTGTGTTTTGGGCTCTGTGTGTTTTGGTTTATTTTAAACTTCAGAACAATCACCTCCTGTGACAATCAACAGCACGACAGAGTTAGTTTTCATGGTTTATTTTGATGCTGTGGTTTGGATGTTCCGGGTTTGCTTTAACTGCAAATCCAAAATAAAGGGATAAATAAACGTAGCCCCATTGAGAACGGTAGTATTGCCATTGACTTCAGTGGAGCAGGTTTTCACCTCTAAAGTTATTTCTTAATGCTCCTGAAAATTAACAACTGCATTTCCAAAATGCAAGAAGGCGTGGGCAGCGTGAAAAAAATTGTACATAATTGCACGCTTAATATGCATACACATCTAAAAAAATTGTGTATACAAACTGGGTAGTTACACATGCACAGCTAGGCTCCTACATGGCCACTTGAGTGTGGGACTGCAGTAAAATGTAGAAATTACTGTATGCATGTGTGTATGCTAGCCTGAATTCTCTTCTTTAGGTAATCTGGTCCTATATGTACTGAATTTCCATAATAATAATACATAGCACTTTGAAGCACTGTACAACATTAATTTCAATGTAGTTGAAATTCAACTGTCTCAGGGGCTGTCACTTTCCCTATGCCCTATTGAAAGAGTCAAGATCAGTTGGAATGCTGCAGCTGTCTAGCCAGAGTGTCGATGAAGTGAGCTGTAGCTCACGAAAGCTTATGCTCTAATAAATTTGTTAGTCTCTAAGGTGCCACAAGTACTCCTTTTCTTTTTGCAAATTCCTGGAGACAGGCAGAGTATTGTCAGTGGAGGTCCCTTGGCATTTGTTCTTTGCCTTCCACAATGTGTCCCTTGTGCTGATTGGGGCCTTTGTGTTCTACCCCGATACAAATAAATAATAATGTAATATCACATTCTTCCAAAGCTTCGGTTTAGTGGCTTTGAGAATATAGTACAAGCTGCACCTATGAAATGAGCTGGTGGATTCAGTCAAAGTTCCCTGTGTAAATGTGTCCCTATCATAAAATCCAGCACCACAACTAGTGCTAAGTGGCACCCTCTCAGCAAAGAAAGCAAGGGTTGGACAGGCGGTGTGACTGAACCACTTAGACATAGTCCCTCCTGAACAGGACGGAAGCACTTTGGTAGGACAGTCTGGGAGATGCAAGCATTGTTGCGCTTCCCACGTAGTACCTGTTCTATGGATAGACACTTTCTTTCTCCCAGGATTCAGATAGGCCACTACTTGTCATCTAAATGCACCTGAAATAACTATGGCTCTAATCCTACAAAAGCCTTTCCCTGTGCCTCCCAGGAACCCCATGAGTCATGGCCTACAGAAGGAGAGAAATAGCTGATTCTCTGAATTCCAGTGCTTACCTGCTCTATGCTAACTAGAGAAACTCCCTCTGAAGTTAAAAGACCCTCTGATTTGTTTTCTGCCTGCAAAATAAAAAAGGCTTTGTTATTACATATGGTTCTCCCTTTTTTTATTGCAGAAGAATCCACTTAGAACAGGTATGCCTGTTTGACTGTCATGGTCGTGGATGATGGAAAAGCAACCGTCAAACAGTATCCTCGATCAGTTTATTAATAGCCAGGAGCAGACATATGAAGAATTTCTCAGCATGTTCACTTATCTTTGGAAAGGTATGTCAGCTTCTAGAGTTTCCCATAACAAATTAAATTGAGAAAGGAAGAGAGAGTTTAAGCATAAAGAGAAGCAGTGTTGTCTAGTGGATAGGGTGCTCTACTGGGTTCTTTCCTGGGTTCTGCCACTGACCTATGGTGTGACCTTGGGCAAGTCACTTCAACTCTCTGTGCCTTAGTTTCCCCTGCCACCTTTTGTTTGCAGTATCTATTTAGATTATAACCTCTCGGGGGCAGGGACTCTCTCTCTCTCCCTCTCTCTCTATACGTACAGTGCCTAGCACGATGAGGTCTCAGTCTTGGTTGGGGTCTCCAGGTACTAGTGGAATGATAATAGGTTGGCCAGGTTTTTTGTGTTTTTAAGATACAGTACCAGTGGAATTCACAACCACACTGCTACTCACAACTTTACTTCACTTGGTTTATAGGCTGTTGGTTTTGACATAATTCTAGATGTGTATTGTAAAAAGTTCTGAATCTTTGTTGGGCATGCAGTTCAGTGAGTTTAGGAAGGTAGAAGATTGCAGGCTGCTTGGAAGAGTGCAGGCTAGACTTTCCAACCCTGGGCAACATCAGTGGAAGCTGTGGGTGTTCAGCACCTCTGAAATCAGATCATTGTTATGTAGGTCCCCTAATATGAATTTATTTTAGAATAGCAGCTGTGTTATCCGCAAAAAGAAAAGGAGGACTTGTGGCACCTTAGAGACTAACAAATTTATTTGAGCATAAGCTTTCGTGAGTTACAGCTCACTTATGCTCAAATAAATTTGTTAGTCTCTAAGGTGCCACAAGTCCTCCTTTTCTTAATATGGATTTAGTTTCCCCATGTTTGAAAATTTTGACCACAAAATTTAGTGCATTTCACTGAATCAATTGCCGGTTGGTTTGACTCTCTGATTGATTTGATCGACCCCTCAGGAACAATGTTAATAAAAATAGCAGAATTTTGTTCCTTTATTTTGATCAATTTTGACCACATTAGTCAGATTTTATTGGGTGATTCAATACCTGTCTTGAGTTTATCACTAATAAGGAGGGGACCCAAAATTTAAATGCATGAAAGATAAAGAACCCAAGGAAGATACACAATAATAAAAGATGCCTTGTGACTCATGGTTAGGGCTATGATTTTGGCATGGAAATTATTCAAATTCATGCTTTCCATGGCCACTGTAAAGTCTGTGAAATCTTGGAAATGGCTGCTAACAACACATTTGACTGGGTCCCCAAACCAAATGGTGTTGCGAACTGCTGCACAGGTTCTGCCTGTCTTCCACTCCACCTCCATGTATGGAGGGGGGAGCCAAACCTGAGTGGTACCGTGACCCAGTAAGACAAGTCACAATGCTTGGTGCGGGGAGCTGGGCCCAGCCCTACGGTACAAGAGCTACTGCTGCTAGGTGAATGTGTGATGGGCTTTCTCTCCAATCCCTTACCCTCTGGGTCTCACCTTTCACTATCTGCACTATATTCCTGTGTATGCTGTAGAAACTATAAACTATATTATGTAATATGTAATAATATTACATAATAATAATAATAATATGTAAAACTATATTATCTGGTGACCTTTCTGGGACTTACTGTTTTTTTTCCTCCCTCCTCTCTGCTGTGAAATTTACTAAAAATTTCCTAACTCATGGTTGTGTTATTCAGACACTCTGGCATTATAAGTGCTGATTACATGTGTTCTGCAATCTAGGTTATGCACTGAGCTGGTCATATGGATAACTTAGATCAACAATTGATAAGGAGGGATTTGATTACGGTGAAGGAAGACTAGTGAATGAAAGGCTAAAGTGTTTCTTTCAGACATTCATGTTTTCTGAATGAGCATAGCTGGTGGAGCTGAAACAGTCTCCGAGATCCAAACACCCACAAACTCTAGCAAAGTTCAGATCTGGATTCATACTCTATAGCTCAGGCTCGTCACTGGTAAAAACTGCACCCCTGGGTTCTTTAAATCAGCCTTACAAAATGAGTATGTCAATTTAATATTCCCCAATTACATTGCTCTTGGCTACAGCGTTCTATTAAGAGGGATATCTTCATCTTATTCCAGAAGCAGAGTATTTTCCAATTACTCCATGCGGCATGCTCCATTGATTGGCACTCAGAACCCTGCTCTGTCCTTGTCTGTCAGGCAGAACTGAGTGTCATTCACGGGCACTAGAGCAGAAAAATCAGTCAGGGGAGTGGAAACAGTCTCAGCAGTGCTTCCATGCCAGCCTTCCCACTCCAGAAAACCAGAGAGAAGGTGAGACACTGGCGGTATCAGATAAGAGGGTTAATACTAGGGTCTGGTCTGAAACAAACTTCTTTATGTACAGCTGTTACACTGGGGAGAGCTCAGATCCAAGACACAGGGTGCATATCGCTTGCAGAAAGCCACAGCACGTACTTCAGTCACCTTGGTTCTCAACACAGCATCTGGCTCTAAATGTGTGTATAAAATGTATCTGAAGTTCTAGCTGAAATAAATGATTGTACCAGCCCAGCAAACTGCATTTCTAAACAAAATAACTTGGATTGATTTTCACCCCCCTTTCAGAATACCCAAAGGCACCGGTTCACATTATAAACTAATGACCTGCAAAAATTCCACTTAAAGCACAAAGCCTTAAGAGCTGGAACAATGCAAAAATGCATTTTAAGCTATCTGACTCCTATTTTCTTTCTTTGGAACTCAAATATCATGAAAAAGAGCCATTTGGATTTTAATGAAAATAATTTAAAAGGGCAACTGGGGTAGCTCAAGGTATATCTGATAATGAAGCTCAGAGCTTTTCACTTCTAGGTCAGCACCAGTTCAAGTCCCTTGTTTGGCCAGATGTAAAAATAAGACTGCTGATGTTTTGCACATTTATTTGTATGATTAAATTTATGTGCACTGTAAACATGATTATACTTTTGCAAACCAGGCATGTACATGTGAAAATGCCTAGTTTGTATCTGCAGTCTCAGTAATTTCACATATACATTTTTCGACCTCTAAGTATCTATTTACATACTCAAATATGCCCTTGTGTGTGCAAATTGAGATACTTAGGTATATACACATTTTTAATGTGGACTATGGGCATCTTTTTAAAAACAATTTTTCTTGCAAGTGATCCCCATCTAATGGCTCTTTGGTGGTCAGACTGCTGGGAAATTCGGGGAACAAATCACAGAGAGTTACGTGGATCCCATTTGTATCTCAGGGTATCTCTGTGTTTAGATACTTACTCATGGTGATTCTTGTTCATGTGCATGGGGTCAAACTGCCTTCCTGATTTGGGGTCAGGAGAAAATTTTTCCTAGAGGTTTTTTTTATCATTCAAGCATCCTGTAAGGCTCTATCTGCCTATTATTAATACATTATTTTGTCCTTATTTGCTAAGCATCAGTAGCTCCAACAAAACACTGAAGAATGGATAATCTCTATCCCTGGGAACTCATGATCTAAACAGACAGGCAAGACAAAATACACTGGGAGATCCAGAGGAAGGGGCCTTTCGGCAAGTATGTCACCCAGGAGTTTCCCATTGTATGCATGTAGGGATCATCTCTTGGTTTTGTATTCCAAAACCTGTTTCTTGGAATTGTAGAAAACTGAGTATTAATGGACCTTGGTACTTCCTATTTTCTATGGCTATGATAAAGGCTATGATCCAAATAAAAGGAAACTAATATTTTATAATACTGTCTATATATATATCTGAATGGGTGATAAAGAAAAGGAGTACTTGTGGCACCTTAGAGACTAACAAATTTATTTGAGCATAAGCTTTCGTGAGCTACAGCTCACTTCATAAGTTTATGCTCAAATAAATTTGTTAGTCTCTAAGGTGCCACAAGTACTCCTTTTCTTTTTTGTGAATACAGACTAACACGGCTGCTACTCTGAATGTGTGATGTTACCCTCTATTGGCTGCTCTACAGGAAGGGTAGAGGATCTATTACTACTCCTAGTTAAGGAAATTCTCCTTTAGCTCAAGTGGTCCAGGTCTATAGTTTTGGAGTGGAAGGCTAAGATTCTCAGCCTGTTTCCACAGTTTTGTGTGATTTATGTAGTAGTAACTGTGTCTGTTGTAAGTAGCCCATGAAGCCATGGTAACTTGCTTGGGGAAAAAAGCCAGGTGTTTTGTACAAAAAATTTTTGATTTTGGGATTCCTAAGCAGAGCTAGCTTGAATCGATATTACTAGATGCATACTACTGGTGGCAGTGTGAGGATTCAAGAAACCAAGTGTCATACCTCACTTCTACCAGATCAGATAACAAAGGCAGATGGTTAAATGTCATTTAAAAAAGAAAAGAAGTACTTGTGGCACCTTAGAGACTAACAAATTTATTAGAGCATAAGCTTTCGTGAGCTACAGCTCACTTCATCGGATGCATTTGGTGAGCTGTAGCTCACGAAAGCTTATGCTCTAATAAATTTGTTAGTCTCTAAGGTGCCACAAGTACTCCTTTTCTTTTTGCGAATACAGACTAACACGGCTGCTACTCTGAAACCTGCCATTTAAAAAAGAGTGAAGCATTTTAAAGGTCAGCATTCCTACAAAATATGACCTAGATTTTTTTAATATATCATCTTTTAAAAAATTGACAATACATGGCAGCACTCCATGATTAATTGGTAGAGATTGTAATCATTTTTGTTGACCCCTATAGTGGGTAGACACTTGAAGGCTAAATTGCAGCTCCAGTAAGTCCTATGGTTTTCCTGTGAATACTGTCCGAGCTGTCTCCTTCATCCTAAAGATAGCATTAACAAGGGGCATGTAGCATTTAGGGCATCGATGGACCTTCAGACAGGCAATATAGTCTAGTGGTTAGTTTGGTAAAAAGTAAACTCCTGTGTTCTCCTTGAAGGGCTCTCAGCAGCTTCAGCATGGGCAGAATACAACTGCCTGCTTATATAATGGGATTTGAGTAAATCCATAATAAAGGCAGTGGAAAGCAACATTCTTTTATAGATCATATTTCTTTTAACATATTTGTTTATATTTTTTCAAGTTTCATTGTAACCTGTTGTGCTCATGCTAGTATATGCATTTCTTTTGATTCATTTGCACCTTTAAATTTTTAATATAAAATTGATGAAATAGAAATAAAACACTAACATTTACTTCCAGGCTGTAGGACCTTTCTATCTTAAGTTTCAGTGCAGAGCAAATATTAACAACGATACTCTGATAGTGCAATTGGACTCATTTGGATGGACCTTCGTGGCTTGGCGAAATCCCCTTGATGTCAGTGGATTACAGAGTGGGTACAGAGATCCAGTTGCAGGATCAGGGCCTGAGTTAGAAGCATGCAAAAAGTGGGTTTACAATAGAACTGATGACACAGCTTTATTTAGGTTGGAAGATGAGTGATATTTTCAATACTGACCATTCAATAGAGCTGATTTATGTTCCACATCTCTTTCAATTTGAGCAAAAAAAGTCACATATTTTAACTGCCTTTTCCAGCTTTAAAAACATGTTTTGAAATCTGCTGGTACAAAATAATAAGACAGCATCTGCTTGTTTTTCTAACTTCAGAGTGGAATGGGAAGTTCACTAGAGCAGGAAATATCTTCTTCCTCCCTTCCACAGAAACACAGAGAAAAATTAGAAATGGTCCAAGCTGCAAAATTTGCATCTGGATTTTAAATCACTCTTCTGAAAATGTGGAGGTGTTTTGATCCAGCATCTGGATTAGCCTGTTATATAGAGAGAGGCTGTCAGTAGTTAAATTCTGATCTGAATTTGAGTTTGAGGATGTTTGGATACTGTGTTTAAGTTTAGTCCATTATAAGAACAAGGAGTCCTTGTGGCACCTTAGAGACTAACAAATTTATTTGGGCATAAGCTTTCATGGGTTAGAACCCACTTAATCAGATGCACAGAGTGAAAATACAGGAGCAGGTATACATACATGAAAGGATGGGGTTGCTTTACCAAGTGTGCGGTCCGTCTAACGAGATAAATCAATTAACAGCAGTATACCAAGGGGGGAAAAATAACTTTTGAAGTGGTAAAAAAGTGGCCCATTACAGACAGTTGACAAGAAGGTGTGAGTAACAGAAGGGAGAAATTAGTATTGGGGAAATTAGGTTTAGGTTTTGTAATGACCCAACCATTCCCAGTCTTTATTCAGGCCTAATCTGATGGTATCCAGTTTGCAAATTAATTCCAGTTCTGAAGCTTCACATTGGAGTCTGTTTTTGAAGTTTTTTTGTTGAAGAATTGCCACTTTTAAGTCTGTAATCGAGGACCAAAGAGATTGAAGTGTTCTCTGACTGATTTTTGAATGTTATAATTCCTGATGTCAGATTTGTGTCCATTTATTCTTTTGCGTAGAGACTGTCCGGTTTGGCCAATGTACATGGCAGAAGAGCATTGCTGGCACATGATGGCATATATCACATTGGTAGATGTGCAGGTGAATGAGCCCTTGACGGTGTGGCTGATGTGGTTAGGTCCTCTGATGGTGTCCCTTGAATAGATATGTGGACAGAGTTGGCACCGGGGTTTGTAGCAGGGTTTGGTTCCTGGGTTGGTGTTTTTGTTGCATGGTGTGTAGTTGCTGGTGAGTATTTGCTTCAGGTTGGGAAACTGTCTGTAAGCGAGGACTGGTCTGTCTCCCAAGATCTGTGAGAGTGAGGGATTGTCCTTCAGGATAGGTTGTAGATCCTTGATAATGCACTGGAGAGGTTTTAGTTGGGGGCTGTAGGTGACGGCTAGTGGGGTTCTGTTACCTTCTTTGTTGGGCCTGTCTTGTAGTGGGTGACTTCTTGGTACCCTTCTGGCTCTGTCAGTCTGTTTCTTCACTTCACCAGGTGGGTATTGCAGTTTTAAGAACGCTTGATAGAGATTCTGTAGGTGTTTGTCTCTGTCTGAGGGATTGGGGCAAATGTGGTTGTATCTTAGAGCTTGGCTGTAGGCAATGGATTTTGTGATGTGGTCTGGATGAAAGCTGGAGGCATGTAGGTAAGAATAGTGGTCAGCAGGTTTCCGGTATAGACTGGTTATTGACCATCGCTTATTAGCACTGTAGTGTCTAGGAAGTGGACCACTTTTGTGGACTGGTCCATGGTGAGGTTGATGGTAGGGTGGAAATAGTTGAAATCTTGGTAGAATTCCTCAAGGGCCTCCTTCCCATTGGTCCAGATGATGAAGATGTTATCAGTGTAGCACAAGTAGAGTAGGGGTGTAAGGGGATGAGAGCTGAGGAAGCGTTGTTCATGTATTTATACCTACTCCTGTTTTTTCACTGCATGCATCTGATGAAGTGGGTTTTAACCCACGAAAGCTTATGCCCAGATAAATTTGTTAGTCTCTAAGGTGCCACAAGGACTCCTCGTTATTTTTGCTGATACAGACTAACACGGCTACCACTCTGAAACCTGATACTTCAGTCCATTATAGTTATTATATGTCCTATAGTTCACATTCCAAATATAGGGGTTTAGTTTGGATCTTTGATTTTTGATCAGACACATTCAGAAAACTAAGTCCTTTTTGTGTGCTAATAGAATGACACCCTCAATGCTGTTTGCAGTGCTGTTGTAGCCGTGTTGGCCCCAAGGTATTAGAGAGACAAGGTGGGTGAAGGTAATATCTTTTATTGGACCAATTTCTGTTGGTGAGAGAGACGTTTGTCTCTCTTCTCACAACAGAAGTTGGTCCAATAAAACATATTACCTCACCCACCTTGACCCTCAACACTGTTGTTTTGATACTTTTGCACCCAGCAGCAGGCTGGCTAGCAGAGGAAGTTGGAAACTGGCTGGCCACTTTTGTGCTTCCAGGTGGCATTTAAGAGGCATTTTCTGTGCTGTTGTGATCAGGTTATTTTAATTCCCCAGTGGATGTTGAGTGGTGTAGTTAGTTCACACTCCATTTAGCAATATCTGTCTGCTTCCTTTTTTTCGTTAACCATGTTTAAAAAAAACAAGTTTAAACTTCAGCATAAGTGGCTATGAAGGCCCTTTACACATGTGAGTTTAACAGCATGAAGCACGGCTGAAAATAACACAAGGGACAGCAATAAATTTACTTTAATTTAAAAAATAGACCAATAGGATGACATTAACCCCAAGAGAAATTTGTAGTAGGCCTTGTGTGAGTGGTTTTGCCAATAAAAGCAACTAGGCAGTTCAATAAAACTAATTAAATTAATCTGTCATCCCCAGGGAACTTAAGCAGGGCATGAAATAGGGAAACAGCCTCAATTCAGAGCTTTTATTGATGTGTTTTGCTGGATCATTGAAAAATAATTGGTGGGGAGAAAAAAAGAGTTGCAGTTTTCTATTGATCATAAATTCACTGCCCAACTCTATGTAATCTCTTTCATCATGGTGTAAAAGCAAATATCATACAGAGCCCTGAAGTTAAAAAACAGCTATGTGGATACAATGGGCTGTAACAGATTCATATTGCAACAATAATAGCTTATCTGTCCTCTGACTGATTTTCATCCTTAGATCTAAAAATATTTACCAAGGGAAGGTAAATAGCATTATCTCCATTTTACAGACAGAAACTGAGGCCAAGAGCAGGAAAGTTATTATCCCAAGTTTACAAAGTGGGTCGGGGAAGATTTAGTGTGGTAGCTGCTAATGGCCATTGAATGACACTGCCTCTCAAAAGTGCATGTCAGCAATTGTTTCTTGCTGTTGTGTGGGATTTCTACATATTATAATCAAACAATTTTAAAAAAAGTTATTATTTTGTTTTAAATTGTAAAAGATAAAACATTGCTAGCTTGGTTGCATAACTGACTTTTTTCTGTTTCCAGAAAGAAAGATTTAGAGCAGATTAAGTCATTTCTGGTTTGGATATTTTGCTATAAATCTCTTTCTACTGTTTTATACATTGTATGGTTGTGTAGTATGCCTATTTATGAAATAGTAATACATAGTATGTAACAATAGTTTGGTCTGCCAGAGCACTCTTCCACCAATGATACCAAAATGTTTTGTACATGTCAATTAGCTAAGCCTCATAACACCCAGGTGAGATAGGGAAATGTTATCATTTCCTTTTACACATGGGCAAATAGAGGCACAGGGTAAACAAAATTTCCCAAAGTCATATTGTAGATCTGTGGGAAAACCAGGCGCATAATCCCAGTCTTATGCAGTAGACACTAGACACACTGGCCAAGATTTCCCAAACTAAATCAAGGTGTCTCAAACTGGGCACCTCAAAATTGATGAACTCCAGAACACTAATCACTTTGGAAAATCTTGTCTGTTTCTTCTTTTTATCCTGTTCCTTGCTTGTCTCATATTTTCTATGATAGTAATTGGTATGGGAGAAAGAAATTGTGTGGAACTATTAGTGTCAGGTGATTAGGCCATTTAAATTACATCCAATTTCGACAATACATGCAATGCTTAATGAAAACAGCTGAGATATCTACCAGTTTATTGAATTCCACCTTTATGAGATCTACATACAACTTTTCAAGCCAGTCTCTGTCCTTATTTGAATATTGTTAGCGTATCACTCAACCATTCTACTGTCTCTCTTTCCTTGGCAGTTCCCAGTGTATATACATGTTTAGCAGCTAGGAATTGTGCTGGGGAAGCAAAGAAGGATTCTAACTTCTCAAGTAGAGCTTAAAAGCTTGTGGTAGGATTTGTTATAAAACAGAAAAGTTAATTTAATGAATGCCTTTAGGAACCAAAGACAAATACAACAGGCTTCCCGCAGTCAAGGTGAAAGTAAAGATCTAAACTGTGGCTCTGTCAGTCAAGTTTAAGAGAAGAAGCAGTAATTACCCTTAGGTGTCCTTCATCTTCTTCTGAGAGCCTTCTTCTTGATGCTCTGACAGATTTGTGCCCAGTTTTCCCTAAAGAATGCCCGTCTTACTTTGGTTTTTTTGGAGGGAATTCATTATTTCCCCACAGCTGGCTTACCTGCCGTCAGGTCAAGCAATGGTAAGATTCCCCTCTATTCGACACTGGTGAGGCCTCATCTGGAGTACTGTGTCCAGTTTTGGGCCCCACACTACAAGAAGGATGTGGATAAATTGGAAAGAGTACAGCGAAGGGCAACAAAAATGATTAGGGGTCTAGAGCACATGACTTATGAGGAGAGGCTGAGGGAGCTGGGATTGTTTAGTCTGCAGAAGAGAAGAATGAGGGGGGATTTGATAGCTGCTTTCAACTACCTGAAAGGGGGTTTCAAAGAGGATGGCTCTAGACTGTTCTCAATGGTAGCAGATGACAGAACGAGGAGTAATGGTCTCAAGTTGCAATGGGGGAGGTTTAGATTGGATATTAGGAAAAACTTTTTCACTAAGAGGGTGGTGAAACACTGGAATGCGTTACCTAGGGAGGTGGTAGAATCTCCTTCCTTAGAGGTTTTTAAGGTCAGGCTTGACAAAGCCCTGGCTAGGATGATTTAACTGGGACTTGGTCCTGCTTTGAGCAGGGGGTTGGACTAGATGACCTTCTGGGGTCCCTTCCAACCCTGATATTCTATGATTCTATGATTCTATGATTCTAAGATCACCCTGAAGACAGAGGGAGCAAGCCAATTTCTCCCAGCCAACTTCTGGAGAGAATCTATATCCCAACCACATGTGCATATAAACTCTCAAGTCCAATGCAAATTGTACAATAGATACCTTTAAGAAGTTGCTCCTGGGTTTTTCCACATAGTCACTCACCATTCACTTGATATTTTTAGCCAGAGTTACGTATATGATCTACTGTTTTAACCCTGCCTGGGTCAGATCCTCAGCTGATGTAAGTTGATGTAACTCCATTAATAGAGGAGCTACACCGATTTACGTCAACTGAGGTTCTGACGTAATATTTTTGTCTTGGATGTTTTGAACCTTTACAGAATTGTTTTTGGCCATTGTTGTGGCATAGATGTTTGTTTCTGTGTTGGAAAAGGTAGGATCTTGCCCATTCAGGAAGCTGAAATGATCAGGTGAACATGTGCCTTGTGATTCAACTGAGTGGGTGCATATTCAAATATGGAAAGTTTTTAGCAACACCACTGTTGAACCGTGGAAGAAAAATATATTTTTTTAAAAAATGGTCAGATGAGCAAAAAAGTGGCAAAAACAGGAAATGTTTCCTCTACAAAGTCCAAACATTGACAACATGCAAAGCAAAGCATAGACAAGGAATTATTTTTTAGATATTGTATTTAGGTTACATAAGGAAAAAGGAGAAACATTGATACGGTAAGAGAATAGTTAGGCGTCTGCAAATTTAGAGCTGCATTTGTTACACGGAAGTAGTGTGGTACACTAAAATAAGGTAGGTATGTCAGTAGTGGTTGAATTGTACCTGCCAGCAGCAATCAATTTTGTTATTGCAGGACGATAAACAAACAAGACAAAGAACCTCAAAAGGAAAGGACTAAACATAAAGCACTTGGACATAACAGTCAACATCCAATACTTAGGATTTGATTCATTATTCACACCAGTGACATTCAGAAGTAATTCCAACACAGTCAATTGGCCAGATTCATGGAGCACTGATTTACACCAGCTAAGGATCTGGGACAGTGGAGTCACACCAGAATAAAACTGGCATAAGTGAAAGGAGAATCAGACCCTTATCGGTTGTAGTAGAACTTTCAATGAAAATCTGTAGCTAAGTAATCTTTGCTGTTTACCTATGGTCTAGTCTGATTAAGACCAAAGGAGTATGAGGGAGAGATCTAGAAGGGTCTGATTCGCCTCTCACTTACACCAGTATAAATTGGGAATAACTCCATTGAAGTCAGCAGAGGTACACTGTCTTAAAACTGGTATCAATGAGAGGAGAATCAACCCCATAAATGTCCTTGTTATGTAAGGAGGAGATATAATATATGATACAGAGGGGACTAGTCAGGAAAGATCCCAGAAAAGATTTCCTACAATATTATATTGATTGTTGGCTCTAGTCTTGTTTTAAAATATTTCAAACTATAGGGCTTTCGTCATTCTTCTTTGGCTACTATTTAATTTAATAGATTTCACTGTCAGGAAATTATCAGATAATCCTGATACCACTCTTCTCTGACTTTGTGATAACTGATTTCACTATTCTTTGAAATGGGTGGGTGACCGGTGGGCATCTCTAGGAGAAGCCAGTCCAAATGCGATGACAATTATTTTAAACAATACAAAGGTTGGATAGACGGGCAGAGAGAGCACATCAAGTTGGATACGCTTCTCTGATACTAACGTGTTTATAAAGCCTGGCACCTACTTCTCAGAGATACCTGATTACAATTTATGTACCTCACATACTTTAAGGCCAGAAGGGATCATCATGATCATCTAGTCAGACTCCTAACCATTGCAGGCCACAGTACCTCACCCACCCACATACCTGTATTAGACCCATAATATCTGGCTGAGTTACTCAAGTCCTCAAATCTTGATTTAAAGACTTCAGGTTATAGAGAATCCACCTTTTAGTCTGGGTTAGACTAGCAAGTGACCTGTGCTTCACGCTGCAGAGGAAGGCAAAATTCCCAGGGTCTCTGCCAATCTGACCTGGGGGAAATTCCGCCCCAACCCCAAATATGGCCATATGTGGGCAAGACCCAACAGCCAGACACTTGGGAAAGAATTCTCTGTAGTAGCTCAGAACTCTTCATATCTAGTGTCCCAGCTCTGGTTGTTGGAGATATTTGCTAGTAGCAGTTGTAGATGGGCCATATGCTATTGTAGGGAATCTCATCATACCTTCCCCCCCATAGACTTATCAAGACTTCCTTAGAAGTTCATATTTTGCTTTCCCACTCACCCATTCCTGTTTGTTGTTTCATTGCTTTAAGATATTGGCAGTGGAAATTATGAAAAGTAAAACTGAGTTGGAAGACTTTCTGCAAGTCAAACCATGAATCCCCGTATTATTTCAGGCGTCCTGCTTTGCTACTTTTTATTGTGTTTTATTTTGGGCCTCTGTGACATGTTATAAAGGCCAGTGTGGTATATTTGGGTCTTGGAAGGTAGAGAAATATGGCTGTGAATAATGAGTCAATTATTGCTTAGCCAGGGGGAAAACAGACTGATCCTCCCACTGGCTGGAATGTAGTCCCTCCTTCTTCCCCCATCTCTTTCACAAGGAAGGACAAACAGATGGCTGGCTTTCAGACCACTGACAAAGGAATTTAGCCAAAACATTTGCCTACAAAATGTATTTTCTTTAGGTTTAGTCCAGTTTATGATGGAGTGTTTTAAATTACTTATTTATAATCTTTACTGCAACTGCTTCAGGGGAGGCCCATTACTGAGATGAATGTGGTAAGGAAGCTATGGACTGCTCTAGCTAGTATGTACAAATCAAGAGTAAATCTCACTAGCCAAGAGGGACTGTGCCCTAGGCTACCACCGTAATGTTAAAATCAATCCCCAATTTATATGGTGTAGCCTCATTACAGACATGATAGCATATCTTGTATTCCATATGCATTTTCAACTGCCTTGGGTTGCTTGGATTTTTTTCTTCCCTGTGACTTTTGCTTCCTTTCCAGTCATGAATCTGGCATCACATTGCTTCTGTGAACATTTCATCAAATGAAATGCGTAGTATTATATAACCCAACAGCCCTGGAAGGACTTTGGCAACAAAAATGTTTCTGACAGTACTTCACATAACCTGAGTGCCTGACCTTTGGTTTGGGGAAAGGGACAGTGCTACTGGTTGGTTATTTGGGGTTGGGAATACTACCTGTGGAAATGAAAGGCCTGTATCTGTTGAAATTACACTTGATTGCTTATTTGTTTATTTGATCTGAATAGCTTTTCCTTTTGAAATCAAGGGAATAACTGTGCCCCCAGAAAATATATAATCAACATAGTATAATGAGCTTCTGTGTGTGTTTTGTGGATCAGAACTGCTCTTCTATGTATCATAGGCCCTATAAGGCTAATGAAGACATTCCTTTAGCTGAGGTTTCAGAGCTGAAGACTGAGTTCTATCTTCATTGCTGCCATGAAGTTCTGAGTGGTTATGCTCTACAGTATAGTAATAAATACCTAGCTCTCATACAGTGCTTTTAGTCAGCACATCTCAAAGTGCTTTGCAAATGGAGGTCAGTATTTTTATCCCCATTTTACAGATGGGGAAACAGAGGCACAGAATGATGAAGTGACTTGCCCAGGCCAGTGACAGAGCCAGGAATAGAATTCAGGTCTCCTGAGTTACAGCACAGTGCTCTTTGCACTAGGCCACATTGCAGTTTCATACGTTGATATGGATTTGTACCAGGAGGATCACAGAATGTCAGCCTTACCTAGCATGGGCTTAATTCTTCTTCCATTGAAGTCACTGAGATTCTTCTTCATTGACTTCACTGAGAATTGGACTGGACCCCTACTTTTCCAGTGCTACATTTGTTGCATTTCTGAAACAAGATATTGGTTGCCCTCGTGGCCTGTGATCAGCTGGAAGTTTGCATATCAAAATAAATTGAGATACCATTCCTGCAGAATAATGAAACATTAAGAAACCTTTGGAAAAACTTTTGTTTCATGTGTATTAAAATTGTGATTTAGAAATGCCCAAAGAAAGCTCTCTTTGGTGGAGCCTTCTTGTTCCATGAAACACTCAGATTTTTAAAATATATGTCTGACACTTCTTGCAAAGCAAGAAATATTAGGGGTGAGATGAAAGAGTGACACAAAGCGCTGATGAAAAATAGAAATGAGAATGAGATGAGACAGACATTTATGTATCATATTTATGTTGCCAAATGCATAGACATGGGAAGCATCTGGCTAACTAAGTAATCAGAGCTTCAGGCCAAACTGTATTCTGGGGCTCACCAACATCCTTTTGTAACTTGATAGCTCTGAAAAGGAGCTTTTCTCTTTCAGTCCTTAAAGCAGGCTGCTTAACTTTTGATCTTTTTTTTAAAAAAAGTAAAGCTTTTCCAATTACTCAGTTTTCTGTTTCTGTTATTTTGGGGAAAAAGAAGGATGCCTTCAGATAGAAACCAACCATCTCATCTGTAGGATATTTAGGAGAGGTCTTCTAGTGAGATACAAAGTTGTTTCATTGGCTTGAAAAAAGGGATGGTCATGAGGGGAATAAGTGGCGAATGCCCTTGTGTCATTTTTATTTTGTCTTTTAAAAAAGAAGCCTGTGGAGTTGTAAAAATGCAGTGCAAAGTCCAGTGTCCAAGCGGGATATATAAGTGGTAGGAAATGCTCAGAGAATCTTGAGACATACATTAGCGGAGAGAGAAACCTTTCTGTTATTTTATTCTGACTTGTAAAGTGCAGCTTACTTCATTAATTCCTAGTAATATAGGCCTACTACTGCAGCCTTTACTTATATGAGTGAGGACTGCAGGGCTGTGGCCGTGGTATTGTCATGATTTGTATATAATAATGACTGGAGCACAGAGGTGCCCCTGGGGATTAATAATTAACTGGGAGAGTTGATTTCTGAGTATACTAAGCCCGAGGCTGTCATTAAGTTCTTGGAAAATGCTCCATCCACACTGCGCACTGAGTAGTGTTACAGTGCATGAGTGATTTTAAATGCATGAGACATGTATGTAATTATGCCTTAGAAATGCATTGCAGATTGCTTCTTGTTGTTATTAGAAAATGTAATTTTCAAATTAAAAATAAGGCAGATAGACTTGTGCATTTATTATGCATTATGAACATAGGTGTGCTCTTGGCATGAAGTGAGACATCCATTTGTGCCTGTTGTTCTAAAGTCATTTAATAATTTACAATGTAATTTTTTTTTATAGAAAAAAGTAAAGTCACAGTTTACTATTTTCCTCTTGGAAGCCTCCAAAATATTTTTATAGTGCTGCAGGAAGAAAACCCTCCTATAGTTCAATGCACAGTCAGTAGTCAATAAGCCGGTTATTAAACAGGTCCTGAACTGTTAGGAATGCCTACACTGAGCTAGCAATGCTAAAATCTGGTTAGGTGACACTGCTAGCTAAGTCCTATCTCAGCAGGTGCACCACAGATACTGGTGTTGGGATTTTCAGAAGCACTCACAGTTGTCCTAGCTCTGTTCCTATTGAAATTGAGGAAATTTTCAAAGGCGCAAAGGGCCATTAGGTGTCACCCATCTACTAATGAAAGTCAAATGAGTCATTTGTGTCTTTGAAAATCTTCACCATTAGTAGTAAAACGTCACTGGGGCCAGAGTGAGGCTAGTGCTGTGTACTTTTGAAAATCCCACCTAGAAGTCAGAGTAGCCATACTATTCTAATCTAACTTTCAGTGCCAGAGAAGTCCTCCAAGAGAACCAGCTTCATTTGAATGCATCCCCTTAATCTTTGCACTCAGGAACAAGACCAGTACTGGCATCCTGCTGATGGTTGTCTACCAAAGAGCAAATGTTTCCTAGTGTAATTTCCCCCATCCAATGGGGTTTCAGGAATGCTTTGGAAAACAAAACCAGGAATGTGCCAGTGCAGAGGGTGATCTGCACTCTGCCCTGTAAACTATCTTGGAGGAATCCCAATAAGCACTCCCACATGGCTCAAATGAGAGGATTCTTTACTAGGGCTGCCAAGAAGGAAAGGATGCAAATAAACTAGGGACAACAGCTTAGTTGCATACAGACAAGGATGAACATAGTAATTCCCAAGTTAGCCTTTAGGTAGGTGTCCAATACAGGGTAGAGTGCTAACCTTGTCCCATGGGGTTCCTCAAGCGTAATACCTGTGGTGTCTCTTCTAGTCTGTTCCTTTATGAGAGGGCTTGTAGATTGCTGTGGCCAGATCTCAGTCCCTGAGATATGTCACTGGGGCCCCTCCACATTGTCCTCCTGTTATCCAGTTATAGCATTTGCCTCCTTCCTGCCACTGCACTGTGTGTGACAATAGGCTACAAGCCCAGAATCTCTTGTTTGTATGTCCTGGGACTGAGACAGGCAGAGCTAATGGAAACATTGTCCATAAAGGTGCTTGAGTTCCCCAATTCTGTTGTCCTGGGAGACTTCAAACACCCACAATAGCAATTACTCCGATGAAGAAACCTCAGAGCCGTATTTCTTCTCTAGCCACCATGGGATTCTCCCAAATGGTCTCCACATCCACATACATAAGGATAGAAGCTTGACCTGGCCTTCATTCTATAGGTGGAGGTAGGAGGTACAAGAACTACTCCTATCTTGTATGGCAAGAAGATGCTCCCACAGTATAGTATATGAAGGAGGAGAGGGAAGTTACTTAGTTGGGTGGGGTATGGCCTTCTGTGTGCAGGGAGCATCATGAGAAATGGCCAGTGGGATTTTGTGAAAGCAGCTTCCACACTTGTGCATGCACATGTGTTAGATTATTGAAAGTAGACATATAATTGCTGGAGTGTGTACTGGTGTTAAGGAGCAGAAGTCACATTCTGGTCTGAGTTATATTGGTGTAAATCTGACGTAACTCTGTTGAATTCCATGCAGTTACTCCGGATTTGACTGGTATCAGAGAAGATTCTGGTTCTGTCTGCATTGGTGTTTACTTGCCAAGTGAGGGCAAGTGCACAAGTGTGTGCCATTTTGCACAGCGTATACAGGGTGGCCAACCCCTGAACAAGTACCCCAAAGTGTTTACATGAAGAACAAAGTAGCAACCTTCATTAGGAACTGGGCTTTTGTCTTTCTGTTTTTCATTCATTGTGTTATTTTATCTAGTTTTCTGTACAACATATGAGACTGCACAACAGCAGTGAGTACTTGAAGAACAAGGGTAAAAGGGAGTTACTGTGTTTTACATATACAAAATGTTTATTCAATTTTATGAAAAAGACCACACAATACATGCCAAAACACACATGCATGTATCTTAAGCTCCAATTATAAATGGAAAATTATATTGAATAGACAAAAGAAGGAGTTATAGTAATAATGCTTGTTCCAACAAGATACAATGTGCATTTGTTATGCATCTTTCTTTTTTCTTGGAGGGTGTATTATGTTTTCTAATGTATTATGATTTCTCCCTGCAGAAGAGGTGAAAATAAAAAGCCAAGTATCTGAAATGGATTCCATAGAAAATACATTTTCGATGCCTGAGTTGTCAAACCAGAATAAACAGACTGTTTCTCCTATAAGAAACAAAGAGCCATCAGTGTCTCTCTCATCACAGATTCTGGATGAAGACCAGGTAATGAGACTGGCATCAGTCCACAGAGGCAAACATTAAATTAAAGAGAAGATAGGCAAAAAATATTCATGCATGGAGAGGAAGAGGCTCTCTTCTGGCTCTAAAGGCCCTCAGAGAGTGAAGCAGAGGAGATGCACTGGCTGAGTGGTAGTGACTGAAGGCAATATCTGATCTGAAGCAGATTCTGTAGAATCCTGTGTAAGGTGTGATGCCCTTAGAGGCACTTGAGGGAAACACACCAGCCATTTGCTCTATTTGTAGAGCAGCTGTAGTATACAGGGGTGTCCAGGCTTCTGCAGGGACCACAGTCCTGTGTAAATGAAACTCAGATAGGAGTTTTAAAAGAATCACAGTCTTTCAGACCCTTGCATAATACTACTGATAACAGAAGCTTTGTGCTGTTTCTCTCATCAAGAATATGGTTCCATCTTTGGATAAATTGCCTTTTGGTCTCTTGTCTTAGCCACTTGGGAACTGGCTTTGTGCCTTGTAAAGTGCGATGAGACCTCCATTATCTCTTAGTTAATAGAACATCCTAATATTTATCTTTGTTGCTATAGAACAAAAGTTTCAGGCATGATTGCACGTTTTTGTCACATTAGTAGTTTAAGAAACAAATCCAGTAATAACTGGATGCACTGGAAACATTGCTACAGTAATAGCACAGAGCATTCGTAATGCAATGAATTGGCTGCTGTAACCTTTACACCTGCCTTCAGGAAAAGAACAGAGAGAACGACTGCCATTGAAAACATTGCTTCTGTTCTAAACACTGCCGTTGTCCTTATTTTGATTGCTCATTGTGTTTCTCCATTGGACCTAGTTTGGATATATTTAAGATGACAGGTTCCCTATCCTCTGGTCAGAAACCATTTCATTCACTATTTTTTTTAATTCTACATACATTTTAAAGGACCTGAACATGCAATCTTTTTGCAAGTGTAAATCAGTGGGAGCTTTGAATGTGATCTGTATTCTTGCTTCATTTTAATGTACATAAATATCTCTGCAGATAATGATGGGTGAAGGCTGGAAAGTTGGCTGCTGTAACCAAGGTGACCTCAGTCTGACAAGAAGAGTGAAGGTAAGATTTGCTTCAGTGCTTTTCAAGGTAGGAATTATAAGCAGAACACATCTAATCTCTGTCTAATGCACTGATTTACAAATTATTTTACTTGGGGTGGGGAAAGTGTCTGGAAATACAATGTTTGCTTCCACGATCATTCTGAGAGAAGGAAGAACTCTAGCAGCACCATCTAACCAATTTTTTTTCTGTTAACAAGTTTATACGTTTAATATGATATAAGAGTGTGCTCTTTGTAAGGGCTTAAATTGTAAGGGGCTGGTTGGAGGGATTGGTTTTGAACTGGATGAGATGGTTAAACCTTTTGCATCTCTAATTTCTCTGTGGTTCTGTGCTGTAAGCTCAGTGCAATATGGGGCAACTCTCCAACTTAGCACTGCTACTTCAAAGGAGCATAGTACGACTGTGCTCCAGTGTTTGCTCTGGTTTCCAGTTCATTTCCAAGTGTAATTCAAGATGCTCATTTTGACCTACAAATCCCATTCTGTATTGTGTCTCTTCCCGTCTTTTAACCTGAGACTTGAGGTCAGTTGAGATGCTCTACCTGACAATCCCTGAATATGTTTGTCTGTGAGTTGGGGGAAAGGCATTTCCAGTGGATGGTTTCTACTGTGAAAGTTACTCCCCACTTTGCTCCTACTGAGCTCAGATTCATTGACTTTCATCCCATGTTGCCAGGGCAATCCATTTTTCCAGGCTTTTTCTAAGGAGCTTGGTTGAGTGGAATGGGAGGAGAAGGTCTCTGTTTTTTAGCATGAGGTTGAGTCATTTTGAGATTTTTTTGTAATGTGTATGTAGAGACTAGACTGTTCATATGTTCAGAGTTGCAGATAGGCACATTGTTTATTTGCATAGTTTTCTACATCTCCCATCTAAGAAAAGCAAGTTCCAAGCCCAAGGAGGAAAAGTTTCCTGTCATGTCTCTTGTATCTATTATATATTTAATCAGTGAACTCATTTTTATCATTTATAGGATAGGGACTTAGGAGGGACTTCTATTTTGAATGCTTAAGAAGGTCTCAAATGGGGCAGAGGCCTTTTTCTGGCCCTCTCCACCCCTCAGCACAGAGAGTGAACTTAATGAGTGAAATTTTTTCAGGTTTGAATATTTATAAAGTTGTGCGTGACCCTTAAGTGTGCAACACTGGTGGGGAGAATCTTTGTGCCCCCTCCCACTATGCACCACTCTGCACTATGGAGAATTTGAATGATACAGCAATATTCTTACAAAGCACTTTAAATACGCCTAAGACATTTTTAAATGGACGTTGTTAAGACTAAAAAATTAATAAAAAAAGTCCTGATTTAAGTCTGAAAAAAATTCATGTAAGTTGTTTCTTTGCTTTTTTCACTTCAGCCAGCTTGAATACTGAAACTGTAATGGTCAGTTTCTCTTTTCTTTAGAGTTAGTTTCACTTTCTGGGTCTCATGCAGTGGATTTCTAAGACTACAGAGTAACATGTGTCTCCTACTCCATTTACAGAGAAAAATGGTTTTACATTCTTGTAAATTATGAAAACATTGCTATTCAAATTAGGCATACTAGAATTTATGAAACATATTTTTCTCCTCCCCAAAACCTAACGTTGATACTAAACTATTTGTTAGTGTTTCTTTAACTACTTTTAGAAATACAGAAAGTATACCAAACATTTCTTTCTTTCAAATAATATTTTAATAAACTTTCAAACTTCTGTAAAAGCTACAGAGGAGAATGGAGAAACTGATGTTGACAGTCATAATTTTTGCTTTGCTCCAAGTTGCAGTGAGAACAATGGAAAGAATAGACTTCATTTTATTTGTTCAATCTTTTGGTTTTGGGTCTTTTCACAGGTGGACAATTACTTGGATTTGGAAGATTTTGACACAGATGATGAATTTGGTCAAGGGACATATAGTGGTATGTTTCTTTTCCTTCGCTCTTGTGATTGCTCTCTGTCCCTAGCTCCGAATGTATGAATTTTCCTTCCTCTTTAGATTCTGAATCAGGCTGTGCTTAGGAAGAAATAACTCATGCCTTCACTCTGGAAGAAAATATTGAAATAATGTCTTTATCCAAGGTTGTGAGGAGTTCAGTACAAGTGTAACCCCTTGAGGTTTAGAAAGCATGGCCCCTTTAAATCTTTTTCCTAACTGGGGAAAGGGAGCAGTGAGAGAAAGGAGGGAAACTCCAGGTGGGGCTCTGGAGCTCGAGAGAGGGAGAAGGGCTGCAGCAAGCAGGCCCTTGCAAACTGAAGAGAGAGAACCTGCCTGAAGCCTGGGAAGGACAGGGAGGCTGATCGGGGACACCCCAGGACAGGAGCCGAGGAGCACTGTGCCGGGGGAAATCACCTGAGAAGGACAGGCTGGAGCTGGACCCATATCACTGCTGCCCAGAGCTGCATGGGGCTGTGAGTATTGGGGCTTGTGACTCTGCATTGGGAATAAGGAGGGAGGCTGCTAGCTACTTAAGTGGGGAGGTGGTCGCGCTTTGTGGTTTTGCAGAGTGCGGCAGAAGAGGGCACTGGAGGGGTTTGTTGAGGAAAGTTCACTGGTGCCAAAGATGACCAGGAACACCAAAGACTCAATACTGGACTGGAACTTTGCTCAGGACTCCTGAACTCTGTGTGCATACGCATACCACAGTCTGAAAGGGCAGACACTGAGCAACCACTGGGCCTGTAGGGCCTTGATTTGGATGCAGCCCTGTTCTACTGCTCCCCCTGCATAGCCCCTTGTTGTTTTTCTCCTCTCATCCCTCTGTAAATAAATATTTCCCTTTGTTATATCCACTGTACTTTTCCGGTGTGTGTGTGTGTGTGTGTGTGTGTGTGTGTGTGTGTGTGCGCGCGCGCGCGCACTCTGGGGGATTTGGAACAGGTGCCCCTGGGGTGGAAGGGATTTTTCCTGCTCCATTCCTGCACACGCCTTCTCTTGGCCAGAGCTGCCTGCAAAGCAGACTCCATCTTGGCCATGAGGGCGTTAAAGTTACACAAGTAATAGCCTAAGATTTATTATTCTGGCTACTGATGAATGGTATTTTTTGATAACTGTTCCTGAATTTTTGTCCTCACTTATTTTGTCCGGAAATCATTTTGATTTTTGCAAAATTTCTCAACAAGGCTACCAAGAGATGCAGAATCCTGAAGTTCTGTATGTTTTTACTGTGGAAAAACAATTTCACTCAAATGTGGATCCACGTTCACTATAAATATTTCATTATAGTGTTAACATTTCACAAAGTTGGACCCATTTTGAATTTCTAGGGACATGCCTCACAAGATTGCAAATATTTCATTGCAGATATTTCATACACCTATAGTAATTTTAGCCCCCTTCCCCCCCAAAAAAATCCTACAGGCTCAATTATGCTAGCGTCTGTCCTAGATACTTGTGTGTCCCCCACCACCCACCATTACCACTGTGCTTTAGAGGACCTTACACAGTCTTTAACATATTTATCCTCACAACACATCTGTGAGATAGGAAAGTGAGGCACAGATAGACTAAACACCCATGGCTGGCGCAAGTCAGCTGACTCAGGCTCACGGGGCTATAAAATTGTTGTGTATAGCTGTTAAGGTTTGGGCTGGAGCCTGGGTTCTGGGGCCACAAGATGGGGGAGGGTCCCAGAGCCCAGGCTCCATCCCAAGCCGAACATCAAAAATTGTTTAGCCCTGCAGCCTGAGCCCTGTGAGCCAGTCTGTCCAATGGCACTTCTATTCCAGCGTAGGGGTACCTTATGTGTCTTGCCTAAGATCACACAAAGAATCTGTGGCAGAGTATGGAATTAAATGGAGGGTTTTGAGTCCACAGTGAGTGCTCTAACTGCTTGACTATCTTTCACTTCTGTGTGTACAGAGCTTCCATTGAAGCCAGAGGGCCTGCAGTATTGGGCAGTCAGTCAGGAGAATATGAGGTCTGGCTTTAATTCGCAGAAGAAAGCAAATAGAGAGTTAATTTTTCTTCCTTCACCTCTGGCATTTCAGAACACAGGCTATGATATTGCACTCCTACATTAGGTCCGGACAGCAAAGGTTTCTATTCAATGTGATGGTCCTTAGTTCCCTCATTTTTCCTTTATAGATTTCTAGGATTCAGGTCTGAATACACCTCTCAAATTCTAAGTATATCTGTTAAAGAAGTAAGGGTTCCATGACTGCAGTGAGTTTACGCTCTAGGCTGCCTTTTGATGGAAACCTGAATTCAGATCTGGTTTATATCACTAGTGAAATGAATTAAGTCAACTTAATCTAGTCCATAGTGAACACCTGTATCTATTTCAGAACAGGTGACTAGGTGATAGCTCTGAAATAGTTGGCAGAAGGGCTGGAGATTAATCGCAGTTAACTCATGCGATTAACTCAAAAAAATTAATCGCACTGTTAAACAATAGAATACCAACTGAAATGTATTAAATATTTTGGGTTGTTTTTCTACATTTTCAAATATATCAGTTTCAATTACAACACAGAATACAAAGTGTACAGTGCTCACTTTATATTATTTTTTATTACAAATATTTGCATTGTAAATATGATAAACAAAAGAAATAGTATTTTTCAATTCACCTCACACAAGTACCATAGTACAATCTTTTTATTGTGAAAGTATAATTTACAAATGTAGATTTTTTTTGTTACATAACTGCATTCAAAAACAAAACAGTGTAAAAATTTAGAGCCTACAAGTCCACTCAGTCCTACTTTTTGTTCAGCCAATCGCTAAGATAAACAAGTTTATTTACATTTACGGGAGATACTGCTGCCTGCTTCTTATTTACATTGTCATCTGAAAGTGAGAACAGGTATTTGCATGGCACTTTTGTAGCCAGCATTGCAAGGTATTTACATGCCAGATATGCTAAACATTCGTATGCCCCTTCATGCTTCGGCCTCCATTGCAGAGGACATGCTTCCATGCTGATGGTGCTCATTAAAAAAATAATGCATAAATTAAATTTGTGACTGAACTCCTTGGGGGAGAATTGCATGTCTCCTGTTCTGTTTTACCCACATTCTGCCATATATTTCACGTTATAGCAGTCTCGTATGATGACCCAGCACATGTTCATTTTAAAAACACTTTCACTGCAGATTTGACAAAACATAAAGAAGGTACCAATGTAAAATTTCTAAAAAATAGCTAAAGCACTCGACCAAAGGTTTAAGAATCTGAAGTGCCATCCAAAATCTGAGAGGGACGGGGTGAGGAGCATGCTTTCAGAAGTCTTAAAAGAGCAACACTCAGATGCGGAAACTACAGAACTCAAACCACCAAAAAAGAAAAGAGAGAGTCTGCTGGTGGCATCTGACTTAGATGATGAAAACGACCATGTGTCGGTCTGTTCTGCTTTGGATCATTATCGAGCAGAACCCATCATCAGCATGGACACGTCCTCTGGAATGGTGGTTGAAGCACGATTAATTGGCAGTTCTCACTCATGGCAGGTCTAGCACTAGAATAGCACAGACGATGGTCAGGAATGAAGAGCACTGGCAAAGGTGTATAATAGCTTGCACTGCAGCTTCCCACACTTGCCTAGCTGTATCATGCACTATCAGTCATTTTTGTGAGCATTAATATTAATCACATACATTTAAAAACACAAAGTTAAACAGATTGCATTTAAAGAGATTGAAAACTACAAAAATGATCATCTGCTTGCCCTGCCTAAAAATAGATTTATGGTAGGAATACAAACCATATTGGATTAATCTGGCAACTGCTGCTTTTAAGGGTAATTATAAAATAGTCGTACCGTTCTACCTTCATTACTGCAGATTATCACTGGGCTAACTGTTATCCTTTTATGTGACACTTGATTTGGTTTGGAGTAGCTGCTCTTCTCAGCTTGTTCCATGAGAAAACCTTCATTGCACAATACCCTTTAATGCAGGAGTAATCCTTATCAACTCTCAACAATCTACAGTGTACATAAAAACACTAAGGTTTTATATAGTGTATTATAGTCTTAAAAGCTCTGCACAGATATGAACTAATTCCTCATAATCCTCTTGTGAATAAGGTAAATAGCATCCAAAGTTACAGATGGGGAAACTGAGGCACAGGAGTTAGCTGTATATTGCCTATGGCAACGGTGGAGACAGTTGCAAAGCTGAGATAGAATTCAGGAGTTCTGGGCTTCCGGTCCAGTGCTCTGACTGCTAAACCTCACTAACTGGTTTGTATCTTGTATGGTAAAACCATCATAATAAGCCTAATGAGAATGAAGGTACTGTCCTGCAAATAGTGTAAATCTTAAAAGAATTATTAATCAACACAAGACAGTGCAAAAAGCATAATTGATCGCAGGTGTTAAAATGTCCCAGTTGAACTAATACTTTTTTCGGGTTTGTCCTGGAAGAAATCACTCTCTTTTTCTTTCCTTTTTTAAATTCTGTGTCCAACTAACCTGTCCTTCCAAGGCCAGATGCAGCTGCTGCTTATGAACAAAAGAATTCATAGAAATACAATGGCTTCTATAAATCAGCTGGCCAATGTACAAAAAAAATATTGTTATTTTAGTTAGCACTCTTGCAACTGAAAGCTTGGAACTAGTGCTTTGAATTGTGGGAATTTGACATAACTCTAGTTAGCCATGCAAATCTCATTCCCCAAACCATAGCTTTAACCCACAGTGTACAGACAGCACGTGCATGGTGGGCCATTTAATCTCTCTCTTTCTCAAATTTAATCTCTGACTATAAGTAGCTTAAAGCCACAATACAAAGGATCAGGAATTCTCATGGGACATTGAGAAATACCTGGTTTCCACACTGTGGCAACATAATTCATTTTACATCTAACCTTTTTCAAGAGTTTTGACAAATCATGTGTGTGGCCTGCGTTGTGCAGGAGATCGGACTAGATGATCAGAATGGTCCCTTCTGACTTTAGTATCTATGAATCATTTTCTGCACTGCTCCAAGAATGGCTCAATTACTGGCTCTTCTCTCAGTAAAATGTAAAATTAAAAAAAAATCCTGTACGCATAACATCGATAACAATCTCAAAATGTGTTAAGGACACAACTAAATATAAATGCAAAATGATTCTGAGTGCTGTATGAGCCGAACAGCATCAGAAATAATACCACTTAGCATTTATATTGCTCTTTTCATCTGTAGATCTCAAATGCTTAATCATTATCCCCATATTACTGATGGGGAAATAGAAGCACAAAGCGGGGCTTAAGTGATTTGTCCAAAGTCACTAGCAGAGCTGCAAACAGAACCCTCCCGACTTCCAGTTTTAGGGCCTTTTCAAGGACCACACCATCTCCCAGTTAAGCTTAAGCTTTCTATATATAACCTCCTGATTTTTAGGGGTTCATAACTTCATGGTAAAAATGCCCTCCAAATACAAGCTCACTGGGACTTGGCATTCTATAAAAGACAGTCACTTTCACTTCCAAAACCTCTTTTAAAGGTGATGTGCAAGAAAACTAAAGTAAAATGGTGCCTACATACAGAGACTTATTCAAATAATTCCAAGAGATAATAAAAGAGCTATCTGGCTATTGATAGATAAGATTTGGGTTTAAAGAGATTTTATTGCATGATGTGATGCCCCCTCCCCAGGGCTCACTGTCTTTTAAAATCTCTATGGAAATTAGTGACTAGAAAAAACAGATTTCCTTGTAATAAGTGAATAATGGCACATATACGGAAATATTATTTTTTCATTGCTAAGGGCCACTCCCAAGTTACGATGCATGATTTAACACTGCTTCAAATAATTCTTGGCAGTGCAGATTATAATGGCTTTGAAGCCCCATTTCAATTTACTGGGGAGAATATTCCACGTACTGGGATGGGGAATCTAGTGTGTGACTCATCTAGAGCCTGATCTTACCCCATTGAAGTAAACGGGAATTTTATCATTGACTTAAGTGAGAGCAGGACCAGGTCTTAAATACAATGATACCAGTATGAGAGGCCTGTCAATGGGGCTACTTGTGTGAATAAGAGTTTGCAATATTGGGCCTTAGGACTGGCAGCAAAGAATAATACAGTATCCTGTTGAAACTGCAGGGTAAATACTGGAATACAGAAGGGAGTAATTTTCTAAGGCCCCAATTCAGCACATCCCCATTCAGCAAATCACCTAAGGCCTGGTCTACACTAGGGGGGGAATCGATCTAAGTTACGCAACTTCAGCTACGTGAATAACGCAGCTGAAGTCGACGTACTTAGATCTACTTACCGTGGTGTCTTCACTGTGGTAAGTCGACAGCTGATGCTCCCCCGTCGACTCCGCCTGCACCTCTTGCTCCGGTGGAGTACCGTTGACGGGAGAGTGCTCGGCGGTCAATTTATTGCATCTAGACTAAATGTGATAAATCGACCCCCCCTGGATCGATTGCTGCCTGTCGATCCAGCAGGTAATGTAGACAAGCCCTAAGTATGTGCTTAAGTAACAAATTTGCTGAATAGGGATGTATGTAAGCATTTTACAGAATGGGGCCTAAAGGTCTAATTGTAATACACTCATATTGAGTAGTATCTTCCTCTGCAAATAGTCCCATTGGAATCAATGTAATTGAAAAGTAACAAACCATTCCACATGGGTAAAGGTGTCACAACCTAGCACTAAGCTGGTTTAGGACCACAGGACACTATGGACCTGATTTTCAAAGGTGCTGAGTACCCACAACTCTAGCTGAAGACAATGAGGGCAGTAGGTGCTCAGTACCTCTGAAAAATCAGGCCAGATATCATCAGTTAACAACCACTTTAATAAATAAGTTTTTCTGTGGGTGAAACGGATCATTACCCATTATTTTGCATCCATGCTTCCTTGTTTCCATTTTGAACCTATATTTACATGCAATAAAACAGCTTGGGGAACCAGATTCAGAGTAAGTACTGTGAGGTTTTTTTAATACATGGGGGGAAAAAAATCCACGAATAGCTTGTTGTTCCCAGCCTCTGCAGTTTTAGCACCGCTTCAAAACAGTTTCACATGATGCAGCTCTCTAGGGCTGACAGCCTGACACTTGAGAATCAGAGGAGGTAGAAAGCTTTAAAGCTCAGTTTCCCTATTTATTTACCAAACCTCCTGACACCCCTTAGCAAAATATTTTTGTCAGGTGAGTTCTGAAAGTGGTAACCTACTTGGGTCCATGTATAGTTAGACATGGTGGGCTATAATGAAGATATACATCAAGACTTTGAATTTCTTCACACCAGTGAGTTCAAACCAGATCCATAACATTAGCTTTTGCTTTTTTTAAGTTTAATTAAAATGTCAATGCTACATAACTACCTAAGAAACTGGCTCATTTAACAGTGTTCACTGATTTAGCAACCACTTGCTGGTGATCCATCATAACACCTAAGACTAATGATAAGATAATTGTTCAGTTTCTGAATCTGCCCTGCTGTGCTGTGTTGTATGTTACTAGAATCCCAGGATTTCACAACCACATCACCGAGGAAGGTGATTTTCCCAATAGCATTAAGCAAGGTGCATTCCAAATCCTTCTTGCTTTTCTGATATCAGTACCTCCTCAGTTACCTCTATCTATATGATGTCATTGGCAGCGTCCAAGGCAGTCCTGTTGCTAATTAATCACCTCCAGTGACAATGTAATTAGTAGCTTAATGAGGATCATGATCTTCCACTAGTGTTGTAGCATCGGGCTAAGCCAGCTGTGAAGTACTAGCTAGATCTTACAGAACCCTACAGTTCCTGTGGAACCTCCCACTAAGAAGGAAGGCTGTCAAGAATCCCTAATTTTTCTCTCTGAAGGAGTTTCTTGGTTAAACATTACCAAAGAAAGCAGCATTTACTGATTAGGCTCTCATTTGCTGTCGAACAGCCAGGGTACAGAGAAAATGCTCATTTCTGACATGTCTACTGGCAAACAAAGGTTGATTACAAAAAAGAAAAGGAGTACTTGTGGCACCTTAGAGACTAACAAATTTATTTGAGCATAAGCTTTCGTGAGCTACAGCTCACTTCATCAGGTGCATTCCTTATGGCGGTAATTGAAAGAAATCTGAAACATTGTTTGCATTACTAACAAGCTTTAAAAAATTAGGACTGACATCCTGACTATGACAAAGCACTTCTTGCTGAAAGCAAAAATATATTTCCTTCTGTTGTCCTAATTTGTAAGTGTTGACTTTTGGAGATTTTGCCAGATGGTTTCATTATGGGGTTTCCCTCCCCTTCTCTCTCCATAAATTGGTCTATTAGGAATGAACAGTGGTATATTTGACAGGTTTCAGAGTAGCAGCCGTGTTAGTCTGTATTCGCAAAAAGAAAAGGAGTACCCGTGGCACCTTAGAGACTAACAAATTTATTAGAGCATAAGCTTTCGTGAGCTACAGCTCACTTCATCAGATGCAACAAATTTATTAGAGCATAAGCTTTCGTGAGCTACAGCTCACTTCATTGGTATATTTGTTCTTTATACAGAAATGATCAACGATATACATCAGGAGGGAATGCTCAGGCCTGCCTCCTGCAATAAGTACATTGAGCAAGTGAATTTGAAACAAGTTGGGGGAGATCCCACCATATTTAGATGTTGGCCCACTTCTTCTGTAGCAAAGGAACAGTTTTGATCCCTATGAGTCATAAACGAATGGGTGTGTTTCTAGTGAGGTCCTGCAGGGATTGGTTCTTGGTCCTACACTATTTAAGTTTTTTTAATGACCTGTAAGAAAATATAAAATCATCTCTGATAAAGTTTGCAGATAGCACAAAAATATAGCTAAATGTAAATGTAAACATCTAGGAACAAAGAATGTAGGCCACTCTTACAGGACGGTATGGAGGATTGTATCTTGAGAAGCAGTGACTCTAAAAAGATTTCACCACAACGCCACCCAGTCAGCTGCACATGAGCTCCCAGTGTGATGCTGTGGTCAAAAGGGCTCATGCAATCCTTGGATGCATAAACAGGAGAAGCTGAAGCAAGAGTTGAGAGGTTATTTTACCACTGCATTTGGCATTAGAGGTTACTAGTTCCACTCTATTTCCTGCTGAACAGTATGTCCAGTTCTGGTGTCCACAACTCAAAGATGTTGCTAAATTGGAGAGATTTCAGAGAAGAGTCATGAGAATGATTAAAGAATTAGAAAACCAGTCTTATAGTAATAGACTCAAGAAGCTTAGTCTATTTAGCTTAACAAAGAGAAGGTCAAAGGTTGACTTGATTACAGTCTATAAGTACCTATTTTCACAGTTCAGGACAACTTTAACTATACCTCCCCTCTATGATCAAGCAAGGGCACCAACTTTTAGATTTCCAGCTCACAGGTATTACGTCTTTTGGGTGGAGGCCATGTCTGTATCCCTCCTGACTAGGGTTTTTCTAGGCTGCATGGTTCCCTGCCTACACTGTGAATTCCCTGCCTAGACAGACTAGCGCTGCACTTTGCTTTATCTTCAGAGGCCTCACAACCCTTTATAATCAAACACAATTATTCTTAATATAAAAGCATTGCAGAGAAAACATTAAAAACAACAAAAGTACGTACATGTATGCTAATAAGATTACCTGAGATCATCCCCAACTCCAGGGACCTTTGCTGATCCCTTCCAAGTAAGGGCTCTGGCAGATGTTAGTCCTTCCCTAAGAATTGCTCCCCTCCCCCGAGAGAAGGTTCTGTCTGTTTGCTGGATCAGGACGAAG
Organism: Dermochelys coriacea; assembly: GCF_009764565.3. NCBI lineage: Eukaryota > Metazoa > Chordata > Testudines > Dermochelyidae > Dermochelys > Dermochelys coriacea. Next base: position 47,962,350 of record NC_050073.1, read on the forward strand.
ACCCTGAGACAGTGCAAACTCAGGTTGTTTATCCAAAAGTCCTTTCTTTGTCTGTTGGTCTCTGGAGAATCCAATTTGATCCAATATACGTGAGCCACTCCACGTGGTGGTGCCTCTCTGCAGGTGTTACAACATGAATAAATTGGTCTGACCCCATCCCACCACTGTTAATTCCTGGAGGACTGTGGTCACCCTCCATCATGGAATTATATACAATCCCAGGCTCAAAATGATACATAAACATAATATAGTAAGACCTCCCAAAGATCCCACAGGAAATTGCCATATCTATTACACCTACATGGGGAACAAACATTTAATAACCGGCTCTTCAATGTTGCAGACAGAGGTAAAACATGATCCTATGGCTCAAAGTTGAAGTTAGATAAATTCAGACTGGAAATAAGGCATGCTTTTTTAACAGTGACAGTAATTAACCACTGAAACAATTTACTAAGGGTCGTAGTAGATTCTCCATTACTGACCATTTTAAAGTTTAGGTTGGATCATTTCCTAAATGATATTCTCTGGGAAGTTCCATGGCCTGTGTGGCGCAGGAGGGTAGACTAGATTATCACAGTGGACTCTTCAGGCCTTGGAATTGATGAATAATGGAAGGAGCTTCCTCTACAGCATGGGGCAAGGGTCACTTGCAGATTTAAACTAGTGTAAATGGTGGAGCCTCTGTAACTTGAAATCTTTGAATCATGATTTGAGGAATTCAGTAACTCAGCCAGAGGTTAGGAGTCTATTATAGGAATGGATGGGTGAGGTTCTGTGACCTGCAATGTGCAGGAAGTCAAACTAGATCATCATGATGGTTTTGTGACCTTAAAGTCTATGAGTGGTTGAACATGTCAAGGCTTAGCACACACCTATTAGCAACCTTATCCAGGTTCTTTCTACCTTTCAAAAGGCTTTGTCAATCTAATTGACCTAGAAGATGCTCAAATGAGAGCCAATACAAACCCCTAAGATACAAAGATTTATGGAGCAAACTACAAAGAAATAAGTCTGAAAGGTGAAAACTTTTATTCCTAGACTTTCATCTTCTGGCTTGTGATTTGAACCTAATTTAAGATCCCGAGGGGGATGAGCTTCAGCTCTTTAATAAAGAAGAGTCCCTTTTACAAAGCCACTGTGTATAATCTTGCTGACCTTGACACAATAAACAATCTTCAGATGAAGCTAGGCCTTCCTGGGACATCCATAATCTAAACAGGACAATGGGACTATGTAAATTCATCTTCTGAATTTAAACTGGGAAGTGAAAAGGTTTGACTGGAGCATTGCATCTCCCAGGTGCCCCCCCAAACCCACAAGTCACCCCAGGGGGAAGAAGAAGTCTCTGTCTCCAGGGTCCACTGAGGCAGGCTCCATCCTATTCAGTTTACAGATGGGAAAACTGAAGTGAAGTGATTTGCCAAAGGTCACCCAGCGGGTCTGAGTTGGGGATGGAACCCACGTTCCCTGGCTCCCAGTCCATTGACTTCTGCACTGGCCCTTGCCTCCTCTTTTGAATAGGCGGCATCCAGACCCAAACTTCCTGAGAGTTTGGGGGTCTCCACGATATATGGTTTTGATTTAACTTATTTGAGAAATTGGGGCCAGCCATCAAGTTGAAATCCAATTTGACTTCCCCAAAGTATAGGCATTTTTTTGATCTGGCTTTTGGTTCAGGATTGCATCTGCTCTAAAGATAAATACCTGTATTATATTTTGTAGAACAAGAAAAGTATAATACAAGTGCTACCGAGCTTCTGAGTTCTGCAAGGTTTTAGAGTATGATTTTGCTAAATTATACATTGAGTGGAAGGATTAAGTCAAGTATTTTGTATTCAGCAGGGTCATTAGTGCTTCCAGGAGAGGTGGAACAGACAGCGACTTACTATACACCTTTCTTTGATCAGCCTACTAATCGGGAGTTCGGGACCTTGTCAATTACACAACCGTCAATCAGCAAAACACAAGAGGTATGAGATCAGATTTATTTAAACATAGTTTTCTTTTTCCAGAGTGAATTTTAATGCTATTTCCATACAGGAACAGAGGGATGTAGAGGGAACTTTGTGGAACTGCCTTGAACGGAGTTAGCAATTCATTTTTAAATATATTAAAAAAAATCAACAAGTTAAAGTAATTATGCTCTTTGATGGAACAGCTCCTGATTAGTGATGCACACTGCTGCTGTATAATAAATGAGCCGGTGAAATATATCACTTTTTTGCTTTCCTGTAATTTTAGCCAGTACATTTTTTATAATTAATAAAGCTCACAGGCTATTCAAACAAACCTTTGCAGCTCCTGACTTTTTAACAAAACATTAGGTTACATAGAATGAGGGACCATTTAATTTCCTGATGTTTTGGCAGTATTACACTACACTTAAACTCTTGCTGGGGTGAGTGCAGAAATCCATGTCCCAAATTGCAGCTAGCGAACAGTTCCTTTAATGCCACATTAAAAACAACAAAACAAAACAAAACAAAAAAGAATCCCTCCCTAGAACATATCTTGACCACAGAGTTGGAGTTTATCTTTTGGAAATTATTGTCTTTGGGATGCAATTCAGTATTAGCACTGGCTACCAGGTGAAGTGAAGAGGACCGCACCATGGCATTTCAGCAATCATCAGCAATCAATATATGTTTTAATTTATATTGCCCCTTCCTCTCAGAATTTCAGCCCCACTCACATCAGAAATGTAGGTCTAGAACGCATGCAGGCTTATTTTAAGTCTTTATACCTCTCGACAAATCAGCCAGTCTGAACATTAACTTTAAAATAAGGAACTTTTCTGTTGCAGAGGTGTTGTGGTGGTGGTGGTGGTGGTGGTGGTTTTTTGTTTTGTTTTGGGTTTTTTTGGTTAATCATTATAATAGACGTTGAAATGTTAAGGTTGCTTCTGCCTAAAATGAGGCAGCTTTGTTAAAGCTTAAATCAAGATGATAAAGATGTGGACCAATGAAGGATTGATGCTACTGCATTGCATATGTAGTTTTGCCTGCTGAGCTCAAATGTATTTGATTCTTTGAAATCAATCCTAGAAAATATACTGTTAAGAACAATTCTGCATTGGCAGGGAGATGGACTAGATGCTCTAATAGGTCTTTTCCAGTTCTAACCCATATGGTTCTGTGATTAAAATAAAAGCCTCTGAATAACCGATAACATTGTAGTTAACCTCTGTCTTTATACCTTTAGAAATATACATTTTTACACAAAAATACTATGACATATTGAAATGCATAGCCCAGGAGATTAATGTATGGGGACATAAAGAACAAGGGGGTTGCAAAAATCTCAAGTGTTAATAAATGAATGCACATGACAATAGAAGCTACAATTTATGAGAGGTAGATGGAAAATCCCATTCCCATTTATTTCTAGAAGAGGAACAGTTTGGTCATACAGTAGAACCTCGGAGTTATGAACACCAGAGTTACAAACTGGCCAGTCAACCACAAACCTCATTCGGAACCGGAAGTACACAATCAGGCAGCAGCAGAGACAACTACCCCTCTCCCCCCAAACAAATACAGTAGAGTATTGTGTTAAAAGTAAACTATTAAAAAAAAAAAGGGAAAGCAGCATTTTTATTCTGCGTAGTAAAGTTTCAAAGCTGTATTAAGACAATGTTCAGTTGTAACTTTGAAAGAACCATTACGTTTTGTTCAGAGTTACGAACATTTCAGAGTTACGAAAAACCTCCATTCCCAAGGTGTTCTAACTCTGAGGTTCTACTGTACATAAAATAAACTGAGTGTTATAGGGGACAATGGAAGGATGTGGAGGTGTGCCAACATGCTCAATGCTTTATCAGCTACAAAATGAAGCTAGTTCCTACCTTAAATTATACACGTGTTTATGTCCATCCACTTAGACAATATAGTTACAGCCTAATTTTCATAGTTGCTGAGCTCCCACAATTCCACTTGAAGTCAATGGGTGCTGCGAGTGCTCAGTACCTTGATAAACAAGTCCTAAGCTTTTCAAGGCAGGGAACCTGCCGTGGGACGTGGGAGAAAATTATTTCCAGAGGCTCGAAAGAGCACAATCATCTCCATCCATTCTTTCAACCCAAACATGTCCCAGCCCAACAAACCGGCTGTTGGAGGAGGGCAATAAAATATGGCTATCTATGCTGTGTTACTAGGATTCGGCTTTTCCATTCCCCACCCCCTAAAAATAGCCCAAACCACTAGTATGCTACAGGATGCTGATGTGAGTCTATGTCCCTGACATTCTGTGTGAGGGACTTGGGAGAATGTGTAGTTTTCATCAAATGGCCACAGTTAATGTGTTTACTGAGGGGAAGTTGCATGCAAATGTGCCTAGTTGTTAAAGAGACTCGCATATTCCTGAAAATTATCCCTCTCTTAAATGCAATGAGAACAAGGATGAGTGACTCAGTAACTTGTTCATTTTGGCTAGCAACATGACTTCCGCTTTCTTCAATGGTTTTAGGTATGTGCGCATATCCTTACAGTAAAAGTACCATGTGCTGTATGAACGCTGAAACACAAACTGAAACTTGTGACAGTGTTACTGAAGGATTTGAGTCCATTACCCTAAAATACTTGTATCCCTAGCCCAGACAGTCATTCCTTTCTCAACTCCTGCTCATGCCTTTCTTTCAACCCTGCCATCCTTTTTCTCCACCCTGTGTATTCATTTCTGCTTGCCCAATCCCCTCCTTTCTTGCTCTCTTCTCCCCACGTGCTCTTTAGATGAACATAAACTTTCCATCCCACGATACATATATGCTTCCTTCCCTCATCTCCTATCTCTGTCCAGTTAAAGTATTTACATAGTGTCAATCACTGTGTCATTATTAATTATTAATTCTTATTATTATTATTTGTATTACGGTAGTACCTGCAAGATAAAATCCTGGCCCCACTAAAGTCAGTGGCAAAACTTCCATTGATTTCCATAGGTTCACAATTTTACCCATAGTCTCGTACCAAGACCAGGGTCCCATTGTGTTAAGTGCTGTGCATACCCATAGTAAGAGCAAGGGCTTGCCTCAGAGAACCTGAGGATAAGACAGACAAAGGGTGAGAGAAGAAAATGCCGTATGTCTATGCTGCAAAAAAAACCCTGCGGCACAAGTCTCAGCCCGGGTCAACTGACTCAAGCTTGCTTGGCTCATGCTACAGTGCTAAAAATAGCAGTGCAGATGTTCCCGCTTGAGCTGGAGCTTGGCTTCTGAGATCCACCCCACTCTCTGGGTTTCAGAGCCCAGGCTCCAGACTGAGTGGGAATATCTACACTGCTATGTTTAGCCCCATAATGTGAGCCACATGAGCCCAGATCTGTTAAGATGGGCTCTGAGAATCGCTGCCATGGGTTTGTTTTTTTTGCAGTGTAGATGTACCTATTGGTTAAGTGACTTATCCAGTGTCACACAGGAAATCTGTGGCAAAAGTGTGAACTGAAACTAGGTTTTCTGTTTCTCACCTCAGTGCCTTAACCACCAGACAATCATTCCTTTCTCAAAGTATCTTAGCTCATCATTATCTGCATGTGTACTCTGCCTACACATGTTTTTCCTACCTTTTCCACATGGGTATTGAGCTGATCAGTTTTCCCTTGAACATACAATACATTCAGCAGTGTTTATCTGTGGGAACAACCCTTTACATAATTTAAACAAGAGAACTGTAGATTGCCCTGAGTTATGCAAAATAGAGGTTAGGAAGGACAGAATCAAGGCTTTTAGTTCAATGTATCTGCACAGAGATTAAATAAAAAGAAACTGAATTGCCAACTATTAATAGACTTTTGAAACTCTCAATTTAGGGTGTTTTATTTACAACATTACTTTGCAAAGTGGCTTCCAGCAAAATGTTCCAGTTATTAATCTGAACATTACATTCCTTCCTCTTTAATTTGGATTTGTGGTAGCTGTGAATGAAAATGATTCTTCCTTCAGAGGTGTGTCTGTTCGAGTAAATCACATGGGCAATCTTAAGAAAACTGGCAGTTCTGTAATAGAGCACAAATTCTATTCCCAGAGAGCTTTCAGAAAAGATTTCAATTAGATGTTAAATTAGACATACACATATTTCTCTCAGCTTCTTAGGCAAAAATAACAAGATAATAACTTGATTCACTGTTGTTTTTGTTCAGCAGTGAGAGATTCAGTGTTCCGTAGCAAAATTTCTTCCTTTTGAAATAAATCAGAATTTCAGTTTGTAATCTAAAGGCCTTTGGACTGATTTCCTTCATAGAAGGCTGAAATGAGCTAATACTTGGGAGAAGATAAAAACCAAACCAAACCCACTACTTTCAGTGCTTGCCTGAGAGATGAAGCACACAAATAGACATACAGCTGAATTAGACTTTTTGTAACTTGCAATGAGGAGATAACAGAGTGAAGTCTGGTGTGTTCTACTCTTACATCCAATTTCATTTGGAATTACATGTACATTTTTCTTTTTTTACAAACACTTTTCCATTATACATCTGCATGTTCATGAAATGGTTTAGTTAAATGCAAATCAAGACAAGGTTATAGTGGCTGAATGTGTTTTCTCAATACTCTAATAGCATTGGTGTGGAGGTGACAGATTTGATTTTGTAGAATTGCTACAAAGGTTTACTGCAATCTGAAGTTATCTTAATTTAATTACTTGAAATCATGGTATCAGCTGCTATTGCAGCTACAGCAAATGGAAAACACTTTGAGATTAAATAATACTTTCTGGGATTTGTTTTTGGATTTTTCTCTTAGCTGAACACTTAGAAAATTAAGATGGATCACTGTTAGATCTCAAGGGCCTCCTCTATGGCATGGTATTTTAACAGGCCTCTCCTGGGAGAATTCATGGAATGGGTACTGAGTGGGTTGAGGGACTAGAACTTTAGTTTTGGTGGGTCAAGAGAGCTTGTTTGTGGATATTGACTCAACTGAATATTATTTGAATGTTATTTATAAAAAAACATGGGTATACCGTTCTGCACCTAAGGTTTGACCCAAAGCACACTTAAATCAATAGAAAGAGTTTCAGGAAGTAGACAGTACAACTGATGAATGGAAATTAAACAAATAAAGACACATAAATACCATTCATGCAGTCCGTTCATATCTAGAGTCAGTAGTTTTAGCTTCTGCAGAGAACAAGCTTTTTGGCGGCAACAGTAATCCTGTCAGCGGAGCCAGTTACTGACCTGCTGCAGATCCGAAATCTGATCCTGCAGACCTTTACTCTTGTGAGTATTCCTTACTGAAGTCAGTGGGACGACTCACATGCAGGATCAGACTCTTATTTCCTAATTCTAAGTCTGTTCAGTACCAGAAGGTTGATGAAATTTAAGCCATTTGCATAGAACAAAAATATAGAAATTGAACTTCTGAAAGTGCATCCAAAAAGTGAAGGGAAAGCATTCTAATTCTTCCAAAGAGACTTACATCTAAGTTTAATGCTAGTCAGACTCATTGAGACATGAAAGATTCTACTCCCACATATTTAATGTTGTGCTTTTCCTTTGTTTTTTTTCCTGCAGATTTTGCAAATTGGAAGGTAAATATTTTTGATTGTAAGCCACCCCTCCACCAAAACAAAACAAAACAAAAAACAGTCATGCTTCAAGATAATGAGGGTACACACATTGCTGCATTGTTAGCTCTGCACCATCAAAAAAACCTCATTAAAATCATCATGTTTGCTTCTTAGCCTTGTGACTAAAATCAAGTGTAGAGTATGGTCAGTTTAGTATCTACTGTATGATCAAAACCTACTCTTGCAGGAGATGGCTCTGGTGATCTTACAGATCTTTTCTATATCTAACTCTAATGTCTATGATGTATTATGTGAGATTAATTGTGGCAATATGACCTCTTGCATAATCTCAGCTGAAATCCCATGGGATAATGTGACTCCTAAATTGAGTAGCTAATGAACACAAATGTGAATTTTAAATATGGGCTGGAGTGATTTCCTCTTCTTTTGAAGAAGTCTCTCTTTTCCAGGATTAAGCCAAAAGTAATGGAGTGATCCTATGTTCTTAATCCTAGCTCACTGATGGATGTTTGTGAGTCTCAAAATAAATTTAAGAGACTCCTAAATATTGTTGAACTATGACCCAGTGACATTTTGACGCACTGCTTTGTCATTGTACTATGATTTAAATGTCACTTTCCCTTGATGCACAAGCCTGTTCCATTGTACAGTCCTGATTTGAAATTCCGTTTAGCTCCATTAGAACCCTTCAATAGGTCTTGATTGAATTCTGCTGGACTCTGTGGATTTCAGGTAAATTATAAATTTGCATTGCAACTAGGAGTCCAGTAGACCTGTTACTCTGTTTCAAAACTTTGTTGCCAACTAGAATTAATAGGAAGCAGGAGTATTCTGAACAGGAATTTCCACTAGATGGCAATTCCTAATAAGACCTTGAGGATTTTATAGCTTTCACCTGTAGGCAAGAAACAAAAAAAAGCTGAGATTGGATTTCATGCTATGACATGGAATTCTTAGCACAGTTTTCTCACACCAGCTTCCATGCCTGCTTTCACTTCTGCAGCCTGAAAAGTTGCTCATCCTGCAAAGACATTGATGTAAGATCTTTAAATGCCACGATAATCAAAATCATTTTCATCGCAGAAGGCAGAAAACAGATGTAAAAGGTCATCAATTTAGGTAGTCCTGTAAACTTCAAGGGAATATGGGGTGGGGGGAGATGGGGAGAACACTTCTGCACCAGAATTCTGTACTGTAAGAGATGTAAAGTAAAGGCAAGACATTTCCTTCCATAGACTACAATTTAATGAACTTGTTTGAGGAGAAATAGGTGGATTATAATAGAAAACCTATGTGTGCCTGTTTCAAGTTACATTTTACTATTTCTGCCAAGGTTATTGTTGAGACCAGAGTTTCTGTCATGAAAGTGCAAGTGATAAAAGTTAATAATAGTATCACAGTAATTAGAAATAGGAAAGATCTATAACAGTGGGGTCATCTGGTCCACCCTTCTGCCAGTCCAAAATTGTTCTCCAGTGCTATGTCCGGTCTTATTTAAACTGACTCAAGAGATGGGGCAGTCTCCAGGGGAGACTACTGGGCAGTATAACAAAGCTCATGTTCAGGAAATTGTTCCTGATAATCCACTCACATTTTCCCATTAATTTTATCGCATTGCCTCTCATTACACCATCTGACCTCCCCTCGATTGAACAATCCAAGGCTTTACTAATTGATGAAAAAATCTCAACCCCAGTGTGCAAATAGTAAGATGTTGTGAATCTGGCACAAAGCTGCGTGTTACACAAAATCAAGTGGAAAACAGAGCAGAACAAGTCTAGGCGGAGATTTTCGAAGGTGCTCAGGAGATTAATGCATACATTTTTCTGTTTTGCATTCAAGTGGGTGTAACATGCTGATTTTTTCGACTTGTCAATTCCGAAGTGTCCCATCACATGCAAAGCATTTGGGGCTCAATCTTGCTAAATGATCTTATCCAGCACAGCACCTAAGCATGTGCTTAACTTTAAACATGCTTAATGTCAAGCATGTGGTTAATCCCACTGAAGTCAATGAGGCTATTCATGTGCTTAAACGCTTTGCTGGCATGGGGCTGGAGTTTTCAGCACTTTGTAGCATAGATTTCTTGCTGCCAAGAAAAAACAGCTTCCTAATAATGAATTGTCTATGATTATTGAAGCCCCATAGGGTGTGTCTACACTGTGTATTGAGGCTGGGCTCTGATTCAGGTTAGAGCCCAAGCCCCACTTCTGTCCACACACAAATCAGTCTAATTTGGGTCAGCAAGCACTCAGGTCCTGAGTCCTAGGGCCCTCCTAGTTGGGTGGATCAGAGCCTGAGTCCCACTGTGACTTGGGTCCAAGCCCTGTCATTTAGCAGTGTGGATGAAGCTTGAAACACAGACTCGAGTCAAAAGGTCTATGTAGCATAGTATGGACATGTTAGCATAACTGTGAGACCCAGGTCCAGCAACTATAAACCCAGGTTTACAAAACAGTGTGGACACTCAAGCATGGGGTTGGAAACAACAAGTCTACAAACCTAGGTCCAACACACCCAGGTTTAGAGTGCAATGTAGACCTACCCATAGACATATGCTAAATTGGGCATAGCACAGGGACCAGTCCTGTACTGGTGGAGAGCAGGGACGATGTAAAAGATGTGCTAACAAGATGTTCCCATCTGTAATTTCTAGGATTAATTTATCTAGTGTCTTATTGAAAACATTTTATGCTATGGTCCCTCTGCTTGTTCTTATTAATATGCTGCCTTTAAAATATTATGATTTATTTACTTATCCTATTTATAAATTGTGCCAACTAAAGTCTTTTCAAAACACATTTATAATTTAAAATATTCAGTACAACATATGTCAGCTGAGCCAATACTGACTAAGTCTGCAATACTGTACTTCCCATCAACCAAATAACCCACTGCACACCTCTGCAAGCAACTTCTTTGGTTAAAGGAAACAGACCTTGCAGTGTTTTAATAACTGAAAATTGATTATGCTTCTTTGCTCCTTATAGGCATTCCCATTGCTACAAAATGTAGTATCAGTTGAGTAATCAGCACTTAAAACTAGGCAAAATCTTAAAGTTGCGAGACCTATCCTTGCAATTTAAGGTATCTCTACATATTTTTTCCATATCCTCACAACCCTGCTGCTACAAGTGGTGGAAATGTAATAGTTGTATGCAAGGGAGGTTTTTTGATTCCTTGCCTTCAGCAAAAAATAGTTAATGATATTCATTCCAATACAGTATGGTACAAATGGGGCACATTAAATGGCTTAAATTAGGTCAAATTGAATAATTGAATTTATTATTTTACTTAAAAACAGCTTAATCAGCTGAGAGTGGTAGAGTCTAAAAATAGTTTAATTAAATATTAATCAGGTATTTATGTTTTGAGCTTCTTTATCGTTACTTGCTGCTGTTTCATTTATATTTCTATATTTTTCCCTGTTGCAGCTATGTGGGGATGAAGTTCAGCTGTTCTCCCTTGATGAAGAATTTGACTATGACAGTGTGGCATTGACCCCCAAGTTCTCTGAGGCTGAGATGAAGGCCATTATAAACTTGTCTGTACAGAAAAAAGTAAGGCTTGGCCTCAAGTCACCAGGATGTGAAGACTGAAGCTGACGTACCTTGCTGGGCATTCTCTGTTATTCAGCTGGAAAAATATTTTTAAGGGGAAAATCCAGCTCCTTCTTCTGCCATCATAGAGGGCTCTTTTGCAATAGAGCCAGTGTGGGTCTGTCATAGAACCTGTGGGATGTTCATATACCCTGTGCAGCATTGGGCTGAAGTAGCCTCTGTGTAGTATTATTATTCATTATTTGTATTACTGTAGTGCCTAGGAGCCCTAATCATAGATCAGGACCCCATTGTGCTAGGTGCTGTTCAAACACAGAACAAAAAGATGGTCCTTGCTCCATAGGGCCTACAGTCTAAGCCTAGCAGCTCCACAGCCTGGAGGGTAGATTCCTCTCTCTCTGCCTCCTTTACATATCCCTAGAGCCACTTGCCTAGGTACTCATACTGGATGCTGTGGTCTGGATTTGTTCCTATATGCATACAATTCCTACATAGATCAGTGGGTTTTGAAAGACTTAAGCCCTGGTTCTCAGCCCCAGTTCCACTTGCTTTGGTGTTCTCTGGCAGCACAAAGCAACAGGAATGGTGCCTTAAAAGGCAGTTAGGAATTCCTGTAGTGAAGAAAAATCCTTGAGTGGCATATAATGCTCGCAGTACTAGAATAATGACTCCTTAGGGGGTCAGTATAAGCCGGTGTAAATTAGAGCAGCTCTATGGCTGCTCCAACTACATTTTGAGCTGGCTTCAGCCCCCAACCAGCCCAGTGCTGTCTCAGAGCCGTTTTTGCCTGGCTCCCTCAGGAGTGTAAACACGAGCTTGTGGCAACTGAGCATTCAGCCTTTAGTCTCTTTTTCTAGCATTATAAGATGTAAAGATATAGAACTGTGGACCAATGATCCAACCCAGGAAGGATTTTGAGACCTTCTGTGCGATTTCAGTTCTTCAGACTAGTAATATTCCTATTTTTTCAATGTTTTTTCCTTATGTGAGTTTGAATTAAGTGTGTATAATTCCTGAAAAATCACAGTAACGTCTTTTTTTTTTGGTCACAAAAAAGTCTTCAGGGCAGGAGAAGCGGAATAGCAGTGATTTCACCCATTACCTAACTTGACGAACAAAATTTAGTCTGTAAATATGGACATTTCATACATTTATATAGGAAATGGTCCCAAGGTTTTTCATCATATGACATACATTCAGCACCACTGAAATGCAGCAACCTGTGGGGTGGAGAGTGGAAGTGCATACAACATGCTGCATAGCATGTGAGGGAAGGAGAACATGTGGCCAAAGGCCCTGGGGAAAATGCTTGCTCATACATGGAGAGTCATGAGATATGTAGGACTCAATCCTTCTTGCTTTTCTTCAGCCATTGGGGCCATTTGCACAAGCAAAAGTACCAACACCTGGTCCATAATGGGTCCGATATATCCTGGCATAACTCCATTAACTTTAGTTTGTGGACCAACAATTCATCTTTGGCATAATACCATTAACTTTGTGATATAAGATTATAGCGATGAGTGTGGTAAGAATGCCTGGGTAGATAGCTTTGGGTTTGAACAACATGCTGTTTAAACACTTTGAATGAAATCCATAAGGCTGGATGGCTGCTCCAAAGCCAACAGTTTCCATGAGTCAAAAAGGGGCATTCTCGTTCCAAAGGAAATGATTTGTTTCAATTATATGGCAAATTATAAACGGGTACCACTGACAGCAGGATATTTTTTGTTTTGATTGATTAGACGACATCATTTGAGGTAGGATTAATAAACGGGAAAGGAAGAAGAGAGTGCTCAGATACTATGCATATAGGCAGTTGTATAAAACCCTAAGATAGGCTAGGTAGAGAAAGGTATAGAACCAACGTGGTGTGAGACCATGAGAACATTTTAAAAAACTGTCTTTAAAGCTATGCTAAATCTGTGGTAAAAATAGACTCAAAACACTGTCCTTAATTCATTTTGTTTCACCAGGTACAGAGCCCTGTGTATAAAATGGGAGGGGGGGGAAGCCATGGCTAGATTTCAGATGGATGAGAAGGGGGATCTGGAAGGGCATTGTTATAGAAAAGGTTGAGATCCAGTGTATTAAGACATCCAGGCCTCCCTTAAAAACATTAACTATGGCTCACTGCATCCCTGTGATGTAAGTTCAGTGAACTAAATGACCTCTAGTAGGCAACCCTCTGTTTAAGAGACCACTGTAAAACATCCCCATAGTCTCCAGATTTTGTTCAACCCCTAGCTGAAGAACCAACACTATTAGGAAACAGAGTTTTGCAGGTCCATGGGGTGATTTGTTTAGGCCGGGTTTCATTGCATTCATTGCCCAATTTTCCAAAAGGGTAAACTCAGGCACAGCGAAGTTAGGGGTCATTTCCACTTCCATTGAGGTCAGTGACAAAACTTGGTCAAAGTTGCATGATGACTCAGTGGCAAAGAGTCCTGTGGCACCTAATAGACTAACAGACGTATTGGAGCATGAGCTTTCGTGGGTGAATACCCACTTCGTTAGATGCATGTAGTGGAAATTTCCAGAGGCAGGTATAAATTTTCTGGAAATCTTCACTACATGCATCCGACGAAGTGGGTATTCACCCACCAAAGCTCATGCTCCAATACGTCTGTTAGTCTGTAAGGTGCCACAGGACTCTTTGCTGCTTTTACAGATCCAGACTAACACGGCTACCCCTCTGAAGCTTGACATAATGACTCAGTAGCCAAATCTAGTCCTGGTAAATGTAAACACATCTACTATTGACTCCATTAACAGTTGTGTCTTCTACACTAGGGATGAAGTTAGCCACTCCCTTCCCTTTCTTTCAGATAGATACACTTCTCTTACCTACTGCTCAGGTAGGTATGTTCTATACATTGTCATTCAGACTGATCATTACATGGTTCAGTTTGGGATAAAGAAATACACCTCTTTGGTTAATGCTGAACAATTGTTAAACTCTGGTGCAACATTCATCTTGTGCAGAGAGGTGGGATACTTCACTTAGGCCTCTCATGAATTTTCCTTTCTCCCTTTGCGTATAGAGATAAATATCATAATGGAGAACAGCACAGTAAGTTAGACTTGCTGGTCAGTTTATTTTATTGACCTACTTAGATGTAACTGAGTTGTTAATGTACCATTTCATTGCTTATTTGCTGCTGGGAAACCATATTTCCTATCCTGTAATTATTCATCAAGTCTTTCTTCAGTTGATATTGATACATATATAGATAGCACCTTAGAGACTAACAAATTTATTAGAGCATAAGCTTTCGTGAGCTACAGCATTTGGCCTGGGGGGAAGGGGAGAGAATGACCTAACACACACACACACACACTTTTTATTTGCAGCCAATTGTACTAAATTAATTTTCCTCTCCTCCAAAATCAGTTCTCCTGTACATGGCAGAAATCCACACAAGAAACAATTCAAGGTTCCCCCTTGAGGATTTTTCCTCTGGATTGTTCCTTGAGGGTGGGGTATGCCCCCCTCCCAAAATGACCAGGATTTTGAACTGCAAATCTCACAGATCTTGGAGGATTCATCAGAATGCAGAAACTATAGGGGGAAAATGTAGAAAACGGAACTTAAATAGTTCATTTGTTAGTTTAAACACGAAGTCCTCTTGCACTCCTTCTCTAACTGCAGACACTTCAGAACAAAGAAATCTAATATATTTTCAAATCACGTTTAGAGCAGTTATTTTCCCAAGTCAAGTTAGTGTTAATTATAATATAGATTAATACTTTTTTAAGAGGATAACTTGCTTGCAAGTGGTGCTAACACACACAAACAAATAATTCCCATTTATTTTAAAATCTTTTGATCTAACCTATCTATATGAGGATTGGGAAAACCTAGGGCAACATTGGGCCTTATGTACACTTTGGAATTTTTTTTAGAAGTCCCTACATTACTCAGAAATAGTGACAGGTTGTTGAAGACGTTCAGATTTGGGCTCAGAGCCAAACCTTTGTGGTATAGAAATCAACATGGAACCAAATTCCATGTGTGGCACAAATCCAACAATCCCATGTATTGCACAGTTTGACTAACCAACAACTTGGATATCAAAATATCCACTTGGCTAGTGGGATGAAAAATGCAAATGAAAAATGAAAAATGGTTTTTACCACTCAATTTTAGTAGTACTCAATGATAGCCTGATTTTCACTTTGGCCCAGATTCTGCAGTCCAACTGAGGGCAGGATAGGCCAAGGAGAGCATGGTACCTGTTCAGATTCACTTCACCAGGGGCTTGCAGTCTCTTCAGACTGCACCATGAAGGATCCTAAACCCTAGTTCAGTTGCATGCAGGTATGCACATCTGCTGGTCAAAACTCCCTGCGTAAAGAATTGTGGTGGAGCAGCTGTGGGTGCTATTGCAGTCCTGAAGCTGTAGTATTGGATGCAGAGTGGCAACTGAAAAGGCTGGGGCAAAGATTCATTTGCTCTGACCCCAGCAGACCTCATCAGCACATAGTTCATTTACTGAGGCTGAATGCTGACGAGAGGACTTGAAAATGTTGGCTTCACAAACCGCAAAAATTCAGCTCACAATAGTTCAAGTGATACATGAAAGATGAGGAAACCCTTGATGATGATTCTTGACAGCCTCACGAGATGAGTTCCCTGCACCACAGAGATGAGCACTTGTGATAAGTAAGGGCATTCCCACCGCTATGAACTTTCTTGTGGTGAACTGGCAGTTAGCACAGGTGGGCGTGAGGTGCCACATGTACCTTGGGGGTTCTCTTGAAGGGAATGTATCCTTTTCACGGATTGGTTGGTTGCTTTGGCCAATCCCTGACATCTGAAATTCTGCCAGGTGTTAAATGTCTGCCTGTCCTTTCTGAAAACAAAAAGGTTGTTTTCTCTTAAAGGTCTTTAATTAAGTTATAAACTCCTCAAATTATAATGAGTTTGGTAAAGCCATTTGTGGAGACATCTTGTTTGCAGGAGTATTGTACAGCCATATCACATGTTTATGATACGGTCAGATACTAAGGAAGCAAAGCGGAGATATTTTAGCTTTACCACTTGTTTATGAAATGTTTGCAAGAAGAAAAGCAAGGGTTAAGATGTACTGTCAGTCTTATAGTCAAGCTAAACTATCTGCAATCACATGGACTCGCAGCTAAATGGAAATCAGTTGTAATAAATTATGAGAATGCAAAATGGTTGTCTTATTTACAGAATCTCTGAAAAAGATAATGGTAATGAAAATTCTCCAGAGCAATCAATTGCGATCTTATACAGGATATCGGGTATCTTCTTCAGAACAACTATTCACATAATCATGTTTCAAAATAGCAAGTAAGGATGGATGTGAACCAAACCCCGGGTCTGATTTCAAGCTGAGCTGCAGGGGCTAACCTTACTCACTATATTAAGGGCCAAATCACACTCCCAGGTCTGAACACTCCAAACTTTGGGGAAGTTCAAACTTGGACCTGTATCCAAATGTTTCTTAGTGCTGTTTCTAAGGGCCCATCTGTACTACAAAAATAATGGAGTAAGGGGACCTGCCTGTGTGGAAAAGTCCCATGGAATTTAATAATAATGAAGACAATTGAGTTCTATAGAAATGTAATAGTGTTCTATAGAAATAATTGTGAAAACATAGAAATTACATGGAAAATTAACTAGAGAATTATATCCATACTATAGAATTTTTATAGGGTGATTCAACTTATAGAAAAGATAATTTTATAGAATGGTTGAAAAACCTATGGGAAGTTTATGATTTTGTCATGAAGATGATTACAACACATCTGTCCTTTGACTCCATTACAATAAAGTTAAAATTTGTAGGCAGGACTTAATTGTGTTTCATAACCATGCTAAAGTCCAAGGCTTTTTCTTGATTGCATGCAATGGTTACAACAGAGTAAGATCCCATCAGCACAACATTCTTTTTGAACTATGTTGTAACTGGGCCTTCAGACATGGTTGTTTTTGTAGTGCAGACAGGCCCTAGTAGTAAATAAACCTCAAGATTAATAGGTATTGTAGAACACGTGCTATTCTGTTCCTAGGATTAAAACCTTAGAATATCTAATATGCATAACTTTCAGAAAGATTCAAGTGTCATCTATCTTATTACTCCTGTTTCTCAGAATAAATCAACTAGAGGACAAATTCCACCCATTACTTAGTAGTGTTGACGCTGCCATTTAGATGCGCTGCAAATTGCACATTCACTCTTTAAAAGATAGAAGCTGAGATGCATTTTTTTTGTTGGTGTCAGATTTACAACCAGCTTACCTAAACATGATAAGACAATACATTTGTCCGATGAGCTACTTTCCTGCTGTATACATTTTTACAGTAATGGAAGATAGAAGGCTAGTGTCTGTCCCAGGCACCATCGATGCTGTGTTAGTATTTTTATGCATAAGCTTAATATTTACAAAGCTTTCAAAAACAAAGAATTGGGAAAGTACAAATTATGGTCAGAATGCTTATTGAATGAAAATTTAATGCAGGATTGTCCTTTGTTTAAGTCAGATGCTTAGTTTCCCATCTCACCAAAAATTCTGTTAACTAGTCTAGTTCAAAATCCAGGCTGTCAAAACACTGACAGCTAGGACTGGCTGAATAGTATTCACTGAATCAAAAATTTTACCAATTTAAAGACTTTTTGTTTTTTTTATGTAACACTTGCAAACAGTTCCTGAATTCTGCAGATGTCTCACTCATAAGCTTTCATCAGATAGACTGGATGAATAATTTCCTGCCTTGGACTTGTTCAAGGACTGGATGCAGAAAGATTTACTTTTCCTATTTGCTGTTTGTGGCATGTGATTTGTCACATGGCATATTTTTCACTCTGAGTCACTGGATGACTGAAACTCTTTAATCAGGAGAATATGAATGAGGGATAGTGGATAACAAGCAGATAATAATGGAAATGAGATGTGAATAGTGAATAATTCATCTCTGGTGTAAATTTGTGGAAAT
Source organism: Dermochelys coriacea (assembly GCF_009764565.3). Taxonomy (NCBI): domain Eukaryota; kingdom Metazoa; phylum Chordata; order Testudines; family Dermochelyidae; genus Dermochelys; species Dermochelys coriacea. The sequence continues at coordinate 47,980,406 of NC_050073.1, forward strand.
TTTGCTGTCACTAACATCATTGTGAATACTTACAATGATAATGAATATTCACAAACAAGGCCTAATCCTACAAGATGTCGAATACCCTCAACTTCCATTGTCTTTAATGAGAGCGTCTTGTAGAATGGGGCCCATAATGAAGGACCCCATAAATAGCTGCAAATTGAATTGCTTGCCGATATATTCAGGCATCTGTTTTTTCATTACTCATGCAGCTGTATTGACACCCAGGACTCTGATACTGATATTTTTTAAAGGATCAAAAACTGGACATCAAACTTCTACAAGTCACATTTGCAACTCAGTCAGTATTTTGCTTTGCAACCCATTCATAGATTCATAGATACTAAGGTCAGAAGGGCCCATTCTGATCATCTAGTCCGACCTCCTACACAGCGCAGGCCACAGAATCTCACCCACCCACTCCTATGAAAAACCTCACCCATGTCTGAGCTGTTGAAGTCCTTAAATCATGGTTCAAAGACTTCAAGGAGCAGAGAAGCCTCCCTCAAGTCAACCATGCCCCATGCTACAGAGGAAGGCGAAAAACCTCCAGGGCCTCTCCAATCTGCCCTGGAGGAAAATTCCTTCCCGACCCCAAATATGGCAATCAGCTAAACCCTGAGCATATGGGCAAGATTCACCAGCCAGATACCCAGGAAAGAATTTTCTATAGTAACTCGGATCCCATCCATCTAATATCCCATCTCAGGGGATTTGGCCTATTTACCCTGAATATTTAAAGATCAATTACTTACCAAAATCCCATTTTCCCATCATACCATCTCCTCCATAAACTTATCGAGTAGAATCTTAAAGCCAGATAGATCTTTTGCCCCCATTGCTTCCCTTGGAAGGCTATTCCAAAACTTCACTCCTCTGATGGTTAAAAACCTTCGTCTGATTTCAAGTCTAAACTTCCTGGTGGCCAGTTTATACCCATTTGTTCTTGTGTCCACATTGGTGCTGAGCTTAAATAATTCCTCTCCCTCTCCTGTATTTATCCCTCTGATATATTTATAGAGAGCAATCATATCCCCCCTCAACCTTCTTTTAGTTAGGCAAAACAAGCCAAGCTCCTTAAGTCTCCTTTCATAAGACAAGTTTTCCATTCCTCGGATCATCCTAGTAGCCCTTCTCTGTACCTGCTCCAGTTTGAATTCATCCTTTTTAAACATGGGAGACCAGAACTGCACACAGTATTCTAGGTGAGGTCTCACTAGTGCCTTGTATAACGGTACTAAAACCTCCTTATCCCTACTGGAAATGCCTCTCCTGATGCATCCCAAAACCGCATTAGCTTTTTTCACAGCCATATCACATTGGCAGCTCATAGTCATCCTATGATCAACCAATACTCCAAGGTCCTTCTCCTCTTCCGTTACTTCTAATTGATGCGTCCCCAACTTATAGCTAAAATTCTTGTTATTAATCCCTAAATGCATAACCTTACACTTCTCACTATTAAATTTCATCCTATTACTATTACTCCAGTTTACAAGGTCATCCAGATCCTCCTGTATAATATCCCGATCCTTCTCCGAATTGGCAATACCTCCCAGCTTTGTATCATCTGCAAACTTTATTAGCACACTCCCACTTTTTGTGCCAAGGTCAGTAATAAAAAGATTAAATAAGATTGGTCCCAAAACCGATCCCTGAGGAAGTCCACTGGTAACCTCCCTCCAACCTGACAGTTCGCCTTTCAGTAGGACCCGTTTCAGTCTCCCCTTTAACCAATTCCTTATCCACCTTTTGATGTTCATATTGATCCCCATCTTCTCCAATTTAACTAATAATTCCCCATGTGGCACGGTATCAAATGCCTTACTGAAATCTAGGTAAATTAGATCCACTGCATTTCCTTTATCTAAAAAATCTGTTACTTTTTCAAAAAAAGGAGATTAGGTTGGTTTGGCACGATCTACCTTTTGTAAAACCATGTTGTATTTTGTCCCATTTACCATTGACTTCAATGTACTTAACTAATTTCTCCTTCAAAATTTTTTCCAGGACCTTGCATACTACAGATGTCAAACTAACTGGCCTGTAGTTACCCGGATCACTTTTTTTTCCTTTCTTAAAAATAGGAACTATATTAGCAATTCTCCAATCATTCGGTACTATTCCTGAGTTTACAGATTCATTAAAAATTCTTGCTAATGGGCTTGCAATTTCAGGTGCCAATTCCTTTAATATTCTTGGATGAAGATTATCTGGGCCCCCTGATTTAGTCCCATTAAGCTGTTTCAGTTTCGCTTCTACCTCTGATATGGTAATATCTACGTCTATATCCTCCTTCCCATTTGTCATGCTACCATTATCCCCAAGATCCTCTTTAGCCTTATTAAAGACTGAGGCAAAGTATTTGTTTAGATATTGGGCCATGCCTAGATTATCTTTAACCTCCACTCCATCCTCAGTGTTAAGCGGCCCCACTTCTTCCTTTTTAGTTTTCTTCTTATTTATATGGCTATAGAACCTTTTACTATTGGTTTTAATTCCCTTTGCAAGGTCCAACTCTACTCGACTTTTAGCCTGTCTCACTTGATCCCTACAGGTTCTGACCTCAATTAGGTAGCTTTCCTTGCTGATCCCTCCCATCTTCCACTCTCTGTATGCTTTCTGCTTCTTCTTAATCACCTCTCTAAGATGCTTGCTCATCCAGCTTGGTCTACAACTCCTTCCTATGAATTTTTTCCCCTTTCTTGGGATACAGGCTTCCGATAGCTTCTGCAGTTTTGATTTAAAGTAATCCCAGGCCTCCTCTACCTTTAGATCCATAAGTTCTTCAGTCCAATCCACTTCCCTAACTAATTTCCTTAATTTTTGAAAGTCAGCCCTTTTGAAATCAAAAACCCTAGTTGCAGATTTATTTTTGTTAATCCTTCCATTTAGTTTGAATATGCTCCCTTCTCCTAAGCCACAGCAGCAAGGTAGATATCTACCAGGCCATTACTTTTTCATTAGTAGATGTTTGGCATAGTACAACAAGGATCAGATCAAATGGCCACATAAACTGAATAATTTAAGGTGGTTTGAACAGAAGTAATGGATGAAATTAAGCAAAGTTAAATTTATAATGAACATCAAAAATATTTCCTGAATTAAACAGAGATCTGTGTTGATGCTGGAAGTCTCCCAAGGGAAGTAATAGAAGCTGACTTGCTGGTGTTATTAAAGCTAGCCTGGATAAAACACTGGAATATACTATAGAGATTAATGCTTTACTCTAGCCAGAAAATGGACTGAATAACCTGACACCGCTTTTCCATCTCTAATTTACAATACTATGTTTCAGAGTAACAGCTGTGTTAGTCTGTATTCGCAAAAAGAAAAGGAGTACTTGTGGCATCTTAGAGACTAACAAATTTATTTGAGCATAAGTTTTCGTGAGCTACAGCTCACTTCACCAAATGCATCCGATGAAGTGAGCTGTAGCTCATGAAAGCTTAGGCTCAAATAAATTTGTTAGTCTCTAAGGTGCCACAAGTACTCCTTTCCTTTCCTTTTCTTTTCTTTTTACAATACTATGAGAGTCTGAGTGGTTTTAAATATGAGATTTTATTTGTTTAGATTTTCATCACCAGGAGATTTCACTTCAAGTGGTGGGCTCAGTTTGGAGATTTTAAATTTTTTTTCTGCTCACAAACCCAAAGAAATTGTCTGCTAGCTGCTAATTTGTACATAGATTGGACATTCTGTGACATAAAACATTGCTCCCACTACACCAAAAAAGACATCACACTGTTGAGCTATTTAAATAATCTATTTGAATGATCAGTAATTTGAACAGACCTGGTATGTTACAATAACCATGTAAGACACGAGGGAAGGCTTCATTTTTACCTTTACAATTACTATAGTGCTTAATTTACAGGTGGGCCTGAATTAAAATGTTAGATCAGACCCACTTAGAATTTTTGGAAAGCTCACATCTGAAACTGGATCCAGACATGAACTTCATGGCTCAGGCAAGTAGCATGGATCTGAATAGAAGTCCTGGATCTAAACCCAACTGACCTTTGTGATTCAGCTTTGTCTTGAGTTTAAGTAATGATTAGCCTAACTTTGGGACAGCTCAAACCAGACTTGGTCCAGAATTCATAAATTACTGGTGTGAATCAGCTTTAGATTTAGAAATTAGTTTCTTCTGTTGTTTATTTCAGCATCCACTTGTCAGTGTAGCTATCATAGGTATATATTGGGCACCTATCACTATAGGCTCACAGTGTCAGGAGATGGCATCACTACCCCTTCCAGAAATGGATTCAGCAAGAAATAATTTCCAAGGGAAACAATAAACATGTCTCTTAGTTGGAAGTCCTTTCCCTCCCGTGTGTTCCTTTTTCACCAAGAGAAGTTAAAGGTGGACTTTAAATTAAGAAAATGAAAATCTAATTAAAATTGATTCAGTCCATTTTCTGCTGAATGGTTGATGCCTACCAGGTGGTGGTGATGGTAATGATAATGGGAGATCAGTACAGAAATAAATTCAATTAACCTTTTAAAAATTATTTCCCTAATCCCCCATGAAATCCTCTTGCCCTTCCTGCTTCACTGAAGGTGCCCCAGAACCAGCACATGAAATCAAAGAAGTCTCATTTCAATCCATGGTATTTATGATCTCATATAATGAAGCATTCTGGAATATCTTAAGTGATGTACCAAGAGGATTTCACAGAGGAAAAAGACTTTTTAAAAGGTGAATCTGATTTCTGTGCTAACTATACACCTCTATCTCCACCCCCTAAAAAGAAAAGCATGGTTAGAAAGTGCCCACCATTGCTATGGTAATGGGCATATCCCAAATACTTTAGAGAGCTCATTCAGCATATGCACCTGTTTTTAGCTCAGTTTTCAGTTTTGCTTTGCAGATCACCTTTCCTAACCTTTTGTTCCTACATGGAATTTACATAACCCACAAGCACAGAGGAAACAAAAAGCTGTGGGTCTTTCAAACCATCACCATCTTATTAGCACTCTGAAAGACGTTTGCGGAAGAATTCAATAAAAGGGGGTGCTGATTGCCACCTTCATGTTAAGGTTTCTCTGTTTTAAATATTAAGTGTTGTGTGCACTTGAGATTTCAGTGGCCTCTGAGTCACATTTTTTATGATGGTTGATGCAATCTGTCACAAGATGGGAAGAAAAAAGTAGCTTGATGGTCTAATTTGAAGTAACCTGTAAGAGCTCAAGAGGACTGATTACACGTAAAAGCACCACAACTTTTATAAAGCTTCATTTGAATGCCACAGGAAAAAATATGTTAGAAATTCAATTAACTTTCTGCATGAAAAAATGCCTTATATGGTGGCTAAGCTCAGCTTACATAGTTTCTTGATTATGCTTGGAAGCAAATTGCCTTGATTATACCTTTGTTGGGAAGGGAAACCTGTTAATTAATTTGATACATGCTATAGTGGTGCTAAATTGCATAATGGAATGATTAAATTAGCCTTCGCCGATATTTGTCTCCTGTAGAAAATAAATATTGCTCACTCGGTCAGTCTCACTTTTTGCTGAGTTTGCACAACTAGCTGTTGATTACCATGTGTGTTAAAATAAAAATGATTACTGTGTTATATTCAGAAAGGTAGAAGTAATAAATTGCCTACATAGTTGAAATAAGATTGAAACAAATCTCCCTGGTTCAGAGAACCTCTGAATTTTAGAGAAGTTTGGATTTGAACTTCTCAGCTGGCTTGTATCACTGCACGTGCTGAACCAGAACCCCAGATTCAAACACACGGGAGTTTTGGAAACGTTCAGGTTTGGATCTAAATTCTTATTTCTACTGGTCAGTAGCTGAACATAGTTGAAGTGAGAAATCAAATTGGTTTCTAAATTTGTCCTATCACTACATAAGAAAAAATCCCCCAAATAATTGCACAATTATTATTTTTATAATAGGATTAATACTATTATTATTTTATTAGTTTCTGGTAGCATATACAATATTGTAGGTACTTTCCAAACACAACAGAAAGTATGGTCCCCGACCCAAGGTGTTAATAATTTGAAAGATTTACATACTGTCAATTCCTTATGCTCAAAACGTGACTTACATGTAGAGACAATGCCAAGAGTAAAATGCAGTATTTACAAAAATATGGTCCTTGTATTATTAATATAATAGCAGATTATTAAAATAAAAAGAATGTAAAGAATCTCCTTTATTTATCTCCATTGTTTGTTTGTTTTCACACTTTGTTCAGTTAGGGCAGTGAAACTAGACTGGTCAGTTTCACTTTCTGGTTCTTATGAATTGGTGCTATAATCATCTGCACAATCTCAAAGTGCAGCTGTGGGGGCTTTCCTGCTGTACTGGGGGATTACATACTCTGAGAACCAACTAGTGGGATTAAATGTTTGAAGAGGCAGATTCCCCACAAGAACATTTCTCTGTTTTATGAAATTGTCCACAGAAGTCAAAGCTAGGAGAACTCAATCTCTCAGCAAGTCTAATATCCCAGAGCAGGCATCTTTTTTATAATCTAGCTGGAAAAATAAAATACTTCACAGTTAGGAAACAATGCTCTGACTGTAGCTCACTATTATCAACCATTTCTGCTTTCTTAGAGATGAGCAAACCAGATGAGAGTTGAAAGGGAAGCTAATATTCATAGCTAGGAAAAAATCCTGCAGAGAGAAAGGTTTCTTGCAGCATGCTCTCAAGCTTTAGCAGGAATGAACTCTGGAGCTGAAGAACCATGACTGCAAAGGCCTTACCTTTGGTCCCTAATGCAGTCACACAGGGCCAAATTCATTCCTGGTGTAACTCAAATGTAATCTTAATAGACAGGTTTCAGAGTAGCAGCTATGTTCGTCTATATTCGCAAAAAGAAAAGGAGGACTTGTGGTATCTTAGAGACTAACAAATTTATTTGAACTTAAGCTTTCTTGAGCTACACTCAAATAAATACAGCTGTAGCTCATGAAAGCTTATGCTCAAATAAATTTGTTAGTCTCTAAGGTGCCACAAGTACTCCTAATCTCAATAGAGTTACACTAGAGATGAATTTGGGTTAGAGTTTCAGCAACTTTATTATAGGCAGTGTCCTTTTATTTGTTTGTTTGTTTTGGGAATTACGGATGTAGTATATTTTGATTTATGAGTTTCCCACTCAGGTCACGGATCATTAATTAATAACTCAAATTGTGTCCTGAGAATAGAGGAAACCGGAAAGAGAATATGAACGGGTATTCTAGTGTTGTTGAACTTCCATAAAAGGTTAAAGAATGATGGACAGGCTTTCAGGGAAGGTTGATTAAGAGAGGATTGCACAATGGCTACTAACTGGGAAGCTATTGTCTGTGGAGGAAGAAAGATTAAATGAGTGACAGCAAAAATGTGAGTTTGAGTGTGGTAAACTTGATTACAAAATTAATATTGGGCTTCTTTGATTGGCACCATTTCGCAGTCCTAGGACACTACTTTGATAGTTCTGTGCCCTGATTTCCTGCTTTGAAGTTCAAAATAAACATCTAAGTTGTAATGGAAAAAATACATCCTTTGGAAGCATTGAGTTTTTTTAAACTACATAAGATGGAAACCAGGAAAATAACATTGGCATCTCAAAAAAAAAATCTCATTTGAGAACTCATGGTGGCAATGTTGCACCATTTCTGACTATACAGTAGTTCAGAGTACTTACTCAACCAGTATTAATTTACTAAGCAATAAATAAGGAGATGCAGTACAGTACAGATGCTTTAACCAGGGAACATTATACCTGTGCTTGGTAGCACTGACTATGTTTTCTATTAAAATATAGAGTATGGTATGGGAAAAATACATTTTTGTCTTTTTATAACACTTGTATAATTCAAATGCATAATAAACACAGATACAGCTTGAATTCCGCTGTAATAACATACCCAGTTTTGCAAAAAAGATCTGACTAATTATTTTTATTCCATCAAACCAACAGTACCTGCCTGAGAGGCACGTTTAATGTAATAAAACAAACCACCCACCAAAATCAGTAGCCGCATCTCACCAATGTTACAAGGCAGAGTTGTTTTACCTCTCAGAAGAAAGATTTACTGCTCTGATGTGCTTACCATGAACTCTCTCTCTCTCTCTCTCTCTCTGTCAGAAAGCTTTCTCTTCTAAATATAAACTTCCCCCTTAACTTGAATACCCAAAAAAGTCTTTGAAAAAATGGTGCCAGTGCAAAATGTTTCACACAGCTCAACAGGAAAAGCTTCAAGAGGGAGGTTAGCATGAGTTTGCTGGTCCAATTGCCAGCACATAAGTGTCCATGTCACTAAACCTAACACCCTTGGTATTATAATTGACCATCCTTGTTTGACAAACTCAGAATAGCAGCCAAAGATTTGATGGGCCATGGATCTTCACTACACACTCAGCCCTGCAGAAGGTTCCTCCAAAGCCAAAGCCAACACCAGAGGCGAAAGTAAGACGGTATGGGTTGGTATGGCATACCGGTAAGAAAGTTGCCATCAATATGGGCCGGTATGGGCTGGTACACATTGCTGTGACAGTGCTTTAAGCACCATACCAGGAGGGCCGCTGAATGGGGGAGGGGGGTAGAAGAGGAAAGGGGTAGCTGCCCCAGGTCCTGGTGATTTAAAAGGGTCTGGGGCTCCTGGCAGCGGCCAGAGCCCTGGGCCCTTTAAGTTGCCACTGGAGCCCCGTGTGGCGCAGGCCGGGCAGCACTGAAGGGCTGGCTGGGGGAGTCTGGCTCCAGCCCTGCCCCTTCTGCCTGAGGCCCTGCCCCTTCTGGGGGGGCCAGAGCCACCTCCCCCTTGCCCAGCATGGGAGAAGCTCACACTGCTATGGCCAGTGCTGTATAGAGGATTTCAGTTTCCAGGACTGTCAATCTAACGCCTTTCGTGATGTCCTGCTCTGTTATTGTACCTCTGACTTTACACCTGTGCCTGTCCCTGTCCCTTGTTTGGTTATCTCCCATATTAGCTGACCTCTATGTCTTTGTGGCTCCTCCCCTCTCGCAAAGAGGAGGCCATTGCTTTTCCTGTAGCTACATGCCTTGCTTAGATGTCAAATAAACATAACTTCCACCACCACTAAATTAACATTTTAGGGGGGCGTTTTTCAAGGCTGGTAGGCTGTAGGGGAGAGCCTACCAGCCTTGGGTTACTGCAATAGCCATTCACCTCTATAGAAGTGAATTCAAATCCTGAATTCAGGGATGACTTACACCAGGGATGACTTTAGACCAATTGGTTTATAAAAATAATGTAAAAGGTACTTTGCCTATGCCTGTTTAAGGTGAAGACTGGCAGTCCTAGAACTCTTAATTTCTCTCTTTATCTACAGAACAAGTAAAGCATTATCAGTAATAGGGCAATGTTCCTCATTTATCACTACCTCAAATTTTAGATGGAGAGGCCACTTTGCTAATCAGGAGTTCAGTATCTATAGTCATTGGTCTCAGTTCTGAAAAAGAAAACTAGAAATATATCTCTGAATTTCCCAACTCAAAAAAATATTCTTCATGCAGGAAACTTAAAATGTCATGTAGATTGTTGTAGATACCAATCTATGTAACCTGAGTTTTAGGATTCTTTATTTCTGACATCAATAACTTTGAACAAGAGAAGTGAGAAGCCAAATTTGTGTAGCATGGTGGTAACTTTGGGACTAAAATGAGTAACATTCCCTGAAATGAACTATACTTGAGAGGTATGACTAGAAGAAATTGGACAGAGACCATCACATTCATTTCCCAGGTTTCAGAGTAGCAGCCGTTAGTCTGTATTCGCAAAAAAGAAAAGGAGGACTTGTGGCACCTTAGAGACTAACAAATTTGTTTGAGCATAAGCTTTCGTGAGCTACAGCTCACTTCATTGGATGCATTCAAATAACCTTCAGATGGCACTATTTACCAGGGTTGATTGATAGTGGTTACTACCTTTGTACCTGGCTACTAATCCCAACTGTTTTCTTGTTCTTTGAAACTAACCTTCTCAGCTCTTTCAAAAAAACAAATACCTCTTACAGTCCCTTAATCAAAGGTATTTTTCTTTTTTTTCCCCTATTTACCCTCTTCCAAGTTCCCATCTGCGTTACATCTCCTTAAATACTACCTTTCAATTGCACGATACTGTGCAATTTTCAACATCTATCGCCTCTCAGCCTGTTCTTTTGGTCTTGTGAGGATTACAAATGAGTAGGATTTTCACTATGTGCTGTTGACCCTAGTTTGGACAGGCACGAGGCAAGGAAATATACAACTTCTGTATTTCCAAACAATTTGGCTTACATGCTTCCTCTTTTTCTTCTTCTTTTTTTAAAATAAAGTACACTTGAATTGAAAATGAGATGGAACACACTTATCCCCATTATTAAGAACATAATTTCCCTTTTGTAAAAATTACTACCTGTGATCTACAGCGTAGATGTGAGGCCTAATATTTTTATCTTTAAAAGGGACATTAAGATTCATTCCTTACTACTTCCACTTCTTCTTCTCCTCTTCCTTTTTTAAAAAAAGGCTTTGGGCTGTCTCTCTCCCCCCAAGAAGACATTGGTAAAAGATAGTAGTTCTGTAGTCTCAAACAACCACTAAGAAAAGTAGCTTTGATATTAATTAAGAAAACAAATTGCGCCCTTAGGGCTTTATATTAATGGCATGATGATCCTCTGTAGCAGTCTCTGCCCATCTTGCTTAAAGGACGGTGTGAGTAATATTAGGCAACAAGTCCCCAGAATCCCTTGCAAGGATTCCTTAGCATGCAGATTTATTTCCACTGTATAGCTGGAAATACTTCAGGATGTAAAATATACTGTAGAGAAATACAGTAGTTACAGATAGCCTGGCTTTGAGGGCTGGCTCTGTAAAAGCATTGCCTGAGGGATAGAAAATTACTGAGATTGTTGAGTGTGGTCCTGGCCATTATTTCACATCTGAGGTAGCCTCCTTTCCCACAGTGGTACTGTTTTACTTGGGTGTTGTTTGAAAAAACAGTCTTTGTTTTGTGAGATTTTTCTTTTTGAGACTAATGCCCAGAAAAGAGTGTGAAGCTTACTAGAGTCTTCTGGATCTATCATCTTGTTTTTATGAAAGCAAAGACTATTAAGCCTGCACAGGGATGCATTGCTTGGGTTTGAGAACTTGATTTTCCAGGGAGTCACACAAATGGTTTTTGAAGCTTAGGGCCAAATTCCTTCTCAGCAGATAGAGGGGATGAAAACCTAATAAATTCCCAGTCAGGGGGCAAAGAAATAGAGTCATCTACCTCTGCACCAACATAATCCCCTTTGCTTCCATACACTAAGCAGATCCAGACTAAGAAGGGATGGGGGAAGGAGGGAAAGAGCTGGTGAAGATATGGAGGTGCCATATGGATTATCCTTCTCCTCATTCCCCCCACCCTCAATGTACTGAAACCACTAGGCCATCTACTTTGAAGTTAATACCAGCTGAGGCTGTATTAACTTTTGTGCTCCTCCATTCTGCACTAAGAGGGTTCTAGAGGCAGCTATCTGCATTGGAAGCCCTGTCAGCATGGCTCCATCATGCTCAGAGAGAGCGGAAGAAGGCTGGAATTGGATGTGTGGACAGCACTGGACTCCCATAGACCTGCACATTTGGGGTGGTTAGATTCCCCCCTCCTTCCCCCCATTCTACAAGGAGAAAGCATCCTTTCCTGATACAATGATCAGATGGAAATTCAGTGAGGGGAACCTCATGGTATTTCATGAGTCCTATATTGGGGCAGGAGAACAAAGAACATAATGATGAACGGGTTAATAAGTGATAACTCATGCATTGCACCACTGGAACAATTCTCATCAGTTGATCAGTGTCCTGCCTTCAGGACACTGTTTCCTTGTCACTTTTGGTTAGCCCTTCTCTTCACCCCCCAGGATGGGAAAAGCCATCTCATGTCATCAGGTGATTTCAGAAACAGCAGGTGGGAGGTATAGGGGTATAACTGGGGAAACAAAGGGATCCTTTGCTTGAATTAGGTGTCATGGCCCCATTTGAAGCAATGTTAGGAGTAAATTCACCACCTCCCTAAGGAAGGCTCTACTGCAGCAAGCTCTGCCACCTGCACTACGTTAGCCTGGCCTTTCTAGAAGATATAATATGAAGAAGAGGCATGTGAAGATGACCATGCTACTAACCCTGGTGCACATGTGCACCTAGAAATGAGCCCAGGCATGTGCTACATCACAATGACACCAGAGTCCAGTGCTGGCATCAGCGTTGTCATATCATAAGAACTATACTCTCTGCCTTTCCCTCATATATCTTGGGTTGTTTAATTCTGTGGACAGATTTCAACACTAGGTAAAATGCCTATGTTTCCTTTCACCCTTTTGACCAAATGCCTGAAAGTTTTAACTATTTGTCCAAGTGAAATGGAGATTTTTGACCAAACGGTTGAATGTCTTGTCTGACAGAGCAAGTGCAACAGAAATACACCACAGGTTACAGCCCTGTCCTACTCCTTTCATGTGTCATGTGGCATCTTAACAGAGAACATTCTGGGATATGCCCCTCCCATGATGGAATGCCTGTTATTTTCGTTTTTATGAAGGATGCATGGTGGTATTGCTACCAAGGATTTTTTTTGCTGTTCTAGGCATTTGTAGGAGAGAAATGGAAAGAAAAAACTATCCTCAATGCCCAACTTTTGTTTAATTTAAATGTTATCCCTTGAGACGAATGAGGATGTTTGAAAAAAAAATTAATAAAATGTCACTACACTGGTTTTAGCTTTTATGTTGCCTGGATTTCAGGGATAAAGGCACTAATGCTGCTAGTAAACTTTGGCCTAGAAATAATCTGTCCTTTTCAGTTTCTAACACATCATTACATAAGGAGTATTTCTTTCTAGCCTACAGCAGCAAGAGTTCACATTATTTATTGTCCCTTACTTATATCACATGAAGTCTTCAGATGCTTTACAATTAACTAGTGTAATTGACTTCTAAAAATCAAAGAATTCATATGGGAAAAGCCCTGTAATAAAATAAAGCCTGGATTTTATCCAGCTATAGGGTAGGAAAAGGAAGAAATAGACCTCTAATACCATGAATAAAGGCAATCAGTGACAAAAAATTGCACCCCGAGTTGTTGAACCGGGAGACAGAGGGGTCTAATATCATTACACAGTATGGAGAATGTAAGTAAACATAGAATGATCAAGTCATCAAAGAAATCCAGGAACTGGGCTTGATAGCGTAGTGTTGTCAAAATAAGCAATAAGACTTGCTGTATTCAGGAAGCACGAAATAACTCTTATGAGTCATTTTTGCCTCAGCCTTTTGCTGCTCAGGACTTAAGCTTACTGATAACAGTGCATTCCACTTTGGAAATTTGTCTTTCTCATAAATCCACCTCAGAGTTGGCTGCACTGCTGCGTGGCTGGCAGTCTTTGTTCAGAAAAAGTCCAAGAGTAGTCACCATAGGTAGGGACTGGGCAACATTGCCAAACTTGAGCCTGAAATTGTACAGGCAGGTGTTGCATGCTGTGTCTTTGCTCTAACCAGTATTATGAGTCATTATCATTAATTAATAGTAAAATTCAAGATACAAACATGGTTAATCAGTCACTCTTTATACCAGAATTAATAATATGTCTCAGAACCATTCAAATACAAGGGAGCTTGACAGCTGCAGAATTTTGCATGAGTTGTATTCATGCAAAGTGTTTTCATGGGAATCCAGCATGGTGAAAAATATCAGCATCAGCATCCACCCAGACAACAATATAAGTACAGTAGATAAGCTGTTAAATGTTAATGGCTTTTAGTCATTTAAACATCTTCTCTGAAACAGCTAAAATCCCTAGAATTACAGCTTCAAACCTTCCAAAGCAAATAAATAGAGTGCAGTTTACTCTGGGTGGTATTTTTTGGGGGGACGGGGGAGGGTGAATCCTTAAAAATAGTACTCTGTCTGCTCTGCTTGGATATTTAAGATCCTGCGGCAGTTTTTGTAAGACTAGAGGTTTTCCCTAGTCCTAACTAGAAGTCTTCCCCTGCCACTCTTCAACTACTATGCAGTGTACCTTTCCCCAGCCACTGTAGAAGTGGGTAGATTTTCTAACTGCTTAGTAACAAAAGGCCTTAAAATTAATCCTGGCCTTCAGGAATGCAAAGTCTTTTAAATGTTTTTTTTTAGAGGAACTCAATGTTATTCAATGAAATTCACCCTGCGGAAGAGAAGGAGTTGTAAGGTTTTTGGAATGTATTCAGAACAGGAATCAAGTAAGTGTGATTTGGTGGGGGAGGTGGGTGGGGGGGGAACCACAGCTCCTTCTCTGCTTAGAGTATAGGGCAGTGGTGGGCAACCTGTGGCTGGTGGGCCACACATGGCCCGTCAGGGTAATTCAGTGTTTACATTGACCATCCACAGGCATGGCCGCCTGCAGCTTCCAGTGGCCGCAGTTTGCCATTCCCAGCCAATGGGAGCTGTGGGAAGCGGCGCGGGCGGTCAATTTAAACACTGTCTTGAGGCCCGCCAGTGGATTACCCTGACAGGCCACAGGTTGCCCACCACTGGTATAGGGCATATCTACATTGCAGTTGTGAGTGTGTTCCTCAGTGTGGATAGATAGACACATGCTAGCTCTGTTTGAGCTAGCATGCTGAAAATAGCAGTGTAGCCATGGGTAGCATAGATAGCAAGTTGGGCTAGCTGTCTGAGTGCAAACCTGTTTGGGCTAGCCTGAGCAGACACTCAGGCAACCCCAGCTGGGCTGCTAGTTTTAGCACACTAGCTCAAGCAGAAATAGTATATGTCCATCTACCACTCTGGGAAACATCCCCCCAGCTGCATTGTAGATGTATCCATAGGGAGCGCACGCACTCCTCTTTCATGGTGTGCTGGTGAGAGCTCCCTCTCCTGCTTCAGTCAATTCTACCCAGTAATATCGAGCGATGGACTTTGATGAACTCCAGCCAGTTGGATTTTTTTTTACTACAGAACTACATTTTAGAGATGGGAAACAAATAATAATATGACAGGGTCTGAAGAAACTTGACGATGTTCTCTTGTTAATAAAAGAAAATTGAATAGAGGAAGGGATAAGACAGAGGAGATTAAATGACTCCTTACCTCACAGTGCACTGACATTTTCCCATCCTGATTAGAATTCTAGACCACATCTAAGAACTGTGCTCATAAATGTGTATATTAAAATTCAAAACTACTTGCTGAACTTTAAATTTTTTTCCCCTAATGCTCATTAGATTGAAAATTGAAAAAAAAATTTACATTGCTTCTTTATTTGTGAATAAAGCTGCCTTCAGCTGGCTTTATTTTGTGAGTTGCTAATAGCTGAAGTCTTACTTTACCTATATTTAGAATGGCTAGACTTACGGAGTGATACATAACATATTATGAATTAAATAATAATTTGTGAATAGGTGTATAGTATGCAAAAATGTCACAGAGTTTGCAGAGATTAATTCATGAGCCAAGTGCAAATATATTAACTTAACCAACTACCTGGAAAGCAAGCTTAATGAAAACTGGAAATGAATGCAACTGGGGGAGAAAAAAACATTGACAGAATATTTTATGTAGAATATATAACCTAACAGGGGACGTGTATGACATAAGGGCTCATTTGTGACCTCAAGTATGCAGACATGTATCATGAGCAGGAAAGGATATATGGTCCGGGATGAGCCAACTGCATCTGACTCTGACAAACACAACTGTAATGCTGGAGGTTTGGAGCTAGATCTTTTAAAAGGTTGTGCCATGGCAACATGACATCACATCTCCAGGTACTGATGCATTGTTGCACAATATTTTCAAGCAAATATCCATGTCTCATGCCACAAGCTCCCATTCTACAATGCAGGTAAATTTAAAGGCTGGGCCACATCTGAATGTCTCCAGATCTGAACATCTCTAGTAAATTACTTCATACTGAAAGATCTGCTCATCTTCTCATGCAGACAGGTGCAGATTGCACATCTGAGGTCAGTATTGAAGCCAATCCCAAAATCTTCAGGTGTCTGGGATACCCTCTAATACATGTGTAACACTGGAAAATCCCAGTCCGCGGCAGGCAGAATTGAACCTGGGATGTCTGGAGCTAAATGCATGAGCCTCTACTGCATGAGCTAAAAGCCACGTGGCTCTTAGATAAAGCTGTAGAGCAGACTTATTAATCTCTCTGTAAGTGGTCTCAGTGCCACTAGATGGGACAGAGCACCACACCTAGGAGGTGTGGGTGGATTACACATGGATGTTATTTGCATGACACTTTTCTCTACACTGATGGAATTTGTCATGCAAAAATTCCTAAACTATTTTGTAAATATCAGAAAGATGGTTTGTGTGGGCTATTTTGTGCCTATACTTGGCATAGAATGACACACTGCAATTGAAACCTTTTCTGGTAATAGGAGATAGTGATGCTTAGGCTTAATCAAGACTACAGCTACCGGGGAATGCTACCATCAAGGGAAAAAGTCCTGACTCAATATCCCACATATTTTTTCTATGGTGTGAGGCCAGTTAGCCTAGTATTCTCCAATACTTTTTGATTTCAGGTATTATAGATGGGTTGTGCTACAGGAGAGACCAGACTACACTTCAGTGTCTTACCACAACTATAGACCCAGTGCTCCCCTTTCCTTATAATAGTATAGGAAAAGACATTCAAGAAGGGGGACTGGAGGATGGAGGTGATGACGCTGGCTGATGCTCTCCTTCTCAAAGGGGAGGAGAAGCTGGGGAGCAGCACTCTAATTGGCATGGTTTTCTAAAGCTCATAATAAATTGCCCTGGATGACAATATTGGCCAGAAATGTATTAACTCCCACATTTCAGTATTAACTGCCTATGAAGATGGCCTAATGTAGCTTGGCACAGGAGCTAGCCATGTTGTCGGAGGGAAAGGAATTTCCTGAGGCTCCCTGGCCTAAGTGCCACCCCCACAAAGGAGAATAATGCAGCAGAGAAACCATGCCAAGGTTCTCACATTGATATATTTAGCTAAATAACTGTAATGATCCTGTTTTCTGCTGATGGCTCCATTACATTTATGGGATCCTGCTGTGTACAGAACCAGCTTCCATTTTGTGAGGTAGAACAGATACAGCATGTTACAGAGAGACACACACTGCTTCATTATGAAGACTTTTTATTTTTTCTTGTTTTGCTGTTTACAATAATCTAAAATAAATCACCCAGACATGATTACCATTTCGGACATGGAAAAACATAACACATACACTCTTGCTAGACTAACTCTTCTCCTTCTAATGAGGTTCATGTTCCTCAGAAATCACAACGTTTCCCCACATGACATTTTGTCTCTGTTTACAATTTTATTTGCAGTTTTCCATTTAAGGAAAAATCTCATCCTGCTCCATTTACATATATCTTGCATTTTTTTTATAATATTTTTTTCTAAGATCCTTTATGTAGAAAGACTACCACCAATTTGCCATAATAATATTAATTAACTCAAATATGCACATCACTAAGCAAATACTCCACACAGTAATTGACCATATGTTTTAAAAAAAAAGTTTTAAACTTTGGTATGTGTGATTTCTTAAAATGATACTGAAGAAATCAAATACTATCTATTTTAGGTTTCAGAGTAGCAGCCCTGTTAGTCTGTATTCGCAAAAAGAAAAGCAGTACGTGTGGCACCTTAGAGACTAACAAATTTATTAGAGCATAAGCTTTCGTGAGCTACAGCTCACTTCATCGGATGCATCTATTTTAGTTAACAATTTTGTATGGAACATAAAACAGAACTGTTGACAGTAAAAGCTATGTTCTAAATAAGCAGCCAATGTGTGGCTGTAGATGTAAGGGCATACTGTAGAGTTAAATCTATATGGGTTATAGTAAGCATGCCTGCTTTTAGAAAAGTTGTTTATTATTATTTAGTATTTGCCAAGCAAAAAAAAAATGTAATTGGTTTATTTTTTAATCAGCTCTTCTATCTTGGACCACTGTTTTCTCCAGTAGTTCTAATAAGAGCGTGAAGCCATTCCATTTTGTTTAATTCTTTTATTCTTGACTACCACATTTCTATAGTACAGGGATTGGCAACCTTTGGCATGTGGCCCATCAGGGAAATCCGCTGGTGGGTCTCAGCCCATGCTGCTTCCCTCAGCCTCCATTGGCCTGGAACGGCAAACTGCGGCCAGGGGAGCTGCGATCAGCCAAACCTGCAGATGCTGCAGGTAAACAAACCGTCCTGGCCCGCCAGTGGATTTCCCTGATGGGCCACGTGCCAAAGGTTGTCGATCCCTGCTATAGTAGGTATTAGTTATTTGAAGCCCAGGGGCAAGATTGTCCATTTGCTTCCAGCAGTGACTAAAGGGTAGTGAGTACTACTTTAGAAGCAACATATGGAAAGAACTGTGCCTCCCCTGCTGTCCTCTTGCTCCAAGGGGATAGTAAAATGCTACTGGTATGGACCACCAGTATATTACTATTCCATCATGTACTGGCTCAGTTGCACTGGCTGGTGTGTTGGAGGGGCAAAGCCCAGGTTCTGCATATTCCCCACTCACCTGCTCAGAGAAAAGCGGGTACACAGTGCCCATTTACCTCTGCACACCTGGATCCAAAGTCTGACTCCCTCTTATGCATGCAGCAAGGCCCACATTCTGGCCTATAGCTATGAAATATATGAATTGGCTTCCCCAAACCATCAGCTTCCTTCCAGCATTTTGCTGTGAATTCCATGTCTATTTTCTTTCGTAAGACTGTTGTATGATAATATCTAATGAAAATTTTCTACTGGTATTCACTCCATGAGGGATCATAGTGCTATGTATTATATTCTTCCAATACTCCAGAGAGATTTGTTGGTTCATTTCCTTCCCCCAACCTACCTGCACAATATCAATATGGCCTTATAATTCTGTAGAGAAATGTGAAAACAATGTACCTATTTTTATTTTTATTTTTCACTAGAGACCTTATTATCTTCTAATTTCTGCACATAGTTCTCTACTGAGGATAAATCTGATTTAAACTGACTCCTGGTCTTATGATTTTGTAAATAATGGGTATGGTTCTGATTTTACCCAAGAAAATGTCCATTGACTTCAGTAGAGTTACTCCTGATTTACATGGGCTGGATTCTGTCACCATTAATCACTGGTTTTAATAGGAGAGATTGCCATTTACACTAAACCCCCTTAGTACTCCCCATGCAACATAATTGAATCCTGCAATAAAACCCTTTTATGCTGCCAGATTGGTATAAAGGGACCTTCGTGTAAATGAGAATCTAGTCATATATCTACTTATTGAGTAAGGCACTACAAAATGAATTTGATCCAAAGTCCATTGAAATCGATGACAGTCTTTCCATTGATGTCAATAGGCTAAGGACCGGCCCCTATTTAAAGGTGGCAGGGTCCAAGTCTTGTACATTCTAATCATTCTGTGTCCATTTTTCCCTTACATCTCTGGTGAAATTAAGTATCAATCATATGGGACATTATAAGAAAACGCTAGTGCTTTTGATCACCTTTTATATTTTCTGCACACTAGAAATCCACAAATTATTTCCTGAGATTTTGTGTTGGTTTCTGATTTAGTTGCTCAATACATACCTGTTTCAATGTTATTAATTGTGTCTCATCTTTTCCAATCTGGTAACCATTTTGATCTCATCATCTTTGATTGAGTCTACCATAAACTTGAAGTGAGATATACAATAGCATAATCATACATTTGACCCAGATACTCTTCCATAATTTCTAGTTCATATGAATCTTTCGATGTGCTTATCAATTAATTCTTTCTCTGAAGTATTGTTAGTAGAAAATATTGGAAAAAAACCAATGTTCCTAGTCGCTTTGATTATTTCTATTAGATCTAGTAAAGATAAGGACAGATGATCCCATCTATTTAAATAATCTTTTATTCCTGGGAATAATTTACTGTAATGTTCTTTAAATGAATCATTGAGAGCTAGCCTTATTTATGCTTCCTATGTATTTCAGTCACCTTTGGTTCTACTTAAGTATATCTATAATTCCAGTATTATCTGTTTACCTGTTGTTTAGCATCATAGCTGCTGTTTTCTTGTCATTTATCTTATAGCCAGAAATTGAGTCATGTTCCTTTATTGTTCTGAATAGTTCTGGAATTGATTTTGAAGGGTTTCAAATAAACTATAAATCATCATCCCCATAAAAGGGAATTTTTATGTAAGACTTTTCCTCTTATTATCCCTTTATTTTTTTTCTCTCTAATATTTGTCACAGTTAAGGGCAACTGCACCTGTATTCCCTCTCCATAGTCCAGCAAGAACACCCATTGCAGGTTCCTGCCTCCTCAGCCATCACCTCTCTGGGACAGAGACCCACATCTTTCTCCCTCCTGAATGGGGATTTTCCAGGCTGCAGAGTTCTCTGCCTACACTGTGTTATTCCCAAGCCAGACTGCCTAAACAGGACAGCATATGCTCTTTGCTCTGTCTCCAGAGGCTATAAACAGTCTAATTGCCCACAGGTATGAGTTACCACACAGCTCTTTCTAAGCAAGCACATTTATTCTTAAAATGAAAGCATTACAGAGAAAATAGATCAAAAACAACTAAAGAATCTGCACACATGCTAATAAGCTTACCAGAGATTGCACCCCCAGCTCCAGCAGAGACTCTGACAGGAGCAGTCCTTCAAATCCCATAAACGGTTAAATTATGTGGTTACAAATTTATAACAGCCTCTGCTCAGAACAAGCACATCCATTTGGTTAGTCTTTCCTCTTTACAGCGTAGGCCTTTGATCCTCAGATTCCTGGAACAGGTAATCAGTAGACAATGGTTCCCTCCTCAGGGCATAGCTTCAAAAGACTGGGCTTTTGTTTTTGGAAGTGAGAATTTACATCCACATCTTCCTAGAGCAGTGTTTCCCAAACTTGGGATGCCGCTTGTTCAGGGAAAGCCCCTGGCGGGCCGGGCTGGTTTGTTTACTGCAGGAAGCGGTGCGGGCCGAGGGACATACCGGCCGCTGCTTCCCGCAGCCCCCATTGGCCTGCAGCGGCAAACCACGGCCAGTGGGAGCCGCAATCGGTTGAACCTGCCGACGCGGCAGATAAACAAACGGGATGATAATGGAGGTGAGTAGGGAAGTAGAAAAGAAAATGGGTGCCTTTTCCCATCCCCCATGCTCTTCCACTTTCAGAATGAAAAACTGAGACACCTGAGAAAAATCCTTAGCTCGTAGTCTCTCCTGGTGATGGAACTAATGTGGTTCTGCTACACAAATGGGTGGATGGGGTACATAGGTACACAATCCGTGTATGGTATGGGGTTCCCTGTGCAGTAGGACACTGGTGCGGGTGAGCCCACATCTGCCACTAGTTCAGTCCTCCACCTTATGGAAAGAGTAAATAGAAAGTAGGCTGAAGAAGACTGCGTCGAGAAGGGCTCTGTTGATTTCAACGGGAATTCCACATGCAGAGCAATTACAGGATCAGGCACAGCTGAAAGGGTGAAATAGATTTCACTGTTTTATTTAGATCTTCACTTCATTATATTTCCCCCTCAAATATGTTTAATGTAAAAAAAAAAGAGAGAGAGAGTCAGTTAAATATAATAATAAGAAAGAAAGCAAACCTTGTTCCAAGCAGATGTCAGGCCAGCTGGCGTTCTTACGTGTTTTACAGTATATTACAGTGTACTTTAGTGTACTAATGTACTTTACTGTTAGAGTGCAAGTCTACATAGAAGTCTTTATGTGATGTCCATTAAACACTGTGATTTTTTTCTCAGTGTATCACAGTTACAGAAACACCCTCACTAAATAACTATGTTCAATGACTTTCAACATTTCTCATTTCATCACGTGTAGCGTGATGGTCTAATTGGTGCATTGGGTGGATGTATAAATCATGAACAGAAATGGAAATCACTAAAATTATGTATTTACACAGCCTACAAGTTAGACATTTCTTACTTTCTCTCTCTCTCGTCTCTCTCTTTGCCCTTTTCTCTCTCTGATATGTCTGGCTCAACCCTAGCCTAAATTTATGATGGATCTCTCTAGATTCAGGTCTGATTACTGCTTCATTGATCCATCTCTAATATGAACTTTTGTTGGACATTATCGGGTGACCTTTGAATATCCATATACAGCCCTTGTAATCTTGCCAGAATTCTCAGAAAGGAAGCCTTCAATTGTATTTGTAATACAATGGTTAAGTGTGTATGATTATGGCCTCCCCTACTGGCTGGTCGATGTATAGAGGATAACAGTTTAATATTGCTACCAGTTAATGGATTTTTCCTTTAGCTCAAGTGGTAGAGGCCTACACTGAAAGCTGCATGTTCAATACCCACTTACAATCCATAGTAAGTGTCATTTCATGTGGGAAATGAATATGAAGTTGGAGTTTACCATTTGGAACTGGAAAAATAATTATAGACAACATACAGTCTTATTTATTACTCACAGTTGGATAGAAGATCAGGATTTTATTTTTTGGAAACGGTTTATTTCTCAAATTATACAGCAGATATAACAGACTATTACCAAATATACTGGTGTTTAGAAACCACACTAGCTTTCGGTCAGTACTTTTGGGAATGTATTAAAATCTAGACAATTTGGGTAAAAATATAGGAGGATCTGTCAACCATGATTTAAGTCATTACCTCACTCCATCCATCTCTAATGGCCCAGAATGGAGGATCACACTTTCAAAAATGGAAGCTCAGAAGGCTTGTGTTTTGGATGGCATGGGTACCTAAGGTATTTGGATGGGCTGGACAGCTGAAATGGAATCCACTTTCATTGCAGGGGGTTACACTGGGAGTGGACTGGTCATGGGTATGCTGGTACTTAGGCGGGGAGGTACTGAAGATTCTGAGGGAGGGCATGGTGAATGGAAGGTGCTTGTGGAGGGGGTCATGCTGATGCAGCAAGAAGGTGGTGCTGCTGGGGGGTGATATTGATGAAAGAGGGTGGGTGGAGACTAGTAGTTGCTTCCTCTCCCCCACCCCATTCTTACCACACTCAGCTCCAAGGAAGCACGCTTTAAAATATGGTGATGAGCTGACTGAGCACTGAAAGCAATAGAGACTGGAGTCAATGAAATGACTCCAGAGATATATTTGGCCCTAAGATATGAAATCATTTCCAGCCATGTTTGTAACATAACTGCACAGTTACAAACCCCATCACAATTGTGATCAGAAGGTACCTTAGGCTCTAGTAACCTGGCTGTTCTTTATAAAAGAAAAATCTGTTTCTATGTAGGTATGGAGAATGTGAGAGAGATCTCTATTTTTGATGAATATTATATGTGACTCAGTTTTCTTGCTTGATACTATTATTCTGAAAAAATGGAATTGAATTAAAAAGGGCTGTTAGGAAGAGCAAACAGGAAAGAAAACAACAGTCAGAGATAGGATAGAAGAGGAAAGGGAACAATAGCTGAGACATTAATTGGGAAGGTGCCAGTTACCAGGTATCAGCCAAAGAGATACGTAGTCTTTTATTCATCCTCCTCATAGCATGCTACCTGGAGATTTCAAATGAGTTGTTTAGGTCAGCTTGAAATTTTCACATGGCTATACATAAAGGCATTAATACCCTTTCTGTAGCTTTCACATCAATATACCCTGCTGAGTTAATGTTTTGGATTCATTCATAGGTTCTACATAGGCACATGTAGACACATAAGAACCTAACAGGCAGTGAAGTAGTGAATCTGAAAAGATGAGATGCAATGAACATTAGACGGTAAATGTGCTTCATTTTTAGTTTCCTGGATAATCACAGCTTGGAACAGAGCTGTTGAAATATTTTAAAATGTTCTGTAGATTGAAAGCATAGCTCGTGAAGCATAGACAATCGTATTTAAAGAAGTTGGCTGAGATCTGCCATATTTTGTAGCAAACCAATGATAGCATGTTACAAATAGAACCCTTTATGCTACCTTAAGAGAAGGAGAACAATGCAAAGATAACACACTGAGTTTCTGCTTAAGGTTTCTTTAAAAAGGTAAATTTGGTATTGGATTATTACTGTGTGTAAGTTATATGCAAAACAAGCTGCTGAACATGGGACTGCTTCTATTGTTCACCTTTGCGAAAAACAAGAGCATACAAGCAACACACTGGGGCTGCGTGTGGCACCAGCAGAATTCATTCATCCAGGACATTCATTTCGGGAGGCCATGCATTTTTATTTCCAATTTGATGAAGTAGTTCTCCATAATGCAAATAGAACTAAGCATGTTAGGGAATGCAATAGTATTTTAGCGTACAGTAAGCAGATCCATATTAATAAAAGACTCATAGCCCAAGGCACATTTACTCTGTTTAATTTTGTTTGTTGCAAAGGAGAGGTTAAATCTAGATACATTATTAAGCAGATAAAAAATTTTTATACAATGTTTACAGGAGCAACATCAATTCCTAGGAGCTCCATCATACTGCATAAGCAAATCACATGAATATGAAACAGCTCCGTGAACTGCCTTGTTAACATCTAGGGCCAGATCCGTGACCCTCCATTTGGCTACTTTGTACTGCTCAAGCAATGCAAAGACGACAAAAGGGACCATTAGATCATTTAGTCTGACTCCTGTATATCACAGTCCACCAACACCACGAAACACCTGCACTCTAAACCCAGCAACAGAAATGAGACCAACCCACAGGAGACTATTATATGCCACAGTCTGCTAATAGCAGAGACTGAGGTGCACCAGTGTCTGAAGCCCCTGCAATAGCAGGGAACTGTTTGAATGAGATATACAAAGATAATCCTGGCAACAGGCCTATGCTCATAAGCTACAAAAGAAGGAGGAGAATAACCCCAAGGTCACTGCCAATCTGACCTGATGGAAAATTCTTTCCTGACCCCCCATAAGGTGATCCGTTAGATCCTAAGCATGTGAGCAAGATCCAGCCAGTCAAACACTTCATAAAGCAGCTGGAGATCCCTCTGAAAGAGATGGCTTAATACAGCGCTACACTACCTGCTTCCGACCTGACATAGGAGGCATATTAGGAGAGGGTGAAAAGGGGCATTCTCAGCAGGTGAAATGATTACAGCCCAATTTGCTGCCCAGAGCTTGTCAGAATTTTTTTCCCCATGAAAAACTTTCAAAGAAAAAAGATTTTTCTTAGATTTTTTTGGGTGGCTTTGTTGGAAAAAAATCAACCTTTCCCCAAATTTTATAATTTTCTGCCAAAAATTTTCAGTTTTTGATGGGTTTTTTTGGTTGAGAAAAATCTGAAAACTTTTCTTCGAAAATGAACATTTCCCACAGAAAGAGCCATTTTCTGTTGGAAAAACTTTGTGACAGAACATTTTCAATGAACTCAATTAGAGCAGTTATACCAGAATTCAAATTGGCCTCTAGCCAGCTCTAGAAGGGGATGGTGTGGTAGTAGTAGAAAGATGATGTCAACTCACTTTTTTCTTCCTTCTTCAAGTGTTGCATGGAACATAGCTCAGCTAGACTTGGGGACCTAGGCCAGCATCTTTAACCTAGTTATTAAGCAGTGATCTTGACAGACCCTCATAACAATGCTCTACAAACATTAGCTAGTTAATCATAAGCAAATAACTACAAACTAAATGGGGTCAGACCTGGTCAGTGATTGGATAGGAGCTCTCCAATGACCTGAAGGACATGGTATTGTTGAGGGTATAGATGCCACTCTTCCCTCTGAGGGTACATCTACATTTGAGCAGGGAGGTGTGATTCCCAGCTTGCGCAGCTCTGCTCAAGCTAGTGCTTATAAATATCAGTGTGTCTCCAGGTTAGCCACTTGAGTATGTACCCGGGGGTTGGCAAGACTGTATTGGGGCAGCTAGCCCGAGCAGCTGCCTGTACCACTGCAGACACACTGGTATTTTTAGGTGCTGGCTCAAGCAGAGTTAGTGTGGGTACATCCATACAAGCTGGGAATCACACCTCCAAGCTCAAGTGTAGATATACCCTGAACTGGTACTGAACCAATGCTCCGGCTTGGTTTTTGGAATAAGAGTTGGTCAACACAGTGATGTAAAGAATCCAGAAGAGGACTTCTCTCATTTTCTTAGCTTTACTGCTGATTTTTTTATACCAAATTTTGACAGAGACAAAGTGGAGATTTGAATGCCTGGTGTTGAAAGAAGTTGGACCTGATTCTCATTTAAATGGACATTACTCTTGATTTAGATCAGTGTAAATGAGAGCAGCATTGGGGCCAGTCTGTCTGTACCATCATTATGAAGTAAAAAAAAAAAATTTAAGAACAATTCAGCCTGCAAAAAAGATTCTGATACAGAATCTGTGCAATCTTGGTCATATCTATGAGAGCGTGGGTTATTTGTACTGGACGTTAGAATTGCCTCTTTAATGGAGACTTCTTTGAAAAGTTCAGGGTGTTGTTTATGCACTGTGAATAGCTACATAATAAGCACTTGACTTGTGAACTAGTCTCTGAAAGATACCCCTGTACAGCATTGTAGTACATTGTTGGAGCAATTTGGGGATGAGATATATAATGCTTTCTCAGCCTATTTGTTTCCCAAATAATAGCAATACAGTTTATTGAGCCTGATCTTTACCATGACAAAGTTCACTTTAATCAGTTTTACTTTGGAGCTGAGCTCCTCTATAAGCTCTTAGAGATCAAGTTTACTGTCTACAAGCAGGAACATTTCATCTGCAAACACAAAGTATGGTATTTCATATCTTTCCTCTGACATTGAGGCCTTTTTCTTCCTCATATAGATAATCTTAAAAAGACAGTGTTAGTTCATCCTACACCTCCCTCTTAATCTCTTTCAGGTTTTTAATTATTCCTCAGTTTGCAGATTGTTCTATTTTTCTGTTTGTTTCCATGAAGCTGAAAGATGAATGCTACCTGTGGCTTCATAAAGTTAATTCAGATTGTTGTTATGCTTTATTTGACAAAAGTGCGTAGCTTGTGACATCGGAGATTCATAATATACACTATGTGACCTGGGAGCATGAGTGACAAGAATCTTCCAAAATAAGAAGTCTATTGGCCCTTCAGAACGCGTATTTCATTTATTTTTGACTAATTGGAGCTAAAGACACAGATCAAAGGGGTGAACAGACTCCCTGGGATTTTGCAAGACCTGGGGTCAAAGACAAAATTGTAGCAGAACAGTAGCAAATCAAAAGTAAACAAATAGTCTCAGCATTGACTCTCAGTATACATTGAGCTGTGTACTTTTAATGCTGAAGAAGACAAAAACAAAAGACAAAAGTAAGTTTGGTTTGAAGCTGCTGTACTGTCTCATATACAGGAAATCTATAGTTGGACAACTTTTTAACTTTTCATTAATATAGTGGCAGAGCTCTGACCTTGTCCCCATGGGTCCCACACTTCCAGGCAGTTTATTCTAGCTTCAGAGGCTCACTGAAACCCTCCATGTAGCCCTTCTCTCTCTAGGGCCAGGGATACAGTCTACTGAGCCCTTTTCATCATAAGCCAGCAATGGAGGTTGGTGAGAGAATTCCCACAGTCTCTGTTGCTCTTATGGCCTCATGCCAAAACAGTTTAGCCTCCTGTCCTGACAGGGGCCTGTTTTCCCCTCCCAGGAGGTGTTTCTGTAGTGGTGGGTTGGGGGGAACCCGGGCCTGCCCTCTACTCCAGGTTCCGGCCCAGGGACCCTAATGGTAGCAGCTGTTGGCAGCCAACCTTTTACTGCCAGAGTTGCTATATTTCCCTGGGCCACTTCCCCACAGATCTCCTGCTTCTCCCTTCTTCACCCTTACCTTATGGCTCCCTTACCAATGACTTGAGGGTGTCTTCATTAACCAGCCCTTCAACCACACTTCCTCTCCTCTGGCTCCACGACTCCTCTCCTCCTGAATGGAGTGAGCCCTTTTATATGATCAGAGGGGCCTTAATTAGAGTCAGGTGGTCACATTAGCTTAATGGCCTCACCTGACTCTTTGCAGGTTAATTGGAGTCAGGTGTTCTCATTAGCCAGGAGCAGCCCCTGCTCTGGTCAGTCAGGGAACAGAAAACTGTTAATCCAGTGGCCAGTATATCTGCCTTCTGCTACTCTGCTGTACCCAACTGGCCTGGGTCTATCACAATATACATAGTAAAAAAATCCCAACACCACAATGAAAAAAGTCAAAGGGTGGTGGTACATGAGAGTTGCAGTCCAATGGCATGTGACTAGGATTCGTCACTGAATTTGGTCCTCTGGTTGGATCTTCCCTGGCCTGGGTACTGATGGGGAGTGTGATGTGAATGCTGATCCATTGCCCCCCAGTCATTAATCACTCTCTCCTCACTGACCCAAGCATCTGTGTGACCAATCTCTTTAAATGGGGTTTTTCTAATGACCTGCGATGCAGCTGTGGTCAACTTCAGACTATGTTGCATATCATCGAGTGCCTACTGACTTATTCTAACAACAGGCTACCGGTTCTCTGCCTGGCTGATGATGACGCTATTAAATGGCTGGGCACATTGCGCATACGCTGATGATGATGATGATGACTATGAAAAATACCCGGGCCGCTTTTGCAAAACCCTTAGACTCTATCATTTAAACTATTAAAGCATAATTTAATTTCAGTTTATCCATGCTGTTGAGTGTAGAGTTTTGATCCTGGAATCTTCCAAGTAGGACCCTGCTTATTATAGGCTCAATCCTGTAGGGTACAGAATATTGAGTGCCCTTAGTTCCCATTCACTTTCAGATCAAACTATAAGTATTACTACTGCTACTACTGCCACTCAGTGTGCTTGCTAATACCATCTGTGAGATGTCCCGATATGCTGCTTAGAATACACAATGCTGACTCCTGGCATCCTCTCCTAGACGGGAAGTACTGTGCTCTGGTTTGTAGTAGCAGAGACAGACAACTGATCAATCAGTTGCCAATATTGCCAACTCTCATGATTTTATCATAAATCTTGTGATGATTAAAGAAGGTTTTTAAAGCCCAACTCCTGGAGTCATGTGATTACATGAGAAACCCAGCTTTCATTTTCTTTTAAAAAATTAATGTTCTAATCCAAAGAAAAACCCTAGAGAGTCTCCAAAACCTAAATGAAGTAAATGTATTTATTTATATATTAACAAGTCATGATTTTAATGTCATTTTCATGATTTTGGGGGGCTCTGACTCATGATTTTGTAATTATTTGAGTTGGCAACACTGCAGTTCTTATTAACCCACAGAACACTCGGATGTCCAGTTATCCCATATGTCAGTCTTTGCACAATTTGTCTGATGCTGCCTTCCATTCCAGAGCTCTGCTGTTCTCCCAGTTGACCCCTCTCTTTCAGATTCCTGCTGAAAAGTTCACCCTAACTACCAGATTAGCAAGATCTCCCTCTCCAAGAGGACTACTCATTCTTCCATCAAACCTCCCGCCTCCACCTCTCATACCTCCTCTCCATCACTTGATAGCTGCTGTTCCACTTGTGTTTTTTATAATCTTATTGTATTACCTTATATATTAGAGCCATCATTTGGCTGAATCTGTAATAAGGCTTGCTGTAATCTGTTCTTCCATTTCTTTAACTGTTTGTTTACCTATCTTCTCCTTATCTACCCCTATTTTAGGGACCTGGTTCTCATCTTTCTCACACTAGTATACATCCACTGAAGTCAGTTGAGTTACATCATTGTAAACTATCATAAGTGAGATGAGACTTAGGCCTCAGGTATTTAAAAGATGCACTGTCTTTGGTATCTAGTATCCTTTCTTTCACTTTTTCCACCAGTGTGTGGCCTCAGCAGTTCCTAGCTTCTCTAGGAATATTTTATTCCAGCTGGTAGCTTCCTCCAATAGCTGCTTTCTTTGAAGACCATCTTCTATGTCAAATGGTATCATGTATGTCTGTGGAATATGGCTATCCCTTCTATCTTCTTCCATTCTGGAACATGAACCTTTCTTCTTTACTCCTACCTGCGGTTTGGCTAACAGAACCTTTAGAAATCCATGCCTACATTGGCCTGACTATCCCCCACCTGATCCAGTGCATATGCTTTCCTCACTCTCTGGCTTCTTCACTGAAACCCTTTATATAGGATGTAACATACTAGATGAATGTTGCTGAGCTCCTCAGAAAGGAACAGGATGATAACAAATTGCTCAGCTTCACGATAATATTTACTTAACACATTTCCTTTCCAAGTAACATTTGTGACTTCACGTTAATTCTTAACTTTTCTCCTTTCCTTTCCAAAGTAAATGTAATAATATTGGTTGCACAGTTCAGAAAATTAAACTCCTTGGGAGTATTTCTTTAAAATAGCTCAGATAGCTTGGAAGAAATCAATGTTATGTTTCTTCACCCAAAGTATATTGTACTAGGCCAGTTTTTTACAGTCATCTGGAGATCTGGTGGTGGTTTCTGGGGAATGTGGAAAATTGATGGCCTGCTACATTCCTTCTAGAATGCTTCTGACACCTCACAGAAGCACCTGGGGTCTGATTTTTTCAGAAGTGCTGAGCACCACAACTCCTGTTGAAAAGCTGTAGGCGATCAGTACTTCTGAAAAGCAGGCTCAAGGTATCAGATGAGTTCCCAAAAAATAAAGCATCCCAAATGAATGGGCATTTTTGAAAATGTTGGCCTAAATTTTCCAGAGTGACTAATGACTTTGGCCTCCCTTTTTGCATTCCCTTAAAAAATTCTGGCTTTCAGAGGGTTGATGCCTAATATTTTGTGAAAACAGCCTCTTTCAGGTGTCTCAAAATGGGTACCAAATAACTGAAATACCCAAAATGTCTAGTCACTTTGGGAAATGTAGGCTTTTTGGCCTTACCTGCAATTGTCACAATACTCTCTTGACACACCGTATAACAAAATTATAGCATTATTAAATTTTTGGTATTTGTCTTTCTTGCTATCAGTCAGTTTAATCAGATGCTAAGCATGAAAGAATTTTCTTTGCTTCTGCCTCATTTTATGACATTTCTGTTATAGCAAGTAGTTTACAGTAGTGTCACTGGTCTTTATAGCTGCTACACGTAGCCTACATTATTTATGTACTGTGTCTCATTTGTTAATGTAAGGCCTTTTGAAAGTATTGTGGCTTGATTTCTCAGTGAGACTAATGATAATCCAAACATGGTACTGAGATTTTAAGGGGAAAAAAAATTGAGAGTAGGAAATATTTGGAAGTTCCACCAAACCTTCTGGTTGCCATAAAATGGAGAATTTAATTTCCAGTCTTTAGGGAAAAATTTCAAGGAGCAAATCCCACAATACAGTACTATCCACTTGACGGTGTTTTTCAAAAGCTATAAAAGACCAATGTCTAAGAGAGAGAGTGGGGAATGTGAGGAAATGGGAAGGAGTTGGCAGCATTAAATTAAATGTCAGAAAAGAGCAATATTAACTGCACTGCAGCAGACTCATTCAGGAGCTGTATTTCATGGCCTTAAAACCAGAAATGTGCAGTATAGGGGAAAAATAAGAATGGATGGCAACTTAACACAAGTATGTCAGCATCACGTAGGCATGTAACAAGCTTCATGAAAGATCTGTTTATTTTTGCATGGACTATTTTACCAGGAGAGAAAAAAAGTCAGTGTAGAGGCCGAAATATAAAGGGCCTAGTTTTGTAACAACGTCAGATGAGTAGCCCTCCATCATGCACTAACCTCACTGACTTCCATGAGCATATTCCCTGAATATGGATTGCAGGACTGGACCCAAAACGTTTAAATCCATAATTATTAATTAACATGTGGGGTTTATTTCGCAGAGGGGCAGAAAGCAGAAGCTGAAACATATAAAAGTGATTTCTTCCTTTCCCCTCTAGACTTCATGTACTGGCTTGACAAGAGCAAAGACCAGCCATTTGTAACATACAAAGAATGATTTTATGAGGCCGACAACTTTCAGAAAGTAACTGAGAAGGGGGAGGGGAGAAATTGCATTGCTTTAAGATGTTAAGCTATTTGATGAGATTGACTTTTTGGCTATTCTAGTCAGACACTGGATCTGTGTCAGATTCTGCACAAGAAATTCCAGTAATTAATCCATCGAGACACCTCTGCAATTAATCAAATTTAATATGGGACATTTCTTGGCACAAGTAACATTTTATCATTGCTTAAGACTTGTATAAATTGGCATTATAGACCTGCTAGTTTGATTGTAGCCAACACCTGTACTGAACACGTGAACTCTGACTTGTCAATAAACCTGTCTCAATCTTTCCTATTAAGCGAAGGAAAGGGGAGTATGTAATGAGGAACTGGGAAGCTCTGAAGCCTTTTCCCCAGCTCTTAGCAATAGGGCTATTTAAGAATCTATTCTACACTTCTTGCATTAAAAAATGTTCAAATTATTCAATCAAATTATTTTAGTGCCAGCTCTTAGCATTAAGAAGAGTGAGCAAAGGTGATTCAAAATGTGACCGCTATGGGGACATAGAGATGAGATGACTGGAGGTCTCGTCTTGCAGTGCCAACCTCTCTAATCACAGGAATTGTATATTAACACACATCTGAACCAAATGGCTATTCTGTGCTCATCACTGAAGGGGAAGATGAAAAATCTCCAAGATCCCTGTCAATGTGTCTTTGGGGAAAATTCTTACTCCTCCAAGTTGGGTGATCAATTCATTTATGAGTAAAAACCTCTGGGGTTAAGTGTCTAATAGTAGTAAGGGTAGTGAAACACCTTTGGCATCTAAGAAAATGTCATATTTTTTCCTTTTGAATTCCAGCAATGGGGACTCTGTGGATAACTCCTGGAACAGGTGTACTGCAGCATGAATGTAATGTTGTAGTCAGAGTGATCAGACCAGTGGTATATATCTTGGGCAGTGCCAAGTGATGCACTGCAACTTGGTGGTAGTGAGACATCACAGGTAGTGTTCTATCCTGTAGAGGTTTGAATGAGGGATGGGAGAAAGCCATGCTGAAACACCAATGAGGCTGTTAACCATGCTGCTTTGCTATTCACAGTCCAATAAATTTATATAAATTAAGAGAGCAGATACTACAGGATTATTATTATTATTATTATAGCTGGGAGAGGCTCCAGCCAAGATGAGATCGAGGCCTCATTGTGCTGGGCACTGTGTAAACACATAGTAAAATACAGTTCTTGCCCCAAAAGTTTATAGTCTAAATAGAAAAGACAGAGTGTGAGAAAGGAAGTCTTATTATCCCATTTTACAGAGTGGGAAATGAGGCACAGAGAGATCAAGTCACCTAGGGAATCTAGGGCAGAGCCGATAATTGATCCCATTTTTCCTGAGACACAGTTTAGAACATTAATCCCAGGTCCATCCTTATTCTCTCTTGCATGGTAGGCTGCAAGGCCATTGTGCCAAAATAAGCCATTGGGTAATGAATATCATCCTGTGAAAAATATGGCTTTTTTAGGTTATGTCTACACTGGAGTGCATACCTGAGTACTGGATTGTGTCCATGTTTGTGCATGCTCCTCATACCTGAGAATCCGCATGTGCTGTGCTGGACACAGCTTTAATGCTGTGTATCTGAATCCGCATTGCCACTCCAGTATGTGGGGTTACTGCTATCATTTCAGAGGTTGTATCCCAGGGTCCTTTTTGGCACAGGAAGATACTCTAGGAACTTCTTTATCATGTGTTTTTGGTACCTTTCCCTGCCTTCACACATGTGCCAATGGCACTTCTAGATCATGTAGTCCTTCACTTGTTTCCCTGAAAAACTATGTAGAACTCATGGATCAACTGGTTGATGACGTTCTGCCTCTTCTCCCTCATTGTGGGAAAAATCTTTATGCAGTGTAGGAATGTGCCCTGGTAGATGCAGATGCCTTTTCAGCAGCAATTTCTGACTCATCAAAGATGTCAGGCCTTGAGGGTCAATGAAAATTCAGTTATGTCATAGATGACCAATATATTGATTGCTGCTACTGCCACAATATCCTTTTTGGTTCATTTTTGCTTCATGGTGTGGTGGAATCATAGTCTTGCAAAGCTGGGATGACCAGTAGTGGCTGCAGAACATCTGCATGAGGACACAGACCTTCCTGGTGTCATGTGAGGAGCTGTGTAAGGATTTTAAATCAACTCTCCGACACTGGAACCCTCAATCAGTTCAGAAGCAGGTTGCTATTGCCTATGGAAGCTAGTTACCCCAGACCAGCTGTATGGCCATTGCAAACAGCTTTGGGGTTGGAAATTTCACTGTTCATGATTATGCAGATTTGTGAGACAATTAGCATTGTGGTTTACTCACAGGGATTGCCATAAGAAACATTCCAGAAATAATAGCTGGTTTTAAGAGGCTGCGATTGCCAAACTATGCCAGGGCCATCAAAAACACTCATATCCCACCACAAGAAGCGAGTGAGTATGTGAACCAAAATGGCTACTAATCATCATTCTGCAAGGCATAGTGGACATGGAGGCTGTTAAGGTTCCTTCCCTACTCTGAACTCTAGGGTACAGATATGGGGACCTGCATGAAAGACCCCCTAAGCTTATTCCTACCAATTTAGGTTAAAAACTTCCCCAAGGTACAAACTTTGCATTGTCCTTGAACAGTATGCTGCCACCACCAAGCATTTTAAATAAAGAACAGGGAAAGAGCCCACTTGGAGACGTCTTCCCTCAAAATATCCCCCCAAACTCTACACCCCCTTTCCTGGGGAAGGCTTGATAAGAATCCTCACCAAATTGCACAGGTGAACACAGACCCAAACCCTTGGATCTTAAGAACAATGAAAAAGCAATCAGGTTCTTAAAAGAAGAATTTTAATTAAAGAAAAGGTAAAAGAATCACCTCTGTAAAATCAGGATGGTAAATACCTTACAGGGTAATCAGATTCAAAACATAGAGAATCCCTCTAGGCAAAACCTTAAGTTACAAAAAGACACAAAACCAGGAATATACATTCCATCCAGCACAGCTTATTTTACCAGCCATTAAACAAAAGGAAATTGAACGCATTTCTAGCTAGATTACTTACTAACTTAACAGGAGTTGTAAGACTGCATTCCTGATCTATTCCTGGCAAAAGCATCACACAGACAGACCAACCCTTTGTTCCCACCTCCCTCCAGATTTGAAAGTATCTTGTCCTCTCATTGGTCATTTTGGGTCAGGTGCCAGCGAGGTTACCTTAGCTTCTTAACTCTTTACAGGTGAAAGAGTTTTGCCTCTGGCCAGGAGGGATTTTATAGTACTATATACAGAAAGATGGTTACCCTTCCCTTTAAATTTATGGCAAAGGCAGACTATAAATACTAATGTGGGGGATGACAGAAAGGTTCATGATGGCAGGGTACTGAGGAGATCAGGATTTTACTTGATGCAGGAAGAAGGGACTTTATTCCCCATAATGGACATTGGTCTGTATGGTGTATCTAAGCCAACTGTTATTTTGAGGGAACCTGCATACCAGCTTCTTGCCTGGGGTCATGAAACCATACCCTGATGTAAATACCATACCCAGGAAAAAGGGAACTCAATTTCAGCTAAGTAACTGCGCAATGGTTGTGAAATGCACATTTGGTAGGCTCAAGGCTCATTGGCACTGCTTACAGATCCATCTGGATGCCAGTGTGGTTCATATGATCATCAGTTGCTGTGCTACACAGTATCTGAGAGGGTAAGAAAGAGTATTTTCATCCTAGGTGGTCTGAGGACACATTCAGTATGCAAACTCTGTACTGGCAGCCAGAATCCATACATATACATATTAGTCCTGGGTCCCAGAGGGAAAGGGAAATTAAGGACACTATATGTGCACACATCCTGGCACAGCAGAGATGCAGAGGATGCATCCTTGTACTTGTACTGCCTTGTACTTGTGGCAAAGGACACCTTCCCATCTTTCTGTGAAGCCGCTTTACATCAGGGAACATACCTATGTTCTTATGGGGTTATATATCTCTTTAGGGGTTTTGTTTCCACTTTATGTGCTATTGCTGAAGTTTGTTATCCACTCCTGCATGTTACATTGCAAACATTTACAAACCCAATTATTACAGGGCACCTACATTGTGTTAAGAGCTCGGGTCTGGGTTTCTGCTGTTGAGGATGGTGGCTGTATTGTTATGCACTCACTGTTCAATTTATTTGTTCTTCTCACTATTGATGCCTGAAAATAAGCCAGTCATAGATTCATAGATTCATAGATACTAAGGTCAGAAGGGACCATTCTGATCATCTAGTCCGACTTCCTGCACAGCGCAGGCCACAGAATCTCACCCACCCACTCCTATGAAAAACCTCACCCATGTCTGAGCTATTGAAGTCCTCAAATCATGGTTTAAAGACTTCAAGGAGCAGAGAAGCCTCCCTCAAGTCAACCATGCCCCATGCTACAGAGGAAGGCGAAAAACCTCCAGGGCCTCTCCAATCTGCCCTGGAGGAAAATTCCTTCCCGACCCCAAATATGGCAATCAGCTAAACCCTGAGCATATGGGCAAGATTCACCAGCCAGATTACCCAGGAAAGAATTTTCTATAGTAACTCAGATCCCATCCATCTAATATCCCATCTCAGGGGATTTGGCCTATTTACCCTGAATATTTAAAGATCAATTACTTACCAAAATCCCATTTTCCCATCATACCATCTCCTCCATAAACTTATCGAGTAGAATCTTAAAGCCAGATAGATCTTTTGCCCCCACTGCTTCCCTTGGAAGGCTATTCCAAAACTTCACTCCTCTGATGGTTAAAAACCTTCATCTGATTTCAAGTCTAAACTTCCTGGTGGCCAGTTTATACCCATTTGTTCTTGTGTCCACATTGGTGCTGAGCTGAAATAATTCCTCTCCCTCTCCTGTATTTATCCCTCTGATATATTTATAGAGAGCAATCATATCTCCCCTCAACCTTCTTTTAGTTAGGCTAAACAAGCCAAGCTCCTTAAGTCTCCTTTCATAAGACAAGTTTTCCATTCCTCGGATCATCCTGGTAGCCCTTCTCTGTACCTGCTCCAGTTTGAATTCATCCTTTTTAAACATGGGAGACCAGAACTGCACACAGTATTCTAGGTGAGGTCTCACCAGTGCCTTGTATAATGGTACTAAAACCTCCTTATCCCTACTGGAAATGCCTCTCCTGATGCATCCCAAAACTGCATTAGCTTTTTTCACAGACATATCACATTGGCAGCTCATAGTCATCCTATGATCAACCAATACTCCAAGGTCCTTCTCCTCTTCCATTACTTCTAATTGATGCGTCGCCAGCTTATAACTAAAATTCTTATTATTAATCCCTAAATGCATAACCTTACACTTCTCACTCTTAAATTTCATCCTATTACTATTACTCCAGTTTACAAGGTCATCCAGATCCTCCTGTGTAATATCCCAATCCTTCTCCGAATTGGCAATACCTCCCAGCTTTGTATCAACTGCAAACTTTATTAACACACTCCCACTTTTTGTGCCAAGGTCAGTAATAAAAAGATTAAATAAGATTGGTCCCAAAACCGATCCCTGAGGAACTCCACTGGTAACCTCCCTCCAACCTGACAGTTCGCCTTTCAGTAGGACCCGTTGCAGTCTCCTCTTTAACCAATTCCTTATCCACCTTTTGATGTTCATATTGATCCCCATCTTCTCCAATTTAACTAATAATTCCCCATGTGGCACGGTATCAAATGCCTTACTGAAATCTAGGTAAATTAGATCCACTGCATTTCCTTTATCTAAAAAATCTGTTACTTTTTCAAAAAAGGAGATTAGGTTGGTTTGGCACGATCTACCTTTTGTAAAACCATGTTGTATTTTGTCCCATTTACCATTGACTTCAATGTCCTTAACTAATTTCTCCTTCAAAATTTTTTCCAGGACCTTGCATACTACAGATATCAAACTAACTGGCCTGTAGTTACCCGATCACCTTTTTTTTCCTTTCTTAAAAATAGGAACTATATTAGCAATTCTCCAATCATTCGGTACTACTCCTGAGTTTACAGTCCCTCCCTTGTGATTCATTGTAAAAAAACAAATGGTGTAGGTCTGATGATGGCGACTGTTTCATCCATATGACTTTTTTGTTTTGTTTCTCCTCTTCCTAACTGCATATACAGCTGTATAAGGAGCCTCACTTAACCCAGTTCATACAGTGGCTTCTGCTTGGAAAAATGAAGGAGCCATTTGCACTTCTTTTTGTGAAATACTGGGTTTCCAAATGCTTTAATCAATAAAACATTTCCCTGATAAATACAACCCCTAATTTCAGCCTTTTGAGTTGTTGAAGCTGTTGAAGGTGTGGGATTTTCCTAGTGATGGAGACAAATGCTGTCATTGTGTGCCTAAATAACTTTTCAATGCCTCAAGTGCTTGCCACACTTCACATCTCTTTTAAAACCCCTGCTATTTGTGAGTATTTAAACTTTCCTAAGGTGTTGTTATTGCTGTTGGTGGCAGGGGCAGATATAGTCTTCAGATTCCATGGGTGTGGGGACAGAGAGGGCCCAGGCCTGTGGGATTTCTGCTCTCCATGTGTGGGGAGGGAGAAGGGGAAGGGTGGCGGTGTGGGGTCTGGCCAGGTTGCCTCGGGCCTGGCACAATGACATTAAGTGGCAGTTACAGAGACAAGATAGGTGAGGCAATATCTTTTATTGGATCAACTTCTGTTGGTGAGAGAGGCAAGCTTTTGAGCTACACAGAGCTCTTCTTCAGGTCTGGGAAACTAACTCAAAGTGTCACTGCTAAATACAAGGTTTGAACAGATTGTTTAGTGTAAATAGTTGACAGTGAAGCCTGGGCCTTGCTGGGGTCAGGGAGATGCTCCCTGTACTATCAATGACAGACACTAAAACTGAGTGATGCTACCACCTCATGCACCAGGTTGTGACGGCACTCATTCAAATTGTTGACCCAGCCTCCATGAAGAGGGGCAGCCAAGCCAAATTTGAGTGAGTGGTGTTGCAACCCTGAATGCCAAGTTGCAGTGCCACTCAGATTTGACCTGACCTGGCCTGATTTCTGTGGGTGAAAATGCACCCAGGACCCCAGCTAATGCCACCTCAATGGAGAAATATGGCCATTGTGTTAATTTATTGATTAAGAATGGTCACCAGTGCTAAGTACAATTCACAGTTGTCATATACCCTGGCCTTAATCCAAGGTCTGCTTAAGGTTTGGAGGAGGGGGGTGATTTCAGTATAGGGTACTGACAGATGCTGTGTGATTGCAAGTATGGTTTTTTTCTCTCTCTTTTTGAATTTCAACATGTTCGATAAAGTCATTAAGAAAGACATCAAGCCATCCTTAGTGCCTATGTATAAGACATTTGCTGTGGTGAGAATTAGCATAGGCTTTTTATAGCAGAGAAAACATACACTCCACTTTCCCCATTCTTCCTGTGTATCCCTAGGACTTCAGATATTTGTGAACCTAGGGGGAAGACTCAAAATTTACACTGTAATGGCACCAAAGCATTACACATGATACCATTACATTACTCACAAGGCTTAGGGCTCATTCACGAACTGAAAACAAACAGCCGCCCCCCCCACCTCGCATCTTAAGTTTGCCACACCCAGGAAGGAGGAGAGACACAGTTAAACAAATTATAAAATTTATTGAAACTCTGAGATAGAAGGCATATTTTCTAGAGAAATGTGAAAAGAACAATTAAGGCAAGATATGTAACTAATAAACTATTGAAACTGTTTCAAAAGTGAAATTTTCTTTGGAATATTTTAAATGACGTATTTTGAAAGTACAACAATATCTTTTAAAAAATGTAGTGATGACTACCAAGAGGACCGCCTACTCTTCAATGGCTTTGCACCTGTCTCCTGCTCCTCCTTATCAGAAAGGGTGAATAATGGTGGGTGCGGGGGTGATGGCTCTTGATAACATGCCGGGTGTCTTCTGTGAGGGATTTCAGGGGCTGGTACATGCTGATGTTCTGGGATGCTGCAGGCCCATTGTTATTCTCCTGTATAGTATGGAAGAGGATCTCCAAGCTCAACAGTACCTTGGGTGGGAGCGAAAGGTGGAAGAGGAGAAAGGAGCTGATGGGCTCTTCCTGGGGCCTTGGCAGTTGGAGGAGGCTACACTCTGTCAGAACCAGCCCTTTTAGCCACTGCATTCCATTGCTAATTTAAATGGAATTAATTTGCAAACTGGATACGATTAAATTAGGCTTGAATAAAGACTGGGAGTGGATGGGTCATTACACAAAGTAAAAACTATTTCCCCATGCTAATTTCCCCCCCCCCCGCCCCACACACACTGTTACTCACACCTTCTTGTCAACTGTTTGAAATAGGCCATCCTGATTATCATTACACAAGGTTTTTTTTCTCCTGCTGATAATAGCCTACCTTAATTAGTTGGTCTCGTTACAGTTGGTATGGCAACACCCATTGTTTCATGTTCTCTGTGTATATATATATATATCTTCCTACTGTATTTCCACTGCATGTATCCGATGAAGTGGGTTTTAGCCCATGAAAGCTTATGCCCAAATAAATTTGTTAGTCTCTAAGGTGCCTCCATGAAATTTGCCTTTACCAGTTAAAGTTTCTGCCACTCTGGCCAGAATCATGGAGTGTGCTGTGGAAGGGTTCCATCAATATATGCCAGAGACATGTTTCTGCTAATGGTCACTCTATAGATTGCTGAATGGAGTATGTTGGTCAACTCTGAAGGTGGTCCAAGCAGATTTGCACTGCTGGTGAATCTCAAGAATGAGTTGGAGTTTCTGCTGCAAGAGAAAGTTGCTGAGATATGCTTATGGGAGGGGAGGGAATCAGAATTGAAATCAACTACATTCTGACCTAGAATATGAAGATTTCATGCAAAGGTAGCTCTGAACCACAACCTGCCCCTCCATCCCAGCTGCAGCAAAACATTCTGCCCCAATGCCGACATGACAATGGTGAAATGGACAGGGAATGAGAGACATAGAATACATCTTTATTCATTTTCCTGAAAATCCAGGTCAGCACCACGAGTCTTTGTCTCAGACAACCAGAAAGGGACACTAAATTGCTTTTTTTCTGATTATCTGACTGGACACTTATCCCCCACTGCACCACCTGGCTTAAGCAGCATGGGGAGAGTGCAGACAGAACAGACACAGCTCAGCACTGCAAGCCTTCACCTCAGACAACAGGAAAAGGAAACCACATTTGTTTTACTATGACCATTGGACCAGACACTTGTCTCCCTTACTCAGCCCAGCTTGAGGAGAGGGAAAAGAGTAGTGACAGACACTTTAACTTTGCAAACTTCACAGGGACAGGGAGAAAGCAAGGTTGTAACTACCCTTTCCTGAGAGAACTGTAAATTCTCTTGACAAGTGTTCCTGCTTCCACAAGAATGACCTTTTTAGCCACTCTCTGCCCCCACCCTCTAGGTTATGTGGCCCTAGAACCATCACTGCCTGACAGGGGAACGAGAAATAGACAGACACGGCGGCAGACTGATTTTTACTTTGCAAACTTTTAAAAAATTGCATAAGAATCCCACACACAGACTATAACTTTGGTTTCTCAAAAATCAATAAAATCATTGATTTTTAACCCAGAATATGTCTAGGCAGAACCACTTACCCCCCAAAACCAACCAAACAAAAAACTCCTACAGCAGTGATTCTCAGACCTGGATCTATTGATCTGGGCTTTCCCGATGGTACTAAAAGTAGATGTGTAGACATTCTGGCTGGGGTCTGAAACCCAGGGAGAGATGGGTTTCAAAGCACCAGCTCCAGCCTGAGCCAGAATATCTACACTGCTATTTTTCAAGCTGTAACATGAATCTGAGTCTGTTGACCCAGGCTCTGAGGCTTGCTGCCATGTTTTTTGTTTGTTTGCTTTGCCATATAGATGTACCCTCTGTTTCAGGTGACGGCCATTTTGGGGTGGAGCAGAGCAGGGGCTAAGAAAGTTGGAGGAGTTTGGTGTGGGTATGGGGCATCACAGTGGAGTGGCTTCAGGCAAAGCACTGGGTAAAGCTGCAGAATAACCCCCTCCTCATGCTCCAGGTTTTTGGAGGGGGCCTCCACAGTCCCTGCTGCCTCCTCAGTCTGGCCCTCATCACTGTCTTGTCAGACAATGAGGCTGGCTGGGTTGAGGAGGGAATCATGAGCCACTTAGGCTCAATACTGGGGGCATTGACAGCACCTGTTCAAGCTCCTTAGGAAGGGGCTTCTATAATGAGCACCCTTGGAACTGTCTGACTTCTTGGCCTTCCTGAACAGGAAACTCAAGCGTTGTGCAATGCAGTGAATGCCAGTCTACCCCAGCCTCCATGAAATTTGCCTTTACAGTTAAAGTGTCTGCCACTCTGGCCAGAATCATGGAGGGTGCTGCACTCCACTCAGACAGTGACTAGTACTCAGGTATTCTGGGCAGGCCACGAGGCTGCTTGTGGAACTGGATCCATTGTCACCTGTAGTGATCTGTAAAGAATGCAGCAGAAAGCTATTCTGATGTGGTCTGTGCAGCATGCTACTACCTGCAATACAGGGGTGTCGGAACGGCGGGGCGGGGGCCATGGCCCCATCACTTTTTACTGGCTGTAAGGGCAAACGATGAGGAGGAGGGGGCGGAGAGGAGCAAGTGGGGGGTGGGGTCTTGGGGGAAGACGTGGTGTGGGGACGTGGCCTCACGGAAGGGGTGGTGTGGGGGTGGGTCTTGGAAGGGATGGGCAGTGTGAGGGTGTGGACTTGGGGCAAGGGGTGGCATGAGGGGTGGGGCCATGGTTCAGGTGCTCATGCTCCCCCATTTTTGATTATTTGAATGTCCATGTTTCACAGCCATAATTTAACAGAGACCAAATTTAAGTTTTTCAGGGTTGGAATTAAGTCTTCAGAATTATGTTCCTTCTCATCAGATGTTTATTCTTTCAGTATGTCTTTTTCTCTTGTTATTCTGGTGCGGACTTCAGTATCTGATCTTCCGTAATGATGCTTCTTAAGCAACAATAATTTCTCACTTGCTGTATGGCTGTGTCATTCATTGGAATCTAGCATGTTTTCCCAGCATCATCGCATACCACCATAGTTTTTGTCTGTTCCACATTCAGCGCTAAATCATATTCATATATAATCTCCACTAACTTCATTAGACTTTATTCTGAATCTGCTAACAGCACTGGCATCTGCATAGCAAATGTTATTCACCCATTTTTCATTTATCTTAATACCTTCTTCTCTTTCTTTGATTAATTTAATCAAACACTTGCTATAAATGTTGAATGAAGTTGGTGACATTATACAACCTTGTCTCACTCCTCTCTTGATCTTTGTTAGATTTTCATTTTCAACTCCCATTATAATCACCTGCTGATTCCAATATAATTGTTTTATTACTCAGAGTTCATATCCATCAATCCCTATAGATCTTAATATATTGAGCAATTTGTAGTGATAGATTCTGTCAAATGCTTTTTGGAAGTCAATAAAACTCAACTGTACTGCTTTCCCCATTTCAGGCACCTTAGACTTTGTGAAGGTCAGGAAGGAAAGGGTTTAGGGCATTTGGGAATGGGTATGGAGGACTATTGAAACTCAATGTCATGACCCTGTGGGTCTTGAAGCTGTGGCTTCCCAGTTAACTGATGTCATCCTGCTCTCACCCAGTAGCTCACTATCAAGCAACCAAGGGTAGAGAGACCATGAAACCTGAAGCTACATCAGGGAGGCTTCCTTTGGGCCTGGACTGGAGGAACATTGCGGCCTCTGATTGATCAGGGCTTCCTGTTTAAACCCAAAGAGAGGCACAGTCACTACCTAGCTGCTGCTGAGTTCCCTTGCCAGATGCTACGGACTCTGACATGTCGGATTCCCAATATCCTGACCTTGGCCTGACTTCTGGTAACCCAAAAAGTACCCGTCCCCATCTGGATTAGTTTGACTGGCTCCTGCCTGATAACTGGTAACTGAACATGATTCTGCTGAATGAAGTCGCTGATCACTAGATCCAGCTGCCTACATCCTGATCCTGACAATTTGTTTGGACTGCAACCACAAGAGGTGGGCCCAGCAAAAGAATGAGAATGGAGCCAATTGGTCAACCTCAGCTTCAAGAAGAACTGGGCTTGCCTGAGTGGGCTACCTGTCTCCAGGCAGACAATCAACCACTACAGGCTTGAGTTCCACAATTGACCACTGAGACTGTTGCAAAAGCAGGTTTGCCAACTCTGCAATGAGAATACAATGCTGTGGGCATGACCTGAGCAGAGTACCTCGAAACTCTTGCTGGAACAATTTGATTTTAATCTTCAGTGGTTCCAGGATTTTATGAATCAATGCTGCCTCCAGTTCTTACTCTGTCACCAGGCCTATGCCTCTAGAACAGCACAAAGTACACCTGAATCTAGTTTACAGTCTGGGGAAGCTTTGGATTGGGCCTTTCCCCTTGCTGAAGGGCCATAGACAAGTGCTGATAAACTGGGACACTTTCCTTCAGGAAATACTATCAGTTAATGATAACCCGCATTGTGCCCACTTGGCAGAAAGCACTTTAAAAATAGGCTTCAGCAGGGACAGGCATCATTGCGTCTTACGCAGTGCACTTCCACGGGCTTGTCATGGACACTGAATGGAGTGAGGCAGTGCAGTGATACCAGTTCCAATGGGGTCTGTGGGAGGAAGCTAAGGATAAGTTAGCCTGGGTAGAGAATCTTCCCAGAATGCTTTTATCAACTTTGCTATCCAAACTGGTGACTGATTGTGAAAATGGAGAAAGGAAAAAAAGGGGTCCCCTCAACAACCCTGTCCAGGTCTATTGATGGATGACCAGCCGATTGAACCAAAGCAGATCAAGCTAGCTCACCAGCAGTGTGTCCTTGAACAAGAGGAATGGCACTGAAAATATCATCTATGGTTCTATTTTAGCAGTATCTTTAGTATAAATTAGTGACCCGCCTTGTAACAGTAGCCATTGGACTTGGTGGAGACTGATTATAGTCATGTGACAGGGGTAGTTACTTTTTCCACCTTGACCTATATCCTATAACTGGAGCCGGCAAACAAAATCCAGCCTTTCCCCATCACTCCTGTGTGTTAGACCCCTACTACAGGTCTGAATCAAAACCCCAGATTCAA
The DNA here is from genome assembly GCF_009764565.3 of Dermochelys coriacea. NCBI lineage: Eukaryota > Metazoa > Chordata > Testudines > Dermochelyidae > Dermochelys > Dermochelys coriacea. Next base: position 48,025,345 of record NC_050073.1, read on the forward strand.
ATATCACTTCGTCCATCCATGAACTTTGGTGAGAATTTAACTGAAGATCTAGACTTTGTTTCGTGGGCCCATCTGCAACAAGGTCTATGTGATCGGGGACTCTTTATTGAGAAGAATATACAGGCCTGTAACTAGAGTTGATCAAGAGAATAGAAGGGTGTGCTGTCTTCCGGGTGCTAAGATACGGGATGTAGACCTGAGGTTGAAAAGGATCCTAAAGGGAGCAGGAAAGAATCCCCTAATTATCCTTCATGTGGGAACAAATGATACGGCTAGATTCTCACTGGAAAGTATTAAGGGAGACTATGCTAGGCTGGGGAAGATGCTTAAGGAAATCCAGGCTCAGGTGATTTTTAGTGGGATCCTGCCTGTTCCTAGAGAATGGCAACAAAGGTGTGACAAGATTATGACTGTCAACAGATGGCTTAGGCAGTGGTGCTATAAGGAGGGCTTTGGGATGTATGGCCACTGGGAGGCATTTATAGACAGAGGACAGTTCTCTCGGGATGGACTTCATCTGAGTAGGGAAGGAAATAGATTTCTAGGATGGAGGCTGGCACAACTGATAAAGAGAGCTTTAAACTAGGAATCTGGGGGAGATGGTTGGGAGATGTCCAGGTAATCTCCATGCCAGGTTTTAGCATTGAGAGGGAAGAAGATGAAGTAAGAAAGGATACAGCTGTGGGTAGGAGAATGTATATAAGGAGCGAGGGCAGTGTGGATACCAGTCTAATAGGTTATACTGGCTGTAGAATGACTGTGCCTAATAGGGTACAAAATGTGAGCGAGGCCAAACAGCAAAAATTAAGATGTTTGTACACCAATGCGAGGAGCCTAGGTAATAAAATGGAGGAACTAGAGCTACTGGTGCAGATATTATAGGGATAACAGAAACATGGTGGAATAGTAGTCATGAATGGATACAGGTATTGAAGGGTATGTGCTGTTTAGGAAAGACAGAAATAAAGGTAAAGGTGGTGGAGTAGCATTGTATATCAATGATGAGGTAGAATGTAAAGAAATAAGAAGCGATGCAATGGATAAGACAGAGTCCGTCTGGGCAAAAATTACATTGGGGAAGATAACTAGTAGAGCCTCTCCTACGATAGTGCTTGCGGTGTGCTATAGACCTCTGGGATCTAATATGGATATGGATAGAGCCCTTTTTAATGTTTTTAATAAAGTAAATACTAATGGAAACTGCGTGATCATAGGAGACTTTAACTTCCCAGATATAGACTGGAGGACCAGTGCTAGTAATAATAATAGGGCTCAGATTTTCCTAGATGCGATAGCTGATGGATTCCTTCATCAAGTAGTTGCTGAACCGACAAGAGGGGATGCCATTTTAGATTTAATTTTGGTGAGTAGCGAGGACCTCATAGAAGAAATGGTTGTAGGGGATAATCTTGGCTCAAGTGATCATGAGCTAATTCAGTTCAAACTGAGCGGAAGGATTAACAAAAATAAATCTGCAACTAGAGATTTTGATTTCAAAAGGGCTGACTTTCAAAAATTAAGGAAATTAGTTAGGGAAGTAGATTGGACTGAAGAATTTATGGATCTAAAGGTAGAGGAGGCCTGGGATTACCTTAAATCAAAGCTGCAGAAGCTATCGGAAGCCTGTATCCCAAGAAAGGGGAAAAAATTCATAGCAGGAGTTGTAGACCAAGCTGGATGAGCAAGCATCTTAGAGAGGTGATTAAGAAGAAGCAGAAAGCAGACAGGGAGTGGAAGATGGGAGGGATCAGCAAGGAAAGCTACCTTATTGAGGTCAGAACATGTAGGGACAAAGTGAGACAGGCTAAAAGTTGAGTAGAATTGGACCTTGCAAAAGGAATTAAAACCAATAGTAAAAAGTTCTATAGCCATATAAATAAGAGGAAAACTAAGAAAGAAGAAGTGGAGCCACTAAACACAGAGGATGGATTGGTGGTTAAAGATAATCTAGGCATGGCCCAATATCTAAACAAATACTTTGCCTCAGTCTTTAATAAGACTAAAGAGGATCTTAGGGATAATGATAGCATGACAAATGGGAATGAGGATATGGAGGTAGATATTACCATATCTGAGGTAGAAGTGAAACTCAAACAGTTTAATGGGACTAAATTGGGGGGCCCAGATAATCTTCATCCAAGAATATTAAAGGAATTGGCACCTGAAATTGCAAGCCCATTAGCAAGAATTTTTAATGAATCTGTAAACTCAGGAGTTGTACCGAATGATTGGAGAATTGCTAATATAGTTCCTATTTTTAAGAAAGGAAAATAAAGTGATCCGGGTAACTACAGGCCAGTTAGTTTGACATCTGTAGTATGCAAGGTTCTGGAAAAAATTTTGAAGGAGAAATTAGTTAAGTACATTGAAGTCAATGGTAAATGGGACAAAATACAACATGGTTTTACAAAAGTTAGGTCGTGCCAAACCAACCTAATCTCCTTTTTTTGAAAAAGTAACAGATTTTTTAGATAAAGGAAATGCGGTGGATCTAATTTACCTAGATTTCAGTAAGGCATTTGATACCGTGCCACATGGGGAATTATTAGTTACATTGGAGAAGATGGGGATCAATATGAACATCAAAAGGTGGATAAGGAGTTGGTTAAAGGGAGACTGCAACAGGTTCTACTGAAAGGCGAACTGTCAGGCTGGAGGGAGGTTACCAGTGGAGTTCCTCAGGGATCAGTTTTGGGACCAATCTTATTTAATCTTTTTATTACTGACCTTGGCACAAAAAATGGGAGTGTGCTAATAAAGTTTGCAGATGATACAAAGCTGGGAGGTATTGCCAATTCAGAGAAGGATTGGGATATTATACAGGAGGATCTGGATGACCTTGTAAACTGGAGTAATAGTAATAGGATGAAATTTAATAGTGAGAAGTGTAAGGTTATGCATTTAGGGATTAATAACAAGAATTTTAGTTATAAGTTGGAGACGCATCAGTTAGAAGTAACAGAAGAGGAGAAGGACCTTGGAGTATTGGTTGATCATAGGATGACTATGAGCTGCCAATGTGATATGGCTGTGAAAAAAGCTAATGCGGTTTTGGGATGCATCAGGAGAGGCATTTCCAGTAGGGATAAGGAGGTTTTAGTACCATTATACAAGGCACTGGTGAGACCTCACCTAGAATACTGTGTGCAGTTCTGGTCTCCCATGTTTAAAAAGGATGAATTCAAACTGGAGCAGGTACAGAGAAGGGCTACTAGGATGATCCGAGGAATGGAAAACTTGTCTTATGAAAGGAGACTTAAGGAGCTTGGCTTGTTTAGCCTAACTAAAAGAAGGTTGAGGGGAGATATGATTGCTCTCTATAAATATATCAGAGAGATAAATACCGGAGAGGGAGAGGAATTATTTAAGCTCAGCACCAATGTGGACACAAGAACAAAATGGGTATAAACTGGCCACCAGGAAGTTTAGACTTGAAATCAGACGAAGGTTTCCAACCATCAGAGGAGTGAAGTTTTGGAATAGCCTTCCAAGGGAAGCAGTGAGGGCAAAAGATCTATCTGGCTTTAAGATTCTACTCGATAAGTTTATGGAGGAGATGGTATGATGGGATAATGTGATTTTGGTAATTAATTGATCTTTAAATATTCAGGGTAAATAGGCCAAATCCCCTGAGATGGGATATTAGATGGATGGGATCTGAGTTACCCAGGAAAGAATTTTCTGTAGTATCTGGCTGGTGAATCTTGCCCATATGCTCAGGGTTTAGCTGATCGCCATATTTGGGGTCGGGAAGGAATTTTTCTCCAGCGCAGATTGGAAGAGGCCCTGGAGGTTTTTCGCCTTCCTCTGTAGCATGGGGCATGGGTCACTTGAGGGAGGCTTCTCTGCTCCTTGAAGTCTTTAAACCACGATTTGAGGACTTCAATAGCTCAGACATAGGTGAGGTTTTTCGTAGGAGTGGTTGGGTTAGATTCTGTGGCCTGCGCTGTGCAGGAGGTCGAACTAGATGATCAGAATGGTCCCTTCTGACCTTAGTATCTATGAATCTATAAACAAAATTAAAACACAAGACCCAGTTACTGTAGTCTCTATCTAATTATTTCAAACCTGGTCCACTGAAGATGTATATATATGGAATATACACCACAATTAAAGTTATAAACTCACTTGGATTAAGCGAGCAGAGTAATTGGATGATGATCATTCTCTTACCTGAGCTGAATGATTCATATGGTCTAATATGGATTAATATATATGTAAATCACCTTGGTTCAATTACAACTTTTGTTTGACAATCTGTCTTTACAAGGCAGAAACATATTTTTTGTTATTATAAGGATTTTGTATAATATGAGATTTTATCACTCCTGTCCTAGAAACCTGATACAAAAAGCCAGAGGCCTACTCTTTTTAATTCATCAAAGTTGTGATAATCACATATATACCAATCCAAGCCTGTTATTTCGCCCAGTTCTTTGATCAGGATCTTTATATGGAGACAGGAAACAACAAGAGATCAATCAACAAAACAAATTAATTTTTCATTTTCTTGTGACAGGATAGTTGTTTGGTCACTATGAGCATTTCCTAGTTATTCTCACCATCTGGTCAGTCATCTAAGTCACATGATATTCATTTTATTCCCTGATTGGATGACATAAACTTTATAAACAGGAGTCCTTTCTTTTTGTTTACATATTACCCTTGAATATCTGTAGTTGTTCCGTAAAACCACTGTGTGAATAATAAAACATTGTATTCAAAGTGGCTGAGAGAGCATTTCTAATGCAAATACTCCGATGAATATTTTATACGCTCTAGTGCTTGTGATATTAATATCCACGAACATTCTTGCATACAAAATCTTGCTTACCTGAATGCTCATGGATAGATGAAGAAAGAGGTCATGAATATCACTAAAGTGGGTGTTATTCACAAAATTTGTCACAGATCCTTTTTTTCTTCTGTCTACCCAGCTCTCTTTCTTATGGGGAACAATTGCTTTGCTCCTAGCTAATGTTCTGGGGAGGAAACAAACAACAATATTATAAGGAATAGTCAAAATTATATATAATATAATTTGTAATATACAAAGCAAACCTGCACAGCACCTTCAAAAGACATGCGTGGGAACTTAAATTCATAACTTTACTAGACACCAAAAAATATGGGCTCGGGCCTGGTCTACACTACAGAGTTAGGTTCACATAAGGCTGCTTACATTGACCTAATTCTGTAAGGGTCTACACTACAATGTAGCTCCCACCAATGTAACTCACCCCCTACACCGACATAATAACTCCACCTCCATGAGAGGTGTAGCACTTAGGTCGATGCCATGTCAGTGTAGACACTTCATTGCTTACATTGACTGTTTCTGCCTTTCAGAAGCCATCCCACAATATACCACACTGACAGTTAAATCAGTGCAAGTGCCCCTGGTGAGGATGCGCACCGCCAACACAAGCAGTATGTGGACATGCAAAAGCAATTTAATTACTGCTGTGGCTGTACGTCCACATAACATAGGTCAACTTAATTTTGTAGCATAGACTTGCCCTTAGAGTAGTTTTATAAATCACTACAACAATTTGTAACAAACCCTACTCCTACTAACTCTCCATTGACTTTTGACTACAGAGGTATTAAGTGCCCATTTCATCTTAAGTTGTCTCCTACAACATGCATTAACTATTTATGCTCAGCAACCGTTCCAACTTGTATTTAGCTGTGACACTCTGGTTACCTTCTCCAGACCTGAAGAAGAGCTCTGCGTTAGCTAGAATATTCTCCCTTCCACCAACAGAAGTTGATCCAATAACAGATATTACCTCATCCACCTTGTCTCTCAACAATATTAGATATACATAGCAACAATAAAGTCTATTTTCAACCATGAGTGGTAGATTTATAGAGAAACTTTGTTTCATGTACATTTTTAGTGACTTGTAAAGTACAAAACATTTGCTGGCTAGTATAAGTTGAGATGATTTTGGCTGAGCCCAGCATCCTTTTAACTCCACCATTGTTAGTTCTGCCCTCATCAGAATGTATTACCAATAGTCAAATAAAGCTGAAGCATTATACAAAATATAATAATGCAATCTTTGCATTAATAATGCCATTTTCAGTTGTTGAGTAGGACAAAATCACTCTTTACAAGTCCCATCTGCAGTTGTTATACACAAAGATACCAGTTGCCATAAATAAAACATACAAAAGCAGACCCTGAATGACAGCCTAACTCTATAATACATAGCTCATGGCCTGTAAGCCACCTGTGGCCCTCAACACATTACTGCAGCCTCTTGATGATCCTCCCCACCGCACTGGCCACCAGTTACTGAAGACCTGAAGCTTTCATTTAAAATAATATTAAGCTTCCAGCTCTTATGGCTAACCACAAGGGACAGCCATTGACACAGAAATGTGTTTGAGTTTTCCAAGGGTACATCTCCATTAGCAACTATACATGTGTCCTCGAGTAGGTTTGTCTCATAACCCCCCTATTGTCCACACTTAGATCCCTGAAGCACACATCACAAGGTGAACAGAAGGTGAGGAAGCTAGCATGCCTGAAGGGGGTGGTTAAGTACATGTGTTAGCTTGTACCCATGCCAGTTTGCATTGCAAACAAGGATAAGGGGTGTCTAGCAGGTCTCAAGTGTATGGGCTGGGATGTAGGTGGCCAGCTTGAGTGGTTAGCAACCTAGTTCAAAAGAATCATGTTCAGATTACTGGGAATCAGGCAGGAGCCAGTAAAACTAATCCAAATGGGATCGGGTGCTATCGGATCACTATACGCAAAAATGATTAAAGGTCTAGAAAACATGACCTATCAGGGAAGATTGAAAAAACTGGGTTTGTTTAGTCTGGAAAAGAGATGACTGAGAGGGGACCTGATAACAGTTTTCAAATACATAAAAGGCTGTTACAAGAAGGATGGAGAAAAATTGCTCTTAATCTCTGAGGATAGGACAAGAAGCAATGGGCTTAAATTGCAGCAAGGGATGTTTAGGTTGGACATTAGGAAAAACTTCCTAACTGTCAGGGTGGTTAAGCACTGGAATAAATTTCCTAAGAGGTTGTGGAATCTCCTTGGAGACTTTTAAGAGCAGGTTAGACAAACACCTTCCAGGGATGGTCTAGATAATACTTAGTCCTGCCATAGTGCAGGGGACTGGATTAGATGACCTCTCGAGGTCCCTTCCAGTCCTACAATTCTATGAAGTCAGGTCAAGGTCAGGATACTGGAATCAGACAGGAGCCAGTCAAACTAAACTGTTTGGGGTCAGGCACTATTTGGGTCACCAGGATTCTGGCCAAAGTCAAGATACCAGGAATCAAGCAGGTCAGAGTCTGTAGTGACAGCCAGGCGAGGAGTCCAAGCAGCAGTCAGGTAGTGCCCAGTTGTGTGGACAACTTCCTGTGCCTCTTTTTGGGTTTAAATAGGTCCTTGTGTTCCTCCATACAGGGACTAAAGGGAGCTTCCCTGATGTAGCTTCAGGATTTATGGCTTCTCCACCCAGTTGGTTGGTAGTGAGTCACTGGATGAGAGCAGGGAAGCATTAGACAATGGGGAACCCAGATTTGAGACCCATGGGGTCATGACCATATTCCCTCCCCTTGGGGTGTCTTTGGGGCAGTGCCAGATCAGGTTTCTCAGGGTGCTTTTGTGGAACACCTTCAGCAGAGCAGGGCTGTGAATGTTTTCTGTAAGCTCCTATGTATGCTTTTATGGGCCACATCCTTCCCAGTCTATTAGGTACCAGAATTTGCCTCGCCTAATTTTGGAATCTAGTATGGATGATGTACTCTTCAAGGTCTCACGCATGTACTGGTGGAGGAGGTGATTGATCACAAATGAGGGTAGGGGTTTTCTGTGTATGGTTTTAGTAATGAAACTGGAAAATAGGATGGATTCTGAGGGATTGAGGCAGGTGTAGCTCAAAAGTGACTGGGTTGATCTGTCATTAGATTTGATAGGGACTCAGCAATGGGTGGTCCAGTTTGTGGGAAGGTTTATCTGTACAAATATGTTCTGATGAGAGCCACACCTTATTGACACCCACCAAATAAGGGGAAACCTGGTGGATGCTGCTGCTCTGCATGCTTTTGATAGCTACTATTACAAGGCCTGTCTCTAATTTATTTTAAAGAAAATGCTAAATTACAATCTTGGCATTGTAAATTTAATTTTCCTGACACACATTCTTTTCCCAGGCATGGATGTGCCCAAGTTAAAGGAGTGAAGGTGTTTGGAGAAACAGTGAACGCTAACTACTAGAGCGATGTGCCTGACAGTTCCTATGTCCCCCAAACCCCTTCTGGGAGTACCATGCCACTTTCCATGATATAGGATACTGGCATTTCAGAGTAAAAAATCACCATGATCAATCTTTACTAATCTGCTGCTCTAGATGCAATATGAAAAATGCATAGCAATAAGGAAGGAGCTTTCCTTTCTTTTTATTCTCTCTCTGGAGTCAAGTTAAAATGGAATACAGTCATTAAAAGGTTATCTAGTGTAACAACCTAGCCAGTAAAAGGCAAAAGCAGAAGGCTATATTCCTCTGTGAGTTGTTTTATGAAGTATCTCATGGCTGACAATCAGTGAACTAAATCCTTCGACAAGAAGAGATTTACAAGGACTTGTCTACAGAGACAAAGTGTTTCTACAGACTGCAGGCAGCTCTGGGACCAGGGATTAGTAGAACTGCACATAAATACAGCTTACAGCTATAGAATGCCACAACTGGGAGTGTTCAGTGGGAAGCTATGTGTAAATATGCCTATGGAAATGGTCTTTAAATACTGATCATGGAATGTATAGGTTTTTAATAGCTCTACAGGCCTTTCGATTGGACTTCTAAATGGTGTTTTTCTTAATTAACTCACAATATTTAATTTATGCTCCCAGAGTTTGGAAATCAGGCATCTCTTGGATATGAGCCTTTTGCAGCGGACACCCTTTTACAAAGTCTCTTACTTGGGAAATTCCAAGTCACCATATGGCTTTTTGGATAGTGGCTGATCATTGTCCTGTGCACTGCTATATTGCTAACTTTCTGTGTTTTTATGCATGGTAGGCATTAGAACATGAATAAAGCTCTTAAATATTACACGCTGTTTAATATTTAACACTCAAACAATACTTAATTAAGCAATAAGGCTCAGCAGGTAGTCCGTTTCTGAATGGTTATTGCATGCCTTGGATGGTACTATACAGGAAAAGCAGGAAGTCTGATTACCTTTACTGAGCACCACACATGTGTAGTAATCAACTGGCACAGAAATTCACTGCCTGAAGAGTACATTACTATCAGTGAACTGAAGGGAAACCATGCACTGCTGGGCATTACTTCCATGCACAAAACAACACTGACAGAATATTAAATATCTCAGTTGCGATAGACAGTTGTTGCATGATGCTGAGTCTAAAAAGGGTTCAGTTGGGCCAGTAATTGGAAGGGAGCCCCTGCCTCTGAACATTTAATTGCTACAGGAAATGGTGTAGGTGACTCTGTAGAGATACTGTAAGAATTTAAGTGCTCAGTCATCATAGAAGCAGATGTGTGGTGTTGCTGAAGATATCCTACTGTATTTCCGAGCAAATGTCACAAGGAATCCCTGAGAACTAATGATCATTATAGATCACATGACATTTTTCTAAGAATAGGGATGTTAACCCCTGAACAAAATCTAACTTGGCAATTACTTTCCACCCAGGCGAATCCCTGATTCAGCAAAGTATGAAAATATGTGCTTAATTTTACTTGAAGTCAATGGGACTTATTCACGTGCTTAATTTTAAGCACAGGCTAAGTGCTTTGCAGAATTAGGGCCTAAATTCTCCCTCTCTAGTTTCATTTGGATATAGCATTCTTCACTTCTTCCTTTGTCTAAACTCTAATGTAGTCTGGTTGTCACTGTTCAATAATTAACAAATCCACCTCAGATCATATGGTTGTAATTCAGTGGTGGGTGAAATGATAGCTCCTTTTATGTATTTTTACCATGCTCGAGTACATTATTATGCCACACTGATGCTCTGCACACTAGTCCACCATCCTGGGAATGAAGCAATAATTCTAATCCCCCAAGAAGCTGCAAACACTCAACATTTCTTTTAAAATCAACTGGCTGGAGAAATGTTTCCTTTTTCTTCAGTCAAAGGGATATTTTCCCTCAACATTACCCCGAGGTGGTCAAGATTCGTCCATGGGCCATTGCTGGGTTTCCTATATGTAAAAATGGCAAATTCTAAAGCTCATTATCTCACAGCCCTGCACGGCTAGAAGTGGGAGCATTATTCAGTTTGAACGGGGAGACTTCCAGCTCCTCTGGCCCTTGCTTCTAGCCCTGGAAGAGCCTGAAATAACAGATTTAACGTCATGGCACTGCTATGCATAGAAAGCTATTTGGTTATTTTAAAAGGATTTTAGAAGGATCCAATTTAAATCACTTTGAATCTCCCCCCCCCAAAAAAACCCCACAAAAAACCAAAAAACCCACCATACTCTAGGAATTATTTTGGAGAAGTTCTGTGGCCTGTGCTATACAGGAGGTCAGACTAGATGATGACAATGGTCCCTTCTGGCCTTGGAATTTATGACTTCTGCTGAGCCTTCTGAAGTTGGACCCAAAGGATATATTTACACTATAATTAAACACCCACAACTGGCCTGTGTCAGTGGACTTGGGCTCATGGGGCTAAGGCTACAGGACTGTTTAATTGTGGCATAGACATTTGGGCTCAAGCTGAAGCCTGAGCTCTGGGACCCTCCCACCTCATGGATGATGGTTTTATTGCAACTCATTTGTGTTACAGCCATCTCAGACAAATACCAATATACCCTTCAGACCATAGCACATTATAATGTGTTCCCCATATAGCAGATAGATAGGTTTATACAGAGGTTTGGGATCCTTCAGAATTAAAGGCATTTCATTAAGGTAAGGTATTATTATCTTTAATACATTAATCATATCTTTAATACATTTCTTGTTCAATAAATTGATGCTATTAATAATACCCATTTTTTCATTGATCCATGCTTCCTAGCAATAAAACATCAACTTGTTTATTTATGTAATTGGTGTGAAATAGACAGAAAGCAAAGACAGTAACTTGGGATCAGGGAAATGCTACTTAAAAATGTCTTTCAATAATATTGCTATTTTTAAACTTCTGCCTTTGGCAACCTTTCCTCCCTCAACATGATTACTGATGAAGATGCTATTATTACTGTGTGTGTGAGGGGGATGTAAGACATTCTTTAAAAGATTTAATTTAAAAGAAATAGAGACTGTGAGTATTTTCATTCCCCAAAGTAGAGTGAAGGCACATCATAGAAAGAAAGCAACAAAATTCCAGGGACCATGCTTCCAATGCATGGGGGAAAAAATAAACTCTTTCTTCTGTAATAGTTTCTTCTTTGCTCTTTGTACTATTTGTTTCTCATTTTATTGTGAGGAGAAACGTGTCCCGGAGCTGGGACAGTTAGCTATTCTGACAGACAAGAGTGATTATAAAAATAGCAACATCACAATGGACAACTTAAAATCCATCTTAGTACAGAGAGTGCTGCACCACAGGCTTGCTGTGTGAATAGAGGGGTTTTTCTTTCACTTCTCAAATACCTGTAATTATTTTAAGATGAACACTTATTGAATAGCAATTCCAATTAACAATGAAAACATACATTCTGAGATGCATGCAATTGTGCTCCAGGCAACTAGTAGAGATAGTCCTCTTTGGCTGTTGCTAAAATGTCTGTATACTGTAAGATGGCTTTTCAGTTTGAGCCTTCTTGAATCTTTTGTGCTGAAAGTTTTGAGCCTGTAGTTCTGGAGTACATCAGGTCTTGTCTATACTGGCAAGTTTCTGCAGAGTAAAGCAGCTTTCTACATTGTAATTCCCGAGGTGTACACACTGCCAAGGCACTTAGTGCACAGAAATGCGCAATTGCAGTGCTATAAAAAACCCCACCCCAACGAGAGGCATATAGTTTTCTGCGCCGGGGTACAGTGCCGCAGTGCCAGTGTAGACACCCTGGTCGATTACAGCACGGTGATTGGCCTCTGGGAGGTATCCCACAATGCCTGTTCTCGCCTCTCTGATCTTTGATTTGAACTCTACTGCCCTGCCCTCAGGTGACCAACCATGAGCCCTACCCCTTAAATTCCTTGGGAATTTTGAAAGTCTCCTTCCTGTTTTCTCAGTGATGCATGCAGTGGCCTCAGCGCATCTTTCCAGGTGACCCTGCCTGCTCCACGCACCAAGCGATCCCCCGCTTGGAGCAATGCTGAGCTGCTGGACCTCATCAGCATTTGGGGAGAGGAAGCTGTCCAGTCCCAGCTGCACTCCAGCCATAGGAATTATGATACTTACGGACAGATTTCTTGATGTATGACAGAAAGGCCATGACCAGGACACACTGCAGTGCAGGGTCAAAGTGAAGGAGCTGTGGAACGCCTACCACAAGGCGTGGGAGGCAAACCCCCACTCCGGTGCTGTGCCCACAAGCTGCTGGTTCTACAAAGAGCTGGATGTGATAGTTGGTGGTGACCCCACTTCCACTGCAAAGGCCACTGTGGATACTTCAGTGGCTCGCATACCAGTTGAGAGTGGACCGAGCCAGGAGGAGGAAATCTTAAATGAGGATGTGGAGGGAGAGGGGGACCCAGAGGCAGAGGATGACTTGGAGGTCAGAGATGCATGCAGCCAGGAGCTCATTTCTACCCCAGAGGAGGTTAGCCAGTCATAGCTGTTGGAGCTTGGTGAAGCGCAAACAGGAGAGGAGGCCCCTGGTAAGTGGCTTTGATTTTGGGAATTGCTGAAGTGAGTTGTTGGGGGCAGGAGGGTTGCAGAAAGCAGGCTTGTGTCTGTATGATACGTGTACCACTACATGCCTAGTCTGAGCGGTGGAACGGGGTGTTGATTGACTCCCTCACTTCACGGGAATCTGCCTCAGAGATCTCCACAAAACTCTCATGGAGATACTGGGGAATTCACTACTGCAGGTTCGTTGACAGAGCTGCTTTGTTTCTTGTCCCATTAAGGGTAACTTTCCCATGCCACTCTGCCATCACGGGGTGGGCAGGGGGAGGGGGAGAACCATAGCTGCACACATGCAAGCCGCATAAGGGCCAGGGCAGAAGCTGCAGTCTTGAAGAAGACCCTCCCTTGTTTCCCTGCTCACCCTCAGCAATGAGATATCTTCCATAACGAACACAGCCTGTAGAAAATGTGTGGACAGGAATGATTTTAAGGCCACCCCGCTACAGTGCTGGCTCTCCCCAAGACGCACTTGCCCAGTGGATAGTATGGTCCTGGAACACTCATTTCTCCTGCTCCTGTGGTTACTCACCATTTTGGGGGTCTTGTGGCTCATGTGTGCTTCCCTGGGGTCAGCCAGTTAGTGACAGGTATGTGAATAGTGGCTGTGTTTTAAATCAGCGGTCTCTGTGTTGCAAAACAATACTGCTTCTGTAAAATGTTGTATTTTGGCTTCACAGATATGACGTTGGAAGCCCAGCCTCCCTCTTTGTTATCGCTGGCTGAACGGCTATGCAGAATTAGAAAACAGCCATGAAGAACTAAAGAGGATTTTTTGCATGAGGTCAGTTTCTAGTGGACAGGAGAAAACCATTACAATAGGGAAATCTCAGCAGTCAGGCAAAGGAATAAAGAAGCAAAGGACTATCATTTTACTCTTTTGGTACAGTGGCAATATTAAGTATAAGAAATTATATAGACTAGACTAAAATAGACACTACAGAACTTAATTCCAATTTCACTGCGCCAGTGGTAGCAACATGTGGGGAGCCAGAACTTCTCTGGTTACCATATTAAAGAATAAATGAAAATACCCAAAGCCATCATTCCCTGAGAGATCTTACACACGTCAAAAAGCACCACACCAAATGCGGTTTTCTTCAGGAAGAAAGGTTTTTAGGTTCTATTTAAATCAATGATCTAATTGAAAAGTCACTCCATACAGTATCTTGAAAATTGACTCCATTGTAGTATATACTTAAAGTTGTAATGTGTTTCTCTCTCATATCTAACCCGCCTTTCACAAAGCATTGAAATCCCCATCCCTTTAACTTTTCCTTATTTTTTATATGAAATTATCATTAGATCCCAGATAGGACTGCAGATAAAAACCTTTGGACTCTGCGTCAAGGCCGCTTACTGACTACAACTTCTAGTGAAGTGAGTGGGAGTCTTTCCACTTTAATACAGAGTTAGATCTGCTCTGATTGACTTATTTAATGACCATAAAAGTACTGCTATAAAATTAAATGTCACGACACTGATGCTGCATGCTTAATAGGCAGTTTCACTGGTCAGCCTGGGAGGAAGTGATGACTGCTTCAGGATGGTGAGTACAAAATTGGCACTAGATCATTGTAAACAGATTTCAGAGAAAGATTCCAGGGCTAGAACCTCCTTTCTAAAGGAGATGGGAATAGATACTGTGTAGCATCTTCAAAAAAGCTGTAAATGAATGTTTCTCTCTTCCCTTCTCATATGGTTTATGTGTATTTGAGCTGATTGAGAAATGGGGGAAAATGTTCTGATGTAATATCTGTAAGTAAGGAAAAGGAGTCAGCATCATGTGACCAGCCAGCTTTCCATTGAACACCAGTGGTCTGCAGAACACAGTTTGGGAGCCACTGATTTACTGGAACATGAATAGCTCCAATCAGATGTTTTGAGCAGAGCAATGCTCTACTAGACAAAAAGTTGTGCAGTAGATGAGTTCCTTTTCTGTGTACCTCACCAGATCCATAGGAGGGACAGGAGAAGATCAGTCTTGGAGCATCAACACTTGAGCTGCCCTAACTATTGTGGTTAGTCCTGCTGTTGGAGACCTACTGTGTCAGCCTAGCTTTGGGGGATTGTACTAGTCTTAGGACAAGCCACAGGCTTCTCTTTAGTTAGAGAAACAACTTTTAAGCTAAATCTCCCTTGGCAAAGGCATTGGCTTAAATTACAGAGAAGGGGAGGGATATTCATAAATTCAAACTAGTTTTATGAGTCCTGTGAACCCAAGATATCATTGGAATGGTTTGCAAACCTGTGAAGTTTGCCTATCCCTTATTATAGTTATTTATTTATTTATTGACTTTCTCTCAGTTTTAGGGTACTGCTCCTTATCCTACCCTCTTGTGATAACGTTAGTAATCCCCTTCCTTAATTTATATTATCTTCTTGGAAATATTTATAGACCTTGGTCATGTTCCATCTGAGTCTTCCTTTTTTACAGCACATATTAATTTTTTTTCCTCTTTCTCTTACCCTCCTAGCTCTTAGCCTATAATCTTTCTATAGTATCCTCTTGTTGCCCGTCTTTGTATTTTCTCTGGTTTTCAATATCATTTTTTAAAGTTGGAGGTTAGAACTGCATATAACGTTCCAGGCATATGTGAATATATGTGCCATTTTTCTTGATTGCATAAAGAGCAGGGAAGAGGCATGCTTTCATTGCTTGTTGTGCTGGATACAGCTTGGAAACTGGACAGTCTATAAGAAGTTATTCTATGAACATTTGTATAGAAAATAAAAGGAAAGGATTTGGTGGCCTCCGTCCAGTTCCGGAGAAGGGTCCTTATCTCAAACACCACAAATCCAACTGGGACTAATTGACACCCTGTCACCCTGCCTCCATGAGTCATAGCTGAGAATGTCAAAGTCAGGACAGACTGCTGAGAATTAGGGCAGACTTGCCCCAAATTGATGGTTATTCTATCATTAGGCTATACCAAGCCAGTAACAAAAGTAAACTTCTATCTCATCACATTGGTTAACAAGAAGCCAAAAATGCAGTTTCTTTAGGCATTCTAGCCCTTATCTCAGCACCCAGATCCTAGACCAGCAGTTTGCTGCTCCAGGCCAATGGAGGCTGCAGGAAGCGGCGGCCAGCACGTCCCTTGGCCCGTGCTGCTTCCTGCAGTGCCCATTGGCTGAAAATGGTGAACTGTAGCCACTGGGAGCTGTGATCGACTGAACCTGTGGACGCAGCAGGTAAACTAACTGGCCCGGCCAACCAGGGCTTTCCCTAAACAAGCGGCACCCCTAGTCTGGGAACCACTGCACTAGACTTTATGATGAGTGATTAATGAAAACCAGTTATAGGCCAAATATAGGGTCTTTCTAATCCCAAGAGATCAGCCACTTAGCTAGGTAAATATATAACTCAGATCTTACCCAGTAATCATGCTGATGCCAATACTTTAGTAAATAAAAACTAAAGGTTGAATAATAAAAGAAAAGAAGAACAGAGTTAATAATGGTTAATAGATCATATACATACAAATAATTGCAAAGTTCTTATACCAGGTTTGTAGCAGTGATGGAATAGATTGCTGGCTTGCAAAGTCTCTCTGGTAATTTTCAAAAGGTTGGAAAGTCCTCAGTCCATAGTTCAAAATGCTCCTTTTAGTTGTAAATTCATAGTCCAGAGAATCAGGGCAGGAAAGAAGCAAAATGGAGATACTCAGGATTGTTGGTTTTTTTTAAAATATCCTCTGCCATGTGCCCGGAAATATATTGTCTCAAACAAAGCTCACATCCCCATTTGTGGAAAGTTACTGGCTCAAGATGTGTTCCACGGTCACATGAGCATATCACATGTTCTTACATGATAACTTGATAACTCACAGGGGGTAGCCATTGCCTATATACCTGCTGAGGCACCTACAAGGAGGCTTATTGGGTGGGATGAGTTTCTTCTATGACCCACTGTTAGAGTGAAGTGTCTTTAATGGGCCATCAACACATAGCTGTCTAGCCTTGATGTAAATCTTATCTGGTGGGTGTTACCCAGGAATACCACTGGTATAAGATACAAGCCCATGGCCAATATTCATTACTTTAGACACAGAGATGATACATGGATTTAACCTGGATAATCATATTTGATAGACTGTAACTTTTCCATGGACACCTTACATGACATACAATTGCAACAAATCTTGTACAAAGTATAACTGTGGTAATATTAATGATATAAATGGTCATCTTTCCTATACACAGCATCACACCCCTTTGCTGACAGTCCCAGAAGACAAATAGCAGACAGAATGGATAACAAATACCGAACTATCCTCTCGCCACTGTAAGTAGCAGAGTTGGAGCACAATGGCAGGCCAACATGAGGAAAGCTCACGTCGCTGCTGGCTGTGCTTTATCTCCAAGACCTTTCACAAGCATTAAATTAAAGAGGACAAGAAAACAGAAGAGAATAATATAATGTTTTCATTTTTGGCTCAATATTACAAAAGAGAAAAGAAATATGAATAAATAGCTCTTTGAAAAAATCATGCATGACCTCTCATTCAATAGGGCTGATCACTTTTTTGTAATTGCATCATTTGCTTAGCACAGTCTAGTTCACCAGCCATCAAAAGGAGCAGTGGGAAGTGGTTGTTGGCTTAGGTGTCAAACATGATTAATTTTCCATTGTAGGCAGGGTTTATCATGGGAGGAAGAGAGGAATCATGCTTTAGGTGGTGAATGACACTCCCTTGAGAACAAGAGGGATAACTACCCCTGGTTGGCTAAAATTATCTCCACCAGGTGAAGGCAAAATGGAACATTTTCTTTGGTGATGTGCTGGGTACAGCACAGCTCGTTTCAGAGCATTGTAAGGTGAAAGCTGTAGGATCAAATGTATTTCAGCCACAAAGTGGTCTTGTTTTCTGCATTTCTCCCATCAAACTAAGAGGGGTGGAAATGATGTTGGTTTTTAATTGATACATGTGAGAATGAAGTCAGAAGGAAAGTCATCATTAACACCTTTATTGGCATCTTTTCAAGGAGTGGCAGCTGTTTGAGACTGCACTCAGAGGATTCCATCTATTTATTCTTTCCTTCAATAGCTGTTGTGTCCAACTTTTGTCCTTAAACACTATAATTTAATACCTGAACTAGCACTTCATGTTTCATTTAGACAAATATTCAGGACATAGGTAATGTCTTGGTTTAGATTAGAAAAAATTATTAAAATTGCACTCTGTTTTGGTGATTCATATATCTATTCATTTGTTCCTGTAATAATACCACATCTACCAGCCTCATTAACTATAATAGACCTTTCAGCTCCTGCTAGCTTATAGGGGTCTAAAGTATTACAAAGTAATTCATGTCACTATAATTTAAACATGATGTTGTTGTTATTACAGAGTCTATTTTATAAACTTTTCTCTCCTTACTGAGTATATGCAGAAATGCATAATTGCATATTACACTTGGCTGCAGTGCTAACAAAAAAATCTGGGTAATTACAGCTGATGAATGCTGGATACCTAGAAGTACCTTCCTTTCTAATACCCATCAAAATGGAAATGCTACAGTATAAGTGCTAATTGAGTATATTACATGCCTAGCTTTGAAAAAGAATCCAAACTGAGATTATCATGCATGAAAATGCTTAAATCCACTGGCAGGAACTTCATCAATCAACTCTGTCAATTCAATGGAATGACAGAGCATCCTAAATTGTTTGTAGTGTTTTTGTAGCCATGCTTGTCCCAGAATATTAAAGAGACAAGGTGGGTGAGGTAATATCTTTTATTGGAAGCACTTCCATTGGTGAAAGTTGGTCCAATAAAGGATATTACTCACCCACCTTGTCTCGCAGAGCATCCTAAGGCAGTACTCAGATCTACGCTGAGATCTTGGAATCTTTGTGCCTACACAAAATAAGATTACTTGAGTCATTAATGAATAACAGTCTTGCGTGAATGCCCCTTTATTCACAGGAATGATGCTCCTGTCAAGCATTGGATCAAGATAAGGCACCACTTTATATTCTGCTTTACATTTACTCATGAGAGAGCAATGAGAAGAATATCTTTGGCTTTTATAATAACAATATTTCTTTTGAGTGGTATGATTAGTAATAACATTTTGCAATTATTCACTGCCTTTCATTCAAAAATTTCAGAACCTTTTTTGCAGCATTAATTAATTAAATCTAAGTATTATTATTATAATTATATTCATTTTGCTGGTGGAGTTCCCATGCTGCTCAAGCCTACACACATGGGTGAGCTGGTTAAATCTCCGTGAGTCTCAGGTGTAGGCTCCCACAATGCTTGGAGTTGCTGCAGAGCAGGTCAGTTATGTAGGGCCAGACCCTATGCCAATAGAGGATAGATATAGCATAGCAGTGCCACACATCCTTCCCCTAACCTTTCACCCACACTGTAAACAGGTATATAAAGGTGCGGGGCCCAAATCCAGCACAGATAAAAAAGAAAGGAGTTCCCCTTGATAGGGGAAATTCTCTGCCAGTGATTTGTGGCTAGAGTTTGGCCACTTTACATCAGCTGTATGGCACAAAAGGACCAAATGTCAGAAGAGACTCTGGCCCGATACACTTAGCCCAAACTTATCCACTTCCTTTGTTGATTACTCTGATAACAATAACAAATTATTATATTAATAACAACTATTTATTTGTATTGCAAAAGCTCTGAGAAGTCTCAGTCTGGAGATCAGGGCCTCATTGTGATGGGCACTGCACACACATGTCATAAAAAGACAGTACTTGCCCTGAAGAGCTTACAATCGTGACATGAGACAAAAGGTAGAGAAAAACAAACAAGGTGCATTATACACATTTTACAGGTGGGGAAATGAAAACACAAGTTAAATGACTTGCTCGTGGTCACTAAGTGAGTCAGTGACACACCCTGAAATAGAATGCAGGAGTTCTAACTCTCAATCTTCTTCTCCTGTAGGCATTAGACAGCATACCTGCTTATATTCTAAAATGTATTACAAAGTTTTGTTTTCTCTTTGTGTGTGTTAGTAGTGCCTATTAATAGCCAGGTAATTTTCTTCATTGCCAAACTTTAAGTGGAATTATCCCAAGGATGATTTTGGCGCACTCTCTCTTTTATAAATGTAGTATAAAACAGAAAACAAGAGAAAAATATACAGTCCGACTCTAATTGGACAAGAACTTGTAATCTGCCAAACAAAACCTGAAATCCCCCTATAGTTGCAATATTTGTTTATGAGGTCTAACACTCTCGGGCTAAGTTGGCAATGTTATGAAGATGGAAATCTTCCATTTTTTCACCTCTTTCGTGTGATAACATAATATCCCAGAGAACTAGGCTTCAGAACACAGCCTAATTATACCAGTGGGCTAGCTTTCCTCGACTATTTCTTGTGTTTAAACATGGAGATAGAGAAGGAAATATTTGCTAAACCTGTGCTATTGCAGATGTGTCAAAATGCTCAAGATAACAACTGGAGTATTAATAATTTGAAAGGACTAATCTGACAATCCCTAAAAGATTAATGGTTTCTATTTGTAAAAAAGATCTGTTCACTCAAGTTGGTAGCCCAGGGCAGACTTGAGAACTGTGGGTCAATAATTACTCCAATAGCTGAAGCTGATTTTGAAAAGCTAAACTGAATTCATGATAGCTCTGTAGATATAATTATGGATTTTCTTAGTGCTCTGTAATATTGAACAGATCGTACGTGGTGGTATGGTATGATTTACATGGACAAAACCCAGTAAAGTGTTTGGTCAATGGCTTTACAAAAGGGATTAGAACAATACTATTAATTAGGTTATCATCAATAATTTGAATATTGCAAGTTGCTCCATTGACATTTGGAACCCACAAGGTATGTATGTTGCCATTATTTAATCAGCGCACTATTTTCTTGTTAAGATTTGCAACCTGTCTCCCAATCCTAATCTCCCTAGGAGATTCTCCATGTCCTTTCTGAATATTCTGTGTTGTGAGTGCTACCTTACTAGGTCAGAAGTTCTGGAGAGGACCTCTGGAGCCTATCAATGTTGATCCTTAATCAGCTAGATGGAGAGCTATACAAAGATGCAAGACACTTGCTCCCACTAAGGCAACAGACCTCCTCAGCACACCATTCCAAAGTTGATTGCAAAGAGTTACAAAGGGGTCTCAAAGAA
The DNA here is from genome assembly GCF_009764565.3 of Dermochelys coriacea. Taxonomy (NCBI): domain Eukaryota; kingdom Metazoa; phylum Chordata; order Testudines; family Dermochelyidae; genus Dermochelys; species Dermochelys coriacea. Next base: position 48,046,272 of record NC_050073.1, read on the forward strand.
CTGGGTGACTCAGCAACAAAATGGCCGATGAAATTAAATGTCAATAAATGCACAATAATGCATATTTGAAAACTTAATACCAACTATACGTACAAAATGATGGGGGTCTAAATTAGCTGTTACCACTTGAAAGAGAGATCTTTGAGTCATCGTGGATAGTTCTCTGAAACAATCAGCTCAATGTGCAATGGCAGTCAAAAAAGCTAACAGAATGTTAGGAACTATTAGCAAAGGCATAGATAATAAGACAGTAAATATCATAATGCCGCTATATAAATCCATGGTACATTCACACCTTGAATACTGTGTGCAGTTTGGAAAAGAGATGACTAAATGGGAATATGATAGAGGTCTATAAAATTATGAATGGTGTGGAGAAAGTGAATTAGGGTATGTCTACACTAAGAAATCAGGTTGAATTTATAGAAGTCGGTTTTGTAGAAAGCGTTTTTATACAGTCGAGTGTGTGTGTCCCCACACAAATGCTCTAAGTGCATGTAGTTGGCGGACTGTGTCCACAGTACCGAGGCAACAGTCGACTTCCGGAGCTTTGCACTGTGGGTAGCTATCCCACAGTTCCCGCAGTCTCCACCACCCATTTGAATTCTGGGTAGAAATCCCAGTGCCTGATGAGGATAAAACATTGTCGCGGGTGGTTCTGGGTACATATCGTCAGGCCCCCGTTCCCTCCCTCCCTCCGTAAAAGCAAGGGCAGACAATCGTTCTGCGTCTTTTTTCTTGAGTTACCTGTGCAGACGGCATACCACGGCAAGCATGGAGCCCGCTCAGCTAACCGTCACCGTATGTCTCCTGGGTGCTGGCGGATATGGTACTGCATTGCTACACAGCAGCAGTTTATTGCCTTTTGGCAGCAGACAGTGCAGTATGACTGGTAGCTGTCATCAACGTAGTCCTGGGTGCTCTTTAAACCGGGCACCTGGGCAAACATGGGAGTGACTCAGACAGGTCATTTCCCTTGTTTCGTCTCATGGTGATTGAGTCCTGCCGGCAGTGCACTGTCTTTTAATCTGCAGCTAGCAGAAGACGATGGGCGGACGATGGAGGTGACGATGGCTAGCGGTCATACTGCACAGTCTGCTGCCAGCATGATGTATAAAGATAGATGAAGTGGCTCAAAACAAGAAATAAACCAGATTTGTTTTGTATTCATTTTCTCCTCCCTCCCTCCCTCTGTGATATTAATGGCCTGCTAAACCCAGTTTTGAGTTCTATCCTTGCGGTTTTGAGTTCTATCCTTGAGGCAGCCATTCAGTTTCCTGCAAAGCCACCCTCTTTGTTGATTTTAATTCCCTGTAAGCCAACCCTGTAAGCCATGTCGTCAGTCGCCCCTCCCTCCGTCAGGGCAACAGCAGATAATCGTTCCGCGCCTTTTTTCTGTGCAGACGCCATACCATGGCAAGCATGGCAGCCTGCTCAGATCGTTTTGGCAATTAGGAGCACATTAAACACCACACGCATTATCCAGCAGTATATGCAGCACCAGAACTTGGCAAAGTGAAACTGGGCGAGTAGGTGACGTCAGCGCAGTGACGAGATTGATGAGGACATGGACACAGACTTCTCTCAAAGCACAGGCCCTGCCAATGTGGGCATCATGGTGCTAATGGGGCAGGTTCATGCGGTGGAAGGCCGATTCGGGTCTCGGGAAAGAAGCACAGACTGGTGGGACCGCATAGTGTTGCAGGTCTGGGACGATTCCCAGTGGCTGCGAAACTTTCGCATGCGTAAGGGCATTTTCTTGGAACTTTGCGACTTGCTTTCCCTTGCCCTGAGGTACAAGAATACCAAGATGAGAGCAGCCCTCACAGTTGAGAAGCAAGTGGCAATAGCCCTGTGGAAGCTTGCAATGCCAGACAGCTACAGTCGGGAATCAATTTGGAGTGGGCAAATCTTTTGTGGGAGCTGCTGTGATGCAAGTAGCCAACGCAATCAAAGATCTGCTGATATCAAGGGTAGTGACCCTGGGAAATGTGCAGGTCATAGTGGAAGGCTTTGCTGCAATGGGATTCCCTAACTGTGGTGGGGCCATAGACGGAACCCATATCCCTATCTTGGCACTAGAGCACCAAGCCAGTGAGTACATAAACCGCAAGGGGTACTTTTCAATAGTGCTGCAAGCACTGGTGGATCACAAGGGACGTTTCACCAACATCAACGTGGGATGGCCAGGAAAGGTACATGATGCTCACATCTTAAGGAACTCTGGTCTGTTTCAAAAACTGCAGGAAGGGACTTTCTTCCCAGACTAGAAAATAACCGTTGGGGATGTTGAAATGCCTATAGTTATCCTTGGGGACCCAGCCTACCCCTTAAGGCCATGGCTCATGAAGCTATACATAGGCAGCCTGGAGAGTAGTTAGGAGCTGTTCAACTACAGGCTGAGCAAGTGCAGAATGGTGGTAGAATGTGCATTTGGACATTTAAAAGCGTGCTGGTGCAGTTTACTGACTCGGTTAGACCTCAGTGAAACCAATATTCCCACTGTTATTACTGCTTGCTGTGCGCTCCACAATATCTGTGAGAGTAAAGAGGAGACGTTTATGGCAGGGTGGGAGGTTGAGGCAAATCGCCTGGCTGCTGGTTTCGCACAGCCAGACACCAGGGTGGTTAGAAGAGCACAGAAGGGTGCGGTGCGCATCAGAGAAGCTTTGAAAACCAGTTTCATGACTGGCCAGGCTACGGTGTGAAAGTTCTGTTTGTTTCCTCTTGATGAAACCCCCCGCCCCTTGGCTCACTCTACTTCCCTGTAAGCTAACCACCCTCCCCTCCTCCCTTCGATCACCGCTTGCAGAGGCAATAAAGTCATTGTTGTTTCACATTCATGCATTCTTTATTAATTCATCACACAAATAGGGGGATAATTACCAAGGTAGCCCAGGAAGAGTGGTGGAGGAGGGTAGAACAAGGCCACACAGCACTTTAAAAGTTTAAAACTTATTGAATGCCAGCCTTCTGTTACTTGGGCAATCCTTTGGGGTGGAGTGGCTGGGTGGCTAGAGGCCCCCTCACCGCGTTCTTGGGCATCCGGGTGAGGAGGCTATGGAACTTGGGGAGGAGGGCGGTTGGTTACACAGGGGCTGTAGCGGCGGTCTGTGCTCCTGCTGCCTTTCCTGCAGCTCAACCATATGCTGAAGCATGTTAGTTTGATCCTCCAGCAGCCTCAGCATTGAATCCTGCCTCCTCTCATCATGCTGCTGCCACCTTTCAGCTTCAGCCCTCTCTTCATCCCGCCACTTACTCTCTTCAGCCCGCCACCTCTCCTTCTGGTCATTTTGTGCTTTCCTGCACTCTGACATAGTCTACCTCCATGCATTCGTCTGTGCTCTGTCAGTGTGGGAGGACAGCATGAGTTCAGAGAACATTTCATCGCGAGTGCGTTTTTTTCGCCTTCTAAACTTCGCTAGCCTCTGGGAAGGAAAAGATTCTGTGATCCGTGAAATACATGCAGCTGATGGAAAAAAAAAAAGGGACAGTGGTATTTGAAAAGACACATTTTATAGAACAATGGGTACACTCTTTCACAGTAAACCTTGCTGTTAACATTACATACATAGCACATGTGCTTTCGTTACAAGGTCACATTTTGCCTCTCCCCACCGCGTGGCTAATAGCGGGAAACATTCCTGTTCAGCCACAGGCAAACAGCTCAGCAGGAACGGGCACCTCTGAATGTCCCCTTAAGAAAAGCACCCTATTTAAACCAGGTGACCATGAATGATATCACTCTCCTGAGAATAATACAGAGAGATACAGAACGGATGTTGTTTGAATGCCAGCAAACATACACTGCAATGCTTTGTTCTACAATGATTCCCGAGTACGTGCTACTGGCCTGGAGTGGTAAAGTGTCCTACCATGGTGGATGGAATAAGGCTGCCCTCCCCAGAAACCTTTTGCAAAGGCTTTGGGAGTATATCCAGGAGAGCCATGAATGACAGGGCAAATTAATCATTAAACATGCTGGCTTTTAAACCTTGTATAGTATTTTAAAAGGTACACTCACCAGAGGTCCCTTCTCTGCCTGGTGGGTCCAGAAGGCAGCCTTGGATGGGTTCGGAAGGTACTGGCTCCAGGTCCAGGGTGAGAAACAGTTCCTGGCTGTCGGGAAAACCGGTTTCTCTGCTTGTTTGCTGTGAGCTATCTACAACCTCCTCCTCATCATCTTCCTCGTCCCCAAAACCTGCTTCTGTGTTGCCTCCATCTCCATTGAAGGAGTCAAACAACACTGCTGTGGTAGTGATGGCTGAAACCCCTAAAATGGCATGCAGCTCATCATAGAAGCGGCATGTTTGGGGCTCTGACCCGGAGCAGCCTTTCACCTCTCTGGTTTTCTGGTAGGCTTGCCTCAGCTCCTTAAGTTTCACGTGGCACTGCTTTGGGTCCCTGTTACGGCCTCTGTCCTTCATGCCCTGGGAGATTTTCACAAATGTTTTGGCATTTCAAAAACTGGAACGTAGTTCTGATAGCACGGATTCCTCTCCCCATACAGCGATCAGATCCCGTACCTCCTGTTCGATCCATGCTGGAGCTCTTTTGTGATTCTGGGACTCCATTGTGGTCACCTCTGCTGATGAGCTCTGCATGGTCACCTGCAGCTTGTCACACTGGCCAAACAGGAAATTGAAATTCAAAAGTTCACGGGCCTTTTCCTGTCTACCTGGTCAGTGCATCTGAGTTGAGAGTGCTGTCCAGAGCGGTCACAATGGAGCACTCTGGAATAGCTCCCGGAGGCCAATACCATCTAATTGTGTCCACAGTACCCCAAATTCGACCCAGCAAAACCAATTTCAGTGCTAATCCCCTTGTTGGGGGTGGAGTAAGGAAATCAATTTTAAGAGCCCTTTAAGTCCAAAGAAAGGGCTTCGTGATATGGACGGGTGCAGGGTTACATTGATTTAATGCTGCTAAATTCAACCTCAATGCCTAGTGTAGAGCAGGGCTAAGGAAGTGTTTATCCCTTCACATAACACAATAACCAGTGGTCCCCTGATGAAATTAATAGGCAGCAGGTTTAAAATAAACAAAAAGAAGTACTTCTTCACACAGTGCATGGTCAACCTATCAAACTCATTGCCAGGGGATGGTATGAAGGTTATAATTGGGTTAAAAAAAGAATTAGATAAGTTCATGGAGAATAGGTCCATCCATGGCTATTAGCCAACATGATCAGGGATGCAACCCCATGCTCTGGCTGTCCCTAAGTCTCTGACTGCTAGAACCTCGGATTGGATGACAGGGATAGATCACTTGACAGTTGCCCTGTTCTGTTCATCCTCTTTGTAGCATCTGGTGTTGGCCTCTGTTGGAAGACAGAATGCTGGGCTAGATGGTCTGACCTGGTATGGCCATTCTTATATATCTGGAATTGTGGAGTAGTAATAAAATCTGCATCCATGTCAATGCAGCTATAAATCCCCATATATGCCACTTAATTAGACCTCTTCACTCTGTGCATTAAGAATTTTTAATAAAACATTGTTCCTACAATAGGCTATCTGAAATCCAGACATTAATTAATGAGATTCCCAAAATAACTTTGTTCAGTAAAGCCTGGGTGACTCAGAAGATGGAGGCACCCACGGGCCATGTTTTATTCCTGGGGCTGTGTAGTACAGATCATCCTACTAGTCAGTACTAAATGACTTCATTTATGCAGTAGATGAGTGTTCATGCTTTTTTTTTTGACTGATGGAAAAAATTAATGAATGATGAATAGAGGCCTAGAACTTAATCAATTTTAAATAATTTCTTCAAAGCAAAGAGAGAAGAGATTGTTGATTTTTTTCCTTCTCCTGCAATTGTAAAGATTCTTGGCTTCATATATATCAGTGGTTCTCAAACTTTTGTACAGGTGACCCCTTTCACATAGCAAGCCTCTGAGTGTGACCCCCCACATAAATTAAAAAACACTTTAAAATATATTTAACACCATTATAAATGCTGGAGGCAAAGCAGGGTTTGGGGTGGAGGCTGACAGCTCGCGACCTCCCATGTAATAACCTTGTGACCCCCTGAGGGGTCCTGATCCCCAGTTTGAGAACCACTGATTGAGATATATATATATACACACACAGAGAGAGAGAATGTGCCTAATGGGAATGGTCAAAAGCTAAGAAGGAAAGCAACAGCTGTGCTGTATCCCTTGTCAACAATTGGAGAAGTGTCTGCTTCACAAACAGAATAACTATATAATCCCATCAGAGAACATGGCTGAAGCAAGTGAGAAAATAAACATTCCCACCTGGTTTCAGTGAGATTAAAAAATATAAGCAACTTTGCTTCTTAGTCTCTGGAGCCCGGCAGGAACAACAGGGAGAGCAATAAGGCTGGGAAGGCAATCTTGCTGTGGGGCAAACTGGCTTGTCCAAGTTGACGATGTTATTAAAAGATTCTGAGAGGCACTGGTACTAGTTTACAGCAAAATGTTTAACTGTGCATTACCCCCACCACTGCTGAGCTGCTGCCTTCATTTGAAGGCAGCCATGGCAACTCCCACTTTCAGAGTACTAGAGCTATTCTGATTTACACCAAATGAGGATCTGGCACTCAGCGTTTGAAATGTACATACAAGTGGACAGAAAAGATCTCTCTCTTCTGGTAAATTGATAAATAAATAGACTTTCCAGCAAACAGTCTTCATTTTATAAACTCATATAATTAAGTATCTTGAATGTATAGTGTGCAGCTTTCACCCCAACAGATCCTGCAGGAGTTAAGAAACGTAATGCTTTCCCATCTTCTGAGCAGTCAGAGTAGAGCTGGGGATGGGGTAGGGTGGGGGACTGGGGAGGGAGGTAGATCCTCACCTTGTGTAAACTGTCATATCTCCATTGAAGTCAGTGGAGCTATGAGAATTTACATCAAATGAGGGTCTGGTCCTGAGACTTCTGAAGTGGGTTGATTTGTCCACGGGAGAGCAATGAATGTTGCTGAGATTCAAGATATTCCTCCTAGTCTAGATCACAAACAATATGTATGTAATTTCTTATTCACCTTGTATAAAGATAGCAAAAGCAACAACAAACAGTCACACAAGCACGTAAGGATTTCTACTAAAATACACCTATGTGCCAGTAGCAGCTGCTGTCTGTCTCTGTATCCTTCTTTCTTCCACTCTGATTATTCTTTCTGACCTTGCGTACAGTGGTTATTTTGGGGAAATTTCCTACAACAATGCTACCACCTGAGCAGTTCCACTGGTGCTAGCAAAGGGAGGCGATGATAGGAGCCCTAGTGTAGATAGGACATGGCATTTTTACCATCATATCCTAGAAACCTTCTCTTCCCATGTTTAATCAACACTGTGCTTAGGCCACTGATGGTAGCCAGTGGCCTATCTACACTAGGCCCCCTAGACATGCTTAGATCAATGGAAATGAACTGGGGTTAACAACATTACATCATTTTTTAAAATTTTCCCTGTGAGCAGACAGGATTCTGGCTCCTACTGATCATCTAAGCACCATATCATTTAAAACAAGTCTAGTTTACATGAAGCATAAAATGGTGACAACAGCAGGTGGCTCATCCTTACTAGGACTGCCAGCATTACTAACACCCTTGGGATGAACTGGTGTTAGAAATGGTAGGAGATTTTCTAGAAAATTTTCTTACTATTGGAAACTCATTTGAAATTCAATGACCTGTGCTTCAGTTTTGGCAGCAATGGAGCTTGCTCAGGGCCCTGGGGTTAACAACTTTAGCCCTTGTAAAAAGTATCATGGGATTGGAAATGATCATAAAGCAGTCAAGCTGTTTGGGCTTTCTCTCTCATTCAGTACTTTAACAAGTGCTTTAGGATGGCTGAGATGTTGGGTGCAGAGGCCCCCATAAGAAAAGGATGGAAAGTTTAATCCTTCCATTCCAACACCCCAGTAATACACACACACACACAATGTCAGTGATATTTTCTGTTCAAGTTAATGGTGGTTCTTTTCTGAGTTGGCAGGGCTGGGCAGGAGTCAGTGAGTGCTTCTATCATTAGAAATAATATGAGAAAATCCATTATGTTTCAAGGAAATAAGGGCCTGATTCTATAAGGTGCTGAATGTCATCTGGAAGGTGCTGAGCTACCTCCCAACGAAGTCAAGGAGGTTGACAATGCTCAGCACCTCACAGGATGAGGCCTTAAGCACCTAGGGGGCATGTCAGTAGCAAGTTTATTTATTTTTTTCTTTTCAAAGGATAATGTTTAAGGGTACAAAAGAGTTCAAATGTCTTAACAACATTAAAGTAATACAATACCATTTAGATATATGTAATAAGTAAAAAGAAAAGGAGTACTTGTGGCACCTTAGAGACTAACAAATTTATTAGAGCATAAGCTTTCGTGAGCTACAGCTCACTTCATTGGATTAAACTATCATTCAAAATGAACTGTGTAGGGTAACTAAAATTAACTGCTTCCTCTGGGAACTGGCTGTGCTTATTATCCATGAAAGTTTCAGATCAGATTTCTGTTATTTTAATTTTCACTCTTTTCCAAAAAACTGCTTTGGGCAGCTGCTATTCTAGAAAAGAAGAAGAAGAAGAAAAAAGACAAACTCCATATTAATTGTGTTGTGTGTTCAGGATAAGTTCACCATCATGATCATAAGTAATTTTCATTGCCTCAATCTGCATGCATTTGCCCTTCTATGCTAAAGCCATTATAATGTCAAAATAGATCTAATCCAACAATTTACCATAGAGTGTTAATACTAGATAATAATATTAGCAGTTGACACTTATGTGATATCCAAGTCATGCTATATAGGATAGAGTCTTAAAGGAAACAAAGAGTCAACATACTTTACAATCAGCCTCCCCCACTCCAAAGTCTAATGTCTTAGTGCTCTTGTGACTTTGTTGTTTCATAAATCCGATCACACAGAGCTCAGATTCAGTAAGGCTGTAATTTTGCTTTTAGTTACGTTAATGTAGATCTGAGTAACTTCACTGAAGTAAATAGAATTCACTTCATCGGATGCATGCAGTGGAAAATACAGTGGGGAGATTTATATACATAGAGAACATGAAACAATGGGTGTTACCATACACACTGTAAATAAAGAGATCACTTAAGGTGAGCTATTGCCAGCAGGAGAGCGGAAGGGGGAGGGGGGGAAACCTTTTGTAGTGATAATCAAGGTGGGCCATTTCCAGCAGTTGACAAGAACGTCTGAGGAACAGTGGGGGGGAATAAACATGGGAAAATAGTTTTACTTTGTGTAATGACCCATCCACTCCCAGTCTTTATTCAAGCCTAAGTTAATTGCATCCAGTTTGCAAATTAATTGCAATTCAGCAGTCTCTCGTTGGAGTCTGTTTTTGAAGTTTTTTTGTTGAAGAATTGCCATTTTTAGGTCTGTAATCGAGTGACCAAAGAGATTGAAGTGTTCTCCGACTGGTTTTTGAATGTTATAATTCTTGACATCTGATTTGTGTCCATTTATTCTTTTACGTAGAGATTGTCCAGTTTGGCCAATGTACATGGGGGCATTGCTGGCACATGATGGCATATATCACATTGGTAGATGTGCAGGTGAACGAGCCTCTGATAGTGTGGCTGATGTGATTAGGCCCTATGATGGTGTCCCCTGAATAGATATGTGGACAGAGTTGGCAACGGGTTTTGTTGCAAGGATAGGTTCCTGGGTTAGTGGTTTTGTTGTGTGGTATGTGGCTGCTGGTGAGTATTTGCTTCAGGTTAGGGGGCTGTCTGTAAGCAAGGACTGGCCTGTCTCCCAAGATCTGTGAGAGTGATGGGTCGTCCTTCAGGATAGGTTGTAGATCCTTGATGATGCGTCGGAGAGGTTTTGGTTGGGGGCTGAAGGTGATAGCTAGTGGCATTCTGTTATTTTCTTTGTTGGGCCTGTCCTGTAGCAGATAACTTCTGGGTACTCTTCCGGCTCTGTCAGTCTGTTTCTTCACTTCAGCAGGTGGGTATTGTAGTTGTAAGAATGCATGATAGAGATCTTGTAGGTGTTTGTCTCTGTCTGAGGGGTTGGAGTAAATGCGGTTGTATCATAGAGTTTGGCTGTAGACAATGGATCATGTGGTATGATCTGGATGAAAGCTGGAGGCATGTAGGTAGGCATAGCAGTCAGTAGGTTTCCAGTATAGGGTGGTGTTTATGTGACCATCGCGTATTAGCACCATAGTGTCCAGGAAGTGGATCTCTTGTATGGACTGGTCCAGGCTGAGGTTGATGGTGGGATGGAAATTGTTGAAATCATGGTGGAATTCCTCAAGAGCTTCTTTTCCATGGGTCCAGATGATGATGTCATCAATGTAGTGCAAGTAGAGTAGGGGCATTAAGGGATGAGAGCTGAGGAAGCGTTGTTGTAAGTCCGCCATAAAAATGTGGGAATACTGTGAAGCCATGCGGGTACCCATCGCAGTGCCACTGATTTGAAGGTATACATTGTCCCCAAATGTGAAATAGTTATGGGTGAGGACAGTCACAAAGTTCAGCCACCAGGTTAGCCATGACATTATCGGAGATACTGTTCCTGACGGCTTGTAGTCCATCTTTGTGTGGAATGTTGGTGTACAGGGCTTCTACATCCATAGTGGCCAGAATGGTGTTTTCAGGAAGATCACCAATGGATTGTAGTTTCCTCAGGAAGTCAGTGGTGTCTCGAAGATAGCTGGGAGTGCTCGTAGTGTAGGGCCTGAGGAGGTAGTTTACATAGCCAGACAATCCTGCTGTCAGGGTGTCAATGCCTGAGATGATGGGATGTCCAGAATTTCCAGGTTTATGGATCTTGGGTAGCAGATAGAATACCCCTGGTCATGGCTCTAGGGGTGTGTCTGTGCGGATTTGTTCTTGTGCTTTTTCAAGGAGTTTCTTGAGTAGATGGTGTAGTTTCTTTTGGTAACCCTCAGTGGGATCAGAGGGTAATGGCTTGTAGAAAGTCGAGTTCGAGAGCTGCCTAGCAGTCTCTTGTTCATATTTCGACCTATTCATGATGATGACAATACCTCCTTTGTCAGCCTTTTTGATTATGATGTCAGAGTTGTTTCTGAGACTGTGAATGGTATTGTGTTCTGCACGGCTGAGGTTATGGGGAAGTGATGCTGCTTTTCCACAATTTCAGCCGGTGCATGTTGGCGGAAGCACTCTATATAGAAGTCAAGTCTGTTGTTTCAACCTTCAGGAAAAGTCCACCCAGAATCCTTCTTTTTGTAGTCTTGGTAGGAAGGTCTCTGTGGGTTAGTATGTTGTTCAGAGGTGTGTTGGAAATATTCCTTGAGTCAGAGATGTTAAAAATAGGATTCTAGGTCACACCAGAACTGTATCATGTTTGTGGGGGTGGAGGAGCAGAAGGAGAGGCCGTGAGATAGGACAGATTCTTCTGCTGGGCTAAGAGTATAGTTAGATAGATTTGCAATATTGCTGGGTGGGTTAAGGGAACAACTGTTGTGGCCCCTTGTGGCATATAGTAGTTAGATAGTTTAGTGTTCTTTTTCATCTGTAGAGAAGCAAAGTGTGTGTTGTAAATGGCTTGTCTAGTTTTTGTAAAGTCCAGCCATGAGGAAGTTTGTGTGGAAGGTTGTTTTTTTATGGGAATATCCAGTTTTGACAGCTCATTCTTAATCTTTCCCTGTTTGCTGTAGAGGATGTTGATCAGGTGGTTCCACAGTTTCTTTGAGAGTGTGTGGCACAAGCTGTCAGCATAGTCTGTGTGGTATGTAGATTGTAATGGATTTTTTACCTTCAGTCCTTGTGGTATGATGTCCATCTGTTTGCATTTGGAAAGGAAGATGATGTCTGTCTGTATCTGTACGAGTTTTTTCATGAAGTTGATAGATTTCCACTCCATACGGCTAAATTCAGTGCCTTGCATAATGACAGGTTTCAGAGTAGCAGCTGTGTTAGTCTGTATCCGCAAAAAGAAAAGGAGTACTTGTGGCACCTTAGAGACTAACAAATTTATTTGAGCATAAGCTTTCATGAGCTACAGCTCACCTCATTGGATGCATGCAGTGGAAAATACAGTGGGGAGATTGTAGTGATAATCAAGGTTGGCCATTTCCAGCGGTTGATAAGAACGTGTGAGGAACTGGGGTGGGGGGAATAAACATGGGGAAATAGTTCCTCCCCCCCGCCCCCGCTCTCCTGCTGGTAATAGCTCACCTTACCTGATCACTCTTGTTACAGTCTGTATGGTAACACCCATTGTTTCATGTTCTCTGTGTATATAAATCTCCCCACTGTATTTTCCACTGCATGCATGAGATGAAGTGAGCTGTAGCTCACGAAAGCTTATACTCAAATACATTTGTTAGTCTCTAAGGTGCCACAAGTACTCCTTTTCTTTTTGCGATACAGACTAATACGGCTGCTACTCTGAAACCTGAAGTAAATAGAGTTACTTTGGATTTACACTGATATGAATTAATTTGGCATGGTATGAAATGGAGGAAGGATGTCCTTGTTAAGGCACTAGTCTGTGACTCAAGAGCTCCTTCCCCAGACTTCCTTTGTGACCTTGGATAAATCACTTACATCTCTCTATGTCTTTGTTTCCCCAGTTACAAGATGGAGATAATAGTTCCTTACCTCATGGGGCGGTAGGAGAACAAATCTATTAAAACCCGTGAGGTATTCAAAGAATGCAATCATGGTTCCATATAAGTGCATCAATAGGTATGATTAAATCTGACAGTCTCAAAAAAAAAAATCCAGCGTATCCTCTTTTACTATAACACAGAAACTGCTGTGTTATGCATAGGCTAGCCTAGGAAAATGAAATGCTCAGAATGACTGTTATGTGTTGAAATATAATAAGACAAATTGAAGTAAAATAAATGAATTTAATTTTAAAAAAGATGTTGTATAAGAAAACAACATTTTCAACCTATTTAATAAAAAATAACCCAAATTCCCCTTTTTTGGAGTAATTGAAAAACGTGTCAATGAAAAATGGACTGTCAGATTGGTGCTAGTCTAATGCATTAAGTGAGTTGAGAACAACAAGTTGGAATTATTTTGAGATACTATGTATCATTTCTTTAGAATAATACAATTGACTGTTTATCTCTGGCAAATCTGTCCCTTAAGCAATAAATGTCTTGTGATTATTTATCTCATAAGCAATCAACTAGAAGGGGGGTGAGATGGAAGAGGAGGGGTGGGAGTGAGAGAAGTTGTACTTTCTTACTGAATTTCTCCTCTGTGGCAAACATGCTTGCAGAAACAATTAAGTGTCTTGAAAAGAACATCTCTCATTTCCTATGATGCATAGCTGAATTTGGGAGCTAGCATCTGTGAACACAGGAAGATTGCTGGACTACCTGGTTAATCTGATTTATATACTGACATAGTTACACAGGCATGGCCACCTACTGGGCGGTCCATTTCATATACATATAACAACAGACTTGGGTCCAATAAAATATTTTACCTCACCCACCATGGCTGTCTTATATCTGGGGACTGACATGGCTACGACAACACGGAAAACACATATATTAGTCATTTTTGTCTTCTCTGTTCTAAATGAGAAGTATAAATACTTGAAATATACAGTGCAATATATCTGTCTTTTACTGGCATGTATCCTGGTTGACTGGGCCCAACACTGCTAGCTTACTCACACCAGTGGTCTCATTGAAGTCAATGGAAATGTTCATGTGAGTAAGGTAAGCAGGAATTGAGCCATTATATATGCACTATTTTTACCCTTTGTAAGAGACCATCCAATGCAGAAGGTAATTAAGTGGTCTCAATTGCTGTTTTAGTGTTGGATTCTGAAGGTTGGATGTAAAAAACAGATGTCCTCAATGTCAGTGAATACTCCAGCAGTTCCTTGGTGTAATCGGTGAGGGATGTGGGCAACACAATTGGAAAGCAAACTTTTCCTTTCATTGCTGTATGGCATATCCTTTTACAATGTGCCTGCAAAAGAAGGGTTGGAACTGAAAGCACTCTTGGCATGGGAAGAAAACCCTTCTGTCCATAATGAACTGCAGAAATCATTCACAACAGTTCATCGGAATGAAAACCAACCTTCTGTGGTCCTTGCAATGTTTTGTAAGTATCAACTAGAGGATTATCTTGTGGTTGACTAATTAATTAGTTAATTAGCACTTTGAAGATAAGTATTATTCCTATCTACCTCAATTAAGTGCTTTTGCCTAAAGTTAGGGCACCGGGGGAGCTAGTCTCACTTGTACTTGCATTCCCAGCTATTTTTTAAAATTGCCTGTGTGCAGCAGTGTAGTGGTGAAGAACAATTGCACTGCATTGGTTGCTTATTACACTAACCATATAACTGTCTTACTGTTACCTGGTCCTCCTCACCCATTTGTTTTTCATACTCACTTGTTCTCTCTCGTCTTATATTTTGTAAGCTCTCTGGGGCAGAAACTGTCTTTTTGTTACATGTGCATACAGCGCATAGCACAGTGGGCCCCAGATGCTTGATTGGGACTTACAAGCACCACCAAAATGCAAATAAATATTACCTAGAGCTGGTCAAAAACCACAAACATTATTCACAGAAAAAAATCATCTTTTTTGTTTTTTCTTCACTGAAAAAAAAATCAAAATTTTGAAAATTTCTACCAGCTCAGATAGTAAATAACAATAATAGCTAATGGTTTACAAAGAAAAGGGGGGGGAGGAGTCTAAACTCACAGGATCTCATTCTGACTCATTCTGTGATTCATATAACCTCTCTTTCTCTCTTTGTCTTACCCATTCTGCAGAATGGGTATAATGCTACCTCCCACACTTTCAGGGGTGATATGAGGCCATTGATAAGGCGTTAAAGTAAGGGAGAGCAGAGGGGAAGCTGCCAGGCTTTGGAGCACTGTTCTCAGTCAGAGCACCCCTTCCTCCCTTGGCTGATGTGATGTAAGATACCACTCCTTTTACAATCTATATTAACGACTGCCGTTGAGAGCCTATCAATGTGATTTTCAAAGGCACTCAGCATTGGCCTAACTCTATGTCTTCTGAAATCAACAGTAAAGCTTTTATTGGCTCTAACAGGTGCAGAGTTAGGCCAATTTGTATTTCTCAACCTCAAAGTAAAAGTTCAATGCATTAGATCTAGAAGCATTTAAGAGGAACATTGTCAACATAAAAATCAGCTGTTCAGATAAAGCTTTCCCTGTGCTATTTACTACTAATGCCATAAATTATAACTACAAGCACTTTACAAATCTGATTTCCTTTTCACTGGCATCTGTGTAATTCATTTGCTTTTTGCAATTCGCTCAGCGTGGACAATGACACTAAAGTGGTCAGTTTCACTTTATGTTTATAGTTTGTGTCACATTCTCCTTTTCACACACTGAACATTTATTTTATTTATTAACTTATTTGTGTTTCATTTATTGGAAGAGTATTTTTTTAATAAAAGAAAACAAATCCCTTGTTTTACTGCATTATATAACAAGCCATGAAAACATTTCTTTTCACAGTACATTCTGCAAATGTCTCATTTATTGTTTTAACAGTTGGGCCCTAGATTCTTGGCAGTGTCCCTTTAAATAAAAGGCATTAGGACATGGACATGACAATTGCAGATGATGGTTGAAGGTTTTGGCATATGTGGCATCTGGAAGATGGGAAGAGGGTATAAGTCTGATCTCACACCAGTGAAAGTCAGGGAAAACTTTACTGACATCACTGATATTACATCAGTGTAAAACCAATATGATAAATCAGAATCAGGCCCAGGATACAGATGAAGATTGTGGCCCAGATACCCAGAAGTATTTAGGCACTTAACTCCTATTGATTTCAGTGAGAGTTTGGGGCCTAAATACCTTTGAAGATCTGGGCCCCAGAGCATTCAGATACACATTAAAGGGTGCATGCATTCATCTGGCTGTGGTAATGTGTTCTCATTAACAACAGTAATAGGATTCACGCAGCTAAATTCCTGCCCATCATGCTGCAAATTTACTCCTGACACCTGACTGCAAGTAGGAGGGGGTGAAAAGAAAGAATAAAAATGACATTTTACCCTTTTGTAGAGAATCATCTTATCCTTACTGAGTGACAATGATCACTCTATTTAGAGTTAAATTTTTTCAGAAGTGGCTTCTTTTCCTTTTCTGGTGTGTGTGTGGGGAGAGAGGTGGGGAGACCGGGACGATTACAGTAGACTGGGTATCAGACTGGGTAAACAATGAAACCTGAATCTTGATGGCTTAAAACTCAAGATAATCCTAGCAAGTTGTGAGCAGTGCAATGGGATAATTTGAAATGTAAATGTGACATTCTCCTTCACAGTAAATTAAAAAGACTTGACTGCAGATTCTCCTTGTCACTCAGTCACATTCAAAGAGTCCCTCGCTCTCTCTCCTCTCATCTAATGCTATGACAATAGACAATCACCAGGAGCCTTCTTCAAATAAATATCAAATCAATTCTTTTCCGTACACAGAAGTGACATATGCACTGAACTATCTTTTATTCATTTTGCTCAGAATCATGTTGCTATAAACACTGTATTACAGGACAATGCGATAGGAATGTACACCTACTTCTCCTCACACCCACCCAATAGCACCATAGAACAGGGAGAGTTTTCTCCCCCTTACAGGGTTACATAGAATCTATCTCAAGATCAAGAAGGCCCAAATTTTGTTTTATTAAACAAATTCAGAATGTAAATGGGGCAGAGATTGATCTTGTTCTCTGATCACCTTGCAATTTTACAAATATTAAATAAGGTGTCTCTCAAATGGAGAGAGATGGGTTGGAAGTTTATATTTAAATTTAGATGGTGCAATACTTATTAATGAAAAGAAAAGGAGTACTTGTGGCATCTTAAATAACAAATTTATTTGAGCATAAGCTTTCGTGAGCTACAGCTCACTTCATCAGATGCATGCAGTGAAAAATACAGTGGGGATATTTTATATACACAGAGAACATGAAACAATGGGTGTTACCATACACACTGTAACAAGAGTGATCAGGTAAGGTGAGCTATTATTAGCAGGAGAGCAGGGGCAGGGAGGAATCTTTTGTGGTGATAATCAAGGTGGGCCATTTCCAGCAGTTGACAAGAACCTGTGAGGAACAGTAGTGGGGGAGGGGGGGGAATAAACATGGTTCAGCATTACTTGATCCTTTTCTGATGAACTTGATCGGACCTTCCTTTTGGAGGATCTATGTTGATAGCTCCCTTTGAGCTGTACTCTCCTCCCTGGTTCCCAACAGGATTCTTAGTGCTTGGGAGAGACTTTCAACTCTATCGATGTTATTCTTTATTAACCTATTCACTAGTGCATCCTCAGACTTCTGGATGCTTGATTTATTTTTGCTTTCTCCTGGCAGACACAAAATAGCTAATACAGAACATTCCTTCTAGAATTTCCACCCTACAGAATTTAGCTTTAATTGGCTCCTGGGACTCCTGGTTCTGTAGAAATCAACAAAAACTGCCAACTGGAATTTCTAAGAGACCAGAAATTCAAAATGCAGTGATACCAGTTAATACCCTCTGTGGGCTCATGGTCACACTGTGTGCCTGGGGTGCCAGAGATATGGGTTCAAATGTCGCCTAGTGTGTGTCCCTGGACCTTTCTGTAATAGCAAAAGGGTTGCCCTCCTCCTTCTTAAAGTGGGGAGGGCTAGCTCAGTGGTTTGAGCATTGGGCTGCTAAATCCAGGGTTGTTAGTTCAATCCTTGAGGGAGCCATTTAGGGATCTGGGGTAAAAATTGGGGACTGGTCCTGCTTGAGCAGGGGGTTAGACTAGATGATCTCCTGAGGTCCCTTCCAACCCTGATATTTCTATGAGCCCAGTTGGTTGACTTTAAACTATGGATCTACCAAAACACACAGGAACAGAGCATTCAGTCAAGGAACATTCTGTATACAGTTTTTTTGGGAGGTGGGCGGGTGTCAGGTTTTGAACAATTTTGGATTGCCTTGGCGAGGCTGGATTTGTGTGCAAATTAAATCTGATTCAGAAATTTGTCAGACACACACACACACACACACACACCTGAGAAGTACAAAATATTACCATAAAAATTATGCACATCATCTCAGGGTTTCAGATCTGTAGGTAAGACATTAAACTGAGGTCACTGCTGCCTGCCTTTGGTATCTGATCAGGTGGAAGTTAAAGACCCCATGATTTTCAAAGAGGGAGAGGAGAGTGCCTGTATTCAACATTCCTTCTCTCAAAATAAAACAGGATCTAAAATCAGCATTTAGCTTCTTATCTGGAAAAGTGCCTTCATTAGAAGAGAGAAATGTGAGTCAAGATCATGGGGTTCTATTCCGGGTCCCACATTATATCACTGGGATGACTTTGTGCAAATCACCTAGCCACTCTGTGCTTCACTTTACCCTACTGAAAAATGTCTTCAATAATATTGACAGTACCAGAGAGAGAATGTGCTGTGAGGCTGAATTAATTCATGTTTGTAAAAACCACTGTGACATCTTCAGCTGAAAAGTGCTTATAGAAGTGCAAAACATTATTGCAGTCTCCTGCCAGTGACCACTAACTATAGTTAATAGTTGCATGAATGAATTCAACCACTGGAGTTTTATTTTATGATTGTACTTTATGTTGATGTTTGTCAGTGAGAACAATGAAGTAACTGTGCACATATCCTACTGTAGCTTGTGTATTGACAAGTGATTTTGAATTAGAAAAGGAATTTCTAATTTGATGTCTTAGCACAGCAGCCAAAGCATATATAATAGCTTATGATCTGCAAATTAAAAATGCTGATTAACTGTGATGCAAGAATACTTTAAAGTGGAGCCCTTTGATTTTCCAGTTTCCTGGCAGATATAAACTAGTTATTGAATAACATTTGCATGATGTGTCTGTTTTATCTCCTTAATCAAATTAAAAGATTTAAGGGAAAATGCATTATTTATAATAGTTTTATGTAACAGGGTTTCATCTTAGTCTGTTGAGTATTTGTGTTTTCTACAGTTATTTTGACAGATGTTGACACTGCCCAAAATCTAAAAGAAAAGAAAAATATAGTCAGGAGTAGTAAATAGCATTTTTCCTGACACAGATGGAATATGAAACAGCAGAGAATGTTCTCTGCCAGGGTTTTAAATTTGATAGCTATTTTATCCTCTGTATTGTTCTTATGTACACTCAGTGTAACCATTCTGCTGCTGTGTTACGGATCAGGATTTCCAAGATTGATCTTTGCAAAAGGGTGCGTCAGCTCACAATACAATTCATTTTTGTTTGACAAGAGACAAGGTGATAACACAAAGACATTAGGACCAAGCTAGCATAAAGTCAAGGGGATAGTGAATTTAATAAATATTGAAATGTATGAAAAAAGTTTCATTAGATTATTGGTTTTCAGAGATTCAGTAACTCCTAAGAGGCTGTGTGTAAATGGTCATATTGTGAAAGCAGGAATAAATGATATTTTTTGTCATTAAAAAGATGGTACTAATAGTAAAATTAGAAATTCATTAACTTTGCTCAGCAAGGTCTGCAGTAGCCTCATTTATTCAGCTTTCAATAGTCCATTGTGCATGCCAAGATAGACTTTCAGTCAGTTATATGATTTTATTTTTTCATAAAATGGTTATCTTGCATTCATTCCAATACTATATGTCACACAGTTCATAAATTGATTTACAAATCCCATAATATCAAATGTCTATGCTCATCAGCTCTTACATAACTTTAATATTTATATGATTTAATTCAATTTCGTTTAGCTTGGACTTTTTTTTAATGCATAAAGACAGATTTAGTGACCATTGGGCAAAACAATTGATTTGATTTGACATCTATGTTCCAATAAAATGTAATGCTGTCATTAGTTTTTTTCCTTTTGACAGCTGAGAAGAAATATATTTAATCTTATGACAAAATGTCACTGCAGTGATTTAGGAATCACAAGGACATATCAGCAGTTAGAATAATATCAAGGACAGACAAAATGAGAACATATGCATGTTCAAAAAAAAAATAAAAGATCACCTACATTGCAGCATAACAGACACATCAGGCTAGATGTGAGAAAGCATCAGGCCAGATATAATCCCTAAACAACAATTTTGGGCTGTTATTTTAATGCCTTTCATACAAGGTGTTTGGTAAAAATTGAAACTTTTGCCTGATTCTGATCTCACTTACACCTGAATTTATAGCATAGGTGCTGGAACTAGGTGCTGGGGGTGCTGCCTCACCCCCAGGCTTGAACTGGTGTCCATTATATACAGGATTTACAGTTTGGTTCAATGGCTCTCGGCACTCCCACTATACAAATTGTTCCAGCACCCAAGTTATTCCAAATTTACACTGGGGTAGCTTAGATCAGAAGCAGGCACTTTGTTTCTGTTGTGGTGCTTTAGAAGGATGACACAGGCTATTGCCTAAGGACTATGACTTTAGTTGTTGTGATGGTGAGCTTTATAATGCCTAACTTTTAGAGGTGTAGACTATCACTGTGATTCACAAAACCTAAGTTAGGCACCTAAGTTACTATACAATGAATGGGGTATGAGATGGGCACCTTAGACTGAGATCCACAAAAACCAGCATGCTAGACAGGGACCCTCCCAAACTAGCTAGTAGGAGATGCCCACAAGAGTGGTGTTTGCTAAACCCCACCCCACTCAGAGAGATAAGAGATAGCAGATATCTCTGCCAGTGGTCCTCTTTGGAGTTAGGTGTCTATGCAGTTTTTGAAAAAAGTGTGGAGGAAAGGGGGAAGGAGGCATGCCCTTACAACTTTTAGCCCAGTGGGTAGGGTACTCACCTGGTATGTAGGAGACCCCCCAGTTCAAGTTGTTCCCCCCCTCCCCATCCACCTGAGTGGGAAAAGGGATTTGAACAGGGATCTGCCATCACGCAGGAAAGTGTGCTAAACACTGGGCTCTGGGAAATTCTGATGTGGTGTTCCTCCAGTCTCCCCTGTTTGGAGCTATTGCATTCTGGATAAATAATTATATAGTTATTGGAATTGGGGGCTGGCTAATGGGTCTTCCATATCCTGGGCTAGTGTTCGAACTACCAGGCTATAGAGTCATTCTCTCTCTGACCCTAAATGCCGTGGAGAACAGAGAGCCAAACAGATCAAAACAGGCCATGGTCCAGTTGACAGAGCAAAGGACTCAGACTCAGGACACCTGGGTTTTGGTCTTGGCTCTGGTCTGCTGGGTGACTTTGGGAAGTTACTTCACCTTACTATGCCTCAGGTTCTCTATCTGTAAAATGTGGATAATGATATATATCCCCTATATAAAGTGTTTTGAGATCTATGGATGAAGAAGCCTTATATCAGAGCTAGATATTAATTATTGTTATTATTATTATTATTATTCTTAGCTTAGGAATTTCCATACCAGAACAGATCAATTGTCTATTTTAATTCCTGTCTCTAACAATAGTCAATGATTGATTCATCGAAAATTGAACTCCTCTCATAATGCATATAACTGCAATATGAAGGAAAATAATTCCCAAGGAAAAAAATTTCTTCCTGACTCAAGCTGGTGATTGGCATATGCCTTGAAGCATGAGGACTGATAGACCTTGTAATTTTATCCTACCTAGTGTGACTGCAGATGCTTTTCTCATGGTATTCAGATGTGTCTAATCCTTTTTTTTAATCTTGCTAAGCTAGCTGCCTCAATACTTCACTTTACATTGCTCTGGTGCTGATGTAGGTGAAGATTTGTAATATTCAAGATTGATTCCAAATCTCAGCTTCTTGGTTCTTCAAAATTCACAAAGAATCCTGCCTCAAGGTTATTAGTCATGGGTTCCTGGAAATGTTGCGATTATACACAATAATATTAAGGACATTAAACAGCATCCAAAGTTTAGCTGTATGGCTACTGTATAATACAGTGTGCCTTGTTTACAAGGTAATACAAATGAACAAACATTTATTAACAAAATTAATGATGAACAATTGCTGTAATTTCACTTTGCTTGGAAAACACTTCTTGTAAATGAATTGGGTTAATAGCAGCTTACTGATTGGCTTTATCTTACAAACAAGAATGAACTATGTAAACAAAATCACTTCAGTAACATTAAAGTTGTGATACAAAAAGCCAATAAGTACAATTTTTCAGATCTTGTGAAGAGCAGATATAATTAAATCTATGTCAGTACAGTTCTCTGCAAGACACTGTGCACTGATCAGAGACCTCTGCAATAAACTAGTGTAATGGAAGAAGCTACTGGCAGGGCAGTAGCTTTCAATCTATACTACGGAGGCATTTGTAAAGCACCCAGCACCATAGTAACTAAGTGCCAGATTCAACAATGGTAAGAATTATTTTTTCATGAACAGATTAATTTCTTCACTCTTTGCATGGGTAGTAATGCTTCTTATGGGACATATATGGAGTAGGGATTTGGGAGAAGGGAAAACCTTGCCTGCTCCATGTGTTTATGTAGCCCGCTCTGTTGGGAATAACGTTGATTTTATAGTAAAAAACTGGGAAACATGGGCTTGTTCTGATCACCAGTATGATGGTATTTACCAGTGGAGGATCCTCTGCCAAAAATGCTTCTCCTCAAGCTCCCAAAAGATTTGCCTTGGTTTCCATCTGTTGTAAATGAATTGTTTGGCAAAGGCAGTATCATGCTTTGAAATACTGATATATGAATATTTGTTATTAAATGCTCCATGAAAAAGATTAACCAGAGTGTGCTTTCCTAAATGGACCCTGGAAGGGCCAGTGACAGCAATTTCAGCCAGAGGGGCATAAAGCGTATAGTGTGGGTTAAGCCCTCTATTTTGTCAAATGAAAGCACATAGAAAAGCCATTTCTAGTGGACCTTGGTTGTAGCTGAACTTGTTTGAAGAGTTCCTTTGCTGAGAAGCTGGACCTGAATTAGCTCATGCACAGCATTGAGACAATGGGCTCCAAGCAGTTCAAGAACTATGTGGTTTTAGACTGATGCATTTTCCAGGTCAGAATGCTGAGGGTCAGCAAACCATAGGAAGGGATGGTGTGCTACTGAGTGCAGGAGAGAGGAAGGCAGTGTGTTGAATGTTCCTGATAGGGAGCTCCTTTCTGGCCATGGGGCTTCTTAAATGTGGTTCCTACAATTGCCAGTGTATAGTTTGTTTTATTATTTATTATCTCTCTTCAAAGAAAACAGGACTGGTGGACATGTTCTGAACAAAAACAGACCATGGGAAATATCCTGAATCTCTATGCCACCAATTTACTTCCCAACAGGAAAATGACCCATTCCAAAAGCCCCCAAAACTGCTACAGCTCAGCAAGGGAGAAGAGCATTCTTAGTGGGCTGCATAAAAAAAGATGGCCCTTTAAGTAACAAATCTGTGGTCTGTTGAAGGTTTCGTAGAAAAGATCTAGGACCACCAGAAAGTGGAACTGGAATTCAATGGGAAGCTAATAGAGAGCCTGGTGCATCAGAGCAATACATTCATCAATGTGTCTCTGCTAGGAGATATCACATTTTTGGGTGTATTAATTTTCACATTCCAGCAGTAGTTTTTGGTTGTTTTGTTTATTAATTTAAGTGTTCATGAAAGGTGCTTGGTCACCTGCTCTGGAGAATGAAATAGTCTAGATGTCCACAGAGGTAGTATGGCATGGGCAACAGTGCCATGACCTCACTCTTTAAGTGTACTGAAGTGGAGACTAAACCAATCTCTAGGGTTTACTCAGTTCTTTGGTTCCTGGGAGACTATCAATAATGCTGCTGGATAGTTCCAGTTCTGGTAATTCCATGGTGGTGGCTTCTGTGATGTGGACACTGATCTTCATGAACCTACATTGAGATCATGAAACTCACTTCCCAGAGATCACCTCACAGGGTCAGATGGTAACCACACAGGATAATTAGTCACTCACTCATGGGCTGGATTCAAACTGATTACCTAGAAGTGATTCTCCAGTGATTATTTAAAAAAAAGCCTGTTTATGTGGCTTTTCAAAAGAAAAATCAAACGTAAAGTTTGTAAACTTGTTCTACTGAAGTTAATCCTACATAAGATTAAGAGACAAAATGTCAGTCTTGTCTTGAAGGTCATAGGATTGCACAGAATGCAGTCCAGAGTCCCTGTAGTGAGATATCTCACACAGTATACTTAACTGCAATGGCCTGAAGATGATGCTACAACACATCTATTATAACAAATAAGATGGGCAAAGAAGGGTTAATAATATTATGTTTCCATAGCAGCTGACCACATATTCTGGAATTAATTCTGCCATTTTTTTTCTGATAAACTGTCAAATCCAAGTTTCTAAATTCAAGTGCAGGATTTTACTAAAGGGAGAGTCTGAATGTCCTTTGGCGTTCCACTGTGATGATATAGCTTGAACACTCCCGTAAAGCACCTAAAACAACATTTTCAAACTTGTGTCTTGATTTTCAGAAGGTGATGAAAATCCCCCAAATCCTGGCCCTTGGATACCAAAGTAAGGCACCTATATTAATATTTCAGCACCGAAATAAGTGACCTGATTTTCAGAGGCGTTGAGTATTCACAACTCCCACTGAAGTGACTTTTAAAACCAGGTTACTTACTTAGGTGCTTAAATGTTGATTTAGGTGCCTAAATTAAACACTATACAGTTAGGTCAATATTTTCATACTTGGGTACCTGACAGGGAGAAGGAAAATTGATAGCAATTTCATACGAAATTTTCTACTTGTATGTATGTATGTATGTATGTATGTATAAATATTAAACCTATATCCTCTTTAAATCCACTCAACATTTTTCCCCATATGAAATCCATACCCTTTACACAGAGAATAGAAAAGGCTGTTAATTGTTCACGAGTAAAGCACAATTACCATTAAATCAGATATAAAAGAGAACAATTTTCTTAATATCAGTTGTATTCCTGCAATGTGATTGATGTTTGCTGTTACTAAAACAACAGACAAAATCACTTAATGACAAAACAAACTCTTCTTTTAAGCCTGGAAAGAAGTTTCTTTACTTTAAAGACCCCCCAAGTGGGTCACAAACAGGTGTCAAGAGGTCGCAACCATGGTGCTGTTCCCATATTGGCGAATGGGAGGAGGGTCTCCCCAGTTAGATGGGGGCAGTTCTAGAAAGGATCTTGCAATAGACAAGGGGAGCCCAATATGGACAAAGCTTGAGGACCAGTGGTCTAATCTTCTTTATCATCTCTCTGGAATCTGTCCATCTATCACTAGGGCCCTGATCCTATTTGACTTCACACATTCATGTGCAAGAGGACAACTGGAGTGAATAAGGATTATGATAGGGTCAGACGCCCCTAGTGTGCCCATCCCTGTGATATGTAGGTGCCACTAAATATCATTCTATCCATACAAAGGAACACTTTTTGTACCATGAAAAGAATTAATAACATTAATTTTAGTAATGATTATGGGCATTAAAAAAACAAACAAGTTCCTCCCTTTTTTAAAAGACTATTTTCTTAATCCATTTGTGGTGAAATTCACTTCTGCAGTGAAACCATTTTCGTTTTGTAACTTTCATAGAGAAAAAGGAAAATATTTTTAATGAAGCTGTTTACTATAAAAAAGCACTTGGGATTAGAAATAAATCAGCTGTAAGCTTCCAAAGGAAAAGCTGAGAGGAAAAAAGTGAAACACAAAATAGTATCTTTAAAAGGAGGAATTATATTTGTGAAATCCTCTTATGGATATCTTCACAATAATCATTGCTTTATTGCAAAAATGTACCACCAGCTTGTCATCTTTATGTTATTAAGAGTATGCCTTTCACATATGTATGTGGATGCTTGCTATTCATTCATTTTGTTGGCATTATAATGAAATAATTACTGTGTATACTTGTTCATTACCCCGTTCATTGATGAGATGACCCCCCCCAAGATGGTTAGGTAAAAATAGCAAAAACTGTATGACCCTTTCATAAGCCAACCCTATATTTCAGGGGTTGGCAAACTTTGGCTCCCGGCCCATCAGGGTAAGCTGCTGGAGGGTTGGGATGTTTTGTTTACTTGGAGTGTGTGCAGGCATGGAGCCCCTCAGCTCCCTGTGGCTGTGGTTCGCCGTTACCAGCCAATGGGAGCTGCGGAAAGTGGTGCCACAGGGAGCTGAGGGCTCCATTCCTGCAGACGCTCCAGGTAAACAAAACAACAATGTATTAGATATTCAATTCAATGATTCCATAGAGTTTAAAATCATCAAATTTTGGTGTAGACCCATTTATAAGCCAACCCCCGCTCTTTGATGTGTCACTTTTTTACCAAAAATATTGGGCTTATGAACGAGTATATATGGTAATAATAATAATAAACCCTATTGTTATCAATATCCTCCAAAACAATTCTATCAGGAGATAAATGGGATCTCAAACCTTTTGACCTTAGTTATCTGTATTTCAATAAACACATTAGAATATATTGTTCTTAGCCTTTATTTGGCTGGATGAGAGAGCAAAGTGGAGAAGTCCCCCTCTCATCTCCCCTGATTTACTCCACTGTGCAAAGTATTGTGGTTCTGGCCATGATGGGGAGAGCAGTGGCTGGTTCTCTAATACTCCCATGTTACCTGTCAGCTCTGTGTTCTTGGGGAACCAGGGTGCAGTACCCAGCGTGTCTGACTCACAAAAGACATTCCTCCCCTCCCACCTCCCCCACCTCTGCTTGAACCAAAACTGATCAGAAGAAAGACTTACAAAAAGCAATGAAAAGGCAGTAGAAGATACACCTAAACCCCTGGGATAAGGATGACATGATTAAGGAAACACCCCTGGCCTCATTTGCATCAAAGATGGGATAAGGAGGCATCTCCATTAGCATTCAGAATGGAGAACAGAGATTCCAAGGCAAGAACCATTTGGAACTCTGGGACCAGAAAAGCAGGGAAGCAGTACATGATGGAGGATCTCTGCTCCAGATGTTAATGAACCCACACCTGCACACACCCAACTCAGTAGTTACAGACCAATTCTATTAATAAATTAATTACTGGTATCCAAAATTGTGAAGCTCCCTAATTGCATTGTGAGCTCCCTCCAAGGAACACTGCCCAAAGCCAGAAATGATCAGCTCCCATGGTCTAGCCTGAACAAAACAACTTTGGTATACTCCCTTGTTTACACATAAATAAATCTCATGTTCTCCCTTGAATCATTGTTATTTCTCTACAAAACCCCCTACTTATGCTCAAGTAAGTGTTCTGATGCCTGGATCCAAAATCTGTATCAGTTCCATTGGGACTTCATCTTCTCCTGACTGATTGTGCAGGGGCTCTGCCTGTCTCCAGCACTCCGGACCCTAAGCTGCTACCACCACCTGGGACCCCCAATCAATTCAAGCTTCACAGAGTGGTGAAAACTCATCTCTCTCTCTCTCTCTCTCTCTCTCTCTCTCGGTATAGCCTTCTGACCCTGACTTGTGTGATCAGTTATAGTTTTGTAAACCTGACATTTACAATCAAGTTTAAGTTAGATTTAATATTATAACTGTTTTGTTTGTTTGGCTTCCCTATGGTTATTACCTGGCAATAAATAACTTTCATGATTAAGCTGGTTGCT
Organism: Dermochelys coriacea; assembly: GCF_009764565.3. Taxonomy (NCBI): domain Eukaryota; kingdom Metazoa; phylum Chordata; order Testudines; family Dermochelyidae; genus Dermochelys; species Dermochelys coriacea. Next base: position 48,073,750 of record NC_050073.1, read on the forward strand.
TCTCTCTCTCTCGCTCTCTCCCCCTCATGGGTGTTTTTGATTTCCTCATTCACTCTGCAGCAATGCTCCTCATACCTAAGCTAAAAGATCCCTGCAGTGCCCAAAAATCCTGTGGGGGTTTGCTCATCAAGTGGGTTACAACCAGAACAATTGCAACATAAAGTGGGGATAGAGACGTTCTGAACCTGGAACATATGAGGCTGGCAGCTTGGAAGTGCTGCTTGACCAGCCTACTGAGTTGAGGGACATATAAGGGGTCAGCTTGGGAGCAATGACTAACTCGGTCATCTCAGACATGCTCTGTTAATGTGTGTGTATGTGTATGTGTATGTTTGTCTGATTTTGGGTCTGAAAGAATCCAGCCCTGGGGAACCTAGGTCCTGCAGGATAGCTCCATTGGGGGGGAACTTGCAGCAGGGAGAAGTAGAGCTCCATATGAGAACACAAGTGACACAAGCCATACATTAATAGAAGTACAGGACCCTGCTCCCTGGAAACGGGGGATAGCTCCCTTCTATGGACACCCAACCAGCCAGTTAGCTGTAAAATCCCTTTTGGTAGCTGTTCTCTGCTTGCTTTACCTGTAAAGGGTTAAAAAGTCCCACAGGTAAAGAAAAGGAAGTGGGCTCCTGACCAAAAGAGCCAATGGGAAGGTAGAACTTTTTAAAATTGGGAAAGAAACTTTTCCCTTTGTCTGTTGTTCTCTGGACTGCAGGGACATGGAGCAGCAATGCTATAAGCAGAAATGCTGTGTAAGGTTTGAATCAGGTATGAAAAAGTATCTTTCATACCTAGAAGAAATAATTTGGATAGGGAATGTTTAGTTAGATGCTATCAGGTTTATTTCTTATTTTGGCTTGTGGATCTTCTCTGTGCTAACCCATGATGCTTTTGTTTGCTTGTAACCCTTAAGCTGAACCTCCAAGAAAGCTATTTTGGGTGCTTAATTTTTGTAATTATTTCTTTTAAGATCTAGCAAAAAGCCTATATTCCAGATGTAAATTTTATTAAAAACAAAAAGGAAAAAATTACCTTTTTTAAGAACAGGATTGGATTTTTGGTGTCCTAAGAGGTTTGTGCATGTTGTTTGATTAGCTGGTAGCACAGCTAATTTCCTTTGTTTTCTTTCTCAGCTCTTCCCTGGGGGGTGCGGTGGGGGGTGAAAGGGCTTGAGGGTACCCCACAGGGAGGAATTCCCAAGTGCTCCTTCCTGGGTTCAAAGGGTTTCTTTTGCATTTGGGTGGTGGCAGCGTTTACCAAGCCAAGGTCAGAGAGAGGCTGTAACCTTGGGAGTGTAATACAAGCCTGGAGTGGCAAGTATTAATTTTTAAAATCCTTGCGGGCCCCCACTTCCTGCAATCGGAGTGACAGAGTGGGGATTCAGCCTTGACAACAAGTGACACAAGCCATACATTAATAGAAGTACAGGACCCCTCTCCCCAGAAGAGTAACCCTAATAAATGAGTATACCCCAAAGTAACCGGCAAAGCTGGTAACACCACCTTATGAGCAAGTTTGCAGGGAGTGGGTCACAGACTTGGCTTTACTCCCCTATTTGCTGACCAGAATAGCTCGGTGCATTGGGTAGTAAGCTGCCTTCTGTAAAAAGATGAAGCACTCTACTTCTGAGAGCAAATGGGGTGTTCTCTAAATCACAATTTTTTCTCCAAGCGCCTTCTTGCAGGGAGGAGATGCAGTGTCCAGGAAGGGGCTCATGGCAAAGGGTTGGGGGAGAGGAAGGGTGCAGGGTGTACAAGGGGGCTCAGGGAAGGGGTTGGGGTGCAGGAGGGGGTGTGCAGTGCAGTAGGGGGCTCGGGGCAGGGGGTTTGGGTGCAGGAAGGGTGCAGGGTATGGCAGGGGGTTGGTGCAGGCAGGGTGCAGCAGGGTGCTCAGGGCAGGGGGTTGGGGTGCATAAGGGTGCAGGGTGTGCCAGGGGGTTGGGGTGCAGGCAGGGTGTGCCAGGGGCTCAGGGCAGGGGGTTGGGGTGCAGGCAGGGTGCAGCAGGGGGCTCAGAGTGAGGGGTGCAGGAAGGGTACGGGGTGCAGGAGGGGTTCGGGCTCCCTGCCTGTCTGCCTGCCCTGGCCTTGCCCCGCACCCCTGGGTTTCCCCATTCCCAGCTAATGGGAGCTGCAGGGGGAGGTACCCACATTTGAGGACAGCACGCGGAGCCCTCTGTCCCCTCTCCCCAGGGGCTGCAGGGACGGGAGTGGCAATCCCATGGGCCGAATCCAAAGCCCTGATGGGTCGGATCTGGCCCACGGGCCATAGTTTGCCCACCCCTGTCCTAAGGGCATAAGTAGGCCTTAATTGGTGCAGTAATCTTGTGTTGGCCCTCTTCATGGGATACATTTCACCCAAGAAGACTTTTTTCTGTCCATTCCCAAGCTGACTGCTCCAAGCATCTACTTCACAAGAGTTTTGTACTCTAGCAGAAGCAGAACACTCACTAAAGCAGATGGGTTATGTGCAAAAATAAAAGGCCAGAGCAAGCCAACAATTTTTAAGCAGAACACCCCATTGAAATCAATGTGGGGAATCCTGTGTAAATAAACCTAATAGCATGACATAGCCCAAAGAACGTAACTATTTAAAAACTGGGAGCCAGAGCCTCAGCTGATATGAATTGCTCTAGCTTCATTGAAGCCAATGGACCTGCAGCAATTTACATAAGCAGAGGATCTGGCCCTTCAATTATTGCAAAATCTTTATTTCAGCAGTTTGTCTCATATAAAATAAATACATTATGACAGACGGTCACCAGGGGAAACAATTATTTTTAAAGTAAAAATAATTAATTCAAAAATAATGTGTAAATGCTTCTTTGCATTTTTATGGGAAACCCAATTGTAGTATGTAACTTAATAATTATAATTAAAATAATATAATTTTAATAATTATAATTAAATATAATTAAAATAATGCATTTTTATTTTTATATGCACGTGGCCAAGTTCCTCTGGACACCTTAAAGATTAACTAACCATATCCAGCTACCTGGATACATTTCCCAGGAAAAATAAAGTAACATCCAGTATCCCACCTCTGAACACCCAAAATACAAACTCCATATCAAACAACACAAACTATAAAAGCAACAGAGAAGTCTCAACTCCTGCCCTTACGAATGTGCTCTGGAGAAACTCAGTATACCAGGTAGCATGCTCCAGTAGCAAAACCTTTGGTAAAAAAATCCTATCTCTTGTCCCTTCAAGGCTATCTGAAGAGATAGCAGTTCAGATGGCTATAATTTCAGTTATTACAGTGCAAGAAAAGGTCCTTACAGGTAGGATAGATTAACATACGGATCTAATATGTTACTGTCTGCCAGAGGAGACTTGTCGGAGGGGGGCATAAAGGGTTGAGTGCCCCCCCAGCAGCTGCCCAGGGTGGGGAGCAGAAGGGGCGGGGCCAGAGCACGATCAGAAGAGATGATGCCAGATCCTCTTCCAGCCATGCTGGTATACTGCCCGGTGCAGTGCAATTGCTTCCTGGAAGAACGCCTAGCTGGGGAAGTGTGCTGCTCCCCTGCCCAAGCTCAGTTGCTGACTTTTAATCATTTTTGTAGCTCTTCTCTGGACTTTCTCCAATTTGTCCACATCTTCCCTGAAATGTGGCATCCAGAACTGGACACAGTACTCCAGTTGAGGCCTAATCAGCATAGAGTAGAGTAGAAGAATTTCTTCTTGTGTCTTGCTTACAACACTCCTGCTAATACATCCCAGAATGATGTTTGCTTTTTTTTGCAATAGTGTTACACTGTTGACTCATTTCAGAGTAACAGCTGTGTTAGCCTGTATTCACAAAAAAAGAAGAGGAGGACTTGTGGCACCTTAGAGACTAACAAATTTATTTGAGCATAAGCTTTCGTGAGCTACAGCTCACTTCATCGGATGCATTCCTGTTGATTCATATTTAGCTTATGATACACTATGACCCCCAGATCCCTTTCTGCAGTACTCCTTCCTAGGCAGCCATTTCCCATTTTGTATGTGTGCAACTGATTGTTCCTGCAAAGTGGAGTACTTTGCATTTGGCCTTATGGAATTTCATCCTATTTACTTTAGACCATTTTTCCAGTTTGTCCAGATCATTTTGAATTTTAATCCTATCCTCCAAAGCATTTGCAACCCCTCCCAGCTTGGTGTCATCCACAAACTTTGTAAATGTGTTCTCTATGCCCTTATCTAAATCATTGATAAAGATATTGAACAGAAATGGACACAGAACTGATCCCTATGGGACCCCACTTGATATGCCCTTCCAGTGAACCACTAATAACTACTCTTTGGGAACAGTTTTCCAAGCAGTTATGCACCCACATTATAGTACAGGGGTCAGCAATCTTTCAGAAGTGGTGTGCCCTTCATTTATTCACTTTAATTTAAGGTTTCGTGTGCCAGTAATACATTTTAACATTTTTTTAGAAGGTCTCTCTCTATAAGTCTATATATTATATAACTAAACTATTGTCATATGTAAAGTAAACAGACTGCAAGTGGGCTGAGCGCCTCAGCCCGCTGCCGCTCAGCCCACTGTCAGTCTGGGATCCTGGCCCTGCCCACATAGAGTGGGTACCTACCTTCTCCCTGGTTCTAGCCCATTCTCTTCCTCTCTCTCTGCACTGAGCTGAGGGTAGGAGTGCATTGAGCACAGGACTGGGGGTGAAGGAGCAGGCTGGGGGATGGAGTGTAGGGTTTGGCTAGGAGCTAGAATGAGGGAGGGGGCTCAGGGTTGGGGTGGAAGGTTTGGGTGTGGAATGCTTACCTGGGCAGCTCCCATTTGGTGCGAGGGGTGCAGGTGGGAATGTGTGTGTGTGTGGGGGGGGGATGCAGAAGCTCCCGTTTGGTGCTCAGAGTGGGGGTGGTAATGTGGGGGGTGCAAGAGTCAGGGTACAGGGTGTGGGGGGCTGGATATGTGTGGGAGGTGAAGGAGTCAGGGCTGAGGGCTGGGGGTGTGTGAGGAGGGTGCAGAAGTCAGGGCAGAGGGCTGGAGGCATGTGTGGGGGTGCAGGAGTCAGGGCTGGGGTCATGGGGAGGTGCAGGGGTCAGGGCAGGAGGCTGGGGTGTGGAGGGTGCAGGAGTCAGGGTAGAGGGTTGGGTGTGTGTGAGGGGGGTGCAGGGGATCAGGGCAGGGGGCTGAGGTGTGTGGGGAGGTGTAGGGGTCTGGGCAGAGGGCTGGGGGTGTGGGCTAGTGTCATGGGGGTTCTCCCAGCCCCCTGCCCAGAGTGGCTCACGGGCTGGAGGGGATATGACCTGATTCCACCCCCCTTTACCAAGGCCCCATCCCCACCTCTTCCCCGCTTACTCCCCAGAGCAGCGAGCGTGCTGTGGCTCCGCTTCTCCCCCTCCCTCGCAAGGGCCATCAGCTGATCAGCGGCAGGGAGGGAGAGAAGGAGGGGCAGGAACCCAGCATGCTGGGGGAAGAGGCAGGGGAGGGGGGAGCTTGCCTGCCCTGCAGCAGCAGCTGGCAGGACCAAGCTTCTTCACCCTGCCCCCTGCAGAGTGGGGGGTGGGGGGCGGGCAGCATTTTGAATGGCATGTTGCTGCCTGCCGGGTTCCCGGCCGCTGGCCCCGCTCAGCCCACTGCCGGTCTGGGACCCGGCAGGCAGCAGCATGCCATTAAAAATTGGCTCACATGCCGTCTTTGGCACACATGCCATAAGGTGCCGACCCCTGTTACAGTAGCTCCATCTAGGTTGTATTTCCCTAGCTTGTTAATGAGAAGGTCATGTGAGACAGTAACAAAAATCTGCTTTGTTTTGTTTTGGTTTAGTTTATGGTGCAGGTGTCAAAATACTAAATTACATGCTTTCACTGGGACAAATTTACCTCTGATGTACATGTTGAAGTCAATGAAGTTGAACCATGAAAGAATTTGGTTCACTCAGGTTATTGATTATGATACTTACAAATCATGGGCAATATTCTGCCTTTAGACACATACATTCAACTCCTGCTGAAGTCTGTAGGTGTCATAAATGCACATCTATTACCAGACAATGGCTGCAAAATTGTAACTCTAACTTATACACTCATAATCATCCGTGGAGTGTGAAAACTGCAGTGTCTGGGGTTCTAATATGCTGATTCTTTGTGTGAACTTAACATATGAACTGGCTTTTCTTGTGCTTCAGTGAAATTCTGCTAAAAAACTAAGGACAGAACTTCCAGGAAAAAAGCAAATACTGACCATGAATTGAAAGTGCCTTTGTAAATAACTTATGCAAATACAGTATAATGTATAATATATCATGTTATATTATATATGAATGGGAGTTGTGAAGAGGACTGGCTAGAAGATAAAACCATATGACACTACCAGAAGGGCATGTAAATAAAAGTTTGTATTTTTAATATGACACAGCTGGATGTGAAAGGGGCCTTTGTAATTTACAAGGCTTCCACATCTGGTTCTTTGTTATAAGTCTCTCAGACTTTCATATAGACCTAATCCTGAGATCCTTGCTTGAGAGAGCAGGCTTGTATGACTCATAAGAAACTGAGCATGTAGTGCAGAATGACAATTCTCTATTTCTCTTAAATGGAAACAGGAAAGAGTCCAGAAAAGGTATGTGGTAACTAGGGTGACCAGACAGCAAATGTGAAAAATCGGGACAGGGGGTGAGGGATAATAGGAGACTATATAAGAAAAAGACCCCAAAATTGTGACTGTCCCAATTTTACAGGGACATCTGGTCACCCTAGTGGTAATCTACAAAAATAAACAAAAGAGCTGGGTTGTCTGGTATTGTTGCCTGAAGTTGATCAGTATGGAGGAGTGCTTTGTAAAGGATTCCGCCCAGCTCCAATAGTATATAAAACATGGGAGGAGTAAAGAAGGTGGGGAAGAAGTTGATATCCACAAATCCTCCCACTGCTTAATCTTCCCTTTACATGCCTAAGAAAAGAGCTTTAGTACATTAGGATGCAATTTGTCATTTCCCCACTAGCAAAATGAAGAAGTCCTTGCTTGTGCTTGAGAAGTGCCCCAAATTTCATATTATTTTCATACTGTATATGTAAGGACCAGGCACGCATACTGCATGCCAGTCATATAAAGGGCAAGCTGATAAAAGCAGGAAGAAGCACAGAGAGATGTGATGTACTGAGAGAGGTAAGTTCAAGTGGTCTGAGTACAGGACTGGGAGATAAAATAGGCATTCCAGGATCCTAATGCCATCTCTCTCACAAAAAGTCAAGCTATGGGGCCTGGGGCAAACTGTTTCACCTTTCTATCTGTCTCTGGCTAATGTAATGTAACTGCACTAGAAACAGGTGACACTTTGGAAATCATGGCAGCTGATTAACCCAATAGAGAATTTCAGTCAAGTAGGGAGCAGAGACCAGATTGTGAATGGATGAAGAATGGCACACTGAAAAAGGCTTACGTTCCATGACTTGGGGCCAACCCATATCCTTTCCCATCACATTGGGATTGATCCAAAGTCCACTGAAGTCAATAGGAATCTACACTGAATACAAATTGCTTTCAATCAGGGACTTGATATTGTGCTTTTATTGGTAACAAGTTGCAGTGACGGGCGTAGGGATTAAAAACCAATAAAAATGTAACATCATTAAATAAACCAACGGTCTGATCTAGTATCACAAAGACTTTGTGTTCCTATACCTATACCACAGCAATAGACTTGAATTTTTCAGTGGTTTTCCAGTAAATTCAATTAGTTCAAAACCATATTGAATTAGCTACTTTAATATCAAGTTTATTTTTTTTCTCTTTCAAAAGTCACGACGTCCAGATTTAGGGCCACACATCTGGCTTTTATTTTTTTTTGTTAAAGTCCACTATTTTGTTTCATTTCTTTTTTCAATAAGAGAGAAATCTCATCATCTCGGAATAGATGTTTATTTTGACTCTTTGCAAACACACATCCAACTCCTCAAATGGATTGATTTCTGTCTAGTCTGACCAAATGTAAATTCCTCCCAGGCTGAGAGCTGGTCTTCTCATTCTCATTCCCAAATGGAAAGATGTATTTTTGAAGGTATAAAGACTGGAGGGAAAGGAATTAAAATTTCCTTGATCCATCTATATAACTCCCATTTATATCAATGGAAGTTGCACATGGGAGTGTAAAAGATATATGACTCAGGGTATAATATCACAGGATGCATTAGCTAAGTACCAGCAATGGAACAAAACCAACAGAAATAAAGGTTTCAGAGTAGCAGCCGTGTTAGTCTGTATTCGCAAAAAGAAAAGGAGTACTTGTGGCACCTTAGAGACTAACACATTTATTTGAGCATAAGTTTTCGTGCGTGAGCTGTAGCTCACGAAACTTTATGCTCAAATAAATTTGTTAGTCTCTAAGGTGCCACAAGTACTCCTTTTCTTTTAACAGAAATAAAGACAGTTATGACCTGATTTGCAGAGGTTCTCAGCATCAGATTCTCAGTGTAAAGTCCATTGAAGATTAAACTGAAATCCTGTCCACACTTATCTATAATGCACAGTACATACTCTTATAAAATACTGCCGTATTTACAATAATAACCCAGAATAGTATAGTGGATCTATTGAAAGATGCAGTGTTTTGCTTCATTACAAAAAATTGTACCAGATTTTCTTTGCCATTGCTGTTTAATAAGTATTTCTTTGCTTCCATATGTCAACTCCACCTTCCTTTGTTTCTTGAGCCCTGCTTTTTAAATAAAAGAGGAAAGAAAACAAGGATTTTACCAACAGTGCAAAAGAGAAAAGGAACATTTCATTGTTTTTATTAATTAAATTGTCAGAAATTTCTTGCTGATCCCTCGCTTCTCCAGGACCCTGATAACATGGATCTGAATAAGCAGTTTTTTATTCATTTTAATAAAGCGATGAATGCAGAAAGACAAGAGCTGAAGTCTTAACTGATGTTATGGAAATAAACAAGAGTCAAATATCAACTCAAAAGAAAAAAAGAAAAAAAACTAGAGAGGAAAAAATATTCAGGAGTAATATAATGCAGTTCTAGGCTTGGCTCTTACAACAAACCATCAAGTTAATTTAATTCCTCAAACCCCATTGCTCCAACAAAATGTTGTTTAAATCAATTCATTCTTTCATTATGCTGCTTAAGAGCACCGTGGAGTGATGAGAAATTACTGAGAAGACTTTCATGTATCAGAATCCCCTCAGTTTCACTTCATTTTCCGTCATGACATGGGATTAATATGCTGCATTTGCATGCTAAAATAGTATATTTAAATGTAAAAGTGGTGTTGTCAAATTACCTTCCAATGAGTTTATTTCAAATGGTTCATTAAAGTTTTCAAAATCGCTCTCTGTACGATTGCATCTCTGCTGTGGCCTGATGTATTATATTTCCTACCAATAGCTGGTACTGAGGAAATCTTTCTTGATACACTGTTTGCTAGTCCATCAGGTTTTGAACTAAAAGCAGTCACCAGTCGCATAGGACCCAATTCAGCTAATCATGTAAGCATGTATTTAGGTTTATCCCTATTCAGCAAAACACAATGTACCCCTTGAGTGACTAGTCCAAAAAGAGGGTAATAAGTCTGCTATATCTGACACCTAAGGGACTTATGGCCAGATTTTTAAAGGTATTTAGGTGCCTTGTGGGTTTTTAAAACCACCTAGGCACCTAAAACTCATTGAGTTCAATGGATGTTAGACACCCAGATGCTTTTGAAAGTCCTACTAGGCACCTAAATATCTTTAAAAATCTGGCCCTTAGTCTTCTCCCTTGATCTTTAGTATTGAAGGTCTAGGGTTCAAACTCTGCTGTCAGCCCAAGACAGATTGCTTATATACATGGTACCCAACTTGGAACTTGAACTCCCAAAGACCCCAGACACTGGGGATGAATGCATCATTCCCAGGCATGGGAAGTGTATATAACCCTCATGTAGCAGCACGTGGATCTTCATCCCCAACTAGTGGCTGGTCCACATAAGAAATTAGTGAATCTTCTCCATCAGATGGCTAAGTTTTATTTTACTCCATTCAGTTTTTTATGCATGATGGCCATAGTTATAGTATCTGGACACCTTTCAATAATGCAGCAAGTAACATGACTAGCATCAGTCATTGGTGGTGCCTTTCTTCTTTCTTTCTTAATCATTCCTTCAACTCCCTGGAGGGAAAATTACACATGGGTGGGTTTTTTGGTTGTATGGTGCACTAAGTGTTCGTGTGAGTGACAACCAGGTTGAAGAAATGTTTCTGGCTCCTAGAATAGAAAGTGGTAAGGTTTGTGGTAGGGATGGAATTTAGACTCCTAAGTGTCTAAATCCCTTTGGAAAATGAGATTTAGTCTCCTAAATCAGTTAGATGTAGCAGCACTGTGTGCAGCAATGCTTAAGTACCTTTAAAAATATAGGCTTTAGCTCAAGCAGTAGTGGCTCATGCTTTCAGTGCTGAAGATCCTGGTTAGAAGTCCTGCTGTTAGCTCAAACGTTATGGGTCTCCTGCATTTAGGTATCACTTTTCGTCCATGGTTGTCAGTGTACTGTACAAATCTGAATTAATCCTGCCTGCAATGTGAGTTTTTCCTTTGGTTATCATATCTGTAAGGCATATTTTCAAATTAAAAATGCTAAATAGAAACTATTTATATTTAGACAACTGGGCTGATCAATCAAACCTTGACTGTCCTGTCAAACCAATCTTGTTAATGATTAACTGTGCTTTCTCCCTATCAATAATTGTTTCTTTTTTATTAGCACATACAAGTGATTGATGATTTATTGACTGTCACTCTGCTTCTAGGAGGTTTGCAAAGCAGGGAAGGTAAAGGACACTAAATTGTTTTCTGTGACAAAATTACACCTTAATCAAGGGCATCTTGCACACAGTCAGACTTAGAGGGATTAGTGATTATGGTTAAGCATTTTGGCCTTCATGATTTTCTAAATGGACATGTAGCCCTGAGATGCAACACAAAGCATTTATTGTAATCCCTTGTCATAAACATACAGCTAAGGGTAGTCTAGAATTCCTCCTTACCTGTAAGGGGTTAAGAAGCTCAAATAACCTGGTTGGCACCTGACCAAAAGGACCAATGGGGAAAGAAATCGGGGGGGGGGGGGGAGAGGGTGGGAGGAAGGATTTGTTTGTGCTCTTTGTTTGTGTTCTCTGGGGAAGTAGAGAAGCATCAGGTCAGAAAACTCCTTCTCCTAAAATGAGTCTCAATATTCCAAAAAGAGTAAGTAAATAAGGCAAGGTGTGTTAGATTATCTTTTGTTTTTAGCTTGTGAATTTTCCCTATGCTTAGAGGGAGGTTTATCCCTGTTTTCTGTAACTTTAAAGTTTTGCCTAGAGGGGGATCCTCTGTGTTTTGAATCTGATTACACTGTAAAGTTACCTTCCATCCTGATTTTACAGAGGTGCTTCTTTTACTTTTTTTTCTTTATAATAAAGTTCTGGTTTTTAAGAATCTGGTTTACCTGTTTGGTTGGTAGATGATTCTCATGCCTCCCCAGGAAAGGGGGTGAAGGGGCTTGGGGGGATATTTTAGGGAACAGGAACTCCAAGTGGTCCTTTCCCTGAATCTTTGTCTAACTCACGTGGTGGTGGCAGCAGTTCATTCAAGAACAAGGAAGGATTTAGGCCTTTGGGAAGTTTTTAACCCAAGCTGGTAGAAATAAGCTTAGGGGGTCTTTCATGCAGGTCCCCACATCTGTACCCTATTGTTCAGAGTGGGGAGGGAACCCTGACATCCCCTTACCCAAAATGATCAGGTGTTTCACAGCTCAATATGGGACAATGGCACTTAGATGCAAATCCAATTTAATGAAATATCCTACAGAGTGATTTAATGGCTTGGAAGGTGGAGGTGGGGTTTACCTATCTTTTGTTGATTGGCTCTCAGAGATATATGGAGAAGAGGAGAAAGCTCCTTGGCCTCTATTGCAGGCAACATGTGCTGGACATTGATTGGAGTTTCTAAGGCACAGCTCTGCACTGGACTTGCCCTTGAGGAGGTCAGGGTGAGTTGTGATTCAGGCAGGCATGGTTACTCCCTGAGCTCTCTTATGTACATGGTGTATGTTCAGGTATACAGCATTGTCTGTGGGCCAGTGGGGAGCAAGAGTCAGGGTCATAGCTCTCATCTTTTCTTCACTCTTTCTTGACTGGTGTGCACATCCAGGGACACATGGAAAGAGCAGGGATTGATTTTCTCTCGTGCTTATGCAAAGTATGCAAGGTGGTACAGAAGGAGACTATCTTCATTCTTCCAAACTGGATTGTGCACACAAGAGCCAAGTACAGGGGATGTATGGTTGTGGTCTACATATAGTTTTCTTCAAATCTCAGTTTATTTTGTAGTTCTCTTTGGGACTTCAAGTCAAGTCTGAAGACTGTATACACTGTGCTGTAGTCTATCACTTTTATTTATTTCAGTGCTTAAAGAAAGCTGGTATAAGAAACCCTATTGTGGGTCATATTGAATTAACAATATAAAGAGACCATATTTTAAAGAAGAGGATAGAGTTATGGTCGAACTTCCAGTCTAATTTATGAGCTTTCTTGACTTTTGAAAGCTTGATTTCAACCGTAATGTTGCATTAATGCTATTTTTTAGTTTGTTCTCTGTCTGTGTTTCTGAGCCTGCTGCCCACACATATACTTGATGGTGGATAGTTAAAGTTAGCCTTTGTTTTAATCAATGATGAGCACAAAATGAATTCACATGTGAGCCATACATAGCCATCATCTGAATGGAAATTCCCTGGTATTGACTAATCCTGTGTACAATATCAATACTAGAAGAAGGTTGTACTGTAATATAAAATGACAGAGCGTGCATGTTGAGCACCATTGTCCTCACATGGAGGGTCCATCTGCTGAAGTGTTTGTGACTATGTCACTCTCTGGTTGTTGGCTCCTGAAAGGATAAACACCTTTATACTAGTGACAACGACCAGAGTTTCTCCTATCGTCTTAGTGGTAGAATTTAAGGGCTTGGTTCTAATCTCATTTAGGCACAGCTGTAAATCCACTGGGGTAAATGGAGGTACATTAGTATAAATCAGAACAGAATCCCAATACTTTTGTTTATGGAGATGATCCTGAGTGCGAGATCTCATCTGTGGATGGTTTATCTTGCATACATATATTGTCTACAAAAAGGCATCCAAGGTTCCTCATGATCTATCTACAGAGCAATTGCTAGGTATAGTATTTGATTTTACTTAGAGTTACACCTGTTATTAGTATATTTTGAAGAAATAATATGATTTACTGATGTTTTCTGCTGCTATGTCAGCAATTGTTTTATTCCAAGTCTCTTTAACAGACTCTGATTATGTCTGCTCCTAATGTAAAAACTCAGCAGCTACCAGAAGGGAAATTAAAAATAAAATTAAGTACCCACTATGATAATTTAATGAACACAAGGAGTATTTTCCTCAATTCCCCCCCCCTCATCTTTAACAACAAAGATACTGTATCAGTGCTGAAGTTTTGTCATAATAATTGTTTCCATTGTGTAGCATCAATTTAATTTTTCCCTTTACATAAAAAAATACACTGGGCTTAACATTTATATACATTTAACTGCACACCATTGTGTCAGTCTGGGAAAACAAAAATGAAATAAGGGTTCGGCCAGTTAAATATAATATGGAATATGTAATAATAGAACTATTTAAGTCTGTGAGGTTTTCAAAAGTCTAAGATTTGAGATTACCAAAACTGGCTGGTGGTGTTCTATGGCTTTTAATTCATGTTTATGGTTCAAGTCTGGTCTGTTTTTTAATGAAGACTTAGAAGGTGGCAAATATTAATGAGGGCCAGATCCTCAGCTGGTATGAATGAGCATAGCTGGACCGATATCCAACTGAGTGTCTCGCATATAAATCTTCAGGTCATTTTTGTTGTGTACACTGTATTGTACTTTTAAGAAATGCTGGTTGTAAGGAGCTGTATTTTCCCTACATCACTAGTTCACCCCTGAAGAGACTTCTATGAGGTTTTTTCACCCTGCCATCTTAAAGGCCCTAAATCACAACCACCATTCTTCTGACTGAGGAAAACTGTAGGGGATTTTGTTATCTAACAGCACTGCAGCTTAATCTGAAGGGGTCACCGTTGAGCAACCCTGCAGCACTATAACTACACTACCAGTCTCTTGCTTGATGGGGCAGAAAACCAGCCCATTTCAGACTAAAGCTGCTTGTCACACTGGCAGATCCTTTACATTCCTCTTATTTTCCTTAGTTAGAGAGGGAGGGATCAAATTCTCCTTTCATTTACACCAGTGTGGGGCAGGAGTAATACTATTGATTTCAGTGGAGTTACTCTGGATTTACACTGAAAGCAGAATTTAGCCCATAATTTTTACTTGCAGTACCCAGTGGACAAATGCAAACTGGCCAACAGCTGGGTATCAGAGCAACAGGCTGTTTGGTGAGCCAGCTCCACTGGCTGGCTAGAAGGGGTGCTGTTCTTAATCCCAGCACAGTGCACAACAGCTGCCTCTGATGAAGCAGGCAGAATTCCTTGGGCAGGGGCTTCTTTTCTGCTGGAGATCACCTGGTACCTCCAAAGGAGGAGCATATCTCAGGCTGCTGCTGCTGCTCTCAATACAGATCATCTGTATTTCCCCACAGTTTCAGCAGCCTTACTGCAGGATCTCTCCCCAACCCAGCTGACAAACACAGGTGGAGCAACTCAAGGGGACACAGACAGGTTGGGGGAAACCTACCCCCATCCTCTGCTATAGTTCCCAGCCAGGAACCCTAAACAACTGAACTGTATTTCCCCAACGCCTCCATCTCCCCTGCTCCTTCCTAGGACTTCTTCCTATGCTCCCAGCCCCCCCATAGAGTGCTCACTTCCTAGGCTCATCTCCCTGCACTCATCCTTTGATCTGCCAGGACTATGCTCCCTTACTGAGCTACAGACTGCTCATATTTCTTCCCTTGCTGACCTGCTCTTAGTCACCTGACTCTTTATCACTCATTAGCTCCACCCAAGGAGCTGAGCTAAGTATGGTACAGGTGCAGCTGAGTCCCAGTCCCCTTAAAAGATCATCTCGTCCTCTTACAGATCTATTTTGCCATGGGTAGGGAATCTGGCTCATAAAAATACAACCTTATTCTTCCCCTTTACAAATCTCTCTGCAGTGAATATAACTCCCCTGTTTCCCATGTTTTCAAGCTACTCGCTGATATTATTTTAGCTGCTTTGTGCTTGCCAGTCCAGCTGTAGAGCTCTCCCAGGCTGAGCACTTCACGCTAGCTTTTCCTCCGCTCCCTTGCATACCGTACATGCAATGGATCACTTCTAAAGAGCTACAACTATTATGCAATTCCAAGGCTCATTTTCTGGTATCAATATCAAAACCTGACAGATGGCTGTCAGTGAGACCATCCATAAATGATGCCTGTGTAGGACAGAGCGGCTCTTCTTATTAATTCACTGATTTGACAGCAGCCTTCCAAATCTCTCCACAAATGCCAGTGTGGTTGTATGTATCAAAGGTAAAAATAGGCTGTGGCACCATTTATTCAAATTCAGGGATCTATAGAAAGACACCACTCTGGAAATGGTTTGTTAGGAGAACTATACAGGTTACCAGAAACATTATTTCTTACAATTCTTGTTCGGATTTCTGGCAGTCCCTATAAGCAGATTGGTTAGGTTCGGTTTGATTTAGTAATGTCACTGCACACACATGTTGTGCTCAGAAGACCATGGGCTAAATCCAGCCCTGTTATAACTCCACGGATTTCAGACTCTGAAAGCATCTCAGTTTGTAAGGGCTCTTTTGAAAGTGACTGTATGGGTCTCAGCTCATCCATTGCAGAAGGGAGAAGTTGAGCCTGCTGGGAGTCAGACTGGTGGTTCCAGGGAATTTAGATACTGCTGAGGCCAAATCTCTATTTGAATGTGCATAAGGATGCACTTGCAATTTTTTCATATGGACAAAAGGGATACACTTTCACATATGGGTCTTAAAGATCCCACAACACTTTTCATATAACAAGCAGGAGGTTGAGATGCTGTCCCTGTTCTGTTGCACAGTTTGTTGTCTGTTTGGTTGCTGCCCTTCACACCATAGGAAGTGGGCAAGATAAGCATTCTTGCATCTACAGAGCCAAACTGGCTTTTATTGGTAGGGAACCTGGGAATACAGTGGAGGGGGAGCTGTAGTGGCTAAACCGAGATAGTCTAGGTAGGACAAAGGCAGGGTTCCTGTGAAGGCGCACAAGTGGGATAGAGGGAGGTTTGCAGCATGATCTTCCCCCTAGCCCAATGTACCTGTCTGCATTAACCAGAATTTTACCCATAAGTTTTAAGAGTCTCCAGGCTCCTAGGTGCTGTATACATGAGAGTGGGTATTCATGAAGCTGAATTGACCAAAATCAGTTAAGAGGACAGATAACTTATGAAACTGGTGAATTTAACAAGCAATGTCCCATTTGAGGATCTGTGAACTAAAATAGGGAGGGGGAGAGAGAGAGAGAGAGAGAGAGAGAGAGAGAGAAACAGTCAGAAGCAAACATGAAAAAGCAAAAGCTAGGACAGCAGGTGGGCACAGAGAGCTACTTCAAACATGGGGTGCTTAGTTTCTTATCAGAAATTGAAGCGACATCTCTTATATCACACCAAAATAAGAGATGTGATCAAAATGTATCTGAAGCAAATGTAATTGCTTGGTTCTGAGGAAGGCAGTTGTGTGTGTTCAGTTAATAATTTAATGATGGTGGCTCACTTCATCGGATGCATTCCTTCATGAAGTTGATAGATTTCCACTCCATACGGCTAAATTCAGTGCCTTGCATAATAACAGGTTTCAGAGTAGCAGCCATGTTAGTCTGTATTTGCAAAAAGAAAAGGAGTACTTGTGGCACCTTAGAGACTAACAAATTTATTTGAGCATAAGCTTTCGTGAGCTACAGCTCACTTCATCGGTATAGAGGGGAGGCCAGAGCTTAATAACCCTCAGATGGAGATAGTTTTCAGCCACTGTTAGTTTGCCCCAGATTGAATGTCAAGAGGACCTAGAAATGAAAGGCTGTGTTATCCTTTTCCTAATTCTGTAAGACATCCACTCCCACAAGAGTGTCAGTAGATTGTTGCTTTTCAGTATGTGGACACTCAGATAATTAGCATAGTCGGAAGAATAACATGGTTTGTAGATATATAGGTGCACTGCTTGAGAGACACATTTCAATTTTATTTAAATTTCATGTGAAGATGGACAGTAGTGTCCCTGGTAGTCATCTTCCTTTGAAAATTGCTCTGCACTATGAGGCTTCTGCATTAAAAAAATAAACAGCAGCACCTTGCATAAACCTTTGTTTAGTAAAATTACCACGTGTCCTTTACACACATGATGCACTCAAAACCAAGGAATGTGTGCATTAAATTTGAATAATGGACTGAAATAAGATAATATCTCTACACTGACAGGATCATATTAACCACTCGTACACATAACTATTCTTCAGTGCATAAAGTAGGGGTAATGGCAAGATAGCTAACTAGGAAAGGGTTTCAGGTTCCAAAAAGTCGTATCTGATTGATGTACTTGACAAGTTGGTGACAAAATTAAGTTTTTGCTCAGAACAATTTGGGATAATTGATTTGGTTTATGACTTTGATCAGAATGTAGACACACACAACATTGCTTCATAATGTCACATTAATTGTTCAAATTGCCAAGAGAAAGTGAGAATGGAAAAAATGGTTATGAAAATGGTTAATTAGAGAATTCAAATGGAGTAGATGAAATACCCCTGTCAAATTCTGTGGTGCAATCCAGACCAGTGAGGGGTTGTTTCACTATCTGCCCTGTAACATGGGTGCCTTACAATGCTTTACTGTTGTAGATCTCAACATGTGCTGTTCCCAAACAGCCTACCAACATGCAGGTCTCAACCGTATTTCAGAGAAATACTATGGTTCATTTGCTCCTTTTCAGGAGACAAAACACACCAGTTTGCCACATTAAGTGGAGCTGACATTCACTTTAGTACAAATACAGCGCTGTTAGTTTAGATTAATAGTAAAACAAAATATAAAAGTCTGAAACCTCATCTAGCAAGTTTTAGTTCAAGGCTTCATTCAAGATGGCCTTTCTCATGCACAGTCTTCCAGCAAGATGGAGAATGACTCTCTCCTTGGTCAGGATATTTGCCAGAGGCCAAAAGTTGCTGCTGCCTTCGTCTTCTTTGGTGAAAGAGATATTTTGGGTTTTTTTGCCCCTTTCTTTTATACTCCAATGAACCTTTGAAATGGATTCTGCTGAAGATTATCTCTCCAAAGTAAAGTTTATTCTAGCAGTGAGGAAGGTAACATGGAGTCTGGTGGTGAAGTAGGCTCCATGCTCTTCCTTTCCCCCCAACTTGTGTTTGCTGTAATGGAAATTAGTCTGTTTCCTGCCATTTCCTCCTACTGCTCTTGATGGTCTTATTACTTATATGCAAACTGAGGTAAACACACATTCCTGTGTTTAGGATAGTCCAATTAACAACTTTTGCCTGAACTGTCTGGTTTTGATAAAATAACATCATCCAGGAGGAATTTATAACTTTACACATAACGTCATTATGTATATTTTGCCATGATATTATTGACCAGTGAGTTATTAGTTTTCAAATACTACCTTACAAGGCATGTTCTGTACAAAGATTATTACAATACTCCTAAGGTGTGAATACAGGGGTGCTTTTGGTCACAACCACTTCTTCTGCAAAGCCCAGAAATGCTATCTAATGCATATCAATAAAAATGCTGCCACTGAAAAATTATGGACCTGATTTTGTAAATCTTAATCAAACCTCCAGTTTTCTACCCACAATTCATTGTAGGTGCAGGTGACAGAATTGGGATGTCCGACTTCCTGATCAGTGGACACCTCTCTTTCTGTGCAGCACAAAGGCTATTGTGACAAGATGTTATGCTTGAACAGACAGTCCTCAGAGCTGTGTGCCTGGAGGCAGATTATAATCAGCAGAGTGTCCTTAACTCTAGAATTTGCTTCTCTTGTAAGCAAAAGAAAACTAAGCTAATTTGATTTACAGAGCCAGGCTGTGGCTAACTCTTGCATGGATGTGCAAAGCAGGGGACATAAAGAGCTCTGCTGAGCAAAAGTGTAGCTTCCTGCTATCACCTCCTGTGGTAAAAGCCACCAAAATAGGGGCAGGGAGTGGGTGGACCTATGGCTATGAATCCTCTCCATACAAGACAAGAGAAGGGAGTGCAAAACTTCTTAAGGGATGACACAAAGCAAGCCGAATATGGAGCCATAATTAACTTTGACCCCAGAAGTTTGGTGATAGGGGACATTGGGCTTAGGGATTTGTTTCTGGGAGGGAGAAAGTGGTGTCTATTTTTAGTTAAACACTGGAAAACTAATGTTGTTGTATTTAAAACAAAACTGTGTTTCTGTGGCTGACAGGGAATTGTACTAGGCACTTTCTTTGAAAATTAATGAAAAAAACCCAGTACTTGAGCAGTGTAGTGTAGCAGCAGTTCTTAATCTTTGATATATGCTTCTGAACCTGAGCTCAGGAGAATGAATGTAGGAGCTAGTGGAACTGTTGTGTTACATGTGCTGATTATTAATTCAAATTGAAGGGTTTGTGGACAAGAGAGATTCTGGTGTACTTGGGTAAGTATTGTTAGACCCAAGCAAGTACTGAACTTGGTGCAGTGATATCACACAATGCATGAATAGGAACACAGAACTATAATTTTAGTTTTATAATTTAATTTTATAATTCATTACACTCATTATTTGACTTTGTAACTTTTTGGCTGTGATCAGCTCACTAACAGGAGCTGTCAAGGTTCCTTCCCCACTATGAACTCTAGGGTACAGATGCAGGGACCTGCATGAAAACCCCCTCTGAGCTTATTTGTACCTTGGGGAAGTTTTAACCTAAGCTGGTAAAAACTATTTTACCTTTTGTCCCTGGACTTTATTGCTGCCACCACCAAGCATCTAACAAACTATAACTGGGAAAGAGCCTGCTTGGAAACATCTTTCCCTCCCAAAATCTCCCCAAGCCCTACAACCCCTTTCCTGGGGAAGGCTTGATTAAAAATCCTCACCAATTTGC
Source organism: Dermochelys coriacea (assembly GCF_009764565.3). NCBI lineage: Eukaryota > Metazoa > Chordata > Testudines > Dermochelyidae > Dermochelys > Dermochelys coriacea. The sequence goes on from NC_050073.1 coordinate 48,093,795, forward strand.
ATAGGTGAACACAGACCCAAACCCTTGGATCTTAAGAACAATGAAAAAGCAATCAGATTCTTAAAAGAAGAATTTTAATTTAAGAAAAAGTAAAAGAATCACCTCTGTAAAATCAGGATGGTAAATAGCTTACAGGGTAATCCAACTCAAAACATAGAGAATCCCTCTAGGCAAAACCTTAAGTTACAAAAAGACACAAAAACAGGAATATATATTCCGTTCAGCACAACTTATTTTATCAACCATTTAAACAAAACAGAATCTAACGCATATCTAACTAGATTGCTCACTGATTTTTAACAGGAGTTCTGACCTGCATTCCTACTTTGGTCCCAGCAAAAGACACACAGACAGAGAGAACCCTTTGTCCCCCTCCCCCCCGCTTTGAAAGTATCTTGTCTCCTCATTGGTCATTTTGGTCAGGTGCCAGCGAGGTTATCTTTAGCTTCTTAACCCTTTGCAGGTGAAAAGGTTTTTTCCTCTGGCCAGGAGGGATTTAAAGGTGGTTAGCCTTCCCTTTATATTTATGACAGGAGCCTAAAGCTTCTCCAGTGGGTTTCAGGAGGGTCTGATGTATGCCAGATCATGAAAGGCTCAGTATAATGAATGGACACTGTCATGCTGTCTGGAATGGTTCATGACTGTGACAGCCAGTCTCAGGGCAGATATCCCAAACTGGTTGTATGTTCTATAATTAGATTTCAGCAACCCAATAACAAGTGTGAACTCTTGAAGCACTAGAACAGTCTTACCAAGGAGTCACCGACATTCCCCTTGAGCACTCGAGTCTATCTTGCTACCCAGGCAAGATGGACTTAGTGATAGTTAGCTACTATACACCAAAGATCAAAAGATTCAGGTTGCTTCCAGTCCCAAGAGACCAGATCAATTTGTTACCCCAGATCAATTGTGTATTAGATCTCATGCCAAAGACAGCACTTGTAGCCAATCCTAGAGTAAATCAACTAAGATTTATTAACTAAGAAAAGAAATGATAGAGTTATTTACAGGTTAAAGAAGGCAAACATTTATACACAAATGAGTAACAGTCTATGATTCCAAAAGGAGATAGAATTGCAGCAATCTGTCAACACTGAATGTCTTTTAGGGCTAACCCAGGTTGACCCTAGGGTTCTCTACTTCTGTTTCATAGCTCCAGCCCTGTGAGAGTCCAAACAGCAAAAGAGATGAAAAATTTTCTTGTTCACTATCTTATTTCCTTCTTCCAGAATTCAAGCTGATGGGTTGAGCCTTTTTGCACATAGCCTCTTCATGAGTATAAGGGGCAGTTAACAAATTATTTGTATTGTGATGTCCCACAATGGCCCATTTAGTTTTGATATCGTTCTCAGTGAACAGGAGACGATCCCTTCTGACAGACTGACAGTTTCAGGGCAAACATTTTTTACCATCATATAGCAAAAACTTAAATATTACCTTATAGCATGTGATAAAGATATTATAAGTGAAATTAATACATGCAGAACTTAGAAGCATTTCAAATTCTAAAAGCTAAAAACATTGTTGTAAGTCTAATACCCATCTTACCCATACAACACACAGAGGAGCTGGACTGGTTTTCTGCAATGAATTTGCCAATGCTTGGCTGAGGCCTAAATACTTGGCAAGAGCTGGCACCTGGTTTGTCAGCATCACAGACAGATTCATTGACAAGGGACATTTAAAAGGATACTGCCTTGCCTAGCTGTGAGATCTCCTAAGGAAATGCTCACTCCTCCCATCATACTTGGCATCACTGTTCGCTCTAATTTTTGACAGGTTGTGTGCGCAAAAAATTTCTTCTGTGGAAATTTTTGTGCATGTGGTGTTTCACCGTGTGCATGGGGTTTAGGATCTGTGTGCGCACACACACGCACCCAGCTTAGAGGGATCAGTGCTCGCCACTTACATTGCCTTGCAATTCTAGCTAATTTCTGCAAAGACTTGGTTGTTCAGTAAATGCCTTGATTGTGGGTGTCCAGCTTCAAAACAGAAGATTACACAGTCATCATCACAGACATCCTGATTGGGAGAGTGAGAGTTAGAGAAAACACTGAAAAACTTACATGATGTATTAAAGGCACTATAAATGCCAGGGAATCTGACACAGCCTTTTACTTTTGAAGTGCGGGATTTATTTGCAAGAAAAAACTACCAAGGTTTGAGGAGTCCTTTCCTTTCTTTCTTTAACAATAGTTTATGTAGAAAGAATCAGATTAAGTATTTTTTATGGAAGCTGGAAAGCTAGGTATGTGCAAGATTTATGATTTATTTTGTTAAAACATTTTGTATTTTGGACAGCAATAGGTCCTATGAATGTGCTAGAATGAGAAAGCACCTTGTTTTGTTTCTTTAACTGAAAATCAATAAATAGCTATTTTTTGATATACCATCTTTTCCAGCCACCTGCCAAACATTCATTAAATATCAGCTTTATTTACTTATTTTCTTTCTCAGGTTAAAGAATTAGTTCCTCTGTAGAAACCTTGAATCAGGGATTATAAATGAGTGTAGCATAAGGCGATTATTCCTGTGCTTTTGGCAAAAAAAACAGTGTAGTGTCACTCTGCATACTGGTTTTGAAAGAGGTGGAATGGTGTTGCTTATTATATAACATATACACATTCACTAGCCAATACCACATCCTCATTCCTTACTGAGACATAGCTTCCAATGACATGCCTAAGTAAAGACTGAAAGATTTGGCCCATAGACCAATTAGCAAGAAATCAGATTTCCTGGTCTAGGCTTACCTATTTTCCAAATACACTAAACTTCAATATGCAGCATATCTTTTCCCATGATCGCAGTTAAGTCCCATGGTTTCTTTCAGGAAAACAGAAAAACAAAATGTGAAGTACCTAAATAATGTAGGAGCCTAAGTCCCATTTTTAAAAATGAGTTAGATACTAAAGAGCCTAAATCTCACAGAAAATCAATGAGACTTAGCCACTTTCAAAAATTTTTACTCTTAATAAAACTGTAAGAAAATGACAAATTTATTTAGCATAAGCTTTTGTGAGCTACAGCTCACTTCATCGGATGCATTTGGTGCATCCGATGAAGTGAGCTGTAGCTCACAAAAGCTTATGCTCAAATAAATTTGTTAGTCTCTAAGGTGCCACAAGTACTCCTTTTCTTTTTGCAAATACAGACTAACACGGCTGCTACTCTGAAACCTGTAAGAAAATGAGAAATGATCCCCATCCAAGTACCCTGCTATACAGAAAGAACACAGTGGCATCATACCTGCTACCTACAGGGAGATGAAAGAAACTTGATATGCTGAGCACTGAAATAATATTACTGAATATGAGAGGATTAAACAATGAGCATTGGTGCACAACTCCCTTTAACGCCCTGATCCAGCAAAGCACTTAAGCACTTGCTTAATTTTATGCATGAGTAATCCCATTGAAGACTGTGGCACTAAGCATATCTTTCAAGATAACTAGGTGCCCAAGCACTTTGCTGGTTTAGAGTATGATTCCTTGATTTGAGTGGTTGTGGCAAACAGTTATCTCTGAGGAAAGGAAAGATTCTTGGAGAATTTGGTTATGCTTATCACCGAATGACTTTCCGTGGAAAGTCTTTTATTACAACCACTCCACTTTGCAAACACCGGGGCTGTGTGCAATGTGATTCTAAACACCTATACACACTAAGTAAATACATGATTTCACTAGCTTTTATTGCTCTCTCTAAAAGACAGAGAAAATGACCATATTCCACAGTCTCTGCTAATCTTTCCCCTTAATTAAGCCGTTAGAAAAAGTTAACGTTCACTGCCAGCTTTTGTTAAAGAGGGTTGTGGAAATAGAACCCGTGGGATGCTTCCTCTGAGATTTACAATATACTATAGCTATAGTTTTCTGAGGGGGTGATATTAAAGTCTCTGCATGTTTGCTCAGAGGGAGAAATGTGTCAAAGTACATGCACAGTCTTCTACCTAAAGGCCTGATCCTATTCCCACTGAAAACAATGGTAAACCTAACCATTAACTTAACTGGGAGCAGAATCAGTTAAAGAATTACCATATGGTTTTAGGAAGCTTGTTTCTAATTATGTACCCCTGGATGACATTAAATGATGCCTCAGAAAGTTATGCTTGGGTTTAGTTGAAATGTAAGCTTAAATAAATGTTTAAGGTTATATTTGTAATTAAAGAGTTTTGTTGAGCCACAATGGATAGGATTTGGGTGCATGATGTTTATCTGTTTAAACAGATAGTCTGTATATAGCATTTTAAGTATAAGTGAATTACAGAGCATTTTCTGTGAAATCTGAGAGTAGAAGAAACAGTAGGAACACAGCAAGAAAACTAGAAAAAGAATGGAAGCAGACTGTTTAATAGCTAATTAGAGTAATATGAGCACTTCTAATCTGCATCATTAGAGGCACCATGTCATGGAGCAGGGATGTAAGAATTCTGTCTACAGCTCATGTGCAACTTTACCTGGAATGTTGCATTTATTTCTGGGCATCTCCAAGTCAGACAGCTAGACAAATGAGAGGGTATTCAGACAGGAGAACAAAAAATGTTAGGGGGTTATGGGGTTATTAGGAAAGATTAAAAGAGATACTTACGTTTTGCTTGGCTAAGGTGGAGACATAACAGTCTAGAAATTAGGACTGTCTGAATTCATTTGCCTCATTTTGAATCCATTTGAATATTGTGGGTTCAAAAGTTGTACTTAAACTCAAGTGCATCTCTCTCCCACACACATTTTGACCAACATAGTTTTTAAGAAGTTCTTTATCTTTAGCACATGGTTCCCTTTAATTAGAAAGACATGATTTTTCTTTTTTTTCCCCCAATAGAATCATACTTGAACAAAATTCGGATGACAACATGGATGTAAATTGCATGAGAGACTCCACGTTGTTTTGTGAACCCAAGAAAGGGACTTGCAAACAATCTTGCCTGATCCATATTTGACAGCGGCCCCTTTATTTCAATGGGAATGGAGACAAAAGACAGTGGAGCTTGCCAGTTTACACCAGCTGTGTATCTGGCTCTGCATTCTCCTCTGAGCTCTTCAGGTGGTTCTTACAAGTGAAGGTTGAGGCAGGATGGGTGAAACTTGCAGTGCTAGTCTCTGAAGTTGTCATTCTAACACCTTTCACCAGCTCTAAATGAACTTTAAAAAGAAAAAAAAACCAACAACCCAGTGATGTCCCTTTAAATATAAAGAGTTACAACATTCTGTTCTCAAGTATTAGATTCTAACAATGCAACAGATTACAATAACAAAATGACAAAGAAAAGCACACTTTCCACTTTGCAGTCACAAAAGCATTCATCAAATATAATACTCTCAGCAGAATAGGGGCAGGGGCTCTCTTTTAAGATAAAGATTAGCTAAAAACAATTAAAATTCTTTACAAATATATAGAACTCCACAGCGTGGGGTCTCTGTATAAAGATTCAAAACATTAGAACAATAGAATAAGATTCATTATTATGGTTTTCATCAAAGATGAATTCTTATACTGCTTTCTAAATGAATTCAACCTTGGGAATTAGTCCTCCTTCTGCTTAGTTAGCTCAGATGATATTTGCATCTCAGTCCTGAGTCTGAATGATTAAGGTCATGTCAAGATGCCTTGGGACAAATCAAGCTCTGATTTACACCCTAAGGCTATGGCTACACAACCAATTAAGTTGAATTAGCCACCCCCTGAGTGACATAACTTATACTGACTAAAGTGCCAGTGTGGACAGTAGTAAGTTGGCAGGAGAGCTTCTCCTGCTGACAGCTATGACCACTCGGGGGGAATGGAGCAATTAAGCTGATGTGAGAGCTTTTTCTTGTTGGTTTAGAGCGACAACTTAGTTGCGACATTGTAAGCTCTCTAGTGTAGCCATAGCCTTAGTAATTCCATTGACATAATTGCCTGAGGTTTAAATCAGGTAGAATTATCCCCTTAAATTTGTAGTGCCTTTGAAAATTAGCTTAAGGCATCTTGACACTAGTGGCGGATTAGCCCCTGGGCCCATGGGGCCCAGGCACAGAAGTTCCTGCCAACTAGAGGGTCCCCCACTTCTGCCACCTGGCGGGTGGGGCGGGGGAAGACCCCATGTCCCCTGACCTCATCCCCAGAAGAAGCCACGGCTCCCCATCAGGCTCCCACCTCAGGCTCCCCATCCTACCCCATTCCCAGGAGAAGCCTTGGGATGGAGGAAGACCCCCTCCCCACAGCAACCCCCCAACCCCATCCCCAGCAGAAGCTGCAGGATGGGGAAAGCTCCACAATGGCCCCCGACAGAAGAAGCCACGGGACAGGGGAAGTACCCACAGCGGCCACCCGACCCCGGCAGAAGCCACAGGATGGGGAAGACTTCCTGGCAGAAGCCCCTGGGTTGGGAAAGCCCTCCCAGTTGCTCTCAATCCCATCCCCAGTAAAGGAAGTCACCAGTGCCTTTCCCCATCCCTTGCAGAAGTCATGGGGTGGCAGGGGAAGCCCCTATACCCAACCCACTCTCTGGCAGAAGTGCCGGGCGTGCAGAGTGGGAGAAACCGCAGCGCCCTGTCCCTGGTGCCCTGCAAAAGTGTGGAGTAGCAGGGGAAGCCCCGGCACCTGGCCCCTGCTGCGGCCCTGGGACTGGAAGAACTCTCACTCCCTGCAACGGGTCACTAGTTCGATTGAGAGCAGCCGCACTGTGAAATACTTTTGGGATACTTAGAGTGATTTGTTAGCAACTGACAAGTTGTGTTAACTCATGTTTTAGCCTGGTGGGCCAGAAAACTTGAGTTAAAAACACCATCACACTTGAGTAAAGGGTTTGTATCTGTGACACTGAGTTGGAAATCTTGTGAGAACAATCTCGCTTATCAGATTTCTAGTATTTATTTTGTTTGGGCTGGTTTTGCCACCTCCACTTTTAGCTGGGACTCTGTAGTAATGGCTGGAAGAATTGAAAAAAAAAATAAATGGGTAAAAAAAAGAGTTGTTCTTTTTCAAGCCTCAAATGTTTTGGGTGAAGGCTCATGAAGATTGTTATTTTATCTGGACCGGGTTTCTCATCCTAAATTGGCATGAAGAAACAATCTTCCCTCTTTTCTAACATCTTCTGTCTAATGATCTCAAATAATAAATAAGGGTATGTCTACACTGGCAGAGTTACATTACTGGCAATTAAAGCGCTGCTTAGAGAGCACTGAAGGGAAACTGCTGTTGTGTGTTCACATTGTCAGCTGTCTGTGCAATAGCGTATTCACACTTGTGGCACTTGCAGCGGTATTTGGAGCGGTGCACTCTGGGCAGCCATCCCACAGAGCATCTCTTCCTCTTCTGCTGCTAAGAGTTGTGGGAAGGCAGAGGGGGGTCATGGGACATCCTGGGTTCTGTCCCAATGCCCTGTGATGCATTGCTTCGCATCCAGCAATCCCTGTGCTTCCGTCTGCATTTGGCGCCATCTTTAAATGGTTTGTGTACTGTGCACCTGCCTCTTCTGTGTGCAGGAATGGATCCCACACCGTTGACCAATGTGCTGCTCGCTCTCACTAACACATCACGAGTGGCAGTGGAGTTATTCCTTAAACTACAAAGGCAAGAGGAGTATGACATTGATCTTGCCACACGTAGTAGCTATGACACAAGATTGCTTGTGGCATTCACGGGGGTGCCTACCGCAATGGAACGCCGCTCTTTGGGCTCGGGAAACAAGCACTGAGTGGTGGGATCACATCGTCATGCCCGTCTGGGATGATGAGCAGTGGCTGCAGAACTTTTGGATGAGGAAAGCGATATTCATGGGACTGTGTGATAAGCTCGCCCCAGCCCTGCAGCACAAGGACACGACAACGAGAGCTGCCTTGTTGTTGGAGAAGCGTGTTCAGAAACATGCCAGCCACACTCTGGCTTCTAGTCGGCATAGATGCTGGAACTAGGTGCCTGATCCCCTGGCTTCAAATGGTTTCCGTTATAAACAGGGTTTACAGTTGGTTCAGTGGCTCTCAGCACCCACACGATACAAATTGTTACAGTACCCCTGCATGCAGCATGACCCCAACACATTCCCAGTCCTGGATTTCCCCTCCATAATGTGTGTTCTGCACTGTCCAGCCCTCTCTTGGACAGTCCAGATATATTAGGTCCATTGCAGCTCTAAGGGGTCAAGATACAATAATTTGTCACCGTAAGTGGAGTTACCCACACAGTTCACCACACTGGGTTAAAGAATAAAACAAGTTTATTTAACTACAAAGAGATAGGTTTTAGGTGAGTATAAGGCATTCAAGTGAGAAATGTTTACGAGAGAAATAAAGGTAAAATGCTTCCTAGTATTAAACTTAACAAACTAGACTTGGTTCAGAGAGAAATTCTTACCGCAGGTTTTCAGTAGCATTGCTAGCCAAGTTTCAGGTCAGATCTGTTCCCAAGGTCTAACAGCTTTTTCTTTTGTCTTCTTATGTGAAAAGAAAGAGATGGACAGGGAGAAATAACTTGGGATGTTTTTTGCCTCTGACTTTAACAGTTCAGTCACCCTTTGAAAAGCATTTTCCTGAACATGACCCCTAGTTAAAGTTATTTCCAGCTGAGAGCAAGGAGACATGGAGTTTGACATGGAGGAAGGAGGCTTCATGCTGTTTGTTTTCATCTGTGAATGCTGAAATGCAGATTTGCTTTGTCTTTTTTCTTCCCCCTTTCTTTGTCTGAGACTCTGTTTACAGCTTACATGCAAATTGCAGTAAACACACATCCCTTTCTTTCAGACAAACCTGCTTGACCAGTTCTACCTAATTGGGACTACATGAGTTTGAACATGTGCCTTTAACATCTTTCATAACTTCACACATAATGTTGCTACATATATTTCACTGTGATGTTATTGACCAGGGAGTTATGATACCTCACAAGGCGTATTTTGTACAAAGATTATTACAATAGTTTGTAGGGTGTGAATACAGGAGTGCATTTGGTCACTTTTTACCAGCTGCATTTGTGGTATTTATTATTCCTTTAGGAAAAGACATTGCTAACTGCCTCATTTTTTTTTCTTCTGAGTCATCTAACTAATGAAGAATGGTGTTGTGGCTAAGCACAGGTTTGGGACTAAAGAAACCTGGGTTCAGTTTCTGGGTCTACCACAGATTTTTGAGTAACTTACAACATGTCACTTTATCTCTCTGTGCCTTAATTTTCCATCTGTAAAATGGGAATAATAATGTTTCTTCTTTCAGAGTAGCAGCCGTGTTAGTCTCTATCTGCAAAAAGAAAAGGAGTACTTGTGGCTCCTTAGGGATTAACAAATTTATTTCAGTATAAGGTTTTGTGAGCTACAGCTCACTTCATCGGATGCATGTATGCTGTAGCTCACGAAAGCTTATGCTCAAATGTTTCTTCTGTCTATTTAGATTGTCAGCTTTTTGGGGCAGGGAAAATTGCATAGTGTATTTGTACAGCACTTAGCACAATATGGTCTTGATCTCAAATGGGACTCCCGGGTGTTTGTATAATATAAATAATAATTTGATGAAAAAAGAAAAGGAGTACTTGTGGTACTTTTAAGACTAATGGGGAAATAGTTTTACTTTGTGTAATGACCCATCCACTCCCAGTCTCTATTCAAGCCTAAGTTAATTGTATCCAGTTTGCAAATTAATTCCAATTCAGCAGTCTCTCATTGGAGTCTGTTTTTGAAGCTTTTTTGTTGAAGTATAGCCACTCTTAGGTCTGTGATCGAGTGACCAGAGAGATTGAAGTGTTCTCCAACTGGTTTTTGAATGTTATAATTCTTGACGTCTGATTTGTGTCCATTCATTCTTTTACGTAGAGACTGTCCAGTTTGGCCAATGTACATGGCAGAGGGGCATTGCTGGCACATGATGGCATATATCACATTGGTAGATGCGCAGGTGAAGGAGCCTCTGATAGTGTGGCTGATGTGATTAGGCCCTATGATGGTATCCCCTGAATAGATATGTGGACAGAGTTGGCAACGGGCTTTGTTGCAAGGATAGGTTCCTGGGTTAGTGGTTCTGTTGTGTGGTGTGTGGTTGCTGGTGAGTATTTGCTTCAGATTGGGGGGCTGTCTGTAAGCAAGGACTGGTCTGTCTCCCAAGATCTGAGAGAGCGATGGCTCGTCCTTCAGGATAGGTTGTAGATCCTTGATGATGCGTTGGAGGGGTTTTAGTTGGGGGCTGAAGGTGATGGCTAGTGGCGTTCTGTTGTTTTCTTTGTTGGGCCTGTCCTGTAGTAGGTGACTTCTGGGTACTCTTAATCAAACAGATTGACAGAGCCAGAAGAGTACCCAGAAGTCACCTACTACAGGACAGGCCCAACAAAGAAAACAACAGAACGCCACTAGCCATCACCTTCAGCCCCCAACTAAAACCCCTCCAACGCATCATCAAGGATCAACAACCTATCCTGAAGGACGATCCATCACACTCACAGACCTTGGGAGACAGGCCAGTCCTTGCTTACTGACAGCCCGCCAACCTGAAGCAAATACTCACCAGCAACCATACACCACACAACAGAACCACTAACCCAGGAACCTATCCTTGCAACAAAGCCCGTTGCCAACTCTGTCCACATGTCTATTCAAGGGACACCATCATAGGGCCTAATCACATCAGCCACACTATCAGAGGCTCATTCACCTGCGCATTTACCAATGTGATATATGCCATCATGTGACAGCAATGCCCTTCTGCCATGTACATTGGTCAAACTGGACAGTCTCTACGTAAAAGAATAAATGGACAAATCAGACGTCAAGAATTATAACTTTCAAAAACCAGTCGGAGAACACTTCAATCTCTCAGGACACTCGATTACAGACCTAAGAGTGGCTATTCTTCAACAAAAAAACCTTCAAAAACAGACTCCAATGAGAGACTGCTGAATTGGAATTAATTTGCAAACTGGACACAATTAACTTAGGCTTGAATAGAGACTGGGAATGGATCAGTCATTACACAAAGTAAAACTATTTCCCCATGTTATTTCCCTCCCACCCCCCCCGCTGTTCCTCAGACGTTCTTGTCAACTGCTGAAAATGGCTCACCTTGATTATCACTACAAAAGGTTTTCTTCCTCTTCCCCCCTCCCCCCGCTGGTAATGGCTCATCTTAAGTGATCACTCTCCTTACAGTGTGTATGATAAAACCCATTGTTTCATGTTTTCTATGTATATAAATCGTCTCCCCACTGTATTTTCCACTGAATGCATCCGATGAAGTGAGCTGTAGCTCACGAAAGCTTATGCTCAAATAAATTTGTTAGTCTCTAAGGTGCCACAAGTACTCCTTTTTCTTTTTGTGAATACAGACTAACACGGCTGCTACTCTGAAACCAATAATTTGATGAATTGTATAAATGATCGCTTTCCAGTAGTGGCTGGAATACAGAGGTACAGGTTTCACACACAAATGATACATAACAGGAAAATAAGTTAGCCATACTAGTATGAATCACATAAAAGTTTCTCTCATGGGTGAAGATTAAAGTTGGCTCTTATTTTGTCCAAATTTGGTCATCTATCCCTTAGAAGCAAGATGGCGAAAACTTCTGGTTGAATGCCCTCAAGTCCCACTGACTTCAATGAGTACAATTAGCAAGCCTCAAGATCAGCCCCTACTTTGCATGTCTCACATAGAATGGAACCAGCTTTACTGATATTGACAGAATCATTAAAATTCCTGCTTCAATGTGGTCCAGCCCAAGGCATCGCTACATGACAGCTGCCTTCCAGTCTCATGGGATCAGCTGGCGAATAGTTATTTAGCTCAAATAAGCATTAGGAAAGCTTAGATCACTCTCCTCCAAGTTTTATTGCAGCTGATTAGGAAATTATTAAATCAATGAGGATACTTTTAGAGACACATCAGTTTTAAGCCTTAGCGTGACTACTTATCATTTTTATCAATAAGCCACAATAACCAGATTTTTAAAAAAGTTATACCCAAGCTTCCATTTGCTTTTGTAGCTATGTATAGAATATGGGGAAAAAATCAATGTGATTACAGCAAACAAAGTTAGTTCCTGAGCAAAAATGCACACATGCGGGGGGAGGGTCACAGCTGCTTTCCATATGGCTAATATAGTGTGATCACATTTAGAATATTGCCTTAAATTCCTTGCTGCATCCAACAGAGAGAGGGCCACAAGGGAGCCTAGGGGCTGTTCTGCTGACAACAGCCCTGAAGAAACTTTCTGTCAGCTGGGGATAACCAGAGTGCAGAATGCCTGCAGAACACTTCCCTGTTCTATATGCTGGAGCTTCATAGCTGGTGGGGTAGGTCTGTGGCTTTATGCCCATTGGGAACTTTTCTACCCTAGCAGAGGCGATGACTGCAGATTCTTGTCCCTTTGTGCCACTTGGGAGCTGAATGGGCCAGGGAATCTGGCCATGCTTATTCAGTTCCAGCCTTTCTGATATCAGAAAAAAATAGACACAATGGAGGATGTTTAAAGAAGACCAACATATCTGATTAAAGGGAATATACGGTAAAAAGAGTTTTTAAAAACTCTCCCCATTCTCTTCTGTACACATGCAACCCTAGTAGAATCTGAGGGATTACTAGTGTCTTATTTGTTTTACAGCTGGAAGAGGCTATAGTCTAATGAGGACATTAACTACTTTTTTTAATGAGAAATTATTGGAAACATCTGAGCTTCCTACTGCTGATCTGTCATTGCTTTCGGGTCTAGTCTCATGGCTCTTGCAGAACCACTGCAGTTCAGTATGCCCTGCAAATCCTACAAGAATTATTTTGTTTGGTTATGATCATGCAAAACCAGACCCCCCCCCCCATGCTTCTTAAAAACGGTAGAAATTTTAAATCAGTAAAGACACTGAAACATCTGGCTATGGAAATGAAACTAGAACTTGGGATATATTAAGAATTGAAGCCTGCAGCCCCGTGAAACCTATGTAACAGGATTTTCCATACTCCTCTAACAGCTCAGCTTTGGCCCTTTCCCAGAGGAATTGCTAACAATCTGTTTTTATGGTGTCTTTTGTAACAGAGGATTAGGACATGGCTGCAGAAGCTTGCAGCCTTCTCCATATCTTAAAGAACTGCCATGTTATCTTCCTTGGGTTCTGTACCTTGGTCCATTCTAAGGCTAATAAAAATCATGTGCTTTAACTCACATAGGATTTATGCCTCCTGTTCAAGGATAATAATGTGAATACAAACATACTTACGAAAAAGCACACATGTGGCCTGCATTGAACGTGTGCAGAATAGACGATGAATAGTTTTGATTATCTGTCATGTAGGATACATGCACTTTACATCTATAAACTTTAATCTTGGTTCATATGCTTGTCTAATTTTCTGGAGGTATCAGTGAGCTGGAAGAGACTTTCTGAGGTCCAAAAGGAATAGCCATTGGAAGCGCAGGTGTTCTTTGAAGCTGCCTCATCTCTAGTGCTCATACTCTTCCTGTTGGCTATAAAAAACGTTGATATACAAAGCTACTGTGGAGCCAGATTTTATTTAAAACACATTACCAAGTTGCATTATGAATTTTTAAAACTTATTATGCAAGCAAGTGGGAGGATATGTTATTAACAGCAGCAACCACAACAACTAATTAAGAATAACATATGCTTTTTTTTACTAAGATACAATATGTTAAACACTACCATGACCTTTTGTTCTAAAACTAGTAAGATAGATAATACAAATACAGTATGATGCAAACTGTGATATGTTTTCATGCTGTTACCTCCATTAAACCATTGCCATCAGTTATTTCAAATGAATTAGCTGAACTTGTTTATAGAAAACATTATGTATCTGTAGCTCTTCAGAGCCTAAAACTTCAGATGGCACTGAAGAGAAATCCTCAAGGGAAAATGGTATTTTACAAATGGTTACAGCCAGTTTTCTCTGCATAGATATTAACCCTTTGGACACTGGCCAAGCAGATACCAACTGGGAACCAGCTGTTTTAAAATTATAGTTCTACTCTGAAAAGTGAGTATAAAAATTGCAACTTATTAAAGAGATCTGCTTTCAATGCATTTAGAGTCATAGCTGTTTATTTTACTGGTTATAACCCCAGTTCAGCAAGGTACTTATTAAAAGTGGGCCTGATCCTGAGACGCACCAAGCAGCAGGCTCCCACTGACGTCAGTGGTTGCTCAGCATTTTGCAGGATAGGACTCCCATATTCCTAATTTTAAGTGTGTGAGCAGTTTCATTGCAGCCATTGGGACAATTTATGTACTTAAATTAATGCACATGCTTAAATACTTTGCTGAATCAGGCCTAAAATCAATTTTTCTCTCTTTTACACTTGTTAGCAAAGACATTAGCTGGAGTCTATTCTGGTTTGTGCACCATCAACAGAAGTGTAAGCTAAGATAGAAAGAACTTAGACCTTGATTTTCAGATTCAGAATTAAGTTTGGGGCAGTGGCAGTGACCAGTCTTCTTTTTACCTGTAAACATCAGATTTGATATACAAATAACTGAGGCACAATAAACATGGAAGGAACTCTGCAATGCCATCCTGGCAATGCTGCTTTTCCTAGCAGAATCTTTCTTTAAAGGGTTTTGCATATGTAGGCAAGGAAGGTCCGATGAGTCGTCCCCCCCCCCCCCCTTGTCTTTGTGGTAGTGAAAACCCTGTTGATCTCTGTCATGTGCTCTGTATATATGATTCACCACTCAGCTGCTGATTTCCAAGCCCAGAGTCAAACTGAAAAACAGCATGGTTGAGAAGAATAATGGGAGCTGCTGGGTGCTGCTGCATACTTCTGAAAACCTGGCCTCTTCATTTATTGTTAGATTAATATTGCTGTAGTGCCTGCAGGCCAAACAAGTCTGTGCCCCATTGTGCTAGGTGCACTACAGCCATATTGTAAATAACACGCCCTGCCCCAGAGATGTGATTAAGAGACCTGAATGGGAGCTGCTGGATGTTGCTCTTTTGAAAATCTAGTGTTTAATGTTCTCAATAGACAATCATTGCAAGCATGGTACTGCATCTTAGTTTGCTTTAATTGCCATGTTAATTATCAAAAAGATGAGCAAACTTGAACACAGCAGGAATGGCACCTTTATTTATTGACTTTACATGCACACAATGTTAGCTATTTAATTTTACTGCACTTAATTGATTTCGTATTTGGAGGGAACGTTTGCAGGTGATATATATCCAATTATCTCAAAACTTAACATGACTACTTTAAGTAGCAATATTTATTTAGGACAACAGAAAGCAATGTTTGTTGCATAACAGCTTGTGCATCACTAACAAACTGATATTGCAAAAGAAAATTAATTTTATAACATAAAAAGTGGGATAGGAATCCATGCACCCAAATACAAAATGCCCAGAAAGTCAGGACTAATCTGATTAAAGTAGAAAATAGAGTAACGATGTTGTTCATTTGCAATGTCTTTTGAGCTAATAATTAAATGATAGATTTTAAAACTAATTGCTAGGTAAAGTCAGCGGTTAGCATAAAAGGCACAATACCTCTAAACTAGTGGTATCACATAGTAATCCTTGAATCACAAAATCATCTCAGTTACTTCCCACACCACTCTCTACTTTCACCTAGTGATATTAGGAAGATAAAATCCAGGGCCAAAACTTCTTTCTAGTCTGAGGACACAATTGCTTTAACACTTTCATTAGCACTATGTGATGCAGCAGTAAGCTAGATTTGTAAGAAGCAGAGCTTTATTAACCATGCTGAGAGGTCAATGTTACAGGCTGAGAATCTGCCATTTGTCATTTCACAGCCAGCCACAAGCCTGTGTTCCTAAACCCCAGTACCTCATAGTCTAGGTCCACCTGAAACATGATCCTCTTTCTCTATTTCCACTTATCATACTATAACACGGTGCTTGATTTTGCCATAGAGCAAAATGACACGTAAGGGCAGATCAGACAGATGTTCAGAATTTGACCTTATTCCCACGAGTTTTACTCTGGCGTAACTTAATTTTCTTCACTGAAATTACTCTGGATTTATATTGGTGCAAGTGAGATCAAAATCTGGTTCTCAAAGTTTGGCACCCTTGCCATATCAAGGGTGTTTAAATTAGACTGAACAAAGAACGTATAGGCCAAGGAGGGATGAAGATATAGTTGGTGAACCACCACGTCTTTTCTAGAGCTGGGTGAACTATTTCCAGTTAACAGTTTGTTTAATGAATTTAGCTCTCTCCTTAAGTTAAATTTCATAGTGGTCACTGTGAGTATTTGCTATTCACTCTGTGATTACTCATCTACTTGGTATTCTTTCTGTTTCCTTACTGTTTGACCTAAGCTTGTGCTGCCAAGCACTTAAAATCATGAATTTTTTTTTTTTTTTAAAAGTTCTTTTTATTTGCATTATGGTTTTGAGCTTTAAAGGGTCATTATTTTCTCTGCAATCAGGGCTGAAAATGCACTTTTTTAAAAAAGTGAAAGCTGACTTTTCATGTAATCAGTTCATTTCAGGAACTGAGGCTTTTAAGAAAAACACTTAATATTGTGACATTCATGATAAAATCACAATAGTTAGCAACTCTGAAACAGGTTACCTAGATCAAAAAATAATTAGATAAATTTATGGAGGATAGGTTCATCAGTGGCTATTAGCCATCATGGTCAGGGACACCAATCAATGCTCTGGGTATCCCTAAACCTCTGACTGCCAGAAGCTGAGACTGGACAACAGGGAACAGATTACTTGATACACTGCCCTTTTCTGTTCATTCCTTCTACAGCATCTGGCACCAGTTGTTATCTGAAGACAAGATATTGGGCTACATGGACGTGTGGTCTGACCTAGTATGGTTTCAGAGTAGCAGCCGTGTTAGTCTGTATTCGCAAAAAGAAAAGGAGTACTTGTGGCACCTTAGAGACTAACAAATTTATTAGAGCATCCGATGAAGTGAGCTGTAGCTCACGAAAGCTTATGCTCTAATAAATTTGTTAGTCTCTAAGGTGCCACAAGTACTCCTTTTCTTTTTGACCTAGTATGGTCATTCTCACGTTTGTGCCATAATCATTGTCTTCCTTGGACTCATGGCAGTTCAAATTCCTCACAAGCTAGCCCAAAACTATTACAAAGCTGCTGGAGCTCTCTCTACTGCGTCATCAGCGTCATGTGCACTGCATCATCAGTGAAAAGAAATTATTTTATCAGTGGGTGTTTGACTTTGCTTTTGGCTCTTAGACGTGCAATGTTGAGTTTTCCATCTGATCTTGTACAGACATGTTCACTCTTGGTGCTAAATGAGAAAATATGACAAAGCAGGAGAGTGAAGAATACATCAAAGCCCAAACACATCCCTGTTTGACACCACTGAAGGACTGCAGGTACTAGTGAAGTGAATTGATAATTTTTATTTACAAATATATTTTGGAATGCTTTTTTTGTTCTATTCACTCAGTTCTAACTGTTTTCCTCCTGCAGTTTCTCTGATTCCCACTCAGCTATTTTAGTCGAACGGTTTAAGCTGCTGATACTTTTGAGAATAAATGGACAGGACAGTCAACTTCTGCACCTTCAACCAGATCTTCAGCTGGTGAAAATCACCACAACATTATTGAAGTCAGTGGAGCTATACATTTTATGAGCTATGGATCTAGCTCTTTGAAATTTTTCTTCCTCTAACAAAGTGCCTTTATAACCATTCGTATCTTCTTGGCAAGGATCTGCAGGAGATAAGGAAGGTCAATGAGATTCACTTGTTTGGAAGACAAAAGCAGTGATCAAGATGCAGTTTTATCAGAGATGACAAAAACAAGTAGGGAAAATAGAGAAAGAAATCTCTTCTCTGTAATCTAGTAAGGCCAAACAGGCAACATTTGAAGGAAAATGGTGTTTCATATAATCACTCAGGCATTACAAATGTATAATATGGAATGAGTTATTTTATCTCGAGGGATTAAAAATTTCTAGATCTAGTGTTTCCTTGTGCTTAATGTTTGTTGGCAATTCATATCCTTAAATTCTCCAGCATGTGTGCAGGTTGCACTTAAAGCCCATGTATTGGCATTTCTTCCACACATGATCTCTAGATCTCATACACCTAACAAAGCCTGTCCAACCTTTACAGTTACTGACCTTTGGGGATGCTAATGATGCAACAGGATAGGAACATTTCAGCCTCTTGCTATCATGATAGCTGTTCCCGGTCCCTGCTGCTTTCAATAGATTACTGTCCAGCACAAATAAGTCTGAAAAAAAACCACTGAAGAAAGGAAGTACTGATCACAGGCAGCAGGATCTTTGTAATAGTAAATGTTCCTGAAAGTCTATATAGTGCATCCTCAAACTAGTGGGTTTTAGATGGTATGCTTAGGAGATAGGTAACGTGACAGAGACCTTTTCAATTCCAAGTCACTGTCATAGCTGACCATTGCTTGTAGTAATGAAGTGCTATGACTAGGAACCCATGTAAGTGCTGTGGTCACAGAATTCATCCTTTGCTGAAGCCTGGTGCTTCAGAATCTGAGCTTCCCTTTAAAAAAAAAAAGTTTTTAGTCC
This sequence comes from Dermochelys coriacea, assembly GCF_009764565.3. Lineage (NCBI taxonomy): Eukaryota > Metazoa > Chordata > Testudines > Dermochelyidae > Dermochelys > Dermochelys coriacea. The sequence continues at coordinate 48,112,257 of NC_050073.1, forward strand.
TTATAGTTGCAGTGACAACCATGAAAATGTGAATTAACCTGTCTGAGTCTGCAGAGAGCCTGAAGCAACAATTCCCCATTTATCTCTATCATTCTTCATCCATAAGCTTTAGTATTTTCCCCAAAATCAGAATTCTTTCTACTAGGTACAGTGCAAACATATAATAAAAAAGATGGTTCCTGTCCTGAAGATGACATGGAACTCGGCATTTTTGCCATGGAATCCACTATTTTGCTGTAGCTAGGAACCAGGAGCTGTCCTTGCTCTATAGCTAGGGCCTTACCAAATTCATGGTCCATTTTGGTCAATTTCATGGTCATAGGATTTAAAAATCGTAAATTTCATGATTTTCAGCTATTAAAATCTGAAATTTCAAGGCATTGTAATTGTAGGAATCCTGACCCAAGAATTGAAGGGAGGGAAGGGGTGGGAAGTGGAGAGTTGCAAGTTTATTGTAGGGGTGGGTTGCGTTACTGCTACCCTTACTTCTGTGCCGCTGCTGGCGGTGGCGCTGGCTTCAGAGCTGGGCAATGGGAGAGAGGTGGCTGTTGGCCGGGAGCCCATCTCTGAAGGCAGCTCCACTGCCAGAAGCAGTGCAAAAGTAAGGATGGAATGGTATGGTATTGCCACCCTTACTTCTGTGCTGCTGCCTGCAGAGCTAGGCCCTTGGCCAGCAGCCGCCACTCTCTGGCTGCCCAGTTCTGAAGGCAGAAGAGCAGAAGTAAAGGTAGCATGGTATGGTATTGCCACCCTTACTTCTGTGCTGCTGCTGGGGCTCAGCCTTCAGATCTGGGCACCCAGCTAATAGCCGCCGCTCTCTGGCAACCCAGCTCTGAAGGCAGCACAGAAGTAACGGTGGCAATACCGCAACCCCTCCATGCAACCCCTTTTGGGTCAGAACCCCTAGTTTGAGAAACGCTGGTCTCCTCATTGAAATCTGTATAGTGTAGGGTAAAAACACACAAAAGATCAGATTGCACGGGGGGCGGGGGGGAGAGCAGATTGCACAGTCAATGACACATTTTTCATGGCCATGAATTTGGTAGGGCCCTATCTATAGCTTTCTCCCAAAGGAGGAGTTAATTGGTGTACAGTGCATGCTCCCAGCAGTTACACAGAGCCAGGCCATTGGGAGGCTGGGTAACCAGAGAGGGAGTTCTTTTTGTGCCAAGGTTGGGGATGGGGATGGGGATCAGAAGCGTATGCAGATGAACTTGGTTTCCGGTAGAGCACCATAGCAGGCGAGGCACAGGGAGTTGTGGGGTTGAGTTGATCTAGCTAGCTATGAGCTCCCTCCTTCCCAGGCACACATTGTGGAAGAAGGCTCTGAACTGGATCACCTGGAGAACCCTGCAGGAGCTCAGAAGTGGGAGCGGAATCAGCTGCCTGGAAAGAACAGCAAAAAACATAACCCTCTTTGAGTGATATTATTTGTGGATATCGCCTGGGTGCTTTCAGTTATGAGCCATAGTGGTGCATGTATGGGAGAGATCGTGGGGATTGAGAAGAGAGGAAACAGGGTTAAAATTGCAGTAGAATGTAGGGGTTGTTGTCATGGAAGTTGGTTCTATTATGGTGGAGCATGTATGTGGGTTTTGGTCATAGCTGTGTGACCTAGTTTGGTGGCCTATGTTAAGGACATTGAAGTCCAGTGCTTAGGGCAGAGATGCCCACAGCTCAATCAGCAGGGAATGGACAAAGTTTGTGGCACTTTACACATTAGTTTGGTGTGTCTTCTAGTGCCATAGTGTCAGTATTGCATTAATATTGTTGGTTTCAAAGTAGCAGCCGTGTTAGTCTGTATTCGCAAAAAGAAAAGGAGTACTTGTGGCACCTTAGAGACTAACAAATTTATTAGAGCATAAGCTTTCGTGAGCTACAGCTCACTTCATCGGATGCATGAAGTGAGCTGTAGCTCACGAAAGCTTATGCTCTAATAAATTTGTTAGTCTCTAAGGTGCCACAAGTACTCCTTTTCTTTTTATTAATATTGTTATGATTGCATTTTTTTAAGCAATGAAAAAGCACCAGCTCAAACAGAATGAAAAGAAACATTGTTCATCAAGCTTCTATATTTTTCCTCACAAAATTCTTAACATTAGTTGAAGGATAAATGCAAGTGTCATGCGGAGTTGACTAGTTTAATTGCTGAATGGTTTAAAAAGCCTGCAGAATCCCAGCAGGTGCATTTAACATCAAAAGGAGCAGCAAGTGGCTCTGCTCTCCTGTTTCCTTGCTCTCCTGGTGACTCACTTGCCACTTGCCTAGCAATCATTTGCCTCTGGAGTGACTGATGCTGATCTTCCCACTGCCCTGTGCAGCTGTTTGATTGACTGGTGTTGCCCTTATGTTGTCCTTTCCCTGTGGCTGTCTGATGTCGCTCCCCTGTTCAGTGTCTGGTGGTGCTTTCCTCTTGCCTCATCCACTTGTTTGAAATTCACCTCCCAAATGAATCATTTCCCTTCTGATCCACCATTTGAAAGAAAGCTAATTCCCTTTCCAAGCCCCTTTCATTCTGAATTCTTGTGATGTGCCTGCCATCCAGTTGCTTGGAAATATGAAATATCTTATTAGTGGGTGGGATATCACCGCTCATTGTTAGCTAATATTTGAAAAATATTTGCAGATATGTAGGTTAAATTGTCCTCAAGTGTGGTTGGTGGACAGAGCAGGGGATTGGAAACAGGACTCCTGGGTTCCATTCCCAGCTCTTTCACTGACTGTGTGACCTTGAGCAATCACTTGCCCTCTGGGCTTCATTATACACATCTGTGAAACAGATCTAACAATATCTAACTTCACAGATTGTTGCAGATTTCAATTAATTCTGTTTGTAAACAACTTTGGTATGCCTGGGTGGTATGTGCTCTGTAAATAAAATTATTAAGAGAGCAGAATTGAAATATTTGGGCCAGAAATTCAGTTCTGTCTTATTTTAAAGCTGTGTCATACAAATGAGAATTCCCTCTGGGAAGGGCTAAATTAAAACATAGGCACTATAGAGATGGTCCTAGGACCCCAGCTCCCAGAATCACATGATTACATCAGCATCTCAGCTGCTTTTTTTTAGTATGTCTTTAGTTCTCACAATTGCAATGAAAAACTTGGAAACCCAACTGAGTGTAAACCAATGCGGAGATGTCTGCCTGGGTCAGCAGGGAGTCTGAGACTATAGCTCTGAATGTGTGACTTGCCCCAGGCATCTGAATGGGGTGTTAACTACTCAGAGGGATTTCCCCGCCCCCACACCACCACCTATGGTGTATGTGTGTGTGTGGGGGGGAAGACTGTGTTGCAGGAGAAGCAGAATGCAAAAGGCTCAGTTTAATGAGGTCATGTTTACACTATAAGGACTATGCTATGCCAACATAACCCTATAGTGGGGACATAGGATTTTTCATACCCTTAGTGATGTGGCTATGTTGATCTAAATATTACGGGTAGACCAGGTCTTACTCTAGCGCACATACCCTGGTTGTTGATACAAGTAAAGCGGGCGGTGGCAGGGGTGTGTGGATTGCTGCTGCTCTTGCCTGTAAGGGAGGAGGGCCCCTTCCACTCCAAGTAGGGGATGGGGCCACATTGCAGGGATGAGGACATGAGGGGTGGGGCTCTTTTCTGTGATGTGTCTAGGTCCTGATTGCCCTTAATCTAGCCCTACCACTGTGTAGTGGAATCCTCAATTGGCATAGTTTGTCTCCTATGCCTTGCCCTCAAGCATAAGAGGTGTGTTGGAGGCAGGAGGGGTAGGGGTGGAAAGCACAAAACTTAGGCTTCTCTGGGGTGATTTTGGCAGTCCCAGGATTATAGAAATGGAAAGGTGAGACAGTGCTTCCTCTTCCCCATCCATGCTGCACTAATGTAAATTCAGAAAACCTGAGGACCTAGTCCTATGTTTGCTTGGTGATATGGTGCAATCCTCTCTCATATTTCCAGTGAGGAACAATGGAATTGTTTGGATGGTTTTAAAATGAACGTTCTTGAAATCTTTGGAATCAAACTCCTGGAAGCAAAAGCTTATTTGTGTTTTCTGAGAACAGGAAAATTGAAAACTGTGCTAAGCCTTCTCTGCTTTACGTAATATTCTTTTAAATACATTGGGAACAGAGTGCTTATAAAAAAAAAAAAAGACAAGCTGAGGACCCTCATGCCAGCTGATGATCTGAAAAATCCTATCTTAAATAATTACCATATTGGAGTGGAACAAATGCTGTTGAAACCTCTAATGGAGCCATGTGTTTTAGGAATTTAGTTTGTCGAAAAGTCTTTAAAGCCATTGGTTCCTTTCAATGACATTAGCCCAAAGGGTGAATAAATTCTGCTCTTTGCACTACCTATTTTTCATCTGTAAAGTGCAGTGTGTTCTCTGGTTTAATATATTTTCTTCATTTTCTTAGCCCTTTGTTACTGGAGGATCTCTAAGTGCTTTATAATTAATTAGCCAATTACGCTTCAAAACATCCCTGTGAGTTTGGTAAATATTATTATACCCATTTCACACATGGATAAACTTGAGGCACAGGGAGATGAGATCACACAGCAGTGGCAGAGTCTAGAATGGAACCCATGAACAGCTAACATCCAGCCCTTTGTTCTAGTTACAGGACTATCTGCTCCCTGGCAAATGGCATTTCTGAGTGTGGATTACATAGTTGAAACTGAGATCTGCTATGCCAATCAGAGAGCAGAATTTTCATCAGGAGCCTCAAAAGTGAGTAGTCATTTCAGCTCCCTCAGTTTTTGAGTGCCCAATTTGAGGCACCTTAAAGGGGCCTGCATTTTAATGTATGGGTGCTCAACATTTTCTGAAAACCAGACATCATTCTGGTGTCTCAAGATTGCCATTCAAAAACCTGAGGCATCCAAAATCTTTAGTCATTTTTGAAACTCATTGTCCTCAGTTGTGTATTCAGCCTGCCTTACATGTCAGGAAATCAGGAAGTCTGTGGCAATGATGAAACATCTGCTATACAAACATCTTGTTTTACATTGCAATGTATAAGGAAATAAATATGAGTTGTGATTTGTCTTATCTCACCTGGCTTTTTAAAATACACACATATACACACAGAGATTGATTTTCTAATACATAACACACAGGCAGCTTATTCCCAGAAGTGCCTAATTCAAACTCATTGACTGTGTGTTAAAATATAGGTACTTGGCTCTCCAGGCATCCCTCAGTTAAAGAGGCTGTGTATTTGAGTGTCAGTTTGCTGCTTTTATTCCCTTCCCCAGATAAATGCAAAGTAGCGACTTCTTTAAATAAGACACTTTCAGTGCATCAGCAGAATAGCCACCACAGTTTGCATCCTTAAGGTGGCAGCAACAATCAAAAAAGTATTTAAAGGGAAATAAAAACCCTTAAAATTGGAAAAAATGCGAGAACTAATTCTTCTAGAGCTCCTTCTTTAATCCTCCATTTTCTGCTCGGCAGAATCATATTCATGGCCAGATTATTCATTATTAAGAGCTTATTTCAGATCAAACCCTGTATGTCGGTAGATTAGGACATGGAAGAAGATTAGCTTCTCACGGTGGGTGGTGGGAATAAGTTCTTTATCTTATCATTAGCATGGACTTTCATGGTTTTTTATCATAATTATTTATTCTGCCAGCAGACTTTTGCACAAGGATTAAAATGCAGACAGGTGTCATTTAAATAACATAATCAAACAAAGTGAGGGTTAGTGGCAGGCAAATCCTCTGTTTTATCATTTTCATTTTTGGAGTTCTTTTTAACCAATTTTATTACTTTTTATTAAATTAAAAATGTTCATTTTCATGAGCTTAGAGTATTTTGTATTAGTATTTTGTTTTTGCAAAGGAAAATATTTTAGTATTCAAGTGAACTTTTGTTCTGATTAGCATAAATGGCATGTACAATGCTTCAGCAATATATCTGCACATCTTTGCATTGTTATAAGTGGAAGACAAGCATATAGATGAAGAATTACTGAATGAATTCAAATTAAATCTCTTTTTTTTTTTTTGTTGTTCTCTGTTACTCTTTTTTCCTTTTTCTGATCTCTTTGGTCTTTATTCGGTCTGTGAATGGGAATTGGTGTTATGATTTTCCATAGATAAGAAACTGAAACTTTGCCCCGATCTCAAGGAGAACATTTTTAGAACCTCAGAAAAATCCAATTTGCTTTCCTCAGGGCATTTCTGAGCATTCTGACTGCAACCAGGAATGAACTGTCAAAATCCCATATGAAAAGGCATTTTAGTTAGACTTCAAATCAAAATTTTACAGAGCCATAGGGTCTGTGTCATGAGCCAAAGCATCCAAATGTCTGGGTGCTTAATCAAACCGAAACTTTTGACCTTCTCACTTTGTCAGTGCATTCATATAATTCTCCTTTACTTTACAGCTATATGCAGGTAGAGGGAGAACAGATGCTCACTCGTTTATAGAGGCGCCATTTGAACAGCAAACATTAGTGTAGCCAGCTGGCATTTGTTTCCATTCCAAATTTGACATGAGTTAGGCAACTGGTATTATGTGACCACCACTTATCACACAGAATCACAAGCATCTCATTCTTAACTGGCAATTCCCCCTTCTGACTGGTTTGTTGTATCTGCATGTTGTTTCTCATCTTAACTTGTACTGCCTCTTTGGGACACTATTTTTTATCATATTTCTGAACAGCACCTCTCCCAGAGACAGGGGCCTCTAGATGTTATTGTAGTATAAATAATAATAACTATAGGCACTGAGGCCCAGGCCCTAAAATCAATGTGAGTTAGGTGCCTAAATATCTTCCAGGATCTGGATTTGAATACTAGTCTTGGAGGCAAACAATGGATCCATGTATGAAACTATGAGTGCAGGATATGGCCTTTTGACTCTACTTTTTTGGACTTTATGGGTGGTAATTTACTGGAGGCTGGAACATGACCGAATTTATTAGGTATTGTTACAAAAGATGACAAAGTTCTTGAGGTTGTTTTATAAAGTGCACAAATGTGCATTCACTTCTGGGCAAACATTTAAAAATGTGTGTCTAGGTGACTTGCCCAATGTCACATAGCAAGTCAGTAGCAGAGCTAGGACTAGAACTCACGAGTCCTGAGAAGAACCCAGTCACCTGTGAAGGCAAAATCTCAACCAGGCATGTATCTGAATAATCTGAAGGTTCTTTAGAAAGTATGCTCTTTGGCTAATTTTTCCAGAATGAATTAATTGCAATTCTCTTTCCAGCTCTTATTGGTTGTTTTAGAATACAAATATGCCCACCTTAAAACCTCCTATTTGCTATACAATCCATGCTAATCCATTGTTTAGTATTGTTTTGCTGACCTAAAGATAACTACCTCAAGCAAATGATGTGTTCAGAACTCATAGAATTGACTGTGGAATACTTGACGTAATCTTCTTTCGCTATGGAAGAACATTCTGTGTGACTGGAGCAGTTTATGAGACAAATCCCACTTGAAGCTTAAAACTAGTGAAGTTTGTTTTAAAATGAATTCAGAATGATAATGTTACACTTGTTTCCAGACAGCCAATACACACAAAATATGTAAAAAGAAAAGGAGTACTTGTGGCACCTTAGAGACTAACAAATTTATTTGAGCATAAGCTTTCATGAGCTATAGCTCACTTCATTGGATGCATTGAGTGGAAAATACAGTGGGGAGATTTATATACATAGAGAACATGAAGGAATGGGTGTTACCATACACACTGTAATGAGAGTGATCACTTAAGGTGAGCTATTACCAGCAGGAAAGCATGGCGGAGGAGAGGGGAATCTTTTGTAGTGATAATCAAGGTGGGTCATTTCCAGCAGTTGACAAGAACGTTTGATGAAGTGAGCTGTAGCTCACGAAAGCTTATGCTCTAATAAATTTGTTAGTCTCTAAGGTGCCACGGGTACTCCTTTTCTTTTTACGAATACAGACTAACACGGCTGCTACTCTGAAGAACGTTTGAGGAACACTGGGGAATGGGAGGGGGAATAAACATGGGGAAATAGCTTTACTTTGTGTAATGACCCATCCACTCCCAGTCTTTATTCAAGCCTAAGTTAATTGTATCCAGTTTGCAAATTAATTCCAATTCAGCCGTCAGGAACAGTATCACCAATAATGTCACAGCAAACCTTGTGGCTGAACTTTGTGACTTTGTCCTCACCCATAACTATTTCACATTTGGGGACAATGTCTACTGGCACTGCTATGGGTACACGCATGGCCCCACAGTATACCAACATTTTTATGGCTGACTTAGAACAACGCTTCTTCAGCTCTCATCCCCTCATGCCCCTACTGTACTTGTGCTACATTGATGTCATCTTCATCATCTGGACCCATGGAAAAGAAGCTCTTGAGGAATTCCACCATGATTTCAACAATTTCCATCCCACCATCAACCTCAGCCTGGACCAGTCCACACAAGAGATCCACTTCCTGGACACTACCGTGCTAATAAGCGATGGTCACATAAACACCACCCTATATCAGAAACCTACTGACTGCTATTCCTACCTACATGCCTCCAGCTTTCACCCAGACCACACCACACGATCCATTGTCTACAGCCAAGCTCTACGATACAATCGCATTTGCTCCAACCCCTCGGACAGAGACAAATATCTACAAGATCCCTATCAAGCATTCTTACAACTACAATACCCACCTGCTGAAGTGAAGAAACAGATTGACAGAGCCAGAAGAGTACCCAGAAGTCACCTACTACAGGACAGGCCCAACAAAGAAAATAACAGAATGCCAGTAGCCATCACCTTCAGCCTTCAACTAAAACCTCTCCAATGCATCATCAATGATCTACAACCTATCCTGAAGGACGACCCATCACTCTCACAGTTCCTGGGAGACAAGTCCTTGCTTACAGACAGCCCCCCAACCTGAAGCAAATACTCACGAGCAACCACACACAACTGTGTCCACATATCTATTCAGGGGACACCATCATAGGGCCTAATCACATCAGCCACACTATCGGAGGCTCATTCACCTGCACATCTACCAATGTGATATATGCCAGCAATGCCCCTCTGCCGTGTACATTGGTCAAACTGGACAATCTCTACGTAAAAGAATAAATGGACACAAATCAGACATTACAAATTATAACATTCAAAAACCAGTCGGAGAACACTTCAATCTCTTTGGTCACTTGATTACAGACCTAAAAGTTGCAATTCTTCAAAAAAAAAAAAAATTCAAAAACAGATTCCAATCAGAGACTGAATTGGAATTAATTTGCAAACTGGATACAATTAATTTAGGCTTGAATAAAGACTGGGAGTGGATGTATCATTACACAAAGTAAAACTATTTCCCCATGTTTATTCCCCTCCACCCACCGTTCCTCAGATGTTCTTGTCAACTGCTGGAAATGGCCCACCTTGATCATCACTACAAAAGGTTTCCTTCCCTCCCCCCCGCCCCCACTCTTCTGCTGGTAATAGCTCACCTTAAGTGATTACTCTTTACAGTGTATATGGTAATACCCATTGTTTCATGTTCTCTATGTATAAAAATCTCCCCACTGTATTTTCCACCGAATGCATCTGATGAAGTGAGCTGTAGCTCACAAAAGCTTATGCTCAAATTTGTTAGTCTCTAACTTTCCACAAGTACTCCTTTTCTTTTTGCGAATACAGACTAATACAGCTGCTACTCTGAAACCTGACAAAATATGTATACATTCCTCACCACAAATACAAAATAGGGGTTTGGAACCTGCATGCATTTCCACCCCCCCAGCCATTAGTGTTGCGTCACACAACACGTTAATGCATTCTAATCTCAGGCATGTTGTATATCTAAATAAAAAGTACATCTGGAATTAGAACATGACTCAGAAGTAGAGGCCAAAATATTCAGCTGGTTCATTTTGACCAATTAGGTGAAGAATGGATTGAAAATCACCACAGTTATTTCTGTGGCTGTTCTCAGAAAGAATAGAAATTTGAGATTTTTCTTCTGTGACAAAGTAGCACCAAATCAATTCTGATCAGTAAATTTACTCTTATTCAATAGATTATCATAAACCCACACAAAATAGGAGCATTAGCTGCTGCTGTGCATGTCTGAAATATTTTGCTATATCTCTGAGTTCTATTGGGATAGGGAAATCTTCGGTGCTGCTTATTCAGTCTGAGGTCCAGTTTATTTCTCATCTCCTATGTTAATGAGCTGATTTTATGGGGCCAAATCCTAAACTCATGCAAAACTTGCTTTGAACTCATTGGGTTAAATTCTGCTTCCATTTATGCTGGAATAAATCCAGAATAACTATTACCTTTAGTAAAGTTTCCAGATTTACCTAAGTGTAAATGGAAGCAGAATTTATTTCAGAAGGAGTTCTGAGTGATTAAAAATGGAGTAAGCCCAGGGAAATTGGCCCATTATTATACAGCTGTGTACTTGGTGCTGTACAAACAGAGAGACCCAGTTATGGCGCTCTATTTATTTTGTTGTTAAGAAATACAGTGTAGTGCTATAATGCCAGATTGATCTCACTTACTGGAATGTGAATGTAGAGAAAATGGTGGCTTGCTTGGTGCACTACTAGGGAACACAGAGTTCAGACCGTAAGTGGTGAGCTGGACAAAAGAGTGTTCATTCACTCACTACTTCATTCTTCAAAGGTGGTAGCTTTGGATGAGAGGAAGAGAATGAAACAGTGAGTTAGAAGAGGAGAAGAGAAGTGTAGACAAGAGAGGGGATGCACAGAACCTTGAAAGTGAAAATGAGAAGTTTGAACTTGATGTGTCAGCCAAGAGGAAAAAGAAAAGGAGTACTTGTGGCACCTTAGAGACTAACAAATTTATTAGAGCATAAGCTTTCGTGAGCTACAGCTCACTTCATCAGATGCATTTGGTGGAAAAAAGCCAAGAGGAAGACAGTGAAGGGACCAGGTTGCCAGTGGAGCAGGTGAAAAAGGAACTTTTAACAATGACTAGGTGAGAAGCAGGGATACAAGAAGGAGATGACATTGCTACTATAATACTACAACAGTTCCTTGTGTCTGACTGTGAAGAGTTAATGTGAATGTACCTCTTATAACATCACAAAGGCCTTATTATTCTGCGTAGGATTTGTTGAGACATCCCTCCAGCAGGACTGTGTGTATTTTCAGAGCTTTCCATCTGTTTATCAAACAAGTTCTACTAGTAGCTGAAAAGTAGCAGACAATTCCTAGTATGAGTATTACGAGAATACATGTATTCTTCCTGTCCTATTTCCATTTGCAATGAGCAGATGACAGGAACAAGCTTTGGTTCAGTTTGTTGTTTGCATCATACACTCAGACCATGATCATATACACATACACACACACATGCACATATCTCACACCAAGATCATATACTATCATGATAGATACAGTATAAGAACCTAAATAGGCAGAAAGGTGCTTATTCACAATTTACTCAAAATCCCTGAGCCTGGAAATCTCACACAAAAGAGGCTCCTGACCGGGAATGGGGAGGTGGCATAAAGAGGGTTTTCCAATACTGAGGTTGCTTTGCTGGCCTAGGGGCAGCTGTAAGTTACAATGGTCCTAAATTAATACTACAGTAGAAGAGGATTGCCTGGATGTAGTAGTTCCTTGGCCATTCCTCCTTTTTTCTTCATTATGCCACCAGTGGTGGAATGCCCCATGCTGGCCTTTTGCTCCTGAGAATACTTTCGTGCAGGTGGAAGCCGAGGATAGCGGGTTAAGCTGGGTTTTCTGCCTGCTTTTTCAAAAAGAAAAGGAGTACTTGTGGCTCCTTAGAGACTAAAATTTCTCAAACAGATGCCCGAAAGCTTATGCTCAAATAAATTTGTTAGTCTCTAAGGTGCCACAAGTACTCCTTTTCTTTTTGCGAATACAGACTAACACGGCTGCTATTCTGATGCCTGCTTTTTGTTGCTGGAACAGTGCTAAGTGGGTGAAATAGAGGTCAGGATCTTTCTCTCAGATGAAATTCCTGAAGAATTCCTTGGCAGCCACCATAAGACTTCTAAGGATACATTTTGGCCCTTAGATTCTATTTCAAGGTGGGTTTTGTTTAGTTTTGCTTTTGTCCCATAGCCTCTTTGTCATTAGCTCCTTTGGTTAACTTCTCCACACAGTTAAATCAGTCCTGTCTGTGCCTAACTGCATTTGGGCTGATATGAGTGGATACAGACTGCAAATAGAACCACCATGATAGAAACCTGTTCCTCTATGGCACGATTCCAAAAAATGTCATGGAAGGGGAGGAAGCTGCAATGACAAAGAATGAATGAGTTGGAATTAAATCAGGATTGTGTTACTCCTGAAGTGATAGAATCACAATCTTGGAAGCCAATATTTGAAAAAGTTAAAGATCAAGGAGAGAGAGAGGAATTGTTTAGGATGATTTGAGGGATTAAATTAGTTAAGGGAAAATTTAAAACAGGCTGAACATCAGGAAAACACTCTTAATGGTGAGATCTGGTAGAGCATGAAATAGTGTCCTCAGGAAATAGAAGTCCTATGAGTCATTTGGAAAAGGATTAGACAAAGCACTTGGAAATATATCAGAGACATTTTCCCCATTTCTAATTTCTGTGATTCCCTGGTATTCTAAATGGATTCAATAATTCTGGTTGCCATGACACTCTCACAAAGACCGGTAGGTAGACTCCATACTTTTAAGTAGACAGCAATAAGCCAGTGAACAAGAAACAAAATTAACGTGTGTCAGAAGTGTGGAAGATTCATTCCGTTTGTTAATCCATATGGAAAAAGGAGAAACATAATTAAAAATACGTGTCTATGCTCCCCTGAAAATTTTTTTTGAAGCAGTCCCTGAATTGGTAAGAATCTAAATAGTAACAGTTACATTAATTTCATTACTGAAGGAGCAAGGTCACAACAACAGCAATTACCTGTAATTTCCCATTCTGGCAATTACATTATTATGAAAATGATCGCTTCCTAAGTACAATAAGGCTTTCAGGGGCACTAAAGTGAATTCTTTTTCACCTCAGCATGCTTGCTAATTGTGTTCATGACCTTAGGGTAATGTGATTAACATTGCTTTTGTTTCATTGGTAGAACAACAAACAATAGAGAGATGATTCTTCTTTCATGCCTGGTACCCATATAGCTATTTTGTTTGGGGTGTAATATTTATACTGATACATCCCCTAATGTAGTTACATCAGTATAAACTCCACTATTGTATAAACCCTATGAGAATGAGTCATACCAGTACAAGCAGATTTATATTGTTAGAACTGGTTTCACACTACAGTGGTTGTACACTCTAGATATAATACCAGTACAGAATACCAGTATATGCATGTAGACAAGGCCTTACTTACTTACACTGCTTTTATACAATCAAATCTATTAAATTAACTGGCATTACTCCTGATTCAGAGACACTTAAGTGAGCTTAGAATTTGGCCCACGTCTTTTATTATTTTGCATTTATTTACTTTTGTATAGCTCCCATCAATATAGCAACTACGGGTTTTAATTAAAAAAAAAAAAATAAAATAAAACCACAAGTAACATATGCCACCCACTTCCTATACTGACAGGGCATTGCATGAAAACTAAAACTGCCCCTAACATAACTGCCATCAGCAAACTTTTGGAAGTCAAATGTTACCCATGATACAAAACCACATTTTTATTATTAAGATTTGTAGTGTTGTTGCTTGGCTTGAGTGTCCAGCCAATATTCAGGGGAAGGCATTTCTTTGGTACAATCCTGTACATTAACAAATAATGTAGATAATATCCTGTTTCCCTGAACACAGTAGAGATGAAATAAGCAGCCAGGTTCCTTGTTCAGAAGCTCAAGCCCACTTCCCAGCCAATCCTGTGCCATTAAAAAAAAATCTTTCTTTTGCCTTCCCTCCTGGGATACATTCAGACTGTTTCTTTCACTGTCAGTTGGCTTTCAATCTAGATGCTTTCAGCTTTTGACACACACAGCTCCACCAATCAATTGCCAAGCTCCTGGGGTTTCAATCGGTCCCAAGGAAGCCCCTCTTATTCTGTTAGTTCTTGCTCATGCCTTCCCAATGGGCCCTGTGGCTTGAGTGATCTTACTTCACAGAGGAGCTTAATTGTTTCTTCCCTTTAGCCTGAGTGAGAGACGATTGCCCATTAGCATAGCTCAAATACTTGCTTACTGGTAGGTTTCAGAGTAGCAGCCGTGTTAGTCTGTATTCGCAAAAAGAAAAGGAGTACTTGTGGCACCTTAGAGACTAACAAATTTATTAGAGCATAAGCTTTCGTGAGCTACAGCTCACTTCATCAGATGCATTTCGATGTAGCTCACGAAAGCTTATGCTCTAATAAATTTGTTAGTCTCTAAGGTGCCACACGTACTCCTTTTCTTTTTGCTTACTGGTAGCCACCAACACTCTCCAACACAATATACTGCAATATTGTCTGTATTGCAGTAGCGCCTGGGAACCCCAGTCATTCATGGATTCATAGATTATAAAACCAGAAGGACAATTGTGATCATCTAGTTCAGGGATTCTCAATCTTTTCCTTCTGAGCCCCTTCTCCCCACTGCGTCCATCCATATGCTAGAAAAACTCCAGGGCCTAGCAAAGGGGCCCTTAGGGCAGGGACATCGGGCATAGGCATAGTTTGACTTCCATGGGGGGGAGGGGCAGGGGCCAGCAGGGCTCCAGGCAGCTCCACTGGGTGTAGTCCAGGGAGGGAGTGCCACTCACCTCAGCAGACCACCCAGCCTATCTGGGTTTGGGGGGGAGGGGGCAACCAACAGTTATAACTCAAAGGTGGGGGGCTCAGCTCAAAAAGTTTGAAAACGGCTTAGGCTGCAGGCAGAAAGTAACTAGGAACTATGTGCGGGCGGGGGTAGCTCAGGATGTAGGGAGGGGGAAACTAGGGGCTGTGTGTGGGCGGGGAGTAGCTCAGGATGCAGAGAGGAGGTAGCTAGGGACTGTGCACAGGCAGGGGGTAGATGAGGGTGCAGGGAGAGCATAGCTGGGGGCTGTGTGCAGACAGGGGTACCTCAGGGTGCAGGGAGAAGGGTACTACGAGCTGTGTGCTGGGAAGGCTTCTCTGTGGTCGCTGTTCCTGGAGGACTTTGCCAGCCACGGAGCCGGGTCCCCCAACCTGGAAGGCTCTTACCAGCTGCCTCTGTGGGAGCAAAGGGGGCTGGGAGCGGAGGGGCAACTTCAACCCTGGGCACCACCAGCAGCTGGAGATGAGGGAACACAGCGGCTGCCTGCTCCATGGCACCAGCCAGTGCCCTGCACTGCCCGGCTCCGACTTCCCACCTCTGACCTGGCCAACGGTGGGGAGAGAAGGAGATGGAGAGGGGAAGTGTGG
Organism: Dermochelys coriacea; assembly: GCF_009764565.3. Classification (NCBI taxonomy): domain Eukaryota; kingdom Metazoa; phylum Chordata; order Testudines; family Dermochelyidae; genus Dermochelys; species Dermochelys coriacea. Next base: position 48,127,573 of record NC_050073.1, read on the forward strand.
AGCTGCCCCCGGGACTGCCCTGCTCTTGCGCTGCACTTTGAGGGAGGAGGCAACACCCTCCTGTGATGGGCTGGGTCACAGAGACCCCCTAGGGACTGTCACCTAATGTGCTGAGACTACCTCTGAGCCCATTTTCCCTGGCAGTTTGGGACTCCAGAACCCTGCCCTGTTGAGCTAGACATTCTAGCCTGCTGCAAATGCAAACACAGACCCAGGTCTGAACCACATCCCCCAAAGCTGAAGGCTTTTTTTGTGAGAACAGCTGTTTCTGCCCAACTTGGTAGAAATCTTGGGAGATCAGTGATCTTGTAAGATTTTTACCATTTGGGACTAAATCATCATAACAGCTATCAAGATCTGTCACTGTCAGATCCGGTTCTGAGCCCAGCCCTGATCAACAACCAAAAAATCTAATCTAGATCCAGATCTTAATACTGCTTTTTCAGCCCAACTCTACAATAAGCCAACTGTTGAACAAAATAAATGGTCCTTATGTTGTGCCCGGAAACTCCTCCAGACTCAAAATATTGCAGACCAAGGAGACTGGATCCCAAAGGCATGCAACATCAGTTGAGAGCCCATTGCTATTAGTCCCACAGAAACACTGAGGCACCAACAGCAAGTGCATTCCAGCTGATCTTAATGACAAAGAACATAATTCTCATTAGTCACTAAAAGGGCACTAATCACTGTAGGATTATACTGAGACATTTTAGGTCATCAATTCCATGACTATAACATTATAAAACACACACTGTCTGCAAACAGGATGACAACAAGTACGGACATAGTGGGTTTGACACACTGGATCTGAGCTTTCGCATACATTTAAATGTAAGAATTTCAATAGGTAATTTACACTTTCCTGTTACCCTGAAAAGAGGGGTAGTAGGAACACCTGACCTGAAATTTCCTAGAGTCTAGTGAGAATTAAAATAATTGTTGCAATAACCCTTAGGTTGTAAACTTTAAACGTATCTGTTATGATTCCTACATGCAACAAATTAACTAGCGCTATTTGAATCTATGGTAAAATGTTCATCCATAAAATTGTAGTGATAGGAGGGTTCTTTTTACAATTTAATAAACTTGATTCTGGTCTCATGCTAGTTTTATCTTGGAGTAACTCCACTGACTACGCTGGAGTTATTCCCAATTTGCACTCGTATGAGATCAGAATCAGATCCAGTAGCACCAAAAGTTGGTTTACAATTAGTGTCACAGTACGGGATTAATTTGTGACAAGCTGCATTGCTGTAGTCTCATGAAGACTCAAATCCCATATACTTTGTGTAGCAGCATTTACCTCTAGGTTGGTCTCAGGGAACTGTGCCCTCAGGGCTGGGTCCCTTTCTTGTGCAGTCTCTATGGTTAGCTCCAGCTCTGCAGCTTTTTCCATTTCTTTAGGCTTCTCTTTCCACAGGGCTCTAGTTTAGATTTCCCTACCAGGTGCAGGAAAGGTTATTTTCTCGCTTTGGATGAAGTGAAACTAACATCCATCTTACTAGGTTTCAGAGTAGCAGCCGTGTTAGTCTGTATTTGCAAAAAGAAAAGGAGTACTTGTGGCACCTTAGAGACTAACAAATTTATTAGAGCATAAGCTTTCGTGAGCTGAAGTGAGCTGTAGCTCACGAAAGCTTATGCTCTAATAAATTTGTTAGTCTCTAAGGTGCCACAAGTACTCCTTTTCTTTATCCATCTTACTAGTTACTTTTAAAGCGTTTCTCTAGAGTTCAGGTGTGTAAACACAAATATGGAATGTTTGGTTAATCTCCACATTTAATTATTTTTTTTTCAAAATTTTCTTTCCCCCCTTTAAAGTACACTTGTGCTGGTGAATGATACTAGACTAGCAACCCTAAAAACTGAAATAAGGTTAGGTAACAGCATCATAAATTAGGTAAAGCACCAGAGTGCTTGTATAAGACACTTTCTAGGGCTGATACAGTAGGAGAATTCACTCTCCATCTCCATTTAATTACTGGCCTTTCTGATGAGACTACCAAGCATGGAGCCAATTAGTGCTAATTATAACAGTGGTGGATAGTGTGATATAGAGCCAAAAACTGGACTGAATACTACCAGATACCATGTAGGTCACCGAAGAGTTGTCAGATGATAACCTTCTGTCACTATAGCCCAAGGAGGATTTTGAACCAAAATCATTTGTATTTGTTATTTTGCTTTCCTTTTTATATTTAAGACATCGAAATGGCAATTTGCATCTCTTCTGCTTTTCATTATTCAATTGAAAAATATTTTAATCTGAGTGGTGTGTTTTTGCCTCTTCTGATAATTTTTTCTTTTAAAAACAGACATGGAGAATCTAGAAAAAATATTTTGTGCTGTGTTAATTAACATTGCAATGTGCCATGCTCACGTTTATGTCACAGCCGTAAGAGATTGTTTAGAAAAAGGCAAACCTTCTGGAGTCTACAGGAAGTACCATTACTTTTGATAGCTGTACTTAGTAGACATACTAGTATGAAGATATCCCTGTGGAATATCCATTAGAGATGTGAAGTACTGTTCATCATGGCACATAATAACATCAACCATCAAAAGTGAAGTAAAAAAAAGGTATGTTTTTATACCAGAATAGCTAGATCAATGTAAAATCCTAGTGGAGGCACTGTAGTTTTTACCTTGATGTAGCAAGTCAAGATAAACACAGGTGGGGGTTATAGCTCTACACTGAGGTAAAAACTACCTGTGCCTTGTCTCCACTAGGATTTTATATTGAGATAGTTATCTGAATGTTAAAAACACATCTTTTCTATAGTGAAGACAAAGCACAAGAGGGCTTGAACAGTATAGGAGGGTTTTAAAGCGTAGATGACAAGTCAAAATCTCATCCGTCTTCAAAACTGCCTTTCTGTGAAACCTACAGAGACAAGGTGGGTGTGGTAGAATCTTTTATAGACCAACTTCTTTTGATGAAAGAGACAGGCTTTTGAGCTACACAGAGCTTTTCTTCAGGCCTGGGAAAGGAAGAGTGTCACAAAAGATCAAACTGATAAGTTTAGCATAAGTAGTTAGCACATATTCTAAGGGACTATTCAAGGTGAAGTGGCCTGTTCTGTGAAACTGTCAAAGGAAAACTGGTTTCAGAGTGAAAAGAACGAGGAGTCCTTATGGCACCTTACAGACTAACAAATTTATTTGGGCATAAGCTTTCATGGGATATAATGCACTTTACCAGATGCATGGAGTGGAAAATACAGTAGCAGGTGTGTGTGTGTGTGTGTGTGTGTGTGTGTGTGTGTGTGTGTGTGTGTATATACACAGTACATGAAAAGATGGGAGTTGCCCTTACCAAGTGGGGGGTCAGTCTAATGAGACAATGCAGTAGACAGTAGAAAACCAAGAGAGGAAAAATCACTACAAGCCATCAGGAACAGTATCCCCGATAATGTCACGGCTAATCTGGTGGCTGAACTTTATGACTTTGTCCTCACCCATAACTATTTCACATTTGGGGACAATGTATACCTTCAAAACAGCGGCACTGCGATGGGTACCCGCATGGCCCCACAGTATGCCAACATTTTTATGGCTGACTTAGAACAACGCTTCCTCAGCTCTCGTCCCCTAATGCCCCTACTCTACTTGCGCTACATTGATGACATCTTCATCAACTGGACCCATGGAAAAGAAGCCCTTGAGGAATTCCACAATGATTTCAACAATTTCCATCCCACCATCAACCTCAGCCTGGACCAGTCCACACAAGAGATCCACTTCCTGGACATTACGGTGCTAATACGCGATGGTCACATAAACACCACCCTATATCGGAAACCTACTGACCGCTATTCCTACCTACATGCCTCCAGCTTTCATCCAGATCACACCACACGATCCATTGTCTACAGCCAAGCTCTATGATATAACCACATTTGCTCCAACCCCTCAGAGAGAGACAATCACCTACAAGATCTCTATCATGCATTCTTACAACTACAATACTCACCTGCTGAAGTGAAGAAACAGATTGACAGAGCCAGAAGAGTACCCAGAAGTCACCTACTACAGGACAGGCCCAACAAAGAAAATATGCTACTAGCCATCACCTTCAGCCCCCAACTAAAACCTCTCCAATGCATCATCAAGGATCTACAACCTATTCTGAAGGATGACCCATCACTCACACATCTTGGGAGACAGGCCAGTCCTTGCTTACAGACAGCCCCCCAACCTGAAGCAAATACTCACCAGCAACCACACACCACACAACAGAACCACTAACCCAGGAACCTATCCTTGCAACAAAGCCCATTGCCAACCACTGTCCACATATCTATTCAGGAGACACCATCATAGGGCCTAATTATATGAGCCACACTATCAGAGGCTCGTTCACCTGCGCATCTACCAATGTGATATGTGCCAGCAATGCCCCTCTGCCACGTACATTGGTCAAACTGGACAGTCTCTATGTAAAAGAATGAAGGACACAAATCAGACATCAAGAATTATAACGTTCAAAAACCAGTCAGAGAACACTTCAATCTCTCCAGTCACACGTTACAGACCTGAGAGTGGCTATCCTTCAACAAAAAAAACTTCAAAAACAAACTCCAACGAGAGACTGCTGAATTGGAATTAATTTGCAAACTGGATACAATTAACTTAGGCTTGAATAGAGACTGGGAGTGGATGGGTCATTACATAAAGTAAAACTATTTATTTCCCCATGTTGTTTCTCCCTCCACCCCATCCCCTACTGTTCCTCAGAGGTTCTTGTTAACTGCTGGAAATGGCCCACCTTGATTATCACCATGAAGGGTTTTCCTCCTTTTTCCCCCCCCCTCCTTCCTGCTGGTGATGGCTCATCTTAAGTGATCACTCTCCTTACAGTGTGTATGATAAAAACCATTGTTTCATGTTCTCTGTGTGTGTATATAAGTCTCCCCACTGTATTTTCCACCGAATGCATCTGATGAAGTGAGCTGTAGCTCACGAAACCTTATGCTCAAATAAATTTGTTAGTCTCTAAGGTGCCACAAGTACTCCTTTTCTTTTTTGCGAATACAGACTAACACGGCTGCTACTCTGAAACCTATTATTATGCAAGGAGGTTGAAGTGTTCTCCTACTGGTTTTTGAATGTTGTAATTCCTGATGTCAGATTTGTGTCCATTTATTCTTTTGTGTAGAGACTGTCTGGTTTGGCCAATGTACATGGCAGAGGGGCACTGCTGGCACATGATGGTATATATCACAATGGTAGATGTGGTATCTCTGCCACCCTCTGACTAAATGTAAAGTGAAATATTCCATACAGAAAACACAATATCTTGCACGATCCTGTTCTCTAATCAAAAAAAGGCAAATATCCTGTTTCTCCTATTTTGATTCCCTCCCTATCTGGGATTTCAAATGTGTTTGACATAAAGATTCATGTTTGTATTACAGCTATGTAAATAATAATGATAATTTACATTTCTACAGACCCATCAGTTTGAAATCTCCAACCACTTTGCAATAATTAACTGACCAGCCCCTTGTGACACAGATATGTATTTTTACTCTTATTTTACATATAAAGAAATTGAGGCACAGATAATTAAGTGGCTTGGGCTACATCTTCACGGCCCAAAAGGCATTTTTTTACAGTGTAATAGCTGACATGAGTTAGCTATCCTGCTGTAAAATCCTCATGGAGACAAGGCTCCTGTAGTTACCACAAGTGGCTAGGCAGATCAGCATTGTACCACTACTGATGGCAGACTTTCCTAGATTGCCTCACAAGAAAACTACCGGGCTTTGTCCCTATTAGGATTTTACAGAGGGATAGCTAACACTTGTTAATTGTCCCATGGTAAAAACACATCTGGTTTTTTTTTTTTTAAGCAGTAAAGACAAAGCCTAGGTCAAAATCATGAATAGAAACTAGGAGTATGTGCACTACAAACTCTGCAACAGCACAGCTGTAGTGTAATGACAGGTTTCAGAGTAGCAGCCGTGTTAATCTGTATCCCTTTAAAAAAAAAAAAAAGTACTTCTGGCACCTTAGAGACTAACAAATTTATTTGAGCATAAATAAATTTGAGCTCAAATAAATTTGTTAGTCTCTAAGGTGCCACAAGTAGTCCTTTTCTTTTTATTGTAGTGTAGGTACAGACTATGGATGGAAAGGGTTTTTCCATTGCTGAATTAAATCCACCCTCTCAAAAGATAGTAGCTATCTCAATGGAGGAATTCTTCCATCAACGTAACAGTGTAACTGGTGTCTACATGGAAGCTTCGGTCAGTTTAACTATGTGTCTCAGGTGTGTGAATTTTTCACACATCCCTGACTGACACAGTGAGGTTGATTTAAGTTTTAGGTGTCGACCAGGCCTAGGATACTTGACTCCATCCCCTGCATTGACCACTAAAAGACATTCTTTTATCTCCTATTTTTAAATGAATCCTGATTTCAAATACATCTGACACCAAAACTCATATATGTAAAAGTTATAGGTGAAACATAATGAACCACAGCTCTCTGAATTACTCTTTTAAAAGGAATGCATCCGATGAAGTGAGCTGTAGCTCACGAAAGCTTATGCTCAAATAAATTTGTTAGTCTCTAAGGTGCCACGAGTACTCTTTTTCTTTTTTATGAATACAGACTAACACGGCTGCTACTCTGAAATCTTTTAAAAGTGAGCATTGCCAGCAGAGCAGAGTGGGACAAGCAATGAGAAAGGAAGAAAGCTTAATTTATTTTTCTGCTCTGGAGTATTCGTTCAGCTTGTGGCATTTCACATCAAAACCAAATGTCTTCCAAAAGCTGCAGTCTCGTTGTTATAGATCACAGATTGTTAATAATTACACTAAGTGTATTTCATCACATGAATATTTAGCGTCCAGTAATAACAGGCTATTGGTGTCACGAAGATTTGGAATCCTAAGGAACCTGTCCTCCCCCACACACAGTATAAAGAAATTCCAGTCATAGCTAGTATTTCAGCAATACATTCTACTAAAAATTAGAATGCAAGAGAAGTCAGTTTAAAATTCTTAAAAGATGTGTAATTTTCACTCCAGCATCCCACAGCGATGTATCAAACACATGAAAAACTGCAGCACCTATGCAAATAATCTGCATACCAAATTGTTTCTGTATTGGCCCCAATGCAACCTTTTAACGCTTCACGTTTGGCTACCACTGTGCGTAAACTGTCTCTGAATGCTGTAATATTCAAAAGCCCTGTTGGTTCCCTTAAAGGCGAGGTAAATCCATTTTCCTTACTTCAGGAACCTGTAAATTCATAAACCAAGAGGGTCATAATGTCCTGAATCCCCCATGCTGTGAAAATGACATTTAGAATTTATGTTTGCAGTTTGGTTGTAGCCATGTCAGTCTCAGGATATGAGAAAGACAAGGCATAGGAGCATCTTCGCTAAAGGACTGCAGTGGTTGTAGCTGTAGTGCTGCATGCGAACACAAGCCCGAAGGTGAAAAGCTCAGGGCCTGGGGCAGAAAGATAAGAGTTAGTATTTCAGACTGGTTTGAGACCCTAGAGCAGGGGTTCTCATAACAAATTTTTTGGTGGCTTCAGAGTGCTGCCACCAACTTTTGCTGGTGGCTGCTCTGACAATTTTTACTAAAATACTTAATTAACTTTAAAAAAAATGCACATATCCATGTCCAAATCATTGTAATTTCTTTATAAAAAGAGGGTTGGTTTTTTTGCAGACTCAATAATAAAAATAATGTACAGTTGTCTTTTTATTCTTTACTGGACCTACACAGAATAAGAACACAAATAAGGCACTTTGCACATTCTTGTCTTTTGTTGTTGTTGTTTCTTTTGCTTTTTGATTGCTTCTTTTTTTAAAAAAGACCTGCTAGCTAGCAAGTCTGCTGCTGCAAAATGTAATAATTGTATGTTTGTTAATAACACTTTTCACAGAAGACTTACTAGCTAGTTGGGAGGCTGTGAAAGGTGATATTAACAAACATACAAATATCAATGTTCACAGCAGACTTACTCAACCCTAGCATGCTAGGGTACAAATTAAGCCCTACATGGGGAGGTAAGTAGCAAGGCAGGGGGGGCCAGGGGCAATGCAACCAGGGGCACCAGTGGTGGTGGCGAGCTGAGGGTTGGCACCCGCCGCCGTGCAGCCAGGATCCAGGGCTGGAGCCTGAAGCCCCAGGACTGGACCCTGCTGCCCGCTACTCCAGGGCTGAAGCCTAAAGTCTGAGCCTCACTGCCCCTGGGAAAGTGGGGAACTCATTGGCTGCCTGTTCCTCTAGTGTTTGCGGCTCCAGAGTGGGTTAGGGCCCAATCCCTGCTGGTGGCCTTGGGGGAGGAATCACTGCTTTGCCACCCGCCCCCACACCCTCCGCCTCCCATCCCAGTCACTGCCCAGGAGGCTGTGAACGCAAGAAAAGAACCTGGTGACTGTAAGTGGCCATGGTGGATGCATTTGAGAAATGCTGACCTAGAGAGATACTAAGGGTATGTCTACACAGCAAAGAAAAACCTATGGTTGGCCTGTGCCAGCTGACTTGGGCTCACAGGCTTCAGGCTGCGGGGCTGTTTCATTGCTGCATAGACTTCTGGGCTTGGACTGGAGCCTGGGCTTGAGGACTCTGTGGGGTGGGAGGATCCCAGAGCCCAGGCTCCAGTCCAAGCTCCAAAGTCTACACAGCAATAAAACAGCTCCACAGCCTGAGCCTGAGCCTGAGGCACAGCCCAGCCATGGGTTTTTCTTTGCTGTATAGACATATCCTTCAACACAAGGCAGTTGTTTACTTGGGACAGGGCAGTGGTGCCTAACCTGTGGCCTGTGCAATGGCAAGTTTCCTGAGTGCCATTTGTTTCCACCACTGATCAAGGAAACAGGACTAGTGCATAATTTGAAAATAAACAAACTGAACTAAGAAAATTCTTGATGCTGCGTCACCAGTTTCTGCTCCAAACAGAGAATTGATCTGCAAGGCCACTTGGCAAAGAGGTTAGTGTTAAAATAGGGATGTCTAACCTTCAGAGGAAGGTTACAAGTTACAAACCACTGAAAGTTGTTTTTGTTTTGGCTCCATGCAAGATAGGATCCACTAAAAAAATGCCCACAGAACTAATTAGCCAAAAAAGTGGGGGCTAAAATACTCAGGGTACACAAAATCACTTCAAGTTTGGTGAACTCTATTTTGAAATTTAAATCTATATCTAAATGTAATGTAATTAATTTTTTTTAAACATGCTTTTTCTTATTAGATGGCAGTTTGCTCTATGTCTTAGTAATAGAAGAATTGCCTGTGCCCCCCTCTTCCCAAATTAAGCTAGGCTGCCACTAGTAGGTGGCAAATTGCATCAGTGCAAACTCCTCTTTGCACCATTGCAGCCCTTCTGCCTTGGGGACTTGCACTGGTGTAGGTATCTCGGTGTAGTTATGCTGGTGCAGACATCCCTGATGTAAAAAGCCCTAAGACTAGAACTGGGTAATTAGCTCTTTTAGGCTAGAAGTTATTCTCTGCAATATAGAGTTATTACTGAATTCCATTTGTAACACTAATCAACACTAGATAGACAGGAAATCAAACTGTTCAGTGCTTACGGGGTAAACACAAGGATTTGTATCAAACTGCAGCACTTAGCCATAGCTTATCCAGATTGTCCTCCTAAAACTATTTTCAAAATGCATCAGCAAGAAGGAGGTTACGTAAAAAGGCCTTAAACCATATGTTACAAGGTTGTACTCACTTACATCAAATACATTAAGACCAATTATAAAAGTTTGTAGGAGGACACTGTGTGCAACATCTTGTATGAAATGAATTTTTACAAAACAGGGCTTGATAATTTGTCACTAATTCCAAATGGTGGAAACTGATGTATAATGTATACCGCTTTTGCATTTCGCTAATTGAACTACCAAGAAAAAGAATACCTGTACATCAAACAAATACTTCCCTGCTATGGGGAACAAGAGTTCAGTAGATTTATCCAAAACATAATCAGCAGATTGCATTTGACAGTGAAGTATGGAGAAGTGGGAACATTCATTTGAAAAGAAGATTAAAGTAAATATTAGTCTGAATTACAAAGCCAATGCTCAACAGGGCTTATGGGCAAACTAGGCAGGGTTGTAAGACAGGTGAATGCCAAAAAAATATCTGCTATTTCTTCTTGATGGCTAATCTGAGGCAATAACCAAGAAGGCTTGACTTTAACTGCTGCTTTATCTGCAGTTGTCAATCATTCAATTAGGATGGGAGATGATTACTTTGGTATGTTACAGATGCAAGCTGGGTGAGGTAATATCTTTTACTGAACCAACTTTTCTTGGTGAAAAAGACAAGCTTTTTAGCTGCTATAGAGAGCTCTTCTTCAGGTCTGGGAAAGATGCTCAAAGAGTGTCAGAGATAAATACAAGATTGAACAGATAGTTTAGCATAAGTAATTACCACATATGTTAAGGGATCATTCAAGGTGAAGTGGCCTGTTAATACTCTGCAATCACAGGACAAAAAAGGGGGGTTAGTGGGTTACAGATTGTTGTAATAAACCATAAATCCAGTGTCTTTATTCATACCATGATTTTTAGTATCTAGCAAAGCTATAAATTTAAGCTTCCAGTTTGTCTTTTGTAGGTTTTGTGTAGGTTTCCTTTGAGGATGAGGACTGAGAAATCCAAAATAGAGCGATCATTTTGTGAAAAGTGTTCGGCCATGGATGATATGGTGTTTTTGTCTTTTTATTATTTTTCTGTGTGAGTTCATTCAAAAGTGTAGTGATTGTTTGGTTTCACCCACATAATTGTTGTTGGGGCATTTAGTGCGCTGGATGAGGTACGTTGCATGTTGTGATAGGCATGTGTGGACCACAGATCTTGAAAGGTGTGTTGTGGGGAGTATTGATCATTGGAGTGGAGATATGTCTTTAGTTACGGGAAGTAGTATCTGCCACAGGCTCTTCAGTGTATTCGCTGGGATATTCTCTAACTACATATACTCACTGCCTATCCATATATGGCATATAGGACCAAATTCATCCCTGGTGTAATTCCATAAGTTTACACCATTGCTGCACAGGGGTATATTTCACCCATAATATAATATTATGTGCAATATAATATTATATAATATAATATAATTATAATTAATATAATAAAAATGAAAGGGAGCTAAAATTGCTTTGATGTCACAGTCCTCTCCAATTTTTTTCTTTGTCACAGCCTTCTCTATATTTTCATTTCATTTTAGAGTGTTGTCCTTCAAGTGAACCATTCATTAAGTATTGAAACATTTAGATACATAGCAGCCTTCCTCCTATTTGGATCTAATCCATTCCTGTCACTTCGGCTGAAATAAGCAGGTCCTGTCACTTTGGCTGAAATAAGCAGGTTATCACACTCATGTGATTAACTGAAGTGCATATTGCAGCTTGCACAGTACACACCACTGCTTCTAAGGTCAAGAACTATATTAGAAATGTGTCACTAATAATGTCTAAATAACACAAAGGTAATCAGAAAAGCTTTTTCTCCTGTTTCATCCACAAAGGTGACCCTTCTTAACTAATTAAAATATAACATCTTTTTCTAGTCAGTGAACAAATTACACAGTAGCACCTGCTTTAAAGGTAGACATTGTGTTTGTCATTTGAATGATTGGGTCAAATTAGATAAAAGATTAGATTAACCATCAGTTGAATTAAAGGCTTTGTACTGCTACATTTAGACCAGATTCTGATGCATTTAGTCCTATTTGATATAACCTTATTTCATAAGTGGTCCCATTGACTTTAGTAGGGTCACCCACAGAATATGGTACTTTTTCAGCATGAAGAGTCTATGTACTATTCAGAAAACTCTGTAAAAAGAAAAGGAGTACTTGTGGCACCTTAGAGACTAACAAATTTATTTGAGCATAAGCTTCCGTGAGCTACAGCTCACTTCATCAGATGCATTTGGGGGAAAATACAGAGGAGAGATTTATATACACACACAGAGAACATGAAACAATGGGTTTTATCATACAGACTGTAAGGAGAGTGATCACTTAAGATGAGCCATCACCAGCAGCAGGGGGGGGGGAAAGGAGGAAAACCTTTCATGGTGACAAGCAAGGTAGGCTATTTCCAGCAGTTAACAAGAACATCTGAGGAACAGTGGGGGGTGAGGTGAGGGGGAGAAATAACATGGGGAAATAGTTTTACTTTGTGTAATGACTGATCCATTCCCAGTCTCTATTCAAGCCTAAGTTAATTGTATCCAGTTTGCAAATTAATTCCAATTCAGCAGTCTCTCGTTGGAGTCTGTTTTTGAAGTTTTTTTATTGAAGGATAGCCGCCCTCAGGTCTGTAATCGAGTGACCGGAGAGACTGAAGTGTTCTCCTACTGGTTTTTGAATGTTATAATTCTTGACGTCTGATTTGTGTCCATTTATTCTTTTACATAGAGACTGTCCAGTTTGACCAATGTACATGGCAGAGGGGCATTGCCGGCACATGATGGCATATATCACATTGGTAGATGCGCAGGTGAACGAGCCTATGATAGTGTGGCTCATATAATTAGGCCCTATGATGGTGTCCCCTGAATAGATATGTGGACAGAGTTGGCAACGGGCTTTGTTGCAAGGATAGGTTCCTGGGTTAGTGGTTCTGTTGTGTGGTGTGTGGTTGCTGGTGAGTATTTGCTTCAGATTGGGGGGGCTGTCTGTAAGCAAGGACTGGCCTGTCTCCCTAGATCTGTGAGAGTGATGGGTCGTCCTTCAGGATAGGTTGTAGATCCTTGATGGTGCGTTGGAGAGGTTTTAGTTGGGGGCTGAAGGTGATGGCTAGTGGCGTTCTGTTATTTTCTTTGTTGGGCCTGTCCTGTAGTAGGTGACTTCTGGGTACTCTTCTGGCTCTGCCAATCTGTTTCTTCACTTCAGCAGGTGGGTATTGTAGTTGTAAGAATGCATGATACAGATCTTTGTTTGTGTTTGTCTCTGTCTGAGGGGTTGGAGCAAATGCGGTTATATCGTAGAGCTTGGCTGTAGACAACGGATTGTGTGGTATGATCTGGATGAAAGCTAGAGGCATGTAGGTAGGAATAGCGGTCAGTAGGTTTCCGATATAGGGTGGTGTTTATGTGACCATCGCGTATTAGCACCGTAGTGTCCAGGAAGTGGATCTCTTGTGTGGACTGGTCCAGGCTGAGGTTGATGGTGGGATGGAAATTGTTGAAATCATTGTGGAATTCCTCAAGGGCTTCTTTTCCATGGGTCCAGATGATGAAGATGTCATCAATGTAGCGCAAGTAGAGTAGGCGCATTAGGAGACGAGAGCTGAGGAAGCGTTGTTCTAAGTCAGCCATAAAAATGTTGGCATACTGACTCTGTGTGTGTTTACACAGGAAAAAATATAACATTTAACATTTATTCATTACAAAACCAAAGAAAGAAGTATAGATTGTAAAATGTAGACTTGGAAAAAATGTGTTTGAAATTTGGTTTGGTTTGAGTTTTGGTTCTCATGATGTATTTGAATGAGGATTAATTGTATGACTGTTTTGTCTAGTAAATTTTACAGCGAAACTATTCAGCAACTCTGGCTTTCAGAGGTGAATAGAGGTGGGTTTTTCAATGGAAGCAGAAGCAAAGAACTCTACAGCATTGAATGGCTAATAAAATAATGCATGAAGTCAGTAACTACTTCCTGATTTGGCTGCAGGAAAGGATTTCTACACTGCGAGTAACAGTAGTGTGTCTTTGGCCTGGACTTTGCTACCATCATCTATAATCATCTTCAAGATCACACAATTGCAATGCAGTCTAAATAGCATCACACCTTAAAACCAACTTAGAAATGGAAGCTTGTGCAGAAGGCAGCAGTCTGCTTGTTAGACAGTGTGTCTTGCCAGAATCTGCATCAACTGCCAGTTAGTTTCTGGATGGAATTTAAAGGATTAACTCTGACCCTTACAGTTCTAAATGGCTTGAACCTGCCTACACGTGATCAGCAGGGGCAATCAACATGAAGCTCCCTTGATATACAAGAGAGTTGGCTGCTAGCAGGGCATTTTTGAAAAGGGTTGCTTGACTTGGAATTCACTTCCCAGCTTGGTTGGTAATAGCCAAAAGTTTAACATTTAAAGATATGCTGCAAAGCATACCTGTTTTGGATGGTGCTTAGGAAGCCCTGAGTTTGGATGATTCAGATGGGGCTTGGATTAGGATTTTGTGGGAGCTCAGGAAAGGAAATTTTGGCATGTGGATTTACTTCCTTTTAGTAGAAAAAACTTGATTCTTTGCTGTGGGTTTTATCCTAGAGGGGTTGTATTTTTAGTTATCTGTCAGGAACGCCTCGAATCTGGGAAAGGTTTTCTGTTTATCTTAATATGCTGGAATAAAAACATATTTCTCTCATGGAAAATGGGAAATACTTTGACAGCCTGCTGCTCACACTATGGGAATCCAGGACTAAATATGTGGCTATACATAAAACACAAGCTTTTACTAACAGGGAAGGCCAAGTGTATGTGAAATTTGTTGAGTGTAGTGATAATGGGGACGTCATAGTACATGTGTTTTTTCTGAAGAAGAAAACAGTGAAGCTATCTACATAACCATAGAGGGGGAAGAACAGATCATAAAATCTCAGGGTTGGAAGGGACCTCAGGAGGTCATCTAGTCCAACCCCCTGCTCAAAGCAGGACCAATCCCCAATTTTTGCCCCAGATCCCTAAATAGGCTCCTTTAAGTATTGAACTCACAACCCTGGGTTTAGCAGGCCAATGCTCAAACCACTGAGCTACTGAAGGACTGGGGTCATAATCCGAATTAACTTGAAACTGGCTTACCCTTCTCATTAGTATGATTAAAATATATATACACACAGAAATTATGCTGTGTCTGTATGAGAGCAACAACTGGGATGTTAAAAAAAACACACTGTAATGAAGTGGCTGTGTGTGACTGTCCTCTACTGGACATAATCAGAACCATTAAATTGCATGCAGTAGGCCTTATAATAACAGCTGATGTTAATTGAGATTCCCTATTAGTTTGGGTGTGTGCTTTTGGGTGTACACTCAGGAAGTTCTGAATTTTATGCCCTTTGCTAACATTTGGTGTGCAGCATAATTTAATAAGAGGGAAAAAGTTGTTCCAACCTGCATTATTACAACAAAGAGCGTACTGAGAGGCAGTGGATAGGACTGAGAAAACAGGAGTTCTATTCCTGGCTTTATCTTGGGCACATCATTTTACTTGTTTCCCCTGCCCACCTTTGTCTGTCTTATCTATTTAGACTGTAAACTCTTTCAGATAGGGACTGTAACTTACTATGTGTTTTGTGCAAATTGCCGGCACCACATTGATGGGTTTCGCACTTTCTCTTCTTGGGGAGGGTTAAGGCACCATTTCTCTCAATACCTGAACTGGGGTATTAACTGCCCCACTAGTGTCCTAGAGGAGGTGAGTGGAGAGGGAGGGACCCAGGCCCGCCCTCTAATCCGGGTCCCAGCCCAGGGGCCCTAGGGATAGCGGTAAACTGCTTGAACTAGTGGTTCCTTCCCCTGGGGCTACTTCGCTCTCCTGCCCTTCATCTTGTGGGGCTTCCTGCCCTCCCTCTGCACAAACCAGATGTCCCTTTACCTAGGGTCTTGGTCTTCTTAGCCCACCACAGCACTTCTCCAAACTGCTCTCTGCTCCAACACCAATCCACTCTGCTGCAACTCCTTCCCTTCTCTGATTGAAGCAGGGGGGTTTTATCAGGTGATTGGCTTCAGGTGCTTTAATTAATCTATAGCAAACTTTCTTCCTTTACAGGGAATAAGGCTCCCTTCTAACACTCTCCTGCTGCCCTCTGGCCATGTTGTATCACAGTTTGTACAGTGCCTAGCACAATGGGGCTACTGCAGGGCTTAAATCCTTATGGAGTATTTCTTGGAGCCCCTAAGGCCAGCCCCCATTTGGGACTCTGGGCTTCAATTGCAGGGTATAGGGTCTCAGGGCTTTAGCCCTATGGGGCGCACTGGGGCTCAGGGCTTCAGCTGTGTGGTTTTGAAAGTATTTATCAGATTTCCGCTCCGGACAGCTCTGTCTGAATTTAAGCCCTAGGCTACTGTAATAGAAATAACAAATAATAAGTCTAAGAGAAAACAGCAGCTAAGAATTGAGCTTTGTTCAAAGCTAAGACCCTGTATTGCTTGGCAAAGCACAGCTCCAAGATCCAGATACACCACAAGTCTGTTCTTATTTTACCCATACTGGTTCTCACAACTCTAGTATCCACTCTATATCTTTTATCTGTGTTTTTCTGTTCCCAGTATGCAGCATGGTGCATTATGACTTGCACAATCTCTAGCATACACTGCAGTAATTTTTTATTTTTTGGAAATAAGTTTCCAAAAGCCTTTCTTTTTCAGTAATACATTTTCCAATCTGTACTATAATTTTCTTTTGTTCTGTGAGACATGGATACTATATATATATTTGAATTGAATATTAATAAGAAGAAAACCACTTATAACCTTGGTTTCTTGAATTGATATAGATTGTATAAATCCTGGATGAAGTCAATATGGACTTAACATTTCTTTCTCCTTGGTATGCGACTTTTCATATAATCATCGTCTTTATTGGACATATACAGTGGTAACTTATCTTACTACATGACAGGTAAATTTTACTGTAAAAAAATCAATTTCCTTCTTTCAGTATTTCTTTTACAACATTGAGAATTGTATATCTTAACATGAAATATTCCCAACTACTGCGATTAACATGCAAAGCTGTTTCTTAATAGTATTCACTCTTATTTTTAAAATGACACTGAGAGCTTTGTGGCCCTTGTTCTTAATTTTTAAACCCACTAATTTCACTGTGCCTGACACAAAGCAGAACATCTTCACTGTAATTATTGTACAAGTTATATTTTCCTCACAAAGTGGTAATTTTCCTAAAATTAACTGGACTGCCTCAATTATGTAAATTGTATATCTTGAGATTATAATAACTGCATTGGGAAGAGCACAATAGAACTTATCAGAAACTAACAGGAGGGTAGGGGAGGAAAAAACAAACAAACGTAGACGCTTCTTTCAATTAGAACAGACGCAAATCCTCTGCCCTGCCAGTATACTGGATCACAAAATTTCTCATTCTGCCAGACACACTCTTCCCTTGGTGCCTGAGTGTGACCAGTAGAGTTGGCAAGAAGTCCAGGCTAACATTAAAGCTAATGTGCTTTATGAGAGGAGTGCGAGATAAGGCTAGGGTTGGAATAAGCTTTTATTTATTAATTATTATTATTGTTATTATTTATTTATTTTATTGCGGTAGCTGGGCACTGTATAAAGAGACAAAGTTCAGACTGTAAACTCTTTTGGGCAATGATTAAGACGAGAGACCACAGAAGATATGACAGACGGATGAGGGGAGGAGGCAACCACATGATAATAGTGAGATAATTATAAACAATATAAGAAGGTTGCAACACACCAACTTCCTAACCTTTGACAAATTTTAAAGGCATTGTGGTATCAGCATCAATGAAGACAAGGCTGTTGCAGAGAATTCTTTGCATCAGTCTTTACTGAAAAGGATGTGAGGAGATTACCGCACCTGAGCCATTTCTTTTAGGTGACAGAGCAGAGGAACGGTCCCAGATTGAAGTGTCAGTACAGGAACTTTTGGAACAAACAGATCAATTAAACAGTAATAAGTTACCAGGATTAGATGGTATTCACCCAAGAGTTCTAAAAGAACTGAGATATGAAATTGCAGAGCTAATAACCGTGGAATTATGGAATAAAACCTATCACTTAAATCAGCCTCTGTACCAGAAGACTGGAGGATAGCTAATGTAACAAGGATTTTTTAAAAAAAGACTCCAGAGGCAGTCCTAGCAATTATAGGCCAGTAAGCCTAACTTTGGTACCAGGCAAATTAATTGAAATGATGGCAAAGAACAGAATTATTAGACTACAATTTCCACAACATATTGTACTCATATATGTAAGGGAAATCATGTCTCACCAATCTATTAGAATTCTTTCTGCAAATCAACAAAAATGTGGACAACGGTGATCCAGTCGATATACTGTATTTGAACTTTCGAAAAGCCTTTGACAAGGTCCCTCACCAAAGGCTCTTAAGAAAAGTAAGTAGTAATGGGATAAGAGGAAGGTTCTCCCATGGACCGGTAATAGGCTAAGATAGTAAACAAAGGGTAGGAATAAATGGGCAGTTTTCATAATGGGAAGAGGTAAATAGTGGTGTTCCCCAAGGATCTATACTGGGACCTGTGCTATTCAACATATTTATAAATGCCACCTCACTGTTTACCCCTTTTTCCAGATCAAAGTTTGCGGATGATTCTAAATTACTCTAGATAGTAGCTGACTGTGAAGATTTTCAACAGGATTTTACTGTACTGGGTGACTGGACAACAAATGGCAGATGAAATTCAATGTTAAGTGCCTACTAGCATTCCCATGTAGATAGAAAAAGTCTTGGCTCTAGCAACATGGTGGAGAATAAGCAACAGAATCTAATTTTAAGGAAACTAATAATATACTGAGTGACAGATTGTGCATTCCTGTGTGCAGTACTGTAGATCAGCTCAAAGACTTTGGCTAGCATGCTATTTGGAAATTGGAGGGAGGTACCCTGCCTCAGCTACAAGAGAGAGAAAGAAACACACACAAACATGTGAATGGTGACAAATCTAGGAAAACATCCAAGTACTTTGTCACAATGTAAAAATAAGTTAGTGTCATATTCAGAGGTCCATAATACATACCAATAGCCCTACAGACATCTCCCTCAATAGCCATGGAAACATACATTCAACAGCCTCTGGGGGTAATCAGTTGGTAACATGTTTTTGTTACCAGCTAGTCAGCAACACATCTTGCAGAGTTTGCTACCAATGTGACATGATTTTATTGTCAGGGTTTAAAAACAGGCAAGGGACTGTTCCAAACACACAGAGGAGTTCAAGGACTCTTAATAAAGGGATATGGCAGCATGTTTCACAGTGATGTCAGCTTTTCAGTAAGGCATCAGCACAATCAAAATAGATTATTATTGTTCAAAACAAAATGGTTTTAATCTCTCAGAAATCAGAATTCCCTATCTATACAGGAAATTTGAGAATGCCCAGTAATCTTGGCATATAAAAGTGCCCGAGAGCACGCAAGAACCCATTCTTGATATGGTAGGCATACAACACAATTCTGATGCAAACAACAACAGAACAAGCTTCATGGCCAGACTGTTGCAAAGCATGGAGGCTATTAAAGTTACATAATACAAGCTAATTATTTTTTCTTCTGGATCAAATGAAGCCTTTGAGAAGATAATATTGCCTTAGAACTCCTTTAAACTCTATCAAAACACAAGACTCAACTAAACAAGAATGTAATTACTTCATTTACCACACACAGTTTCATCTGGTTTGCTGTGGATGTCTGTAGGAGGGATCTTCAATTAAAACACAGCTGACAAGGTCCCATGCATTGCAACTGAAGCTAAGCACCTAAGGATATAGAATAAAAATCAAGGCACACACAAAAGAAAACACTGTGAAGTGATTTATTCACTCTGATACATCGCATCTCTGATATGTACTGTTGGTAATCAGGCTCTGGCTAATTAAAAGTCTAAGAAAACAGGATTTTAAAGAAGATTTTGATTACCTGTATGGCCACTTCAATTTAGGAAAGTCAAAAAGCACCTTCAAGAGCATTTTTTTAAGCACAGCTTCTGAGAAGAGCTGGAAGTGAATTAAATGTCCCAGAGCAATGCAAACTATAATAAAGAATTGCTGATGCTTCAGGAGTGTTTGCAAACTGTAAGTAAGGAAACAATATCTCAGCTCAGAGAGTACTTATGAAAAGATTTTTTTGTACACAGCGTAGCCTTATTTGATTGGTTGAGGTACTGATTATTGATTAATGTCTTAGCCTGCAATGGTCAATAAAGGTTTGGTCTCGAGGGCTACAGCATCAGGAATATTATCAGTATCATTAGAATGAAAGACCCTAGAAGCACATGAGAAACAATTGCAATTTATCACAAGTCCCTTTATTAACAAATCCTCTAAACAGATAAACAATCCCACAAACACTGACGTGTAATAGAAGATAGAGAGATAGAGTTTAGAGTTTAGCAAAGAGTTTAGCCCTATGACTGGCCTCATTCCCATCTTCCATCTCCTCTGGAGGACCCTATAGTACTATCTATCTTCCAATTATAATTTGTGGTTGTCATCCTGGCATGCATTCCTCCCACAGCAGCAAGGCCGGGTAATAAGTTTTATCCTGAGGTACACATACACGTACTAAGGCTCATCCATATGAATAAGGGTTCAAACCCCTTTTCCATACTTCTACACACCACCAATTTAGGAGTGCCCAATTTTTCATAGGCTAGTTCATTAGTTCTCTTCTTGCTCATTAAACTTTACTTCAAATAGTTTCCATGGCAACCTGTGGTCAAGCTAAAATTCCCCAAGATGTAACTACCGGTCATCTTGCGATATTAACAGATACATTGTGACATACTTTCCAATCTTTTGCTGCACAGTTTCCAGAACATTAGTATTTAACACATCTTTCACTATAATCTTACACTTTACCAGTACAGGGTTCTCTCTGTCAGGCACCCCAACCTGTGTCAGGCCAGAGGCCTTCTATGGCCAAGCTACATATCTTACAAATCTAAAAAATGTAGGTCTTGCATTACAGTTTATTTTACTTATATATCTAATACACACTCATCGGCAATACATACTTATATGGTACCATTTTAACCTACAACTCAAACCTAATATATTAATCATACATTGATTATATGATTGTATATATAATTATCTACCCCATTAACACAAGTAGCCCTAGCTACTGGAGCAGTTCAGGACAGGGAGGAGCTCCTTGAAGCCAACTTTGCACCTTCACCCCATGCCACCAGGGGTCACAGCACAGAATCGAGTGAGGTATACAATCAAAGCCAATTGCAGTGTTCTTCCTAGTGGGGTATTAACACTGGCAGCCAGGGTAAAATCCAATCTAGATAAGAACATTCCAATAAAATATCCCCTTCTACTTGTGCTATCAAATAGACAAAGCTCTCTTTTCTTTCTGTCCTAAATTAGTACATATTATTGCTGCATTCCCCCTAATCTTCCTGTAGCTCCCATTTTCTTAGATATGTATAATTCATAACATTGCTGCAAGTCCAGCTAAGAAACAAATCTTGAAATGAAAAATACCCCATTTAAAAATATTTCCCCAACACCCTATCTTTCCGCTCTTTCTTACAAAGGATATGTGCCTGGAAAAATGGGCCCTTTGCCTCCAAAGCATCGGGGCTTTTACTTGGGAATAAACATGAAAGGAGAGCAGATAGAGACACACAAACACACACCTGCCTGAATCCAGTAGTGAAGTCATAATAAAAAGAAAAACAAATCCCAGTAAAATAATCAGCCTATTTTACTTGCTTTTGGTTTATACCAATGCTGAACACTTTTAAAATTTGTGTTTACTGCCATAGCCTCAGGAAATACATGTTTTGTTTCATGAGCATCCCAGGGGACTACAACCATAATGCTGTTCAAGTATCCTTCAGTACAATGTAAACAATAGAGTGTGAGACACTCAGCATATGATAGTAACACTGAGCAGTCACAATTTTAATCCTTTTAACGCTGACAAGGCTTCATAAAATCATGGATTAAGCAATATGGCTTCCTGCTTTCAGCACTGGATTAAAACAAAATAGGGCCCAGATGCACCAAAACCTCAGAACTCTTTCTTTTATATAAAGAACCATGGCCTCATACCATGCTCATCTTCAAGGATTGATACAGGAACTTCAACACCAAAACTGAAACCTTGTACCAAAGGAGAGGTCTTTTAGCTGAGGCCTCTCTCTCTCTCTCTCTCTCTCTCTCTCTCTCACTCACTCACTCTCTGTCTCTACTGTCTCTTCCTCTTTTGGTTCCTCTGATGCCAAACCCTCAGTTCTCTCTCTCCTACACACGGCACAAAATAAAAAATAAGGTTGCTTTCCAAGTAAAGTCATGGCTCACTGATCTTATTAGGAATATACTTTATTCTTTCTCAGCAGATCCTTTGGCTCCAGCATTTGAAGTGGTTTGAAATTCTCTGGCAGCTCAGGGGGGGAGACGCTGAGTAGCATGGTATTTGTTCGCTCCTCATTGCCAGTCTGACAAGCAAACAGCAGCTCATCAGAGTTCAAACATCTGGCAAACAGCTCACTGCAGCACTGAGCTGTGAGACATTAATAAAGACCAATTGTGCCGTCAAGAACATATTGAGAAGTTTCAAGTAGGAACAAAGCCAAGGGGAAATGTGCTAATTAAAAGTATCTTATATGGAGTTGTACTGGATAAAAATGACTAACTTTTACCATTCTAATCTTAAAGGCAAAGCTGTATTGCAGGATCAAATATGAACTTTGATTAGTCTAACTGGAGAGGACCAGATTCTGCCAGCCTGACTCCTGTTGAGCAGTACCTTACTCTGCAAGTATCCCACTGAATTATGGAGTGAAGTTCTATAGCCTATATTATGTAGGAAGTTAGAAGATCAATTGATGGTTATGGTCCCTCTTCTGACCATAAAATACATTAATCTGCTACAAAGAGAGCACTGAGATCTAAATACTAAGAAGTCAGCTTTGTTCATGTCTGCAGATCATCTTTGCAACTCCATCAATTAGGTATTTGTTTTCCAAAATCTTTTAGGACAGAATTAGGGAGGACAACTCAGAAAAAGAGGCATGAAAATGACACTACTTACATGTGGAATATCATATGAAACTTTTTGCGATTTTTCAGCTCTGATTTTTGCCTCCCACCTCCCAGATTTCAACTAAATTTTAATTTTCAATGAATTACTGTTGTTTGGCATCAAAAACATGAATTTTCTATGTGAAACCCATTTTTCCCAGTCAAAAATGGGACCAATTTTGTTAGACATATACACAGAACTTTTAGCAATATTTTTCACCAGGAGAGGTTTAGATTTGTGATAAATTGGTAAGGCACCATACATTCTGAGGGCTTATCTACACATTCTCCTCAATGCACACTAGTAGGGCATGAATTCTACAATGCACCAATATGTGCACACTAACTGGAGCATGTGCAGACACTGTTGGCACATACTAAAAGTTCCCTAGTGTGCCAGGTGACTGGAAATTTGTCCATATCTTATCCAATGTGTCTGAATCACTTAAAGCTGCAGATTTGGTGTGGAAAATTCATGTGGTCTTGAGATTAGTAATGGCAAATGCAGCCATCAATCTTTAGGTCACAGGTTGGACCGATTTTTTGACAGCTCAGTGGCCTGTATGTGAGGATTTGACAATTTAATGCATCTCCTAGTGCACTAGACCACACCTGCCCCTCTCCTCCCACCCCTGCTAAAGCCATGACAACTCTTAGCACTACTTGGCAATTTTAGCAGAGAGGCCAAGGACTGCAGAGGCGTGGAAAGTTAATGCCTAGGTTTAAACACATTGATAGGATAGTGTATGGAAGCTTGCACTACCAGCACTGTACCTGTTCTGAGGATAAAGAAAAGTGCTATAAATCCAACACCTTTCATTAGCACTATTTTTTTGACAATGAAAATTAAAATGAGTTGGAGAATAAGAATGTAGTTATTTTTATTCTTTGCTTGATTTTCTCTGTCTCCGTCATTTGAGGTAAGAGATATTAAATGGGGATCAAAGTTAACAAGACAGACTGAAACAAAACATTAACAGCCTAAAAGATAACGCCAAAAAAGGAGGAAAAAATGAGATGAGGGACAACATGGGGGCATAAAAATCTGTAGGCTCTAAAATGGGGGTTCTCAAACTTTTTTTTGGGCCCCCCTTTGAAATTATTTCAGGTTGTGACACCCACCTCAGAAGTGATGTGCCCCCCCACCCCCCACACCATGCCACTCTTACTTCTGCGCTGCTGCTAGTGGAGGTGCTGCCTTCAGAGATGGGCGCCTGGCCATCAGCCACCATGCTCTGGCTAACCAGCTCTGAAGGCAGCATAGAAATTAGGGTGGCAATACTGCAACACCCCCCCCCACACACACACACCCACACCTACACCCACACAATAGCCTCCTCACACCCTTTTGGGCCGGAACCCCCAGCTTGTGAAAAACTGCTCTAAAATAATGCATCAAGGTAAATTAAATTTATGAAGGGGTAGAGGTGGAAAATGGTACCTGGGAAGAAGAGAGAGGAAAAAAATTAGAGAAGAAAGAAAAGACAATTCTAGCTAAAAGGGAGAAGAGTTCAGCTGAGTCTGGTGTTCTGTGGATGGAGGTGTTTCTAAGGCAGACATGGAAAGAATTAAAAAATAAAATGGAATAAAATAATGGTGAACATGCAGTCTGAAAGTTGAGAGGGAGAAACAGGCACCATCTAAAATTCCCTCTCTGTATGCTGAATTCTCCAGTTTTCACTCTGCTAGTATTACTGTTATAAATAATCATGGTTGGAAGTTCAAGTTTCCAGCTCAGAGAAACACCCAAAACTTGAGTAGCATGAAATGAGCTGATTTGTGCATGAGTACATAACCTAACGGTCATTGTCTGTTACATACCCCATTTGCCAGTTGCCAGAAAAATCATCTGCCGGGGTTTTTTTTTTATGTGGGTCTAGAGATTTGCCTTATCACCACAGTACACTGGGATATCTAATGTTAAAAGTTTCTGTGTTCAGCTAAAGATGCAGCAGTGTTCCCACTTCTGCAATTTAAGCAATAACAGATCAAAACTGTTGAAAATACAGCAACTGTCTGCCCACCAACGTGCAAGCGGCACCACATGTGTGTGTGTGAGAGAGGGTTTGCATTACAAGGGAGGAGATGTTGGAATTTTATCAGTCTTATTATATACGTTTTCTCTCTTTTGATACTATAAGTGGCTGTTGAAGGAGGAGGGTTATGAAGTTGCCTTGTGGTTGGGGGTTGAGGTTGCCAGGGGCTTGCATTTCAAAGGTGGTAACTCTAATCTAAATGCATAAAGGAAATTAGATCAAATAACTTTTAAAAGGCAAACTGAGCAACAAGGAAGGCCCATTAACACCAGACAGCCTAATGTGGAACATTAAAGAGGACAAAAACTTTGTAGTTTACCTTCCTCCCCATGAAGATGAGTGATGCAAGAGAATTCCTCCCATCAGCTGCGCTTGAAGCTCAGAAGAGAAGTGGAGAAGGTAATAAACCCCTCTAACAAGGAGGAATGGGATCTCTATGCTGCTTAGACTCTGAGGGGCAATGTTTTCTTGGCATAAGCAAGAGTGCTTAGCCTGGGTTAGCCCTAAAGGGCATATAGAGCTTGCTTATTACAGAAGTTTGTTTTCTTTTGAAACTTGATTGAAACTTATTTGTATGTGCATGTTCACCTGCTTTAATCTTGTAAATAACACTAATTTCCTTTTCCTATATAATAATTATTTAGATAGTTTATAATAGGATTGTTTATAAGTGTTATCTTTGATATGAGAGATAAAGAGCAGTTGACCGGGGATAAATGACTTGTCCTTTGGGAATGGAAATGGTCTAATTATTTCTCTGATCCTTGATATAAGGAACCATCTTTTACAAAGGTAGGCTTACCCAAGGGGACTGCCTGTGAGTCCATGTTGAGGCTGTTACAATGCATAAGGCATTTCTGTTTGATAATTGGTTGATGAAATCTAAGTACAGAACTCACAACCAATTTTGGGTGTGTGACCCACTTCCTAACAGTCAGCACTATGGTGAAAAGAAAAGGAGTACTTGAATGCATCCAATGAAGTGAACTGTAGCTCACGAAAGCTTATGCTCAAATATATTTGTTAGTCTCTAAGGTGCCACAAGTCCTCCTTTTCTTTTTGCGAATACAGACTAACACGGCTGCTACTCTGAAACCAGCCCTATGGTAGGTACTCATGCTCTTGAGCAGGGGTGAAAGTAACTTAAAGGACTTACTGGTATGCCGGAGTCCTGAGCAGGGGCGTGGCCTCAACCAGAAGAGGTAGGGCCTTTACATCAAGATTTAAAGGCCCTGGGGCTCTGGCTGTGGCTGGGAGCCCAAGGGACTTTAAATCACCCCGGAACTACCAGCTGCAGAGGTGGCTGGGAGCCCTGGGGCTCAGGAGCAAATTAAAGGGCCCAGGGCTCCAGCCGCCGCAGAGCTCCAGGCTCTTTTTAAATCACTGCAGGAGCCCTGCCACCGCTACCCCAGGGCTCCAGCACTGGGGCTCAGGAGGCGCTTTAAAGGGCCTGGGTCTCCGCACAATGGCCCAAGCCCCTGGCCCTTTATATCACCGCAAGAGCCCTGCCGCCTCTACCTCAGGGTCTGGCAGTGGGCTCAGGCAGCGCTTTAAAGAGCCTGGGGCTCCCCGCAGTGGCAGGTGCACTGGGCCCTTTAAATCCTCACCTGAGTCCAGCTGCTGGAGACCTGGGCCCTTTAAATCCCCACCCGAGCCCGGCTGCTGGAGCTCCGGCGGCGCTTTAAAGGGCCCGGGGCTCCCTGCAGTGGCCAGAGCCCCGGGCCCTTTAAATCACTGCCTGAGCCCAGCTATGATTTAAAGGGCCTGGGGCTCTGGCTGCTGCAGGGAGCCCTGGGCCCTTTAAAGCGCTGCCCGAGCCCCGCTGCTGGAGCTCCGCTGGTGATTTAAAGGGCCCGGGGCTCCCCGCAGTGGCTGGAGCCCCAGCCCTTTAAATCACTGTTGGGAAAGCTGGTCTAGTACGGCATACCATACTGGACCGTACCAGCTTACTTTCACCTCTGCTCTTTAGCCACTGCAAGACAGCGTGAGAGCTAGTTATTCAGGTATTTCACAGAGTTCCAGGATTTTGCTTTCAGCTACATAGATGATATTTAGCAACAACTGGGAGGAACACTAAACACATGAGGAAGGTATTGAAAAGCCTCAGGGAGGCCAGCCTCACAGTCAAGGTGTCAAAGTGTATGGTGGGGACAGCGAAGAGCCTTCACCTGGGTCATAGGGTAGACCAAGGCAAAGTCCACCCAGATCCCCTGAAAGTGGAAGCTATTATGAATTGTCCCATCCCCAAAACTAAATAGGGATCAATCCTTTATAGGTCTGGCTAACTATTATTGAAAATTTCTGGGAGGATTCAGTGACAGTCACTCCTATCATAAGCCTATGCCAGAAAACAAAACCAGAAAAAGTGGTTTGGTCAGATGCCTGTCTAAAGGGTTTTGTTACAGTGAAACAAATTAGTTGGGATTGTCCTGCTTTGAGATGACCTCCTGAGGTCCCTTCCAACCCTGATATTCTATGAATCTATGATTCTATGAAACGAATTTTATCAAGGACACCCATTTTGGCCAGTACAGATTTTAAGATGTTTTAATTGTGCATTGATGCATCCAAAACAGGTCTCAAACCTGTATGGATGTAGATCAGGAATGATAACAAGAAACACACATTGAATTTCTGAGCAAAATGTCTCCCATTGAGCAGAACTACTCTGTAATAGACAAGTGTTATGCTATTGTGTGGGCTGAAAAATAGAATAATTGAATCATAGACTCATAAGACTGGAAGAGACCTTCAGAGGTCATCTAGTCCAGTCCTCTGCACTCATGGCAGGACTAAGTATTATCTAGACAAGTGGTTCCCAAACTTGTTCTGCCGCTTGTGCAGGGAAAGCCCCTGGCAGGCCGGGCCAGTTTGTTTACCTGCTGCATCCGCAGGTATAGCCGATTGTGGCTCCCAGTGGCCACGGTTCACTGCTCCAGGCCAATGGGAGCTTGTGGAAGCGGCGCAGGCCGAGGGACATACTGGCCGCTGCTTCCAGCAGCTCCCATTGGCCTGGAGCAGTGAACCACGGCCATTGGGAGCCGCAATCGGTTGAACCTGCGGACGTGGCAGGTAAACAAATAAACCCGGCACCCAGGGCTTTCCTTGCACAAGCGGTGGAACAAGTTTGGGAACCACTGATCTAGACCCTCCCTGACAGGTGTTTTGTCCTAACCTGCTCTTAAAATCTCCCAATGATGGAGATTCCACAACTTCCCTAGGCAACTTATTCCAGTGCTTACCCACCCTGACAGTTAGGAAGTTTTTCCTAATGTCCAACCTAAATGACCCTTGCTGCAATTTATGCCCATTGCTTCTTGTCTACCCTGAAAGGTTAACAAACACAATTTTTCCTTCCTCCTTGTAACAACCTTTTATGTACTTGAAAACTGTTATGTTCCTTCCTCAGTCTTCTCTTCTCCAGACTAAACAAACCCAGTTTTTTCAATCTTCCCTCAAGGTCAAGTTTCAGAGTAGCAGCCGTGTTAGTCTGTATTCGCAAAAAGAAAAGGAGTACTTGTGGCACCTTAGAGACTAACAAATTTATTTGAGCATAAGCTTTCGTGAAGTGAGCTGTAGCTCAAGTAAGCTTATGCTCAAATAAATTTGTTAGTCTCTAAGGTGCCACAAGTACTTCTTTTCTTTTTATTTTATTTTTGAATCTGTGATGTTTCTATTACATAAATGTTTTGTTTATTTTGCCCATAGGTGGTCTCTGGTGTGCAAATTGCGTGGAGTGTGTGTGCTAAAGTGAACTGATAATTGAGTGGCATATTTCATGTTTTTGGGAGTGATGAACCAAAAGGGAAATTTCTGAGTGAATGGTAAGAACTTGAGTAGATGGATTTGGGGAGACTCAGGACCAGAAGAGCTGTTGGGATTACCCTGCAAGCACTAAGTAGGCGGGTGGAAGTCTGGGTGAGACCTTTATGCTTGTGGGCTGGCTACTGGTGTCAGGGCTGTGAGCTATAGCAGTATACCATTAAGGCACTGAAGGTTACAAGGTGCGTAGTAACAGAACCCCTTACTGGTCTGGATGATCCCCAAAATGTCACAATTTGTAACCCCCTTTTTCCTTTTCAAAAGATTTTACTGTAGAAGTTGTTCTAGATACCATAGAAGTTCTCTGGTAAATTACAATTCATCATAGCTTTATGGTATTATTTCCCCCCTGGGTATTCTTAAGCTCTTATGGAGTCTGACTATATATCCTGGTTGTTTACAGTGTTTATCAACAAAAGTGGTGGCAAAATAGTCTTCTGACACATGATTCACAACATTATTGCTCTTAAAATAATGTATCTTTTCTTCTTTCTTTTCGACAAGTAGATTTTCTTCAATGCACATAAAAGGAAGTGTATGATCATAATATTGAGTGTATGGTACATGAACACTGTAGGGTGAAAGTTACTAAGTAATAGCAATTTTTTGAAATGTTGGAAGCTCAATTCTTTGTCTAAGGTTATAATAGTAATGCAGTATCTAACATTTAGTGCTCTCATTCTGAATGATCCCCCAAAATGCTTTAATAAACTATATATAAGAATATCTCCTCAATTTTTGAAGTGTAGTACAACATTCTGAGATCAATACACAAACAGAAAAAATAAAGGTACTTTAGGACAGTATGTGAAGAAGACTACAGTGTAGACCCCGGAAATCTGTGGATATCTGCTTTATATCCACGGACCATGTTTGTGGATCGCAGATGGATGCGATCCAAATTTTATATCTAGAGCCCTGCAAATCTGTGGATATCCACTTTATATCTGCAGATGCGGATATCCGTGGACCATGTTTATGGATTATGGATTTGATGTTGATACAAATTTTGTATCCATGCAGTGCACTACTACAGTGTGCAATTGAAAAGATTGGGGGAATTTCCTATCTACTACAAATGAGAGAGCCCACAAAGTGACTTCAAAGAAACCGCTACTGTGGATGCAGTCCATTATTATGAAATTGTTCCTATCTAACTCATGATAGTTAATTTTAATACATGTTTACAAGATTCTATTACTGAGCATGAATTACTATGCTGCTAGACTTTAGTTTATAAATTCAGGGAAAAACCATCCCTCCCATGAAAATAGAGGGGAAAAAACCCCAGAGGAGAACGTGGGCTATGTTATGTAATATATCTGGCCATCTTGAAACATGGGGATGTGCAGCAGAGCTATCAGTAATCTCTGATAAAGCTTTCAAAGGAATTCAAACTCACCAAAATAAGCACCTTCAGAATATGGAAAACCAAAGAAAAAGGATGAGGGGTCAATATTATTTCAGATAACTATGTGACAGGTGCCAACAGTTCTGCAGCTTGTGGGCGGGGTCCATTTGTTCAAAAACTCCATTGTTATAATACCTTTAGTTTGAGGGATTGCACAGTGAAGATCTGATAGTAACTTTGGTTAAGGGGCCAATCCTCAGCTGGTAAATCGATGTAGCTCCATTGACTTCACAACATGAGTTTTCACAGACAGTGGACAGATTGTTGGGCCAAAGTTATTTCCAAGAATAAAAGTTCCAGGATAAAACTTCCATGGGTCTTATATGTTAAGGCCCTTGGGACAGTGACCTCTCTCTCTAATTCTTTAAAAAGCACATTGCACTACAGAATTAGTTATAAATAATAACCACAGCTACAATAGACTCCTTGGCCAAAGAAACATAACTTAGGGTAGGTAGTAACAGTTCTTTAGACTAATATTATGGCCTGAATCTAATAAGACCAACCCTGCTGATAAAAAGCAAATAGGAAAGAGATTTGGGAATCCAAATCCAGGATGAAACCTGGCTTGGTTTGTGTGCAGAGTAGTCTGTTCCAGGAACATTATAAAATTTGGCTTCATTTTTATAGAAATCCAACATTTAGCAATATCAGTTTAATGTTGGAAAGTCACAAAGCTGTTTTAGATGTCTAGGTAGGGCTTCCTGCAAGTGTTGTGGGCAAGTTACCATAAGTAAATGTATTGGTCTAATGTGGTGAGCCATAAAGCAAGCTATCTGGGGATATGGCACAGGAGAGTGCACACCAGAGAAGAAATTAATTGTTGTCTCTTTTTCTCATTCGTATTTTATAACCTTTAATCTCCTACTTCATTCTGTGACTCCTGGAATGCTACATTCCTTATTCAAGCAAAAGCGTCAGATTATTTTCTTTAAATTCAGAAGTGTTGGTACTCAAAATAAAAATGATGGAGCCTGGCACTTTGAGCACGGAGTGTTAGCTCACAGGTGACTGCAGGAGCTTAGGTGCATCTTTGATGTGTCTGTGAGCAAATGGTTGAGTGCCTGTGACTGTGCTGTGATATTGTTTGAAGAAGAGCAGTTTAGGCATTTGATGTTCAGTGGGTGCAGGGGTATCATTTACTATCAGGCTGGAGAGGGGAGGAGAAGGCATTGTGTCTTCCACTCTACCCTGACTGTGCAGGGTAGAATATAATAAAAAATCATGTTCTGTATGCTGATACAACCTTGAGTCTTCCCCTTCAAATATAAAAAAACAAAAAATAATTCTACTGAAACAAAGACTGAAAAATGACAACCTTAAAAGAGTAAAAAAATTATATATTCAGGTGTCCAACACCACAAATACAAACCATTAGGGGGACCCCCTGTGATACAGAAACAGTTACAAACAGATGTGCTGCAGTATTTTTATATTACTTTCAATAGAAATATAACCAGAGCAGTATATCTTACATTTTTAATCAATTTTCCATTTTACAGCCTCATTTTCTGAAGAGGCAGAGCTGGAGTTCTGTGAAACTATCACTCCTGTAGTGCTGAATGACCTCTGGGATATTCTTTGCTGCAATAAAAGTCATAACTAGTAAATATGTCATCCTTATTTGCTATTGATTGATATGTGGCTGTTAAAAATGTTTTTATATAGATGACAATCTTGACATCGTATTAAACTGCAAACTGGCAGACAAAATATAAGTAGGCCCAAAGATAGACTGATTCACAGATGGATTCAGAACCCAGCACACAGTTGTAACATGATAGGTCCCTCAGGTCACTCCTTGACCATGTGTAGGGAGGAGAGGGTAATGACAGTTGCTACGGTCCTGGCAATTATGAATGCCCTGGATTAAATTCCATGGTGAACCCAAGACCCTGAAGGGAGAGGCTGGGAAAAATGAACTTTGAACTCTGTGCAACCATTGTGCACAGGGAAACCACATCATGCTCAGATCTCACAATTTAAGCAGTGTTGGGCATGGCCAATAATAGCATGGAGACATGCAAGGAGACATGCAAATCGAGGGGCTTTTGGAATGTGAATTACCCTCAGTACGTGGCACTCTTCCCTCTAAATTGGTATAAAATCAATGCTCAAGTATTGTGATACTAGGCACTATGCTGTGATGGGGCAGTCTTTGGGATGAGACATAAAGCAGGCTCATACCACTTACGTTCGTTAACAATCTCATGGCAAATAGAGATTTTCAAAAATATAGAATTGTTAACGCTAGTGTTCTGGCCAAATTGTAATCTGTGTATTTGTATTCTGCCAAAAAATAAAATTTCTACTGCAGGATTTTTTAAAAAGTGATTATACACTTAATTATACCAGTTTTACACTGGTATCACTTCTCTGAAATCAAGTATGTTAAACCTGCTTAAAACTAATGTAGCAGATGGGAATATTAGGGCCTCTGTTATTTAATTCCTGTGCTAAACTGTCATTTAGAGTTGCATTGAGCTGTTAAACAGCTGATTATTTCCCCTCCCCTTTACCAGTAGTGCAAGTTTTATTGGATATCCCTAATTCCACAACTCCCATGGTTTTCCTTATTGTAGAAAAGAACTCTGTTTAGTCCCACATGTTATTGCTAGCATATGAACAATGAGATAAAAACATGCTAAAACAGTGGTTCCCAAACTTGTTCCGTTGCTTGTGCAAGGAAAGCCCCTGGCGGGCCGGGCCGGTTTGTTTACCTGCCATGTCCGCAGGTTCGGCCGATGGGAGCTGCTGGAAGTGGCGGCCAGTTCGTCCCTCTGCCTATGCTGCTTCCAGCAACTCCCATTGGCTTGGAGCAGCGAACCGCGGCCAGTGGGAGCCGCGATCGGCCAACCTGCGGACATGGCAGGTAAACAAACCATCCCGGCCTGCCAGGGGCTTTCCCTGAACAAGCAGCGGAACAAGTTTGGGAGCCACTGTGCTAAAGGATTCAGCCAGTGCTACTGAAGTACACGTTATATTCTGTGTTGAAAGAGCACCTGGTGGAGAACTGATTACATCAACACTTTTCTGCCCACTGAATATTGCTGTAAAACCCAACTTTTGGCCCTAGCCTTCCCATCATATGCGAAGTTGGGAATTACTAATGCACACAAATAAATAATAATTATTATTATTAAGAAATCAAACAAAAGCTTCCTACTGAAAAAGAAGCAAAGGGAAGAATCCTCTATGGACTAAGAATCCTCTAATCCAGATTAGGCTAAACTTCTGTATTTAGAATCTGGTGATGGATACTCTCGAAATACCACAGACGACTGGAACATGAAAAGTCTAAATGCTTTCATTTTGAATGCTTGCTAACTCCATGGCTCTTTGTCACCAGTGGGTATTCATCTCTCCTCTTTGTTGACAGTCTAAGACTTATTTTTACCTGCCTTGCTTCTTTAGGAATGTTTTCAAAGGCACAAATCACAGTGAGGCCCCTAACTCCAGCTTCCACTCTCACTGTAAGTCAATGTGAGTTCAACATCTAATTGCCATTTGTGCCTTTGAAAATTATCCCCTTAAGTTATTTACGGCTATGCAAAGTGAATATAAGATGCTAAAGAATGGTTGTTTGGAAAAGAATGGTTGTTTTACACTCACTTCACACATGTTTACATGACTGAACAACATGCGCGACAGTGGAAAATCAGGTCCTAGTCTCATATGTACTCAATCCTTTAGATTATTGGACTTTCAGGGTTAGTATGTATTGAAATTATTTTTTTCTCTCCTTCAATAGGGATCATATATGAATACTATGTTAGAACTGAAAAACTTTGGATTCTTTGGGATATCTTTTAAAGAGGAATGGATCTTGCAGCTCCCTCAGAACAGTGTTTTGCCTTTGAAATAAACCTCTGCACTGCTTTTTGTAGTTGTCTAACTCCAAACGGCGGCTCTAGAAGGAATGACCTCAAAGCATGAGATGCCTAGGCACTGCCAATGCATTTTTTGTATCACTGTGCAGACACAGCCCCAGCAGGTGCATAAAATACAATGTTCCAACCCATTTCACCCTGCAAGGTAGAGTGAAGTATGTTCATTTTCACACTCTGCACTCACTGTCTGCTCTAAGCCAGAGAGTCAGAGCTCATGTGGCTGTGCAATCTTGAGTCTCTTTTATGAGCTTAGCTGGAACACTGCTGGGTATCTGTCCTTGTCAGAGCTTTTTTAATCTTGGCTTGCAAAATCAGAAGTTCTTCCCTGACTGTGAAGATGATTGCCTTACTTTAGGTAAAGTCTCAGACACCCTGAAGTATCTCGTATAGCTTCTCACAATAGCCTTTTCAGCACTCCCTTTTCACTGCTACACTTGTTGCACCATTTTAATTCTGAAGACTGGCTATTGATGTATTATTTCTTGTGATTGTTTAGCAGCCAGTCAGTCTTTTGATTCAGGTTATTCTTATATTTGATTTAGCTGCTCTGCTGTCAGAGAAGCATGTTAGTGTTTGTCACATTTTGAACCCAAGACTGGAGCAAAAAATAACTCTGCTGACAATAGGAAAAACGAACAGGAAAATTTCCACAGAGCATAATTTAAAAACAAAAAACAAAAAAAAAATACCTTTACCGGAAATATAGTTTTGAGTGAGCAGTTTGGTTTGTATGGAGGATTTGTTGCTAAGTCTTATAATGTATTTTATAGTAATTTTCTTTAGTCTGTGTTAAATTGTACCCTTTCACCATCTTCTAACCTCAAAAGTAAAGATGGGACCCAACCACAACCCCAAATTCAAACTCCCCCAAATGTCAGAGTTCCCAGATCCAAATGTTGTGGCTGTCCCTCAGTCTTTGTAATACAGTGAATCAAAATCTCACAGTCAAATGAACTCCAAATTTGGGGAGTTCTGAGTAAACATTTCACCATTTCTTTTTAATAAACCATTTAATCCCAGTTTAGAGTCCTTCTTATCCTTCACCTAGAATGCTGTGGCTCTGAAGGCTACATATATATTTAATGGTCTCCATCACAATAGTATCTGAAGGTCCCCAAACCATTTCTGGATGTCTTCTCATGGCAACTTTGTGAGGTGGGTTCATAGAACTACCTCCCCTTTACAAAGAGATTAACTGATTTTCCTGCGGTCACATGGGAATTCTGTGGCTGGTCTGGGATTTGAACCTAGATCTCCTGAGTCCCAGCTTCAACCAAAAGACCCGCCTTCCTCTCTGTTTTTATTTGTTAGTATATTTTCAGCAGTTGGCTGTAAAAACCCTAATGTAATGTAGTGGTTCTCAAACTGTGGGTCAGGACCTCAAAGTGGGTTGCAACCCCATTTTAATAGGGTCACCAAGGCTGGCTTAGACTTGTTGAGACCCAGGCCCAAGCCTGGGGCTGAAGCCAAAGCCTGGGGCCCACCATCTGGGCTGAAGCCAAAGCCCAAGTTCCAAGGCCCAGGGCTGAAGCTGAAAGCCAAGGGCTTCAGCCCTGGGTGGTGGGGCTCAGGTTACAAGCCCCCTGTTTGGGGCTGAAGCCTTTGGGCTTTGGCTTTCACCCTCCACCCCGACCCCATCTAGGGCAGTGGAGCTCGGACTGCCCTTCCCCCAGGGAAGTGGGGCTCAGATGGACTCAGGTTTAGGTCCCCGCTCCTTGGATCGTGCAGTAATTTTTGTTGTAAGAAGGGGGGCATGGTGCAATGAAGTTTGAGAATCCCTGGTCTAGAAAATGAAATTTAAACACAACAATTATTCCATTACTTCCAAGGTCCAATTAGTTGTATAGGGATATATTGAATATATTAAGAATAAAGGCTATAGGGATATGGTGGTTCATTAACAGCATAAATCATCTTATTTTATTGCAGGCTGGTCTAGAAGTGCCTTTTTAAAAATAAACATTATTTGTAATTACAAGGAAGTAGGATATCTAATATTTATTATCCAAATGCAGAAATATGATTCATACAGCTTTTAAATTTAAATTGCTTTTTTAGGCTAGAAGTTCATTTTTGGAGATCTGGAATATTGCCTTTTCACCTTTGGCACCTGATTTCAAACAAGTGTAATATCCAAACAGCCAATTCAAATTCATCATCATCACTCCCATAACTGCATTGGTCGTTGGGACACCAGCATTAATGATCAATCAACCAATTTTCTCCACCCCGATGATTGTGTCAGTGCTGGATTCTCCGCAAAGTCCATTCCTGTCCACTCTTTTATGTTGTCAGTCCATCTCTTCTTCTGTCTACCTCTTCTTCTCTTCCCCTGTACTGTCCCTTAGAGGATGATCTTGGATAGGCCAGATCTTATTTATATGGCTTTACCACTATAGCTTGCTCTTCTTCATGGTCATCAAGAGGTCTTCATGTGACCCAGCATATTGGGTGATGATGTTGTGAGCCTCTTAATCAGTAACATAGTCAAAGTAGGAGATGCCCAGGATTTTATGAAGTATCTCATCTCTACTACCTATATTTTCCATTCAAGTTCTGCCATAAGGGTCCATGTCTCGCACACATACAGAAAAATGGAAATGACCAATGCATGCAGCAGTTTCAGTTTGAATTCCAGGGAGATGTTCTTATTCCTCCAAATTGGCTTTAGCTTTGTCACTGCTGCTGTTTGCGGAGTTCTTGCCAGAATTTCTGCCTTTGATCCTACATCAGTGATGATTGCCCCCAAATACCTGAACTGTTTCACTGTCTCCAGCTCTTGTCCACCTGACAGTGATATGTTTGTTTGTCATCAGTTTGGTTTTCTCTGCACTGATTTTCATGCTGTATTTTGCAGAGGTTTCATCCAATTGTTTCACAAGGTTGGAAAGTTCATCTTCACTGTCAGTGTCATCAGCGAACTGAAGATTTGAGATTGTTCACCCCCCAATGCTGAGTACATATGTGATCTTCCAGGGCAACAGTCATTATGAGCTCCAAGAACATGTTGAACAGTGTGGGTGAAAGAAGGCAGCCTTGCTGGACTCCAACAGCGGTGTGAAACTACTCTCCTATTGTGCCATTGATGAGAACTACACTGCTGGCCTTGGCATACAGTTGTTTAATGGTGAGAATAAGCTTACGACCGACATCATACTTCTTCATGGTTGCCCAGAGAGTTTTGTGCCATACTCTGTCAAACGTCTTCTTGAAGTCAACAGAGATTTGGTAATCATAGAATCATAGAATCATAGAATATCAGGGTTGGAAGGGACCCCAGAAGGTCATCTAGTCCAACCCCCTGCTCAAAGCAGGACCAAGTCCCAGTTAAATCATCCCAGCCAGGGCTTTGTCAAGCCTGACCTTAAAAACCTCTAAGGAAGGAGATTCTACCACCTCCCTAGGTAACGCATTCCAGTGTTTCACCACCCTCTTAGTGAAAAAGTTTTTCCTAATATCCAATCTAAACCTCCCCCATTGCAACTTGAGACCATTACTCCTCGTTCTGTCATCTGCTACCATTGAGAACAGCTAGAGCCATCCTCTTTGAAACCCCCTTTCAGTAGTTGAAAGCAGCTATCAATCCCCCCCATTCTCTCTTCTGCAGACTAAACATCCCCTCTCCCTCAGCCTCTCCTCTAAGTCATGTGCTCTAGACCCCTAATCATTTTCGTTGCCTTCGTTGTACTCTTTTTCCAATTTATCCACATCCTTCCTGTAGTGTGGGGCCCAAAACTGGACACAGTACTCCGATGAGGCCTCACCAGTGTCGAATAGAGGGACGATCACTCCTCGATCTGCTCGCTATGCCCCTACTTATACAACCCAAAATGCCATTGGCCTTCTTGGCAACAAGGGCACACTGCTGACTCATATCCAGCTTCTCGTCCACTGTCCACCCCTAGGTCCTTTTCCGCAGAACTGCTGCCAGAGCCATTCGGTCCCTAGTCTGTAGCGGTGCATTGGATTCTTCCATCCTAAGTGCAGGACCCTGCATTTATCCTTATTGAACCTCATTAGATTTCTTTTGGCCCAATCCTCCAATTTGTCTAGGTCCTTCTGTATCCTATCCCTCCCCTCCAGCGTATCTACCACTCCTCCCAGTTTAGTATCATCCGCAATTTGCTGAGAGTGCAATCCACACCATCCTCCAGATCATTTATGAAGATATTGAACAAAACGGGCCCCAGGACCGACCCCTGGGCACTCCACTTGACACCGCTGCCAACTAGACATGGAGCCATTGATCACTACCCGTTGAGCCCGACAATCTAGCCAGCTTTCTACCCACCTTATAGTGCATTCATCCAGCCCATACTTCCTTAACTTGCTGACAAGAATGCTGTGGGAGACCGTGTCAAAAGCTTTGCTAAAGTCAAGAACAATACATCCACTGCTTTCCCTTCATCCACAGAACCAGTAATCTCATCATAAAAGGCGATTAGATTAGTCAGGCATGACCTTCCCTTGGTGAATCCATGCTGACTGTTCCTGATCACTTTCCTCTCCTCTAAGTGCTTCAGGATTGATTCTTTGAGGACCTGCTCCATGATTTTTCCAGGACTGAGGTTAGGCTGACCGGCCTGTAGTTCCCAGGATCCTCCTTCTTCCCTTTTTTAAAGATGGGCACTACATTAGCCTTTTTCCAGTCATCCGGGACTTCCCCCGTTCGCCACGAGTTTTCAAAGATAATGGCCAAGGGCTCTGCAATCACAGCCGCCAATTCCTTCAGCACTCTCGGATGCAATTCGTCCGGCCCCATGGACTTGTGCACGTCCAGCTTTTCTAAATAGTCCCTAACCACCTCTATCTCTACAGAGGGCTGGCCATCTCTTCCCCATTTTGTGTTGCCCAGCACAGCAGTCTGGGAGCTGACCTTGTTAGTGAAACAGAGGCAAAAAAAGCATTGAGTACATTAGCTTTTTCCACATCCTCTGTCACTAGCTTGCCTCCCTCATTCAGTAAGGGGCCCACACTTTCCTTGGCTTTCTTCTTGTTGCCAACATACCTGAAGAAACCCTTCTGTTACTCTTGACATCTCTTGCTAGCTGCAGCTCCAGGTGCGATTTGGCCCTCCTGATATCTTTCCTACATGCCCGAGCAATATTTTTATACTCGTCCCTGGTCATATGTCCAAGCTTCCACTTCTTGTAAGCTTCTTTTTTATGTTTAAGATCCGCTAGGATTTCACCATTAAGCCAAGCTGGTCGCCTGCCATATTTACTATTCTTTCGACTCATCGGGATGGTTTGTCCCTGTAACCTCAACAGGATTCCTTGAAATACAGCCAGCTCTCCTGGACTCCCTTCCCTTTCATGTTAGTCCCCCAGGGGATCCTGGCCATCTGTTCCCTGAGGGAGTCAAAGTCTGCTTTCCTGAAGTCCAGGGTCCGTATCCTGCTGCTTACCGTTCTTCCCTGCGTCAGGATCCTGAACTCAACCAACTCATGGTCACTGCCTCCCAGATTCCCATCCACTTTTGCTTCCCCCACTAATTCTACCCGGTTTGTGAGCAGCAGGTCAAGAAAAGCGCTCCCCCTAGTTGGCTCCCCTAGCACTTGCACCAGGAAATTGTCCCCTACGCTTTCCAAAAACTTCCTGGATTGTCTATGCACCGCTGTATTGCTCTCCCAGCAGATATCAGGAAAATTAAAGTCACCCATGAGAATCAGGGTCCTGCTGGTGTTTGTAAGTACTTCTCACATAGAACACGAAGGTTGAAAATCTGTTCTGTGGTACTTCTTCCAGCATGAAAGCCATCCTGTTCTTCAGCAATGGTATTCTCCGCTCGTGGCTTCAATCTGTTCAATATGACTTTCAAGTTCACCTTGCTGGGATGGCTAATTAAGTTTATGGTCCAGTAATTTTGACACAATTGCAGGTTGCCTTTCTTTGGCAGAGTGATGATTAGTGACTGTGTCCACATGGAGGACCACTCACTGGTCTGCCAGATCTTGTTGCAGATCTTGGTGAGTACAACTATTACTATTTCTCCTCCGAATTTCATCAGTTTGGCTGGTGTATTGTCAATACCTGTAGCCTTTCATTCCTGAGTGATTTCACAGCTATCTCCACTTCTTCACGTAGTTTTGGAAAGTCATCCTCCTCCTCTGTTGAATCTGGGCGGTCTAGGACACTAGGATCTCCATTTGTCTGGTGGTAGTATAGATCAGACCAGTAGTTTGTCCACCAGTTGATGATGTCCCTTTCTTCTGTAAGACTGTTCCCTTCTTTGTCTTGAATTGGAATTGAATTGCAATTTCAACACTGTAATGAATGAGGCAGCAATGGACATCCTTGGGAAACACCATAAAAAAAAACATGGGTCACAAATGAAATACTACAAATGTGTGACATTAGAAGAGAACTCAAGGGAGACAAGAACAGCACTGAGGGAATGTAAAAGTATTTCATTACAATTTTCAAAGGTGGAGTTTCATTCCTTTTCACAGAAAATGTAAAGGAATAGCAGAAGTAACTCAGGGAAAGTTTTGCTGGTACAGATCACTTGTTACTTACACCTTTTTTTATACCTTTTTTTTAAAGTCATGGGAGCACAGAGGTTGACAGGAACTGTTAAGGCCAAGAAAACTTAAGGCCTCCCATTGACTGGAGAGGCTCCCATTGACTTCACTGATCTTTGGATCAGGTCCTAAATATTCAATTTGCTGTACAGCACCATTCAAATAGCCAAAAGTTTCCAAATGTCAGTTGGAACTTATTGCATTCAGCTACTGATATTTGGGAGATTGTGTGCCAAAATGAATTCAGGGAAAGTTTCCAAGTCTCATGAAAGCATTCCAGACAATAAGTGCTTGGAGTTAGGCTGTCAGTCATGTGACCTGGGCAAATTTTATTCACATGTATCTAGTTCCATACCTACTAAAAAGAAAAAAGAACCAAATCCCCAACCCTCCTTTGTTGTGCTGCTGCCCTCACTCCACTGCCTATCCTATTATAGTTAATCATTATTATTTACGATGCCTATAATACTCAAAAGTATAGTAGGTGTTTTTCCAGTTAGCTCTGATAATACTTCTTTAATCTGAATCATCTCTTGACTGACCAGGTAACAGACCCTCCAAATCTGAATTTTGTGGGGGTTTGCTATTGCTTAATCTGTACAATTATTTCCAGAGTTCAAGTCAAAGACCAGCCTTCCTAGGGTATCATTATTGCTCAGTAAATGACATGCCTTCTTACTGAAAGCATGAGATACATTTCAGAAGAATTGTTCACATTGTGCATTATGTCTTATGAAATAATAATTGATGGCTTTGTGAAATGTCTCAGTGGAATAATTGCTTGTTTGGTGCAATATTTTCCCTGAATAATTTTTTCATTTTTTCTCTAAGTATTTGTCTTCTAATGTAATGTTTCTATAAAGATTTTCTGATTTGGCATAATTGGACCATGAGCTATGAGAGCCTTTAATTGCTGAGTCACACACTGTATTATGACAGGTTTATAACAAACTAAATTTGTTAGTCTCTAAGGTGCCACAAGTACTCCTTTTCTTTTTACACTGTATAATGCTGCTATTATTTTTAGACTGCTAGGTGGATTGGGAAAGAGCTGCTTTTTAAATTCCACTTTGAAGTACTTGATGTTTGTATTTCTCTGCTACATATATCAATATAATATTTTCCATACCATAACCAACCACTGGTTCAGCAAGTCCAGCAGCTGCCATTACCTTATGGTTCAGAGGAAGACAAAAACTAAACCAAACCAAACCCATAATACAACTGGCTTCTTAATCCCTTCAGGCCATTGCCCTGAAGCATCAGGTTTGTGAAGTCAGCACATCCCAGGTTCTGCTTGAGAAATGGTGCATCAGTAAAAGTGGACAGCTAGAAGAGACACTGATTCAGTACCTTTTCCAGGCAGATTCAGCTGGAGGGATTTCTTTGGAGTCTTGGCCAGATTTTAAAGCTTCTCACTCTGTCCTGCTGGAGCTCCCTGGTGGGGATACCCTGTGAGCAACTGCCTTCCAGAAATGCAGCTATTCCTTTGGGCACATAGGTGCAAATTGAGGGTGGGGGAGGGAATCTGCATGACCTCTGTCTTAATCGTCAAAGTGGTATAGCTACATATACTTTGCTTATTGCTTTAGTTTTGCATGTAGGGTTTTCATCTGCTTTACATATATTAGCTAATATATTGTGCTACAACTGTATTGTTTTATTAAGGCAGCCATATTTCTATGTTCTCACAAGTACATTTCTTTTAAATATTTTTTTAATGTTACTATGAACTGAAGGGCTTAATGGGTTTCCTTTGTACAAAACTAAAACTCCTTCAATTTGGCAGTGGAGATATATGGAATTATATCCACAGTGACTGGATGATCATTAAATCCTGAAAGATTTGGCACACAGTGCAACAATTGTTTATTTATAAATTGTATTAGGCACCTTTAGAGAATGCATGTTTTAGGGATAGCTAAAACAGGCCAAAAAAACCCTAGTGTAACCTAGATTTAGCAGAATCCTTATTTATAAATGGTTAGGAGTTAGTTTTTCCTTGTACAATACTCCCAGTAAGTAATCTGCATAGTGCAGGCTCTCTTTTCTTTTTATTTATTTCCATTGTACCCAAAAACGACTTTCCTGACATCAGATGGGCCCAAGTGGTAGAGAATCTGGCAACATAATTATAATATAAGTCAACATATTCACAAAGAAATAATTTAGTAAATCATTTGTGAAAAATCATTGCCAGGATTATTTTCTAGCCATTGCAGTTCAGTGACATGTCAGAGTGAAGATGTCATGGGATTCAGATTCAGATAAAATTATTTCACCCTAAAGTTTGTCAGAATGCAATGGTGGGTCAAATCCTGGTTCCATTGATTTCAGTGAGACCAAAATTTAACTCTCACAGGATACAATTTTCTTTGAGTACTTTGGCATTTCTCTTAACATTCCATCTGAAGCAAATAAATGATAAATAACAACAATAAAATGAAATGATGAGAAGAAATTTAAAGTAATGAAAAACATAGATGACTGAATATTGAACCCCATAAAAGTTCAGTCTTTATTTTATCCATGCCAGTTTTTCCATCTTTACTGCAATATGAAAACAACAATAAGCAATGATGTCTAACACACCTATAAATGTGGCAAAACACACCTCCAGTGCTGTCCAGGAACCTCATTGTTAGGGCAGTGACATTCCAATTGAACATCATGCTTACAGGAATGCCGTTAAGTTCCAGATGTGAAGATCACAACTGTACTTCTCTTAATCTACATTTAATTTTCCTGACACAAAGGTAGTAGGGAGTAGAATTGCTTTTATGTAAGAATATCATCCATCAGCCTTATTAATTAGTCACTTTGTCACAATCTTAGATAGTAGTGC
This sequence comes from Dermochelys coriacea, assembly GCF_009764565.3. NCBI lineage: Eukaryota > Metazoa > Chordata > Testudines > Dermochelyidae > Dermochelys > Dermochelys coriacea. Next base: position 48,170,853 of record NC_050073.1, read on the forward strand.
CAGAAAAATTCCCTGGGGACATGCAGTCTGACAATTCTCCATTTTGAATGCATGCTCACTATGTCATTCCTTCTAACTTGTATGCTCACCAGAAGCATGGATTTTGAGATTGGTACTATAGTTTTGCAATATGGGCTTGATCTAAAGTCCACTGAAGACAACAGGCATCTCTCCATTGACACCAATGGGCTTTGGAACAGGCCCTATGGGCAGAGTTATTACAAAAAATAATCTGTGACTATCCAGAATTTCACAGTCATCAATAGGGATATATTCCTTCTGCACAAGTGCAGGTTTCTATCACTTGGCAGCTAAAGCAGAATTTCCTTTATCAACCTCAAATTGTGGTTTAAACAGCTCTCAAATTCCTTCCAACAGAGGGCAGTAGGGATTCATACACCTTCTCCAGTACTATATCCTGAATTTTGGTCAAACCTAAAGGTTGGAAGTTTTTGTGATAACCTCAAGCTAGGATGTGAGCTTATGTAGCACCGTTTTGCTGTGTGGTGATGGATATAAGGTCAGAATTTAATTCTCTGCCCCAGCTAAAAGTCCACTATGTCCACATGAATGCAGGCCTTAATGGTTCAAGAGGAGGAATCTAAATTTGGGATTAAAATGTGGACCTTCATCTGGGCTGTGCATGTCCCTGTCATAAATTGACTGGAGCCCTCCAGTTCCAACATACATCAATAACAAAGAGACAGGATCTCAGAGTGACCTGTTTCTCATGTCCAAACAATGCTACAATTCAAAATTAAGGAGATCATGTTTTCAATCCACTTTAACAACTTGAATATATTGGACATCTGACATAAAGCTGAATTCTCCTTGAATATCTTCATCATGAGGTTTTTTTTTGTTTTTGTTTACAGCTATTGAAAAATCCTTCTAATTGTATTTTCAAATGAAAGCTGGTCTTCTGTGCTGGAAGCTGCATTGTTACTTTAAAAATGCTATTATTAGTCTTTTTATTATTATTTCAAAGCTATTTCTTTGCCCTTTATTCCCTTACCCATAAATTAAACTTGACAGAAGTTTTGGTCTGATGATAATTTAACTAAGGGCTTCGTGAGGAAAAAAAACAAATGCCAGATTTGTGCAGATACCATGGAAGAACATTTTGTAGCTAATTACATCAGCTTCCTTCTGTGCAGGTGTGCAGCCTAGGGGAGCACCAAAGGGTGAAAGGAGCGCTGCAAACAGGGCTGAGTCAGATGGGAAAGCAAAATGTGCAAGCATTCAAAAGCTGGGCTAAAGAAAGTAATACAATGAAACCAGTGTGAAGGATTCCACTCAACTAGGCATCTTCCTGTTCCAAGAGGCCTTTTTAAAGTACCTCCTTAATATCCAGTATGAATATGACCAACCCTAATTACACTATAAACTCTTCAGGTCAGGGATCATGACATCCACTGCTGAACGCATACTAGAGAAGAGGAGAGTTGTGCATAAATTCTGCACCTACGTTTCAGAGTGTTTTTGGCTATATCTTCTACCCTAGAACTTTCAAAAACAGTTCTCAAAGGCTCACAATAATTCTATTTTTGGGGGGATTCTCATGTTTCCCTAACTCCATCTCTGCCTTCACAAATAAGAGGGTCAGTAATATTTAGTATTGTCACAGTTACTTTACTGGGATAGTGTAAAAAAGAAAAGTAGTACTTGTGGCACCTTAGAGACTAACAAATTTATTTGAGCATAAGCTTTCATGAGCTACAGGTCACTTCATCGGATGCATGCAGTGGCAAATACAGTGGGGAGATTTTATATATACAGAGAACATGAAACACCCATTGTTTCATGTTCTCTGTGTATATAAAATCTCCCCACTGTATTTTCCACTGCATGCATCCGATGAAGTGAGCTGTAGCTCATGAAAGTTTATGCTCAAATAAATTTGTTAGTCTCTAAGGTGCCACAAGTCCTCCTTTTCTTTTTGCGGATAAAGACTAACACGGCTGCTACTCTGAAACCTGGGGTAGTATAGTAATGATTTGGACCCAATCCAGTTGCCAGCAAAGTCAATGGAAAGATTCCCATACACTTCTATGGACATTACATCAGGTCCTTGGTGTTCAGCAAGACAGAACAGCACCCAGAATGTCCTTGTTGATGTGATAGCATTTTGGAACAAAAAGGGAAAGCAGGCGGCAGATTAGATTTGGGGATAAAAAGGCTAAAAGCACAAAAAGAGACAAAACAAAAATAATCCCAAACTCTTTGCAGCCTGAAAAAAGATAGTGACCTGGGGCATTCTGCTGAGGTACATACATTTTTAAATGGTTTAGACAATGTCATCACAAATTACTATTTCCAGCCTCACAAAGTCCATCTTCTAAAGAGGATTATGAGATTACAGTTTTAAGAGCATAACAAGAATGGGTTAAATCTCAGCTAGTTCCTGTTCCCTTTACCGTCATTGTCTCAAGGCGGGATTAACATTGTGCCATTTTCTGTTTTCATTTAGCCTTGTTTTGAGATTGGGATGTCATTTTAATGTCCCAGGGAGTTCTCATGGCCATGCTGTGAATTTTGACTTCTCCAACCATTTATGATAGGTTAGCCGTACACTGCCCTCTCCTGTCTATCTAGATATATAGTTTAGATATGTATATTGCTGCATTTACCATAGTATCTGAGCACCTTATACTCTTTAATTTCCCTATGCTCACAACACCCTCGGAAGGCAGAGAAGTGCTATTATCCCTGTTTACAGATCAGGAACTGAGGTTTAGAATCGTAAGGCCCAGATTTCTAAAAGTATTTAGACATTGCAACACTGAGTGGAGTACCACCTAAATACCTTTAAAAATCTGGGCCTTTGCCTGTCTGTGCCTTAGTTCCTCATCTGTAAATGGGGATAACTTCACTTCCCTACCTCACAGCTGGCATAGTGAGGATATGTTTCAGAGTAGCAGCCGTGTTAGTCTGTATTCGCAAAAAGAAAAGGAGTACTTGTGGCACCTTAGAGACTAACAAATTTAGCATAAGCTTTCGTGAGCTACAGCTCACTTCATCGGATGCATTTGGTGGAAAAAACAGAGGAGAGATTTATATACACACACACAGAGAACATGAAACAATGGGTTTATCATACACACTGTAAGGAGAGTGATCACTTAAGATAAGCCATCACAGCACAGACACACCCCTGGAGCCCCGACCTGGGTTATTCTATCTGCTACCCAAGATCCATAAACCTGGAAATCCTGGACGCCCCATCATCTCAGGCATTGGCACCCTGACAGCAGGATTGTCTGGCTATGTAGACTCCCTCCTCAGGCCCTTCGTTACCAGCACTCCCAGCTATCTTCGAGACACCACCGATTTCCTGAGGAAACTACAGTCCATTGGTGATCTTCCTAAAAACACCATCCTAGCCAATATGGATGTAGAAGCCCTCTACACCAACATTCCACACAAAGATGGACTACAAGCCGTCAGGAACAGTATCCCCGATACTGTCACGGCTAACCTGGTGGCAGAACTTTATGACTTTGTCCTGACCCATAACTATTTCACATTTGGTGACAATACCTTCAAATCAGCGGCACTGCGATGGGTACCCGCATGGCCCTACAGTATGCCAACATTTTTATGGCTGACTTAGAACAACGCTTCCTCAGCTCTCGTCCCCTAATGCCCCTACTCTACTTGCGCTACATTGATGACATCTTCATCATCTGGACCCATGGAAAAGAAGCTCTTGAGGAATTCCACCATGATTTCAACAATTTCCATCCCACCATCAACCTCAGCCTGGACCAGTCCACCACAGAGATCCACTTCCTGGACACTACGGTGCTAATAAGCGATGGTCACATAAACACCACCCTATATCGGAAACCTATTGACCGCTATTCCTACCTACATGCCTCTAGCTTTCATCCAGATCATACCACTCGATCCATTGTCTACAGCCAAGCGCTACGATATAACCGCATTTGCTCCAACCCCTCAGACAGAGACAAACACCTACAAGATCTCTAACATGCCTACAACTACAATCCACCTGCTGAAGTGAAGAAACAGATTGACAGAGCCAGAAGAGTACCCAGAAGTCACCTACTACAGGACAGGCCCAACAAAGAAAACAACAGAACGCCACTAGCCATCACCTTCAGCCCCCAACTAAAACCTCTCCAACGCATCATCAAGGATCTACAACCTATCCTGAAGGACGAGCCATCGCTCTCTCAGATCTTGGGAGATAGACCAGTCCTTGCTTACAGACAGCCCCCCAATCTGAAGCAAATACTCACCAGCAACCACACCCACACAACAGAACCACTAACCCAGGAACCTATCCTTGCAACAAAGCCCGTTGCCAACTCTGTCCACATATCTATTCAGGGGATACCATCATAGGGCCTAATCACATCAGCCACACTATCAGAGGCTCGTTCACCTGCGCATCTACCAATGTGATATATGCCATCATGTGCCAGCAATGCCCCTCTGCCATGTACATTGGCCAAACTGGACAGTCTCTACGTAAAGAATGAATGGACACAAATCAGACGTCAAGAATTATAACATTCAAAAACGAGTTGGAGAACACTTCAATCTCTCTGGTCACTCGATCACAGACCTAAGAGTGGCTATACTTCAACAAAAAAGCTTCAAAAACAGACTCCAACGAGAGACTGCTGAATTGGAATTAATTTGCAAACTGGATACAATTAACTTAGGCTTGAATAGAGACTGGGAATGGATGAGTCATTACACAAAGTAAAACTATTTCCCCATGGTATTTCTCCCCCCCCACCCCACCCCCCACTGTTCCTCTGATTTTCTTGTTAACTGCTGGAATTAGCCTACCTGCTTGTCACCATGGAAGGTTTTCCTCCTTTCCCCCCCCTGCTGTGGGTGATGGCTTATCTTAAGTGATCACTCTCCTTACAGTGTGTATGATAAACCATTGTTTCATGTTCTCTGTGTGTGTGTGTATATAAATCTCTCCTCTGTTTTTTCCACCAAATGCATCCGATGAAGTGAGCTGTAGCTCACGAAAGCTTATGCTCTAATAAATTTGTTAGTCTCTAAGGTGCCACAAGTACTCCTTTTCTTTTTATAGTGAGGATAGTTACATTAAAAATTGTGAGGTGTTCAGATATGATGGAAAATAGAGCTATATAAGTCCTGCTGACTTTCAATAAGAATTAGGCTCCTAAATTCTTAAGTCAGTTTTGGCAATGAGACTTGTGCCAATTTTTTAAAAGGTATTTAGGTGCCTAACTGCCCATGATTTCAATGGGAGTTAATGGACTGAAAATCTGGCCCTTAGGATACTAAGGCAGGTAGGCATTGCAATGCTTAACAGAACAATGCCTAAATATCTTCAAACATATGGGCCTAAGTGACTTTTCAAAGGTCACACAAGGGGCCTGAGGCAGAGCAGGGAATAGAAACCAGGTTTCTTGAGGCTCCAGCTAGCACCCTAACTGCTGGACCATCCTTATTCTCTCCCTCCTTTAAACCCCTGAAGCTGCAGTGATGATGTTGGTATTACCAGACAATTAAACTATCAAACACTGAAAGGCCAAAGAAGGACATCTCATTGATATATTCCACCCAAGGTATAAAGGCTTTTACATTCTGATGTCTCATTTAATGACAAAGATTACAAGGGGAATACAAAATGACCCCCATGCATTAATCCATCCTTGGGATAAGAGATGAGACAGGACTAATGGTATCAATTTCTCCGACTCTCATTACACTCCAAAGATTGCAATCTCAGGGCCCTTTGTGGCTGCTCATACTGTGCCTAGCTATTGGAGAGTGGAACACGGAGCCCTAAATGGAAACTGAAAGACAAATGAATTCAGAACAGACTGTCGGAAGCAGTTTTTCTTGCAAAAAGAATAATACAAATGTGTGTTACACTGCAACAGGTTACTGAAACAAAAATTCAAATAACTAGCTAGATGACATCCCAAGAGAAATACAATACTTAGAACAAACTTGATGGGGGGAAAAGATTTCATAAGTCCTGTAAAAAATTCCTTCCAATAAAGAACAGGAAAACTAAACCCACAAATTACTCAAAACTTGTCAGAACCAAGCACTGGAGAATCCTGGGGGGACTCTCTAGGCTGGTGGACAAGAGCACCTGATCTAATAGGTCTTTTCTATCTCTAATGTATTAGTCTAGAGTTATAACTTGATATTTGTAGGCAATGAAAGCTCTGCCTTCTTGGATTCACCACAAAAAATTTCTGGTGTCTTTTAGAGAGAGAGCGCAGCAGTGTATCCCTGCTTCCTGGAAAAGAAAGGAAGGGTGTGGAGGTGTTTTTCTTTTGTTGGTGAAAAGGCACTCTGAATGAATAAAACTTAAGTGACAAGATACTCAGCAGGGGCTTAGGAGCACTTAGTACAGCTGACAAAGTGGTCCAACACTGCACTTTGTACTTCTCTGATCTTGGGCTGTCCATGCTGTAGGTCAGTCCCCATTAGAGCAGCCTGATACCTGTTTTTATTCATATCAGCTGCCTATTGAACTCTCAGATCATTTGAACACCTGGGGATTGCCAGGCATGAGGGAGATCCAGGCATGTCCTCTTTCTCCATCCCCTGAGATGGGAGATAGAGAATGGCTCCCCTCCCCAGGGATCACTGCCCATGCAAAAGCACCAAGTGTTGCTTCATAGCTAATAGCTGCTATTCTTATGGGTGGGGGAGATAGAGACAGGGGGCAGGATGGAGACAGGTGGGAAACAAGTTAAGAACAAGATGGGCTGCTTACAGTGCCATGGTCAGGGACAAAAATAGAAATTATATGTGTTTTACCCATGCATACACATGTACCCACTGGTCAATTACAAATACAAGCACATACACTTACATGCTCACCCATGCATCAGATATAACATTTCCACTCTGTGAACAGAGACAAGTAAAAAAGGAAGTGAGGACAACCCCCAAAGGTAAGTGAGGAGAACACACACTTAGCTCAGGGGCACTGTATGTTAGGAGAATCCTCAGGAATGGTAGACTGGGCTAGGAGAATCCCAAGCAGCAAATATAACCCATGGGCTTTATTCACCACAAACATCGTCGGCCATGGCTGGCAGTGCTATGGGAAGCATCAGCAAGAGCAAGAATAGCTCTGGGGCAAAGTGAGAGCTTTAAACACTAGGAGTCATGTCTTGAGTAATGAGTGGGCCATGAATGGCAGTAGTAAGACCAACAGCTGTACACAGTATTTTTAATGGTAAACTACTGCAATTCATAAGACTTACATGGCTATACCAAGTCTGTGGTAATGACAAACCAGGTTCCCCCAGGGCAACTGCTGTTACTAATTTATCTCCAGAGTTGCTTGGGTGCTAATTATACTACTTTCACAGATATTCATCTCTTATCCTGTTGCCACAGAAATCTTCTGCCCTGCACATTTTTTTGGCACATTCATTCTGAACAATATTTTGTCTTGTTTTTGTATCCCCTTTGTTTTGATTGTGCTTGGGTTGGGCAGAAAATGCCTGTGTTTCAAGTGGAAAGAATTTATTTTCGCTCCAGCCACAGGGACTCACTCACCTACTGTACACCAAAAAGAAAAGGAGTAGTGAACTGTAGCTCACGAAAGCTTACGTTCAAATAAATTTGTTAGTCTCTAAGGTGCCACAAGTACTCCTTTCTTTTGCGAATACAGACTAACACGACTGCTACTCTGAACCTGACTACTGTACTCAGTTGCTGTTGAGTGGCAAAAGTGGCAGAGCCCTAAAGGAACCTGTTGCAGGTCCCTGATCTTAGGAGTTAGTGCAGGGCTTCTGCAGAACTGCTCTTAGCAATGCCTCACCTTCAGTGGGGCCCCTTTGGAACTGGGAAGGGGTTGGTGTAGGGCAGCCATATCAGCTTTACATCAATTCGGTGATTCCTTCTATACCAGGGAGGGTGTTTATACTAGCTTTATGGCAACACAAAAGGAGTTGTATGGAGGCTCAGGAATGAGTTTGTGGTGTACAGAACATTTTAGATTTAGAGATAATATTAGAAATAAACATATTTTTAGATGCACAAGGTATATTTCACCTTTTATTTAAGGATTTCAAAGCATTTTGCCAACATTATTTAGGCATCACAATAGTCCTTGTGAAATACTAGCATTGTATCCCACTTTATTCATTTTAATCGGTAACTAGGGGATAGAGAAACTAAGAGATTCCCCAACTTGCTACACATGTAGAACAAAATTCAGGAACCCTGATCCATGTCCTGTAATTATATCTTATATGCAATAATCCATACATGCTCAAACAAGTATTACACTGGGTCATTCTGCAGAAGGCTTTCAATTGTAGATTACATATTCTGAAATATATGGCTTTTGTTTGCAGAATGTCTCATACGAAGGATTAATTACATACAGAATGCAGGAAGAGGTTGCAATGCTAAAAAAGTTTTTGAGTGGATGGATTGAGATACTGAAAAAGATTGACTAGGTTCTTGTGGCTCTTTGGAAATGAGACAGCGGCCAGAGAGGGAAGTGACAATGGGTCAGGAATGAATGGGAAATGAAGTCACTGAGGATGTGAAAAGAGCTGAAGCATTACATGAATACTTTACAGGCAAGAACACTAAAAGATGTGCCAATTGAAACTGTCTGTTGTATCCACTATCATGGATGACTTCAGAGCTAGTGAGGCAGAGATATTGAATAAGTTAAGGGAAGTCGAAACAACAAATCATCCACACTGTGTGCAACTGGTCCAAACATCTAAGGAGACTGGATCAAAAAATGGCCCGGGGAGGCTATTACTCAGTAATCACCCACGACATGCCAGATTCACAATGAAAGAGTGAAGATGTCATGGATTAAATGGACATACAAAACTTAACTATCATCTCCTGACTAAAGGGAGTCCATCCAAGTCAGGTCTGAAACTTGTATTGACTCTGTGAGTAACCAGAGGACTTCCGTCATTCTTTTAGCCCAGAATCTTACTTGAGTTTACAGTTCATATGCTTACACAAAACAAACAATAATTATAAATGTGTCCCCTTCGAGTAGCAAGCATCTCAAGTGCTTTACAAATTATAATTAACTAAGCTTACAACACCCCTATGGCTAAGGCCATCAGCAGTATTACCCCTATTTAATAGATGGGGAAACAGAGGTAAAGAACGTGTATGTTTCTTGCTCAAGTCTAACAATGAGTTAGTGGCAGAGTCAAGGAATAAACACAGGAGTTCCAGTGCTAGTCCCTGCTCTAGGCAGTAGCCACACTGCCTTGGACTAATTGCTGTGCACAGCTACGATGTTAGATTCTTATCACCAGTAACACTTCACTAATATATGTATTTTCCTAAGGAAAAAAAACCCTGCATGTTTTTGCTGTTCATAACATCTCTCTCTGACTAAGAACAAGTTGATGACCAGTTCGCCATCCATGTAGTAAGTTTCAGTGTCCAATTAATGTAGTTGAAAGCATGGCAACTGAGGTCAGGTTAGTGCATTTCTAGTTCTTTTTTCCATTTCATCTGTGCATGTGCAATAATAAAACAAACTATCATTATCAAATGCCCATGGTACATCATCATGTCATCTAGGGGTTTATGTCTTAGTAAATCCAGAAAGATCATTGTCAATTTTAAGATATATGAAAGTAAATGAAGAACCATATCACTTCAGTGGCTGCTGGCTGAAATACAATACAATGGGAAATGGGATTTTGGACAACACAGAGGAGGATATCACATCGCACCACTCTATACAGCAGGGATTTACTCTCATTCTTAATGGCTAGCACCTGATGGGTTGAATCTGCTCACAAAGTGGGTAATTGGAAACTTTATTCTCTCTCATACAGGCCTTAATCCTGTAGCCTTTATTCACATCAATAGGATCACCAATGTGAGTAAGAATAGACCATAAATGACTTGTGCTCAAGACAGAAACTCATAGTATGAGGAGAAGGATTTCTTTGTGTGTACGCATGTATAAAAAGGAGCAGACAATTCTCACACAGCTAAATAGTTTCTATAAGTCATTACTGAACATTTGCAATGATTAGTAGCTGTTACTTCCTTAGTGTCTATTGTGAAACCTCACCTTAGAAAGAAATTTTGTGATAAAGGAAGTGATTGGGTTGCTGCTAACTGCAGCAAGTAAAACTGGTCAGAATTGTGCTAAAAATCAAAATATAATATTTTTCTTTTGTTAAAATATTGCAGAAATTTTAGGCTGATTAAACTTTTTGTTAATAAAAAAATTAGGTTTTGTTTTTCCCCTCATCTTTTTTCCACTGAACCAAAAAACTTGTTTTGATCAAGAAACTGAAAAATTTGCTCCAAAACTAAAATTTGAAAAAAAAATCAGTAAAAAAAAGCCACCATTTTTCATTAAAAGATGTTTCCATTATTTTTTTTTGTCCAGATCTGCTGACAAATGATCCCCAAAGGCTTGTGACTTCTATTCATGATATCATCCAGAAGTTTGAATATGTTCCTGACTATTCTCCAGAGCATCTGAATTTCTGCAATCTGCAAAGCTAAGATGAAAATCTCCAGTGAAGAGGCTCATGTGAGATTCTTTCCACCTTTCTGCTTGGGCCTGTCAGGAGAGCCACAGCTGAACCAGACCCTGCTCATTGCCTTCTACTGATTCAGCTAATGAGCCTGGTCTCTGGATTGGCTGAAGATTCCAGAAGGTACAGACCTTTCAGCAGCACTAAGTCCCTGGCTGCTCAACAGTATTCCAGGCCCAGAGTTGCATTTCTGATCCACTTCCTGTTTCTTGCTCCTGTTCTCAACAACCTCTTCACTCTGGCCCTCGCTCCTTCCTCCAGCTCATTATTACCACTTTTGGTCTCCTTATCTGTGCTCCCAGTTCTTGATTCCTGCTTCTGGCTTCTGCCCCTGCTCCAGCTGATACTCTGTTTCTGACCTCCTACTCCTGGCTCCTGGTCCCAGCTCACTCTGTAGATTTTATATTTGGCTTCTGATACCAGCTCTGACCCTTGACTCCTAGTTCCTGGTCCTCTACTCTAGCTTGTGTCCTGGACTTGGTAATTCAGCTACTGATTTGGGATTCTGGCCACTAGGCCCAGTTCCAAACATAAGAACAACTTCTCACCCTGCTCATTAGGCAAGGCCACCCATGGCCAGTCCATAACAGGGACATAAATCCTATGTTGAGATCTTCCCTTGTGATATTTCAGCCTGTTTACTCTGCAAGCTGGACTACAAAAATGCACAGTCAGTACAAAAAGAACACTCATGAACCCAAGAAAGTTTCAGTCCAAGGTTAGGTGTAGGTTCAGTTTTATTCTTATTTTAGTTGTCCCCAATAAAAATCTACTTTCAAACCTTTATGTATGAACTGAAGGAAGAATAAGAAATCACAAAGTGATTAAGTGTGGATATTCACATCATTGTCAAAATTTATTTGCATTACCATAGTGCTTAAAGACCCCAAAGAGATGAGAGCCCCATTGTGATAGGTGCTGTTCAGATATATAGTAGAAGACAGCCATTGCCTGAAAGAATTTACAGTCTTGGGTAAAGGCAAGATGCACAAGTAGATGAAACAACAAAAGGATGTGTAGGGGTGTTTTTGCATAAAATAGTTGTCTGTCCAGTTTGTAAGCAGACTATAACACTTTTTATAACTTAGGTTGCAATTAGTCAGCAATTAATCAGCAGTACTTTAGCAAAGTTCTGTGTGTGGATGAAAGCTGTCCATTTCTTATATTTCAAAGACTCATTTGGCTCTCCAACTTATTGCGCTGATAGCACAACATGTGGTCTCACTCTCTTCAATGGGATGAATTGAAAAGACTATCTTAGATATTCCTTTGCTTTCCCAGCAATTTAGTGGGTTAATTCCTGAAAGTTAATGTGTTCTCCCCATCATTAACTATTATTTCATTTTATTTTACCATAGAAATCGCTATAAACAGAACTCAATGGTTCTAGGTGGGCTGTATAAGTCTATCCCCTGTAATTTTGCCTCTGCTGAGGTCTTTACTCTTCAAGTGAGGGATCTCTAAAAGATAACTGCTGAATATTTCTATACAGCAATATTTAGGGATCAAAATTAATCACACAGGATTTTATGGAAAAAATGCTGCTTCCTCCAGAAAGAACTATAACATTGTTAATCTGATTTGCTCTCTGGATTTAAAGAAATTGCACATGGAGAGAGCAATTCTAGCCATTTATAATATTTTCAAAGAGAAGCAGCTTATTCTAGTAGCTCTCATTTTTCATATGGCTCTTTCTAATGCTGCTTACTCAGACACTGAATCCTTTAAGTCTGTAAAATGCCAGCTGCCAGTCCTTTTACCACCCCATTCCCAGGAAGAATTTCATCCACTATGGAGTTCAGTTTGTAAACTGTTGAAAAAAATTGAAAGAAAAACTGAGGTGTTTTTGCTCTTTCTAGAAACCATATACCTGTGTATTGCAGTATAAAGGTTTTATCCACATGACCTTGGGGTGACACACTGTTATGGTTGTTATCAGATTGATGGGTTTGGAATAAACTGCATTATTCACAAATAGCAAAGCCACAAATGAAGTATGCAGTTCAGCCCAAACAAGTGTTGATAAACCCATTATATCACACCTCATTATTGTTGTTGTTTAATTGTATTATGGTACCTTCTACAGGCTTCAGTAGAGATTAAGTCCCCAGTGTCCTAGGCACTGTACAAACACATGCTAAGAGTGAGTTCCTGCCCCAGATAGCATACAATCTAAATAAATAAAACACCCAAAGGGAAAGGAAGCATCATCTTCCTCATATTATAAATGGGGAAACTGAGGTACAGGGTTTTTTTAAGGGTGGGATTCAGAAAGATAAGTAGGCGCCTAACTCCCATTAAAATCAGTGAGTAAGTTGCCTAAATACCTTTGTGAAGTTCACCCTAAGTGACTTGCCAAGGTGACACACAGCCAGGGCCAGATTTCTAATTAGGCACAGTGGGTACATGCCTACGGGCTCTGGCATTCTAGGGTGCCTCACCGCTCTAAAACTGTGTGCAACACAGAGATCAGCTGTAGATGGGGAGGGGGGCACTGAAGGTGCTGTGTCTAGGGGCATAAAAATCCAGCCCTGCACATAGCTAGAATGTCAGAACCACAGTCAAGTTTCTTATGCCTTCACTAAGCTACATATTTTACAGAAAAGCTTTTTTATAAATATTTTAGAGTTTAATTGATCTTATGTTTAAATTTTATGTCCCTCTGTCTGTACAGCAAGAAGCCTTGTTACCAATTATTCCCACTGTATGGTCTTCAAAAAGAGAGAGAGAAAACAGATACAGTCTTAGAAAGCTCTCTCCCACAATACCTTGTATATGGTTTGGTATCTCAGGTTCTTCCTGCTGTGTGTTGCACTGGAAAGTTAGGAACCATCCTTTTACAATGCTTTATGGCACCCAACTTCTAGCCCAAATAGGCTACTAGATACTGACACTAAAACTCTCAATGGTGAGGGACTGAATAGTGGCTGTCCTTGTTCTCAGACCCATGATTTATTTTTTGGAGGCGGGTGGGGAATGGGGTTGAAGGATGAGGGAGAAAATTCCACATGGGGAAAAGTATATATTTATCTTAAAACGGGGAGAGGGGAGTTTTTGGAAGGTCCTTGGAGGTCTAGAATATTGGAAATAGTCCTGTTAGATCCTGTTAGTGGTCAAAGATCCACGAGAAGGGCAGTGTATTACACAGCTCTTCAAATTACTATACATGGATATTACTTCTTTATATGTGGTGTATACGCATACTATGTGCTCACACAGATTTTTTTTCTGTGTGATCCCTTTTGCCTTACTGGGTTAAACATCAACTGCATCTAACACTAACAACAGATGGCCAGATTCTCAGCTTTGCTGAGATCCAGTTAATACAGGGAAGTAGGGTTTTGGGGGCCACCATTACATCTCCACGATCCTGAAGGCCAATCTGTGCCAGTCCCAAGGGACCATATGTGTCAGCTGGGAATGGCAGAACATAGCTGCACTCTGCTGCTGCCCCCACAACATCCCCTACACAGGATCCAGGGAGAAAAAAAGTAGTTGATGTAGGCACACAGTAGATCAACTAACACCCATCACCCTCCCACCAGCTACTGACAGATCCTGGCTACCTTGTGCCCCTTAAGTAGTACAAACCAACTAATTAGGGAGAAGAAAATCTGGGACAGAATGTATAGGGTTGAAAACTCAGCCAACCACCTCCCATCCAACCTCCTTACAAATGCATGTACACGCACATCAAATATCATTTCCCTGTCTTTGTTTGTCCTACAGTTACCTTAAGTTGTATAAAAAAGACAAAAACAAAAGATGTAATATTGAAGATTTTAATTCCCTTCCTAAAGTCTGTATTATCCCAGTTTCAAAATCAGGAATATATCACAGTGGTTGGGTAGATCGATTCAGTTATTAAATTCAACTATCATCTCAAAATGAGAGCCCTAGCTAATGGGGGTGGGGGGAGGGGTGTTGCTCACTTTTGTTCCAAGTAGTAATTAATTATAAAAATCCATCAGTGAAGATTTTTTGTCTGAATGCTGCTTTTCCCAGACTTAATTCCAAAATCTGTAATCTCATTTGGTCTCTTGATTTAAAGAAATTGCACATGTAGAGAGCAACTCTATCCACTGATGAGATTTATCAGAGAGGAGAGGATAAGGCTTTGTTTTTCATCACACAGAGTGAATATCTGTGAATAACCAAAGTAGCCAGTGAATGTCACTCTGATAGTACACAAATGGCAGTCAGAAAATACTCTGAAGGAAGGCTGCCCGGCTGGTAATGAGTGAGCATCATCTGAGGGTTGCTGGACACATTAGCATCCATATATACACCCAATCATTTTACAGAAATTCAGGATAGATTTAGGAGCAAAGGATGCTAAATGGTTTACAAATTGCAAAACAAATAAAATAAAATAATTTTTATGTGTAATCTTAGTTATGATGATATCAACACTGCTCTTCTGGACTAATGATCAAGAATAATCTTGGGACTTACTACAGCAGGATATTATTGAAGCAAATTGCTATGCACTTTTTAAATAGAAATAATCATCATTTATATGAATAAGAACAGTACCAGCAATTACATTATCTGTGCTGAAATATAAATGTTATCAGTCCTCATGCTTCAGGGAATATTAGAGGTGAAGTTATTGGAATTAGTAGTAAAAACTTAATTTTATAAAAAACATAAAAACTATGTTAAAAAGCATTACGTTTGCAAAGTCAAAAACTAATAAGTTAGAAATACCAGAAGCAAGGTTGTGTATGCAACTTTAATTCAGCCCTTTTGTGAATTATGATACAGTCTTTAATTATGTGATGGCCTATTACTTTTTCCACAGGATCCCTCCTAGTCTTGGGGTGAGAAGCAAAGTATTGTCATGGATTCAAAACTGGCTAAGAAACAGGAAATAAAGAGTATTATTTCTTCAAATGTGATGGTTATGCATATAACACACCCATAGAAATTCTCACTCTGTGAAATACACCAACATGCACAATCCATTTTGCATTGCTGGGCCAGTTTTCATCATGGTTAACAACTGGCATCATGGTTCTGTAGGAGATCCTGTGTTTAGTATATTTATCAATGATCTGGAAACTGGGGATGAGCAGTGAAGTAGCAAAATTTGCAGATGGCACAAAGTTATTTAGATTAGTCAAGTCTAGAAAAGACAGTGAGGAACTTCAGAGGGACTTAACCAAGCTACAGAGAGACTTAACCAAGCTCGGTGAATAGGCAACACAGTGGCCTAAGAAATCTCAACCAGTAACAGCTGGAGATGGCCTGACATATATATATGAATATAGTTTATAACAGTCATTTGTTTCAGAGGCTGGAATAATTTCATAAGAAGAAGAAAGGCTTGTTTAATCCCATAGTAAGCAGTGGTACTGATCAGAGATTCTGAGGTGTGTGTGGAGGGGAGACTTGCTTTACCTCAGTTTAAACACTAAATTAAAACAGTATTGATCATTTGGCAGTAAGCCATAGGAAAGAAGCAAAATGAAAACTAATCATATTTAATGTTAAAATCAATGGCATGATGTCATGAAATCCTGTAGGGAAAACTCATGGGAATAATTGACTCTTTGCATACACAGTAATAGACTGTGGGGTCAAGAAGAAGATATATTACTATAATATTTGCTGCTTCTTAAAATGGTTTTCTCATAAATTGCATACAGTCCCCTTATAATATCTTTATTAGTAGCGCCAAATTTTACTGACAGTGAAAACTCCTCTGCTGACAATAAACATAACAGTGGTGTTACATCAAGGAAGTATTTGGCCCACCATGCATAGAAAAAGGCTCAGCCTCTGTGCTTTTCTTTATCTCATAAAATAGCTATATGACAAACCTCTTTCCTTTACAGATAACCTCTAACCTTCCCAGGCTCTGTGGGATCTTTGAGCACAGTATCAGATTTCACAGGAGAGGGAATACATCACAGTTAGGGAACCATTTGCTTTCTACATGCATTTGGCACAGTCCTGCAGCTCAGCAATGTACCTTATCCCACAATCAATTTCCCTTCTATCTTGATTGAAGGAAATGTATGACTTAGCTGCAAGCTCTGTTAAATTCCCTACCAAGATCTCCGCAGATATGTAAATGAACATTAGCTGCAGAATATCAGATTATGGAAATACTTAAAGAGCCTTTTGGCTTGAGGAAGGGGCGGGGCGGGGGGGAAGTAGTCTCTTGCCAGCAAAGTCATTTTCTCTTTGAAGGAATCACTTGAATGACATGGAGTTGAGGCTAAAATATAAATTAAAAATGAAAAGTTGGACAAGATGTAATTATTAAAATGATTTGGATTAGCTGGGGAAATTCTAGGCCTATTCCAACAGAGAGCTTGTGTGCATGCATACCAAAAATATGTGAGTTCATTGGGAGGCTGTAAATTTAGTGTAGCCTCACAGAAGAAATGACAGTACTGTATATTTAAAACACCGCTAAAAAAGGATGTGGACAGATGAGAATCCAATAGAATGTAATGAACTGTGTATGTGAACCGTAGCCATCTGCTGGATGGAATGAGAACTATTCACCTGTGTGCCATTGCCCCTAGACTGCTAATGATTAACTGGGATTCTTTTTTGGCTGCTGGACATTGTATGTTTGGAGCAGGTAGATTTAGGTTTCATCCTGATTGCTACAGTACCATGAAGTTGCAAGTGGCCATGAGGCCCAGAAGGACAACCATGAAGCTATAGGTGGCACATGTGTTTTACAAAATGTTTGCTGTTTCTCTGAAATTTTCCATTCTGTGTTCAAAACCTCAGTTTTGAAGAAATTTTTGAGGTGGAATAGGAAAGAATGCACAGAAAAAAAATACTAGATTTACTCTTCCTTAGCCTAGACACAATTTTTTCAAGCCCTTTTTTATTACAACACAAAAAATTCATTAAAAGAATATTGAGATAGTGATCTGAACAAATAAAACAAGGGAGAATTAAGAAGGATATGTTCCATAAATGGAGGCATTTTGCCTTATTCAAAGTCAAACAGCTACGGCAGATTCCAATATTAGTGGGTAGAAGATGACAAACAGAGCCAGATCTCAATCTTACATGTGCTGGTGTAAATTCTGATTGACCCCAATGGAATGTTCAGGGAGTTATTCCAGATTTGTGCTACTGTAACTGAGATCATAATCTGTCTCCCAGTATGGAATATTTGCTCCTTAGCTGTGCTTTCTTGCTTTTAATGGTTTGTGTGACAGTCCTATGTTTGAAAATTTTCTTTTTGTTTGTTTAGAAGAAGACATATTTGAGTTTTCCCATGGAATTTCACTCAGTTCTTCCTTTGACATCCGTAAGGCATCTGGATGTGTTAAGGGGGATTGGATCAGATTCTAATGTGCCTGTACCCGTGTGGGACACAAGTATGAGGAGAATGAATTTTCTTTCTCTCATTGGGATCCCATCTGCCATGAGTAACAGACTACTTATCATTAGCAGTTAACAGATGAAAATCTATTGGATAACTCTCCTTTAGCAGAAAAATAAATCAACTAATTGTACCAAATTGTAGAAATAATCTCTTTCCTGGATAAAATTCTATTAGTCACTTCTCAGCCTAAAAGGAAATGTTTTTCAGAGTTCTATATACCTCAATATATGAGGCACTAATGGTCCTACCTGAGTTCACTCGAGTCTCTACCTTTCATCTTGTCTTAAAATTATATTACCATCCACTCCACTCTGTTAGTGATCAAACCCTGAGTGCCTCACGTCTCTCCCGCACCTCCCCATATGTATGGAATATGTTGTCCCTATACTGATTCACCAGGCCAAAACTTCTTCTGCAGTTAAATTCCTTGCTTCTCAGTTCTGTGGCACATGCAAGAAACCAAACAACAAAATTAAATTATTCTTTTATTTTGGTTTCATAACGTGCCGAAGTTTTCTCTGTTTCTATGCAGGATTCATTGGCTATTAGCCAGGATGGGCAGGGATAGTGTCCTAGCCTCTGTATGCCAGAAGTTGGGAATGGGCGACAGGGGATGGATCACTTGATGATTACCAAAAAGAAAAGGAGTACTTGTGGCACCTTAGAGACTAACAAATTTATTAGAGCATAAGCTTTCGTGAGCTACAGCTCACTTCATCGGATGCATTTGGTGGAATCAATCTCCCCTCTGTTTTTTCCACCAAATGCATCCGATGAAGTGAGCTGTAGCTCACGAAAGCTTATGCTCTACTAAATTTGTTAGTCTCTAAGGTGCCACAAGTACTCCTTTTCTTTTTCCGAATACAGACTAACACGGCTGCTACTCTGAAACTTGTCATTGATGATTACCTGCTCTGTTCATTCCCTCTGGAGCACCTGGCATTGGGCACTATCAGAAGACAGGACACTGGGCTAGATGGACCTTTGGTCTGACCCAGTATGGCCGCTCTTATGTTCTTATTATAAACTTCTTGGAACAGGGGTTGTCTTCATTTTGTCTCTACAGCACACTGTTGCCAATTAGATAGTAATAAAATAATAATAAACAATTTGAGAAAACTTTATTTGTAGTGTGGTAACTACAAGACTCTAATAAGAGGCTTTCCTGAAGCTTCCTGGCTCGCCTTTTTACTATACAGTGACCATCTGCATAAATTTTTAAGAGCAACCACCTATTCCAGACAATAATTGCCTGAGACAAAATATGTCCAGAAGGTAGTGGCAGCATGTTGCAGGCTTTATGGCCTTCCCCTGGGTGTGAAATGTCTGAAGCATGAATTCCAAAGCTGCCAGGGCAGCTTTCAACATCATCCACCAGGGAGCTAGGTACTGTGCTTGACACAATATGTTCTGCAGTTCAGCATCTGGGCCTTTTTAATTGGAGAGAAGCAAGTAGGGGAGCTGGAAGGTAGTACAGCAAATGGTAGTTTTCTTCCAAACCTTTCCTCTGCCTTTGTTACCTCATAGCCTTGTAAACATCTACCCTTAAATTATTCACTTCTTTGTGTTTTTTGAAATCAGAAAATAATAAATAAAGATGAAGAAGAACTATTACTCCGTGGCAAACGTGAACAATGTGATAGAAAATGCTGTTTGAAAGCAAATATTTATCTAATATTACGTTCAAAGTTATCAAAGCTTTTAAATAAATGTGTACAGTTCATTGTTCCTTACATGACCAGGTTTCCATGTGTTTTGTTACTTAAATAGAGTGGATGCTTGTTTATCCATTTCCTAAATTAATCTGGTTCAGAGACATACTTATATGTAAAGGCAACATCCTGCCTGACTTAACTCATCAGAGTGGTCCCACTGAGTTCAATGGCACTATTCATTCCATTTAGAGCTTCAGTCCATTTGCAGATACAAACTAACATGGCTGCTACTCTGAAATCAGTCCATTTAGTGACTGATTCAGCAAAGCCCTTAAGTATTTGCTTAACTTTAAGACCCACTGATGTCAAATCAATGACCAAGTTAGGCATATGCTTAAGTGCTTTACTGAATAGAAATGGACTCCCGTACTGGAAAGAGAGTTCTGGAGACTGAATTTCTAGATGAGGAACAACAAGGGCAGTGTCAGTGCCAGTTCCCCATATGTGGGCCTGCAAATGTGCCTTGCCCCCTTTTCTGGAGGGACCGCCTCTAAGAGAAAGATGGTCATTTACTTTCCTGAGTCATTCAGTACTTGGTTTCTCTGCAGAGATTGCCAACTAGATCAGTGGTAGTGGAGGTGGATTCTGTGATGTGGACACCTCTCCTTTGGCAAGATGGGACTGGACTAAGATAACCCATGAAACACTGGAGAGCCATCAAATGGTAACATATTTCAGTCAGTACCAATGCTGGCTGGATTCAGAGCTGCCTTCTAAAGATGAAAGGCACCTCTTTATCTCCATTGACCTAGCTATCCAGTTAATAACCTGTGCTCAATCCTTGCAGGTTATATATGCTATTGTATGAGCAATACATGTTAGAGATGGCAGATACTAGAACACCTGACTTAACCTCTCCCTTCAGATGTTAGGATCCAGAGTAAGATCCAAATCTAAACTATGCATTTTGGACTAAAAGATGCTGTCTGGGTTGAGAGTATCAATCCTTCAGTGTATCGAGCAACCCAGTCTCCTCCCATTTGTAGAAGAAAGTTCTTTACAGCCAGATCCAGCAGAGACCAACTTTTCCCACACTGCACAAGCATCAAATTCCCACAAGGCAGCACTTAGTTGCAATCGATGGTGAATCCATGGAGAGAATTAAGAAGTACTTGTCCGAGACTCAAGAATATTCTGAGCAGCCTCCAGCATTTGCTTCCCAGCATCAGGCTTAGTCAGCTACACCTCTCAGGCGTTCATATATGCCTTCCCATCAAGGAAAGAAAGGGCTACATTGCAGTTCAGACTCAATCTTAAAGGATAACATTTCTAGATTCAATAAATATACTTCTCATGGAAAATAACTGTGATGTCTCATAGGAGGGTACACGAGCCATGTGATAAATGGTACAAAGGTGCTCCAAAGCCCCAGTGGGTGAGGAAATAACCCCTGACTCTGCCTGTCGCATAGGTGATTAGGGTGGGAATATAAAGATAGAGAGGATACAGCACTGCTGATGGCTACCTAGGGGGAAAAGGGCGTGTGCCCTTCCCCTTCCAGCTACCTAAGAAGCTGGAAAGGTCTGTGGCAACTGAAATCTACTGTTCTAAATGGCTGGTTTTTGTCTGGAATCCTTTGTTTAGGAATCAATAAAAGAAGGCCCTGAGGAAAAGGATGGTAACTCTGCTGCTGGTGAGAGTTATTAATCTTCTCTGGTTGATGGTTCTGCCCACCGGCACACAACGTGGTATAAAACAAAACCAAAAAGACTTTTTGAGGTTTACAGTGCCTTATAATACAAAATCCCATTAAAAATTCTCTTTACTCTTAATATTCCTTATAAATATTGTTGAATAATTTGGGGCAAAGATTTTCAAAACCAGCTGCCTAATGTTAGGTCCTGAATCTACATTTTAGGTATCTGCCCAATTTGTCAAGGTGTAGAACATCCAATATCTCAACAGCATGTTCTGAGCAGCTGTGGGGTGTTCAGCACTTTTGAAAAGCAGGCAGACTATTGTTTTTTTAAAAAATCTTGGTCTTGTGGCTCACTACAGCTCCAGATGTAACCCTCTGACAACGTTACAAACAGAAGGATCTTATACAGGGTAGACAGCAGCAGATATTTTGCACTGTAGGAGTTCCACCTAAGGAAATACATTTTCTGGGGGAAAATACCTATGCATTTTTATTCCAGATATGACAAAACCTTAGAAATCAGAAAGTTCTTACTAAATTTTGAAGTAGTGTGACTATGCAATTTATAAACAGGACATTGTTTTCTATTTTTTACTAATTTGATTCATGGAGGGGAGGGAATTACTTTGTTTACTGATTGGAAATTTGAAAGGTGTCAAGTTTCATGATGCAGACTAATATTTCTGAAACTCGAATGCATTTTCTCTTTTTTTTATTAGCGTCCACAAAGGGTTTTCCATGTTCCCTGAGCAAATAAAAAACAGAAGCAATTTGTACTCCCATACATATTTCTTTGGCTTCCTTACTGACATGTTCTAAATAAGCATTCTTACCAAAAGTATATTCTAATCAATAATAGAGAAAAAATGTAAGACTGCAGCCGCATAAACAACCCCAAAACTGAGTGACTCCAGAAGAATGGAGAGACGGCAACAGAGAATTAGAAGCAGGGTGTCTGGTGGCATGGGAAGAGTTATTAGCATGTATTCTCACCCCCTGCTTCTTTACTACCAATCTGTCTGGACCAGTGGTGTTGCGCTTTTGTCCCCCTGAGTTTGGGCAAATCTTTCCCTCAGTAGATCAGCCCACTGCACAGGCAGTTTATCTGATCTTCTGGGACTCTCCATATGTAGCGGCCTTAATAAGATGACACTAAGCTACACATCTCATTAAATATCCTGTAGTGGTGAGTTCATTATACAGTGCATAATATAAGATTCTTTTATGAAAGTCAAGGTTGTGCAAGCTTGTCATAAAACTGAGAACTTTAAGAGCCAATATCTGATCTCCACTACGCTGGTGCAAATCCAAAGTAGCTTTGCAGAAGTCAAAAGAAATACACCTGTGTAACTGAAATCAGATATTGATTCTAAGTACTTTGAGATTTTTCTTCACAAGATTAACTTTGGGGTTTGGCGGGGTGGGGGAAGCAGGTTTGATGACCTTTCATGTATCTTCATTTTTGATCCTGAACTGTTGTGTAGTGTCACTGTGTACTGCCTAACTGCTGTTGCCTTTCACACCAGAGACTGCCTGCCAGAGATAGATGAGTTGTTCCATACATATATCCAATTTCTCTCCTCAAATATACGGAGAGTTTGTTCTCCAGAACAGAATATGATCTGTAAGGGTCTGATCAGAAGACTCCCATTGACTTCAATGGGCTTTGGCTCAAGCCTCAAGTATGTAAAGTGCTTTGATATCAGAGGCAGTGTTAGCCCATTAGGGGCTCTAAGCAGGAATATTTTTGAATGCCCCCCACAACACTGACAGCCTGAGCCCTGCTCTACGGGGCTGAAATCACGGAGTTCACATAAAATCACAGAATAAGTGATCTCCGTGACTGACTTGTAGCCTTAGTAAAAATAAAAAGCGAATAACGGGCCACCTTGAGCTGCTTGGGGCTCTAAGCAATTGCTTTGTCTGCTTATGCCTAGCGCCAGCACTGTTTGAGATCCTTCTGGAAATAAGGTGGTATATAAATGTAAGTTGCTTTCATTATGAGTGTGGAACAGTAAATTGTCAAATAATTAATATGGGAAAGAAGTTAAGTATGAGTGGCAAAGAAGCCCGAGAGATTGGTGAGTAATAAAGCATTTATTTTCATTTTAGTGGCTCATATCCTTGCCTTCTGACTCTTTTGCTGGATGGCAGTAAGACAGGCTCATTTGTAAAGGAAGTTCATAGACATTTTTGGTATAAGTTAAATATGGAAAATTAGCTGATGGCAAAATAACATTTTAAAGAGAAAGAAAAAAATAATTAGACAGGTCACTTGATTCTGTTGTAGCATTATAAAGAAAATATAACTACATGGAAATATAATGCTTAACATACATTCTTTTTGGATTATTACACATTGCAAATGACTACACTAGCTACACAACTTCTTTTAAAAGGACAATTCTATGAATAATCTACTTCTCTTCTAATTTGTTCTATTTATGTTCTCAAACCATGCCCATCCCCAGGCTATCTGTTCTCTAAGCATGAACAAACCAGCCACATCAAAAAGCTATCCTTTTAATTACAATATTATTAGAGAGATATTCCAAAGTAGAACCTTGAATCCAAACCCCTTTATAGTTGAGGGTTGCAAGGACTAAGGTGATCCAAACGTGTCACATAGGTTTGGTTCTGGGTCACATCCAAACTCAAAGGATCATATATTGGTTTGTGACTTGGAGACTGTAAGAATGTATTCCAAAAATTTGATGCTGTCAAACCAGAACAGAAATCCTGACCCTTGTGGAGCATCAACTTAAAACTGTAAACTGTTGTGTGTCAAAATTAGCAGCTCCGCTGCACATCTCTAGTTCTGTATATATATAAATATATGAATCTCCAAAGCATATTTGGCTTCAGTTAGTGGTAACAGGGTATGGAAACTTTCATTTCTAGGTCATTCATTTGAATCTGTGCCAGATCAAAAGTTATCTTCTCATTGCTGTTTGCTTGGTTAGGTGAAATGCATTAGTAGGCTCAAATCATTCCTAGTCTCTCTTACACAAAGAGACCATCACATTTGGAACCACTTGGCACTTTACTTTCCAGTCTAGCAGAAAGAGCAGGACTCAAAGATTTGGAGACTAAATTATTCTCTGAACTCTACCTCAAGGTGTAAATACATGGCCCATGTGGTGTGGTGAACCTTGCATCTCTGCTGTTTTTCTGTGCATGTAGGACTCTGGTCTTTGGGGGTACCACAGCACTAAATTCCCTTATTATTGATTATTATTTTTTCTATAACACTTTAATTGCATGGGACACAAACAATAGGTAGTGTGTGAAGAACACAAGCCCTATCCTGAAGAGTTCCATAGACTAAACAAGAAATCCACATGCACTGAAAATAATGTTAAGAGCCAGGGAAATTCAGAGTCATCCCTTTCCATTCTTAATGCTTAGCCGTAAGACTATATGTTAGGATATAGATATTCAGGCCAGTCTGTAGAGGCCTATACTCTAAGAATTCAGGTGTATTCTTATCACTTAGCTAGTTATAGAGTATAAAAGAAAGAATCAAAATCATTGTCTGCCGGTGTAAGGGCCTTCTCTTACTGTGACAGTCTGAGACCCTGTTCGTAGGCTAAGATCTTTGGCTAAGCAGCAGAGTCAGCCAAAAGCTGAGAAGCGACCGGTCACATCCTCACATTCCAAACTAGTCACATTGAAATCAGGTGCTATTGGGCTGTTAGGGAGGCTTGTTCACCTGAGCATCTACCAATGTGATATATGCCATCATGTGCCAGCAATGCCCCTCTGCCATGTACACTGGTCAAACTGGACAGTCTCTATGTAAAAGAATGAATGGACACAAATCAGACGTCAAGAATTATAACATTCAAAAACCAGTTGGAGAACACTTCAATCTCTCTGGTCACTCGATCACAGACCTAAGAGTGGCTATCCTTCAACAAAAAAGTTTCAAAAACAGACTCCAAGGAGAGACTGCTGAATTGGAATTAATTTGCAAACTGGATACAATTAACTTAGGCTTGAATAGAGACTGGGAATGGATGAGTCATTACACAAAGTAAAACTATTTCCCCATAAAGAAAAGGAGTACTTGTGGCACCTTAGAGACTAACAAATTTATTAGAGCATAAGCTTTCGTGAGCTACAGCTCACTGCATCCGATGAAGTGAGCTGTAGCTCACGAAAGCTTATGCTCTAATAAATTTGTTAGTCTCTAAGGTGCCACAAGTACTCCTTTTCTTTTTGCGAATACAGACTAACACGGCTGCTACTCTGAAACCTATTTCCCCATGTTATTTCTCCCCCCCACCCAACCCACCCCCCACTGTCCCTCAGATATTCTTGTTAACTGCTGGAAATAGCCTACCTTGCTTGTCACCATGAAAGGTTTTCCTCCTTTCCCCCCCTGCTGCTGGTGATGGCTTATCTTAAGTGATCACTCTCCTTACAGTGTGTATGATAAACCCATTGTTTCATGTTCTCTGTGTGTGTATATCAATCTCCCGTCTGTTTTTTCCACCAAATGCATCCGATGAAGTGAGCTGCAGCTCACGAAAGCTTATGCTCTAATAAATTTATTAGTCTCTAAGGTGCCACAATACTCCTTTTCTTTTTACGAATACAGACTAACACGGCTGCTACTCTGAATCCTGTCCTGATTATGCCTATCACCTCCAGAGAAAGGGAAGTGCCTAGAAGATGTAAAAGGAAACTTAGTTTGGTAGCATCCTGTCTGGCAAGAACTCACTTATTAATAGCTGAGATGTGAAATCCTCATTTCTGTGTTGTTCTATCATTGTAGTCCCCATGTCCCTATTGTTTGTCTGTATAATCTCTGTCTGGTTCTGTGATTGTTTCTGTCTGCTGTATAATTAATTTTGGTGGGTATAAACTAATTAAGGTGGTGGGAAATAATTGGTTAAATAATCATGTTACAATATGTTAGGATTGGTTAGTTAAATTTCAGTAAAATGATTGGTTAAGGTATAGCTAAGCATATCTCAAGTTTTACTATGTAGTCTGCAGTCAATCAGGAAGTAAGGGGGGGAATGGGAACAGGGAAGGGGGTGGGGAAATTGGAATCATGTTTTGCTAAGGGGGGAGGAACGGGAGGGGAACAGGGACACAGGTAAGGATCTGTGGTGTCAGAGCTGGGAAGGGGGACACTAAGGAAGGAAACTGGAATCATGCTTGCTGGAAGTTCACCCCAATAAACATTGAATTGTTTGCACCTTTGGACTTCGGGTATTGCTGCTCTCTGTTCATGCGAGGAGGACCAGGGAAGTAAGTGTGTGAAGGAATAAGCCCCCTAACACTATGTATTGCAGATTGCAAGGGCCCACATTGCTTTTCTGAAAGCCCCCCAAACCTGGCCGTGAGGCTATTTTTAAAGGTCAGCTGCTCAAAATACTCAGTTTGAATTTATTTTCTTTTTGCTATCCAAGTACTTGAAAGAAAGTCATTAATTTGTTTCATATAGAAGAAGAATTTCTTTCTTTTTCCTGTCATCTCCAAATCACCTATCTTCTGGAAAGAAATTAATACAAACAACCCTAAGATTTCTTTCTGGAAAGGAATGGAGAGAGGTCTGATGGGAGAGACCTTTTTTTTTCCAGAGTAGGATGTTGGAAGGATTTGACATTCAAATCCAAATGTAATAGCTAGACCTTTCCCCCTTTAGATTTAAACACCCCAAACTTTGTGCAGAGAGTTTCAAGGAAATGCATGCAGAGTTTCCAAAATCTCAATGTGATTCTGTATATTTGACTGTATAATGGGTTGAACCAAAGCTCCGGATCTGAACTCTCTTCCCAAACTTTGTGGTGTTCAAAATCCGCTCTGAATTTTGCTGCTTGGCCCATCTCTGTTTCTGGGCTTGGTCAATTATGCCCTGGTTTTATTAGGCCAGGGGATTTCAACTTTGGCCTAAATCATAAACACCTGAAAAGAAGAAGCTGAAAATTTATGAAGGAAACACCAAAGAGCCCCTTATCTACAGTGACAAAATTGCCACCGCCATAATCTCTATTAAGTGCTACAAAATTACAGTGTAACAGCTCTGAAATTACTTGTGACATCTGCATGAATACCAAATCGATTCATTATGTTCAGTCCTATTACAAAAAGCACTTACTGAATTTGTACTGATTACAATTCTTACAAATTAACAGTTACCCAAGCACACTCACTTTCCAATGTACATATATTATTTAAAGATTACAGTTCAGTTTAACAGAGGTAATAGCAAAATAATATTGCCACTCACAGTGGAGTACCATTTCTGTATACAGTACCCAATTTCTAAAGCTTTTTTAAAGCGGTTGAATTTTAGATAGAAAAGTCTTTCTTTCTTGCTTTTTTTTGGGGGGGTAAGTGCAGCATGTCATTCTCCCACTCTCTCTCAAGAAGTGAAGTCTAAAGAAAAAAAAAAGGAAAATGATAAATGTCCACATTATGCAGAATTTGCCTTTTTGAAATCCCATTCCCCATTGAGCAAGCCAGAATTTTATAGAGATATAAATCACAAAGAAATAAGAAGCCAGTAATGAGATAGAAGTATATTTGAAATATGGATGCAAATCCTCACCACCTGCTGAACAAAAAATAGTCTTTGGAGACTGTCCTGAAAACTGAACTACCATTAACATCTTGTAAGCACTAAATTTGCTTCAGAAGAATAGTGGAATTATATCCCTGTGAAATGCCAAAGGCTTCCCTAATTTATCTTTAAGAAGAAGGTTTCAGCCACATCAACATAAATATTTTAACAGGAATTTAATTTTAATTTTAGTCACACAATAAATCTTTTTATTGAATGACATCATTTTGTCCTAAACTAGTTGCCTTTTGTGTGCTCGCCTGCACAATATGTGTTCATTCTTTTGGGTCTGACAAATACAATTTTCATATATCATACACTAAGTATCAGTGGGTTTATTTCCACAAGTGTCTTGCCACAGGCTGTTTAATTTTATCTAGAACTTCTATTTATTTAGGCATAATTTATCTGGCAGCTACCAATTGACTTGTATCTAAACTCATACATCCCAGCTTTGGAACTCTAGGGCATAGCGCAATAGAACAAAAAAGGAAATCTATTTAATGCTGCAAGTGTATGTACTTATTGGGTTTGGTTATAGGTGCACTGGCTGTGGAAGCATAGAGAAAGCTGATTACTTCATCTTATTGTCAGTGTATTTTATAAATAGCAGTGTGAACACAGGTAATTCTTGTCTGAATCATATATTACTTACTGTGCATTTCAGATGCCATTGCTGCTGTTTGATGATCATGTAACATTAGAAACAGCAAAAATGCATAGCCAGTCACTTAGAATGTCTCCAGAGGACATCAAGACAATGATGGACTAGTTTACTGCTAGAAGGATGAAGACTGTAAACTCATGATCATAAAAAGTCCACCTGGAGCAGAGGTAGAGTGGTGCAAGTTACCTGTAAGACCTATTCTGTTGAGGAGAGTGGAGCTGACTGGCACAACCCACTGAGTAGGCTGGTAAGTGCACACGAGAGATGTTCTGATACAGCAGGTTTCTCCTGCAAACTCTGTTGTTGGAGGCTCATGGAGTCTTAGTCAGAATACAAAGTTACTCCCTGCTGGTAGAAGGTGGGAGTGGGGGTTATACACTGTGTAGAATCTTGCTTAGGAGTTGCAGCTCCCTTCAAAGGGTACAAATTGCCCTTCCTGCACTCACAGGGATGAATTACCCCCCATATATTTAATCTGAAAGTGTAACTCAGAGCACTTGCTATGGCACTTGAGTGGGGACAGTCAAACATACAAATAACACAAACAAAATTGGTAGTTAAAATTAGATATTAAGGGGGAGACGTTCAAAGGCACAAATATGCAGCTTCCATTGAAAGTCTAATTATGTCTAATCAAGTCTTTCACTGGGTGCTGGGCACCTAACTCCCATTGGTGCCTTTGAAATCTTCCCATAAAACTTTCCAGCTTTATGATTATTCAAAATCAGACCTCGATATATTGTTTGGTGGTTCAGTGGTTACCGGGATACGCTTTAACCTTTGGAAGCCCAATTTTAAATTTGATTGAGGTAGAAAGCAGTAACCTC
The DNA here is from genome assembly GCF_009764565.3 of Dermochelys coriacea. Lineage (NCBI taxonomy): Eukaryota > Metazoa > Chordata > Testudines > Dermochelyidae > Dermochelys > Dermochelys coriacea. Next base: position 48,200,179 of record NC_050073.1, read on the forward strand.
AAATGATTCAGAGATGTGAGCTCTAATAAGCAGCCAAAAGTTCAAATGATGATCTGAAGCTTTTGGTAATACAACCACCTGTTCCAAGGAGATATAGAGGATTTTGGGCAGTAGGTGGTTGTCTAATAAGAACCACAGTAAATTAACCAAATTGACTAAAAAAATGTAGGAAAGAATACACACATGATTTACCATAAACCTGGGCATTTTCAGAAACACTGTTAAATACACTGCTAACAAAGCGCAGATGTGTAACATTTAAATGGGTGGTGATGAAAACTTATATACAGAATAAGAGTCTCCATTATAGGATAGGCTAGAACAGAATGCAAAGCAATTGCAGTCCATCCCTAGCTGCTCCTCATCCTTGGTCTGAAAGATCATTTGTAATTGTCTTCAGGCTTATTAAGTCTTTGGCCTCTGTATTAAGATTTCTGAGACACTTTCCTCCCTGGTTAACCTTTTGCATTTCTTTCCCTTGCTCTTTCCATTTCCATGACTGTCATGAGAACTTATAATGATCTTATCCAGGTGAAGCCTATTTTATTCCACATTATATTGAAGACTATCAAAGCAAAGATTTCTGTAACATTTATTATACAGAGAAAAACATTTTTTGAAAAACAAAAGTCTACTCAAAACCAACACGGCCTCTCCTATGTACCTCTTAAATTGTTATTTTGCAGGGCTGTTTTTATAGTAATTAATAGGAACAAAGGAATGGCCAAAGTGGGTCAGACCAATGGTCCATCTAGCCCAATATCCTGTCTTCTGAAGCAGCTGGTGCCAGATGCTTTAGAGGGAATGAACAGAACAGAGCAATTATTGAGTGATTCATCCTATCATCCAGTCCCAGCTTCTGATAGTCAAGGTTTAGGGACAACAGAAACATGGGGTTTTGTCCCTGACCATTTTGGCTAATAACCATTGATGGACCTATCCTCCAGGAACTTATCTAATTCTTTTTTTAACCCAGTCATATTTTTGGTTTTCACAACATCCCATGGCAATGAGTTCCACAAGTTGACTATGCATTGTGTGAAGAAGTACTTTATGCTTGTTTGAAACCTGCCGCCTATTAATTTAATTGTGTGACCCTGGTTATTGTGTTAAGAGAAGGGGCTAATAACACTTCATTATTCATTTTCTCCACACCATGATTTTATAAAAAGAAAAGGAGTACTTGTGGCACCTTAGAGACTACCTGTCATGATTTTATAGACCTCTATCATATTCCGCCTTAGACATATCTTTTTTAAGTTGAACAGTCCCAGTCATTTCAATCTCTCCTCATATGGAAGTTGTTCCATATACCTAATCATTTCAGTTGCTCTTCGCTGTACTTTTTCCAATTCTAATATATCTTTTTTGAGTTGGGGCAACCAGAACTGCACATAGTATTGAAGGTGTGGGCATACAATGGATTTATATAATAACATTATGATATTTTCTGTCTTATTATCTCTCCCTTTCTTAATGGTTCCTAACATTCTGTTAGCATTTTTGACTGCTACTACACATTGAACAGATGTTTTCAGAGAACTGTACCCCATGACTCCAAGATCTCTTTTTTGAGTGGTAAAAGCTAATTTAGACTCCATCATTTAGTATGTATAGTGGGGATGAAGTTTTCAAATGTGCATTACTTTGCACTTATCAACATTGAATTTCATCTGCCTTTTTGTTGCCCCATCACCCAGTTTTGTGAGATCCCTTTGTAACTCTCTGCAGTCGTCTTCGGACTTAACTATCTTGAGTACTTTTGTTTCATCTGCAAATTTGCCACCTCACTGTTTATCCCCTTTTCCAGATCATTTATGAAAATGTTGAAAAGCACTGGTCCCTGTACAGATCTCTTGAGGGACCCCACTGTTTATCTCTCTTTCCAGTGAAAACTGACCATATATGCCTACCATTTGTTTCCTATCTTTGTTTCCTGTCAACCATGAGAGATCCATGAGAGGACCTTCCCTCTTATACCATGACTGCTTACTTTGCTTAAAAGCCTTTAGTGTGGGACATTGTCAAAGGCTTTCTGAAAGTCCAAATATATTATATCGACTGGACCACCCTTGTCCACATGGTTGTTGACACCCACAAAAAGTTCTGATAGATGGGCAAGGCTTGATTTCCCTTTACAAATGCTATGTTGACTCTTCTCCAACATATCATGTTTATCTGTGTGTCTTATAATTCTGTTCTTTACTATAGTTTCAACCAATTTTCCTGGTACTGAAATTAGGCTTACTGGCCTGTAATTTCCAGGATTGCCTCTGGAACCTTTTTTGAAAATCCATGTTACATTAGCTATCCTTCAGCCATATGGTACAGAGGCTGAATTAAGCTATAGATTGCATACTACAGTTACTAGTTCTGAAATTTCATATTTGAGTTCCTTCAGAACTCTTGGGTGAATACCATCTGGCCCTGGTCACTTATTACTGTTTAATTTATCAATTTGTTCCACAATCTCCTCTATTGACTCTCAATCTGTGACAGTTCATCAGATTTGTTTCTGAAAAAGAATATGACTCAGGTGTGGGAATCTGCTACACATTATCTGCAGTGAAGACCAATGCAAAGAGTTCATTTAGCTTCTTCTCAATGGCCTTGCCTTCCTTGAATGCTCCTTTAGCAACCTGATTATCCAGTGGCCCCACTGTCTTTTTGGCAGCCTTCCTGTTTCCCATATGTTTGTAAAAAATGTTTGCTGTTAATTTTTTTGTCTTTTGCTAGTTGCTCTTCAAATTCTTTTTTGACCTGCTTAATTATATTTTTATTCTTGACTTGCTCTTTCTATTTTACTTATTAGGATATGACTTCCAGTTTTTAAAATGATGTCCTTTTGTCTCTAACTGCCTCTTTAACTCTGTTGTTTAGCCATGGTGGCATTTCTTTTTGTTCTCCTACTGCTTTTATTTTTTTATTCGGAGGTATACATCTAGTTTGAGTCTCTATTATGGTGTTTATAAATAGTTATGATGCAGCCTACAGGTATTTCAGTATTGTGACTGTTCCTCTTAATTCCCATTTAACTAACTTCCTCATTTTTTGTAGTTCCCTTTTTTTGAAGTTAAATGCTACTGTGGTGGGTTTCTTAGGCATTTCCCCCCTACAAGGATGTTCAATATAATGATATTATGGTTGTTATTACTGAGTAGTTCAGCTATATTTATCTCTTGAACCAGATCCTGTGTGCCTATCTTCACACCCAGCAGTGAATTCACCATACGGTTCTTCCAGTCATCACAAATCCAACTATCTATATTTGTAATAATCAATCCTGCATTACTATTACCCAGTTGTTCCTAATAACTGGGGTTCCTTTGCCTGGAGGGGTATCCTCGGCATGAGAGGATGCTGTGACATCATCTGAAAGAATGAACACAAAATAATGTTACAACTTTAGATTCAACAAGACATTGTATTTTTTCCCCATTCCAAGGAGCGAGCCCCATCCCACCAAGGGCACAAAAGGCTATATTCTGAAGGATTGCAAACACTCTTTACAGTTTCTTCCTGGATCAGCTCAAAAGATATTTACTGCAGATATTTCTGTAATTGTGACATAATGGGAAAATTCATTGTTCAGTGGTCCTTAGATTTACAGTTCATTTTATATGGTATATGTATAGACTACAATGGGTAATGTTATAAAATCTTTGGGAATACTGGCTGGCTCCAGACCTGGAAAAGGATTTTTCTTTTTTTTTTCTTATGCCATCTGTCTCTCTTTATTCACTTAAATGTGATTTGTTTCTGCATTCAGATTGTGTGAAATCCACTCCATCCATCTAAAGCCCAAAGACTTGAGGACCTCTCACAGACGCACTGTAAGGGAACTGGGGAAGTGAACCTCCTCACCCACAGTTCAGGGTAAAGGTGCAGAAGAATTAAAATTGCCTATCAAGTTGTAATACTTGCATTTGGTGACAGCTAAAGACCTTGAGATTTACTATATCTGAGATTCAGGCAGCTGAAATTTGGACAAGAGTTAAAAAACCCAGAAGGAATTTTTTTAGCATTTCATGAAATGTTATCCAAAATGAAATTCTTCCCCCTTGCTCACTTCAAATACACACTAGTTAGGGGATCTGATTAAAATGCACCTGGTCCTTGACATGGCTTATCCACAGTTTATTTGATAGTGTACACTGGACCTCCCTGGACTGCACTAAAGCCTTACATAGCATCTTGAACAACAGAAAAGCTAGGAAGCTCCTATTAGTGGGGAAATCTAGCTCTGCTACTGCAAGCTAGTCCAAGGCTTTAACACAGTGAAGAATCCATCTTGGCTGGAAAATGGATGAGTGTTTTAACGGTGTCAGGAGACAACTACATTTCAATTGACCCCCTGAGATGGTTTTGTTTGTAGTGTAGATAAGGCCTTTACCTTGAGGCTGAATTCTTCTCCATTACTCTGCTAGGTTAATGTGTGCAGCCTTCTTTAGTTCATTGCTCTGTTCTTTATATAGCTTTATGTTCAGATGGAACCTTGAAGCTCACAGTTCTCTGACTGCTTTCTGTTCTTCACAGGTTCATCACTCCAAAGTTTTGGATAATGTATGATCTGACGGTCAGACAAAGGTGAGTATCATTCTTTATTTCATCACTCTCTGATGTGCTTCTCTCTATCTAGTTTCTGAATTTTGAAAAAATCCCATGAGACTGCATTCGTAACTCAGATTCCAAAATGTCCTATTAGTTCATTTTTTCCCCACGGAGTTAGAAAAGACATAGATTTCCCAAAGGGGGGGGGGGGGAGGAAAGGTTTGCTTTTGAGAAGCTACAAAACTCTTTGCTATATCTGAATAGGTGATTGAATAGGTAGCTGTCTTGACTAGGAAAAATGTCAGAAATGCTACCCTTTATGCAGGAGTAACACCTGCAATTTGATAACAACAGACTAATTAACTTGTGTATGAACTGCAGTGGTTTTACATCTTTTATAAGAGATATGTGTTAAGATACTTTTGACATTTTCCTTCTAGGTTCCTCCAAGTGCAACTCATGCTGTACAGTATCTGTCCGCACAGAGTTGGAACAAGATTCAGATCTCAGTTCTATCAGTAGAAATTAGGAGAAACTCCACTTATATCTACAAAGTTACATTAGTGTAAAACTGACTTGAGTGAGATCAGAATTAGTCCTTTGTTCTTTACATCTTTCTGAGAGACATTTAATAGAGGTAAAAATTGATTAAAACATTCAAAAAATTTTTTAGAGATGGTCCTGAACCAAAACCCAGATCCAAACATCCTTAAAATGTAAGAAAGCTCAGATCTAAATCCCATCTGTTGGCCATGATTATTTGTGGTTCACCACGTCTTCTTAATCCAAGAGACAGTGCTCTGTATATAGTATATTGAGAATGCAATAGTGGAAGGAAAAAAAGTATAAACACTCTGAGGCAGATCCATTTGAAATCAATGGAGCTATGCCAGTTTATACCATCTGAGGATTTACCCCTTTGCATTTATGTAGTGTGAATAAAACAATGCTCATTTCCCCCCTCAAAGCCATAGTAGAAAGGGGCTGAGGAGATTTTGTGTCTGGGCTGGTAAGTTTCCAGGAGAGTTGTAAAACTGAATTAGCACATGCTGATCAAACAGTTTATCAAACCCCTTTAAATTTACCAGGCCAAATTGTAGCTGGCCCTCCATAGTGTGCAAAGGGTTGAGAGTTGAGGATCCAGGAATCTTCCCCCTCTATTTTTTCATGGACAATGTGGCTGGGGACCACTGATGCTGCTTCATGCTAGCATCAGCAGTGCACTAGCTATCAGAGTGGTAAAGGAAATGAGGGTGGGACCATGCCTCACTCCCTTCTGAATGTGGACTGCACAGCACACACTGGATCTATTTAAAGGGCAGCACAACTGCTGCATGCACTCCCCAGGAAGAATTCTCTCTGATTCAGGCAGAAAGGGGCTTCAAAGGATCACCCAGGGAACACTGGGGTTGCACAAAGCCACAAGTAGTCAACTTTACACCACAGGCTGCGCCTCCCTTCCAATAGCTGGGTAAGAGTGCGCTGGGCATGGGTAGGTGTGTATTTTGGGGAAGATCAGAGTGCATGGTATCTCCCAGATCTTCAGCTGGTACAGCAGCTAACTGCATTCCTAAATCTGCTTTCAGTTATGCCAGTGGGTGTTTTAGCTTCTGGCTAGCTCAGGACTGGGGGGAACAGAAAGGTGACTTTTAGTTTTAGCCATACCTCCCACCATCTGCAATCCCAGAATTCCTCTTGGAGACTCCTTTGATTCAGCCTCACTGCTGTTTCCATAACACAAGACTGTGTCTTTGGTCCATGGGTTGTTCTCTTCAAGGATTGGATAATAAGGTCTGTAGATTTACTGTGCGACTCTCCAACGGAAATAAACTAATAACAACAACAACAACAACAATAGTGTACAAGGCAAGAGGGAGAGTGGAAGAAATCCCTCAGATATATTTCAGATGCCAAATCTAATATTGAAATATAGGTTGTTGTCTAGCACAGGAGCTCTGCTCAGCAGAGCAATTGTATAAATTGTCTCTGTCTAACGACAATAAAAGACCTGAATCTATGTATTTTCAGGACAATCTAAAATCTGAGTTTAATATATTGCACTTTCATTTCTGGGCCTAATGCAATTGTATAAAAGTCATTTTGTTTAAAAGAACACTTTGCTGCAGATACTGAAGTGCAAAGGGATGGCTTAGAATGTTGCTGGCCATTTCTTAGAAGAAGAGTTGGCTAGAAAAATTCAACTAGGGATGTTCATCAACACTTATTTTACAACATGGTAGCAAATTTCTTACTCTATGCTTATGCTTATTATTGTTATGATTATTGCCCTTCTGGCCCAAGCAGTTAGCCAAAATTTGAGGCCTTGCCGGGTTGCTTCTATTAGGATTAGAAATTGGTGACATGACAGGCATGTTCACAAGGTAATCATGTATGTTTTAAAATGGTGCAAAAAGTCATTTCTCTCTGCCAGTAGAAACCAACATCAAACAGACCATTTCTTGCTCAGAAATCCCCAAATCAGCTATTTAAGTGAGCTCTGTGCCCAAACAATCCATGTCCCTTAGCTTCTTCTCAGGGTTACACTCACAACTGTTTCTCCTGGCTTTCACTGACTCCAACATACACAGCCTACACCCAGTCTCCTAGCCCCTGTGTTTGCAACCAGGTAAACCCCTTAGGCCACGTGGCTTAGGTCTAACTTGCCATGCATAGGGCAATTGCTTGCTCCATGGACCCCAGCTGCTTTTACTAAATAAAGAGGCTTCATTGCTCCTGTTGAGCCTGAAAGAGTTGTACTTGGCACACCCATTGGCTTTAATGAGATCTGTGATTGTCTTTGCATTCAATGACCATTAGCTCCTTTAAGAATAACATTGTATTGAGTATTTATATTCAAGTAAAACCCAGAGATCCTGTTCAGGATCAGGTGCTATATAAACACAAAGGAAGACCTTCTTCCTACTTCAAGTGAAGGGATAAAATCAAAATAGGAATACCTTTATATTTTAAAGGGCCTCAATGTGGCCCTTATTACTTGGCTGATCTGATTTTGGAAATCATCTAAAAAATCCAGAGGTGTCTTTGATATACAAAAACCCTTCAAAAATCTCTATGAAGGCTCTGTGAGCCTTCTTTAAGATGCTGAGTGACCTCAACTCCCACTGAAGTCCACACCTAGCAGGCTGACTTCCTCCCTTACTTAAAATAACAACTGAAAAAACAACAACCCACCCTAGATTAATTATAATCTGAGAAATACAGCGAGGTACAAATTGATAGCCATGATGTAGTTACCACTGTTCCCCAATAGTAATACTGCAGCTACTTTATTGTAATTCACAGTGAGCCACCAGAATCTGCAGTCAATTCACTGTCAATCCGTGCTATATTTCATGGCTGCTAATGTGTATCACCAGGTTATTTCCCCTCTTCATCTTTCTCTTCACAGAATCTTCCTAGCAAGCAATGTCAAAATGCTCTGCAACAGTGAATTTTTAAAAAGTTTAACTTGACAAGCAGGTGTTGTAGTTAGATATAAATCTTTGTAAGCTCTTCCAAGAACTACAGAAAGGAGAATTTTGGAGGTGTCATATCAGGGGAGCATAGTGTGATTAACCTATCAAGTTTTCATGTGAGGAATAAAGAAAAGGCCATAAGAAACGGAAGGGCTATATGTCCTGGAAACAAATCTGGGGCCATCTACCCATAGCATTATTTAAAAGCTGCCAAATCTTGCAGTGAACCTCATATTCCACCAATAACCAATATTCAGTACTCAGTAGAGTAGCCATGTCTTAGAAATTGGTGAAAGACCCACAGATCTGATGCCTTGGAAGGTATTCCTCATGAAAGAAAGTGATAAGGAATGCATGTCCCAGAGCTTCAATGTGCACAGAAAAGAATATTGCAATAATTCCATTTGACATTCGACATAGTGCCCTTCACTCCACAATCACCCTGGGGAGGAATCCCTTCCTATGATGGCACAGCACTGAAAGGTTCCCCAAAGGCAATATACAGAGTCAGTATGCAAAGACATACATGCACTGTTTCTGGGCTCTCAACTAGAAAATAGTTTTACTGACTATCACAGTTTCCCCTCTCTTGAAAGATCTGCACTTATACCTAAATTCAACATGGTACCTAAGCGTGTGTGCAACTTTTGGCATATGAGCAATCCCATTCATGTCCAAGTGTTATACAGATACCTGCACTCTAAATTGCCCAAGTCTACAAATGTCCAGCTTAAAAAGTTATATAAAATTGTTTAGAAAAAAGATTACGAGAGAGAGAGAGAGAGAGAGAGAGAGAGTGGATTAGTTCAAACTGATACCACCCCAAGGATTGTGTTGAGATCTTGACTGTTGAATAACAGAAGAATGGAACCAGAAATGAATGGACCAAAACTGATATGTTGGGAATTAGGCCTAATTTGTGTAAAAAATAATGAAGGGATTTGTAGATTCTCAGGCCAGAAGGAACTACTGTGATCATTTAATCTGATCATCTATATAACACAGGCCAGAGAACGTATCCAAAATAGTTCCTAGTACATATTTTACCAGGGTTGGTGGTGGAGTCTAACTCTCCAGGGTTTGTGGCCCAAGTCAGTGGAGGATCCATGAAGACAATGGCAAATCCAATCAGTGGGACATTTACTACCTAACAACTAACAACTCTGGATGAAGAGAAGGAGTACTTGTAGCACATTAGAGACTAACAAATTTATTAGAGTATAAGCTTTCGTGGTTTACAGCCCACTTCATCGGATGCATAGAATGGAACATATAGTATGAAGATATATATATTTACACACACACATACAGAGAAGGTGGAAGTTGCCATACAAACTCTAAGAGGCTAATTAATTAAGATGAGCACATCTCTGGATGGCCCATCTTTCCTGGAAGCCAGCCATGTTTGATCAGCTGGAGAACAAAGGATGAGGAGGGGCCAGGTGGGACTAGCTCAGGAATTTGAAAAAGAGGACAGAGGGACAGAGCAGAAGCCAAGGGTGGACACTGTTTGGCTGGGGATCTGGGTATCCAGAATGGACCATGCTATAACTTTCTTTTCTGTGTGCTGACCAAGAACTTTCTATGCTGTGTTCTGGACATCTAATAAACCCTACTGCTTTTACAACACTGGCTGAGAGTCACTGCAGCTGCTGAAGGTGGCAGTGTTTGCTCCCTTTGGCTGTACAAGCAGTGGTGGGTTAGCCATTGGGCCAACGGAGCCCATGCCCAGGGGTACCAGCCAACTGGGGGTTCCTCCAGAAAAATGGGTGCCCCTGTGCCCCAACCTGCTCCGCCCATCGCTGGGGAGTAGGGGAAGCCCCTGCATCCTGATCCCACTCCCCAACAGGAGTGCCAAGGGGACTGCAGGCAGAAGAGGTAGGAAGGGACCCCCACTTGCTTTGGTGCAACAACCTCTAATCCGCCTCTGTGTACAAGTCTCTCTCAAGTGCCTAACTCTGGTGGACTGACTGAAGGGAGCTCATGGTGTGAAGCAGGGGCTCTGAAGGTGCTGAGGTTTAGTCCAAGGGTAAGTACCCTAGCAGATTATCCGAGTGACAGCGTGAGACACTAAGTGGGTCTGGCACACTGAAAGTGTCCTCCAAGGGATCGTTTCATAGCTGTTCCAGAGCACTGGACCTGTGTATCCATGATGACACCAGATGGATGTTGCATGGGCAGGGTGTGAATGTGAGTCCTTGTCACCCAGTGTGGTAATAGGTGTTGTGCAGTTCAGGGACCGCACCTTTCCCCTTAGGGCACTGACACAGTGGAGCAGAGGGTGGACGTAGCAGGGTAATACATAGACCACGGGGAGCACTGGGTGTCCTGGGAAGTTGGAACTGTATCTGAGATGTCTGGGGTACAAACACTTTCTATGGATGCTAATGGTGTTACATAGCTGCTGCAAGCTAATCTGCAGTTGTTGCAGCAGCTGGGAGTGCACATGGGTGCGGGGGTCTGGAATGGGTAATAATGGAAGCCCAGCATGGGCTCGAGTTTGAGAAACAGGAGATAAGCAGGGCAGGCCCCTCACCGGAGGATGTGAGCCCCTAATGGGGGGTAAATTTCTGGGCACCTTTTGATTCACCCATTGACAGGGACTATTCATGGGATAGAACTATTCATGGTATTCTATTCATGGAATAGAACTGCAGCCCCAAGGCTTGCTGGGGGGCAACAGGACATAGAGTGTCACCCTCGAGTACCGTTACACTGGGGTGGCTGACTCGATGGAGTTCACTTTCTCAGTACTACCAGGGATAAAATGTTGATAGGTGAGTATGTACACATATTATCATTGTTGCACAGAGAAGTGCTGCCAGACAGGAAGTTGGGGCAGAGCAACAGGGGCAGCGAAATGCCCAGGCGGGCATGTATAGCTAGAACATGTGAAAATTGGGAGACGGCCTTCCTGATCTATGTGGGAGTTATTCCAGAGGCTTACTTAGACAGAAACCCAACATTGATTAAATATATGGATATAATCAGGCTGGCATATAATACGCTCAGGAACATGGCTTGGTTTAATTATGACAAACAGTTTAGATTGAGGCGACCACACAAACTGAGATCTGGTGGGACATATCACATCATACTCTGTGACTGGAGTGAATGATGCCACAGGAGCCTGAAGTCCACATGGACAGTGGCATGTTCATTCTGTCACAAGTCCAACAGAGGCCTGCGTCATGTAACAACATTTTCTGGACATTCAATGAAAACATTAGTTTTTGTAGCATCTGCATATTCAGGCACACTTGTGAAATGTGCTTTGGGGCCCAGACAGCCCGTTTTTGACAGATCAGTAGAGGAAGGTCACAGCGCGGGAACAGGATTGGGGGTAGGTCAGGTGCTGCACATAGGGAGCAGGAGATGGGGGACAAAACAGAGGCAAGTGGTGGATGAGCTGAAAACAGTGGGTTGGACAAAGGCACTCTCCTCAATTAAGATGGAGGTGTTAGGGTAATCCCACAGGAGAACCCTTAACAAGATAATGGGGCATATTTGTGGGATTGGTTTACTGTGAGGTTTAGAATCATCTTTACAAGGAAAGGGGGTCAAGTGATGTGTACAAATTTGAAGTCCTTAGTGGAGATGGGTCATATTGTAACGAAAAAAATTACACAGGAATTAAATGAGAATAGGGTAGCAGGGCCATTCAGTCAATTACCTCTACAGAATTTGTGGATTTCTCCCATAGGCATGATCCAAAAGAAGTCCACCACTTCTTTTCCAAGCATGTGCTCAGGACTGATAATGGAATAGCAGATGCATGCCTCATTTTCAGATGGACAGATGTTGGGAACCAGCACCAGGAGCCAGCAAGGAACCCAAATGGATATAGCTAGCTCTATGGAACCTTGGTGTATGATGGCTGTTAGTGTAGTGCAGAGGTCGGTGGCTCCACAAACACTGCAGAGCTGTGGGAGAAGTTTTAATGATTTTGTGCAATTTCAGGAGCTGGAAGGCCACTTATCTACATGGCCCATTATAGAGGAACATGTGCTGCAGTAAATGGTATTGTTAGTAACTCGACAACTGGTGTCCTCAACTATCTCCAATCACCTATCAGCCTGACATTTGTAAGTAGCCTGAAGGGTTACCCCATATGCTTGCAGCAGCTTTTTAATTTGAAGGTTTCTAGAAGGGTGGTCATGCAGCACTGACCCCTGACTTCAGGAATCATACACATTGTCCCATCACAGTTGGTACTCTTAGGGATTTGGTGTGGATCCTGGAGAATATATGTCATATATATCCTGTCCACAATGAACAGGCGGTGGCCTTGTTCAGGGCAGCATTTTTGGTATCACTTTTTGGATTTTTTAGGATCAGAGAATTTGTATCTCGGTCCTGTAAGGATTTTTCTGAAAGGGCTTTGGAACTGTTGGATATACACTGGGAGGGGCAAATGGTTATAGTAACCTTGTGGAAGTCAAAGACAGATCAAGAAGGCTGGGGTGAATCCATTATTCTATGGGAGGGTGGTGAACCCAAGGTCTGCTTAGTGGAGCTTTGATAGCCTACATGGTGCTAAGAATGGGGATGGGTGTGTCCCTCTTTATGCACAGAGACAGGAGTCCCCTCACAGCATATGAGTTTGTTAAAGTGTTGAGATGGGGACTGATGAGATTGGGACTCCCAGACCATGAATTTGGTTCTCACTCATTCAGGATTGGGGTTGCAACATCATCGGCACAGATAGGTATGGGGACTAGGCGCAATTGGACATAGACATTTGGAAGCATACAGAATGTACATGAGACACCAGTAGGCAATCAGCATGGGCGGCGGGTGAACCCATGCTTTGGGGAGGCTAGCCTGCTGGCCAGCCCCTTCCATCTAAGGCTACTACCCCGCACACCAGAGCCCCGAACCCTCCCCCAACCCATAAAAGGAGAATCTCTGAGGGGTCCCGGCCTGCCCACCTGAGCCGCATTGGGTCAAGCCGCCACCATCAGCCACCCAACCCTCCTCAGACGACCCGGCCAAGGAGGAGGGACGTGGCAAGCAGGGGGGACCTGGGGTGGGGTGTGTATGGAGTGGAGGAGGCAATGTGGGTCTCGGGGAAGGGTGGCTTCAGCTGTCGGGTCAGCGGCAGCACCAGGGAAGGCTAAGCCTTCCTTGGCATCTTATACCTGCCACCCATGGCAATCAGTGATAATTTTCCTTTGTGTTTTCGTTCCAAATGCAGGAAGACAGGCCAGGCAGATTGTTCTGTGGATCTGTGGGCACAGTATTGCTTTCTGGGTACATAGGCATGCTTCCAGGTTCACAACTCAGTCTCAGTGATGAAGCCGTCACAAGATGGCATGGAAAGAGGGGTGTATTATGGGACCAGCTGATGCCCCTTCTGTACACTGTAGGGGCCTGTGAGTGTGCACCAGATATGATTGTGGTTCACCTTGGGGAAAATGCTCTGGGAAGGTGTAAAGGGATAGCCTTAATGCTCAGTGCTAAGAGGGACTTGGGACAGATCTTGGAACTTTTCCCAGGTGTAAAAACACTTTTATGTCTGGACATGCTGCAATGCAGGGTGTAGTGGGGAGCTATGATGCCCCCACAGTCGACAAGGCTAGGATGCATGTGAATAGGGAGGTGGCTAAATTCGTGGGAGTTATAAGGGGGGTTGGTAACTTCACATCCCGACGTAGTATATGGGACACCAAAATTATTCAGGGAGAATGGGGTTCACTTGTCAGACTTGGGGGCTGACATGGTTTTGGCTGCTATTAAAGGGGGCATTAGGGGATGTCTGGGAACCCGGCTGTATATAAGGTGGGAGGCAGCCAAGCTAATTGAGGCTGCCTCCTTGTGGCAGATGTCCTGTGCAGGTACTCTGTAGGAAGGGATACAGTAACCAGATAAAGAGATTGGTAAAAGATGTAAAGATGCTATTTGTTAAAGGAGTGGGAACGGCGGTAGAGGGGTTCAGTGCTCCTATGACTAGCACAGCAGGAAGCCAACCCCCTTCATTTACCCTCATTCAAGGGGTGGGGATGGTAAGGTCCCAGCAGTAGGTTGGCTGAGGACCAGGATGGGAAAATAGCGGGAGGCTGACGGAAGCCCCCGGGCACATATTGAAATCATCATAGAATTTGTCAGCAACTCTCAGACAGTTAATATTAAAGTTGCGGTCTAATAAAACCACATCCAGTGTCTCCTGGCGTCCTCCCAGTACAGCTGAACAATGCCATACTAGCCTGATCTGATGTGACTTGCTTTTGAGCAGCAAACCTACCACTCCACAAAAGGAATTTGTGAAACTAAAACGTAAGAGTGGTAAGAATCTAGTCTCCCTGAACAAAAAAGCCTTGATATTACATTACTGGGGCATCTCACTAATGTGGGTTTCTCCCGCAGATGAAAGATTGCAGTGTGAAGATGAATGTGATGAAGATGTGCGCACAGGCACCTAATGCTCTAGAACAGCCATTATAAAAGCCAAGCACTTCACTGCTTCATTCTGCAATGATATTTCCACCTGTTCTATTTATCGTAGCAATGCACTTAGATTCCAATTAATTTCATTCCAAAAGATCCAAAAAAGCTGTTTTTTCCCCCTCTGTCCCCTAGTATATCTCACAGCCAAAGAATTTCTCCACACAGGTACTCCTGTGGAAGAGTTTTGGGATATTGAAAATACCCACCTAGCAAGGAAGTTACTTTTTAACAAGTGACAAGAACACAGTTCCTTCCAAAGCTACTTTTAACAACTTCTATGATTCTAAGTTAATAGAAGATGCTGTGTTATCTGCCTTTAATAGAGGAGAATAAGGAAAAAAGGAACTGAAGGGAGGAAAAGGCTCAGAGTGCAACATGAGAAACTCAGGGATTGAATCAAAGTGACATTCATGCAGATGGATCATCTGTGATTTGAAAAAAGTCTCAAATGGTTGTACCTGTGCTTAAGTCATTATCTTCCAGATATTCAGAGGAACTGAAGTTTGTTTTACATCATTCACCTCCACAGCACACAGCCAAGCTTTACATTACATTCAACACAGTTATTCTAACATAGTTCTAAAAGCTCCCTCCTAGCCGTTAAACACTTATATTGCTCTGTGCCACATCCTTTATGCCAGCCTCCTCCCAAAGTTATTATAAAAGGAAGTTTAGCTGCTTTAGTGGTGCAGTCTATTTTGTATCTATTAATTTCACAGCATGACTTGTTCACTCACTTT
Source organism: Dermochelys coriacea (assembly GCF_009764565.3). Classification (NCBI taxonomy): domain Eukaryota; kingdom Metazoa; phylum Chordata; order Testudines; family Dermochelyidae; genus Dermochelys; species Dermochelys coriacea. Next base: position 48,215,393 of record NC_050073.1, read on the forward strand.
CTAACCCTTCCCACCCCATTCCACCTACTGACTCACTCAAACAAGATTTAATTTTTTTCAGAGGATATTAACGACAAATCCCACCTGTATATTTACTCACCCTGCCCGTTATTTCAGCTCAGCTCCTTGCTTCCGCTGCTGTGCAGTTCTAATTAGCTTGCTGGTTGGGGTCAGACCTGTCCGTCTCAGATTTCAATGGGCTGTGACACCACGGTGTACTAGGCCCCAGAGCCAAAGTGGATAGGTGTTTTAAATAACAATGTTTCAAGAGCGGAAGAGAAGAAGAGATGGAAAAGGACACATCTGTGCCTCATTTTTATTTGTTCCCCCGCTTAACGTTTCATCTGATTTTGCATTCATTAAGAATCTTCAATTTGCTCCACTGTAAATAAGGCAAGATTTTTTCCCCTATTTAAAATAAATAAATACATGTGGGTGTAGGAAGATGGGGGCCAACAGCAGTTGTAAAACTGCTCAGGTTATTATTGGGAGCTGGGCTCCCGTTGCCAAGCAACTGCTGTTTGTGGAGACAGCAGAAAGTTTGTGCACTTGTACAGCGCAGGTATGAGCTGGATTCCCAGAGACAATGGGATTTCGTTTGGTGGGGTTTTTTTGGTACATTCATTTCCCACTCATTGTTAAATACAAATGTTAGAATCCCCCTCTGCCTTTTGCTGAACAATGATGCATGAGTTGCTAATTAGACAGCCAGGGTGTTGGTAGGATTAAATGTCTTTAGCATTTGCAAATTATCTTGCATGCAGGAAATCATTTTGCTTTGTATTTCCAAAAAGCAGTTGCCACTTGCTGCTGCTGCTCTAATCCGATGCATTTTTCTGCTGCACTGTGCACAAGCTCTTTATTAGAACTTTCTTGAATAATACATTTTGGGCCTGACCTTGCTTTCCTACCTGAGGCAAAACTATTGATTTCAATTGGCATTTTGTGTGAGGAAGGGCCAAGGGACTAGGTACTTGTAGCACAAGCGTGCATATATCTGCCTACGTGCACATGGGTCATCTTTAGGATCAAAGTTTGGCTCAGGTAAATCCAAGGTCCCCAGCAAAGTCATTTGAATGGGGCTCTCCTTCTGCATGATCCAGGATTCTATGTGTGATCTGTCCCAAACTATTCAGCCATGTGCAAGCTGGGAGAAGACAGGGACTATGCCCATAGCTATTGCATGTGTTTAGGGATGCAAGGGGCAAAGGGATAGTAGACCAAGGTTTCCTCCTAAACAGGAGGAGGATGTGTGTGAAGGGAAACCTGTGATATATCCTGCCAGCTCCCCCACTGGAGCTGCAATTGGAAGAAACATCCCTATTTTCAAGAGAGCCCCAGTTATCCTCATACAGCCTATGGCCACCACAAAGCAGCTTGTATACCACACATTATGCTGGCTTTCAAACTCACTTTGATCATGTGAAAGCCCCCTACAGCTGCTAATAGTATTTCCATTCCCTGATCTGTATTCTCATAGACTTTATTTCCCATTTATTGAAACCTCAAATTCACTTACAATGTTCCACTGATAGAACCAAATCTATCTAACTGGTATAGTTCCCCTAAAAATCGCTGGAAACTCAGTCACTTTCAACTCCACCTGGAGTCTCACAATGTCCCATAAACTGTTACAGAATAGTTATGGAGGTTTACTGCAAGGAGGAGGACCTGTTTACATGAGAAAGTACAAATGGATCTCATAGAGGTTGTCTAGAGACTTTATTTATGCATCCGATGAAGTGAGCTGTAGCTCACGAAAGCTTATGCTCTAATAAATTTGTTAGTCTCTAAGGTGCCACAAGTACTCCTTTTCTTTTTGCGAATACAGACTAACACGGCTGCTACTCTGAAACCTGTATTTATCTTCAGTATATCATTTTCATTAGATTAGCATAACAAAATCCCTCAAAAGTTTATGAAGTTTTTGTCTCTTCTCCCTTTTCGTCTCTTCTCCCTTTTCTGGTTACTATTGGAAGTAGAGGATTGTTCGGAAGGTTGGGGAATAAGAACACTTCTTGTAACTGTCATGCTGGTTATGATGGAAAATGTTCTCTCAAAGAGAGATTGCAGCATAAACTAAATGTCATAAAACATCTATTCTCCTCTGGAAGTTCATTCTATAGCCTCATTCCTTGACCAAGAATGGTGAGCTTTCAGTCATTAACTCTGTTTTGAACTCCTCATGCACACTGACAGGATTGTATTATTTTGGCTATACTGTTCAAAGAATTTAGGATAATAAAATGTATCTGAAAAGGCAACAAAAATTACTTTCAGAGAATGGTTAAGAAATTCAAGCTGGATGCTAGTTGCCTTTAGGGTCTGCCAGAGGATCTCTAAATATCCGGCAACTGTATGCATCAGGAATTTTTGTATATGTTAGAGACAATTTAGATTGCAATGTAGAACTAAATTTGGGGTTCTGACTCAGCTCTAATTCTGATTGTTATTTTATTAATATTATATTACTATTACTATTATATTAATTCCAACCTCCAAGATCAAGGGGAGAGAGCAAGAGAGAGAGGTTAAATAATTATAAAGAGTAACTGACATTTTATCATAATTTTGGATCAGGCATTTCTGATTTCACAATGAAATCAGGCAGTGAAACAAATCAAATGGCAGCTAGGGACAGTTGATCCTATTTCAAAATCTGAAGGAAATGGAAACAACTGGTGGTTTTATTAAGAGTAAGAGATGTATACATCGGAGGTTAATTAAAACTGCACAAGGAAGCAGGAGAGAGTATTCCAGTTCCATCTGGGGCCACAGGAACATTGTCTGGATATCAAGCCAAAAGCACATCACTGTAATAAACTCCCAATGGTCAGTCATGTCTTAAAGGATATGATGTTATTGCTAGCTGCTAGTGGATGATCTAGTGTTATATAAAATTTAACCTTTTATTGGGTGTCATACTTACACTGCAAGGAACATCCATTTGCGTGTATTGTTGCTTAATGAAGGTTAGATTTCCATGGGGGAAGGGAGTTTTGCATTTTACTGGTGGCTGAGTTCTGCTGTCTCTTGGGTGCATGCTGCTATTCAATTTTCATTTGTAACCTGTGAGATGGGTGCATAGGGCCTTATATAAGTGCCCATCTTCACAATTATATCCAAAGAACTACTACTAATCTCACAATACAATGACATTTATTTTTTCTGGGTGTTCAGCTTTGGTTAATTCATTCATTTTAGCTTCAATAGTCACCAAAAGAAAGGAAGTGCTCTGTGAAGGTCAAAAGCTTGTCTCTTACATCAACAGAAGTTGGTCCAATAAAAGATATTATCTCACCCCCCCTTGTCTTAAAGAAAAAAATGACATTTACAGAACCATATATTTTCAAGTAACATTATCATCTTTTTTTTCTACCCTTCTTCAGATTTTTGCTCATTAATCTCTTTACAGATTAAGACCACTGACATGCATTCTTTAGCAGCACAATTTATAGCATGGATAGACAGGGCCTTTCTTCAGGTGTACAACAAAGCAATTAACAACCCTTTGTTGAAATACAAATGACAGGATCATGTGATTGATGCTTACATTTACATCTTGTCTCATTCTGGGTTCATTTAAAATCTAAATCTAATCCCTTTGCTTTCAGTTTTCTTAGTCACAGGGCCTGGTATGTTCCTTCAATTCCATGCATGAAAAGCCAGGTATATCTGGGAGTCAGAAGGGCCAGGGAAAGCAATGGATCTAGAGCATCATCATTTATTTCCCCGAACATGCTAGAACCCCCTGCAAGTGGACCAAGATGTTGCATCTATGTAGGTCAGAGGGCTTGGGCTAGTGAGAACATTCCTCTTTTCAGCATCATTCCCTTTCAGACCATAATATTTTATGCTGGGTTTCTCCTCCTCACAGTGACCTTTCACCATTAGGAAGTGGGAGATTTGAGAAGCAGTTGCTGGTGGGGACCACAAGAGTTGTGCACTCATTGTGGGAAGGAGGGGGCATAGCATGGGAAGGCTTACTAAGGGCATGGCTACACTTGCAGATGTAGAGTGCTGTGAGTTAAACCAGCCCTCAGAGAGTGCAGTAGGGAAAGCACTGCAGCGTGTCCACACTGTCAGATTCAAGATCACTGGCGTGGCCACATTAGCAGTTCTTGCAACGCCACAGAGAACAGTGCATTGTGGTAGCTATCCCAGCATGCAAGTGGCTGCAAAGTGCTTTTCAAATAGGGGTGGGGAGGTGGGGTGGAGTGTGACAGGGAGTGTGTTGTGTGTATTTGGGGGAAGAGTGAGTGGGTTTTTGGGGGGTCTGAGAGCGTGTCAGCATGCTATCTTGTAAGTTCAGACAGCAGCAGACCCCTCTTCCCCCTGCCCACCCCCCACACACAGAGCAAGCAACATTCCACAGTAATGGCTTGCTTTGTCCGAGAGAAGATAAGCATGGCAGCTGTCGGAAACGGAGTTTTGAAAGGGCATAGCCGTATTCCTACAGCCGAGTTCAAAACAACGAGAAGAGTGGCCACTTGACTTAAGAGGATTATGGTACGTTTCCAGAGAGGCAAATCAGAATGCAGTAATGCAACACCTCGTTCACACTGACGCTGAGGTGTTTCAGCCGATGCATAGCAACTGTGATGCTTGTCGTGGAGGTGGATTACCAGAAGTGCTCCAGCTGCAGAGTCCAGGCACTCTAAGTGCCTTGTCAGTGTGGACGGGTCATGAGTTAGGTCACCTGGGGCTACTTTAATGCGCTCTAACTTGCAAGTGTAGCCAAGCCCTTAGAGTAAAACCCATTCCCTGCCCCTCTGACAGAATCAGGAAGTAACTACAAAGTTTTTGCTTACAGTTTCCTGTCCTCCACTCAAAGCCTGTACAGGATGATCTGACCTAAGGAAAGATTCAGGTGAAGACCAAGGTTGGGGAATAAATCACACTATGCTAGAGGAAGAAAACAAATTAATTGTCAAATGGAGCAACAGCGCCAACTCAGATGTTTCTTGGGTTATGGGAAATTCTGGTGTCCTCCGTCAGCAGGGATCCCATTCCAGTCTCTGCTCCCCCCTCACTCCTCCCAGGTCTCCCTCTGCTGGGGAGTCACTCCTCTCTCACCCACTCAGAGCATGAGCTGGTGCTGCCAGGAGTCAAGTTCTTCATGGATTCCCCAGCGCTCTGCCATACAGGTACAGACTTTCTTCACCCTGTCACAACACCATTTGGAACAGCCGGCCCCCAGATTTGAGCAGCATTGCCACCTGGCACACAGGATTGCAATGCCACTTGCAGAAATTTGGCCCAGCCAGCACTGCATTTGAATGGATCAACAACATAGTGACCACACAGTCGGAGCAACACTTATGCTCCTGACTGCTCCAGCAACAGTCATACTGATTTAATATAGGACCACTGCTTAAAAGTGATCAAGCCACTCCCTCTCCTGCCCCCCGAGCTCCACAGCCTATGGAACATTGAGCATGGCCAAACATCTTGGGACATGGGGAAAGGGGCAAAAAGACCCCTTCCAGTCCCCACTAATTGGAGCCACTGAAATAGAGGAAGCTGACTGTGGTGTAAGAAGAGATCATGAGGCTATCAGGTACTGCTAGGGTTGCCAATTTTGCGTATTTCTGGGAGGTTACATCCCATGACATAATCTTTAATTAAAGATTAATCTTTAATCCTTGGAGACTCCAGGACAATCCTGGAGGGTTTGCAATCCTGGGTACTGCCTCTCTCAGAGCCCATCTCTCATCAGATCTTCAGAGCAGCACAAAGATCAAAACAACCCTCCCCGCAAAACCCCTCACCACTCCCGAAATACCACAAGCTAGTAACAACAAATGAAAAGGCTGTCTATGGTATGGCTGACCTGGGGCCATGCCAGCTAGATGAATTCCTAAAAGATGAGAAGGAAAATAGCTCAGGTATAGTTCTTGTGTTTCTTTAACTTCCTGCACACATCCCTAAGAGACTGCATTTGCTCTAATACAAATCAAACTCATATCAGCATCAAACTGAATGGTAGATGCATGCCCCCAAATGTGAGTTGATAACCATTCGGCAGTTTAGGTTTACTTTGACACAGAAAAGTCCATAAGCAGATGGGGCTTTTCTGTCATATCCTTAATCAATAGAATATTTTACCTCCTTTAATGTGTTGAGTCTTCATAAGATTTTGTTAAGAAATGGTTTGAAAAAAAATGAAGAAATTACTTAGGAAGGATAGCTAAATAAAAATGAAAGGACAATGAGAATATATCACAGATTTCTTTGCATATTAAATTGAAAAAGTTTCCCAAGTGAAAAGGGGGGAGCTTCATTCATTAAGATATTTGAAGTTGAAATGGACAAAGGATTAGTTAATTTTAAAAAAATCTTACACTAGCTAGGGTGGGGGACAAGCTATATAAGCTAAGATTTTCTACTTCCCATTTCTACTACACTATTAGTTTAGTTTAGCTATTTAGGAAACAGCCTCTCTCCTTTTCAAGACTCTGCCTTTGTTTCTAGGGCTCATTCTGTTTCCTCTCTGCTCAAAGAGCCCTATTGCTCTCTGACACACTGTTTCTCTGTCTCTGCTTGCTATTGGTAATAAAGGATTCAGGAAAACACAGTTCAGTTCAAGTTCAGTCAGTTTTAAGACTAGATCTAGATCTCAGCCCTCTCAACTGCTCTGGTCACAGCACAAACCTTGAAGGTAGCACCTGTGCTTCCTTTATAGTTTCACTCACTTAACCCAATTAACACTGTTCATTACCCATATGCAGTGTTTTTTCTCCCAGACCACTGCCTTTTAGTTTTTGTAACCCATTGTGACAGTACATTGTCAAAGTTTGTGTTGCTATTGGGAGTTCTAGCCACATGCTTGTCACTATTTAGAAATGGGGTTTTATTGTGTCATCATTTCTACTTTCCAGTTTATGGTGCCATTAGCCCCTTCATTTCTACTTTTAAGAAAGGAGGTAAAAATCAATAGCAGCTCAGCTAGGAGCTATGTCTGATAGAGGCTGGATCAATGCATAGAGGTGAACTTATGGGGGAGCAGTAGTGAAGAGGGACCAGCATATGTCAGTCAATGCAGCTGCAGCTTTGCTAGCTAGCTGAAAGAGGGGAGGTGCAGTTACATGCAGTGGTTTTCTGCCAGGAAGATGTTTTGAGCCTTCAGGAAAAAAGCAGAAGTCAGTGGTGGAATTGCAGAACTGGCTCTGTACAGAGAGAAGTTTGCCCTGTAGCTCCTTGACATTTCCCAGTTGTTCCCAGTGTACTATTTTAATAGGGTTAAAAATGGAATCAGATGTTGGCTTTTTTCATCAGAGAAATACTGTCTGAACAGAGATTTCCCATACACAATCAGATATAATCAGCACATGCTTCCTCCATTGCCTGCCGCAGTTGAACGCTGGTATTAGTATTGGCAAGGGGAGGGGGAATCAGAGGGACTGGCCCTGGTCACTCCCATAAATTTCACTGACTATGGCCCCTTTGGGTTATGGAATGATAGCAGAGGGGTGTGTGTGTGTGTGTTTTCCAAAACCTTTTTTTAATGAAACTTGACTTTTTCACCAAAACGGAAATTTTCATTACTCTTTTTTTGGTGTGTGTGTGTGTGTGTGTGTGTGTGTGGAGGTGAATGTTTACCAAAAAAATGAAGCTTCCCATTTCAGTTCTCTGCTGGAATTTTTTTCCCCACAGGAAATTTAGGGGAAAACATCTCCTACAAGAAATGACTGTGTGTTTTCAACTAGTGTCCTAGCCAGCCTTCTTATAGCTCTGGAGGAGTGCTAGTGGCAGCATACTGCCTGCTCCTGCATAGATTCATAGATACTAAGGTCAGAAGGGACCATTCTGATCATCTAGTCCGACCTCCTGCACAGCGCAGGCCACAGAATCTCACCCACCCACTCCTATGAAAAACCTCACCCATGTCTGAGAAAGCCTGTATTAATATTAAATATTATTATTTGCTTAGTTTTTATGTCATGTTCATAAAATACTTGTAAAGCCCTAAAAAACTGGCATTGTTGCTCTGTTATACAGACAGCACAATTATATATTGTCATTCAACTTGGAGGGAAAAATGGCACAGTGCTACCTAAAATAGGAAGAAAAAAGACAGGGTGGTATTTCTCTCTTCATGAGAATAATGAAAGAATAAATATGGACTCCATTCATTTGACATTTTCACCATGACTTATGTCAAATAGTTGCTTCAAAGATGTAAACCAGTGTCTAAATGGTAACTACTATGACTTTAATATCTCTGCAGAATGACAGGTTTCAGAGTAGCAGCCGTGTTAGTCTGTATTTGCAAAAAGAAAAGGAGTACTTGTGGCACCTTAGAGACTAACAAATTTATTTGAGCATAAGCTTTCGTGAGCTAAGTGAGTTGTAGCTCACAAAAGCTTATGCTCAAATAAATTTGTTAGTCTCTAAGGTGCCACAAGTACTCCTTTTCTTTTATCTCTGCAGAAGTTACTTACATAACAAACTATAGACAATAAGTTCTAGTATCACATGCTGGAGATTTTATGCAAAGCCCATGTTATGTGGTAACACTTTCAGTCAAACTAAAGGGAGTATATAAATTGCAAAAGGTGGCATAGGATAAAAGCTGAGATTTGAAAGAGAGAGCAACAGATCTACACTTCATGTCAACAGCCTAGAGACAACACATGACAAGACACAGGAGAGTTGCTTTATGAGAGTTCATTGATATTGAAACATATGGAAGGTTGAGTCTGCCATAATCGTACTAGTGCCAGTATTTTACTGATCGTTGGACAGTTTTAGATAAACTTTATAAAGCAAAGACGATAAAGCTGTTTTTCACCTTTTTACCTTGGCCAGGGAACTCTCTGAGAGAGCAGATGGTCCTGAGTTTCAAGCCATGAATCACTGTCATGGACTCTCTTCAAGCTGTCTTATAGTACGTGGAGTTGATAAACCCCAGAAGGTAATATTTTCATTACTGTCTCTGTCATTCTCATCGAGCACTCATCCTGCTGAAATGATCTTTATTACTACCATGCTAAGGCTCTAGAAATGAATCGAAAGATTTAACTCATCACTGTGGGCTTGTCTTCATTATTGTGCTACACAGGCGCAGTGTGAAGACACACTGTATAGACACCGCTTTAAGTTGATGTAATTTATGTTGCTCAGGGAGGTGGTTTTTTACACCCCGAGCGATGTAAGTTACATCGTTTTAAGCAGTAGTGTACACAAGCCCTATGATTCAGTATCTGATAGAGATTTCACGGTTTTCACTTTACCATTCTTCTTGCTGCTCTGGAGTGATGGAGGAGGAGAAGAAATTATATCTGTTTCATTGCATTTATGCAAACTCATTAACAAAGAGAGAGATGTCCACATTTTGTGTATGCTGAGGAGATGAAAGGATGCAATGTGCAACACGATAGCTACAGGTAAATTTCAAATAGGCCATCACCATTTTTGACATCCTCAACTACACGTACCTGAGGAAGTACCCCAACTTGTGGATACTAACCCAAGTTTTCCAGCACTACATAAATGTGCTAATAGAGCTTGGGGAGAAGGAAATTGAGAGAGGAAGGACAAACACTAAGGAGAATGGAAGCCCATAGATCCAAATCATGGAAATCAATTGAAGAGGTGATTGTGCTCAGAGTTAAGAAGGAGAAAAACAAGATTGGGGAACTCAGGGGATCAGACAAGTTGGGAGAAAAGGGAAAATATTTGACGAGGCTGCGCAGTATTTCCTTCAATACCTTTTCCACTCAGATTATCCAGAACATGTTCTTCAGTTCTGGGAGAACATTTTATCCAGTTCTCTGGGATCCAAAAAAACTCAGTTCAACTCTCGATTTCATCACTCATGTTCCTTTATTTTGCATACAGCAAAGCTACACTGAGTTGATCAGACTCAAGCGTATAGGGTGGGTATAAGGTAGACCACACATCCAACGTTACACATTAATATTCATATACATTTATACATCTCATTGCATTTGCTATATATTACATCACATATTTTTGGGTTTGCTTGATTACTTTGCGGGAACCAATCCCTGTGCAGCATGCGTTGTCCATGCTCGACCTCCTCTGTACATTCCTAACTTACCTTGTTAATTGTTAGCAAATAATTCCCGGGATGTTCTCCCTCTTATCTTAGCTTGTTCGGACATTCTGTCTTTTTAGCTTATTGACCTATTTACTTTAGCCTAATGATTAAGGCTATGATTTAGTCATGGAGGTCGTGGAAGTCATGGAATCCGTGACTTCCAGTGACCTCCTTGACTTCAGCCTGCAATGGTTGGGAGCTGCAGGGTTCCCTGACTCCACTGGGGGCAGGGAGCTGTGGGAGCCCTGGCACCTCTGGCAGCCTCCCGGAGCTCCCAGCTACTACAGGTGGTGGGGAAACCCCTGAGACCTGGCCACTGCAGGTGGTGGGGACCCCCAAGCTCCTACCGGCAGAAGGCTGCCAACAGAAGAACACCCCAGCCACTGGTGGCAGCAAGGGAATCCCTGAAACCCTGGCAGAGAACCCACAGTGGGAGAACCCCAGGCCTGAGCCCCGGGCCTGAGCCCCTGGCTGCTGCCGGCAATGGCAGGAGAATCCCAGAGCCCCTAGCAGAGGACCCTCAGTATGGGGAGCCCGGGCCTGAGACCTTGGCCGCTGGTGGCAGGAGAAGCCCCAAGCCTCCGGGAAGCAGACCCCAGCTACTGGAGGTGGCTTCTAGCCCCTGCACAGCTGCCTTGTTCAGGCAGAGTGGGGACCCGCAGATCCCCATTTTGTCAGGTATATTTTTAGTAAAAGTCAGGGACAGGTCAGTTTCCGTGAATTTTTCTTTTTTGCCCATGACCTGTCCCTGACTTTTACTAAAAATATTCATGACAAAATCTTAGCTTTATGAATGATTTGTTTACCTCCCTAATTCTATCCTCTAGGAAATGAAGTCTCCCTTCATGTGTTAATTACTCATGTCTGGTCAGGCATCAGCTACAGGAGGAAGAAAAATGTAATTGCCAACTAATTAAAATTGCTTGGAAACATATAAATATGTGAATATCTGAGTGACCTGAAGAATCTTGAACAAATTCAGAAATGTTTCCCTTTATGTAACTATCAAAGATTACAAAGCTATAGTTCCAATCCAACATCAGGAGCACTTCAGGACATGAATATAACTACCCTAGAGCAAATACTGTTCCCTTTCCCATGGGGCAGAGGAACTAGTAGATCGCACTGCATGGTGACTGGTGTGGGCGGATGTGAGCACTACAAGAAAGTGCGTGACACAGAACTCTGCTCTGTCAGGGTTCTATTCTTGCCATAGTGGGAGCATGGAGGTGTTTGGATGGTCTTGGTGAGAATGCAGCCACTGGATCTATAACATTGGTAGAACCCAACAGGTAGTGCAGCCAGAAGCTATTGCACTGGCAACTGAGGTACATGAGGGGGATTTTAGACCTTTCCCCACTTAAACCACTAGTCAACCTGCTATGCCAAGCCCATTTACTCAGTCTTGATGCAGAGACCAGGGGCCATTATAAAGTTGTCTACTGAGTAATCTTCTAGGAGTGTTTAGGATACTGAGGATTATTAAACTACCTAGCACCTATCTAGTTATGTTTTGATTTTATCTATTTATTTATTCTCATATGCATTTGAAATATGATTGCTTCATTCATCTTTCTAAGTATACTGAAAAAAGAAAAGGAGTACTTGTGGCACCTTAGAGACTAACAAATTCTTTGAGAATACAGACAAACACGGCTGCTACTCTGAAACCTAAGTATACTGGTCAGACTTTCTTTTGCTGTAAATACACCAGCTGCCCATTTGCTACATCTCTTGGGGATTAACCTACAGGAAAGACAGGCAAAAGTAGTGCCCCCTGCCTGCCCTTGACATTTCTGCCTGGGGGGTTAACAACTACTGGGGTCTCAGTTGATGGAAGCTGTCTGCCCTCCCCCTCTAACCAGGCCAGTGCTGTCCACTTTTGGAATTGTGCTAGGTGTCTGAGAGCAATTCCATTGGAGAAGAGCTTATGGACAATTTGTGGCACTACAACCACCTTCTTGATGGACTTTCCTTTGCCATGGGACCTGTTCCTTAATTACATCTAATGTAATCATTGCTGGAATCCAATTCTTGGACTTGCAGTAACAATTGGCCATAGAGCAAGCTAGATTTGATTAGGAGGGAATATTTGTGTGTTCTTTTTCCTCTTATGGTTGCAGAGTATGATTTCAATTAACTTTTTCCTTTCTTCTTATAAACTCCACTGAAGAAATCGGGGGAAAAATATAAGTTGGTTCATTGAACACCATAACCTAATGGATCAGATCAAAAAATCTCCAGGCTGTTCTGAGATATGATTTCATTTCTTCACAGAGTTGTGAGATGTGACATGGAAAAGTGCTAAGAAGAATTGAGCTGTATAGTGTGAGCCCTTGCAGAAAATGTGAAGTATATGAAGCTGAAAAAGAAAAAGCCAAGTACCCAAGTGGTTAGTATTCAGGCTACTTTCTCCAATTGAGTTTGTTGTGTGCAGGAATATGGCACTCTGTCTATATCATAGGTATCTTACTGCCTGGAGTGAAGGAGAAGAAAGTTGCAGTTTAAGACGATACATCTGAACATTTTGCTAAGAATCCACTATATCTAACACTGGTCTCTTTACTGTAGTTACAGTGGTGCAGCTACATGGAATGGCAGGTTCCGGTTAGATGGGGGAACTTGTTAGAAAGCAACAAATGAAAAAAGCGTGGACTCAACTGTAAGTTGAAAAGTACCATCAAACACATGGGAAATCCTTTGCCTTCTTGACAAGAGGTTATATATCAATTTAGTTTAATTGTGTTTTATTCATGTAAATGTGCCCAAAGGTCTAGTTATGAATCTGTACATGTAAGTATACAGAATACTATGCTCATGCCCTGTACTACAATTTCAAATACATCTCACAGCAGGGAGGAGCTTCTCCAAAGCCAAATGCTTACACAAAACTAGATGCAAGTAACAATCCATGGTACAATCCCAGAAGAGAAAAATGATGGACCATTACTGTTAGTGGGAAGACATTGGGACATCCCAACTGCCAAGCCGAGAGGCAATTTTCCCTAGCATGAATCACCATTGCTTGTGAGAAAGAAAAATACAAAACAAACAAACCTGCAATCCTTTCAGAGAGTCATGGTTTGAAGTGTAGGTGATCCAGAAACTGAGGGGGAACCTTTAAATAGGAAGATGCCCATGAAATGCTGGATCGCCTCTCTGACAAGGGGCATGCTAGGAAACTGTTCAAAGGTAGAAGGTAACTTGTATTAGAAAAAAGAATTTATTGAACAGAGAAGTGTAAAATCTTGAAGTTGCCTCTTTATGCTTGTTTTCTGTGCAACTTGTATATGTTTGCTTTTTCCTTTTCTTTCAGCTTGTGAATCTGTGATTTTCCTATTAAATGAATTTTTTGTTTATTTTTACCCCAATCAAGTCTCTGTTGTGCAAATGCTGTGGACTATGTGTCCCAAAGTGAACTAATTACTGGAGGCTGTTTTCAGTCCTTTAGCAGTGATGAACCAGAGGGGAAAAGTATGAATGTCTGGCAGTTAAGAGCTGGGAAAAGATGGATGTGAGGAAACTCGGGGCTGTTGGGGTCACTCTGTAAGGCATAACTAGACTGGTGGAAGCCAGGGTGAGACATTTATGATTTTTGGCTGGCTACTGGTGTCAGGGCTTGGAGCCACAGCAGCAGAGCATTAAAGCAACCACAGTTAAAAGGCATGGGGTGTTAGAACTACGTATTGATCTGGGTGACCCCTGAACCATGTAAGTTTCATAAATTTTTCAAGAGAAAAATTCAACCTTGTGCAGAGGACTAGGGCTTGGTCTAGGCACCACTGAAATCCATCACAAACCTTCAAAATAAGGTTAAGAGGTGCACAGCCCTTCTGCTGCCCTGCTGAACAGGAGTGAGTTTCACCCCAATGAATGCATGAACCGAGAAAGCAGCAAATCTTCTCACAATGGGAAACAAACAGTCACAGGAATTATTTTGGCTGAATAAAGACTGAGTGAAATTTGAGAAAGGAATTGGCCTGTAGTTGCTCTTGATTCATGATGTGAAAGACATTTTGAATCTGGATACAAATGACTTGATTCTGCTTTTACTCTAGTGTAAATCAGGAGTAACTCCATTTCAGGCAATCACAACCATACTGACATAGCATAATCATCTATATAAAAGTATAAAAGAGAAGGGAACAAAGATGGATAGCTGTACAGAGGGGTCCCTTAAATATTTTGATAAATTTTCATCCTTGTTTAATATAATAATTTAGGAGATCTGTCACATAATTACTTAAATATAATAGTTGTGCTAGCTATCTAAGGAAAAGGCTATCACAGGGCATGTAAATCTTTTTATGAAAAGGAAGGCAAACAAAATTTTGACCTAAGTCAAAATTTATAAAATCTTGACTTGGATTATACTCGTTGTGGGAGTAATTTTACTTGAATCCTTCATTAGAGATTCAATCTCTATTTATATTAGATGATCAATCAGACGATATCATTGAGTGGCAGGTGGGAATAAGATCAAAACTGCAATATGCTTACCTTTGGACTCGTTGAATAGCTGTTTTATAGCCCTTCAAATAGGACCACAGATCTTAATCATCCAATGATTGTCTGTCTAGATACAGCCACGTGGAAACCAGAGAACATGGTGCCCCAATGGACTCATGTGTAGATTCCATAGTACTAGTTAACTGTATCAAATAGTGTATATTTTTTTTTACTACTTTGTTTCTTTCACTATGGATCAGATTTTTAAGTACTCAGTACCCACAGCTGAAAGTTTCATAATTTCTTATACTGTGTTCACTTGAAAATCTGGCCACTTATTTTGGTGGGAGCTGAGCTGTTTCAAAAACCCCATTGAGGGTGCTGAGCTCTACTGAAGATGCTAGCTATTGTGTTTCTTGCATGTCTGTCTTGTTACTTTATATAACATTTTTCATGATGAAATCTCATGCGGCAGCCCAATCCAGAAAGATAAACACCTCAGTTACTGGAACTATGAAACTTAATGACAAACAAAAAGAGCACACATGTCACACAAGCATTCAGTCTTTTTAGTGAGAAAAAGTTTCTCAACTATCCCAGAATAACAGGCAAGGAAGTCAGCAATGAAGTCGGGGGTTTGAGAAAGGAAAACAATTGGGGTAGCAATGCTTAAACAAGTAAATGATTGGTATTTGTTGGGTTTGAATTTGGGATGAAAGTGTAGACTGCTTCTTACTTTATCCAAATGATTCATTTATGTATTGTAAATGAGCAATGGTTATTAGTACACTCACGTACCCAAACTGCAGTTTTAGGCATCTGGGTGTTGAACTGAGGAGGGTACCTAAATGTGGGATCTGGGTAAAATCTTGGCTCCATTGGACTCATTGGCAAAACTCCAACTCATTGACTTAAATATGGCCAAAATTCACTCTTAAGCATTGGAATTAATACCCAAATGGAAAATTATGCGTCTTAACTCATGCACCCAAGATTGACATAGATTCTCATTTACACTAAGGGCCTGATCCAAAGCCCACTGAAGTAAATGGAAAGACCCCCAAATTGACTTTAATTAGCTTTGGATGAGGTCCTAAATCCCTGGCTGTGTAAAAGGGTCTTAAAGTGGACATAAATGTAAATTACTTCAACCTTAAGGCCTACTTACACTGCCAGAGCTGGTGATTTAATTCCAGTTTGAGGAGACATACCTGCACTAGATCTGAGTGCACTAAAAATAGAAATGTACCTGTGGCAGCACAAGCAGTCAAATGCAATCTCATCCAAGACCCTAGTTACATACCCTGGGTGCCTACCTGCTTGCACCACCATGGCTATACTTCTGTTGTTACCATGTTAGTTCAGTCAGGGCAGTGTGGGCATGTCTACTCAATGTACAGTGTAGATGTACTCTTAGTGTGAATAAGAACAGGCCCAGAGATTCATAGCTATAGAGCTACAAAGCTCCCAGGCACTTCATCAAATGTTACGAGTTCATAGCAAAACTCTGAAGCTTCATTAAAGGCTTGTCTACATTTGCAAAGTTACTAAAAAGGCTATTCCAGAATAAGAATGTCCACACAGAGTGTTATATGGAAATAATTATTCCAGAATAGCTGTTTTGCTAAATCTCCAAGTGTAGATAAGCTGTAAAAGGTCATCAAGTTTCTGAAACACGTAATCACAGTCTAGTGGCCTAAACACACATCTGAGAGTGAAAAACTACAAAGTTCTAATCCCCATCTATCACTAAATTGTTCTGCATGGCTTGGGGTGAGTAACTTTCCCTTGTTATATCCCTTGTTTTCACAACGTCTTGTTCTGAAAAATGCAGCTAATAATACTTATCTGGGTGTTGTGAAAAATAATGCTTTTGCAGCCTTTGAAAATTTAATGTGTTATATAACTGCCAAGCTGTGTTCCCTGTAAACTGCGCACTTGTGGGATGCCCAGGAGAAATTCAAATGCCGCCCAGCTGATTAGCAGAGCGCCTGCAGCCAGCAGCAGGTGTTCAGGTGCCCTTCCCCCACGTTGCTCCGTTCTGCAGCTGCTCTCAGGACCATCCTGCTGGCTGTGCAGAGGAGGGGGTGGTGGAAGGAGCGGAGGGTGCTGATGGCAGGGTGCCCCCTTCCCTCCAGCCCGGTACCTCATCTCTGCAGAGCAGGGGACAGAGGATACAGCCTGCCTCAGGACTCAGAGCTGCTGCGGTGAGCACTGAGTGCTTTTCTTAAAGAGAGAGTGCACTGTTTCTGAGCTTTCCCCAGCAGCCAGCTCACACAGTCTCTGGCTCTGCCTGTCTCTCTCTGTGTCACACTCACACACACAGCGTCTCTTTCACACTCACCTTCCAACACATACTTGTATTATTGTTGTTGTTACTTCTTGGTATTTCCTGCAATGCACACATATTATCTGTAATTTTATTCTTTTGAAGTGTGTTATTTTAGTGCTTTGACTGGTCTATGCATTTCATAATTTTTATTTCTCTTACACTTAAATTGAATTCTTTGAGTAGTGAGTTCTAAAATGCTTAATCTGTTCTGGCTGGAGTAATTATCCCGATGGCCACTTTTTAAAAATATATATTATACCTAGGTTTTTTGTTTCTACCGGTGGCGCACATCCACACATACCTCAGTGCACATAACAAAATTTATTCCCCACATGGATGGAAAAAATTAGAGGGAACACTGTGTGCCAAGTACTATTATTCTTGTGCCAGAACAATATCATCAGCCAGTGACTGGCCCAGTTGGTAATTAAAAATATCAAGAGATAAAGGCTCCCAGAAGCTTCAGAGGAGTAGCCACCAAAGCATATGCTGAATGGAAAGAGTGTTGAGCACTATTAGCAGAATTTACCAAAGGATCTGCATGTCTTCGAGCTGTAAATGG
Organism: Dermochelys coriacea; assembly: GCF_009764565.3. NCBI lineage: Eukaryota > Metazoa > Chordata > Testudines > Dermochelyidae > Dermochelys > Dermochelys coriacea. The sequence goes on from NC_050073.1 coordinate 48,232,802, forward strand.
CTTCACATAGGCTATTCATTAGACTCTCTTTTCAACAAAAGCCAAGGATCTTTTGAAAACTCTTGTGTAAAGTAAAGCTTGGGGATTTTCTTTACAGATAGCACACAAAAGCTTTCCCCTCAAAGCTATTCATACTTTGTTTCCACATGTGGCTATCCGGGAGTTTCCCCCCACCTTTCTGTGTGGCTCTCATGTGCCCTGGTAATTATTTCATTGTCGTATATTAAGTTATTTCCTACCCCACATTTAAACCTAAATCCAATAGTGAAATACTGATTGGCAGTGTTAAAGAAGGTCAGATACAATTTTCAGATATCAGTAACATATATTTATGGGGACAATAAAGTCCTTTAAGAGGGCCTTCCCATACCTATGTTAGGATTTATCCCTATGCAGAACCTGCAGAAATTCTTGTTTTCTACTTATGGTGGGGGTTATTACTAACTAGCATTTAAGTATAAAACAGACAGGAAAGAAGGTTGAAATGCTTGAATGAATCAGCCAATGTATGTGAACCTCTGCCCTCTACTGGTTGGTATCTGAACTGCTCAATTGTTTGTCATAGACCCTGTATTAACAGCCAACAAAGAGTTTCTAGCTAAAACGTAAAGAAGTGTGTCCTTGGAATAGGAGATTATGGATTGTATCTCTATGCCATTAAGTTAGCTAGTTTAGACAACATACAAACCTAGAGTTATATTGCAATAATAGTACTATGAATGTGATCAATATGCTCTTTTTATATTGTCCTGCATTGTCATTAAAATTATTTAGGATCAGAGCAAAATATGGGAAATAAGCCATTCATGGTAGTTAAGATATAATATACCAGACTGTAAGTATATTAATCAATTAATATATTAATTAATATAATTAATTTAAATTAAAATAACATTATGTTGCAAAGTCAAGCACTCAAAAGTTAGGAAATGCCAGAGTTGAGGTTTCCCATGTAACCTTAATTTGGCCCCCATGTGTGTATGCATTATGATAGTTTTTAACTTCATGATCACATACTATTATTTCTGCTTATAATTTCAATAAGTATTCAAATGATTATATATAAAATAATGAGCAGCAAAGGGAAATACTAGCTTCTGTTTTTGACACTGCAAGTTAAGGACAGAATTATGCATGTTATATTTTGAGGTGGTAACTGGCATAATTTAAATATCTAGGTACATGACTGTACCTGGAAATTAGTTGGTTAGATGTTTAAATGACCTATATAGAGCTTGTAAATGTGCAGGAACAACATCAGAGACTTAGTTAAAGCTGAGTTGAAAACAGTGTGTGTGTACATGTGACTGTGTGTACACACATGCACATGTACATTTTTTTATTGTACCAATTGACATGCATGTTTCCATGGGCCTGCAGTGTAGGATTATAATGATGATTGGTGACACTCAGGCCTGGTCTACACCTAAAATTTAGGTTGACCCAGCTATGCCAGTTGTGAAACATTTCATGCCCTGAATGCCATAGTTAGGTTGACCTAACCCCCAGCGTAGACCTGGCTAGGCTGAAGGAAGAATTCTTCTGTTGATATATGTGGTGTTTAGATGCTGCTTGTAATTATTAGAACTGGGAGCACTGGCTGTTGGGAGTCTGAAAGGACAGGAAACAGGAAGGGGGGTGGAAGTTGAGGAGGCGGAGTGAGAGCTACTGAGGGTGCAGCAGCAGCTTGGTAAAGAGGTTTCCACTTTAAAAATAAAGTTGAAGTTTGTTAGTACCTTGCCTGGTTGTTACAACATTTTGGTGATGAGGATGGATCTTCTGCCTCCACCTGCATCATTTCTGCAAAGCCCAGGTGAGCCTCCATTGCTATTACTGCCTGGATCCATATGTTTGAGACTTATCTGCTTGCAATCATTGCTACAGAGATTTCTGAAGTAAGAAAGAGTGCTCTGCTAATCTACTGCCTTGGAGCAGAAGGGCAGCGTATATTTTACACTTTTCCCCTGGCAGATGATAAATATGAGACTGCACTCACTGCATTAAAGAACTGTTTTGTGCCAAAAGTGAATGTAGTAGTGAATCGCTAAAGATTTCGCCAGCATGAGCAGAAATCAGGGGAGACTATAATGCAGTATATTGCTTCCCTGAGGAGTCTGATTGTAACTTGTGACTTTGGGAATATGTCAGATGAGATGATTAGAGACCAGCTCATTGAGAAAACAACCATGCTTCGTGTAAGAAAACGCTTACTTCTAGAACCACAACTTACACTAGAAAAAGCAATAACCATTGCTACTCAGATTGACTCAGCTACAGCTGAAGCCAAAATAATGAGCATGGATACAGGAGGCACTGTCCAGGCTGGGGCTTCTTTGAGAAAAGTTCACTATCGCTGCAGGCAAATGATTACAAGAGGAGAAATAATGGAAAACCACCGAATCAGCAAATTCAAAATACAGTAAAAGCATGCTTTCGCTGTGGATCCCCACAACACCTTGCAAGCTACACAGGATGTCCGGCAAAAGTAGCTCAGTGCAATCATTGCAAAAAGATTGGACATTTTGCTAAAATATGTCGCAGCAGCTAGTTCAAGCAACAGGTGCATGCAGTTACAATACCAGATGTTACTGTGCTGAGCTTGGACAAAATCACTACTGCACATATTCCTGAACAAATAAAGTGCACTGTTAACGTTTCTGCCATACCCTCAGGCAAATCACACTCTATTCCTCTAATGTTGGACACTGGTTCAGCAGTATCTATACTACATGATTCAATCTATTTCCACTACTTTAAAGATGTGCCTCTTACTGAAACCAAACTTCACTTGGTGTGCTATTTGAAAAAACGTATTCCAGTACATGGCTGCCTGCTAACAATAGTTACTTTTGGTGATTGCTGTGCAACTGCAGAGTTCTACATTGTCCACAAAGGCACTCCTGTCCTTGGCAGAGATTTATTGGCTGCTTTAAATCTCAGGGTAGTTAATGGACGAATTGATCTTCCTTAGCAAAGCACTCTTGTGATACACACACCAGTTTCATCTGGGACCCTACACCAGGTTGAGAAGAAACTCAGCTGTGCTTATGGGTTTCTGAATAAAGTTAAAATGCGGAATAATGTGATGCCTGTACGACAGCAGTTATGGCGCTTACCATTTTCAGTCAGGGAAGCTGTTTTCAGAGGAACTTAGAAAACTTGTTCAAAAGGACATTATTGAAGAGATCGACTCCTTGGAATGGGTTTCACCTATAGTAGTGACACAGAAGAAGGATAGAGGCATTCGCCTTTGTGTGGACTTAAGGGAGTCAAATAAAGCTATTGTGATTGACAGCCATCCTTTTCCTCATATAGAAGAAGTATTTGCAGAACTCCATGGAGCAAAGACGTTTTCTACTCTTTATTTGCAGACCACATTCTACCAGGTTATGTTGCATAAAGATAGCAGAGACCTCACAGCATTTATTATACACAAGGGACTATTTTGTTTTAAACATATTCCATACCATCTCACATCTGCCTCAAGTGCCTTCCAAAAATGATGTCATTGATTCTGAAGAATAAACATGGAGTTCAGTGCTATCTGGATGATATTATTGTGTTTGGAAATACTTCTGAGGAGCATGACAATAACCTGCAGTCTGTACTAAACTGCATCAGCAAAGCAGGCCTCAAGCTCACTAGGTTCAAATGCAAATTTAGACAAACTGAACTCTCCTTTCTGGGGCATACAATTTCACAGGCTGGACTAAAACCTGATTCAGATCATATCCTGGCAATTTCAAATGTTCCTCCTCCAACATATTTGCAAACCTTACATTCCTTCTTGGGTCTTACCTCCTGGTATGCAAAATTCATTCCCAATTATGCTTCTGTCATGGAACTATTACCAGAATTACTGTGGAGAAGTTCAACCTTAGTGTGGACAATGGATGCACAAGCTAGTTTTGAAACTGTGAAAGACTTGATTGTACATAGTCCAGTATTTGCACTATTCACTCCTGCATTGCCCACAATTGTAACTACTGATGCTTCTGATTATGGACTTGGGGCTGTCCTCACACAACTTCATGAGGACAACACAGAGAGGACTGTTGCATTTGCTTCAAGGACACTAAGTAATGCTGAGAGGAAATATTCTACAGTTGAAAAAGAAGCACTTGGTTGTGTCTGGGCTACTGAAAAATGGACTTACTTGTGGGGCGCACATTCAAATTGCGCACAGACCAGAGCCCTTTGATGATGTTGCTCACCACGAAAGGACTGGGAAGAGCAGGATATCATAATGTTAGATGGTCTGCAAGACTACTCTTTCAATTATGAGCTGGAATATAAGCCTGGAAACCAAAATGTGGTAGATGATTGCCTTTCTCACCTGCCTTTGCCTTCACCAGATGGTCCACTGGAGGATGAGGATGTAGTAGTTGCTCTTATTACAAGCACTCTTACTGCAGTTACAAAAGAACAATTTCAAGCTGCTTGTTTAGTGTGTCCAATTCAACAAAAACTATGGGAATTTCTGACAAAGAGATAGCCCAGTAACCCTAAGAACCTTGACCCAGTTTTGCTGCCTTATTTTAGAGTTTGGGATGAACTTTCTTTGCTTGATGGCTGTGTGCTACAAGGAACACACTGGCAATTTGTGCCAGAAGAATTACAGTCAAAACTCATACACCTGGCACACAATACTCATCAAGCAATTGTCAGAACCAAACAAAGACTACGGGATTTGTATTAGTGGCCAGGGATGGCCTCTCAAACTGAAGCACTCATAAAATCCTGTGTCACTTGCCAAATGCATAGAATCATAGAATCATAGAATATCAGGGTTGGAAGGGACCCCAGAAGGTCATCTAGTCCAACCCCCTGCTCAAAGCAGGACCAAGTCCCAGTGATATGATGATAAGACAGCAGTGACATGTACCCCTCCATTAAAGCCTATTCCTCTTCCTGAATCTGCATTGGAAAAAGTGGCGATTGACATTGTAGGACCCTTTGCTCCAAGTGACTGCCATTATGCTATCACTTTAATAGACTATTTCAGTAAATGGCCTGAGGTAGCATTTATATCACAAATCTCTTCTGCTACAGTAATTAAGTTCCTCTCTTCAGTTTTTAGCATAGAAGGTAACCCCAAAGAACTGGTTTCAGATAATGGTAGTCAATTTACTTCCCTGGAGTTGGAAACTTTTCTAACAGAGAGGAACATTTTACACAGATCAACCCTATATTACCCTCAAGCCAATGGGGAAATTGAATGGTTTAACAGAAGTTTGAAAGAGAGTTTGCAAACAGCTAAACTGGAAGGGTGATTGTGGATAACCTTCACTACTGATTTCTTGAAAGCATACCAGGCTACACGATGTGCCACAACGCAAAGATCATCCACATAATTACTGCATGGGAAACAGATGAATATTAAACTGAATATTGATGGATTGTTAAAGACATGACCTGATGCCCCAACCAAGGATGATGTGAGAAAAACAGTTGAACAGAACCAAGCAAAGTATAAGGCTTTCACAGACAAGCAGCGGGGTGCTAAGGAACCAAAGTTCAAGTGTGGTTCCTTCATTAGAATACGAAAACCTGAAATTTTATGCAAAGGGGACCATAAATTCACAGCTCCTCTTAAAATCATAGAGAAGAAGGGACCTTACACCTATCTACTTTCTGATGGGTGGGTATGGAATGTTTCTTATCTTGCACCTGCCTATGCACCAAGAGGAGATTATGCCAACACCCAGTCTGCATTGGATGATTTCACTGTAGTATCAACATAACAAGACATTGCACTGGAACCGGGGCTTGAGAGATGGCCTGTCAGACCCAGACGACCACCTGTTTGGACTAGAGACTATGTTATGTAGTATCTACAGTGTTTTCAGTGTAATATTTCTGGCAACAGTATAGTGTCTTGTTTCAAATTTGTTTCTGTGGTTAGAACAACGTTTATTTTAATTGGGAGAGTTTCTTAAGAGAGGAGGAGATGTTGCTTGTAATGATTAGAACAAGGAGCATTGGCTGTTGGGAGTCTGAAAGGACAGGAAACAGGAAGGAGGGGGGAAGTTGAGGAGGCAGAGTGAGAGCTACTGAGGGTGCAAGCTTGGTAAAGAGGTTTCCACTTTAAAAATAAAGTTGAAGTTTGTTAGTACCTTGCCTAGTTGTTACAACAATGTAGCTCTGGGGTTCTCCAGCTGGGGGTCGTGACCCCTCAGGGGGTCACAAGGTTATTATGTGGGGGGTCATGAGCTGTCAGCCTCTACCCCAGGGCCAGTGCAACCACTAGGTGAACTAGGCGGTTGCTTAGGGTGCCAAGTGGTTTTGGGCAGCGGTGGAGCAGAGGTGAGCTGGAGCAGGGGGGTGCGGGGACTCGCCGGGCCGAGGGGAGGGGGGGTGGTGGCGGGGAGCTACCGTAGGGTTCCTGGGGTGGGGGCGGTCACAAGGTGGAAGTTTCACCTAGGGCACGAAACATCCTTGCACCGGCCCTGCTCTACCCCCACACTCTGCTACGCCTCCAGCATTTATAATAGTGTTAAATATTAAAAAAGTGTTGTTAATGTATAAGGGAGGGGGCGGTTTCACACTCAGAGGCTTGCTATGTGAAAGAGTCACCAATACAAAAGTTTGAGAATGGCTACTGCTTCTTGAGGTGGTGGATTAACTACTACACCAATGGAAAAAATCCTTTCATCGCTGTAGCGAGTGTCTGCCCTACAGCGGCACAGATGCACACCACAGCTGTACTGGTGTTGTGCCTGTAGTGTGAACATACCTTTAGTGTGTGAGCACATTCTGGAAGTTTAACTTGACACTTCTCATATGGTTTTTACTTTAATCTTATTTTTCAGATAACAGCGTATATGGAAGTCACATCAGGAGGAATACAGATTTGAATTTGCAGAGCTGGAATGCTTTACATTGGGCAGAAACATTCCTTTTTTGGATGTCAAGACTTGGGCATACCATGAATTATAAAGTACCTAGAATACTAATGACTTGATTTGCAGAGGTTAAAGGTATCCACAGTTTCCTTTCCTGGAGCTGTGGTTTATTCGGCACTTCTGAGAGAAACAAAATTTCAGCACCCTTTATCTTTATATTTTTCCTAAGAAATTATGAACGAGATATGCAATACCTGGATAAATTATTTTATACTGATCCAACATGCCAAGATAAGCATGTCCAGTATAAGATAAGGAAGATGTTGAATAGTTAACTCTGACATGATACATAAATGGCATGCCAAGAATGCAAAAGCAGGATCCTTCCCACAGGTTCCTTATGATATGGCATGTATCTGCAAATAGGCGATGTCTCAAATACAGACCTTACAGTGGTACAGCTGTACCGATGTGACTGCGCTGCTCTAAGATGCCTGCAGCAGAGAATTCTCCTATTGGCATATTTAAAGTAGCTGTAGCTATGTTGGTGGGAGACGCTCTCCTGCCAGCATTGTGCTGTTCATACTGGTGCTTTTATTGATTAAACTTATGTCCATCGGGGGTGTGGTTTTTTCACATCCCTTACCGCCAAAAGTTTGCTGACAAAAGTACTAGTGGAGACAGAACCTTAGAAAACTTCTTCCCCTGTCTCCTGATCATGAGCTACCCACAGTGCAAAGCTCCGGAAGTCGACGGTTGCCTTGGTACTATGGACACAGTCCGCCAACTACATGCACTTAGAGCATTTGTGTGAGGACACACACACTTGACTGTATAAAAACGCTTTCTACAAAACGACTTCTATAAATTCGACCTGATTTCGTAGTGTAGACATACCCAGAGTGTCACAGTTAAATAGAGGTAGAACAGTTTAACATAAGTAGTTAACACATATTCCAAGGGACCATTAAATGTGAAGTGGCTTGTTAACTGCAGTCATAGAACAAAAGTGGGGTAAGTGGGTTACAGATTGTTGTAATAAGCCATAAATCCCATGTCTTTATTAAGACCATGATTTTTAGTGTCTAGCGAAGTTATGAATTTAAGCTCCCAGGCTCATCTTTTGAAAGTGTCGTGCAGGTTTCCTTTGAGGATGTGGACTGATAGGTCAGATATAGAGTGATCATTTTGTGAAAAGTGTTCACCCACAGCTGATGTGATGTTTTTTCACCCAGCACTCTAATATCCTGGGACCAACACAGCTGCAACACTGCATTCAATAGTGAACAAACACCATCAGTGAAATGGGGAGAGATCACTCATTGTACCTTACTGCATCATTAGATTGATAGCATTATTCATAATGGCTGGGTAATTCTCATGCAGCTTTCAGAAAAATATGGATACTACTTCATGAAAACAAAGCAATACACTAGTGCCACTGTCTCCCAATGTGCATGACTAAATTCACTATGGTAGCTTTGTTACTGTTTATTGCTACCCTCCTCAGATTATGAGAATCTTGACTAAATTACAAGCATTGAATCAAATCCTGAAGTCTTTACTCAGTTCTCCCTCAGAAATTCCCCAAGGAAGTAAGGGCTTGTCTACACGGGGACACTCAGGGCTTGTCTACACTTAAAACACTACTGCAGCGGTGCTGCTATAGTTCTTCAATGAAAACGCTACCTATGCGTCCCGGAGAGGTGGTAGCTAGGTTGATGGAAGGATTCTCCTGTTGACCTAGCACTGTCTACACTGGTCAGTTTAACTGCATCATTTGGTGGGGAGGGTGGATTTTTCATGCTCCTGAAAGACATAGTTATATTGACCTAATTTCTTAGTGTAGACCAGGCTTCAGGAAAGTTAAGGTGAATTAAATAAAGGTGTGAAGTTAAAGTGAATTAAGCTATATCTACACTATGGACCTTACAGCATCACATCTGTACTGCTGCATCTATGCCACTGTAATGTCTCCTGTGTAGATGGCATAGTTAAACCACCCCCAATGAGTGGCAGTAGCTATGTTGGCATCTCCCGCGACTTAGTGCTGTCCACACTGGTGCTTTTGTTGGTGAAATTTATGTGGGCCTTGTGTGTGGAAGTAAAGTGACCTTACTTTGCTTTAGCTGATCCCCACTGAAAAGTTTCATTGGCATATCTATGTCTCTCAGGGGTGTGAAAAATCCACACACATAGTTAAGCTGATTTAGCCCCTGGTGTAGACATCACTAGATTGATGGAAGAATTTTTCTATTGACCTAGCTACAATCTCTCAGGGAGCTGGATTACATGTGCCAATGGGAGAACCCCTCCTGTCACTGAAGCGTCTACATCAGCATTTCGCAAATGCGGCCACCAGGGGTTTTCTTGCAGCCACAGCCTCTTGGCAGCTGTGACTGGGAAGGGGACAGCAAAGCAGCGGCTCCTCCCCTGGGGCTGCCTGCAATGGTTGGTCCCTACCCCATTCCGGAGCTACAAATACTGTAGGAACAGGTAACCAGTGTTAATTCCCCACCTTCCCAGGGGTGGTGTGGCTCAGGCTTCAGTCCTGAGGTGGTGGGCAGCAGGCTCTGGCCATGCAGCGGCGGACTCTGTCCCCAAGCTGCAGGGTTTGGGACTCCATCTCTGGTCTCACCCACCACCATCACCTCAATCCTCACTGCCTCCTCCAGACCCCCATTGCCCCTGGCCTCCCTGCCTCCTTACACACCTCCTCATTCAGGGCTTAATTTGTCCCCCAGCATGCCAGGGCTGATAAGTGTGCTGTGAAAAGTGATATGAACAAATATACAAATATCACTTTTCAGAGTAGCAGTCTTACTAACTAGCAATATTTTTTAAAAAAAAATCAAAACATGCAAAGCACCTTATTTTTGTTTCTATTCTGTTTAGGTCCAGTAAAGAATAGAGACAACTGTACATTATTTTTCTTATTGAGTCTGCAAAAAACCCCAAATGTTTTAATAATGTGACAAGATGGCCTATGTTAGTATGGTGGGTCCTGCGCTTTTCTTGGCAGGGGCTAAGATGCCACCCCTTGCCCCTGCTCTTGGAGCACTTAGGGCCCCGCTAGTGGCCCAGGAAGGTGGTAAAGGAGGTAAGCGGGGGAGGGGTCTGGATTTGCTCCTCACTCTGAGCCCCAGCCCCACTCAGCCCTTGTGGATTCTTACCCTCTTCCCCCTTGGGTGGGGTACCTTCGGTCCTTAGATGCTAGGGGAGGGAGTCTTCCTCTCCTGCTGGGGCAGGGTCTCCCTTACTTCAGTTCTCTGATCTTTCAAGTCTCATAACACACCTCCAAGCTCCAGTCCTCTCTCCTTCCTCTTTCTCCCTGACTGCCTGAAGCAGGAGGTTTTATTAGGTTCCTGACAGGACCTTAATTGACTGCAGATTCTCCAATTAACCTATAACCACCCTCCCTAGTCTACAGGGAACCACTTAATTAGCCTAGGGCTTATATATTTCCCCTCTAGCACTCTACCACTGTTCCCTGGCCCTCCTGTATCACAATAAATAAATTACAATGATCAGGACATGTACATGTGCATATTTATTGTTTTTTCCTAAAGTTAATTAAGTATTTTAGGAAAAATTCTCAGAGTGGCCACCAGCAAGAGTTGGTGGCCATACTCTGAGGCCACCAAAAATATGTTGTGAAAACCCCTGCACATAGCCTTAGAAGGAGACTTCTGGGGCTCCCCGCAGCTCTCTGGCATAGTGGCTCCATTGTAGCTGCACTAACAGGGAGGTCCCCGATTGCTCAGACAACACAAGTTGATTTTCATTTCCTGCTGGCAAGATGGGAAGCAGAAATAATAAAGCCAGATCCCTGGTCTACACTATGAGGTTAGGTCAAATTTAGCCGCATTAGGTCAATGTTATAAGCAATGTGTCTTTGTCTGTACAAAGTGCAAGCTGGTCTCCATATTGGAAGAGAAGATTGAAGGTCTGGAGCAACAGGTAACGACCCTGCGTTGTATACGAGAGACTGAGGATTTTCTGGACCAAACTCAGGATAGCCTTCTAGGGGCACAAAGCTCTAAAGATATAGAGCAGGTTGCACAGAGGAGCCAAGAGGCCAGTGAAGAAGCTTGGCAACATGTGACCTCCAGAAGAGGTAAGCGGAATGTCCGGGTTCCAGTAACACAGACACAGGTAACTAACCGCTTTCATGTTCTCTCCACAGGTACCAATGCGGAGAGTGGACCAGATGATATGTCTGGGGGGAGAAAGCGGAAGGAGACTCCGCTGGTTGGGAGGCATGAGATGCGATGTCCTGAGGTTGGGGGTTCCACGACCACCACTCCCAAGAGGAGAAGGCGGTGGTGGTGGTCGGGGACTCTCTCCTCCGGGGGACTGAGTCATCTATCTGCCGCCCTGACCGGGAAAACCGAGAAGTCTGCTGCTTGCCAGGGGCTAAGATTCGTGATGTGACGGAGAGACTGCCGAGACTCATCAAGCCCTCGGATTGCTACCCCTTCCTGCTTCTCCACGTGGGCACCAATGATACTGCCAAGAATGACCTTGAGCGGATCACTGCGGACTACGTGGCTCTGGGAAGAAGGATAAAGGAGTTGGAGGCGCAAGTGGTGTTCTCGTCCATCCTCCCCGTGGAAGGAAAAGGCCTGGGTAGGGACCGTCGAATCGTGGAGGTCAACGAATGGCTACGCAGGTGGTGTCGGAGAGAAGGCTTTGGATTCTTTGACCATGGGATGGTGTTCCATGAAGGAGGAGTGCTGGGCAGAGACGGGCTCCATCTTACGAAGAGAGGGAAGAACATCTTTGCCAGCAGGCTGGCTAACCTAGTGAGGAGGGCTTTAAACTAGGTTCACCGGGGGAAGGAGACCAAAGCCCTGAGGTAAGTGGGAAAGCGGGACACCGGGAGGAAGCACAGGCAGGAAGGTCTGTGAGGGGAGGGCTCCTGCCTCATACTGGGAATGAGGGGCGATCAACAGGTTATCTCAAGTGCTTATATACAAATGCACAAAGCCTTGGAAACAAGCAGGGAGAACTGGAGGTCCTGGTGATGTCAAGGAATTATGACGTGATTGGAATAACAGAGACTTGGTGGGATAACTCACATGACTGGAGTACAGTCATGGATGGTTATAAACTGTTCAGGAAGGACAGGCAGGGCAGAAAAGGTGGGGGAGTAGCACTGTATGTAAGGGAGCAGTATGACTGCTCAGAGCTCCGGTACGAAACTGTGGAAAAACCTGAGTGTCTCTGGATTAAGTTTAGAAGTGTGTGCAACAAGAGTGATGTCATGGTGGGAGTCTGCTATAGACCACCGGACCAGGGGGATGAGGTGGATGAGGCTTTCTTCCGGCAACTCACGGAAGCTACTAGATCGCATGCCCTGATTCTCATGGGTGACTTTAATTTTCCTGATATCTGCTGGGAGAGCAATACAGCGGTGCATAGACAATCCAGGAAGTTTTTGGAAAGCGTAGGGGACAATTTCCTGGTGCAAGTGCTAGGGGAGCCAACTAGGGGGAGCGCTTTTCTTGACCTGCTGCTCACAAACCGGGTAGAATTAGTGGGGGAAGCAAAAGTGGATGGGAATCTGGGAGGCAGTGACCATGAGTTGGTTGAGTTCAGGATCCTGACGCAGGGAAGAAAGGTAAGCAGCAGGATACGGACCCTGGACTTCAGGAAAGCAGACTTTGACTCCCTCAGGGAACAGATGGCCAGGATCCCCTGGGGGACTAACATGAAAGGGAAGGGAGTCCAGGAGAGCTGGCTGTATTTCAAGGAATCCCTGTTGAGGTTACAGGGACAAACCATCCCGATGAGTCGAAAGAATAGTAAATATGGCAGGCGACCAGCTTGGCTTAATGGTGAAATCCTAGCGGATCTTAAACATAAAAAAGAAGCTTACAAGAAGTGGAAGGTTGGACATATGACCAGGGAAGAGTATAAAAATATTGCTCGGGCATGTAGGAAAGATATCAGGAGGGCCAAATCGCACCTGGAGCTGCAGCTAGCAAGAGATGTCAAGAGTAACAAGAAGGGTTTCTTCAGGTATGTTGGCAACAAGAAGAAAGCCAAGGAAAGTGTGGGCCCCTTACTGAATGAGGGAGGCAAGCTAGTGACAGAGGATGTGGAAAAAGCTAATGTACTCAATGCTTTTTTTGCCTCTGTTTTCACTAACAAGGTCAGCTCCCAGACTGCTGTGCTGGGCAACACAAAACGGGGAAGAGATGGCCAGCCCTCTGTAGAGATAGAGGTGGTTAGGGACTATTTAGAAAAGCTGGACGTGCACAAGTCCATGGGGCCGGACGAATTGCATCCGAGAGTGCTGAAGGAATTGGCGGCTGTGATTGCAGAGCCCTTGGCCATTATCTTTGAAATCTCGTGGCGAACGGGGGAAGTCCCGGATGACTGGAAAAAGGCTAATGTAGTGCCCATCTTTAAAAAAGGGAAGAAGGAGGATCCTGGGAACTACAGGCCGGTCAGCCTCACCTCAGTCCCTGGAAAAATCATGGAGCAGGTCCTCAAAGAATCAATCCTGAAGCACTTAGAGGAGAGGAAAGTGATCAGGAACAGTCAGCATGGATTCACCAAGGGAAGGTCATGCCTGACTAATCTAATCGCCTTTTATGATGAGATTACTGGTTCTGTGGATGAAGGGAAAGCAGTGGATGTATTGTTTCTTGACTTTAGCAAAGCTTTTGACACGGTCTCCCACAGCATTCTTGTCAGCAAGTTAAGGAAGTATGGGCTGGATGAATGCACTATAAGGTGGGTAGAAAGCTGGCTAGATTGTCGGGCTCAACGGGTAGTGATCAATGGCTCCATGTCTAGTTGGCAGCCGGTGTCAAGTGGAGTGCCCCAGGGGTCGGTCCTGGGGCCCGTTTTGTTCAATATCTTCATAAATGATCTGGAGGATGGTGTGGATTGCACTCTCAGCAAATTTGCGGATGATACTAAACTGGGAGGAGTGGTAGATACGCTGGAGGGGAGGGATAGGATACAGAAGGACCTAGACAAATTGGAAGATTGGGCCAAAAGAAATCTAATGAGGTTCAATAAGGATAAATGCAGGGTCCTGCACTTAGGATGGAAGAATCCAATGCACCGCTACAGACTAGGGACCGAATGGCTCGGCAGCAGTTCTGCGGAAAAGGACCTAGGGGTGACAGTGGACGAGAAGCTGGATATGAGTCAGCAGTGTGCCCTTGTTGCCAAGAAGGCCAATGGCATTTTGGGATGTATAAGTAGGGGCATAGCGAGCAGATCGAGGGACGTGATCGTTCCCCTCTATTCGACACTGGTGAGGCCTCATCTGGAGTACTGTGTCCAGTTTTGGGCCCCACACTACAGGAAGGATGTGGATAAATTGGAAAGAGTGCAACGAAGGGCAACGAAAATAATTAGGGGTCTAGAGCACATGACTTATGAGGAGAGGCTGAGGGAGCTGGGATTGTTTAGTCTGCAGAAGAGAAGAATGAGGGGGGATTTGATAGCTGCTTTCAACTACCTGAAAGGGGGTTTCAAAGAGGATGGCTCTAGACTGTTCTCAATGGTAGCAGATGACAGAACGAGGAGTAATGGTCTCAAGTTGCAATGGGGGAGGTTTAGATTGGATATTAGGAAAAACTTTTTCACTAAGAGGGTGGTGAAACACTGGAATGCGTTACCTAGGGAGGTGGTAGAATCTCCTTCCTTAGAGGTTTTTAAGGTCAGGCTTGACAGAGCCCTGGCTGGGATGATTTAACTGGGACTTGGTCCTGCTTTGAGCAGGGGGTTGGACTGGATGACCTTCTGGGGTCCCTTCCAACCCTGATATTCTATGATTCTATGATTCTATGATTCTACACAATCAACCCCATTCAGTCAATCTAAAGGGCTCTTAAAATTGACTGCTGTACTCCTCCCCAGCGAGGGGAGTAGTGCTAAAATCAACCGTGCTGGGTCGAATTTGGGGTAGTGCAGATGCAATTCAACAGTATTGGCCTCCGGGAGCTATCCCAGAGTGCTCCAATGTGACCACGCTGGACAGCACTTTCAACTCCAATGCACTAGCCAGCTACACAGGAAAAGCCCCGGGAAATTTTGAATTTCATTTCCTATTTGGTCAGCGTGGTGAGCTCAGCAGCACAGGTGACCATGCAGTTGCAGAATTGCAAACAATCTCCAGCATGGAGTGAACGGGAGACACTGGATCTGATTGCTGTATGGGGAGAAGAATCTGTGCAGACCGAACTCCGATCAAAAAGAAGAAATGCTAATATATATGCCAAAATTGCAAAGGGCATGGTAGACAGAGGTTACAACAGGGACACACAGCAGTGCTGCGTAAAAGTTACGGAGCTCAGGCAAGTCTACCAAAAGACAAAGGAGGCAAATGGTTGCTCCGGGTCAGACCCCCGCACATGCCACTTCTATGATCAGCTGCATGGCATTCTAGGCGAGGACCCTATCACTACCCCACCACTGTTCATGGAGACCTGCAAGGGGGGAGTCTCACACAACAGCGAGGAGGATATTGTGGATAAGGAGGAGGAGAATGCTCATCAGGCAAGTGGAGAATCCATTCTCCCTGGCAGCCAGGACCTTTTCATACCCTGGAGCCAATATCCTCCCAAGTTGGGTTCCCAGCCCCTGAAGCCAGAGAAGGCACCTCTGGTGAGTGCACATTTGTAACTACAGTACAGGGTTTAAAAGCAATTGTGTTTAATGTTTGATTTGCCTTGAAGAATTGGGATGCATTCGCGGCCAGTGCAGCTACTGGAAAAGTCTGTTAACATGTCTGGGGATGGAAAGGGAATCCAGGGACATCTCCATGAAGCTCTTTGGAGGTACTCTGAAAGCCTTTGCAGAAAGTTTCTGGGGATGACTGCCTTATTTCATCCTCCACAGTAGGTCACTTTACAACGCCAAGCCAGTAGCAAGTAGTCTGGAATCATAGCAGAAGAAAGCATGGCAGCGAATGGTCCTGGGTTTTGGTCGCATTCAAGCAACATTCGGTCTTTGTCTTTCTGTGTCAGTCCCAGGAGAGTGATATCATTCATTCATGGTCACCTGGTTGAAATAGGGGAATTTTTGTAAGGGAACAATAAAAGGAACTCATTCATGCTGGGCTGTTTGCGCTTGGCTAAAAGGAATCATCTCAGAGAATAGCCACACGGTGGGGTCGGGGGAGGGGTGTGCTGCACATCAACCCCAAAACTGTAGCCCCTCCTTTTAAATGGCAAACCCAACCAGCATTGCTTGTTATGGAAGGAGGGCGCTGCAGTTTGAAACCATTTCCACATATTATGAAGGCGGAAGAAGCCAACCCGCATACCCTTTGGCTTACCTTTGCTGCCTGGAATCCGAATTCTGTTGCCCAGCCATGTGTGATGTGTCACCATACTGGCAGGCTCTCACTATAAAAGGCAAAATGTGACCTTGTACCTAAAGCACATGTGCTGTCTGCTGTGAATTGCTTGATTCACTATGAAAGAATCTCCCTTTTGTTCTCAGAAATGTATCATCTTAAATTTTACTCTCTCTTTTTATCCCCCCGCAGGCGCAAATGTTTCTATGCTCCCCCTATCATCTCCGTCTTTGAGGTTATCGCAGATTAGAAAGCAAAAAACACACACTTGTGATGACATGTTTTCCAAGCTCATGCAGTCCTCCCACACTGATAGGGCACAGCTGAATGCATGGAGGCATTCTGCATCAGAGGCCAGGAAAGCATTAGGTGAAGTGATGCTGGGGCTAATGGGGGAGCAAATGGACATGCTCAGGTGTCTGGTGGAGCTGCAAGAAAGGCAACAAGAGCACAGACTGCTGCTGCATCTACTGTATAACTGCCTGCCCTCCTTGCCAAGTTCCATATCCTCCTCACCCAGATGCCCAAGAACGCGGAGGGGAGGCTCTGGGCACCCAGGCACTCCACTCCAGAGGATGGCTCAAACAACAGAAGGCTATCATTCAAACAGCTTTGATTTGTAGTGTGGCTACAATAAGCAATGTGGCCTTGTCTTTCCCTCCTCCCCTCCTTCCCCACCCCACCGGGCTACCTTGTCAGTTATCTCACTTTTCTTTTAATTAATAAAGAAAGAATGCATGGTTTCAAAACAATAGTTACTTTATTTCCTTTGCCAGCTGTGATCGAAGGGGGGAGGGTGGCTGGCTTACAGGGAATTAAAATCAACAAAGGGGGTGGGTTTGCAACAAGGAGAAACACATACAACTGACACACCAAAGCCTGGCCAGTCATGAAACTGGTTTTCAAAGCCTCTCTGATGGGCAGCACTCCTAGCTGTGCTCTTCTAATCGCTCTTGTGTCTGGCTGCTCAAAATTGGCTGCCAGGCGATTTGCCTCAACCTCCCACCCTGCCATAAACATGTCCCCTTTACTCTCTCAGATATTATGGAGCACACAGCAAGCGGCAATAACAATGGGAATATTTATTGCACTAAGGTCTAACCTAGTCAGCAAACAGCACCAGCGAGCTTTTAAGGGTCCAAAGGACATTCTACCACCATTCTGCACTTGCTCAGCCTATAATTGAACTGCTCCTTACTACTGTCCAGACTGCCTGTGTATGGCTTCATGAGCCATGGGAGCAAGGGGTAGGCTGGGTCCCCAAGGATAACTATTGGCATTTCAACATCCCCAACAGTAATTTTCTGGTCTGGGAAGTAAGTCCCTTCTTGCAGCTGTTCTAAGAGCCCAGACTTCCTAAAGATGTAAGCGTCATGCACCTTTCCTGGCCATCCCACATTGATGTCGATGAAATGTCCCTTGTGATCTACCAGTGCTTGCAGCACCATTGAGAAGTATCCCTTGCAGTTTATGTACTGGTTGGCAAGGTGGTCCGGTGCCAAGACAGGGTATGCATTCCATCTATCACCCCACCACAGTTAGGAACCCATTGCAGCAAAGCCATCCACTATGACCTGCACATTTCCCAGAGTCACTACCCTTGTTAGCAGAAGGTCAGTGATTGCACTGGCTACTTGGATCACAGTAGCCCCCACAGCAGATTTGCCCACTCTAAATTGATTCCCTACTGACTGGTAGCAGTCAGGTGTTGCAAGTTTCCACAGGGCTATCACCACTTGCTTCTGAACTGTCAGGGCAGCTCTCATTTTGATATTCCTGCACTTCAGGGCGGGGGGAAAGCAACTCACAAAGTTCCAGGAAAGTGGCTTTATGCATGCAAATGTTTTGCAGCCACTGGGAATCATCCCATACCTGCAACATTATGCGGTCCCAGCAGTCTGTGCTTGTTTTCCGGGCCCAGAATTGGCGTTCCAGTGTATCAACCTGCCCCAATGCCACCACGATGTCCCAATTGCCACATCCCTTGCTTTCAGGAATGTTTGTGTCCATGTCTTCCTCACAATCGTCCTCATGCTGGCATCTCCTAGCCAGGTTCTGCACATACTGCAGGATAATGCGCAAGGTGTTCACAATGCTCACAACAGTAGCAGTGAGCTGAGCAGGCTCCAGGCTTGTCATGGGTAACCCGGGAAAAAAGGCACTAAACGATTGTCCGTCATTGCTTTCACGGAGGGAGGGAAGGAGGAAGGGGAGACTGATGATATGTACCCAAAACCACCCGTGACGATGTTTTTGACCCATCAGGCTTTGGGAGCTTAACCCAGAATTCCAATGGGCAGCAGAAACTGCGGGGACTGTGGGATAGCTACCCACAGTGCACCATTCCGTGAGTTGATGCTAGCCAAGGTATTGAAGATGCACTCTGCTGACTTAACGCCCTTGGTGGGGACATACACAATCAACGGTAAACAATTTCTTTCTAAAGATCATCTTCTATAAAATCAACCTAATTTCATAGTGTAGACACATAGGCAAGGATGTCACAGTAAACAATAAAACATTAAATATATTAGAGAGAAGAGAGCTGCATGTGTAACTTGAGGATTCTCTAGACCAATGAGGGAATACAGCTGATGTTGGCAATTAAAGCTGAGAGTGGAGTAGCAGACAAGCTGAAGCAAAAAATAAAATAAAATCATTTAGTCTTTACTGTAGAAGCCAAAAGGGAAATTCCTATTCCAAGGACACTTTTTAATGGAAATCAGAGCGTGGCCTTTTCAGAGACTGAAGTCTCTAAGGAAGAAGTTATGGAGAGCTCAACAACTAGGACAGCATAGTATTCATCTGAGGGGTCTGAAGTAAAAAAAGTGAAGTAGCAGACTTAATGAGGAAGATATGCAGTACCATTCTTGAAGATCGGAAGGCCACTTGTGTGATTCCTTGTACTGAAACAGAAGCCAGGGAAAACCCTGGGATATATAGCTTAGGAAATCTCAGCTCTGCTCTGGGGAAATTCACAGACAGTCTAATTAAGGAGTGAAATAAGTATGTATAGCCTGACACAGTCACGCCAACCTGGCTCTTTCAAGAGGAAACTGGGACTCACTAACCTCATTGAGGTATCTGAAATAGTTTATATTGTGGCAGAAAAGGGTGGACATAATAGCTTGAAAGATTTGACAAGCCCATAAAAAAAGAGTGTTAAAGAAATAAGTAGTTATAGGCTGAGTGATCAAGAGATGCTCTTCAAAACTAAAAGATGTGCCCCCAGTTTTGGTACTTGGACTAGAGATAGGAGATGATGAATCCATTTCTTATAAAGCTAGCTAGAGTTGTTGCTAAATATTATGATAGTTCATGAAAACTGATCAAGTTCTTCTTTTTAATCCTGCTCCATAACAGAAATCAGAGTCACTGGATGAAATGAATGGGAACGAAACAAATGAAGTAGGGTTGTCAAGTGATTAAAAAAGTGTAATTTCAATTAATCATACGCATAAAAAAAATTAACACCAAAAGTTCATCTGCCTCTCTCCACTTATCAGAAAAGATAAAATAGAAAATGCTTTAGTGATGTCTAACTTAGGGCCTAATTTGGCAAAGACGACAATCATAGAATCATAGAATTATAGGACTGGAAGGGACCTCTAGAGGTCTTCTAGTCCAATCCTCTGCACTCAAGGCAAGACTAAGTGTTATCTAGATCATCCCTGACAGGTGACTGTCTAACCTGCTCTTATAAACCTCCAATGATGGAGATTCCACAACTCCCTAGGCAATTTATTCCAGTGTTTAAATACCCTGACAGTTGGCAAGTTTTTCCTAAAGTCCAACCTAAATGGCCCTTGCTGCAATTTAAGCCCATTGCTTCTTGTCCTATCCCCAGAAGTTAACAAGAACAATTTTTCTCCCTCCTCCTTGTAACAACCTTTTATGTACTTGAAAACTATTATCATGTCTCCCTCAGTCATCTCTTCTTCAGACTAAACAAACCCAATTTTTTTAGTCTTTCCTCATAGGTCATGCTTTCTAGATCTTCTGTCATTTTTGTTGCTTTTCTCTGGACTTTCTTCAATTTGTCTACATCTTTCCTGAAATGTGGTGCCCAAAACTGGACACAATACTCAGGTTAAGGCCTAATCAGTGCAGAATAGAGCTGAAAAATTATTTCTTGTGTCTTGCTTACAACTCGCCTGTTAATACATCTTAGAATGATGTTTCTTTTTTGCAACAGTGTTGCACTGTTGACTTATATTTAGCAATGATCTCCAGATCCCTTTCTGCAGTACTCTTTTCAGGCAGTTTTCCATTTTGTATGTGTGAAACTGATTGTTCCTTCCTAAATGGAGTACTTTGCTTTTTTCCTTATGGAATTTCATCCTATTTACTTCAGACCATTTCTCCAATTTGTCTAGATCATTTTGATTTTTAATCCAATCCTCCAAAGCACTTGCAACTGCTCCCAGCTTGGTTTTGTCTATGAACTTTATAAGTGTACTCTCCATGACATTATCTAAATCATTGATGAAGATATTGAAGAAAACCAGACCCAGAACTGATCCCTGCAGGACCCCACTGAATATGCCCTTCTGGCTTGACTGTGAACCATTGATAACTACTCTCTGTGAATTGTTTTCCAACCAGTTAAGCACCCACCTTATAATAGCTCCATCTAGGTTATATTTCCCTAGTTTGTTTATGAGACAGTCATGCAAGACAGTAACAAAAGCCTTACTAAAGTCAAGATATATCACATTTACTGCTTCCTCCTTATCCACAATACTTGTTACCCTGTCAAAGAAAGCTATCAGGTTGGTTTGACATTATTTGTTTTTGACAAATCCATGCTGACTATTACTTATCACCTTATTATCTTCTAGGTATTTGCAAATTGATTGCTTCATTATTTGCTCCATTATCTTTCTGGGTACTGAAGTTAAACTGACTAGTCTGTAATTCCCTGGGTTGTCCTTATTCCCCTTTTTATAGATTGGCACTAAGTCCTCTGGAATCTCCTTAGTCTTCCATGACTTTTTGAAAATCATTATTAATGGCTTAAATATCCCCCCAGTCAGCTACTTGAATTTCTAGGATGTATTTCATGAGTCACTGGTGACTTGAAGACATCTAACTTGTCTAAGTAGTTTTTAACTTGTTCTTTCCCTATTTTAGCTTTTGATCCTACCTTATTTTAATGCCATTCACTATGTCAGACATCCAATCGCTACTAAACTTTTAGGGGAAAACTGAAGCACAAAAGTCGGTTAGTACTTCTGCCATGTCCATATTTTCTGTTATTGTTCCCCCCTCATTGAGTAATGGGTCTACCCTGTCCCCAGCCTTCCTCTTGCTTCTAATGTATTTGTAGAATGTTTTCTTGTTACTCTTAATGTCTCTAACAGCATTTTTTTTTACAAAATTCACTGCAGAACATTTAGTAGTGAACTATGACATGCTGTAAACAGAGACAGGCCTGAACTAGATCACTAAATCTGAACTCCCTGAACTTTGAGGAACTACTTATAAGGTCCAGATACAGATCTGAATTTAGTAACTCAGGAGTTTATTACTATAATGGGCCTGAACTGAAATCTCAGAGCCAAACTTCAATAATTTTTGGAGAGTCGAAATTCTTATTGGATTCTAAACTCATCTTCAAATATAAGTAATTAAATTAAGTAATACTAATGTCAATTGAATAAACTATATTTTATGAAGAATTGTCATTCTATTGTTGCAGTATTTGTTTGATTACTTGATATTATCACTAATATGCAAAGCTGCTTCATGCAGAGTAGACTAAATATCTGAAATTCACTGCAACAGGAGGTCACTGAGTCAAATAATGTACCTAAGAGCTGGAAAAATTTACAACCATTATTTGAATTTCTATTTATGCATGCAGGTCAGGGTGATCAAAGGTCAGAATGATCAAAGGTCTCACTTCATGTTCTAAGCTGAGAATTTCAGGGATCAGGAAGAACTATTTCCCCACATTTACAGCACTACATAAATATTAGGTGCTTTATGGGTGCTCTTCATTTTAATTATCAGGTATTAAGCATTACTGAAGGACTTGATGGACCAATGGTCTGATATAACGTGGTAAACCTGATGTTCTTATCCTGGGGGGCTCTGCAGATGCAATGCACTCAGTCTCTGAAAGAAGAGTATCTAAGGCTGGATTCTCTGGTCTTCTAAGGCCACTACAAAACTTTAAACCAGCTGAAGATTCCCACCAGAGAAGCTGCCTCCTACATGAGCTGCCCTTCCTATGCTTGGGGGTGTGTCATTGGCAGGGACTGGCACACCCTGATCCTCAGCCAATGTAAGATACATTACAGAATTTATGGAAGTAGCAGATTGAGAGTAGACTCCCTCTTGTTCCTCCAGGACTGGGCAGTCAAAGATCAGGGAGCTGCAACTAGCTGCTTTTGGCCATTATTCTCCACAGATTCTCTCTAGCTGCCAGGCAAGGCAGGGTACAAAAGCTCCAAGGAAGGTTATGTGAAGCCCTCCTCTCATGTGAGGGAGTCTTACTGAAATGCAAAAACCTGGGGGGAGGGATAGGAAATAAATATGGACGAAAATGAAGGGATTCTAAAGGAACTTTCTTAGAAAAATATGTTTTCTGAATAGTAATAGCAACACTGTGATGCTCCATAGCACCTTTCTGAAGGTCTGAAAAGTGATTTATAATGATTAATAAAACCCCATAATACACTAGCGAATAGAGCAGGTAACTACCATTTTACAGTTGGGTTTCAGATATTATAGATTAACTCCATTATATAGATGGAGAAACAGAGGCACAGGCAATCACTGAACCCAGGAGTCCTGGCTTCTAATGCTGTATACCAAAAACCAGACCATGCTGCCTTTCTCACTAGTTCAGACTTCATCTCATTTCCTTGGAGCCAATATGGATGCAGCTGTCAAAAAAGTTCAGATATAAGTGTGTATTTTTTCTTTACATGTCTTTTAAATCTGGAGAAAAAAAATCAATTATTTAATTTCCTCATTTCTTTCCTTTTTGTAGCTAGTTTCTGAATCAATAGAGAAGGGAAAATGTACATGCAAAGCCATTTCTAGCAAACTCACTAATTTCCTTCTTGCCAAGCTATTTAAACAAATTCCTGTAGTTAACATGATTTCAGCAGATCCTGAGGATAAGGAGATATCATTTCGGTCTTTGATATTTAGCAGCCTTACTGCCCCGACCCCCCTATGATATTGCAGTCCATGACCTTGAAATCATTATTGCTCACAGTTTGGCAGACTGCAGCTCATTACTATATCTCTACTAGAAGAAGATTATATGTATATCTAGAAATAGATATAGATTAGATAGATATGTTTTAAATGTTGAAATTTATAATTAATGTAATTTAAATTACAAGACACCTAATTTTAGTACAGTAAATAGAAGAGAAATTTAAAACCTTTTTGTGCTAGAGCTGGAAATGTCTCCCTTTCAGAGAAGACTTGGCTTATAATCATCTGCTTATATTGGCAGAACAATTCAACTTGCAGCAGCACATACTAACCTGTGAAAATGGACTGCTAAAGTAATGATGAGGAATAGGCAGAGAGTTCTGTTTTTGTCTGCATAAGCACCCAAAATTGGACACTTTGGGGATCTGGAAATCTCACAGAAGCATGGGTTCTTAGCAGATTTCTGGCATGTCTGCTTTTCACCCTGGCTAGAACCACTTCAAGAAGAGGGTTTTTTTGGCACTTGCTATTCACGAGTCATCTGAAAAGGGGATATGAAAAACATATTCAAATTACAATTGTTTGATTCAAATATGGGTTTAGAATTCCATGGGTTCTTATTTTTTCTGCACCAGTACACCTTTGCCTAATAAAGGTGTTTGCCTAATAAAGGTGGGGGAGTAGCACTGTATGTAAGGGAACAGTATGACTGCTCAGAGCTCCGGTACGAAACTGTGGAAAAACCTGAGTGTCTCTGGATTAAGTTTAGAAGTGTGTGCAACAAGAGTGATGTCATGGTGGGAGTCTGCTATAGACCACCGGACCAGGGGGATGAGGTGGATGAGGCTTTCTTCCGGCAACTCACGGAAGCTACTAGATCGCATGCCCTGATTCTCATGGGTGACTTTAATTTTCCTGATATCTGCTGGGAGAGCAATACAGCGGTGCATAGACAATCCAGGAAGTTTTTGGAAAGCGTAGGGGACAATTTCCTGGTGCAAGTGCTAGGGGAGCCAACTAGGGGGAGCGCTTTTCTTGACCTGCTGCTCACAAACCGGGTAGAATTAGTGGGGGAAGCAAAAGTGGATGGGAATCTGGGAGGCAGTGACCATGAGTTGGTTGAGTTCAGGATCCTGACGCAGGGAAGAAAGGTAAGCAGCAGGATACGGACCCTGGACTTCAGGAAAGCAGACTTTGACTCCCTCAGGGAACAGATGGCCAGGATCCCCTGGGGGACTAACATGAAAGGGAAGGGAGTCCAGGAGAGCTGGCTGTATTTCAAGGAATCCCTGTTGAGGTTACAGGGACAAACCATCCCGATGAGTCGAAAGAATAGTAAATATGGCAGGCGACCAGCTTGGCTTAATGGTGAAATCCTAGCGGATCTTAAACATAAAAAAGAAGCTTACAAGAAGTGGAAGGTTGGACATATGACCAGGGAAGAGTATAAAAATATTGCTCGGGCATGTAGGAAAGATATCAGGAGGGCCAAATCGCACCTGGAGCTGCAGCTAGCAAGAGATGTCAAGAGTAACAAGAAGGGTTTCTTCAGGTATGTTGGCAACAAGAAGAAAGCCAAGGAAAGTGTGGGCCCCTTACTGAATGAGGGAGGCAAGCTAGTGACAGAGGATGTGGAAAAAGCTAATGTACTCAATGCTTTTTTTGCCTCTGTTTTCACTAACAAGGTCAGCTCCCAGACTGCTGTGCTGGGCATCACAAAATGGGGAAGAGATGGCCAGCCCTCTGTAGAGATAGAGGTGGTTAGGGACTATTTAGAAAAGCTGGACGTGCACAAGTCCATGGGGCCGGACGAATTGCATCCGAGAGTGCTGAGGGAATTGGCGGCTGTGATTGCAGAGCCCTTGGCCATTATCTTTGAAAACTCGTGGCGAACGGGGGAAGTCCCGGATGACTGGAAAAAGGCTAATGTAGTGCCCATCTTTAAAAAAGGGAAGAAGGAGGATCCTGGGAACTACAGGCCGGTCAGCCTCACCTCAGTCCCTGCAAAAAATCATGGAGCAGGTCCTCAAAGAATCAATCCTGAAGCACTTAGAGGAGAGGAAAGTGATCAGGAACAGTCAGCATGGATTCACCAAGGGAAGGTCATGCCTGACTAATCTAATCGCCTTTTATGATGAGATTACTGGTTCTGTGGATGAAGGGAAAGCAGTGGATGTATTGTTTCTTGACTTTAGCAAAGCTTTTGACACGGTCTCCCACAGCATTCTTGTCAGCAAGTTAAGGAAGTATGGGCTGGATGAATGCACTATAAGGTGGGTAGAAAGCTGGCTAGATTGTCGGGCTCAACGGGTAGTGATCAATGGCTCCATGTCTAGTTGGCAGCCGGTGTCAAGTGGAGTGCCCCAGGGGTCGGTCCTGGGGCCCGTTTTGTTCAATATCTTCATAAATGATCTGGAGGATGGTGTGGATTGCACTCTCAGCAAATTTGCGGATGATACTAAACTGGGAGGAGTGGTAGATACGCTGGAGGGGAGGGATAGGATACAGAAGGACCTAGACAAATTGGAAGATTGGGCCAAAAGAAATCTAATGAGGTTCAATAAGGATAAGTGCAGGGTCCTGCACTTAGGATGGAAGAATCCAATGCACCGCTACAGACTAGGGACCGAATGGCTCGGCAGCAGTTCTGCGGAAAAGGACCTAGGGGTGACAGTGGACGAGAAGCTGGATATGAGTCAGCAGTGTGCCCTTGTTGCCAAGAAGGCCAATGGCATTTTGGGATGTATAAGTAGGGGCATAGCGAGCAGATCGAGGGACGTGATCGTTCCCCTCTATTCGACACTGGTGAGGCCTCATCTGGAGTACTGTGTCCAGTTTTGGGCCCCACACTACAAGAAGGATGTGGATAAATTGGAAAGAGTACAGCGAAGGGCAACAAAATGATTAGGGGTCTAGAGCACATGACTTATGAGGAGAGGCTGAGGGAGCTGGGATTGTTTAGTCTGCAGAAGAGAAGAATGAGGGGGGATTTGATAGCTGCTTTCAACTACCTGAAAGGGGGTTTCAAAGAGGATGGCTCTAGACTGTTCTCAATGGTAGCAGATGACAGAACGAGGAGTAATGGTCTCAAGTTGCAATGGGGGAGGTTTAGATTGGATATTAGGAAAAACTTTTTCACTAAGAGGGTGGTGAAACACTGGAATGCGTTACCTAGGGAGGTGGTAGAATCTCCTTCCCTAGAGGTTTTTAAGGTCAGGCTTGACAAAGCCCTGGCTAGGATGATTTAACTGGGACTTGGTCCTGCTTTGAGCAGGGGGTTGGACTAGATGACCTTCTGGGGTCCCTTCCAACCCTGATATTCTATGATTCTATGATTCTATGAATATATAGCAAGACTGTAATTTTGCAATAAGATCAACACCAGCAGATTCTTTTATCTGTGTAAAACAATAGGCTCTATTTGGAAGCAAGGGTCCACCTGCATGGATCTAATGTCTCTTGACATGTACTTATAACTTGCAATGCAAGTTGGATAAAATATTGTATTATTACTTCCATCTCGGCAGCATCAAGTCAGTGAAAATCAAACTGCATTGTAGTTGCTCTGGGCACCATGAAATCCACTGATCATTCTGCTATCTGCCATTAGTGATGGATAGTTCAGGAGGAAGAACTCTTGGAGGTTTTTTCTAATGCCTGTTGACTCTGAACTAATGGAGGATGAGGAAAATTCTCCAGGCTGTTCAGAGAGCCTGACAGTAAAGGAAAAGGAAAAGAAACAGCTTGGGTGAAATGCTGACCGCACTGAATTCAATGAAAAGTTTTCTTGTTGACTTGAATGGATGAAGACTCTGGCCCTATATCATTTCAGCATCAAAGCCTTTATTTTTTTTAATCAGAAAGTGGTTGTTTTTTTTTTTTTGGCTAGTCTTTCCCCTGGTGGCTGGATCGCTATAAAGAATTTTGAGAATGAGTTCTGCATTTTTTGTTTAAAAAGGTCCTCTGTTGGTAATACAGCTGCTATGCTTTCACCTGTGCATCCTAATCTCCAGATGGTCAGAGCTATGACTTTGAAAAGTTGCTGAATAATGCATTTGCCTGATATAATCAGACTTGTGTTATCACTGATTGCTCAGCTGCCTACTCTGAGCTTGTCATCTCACTGCTCCACATGACTGTCCATTTCGCTTCTTACCCGTGTCTACTGGACTGCCCAACGTGGGCCTAGTTTTTTGGTTTTTTTTCTACAGGGTTTTTAATTTTGATGTATAAAATGTTTATGATTTTGGATGATAAAAAACTTTATGAGTAATTTAGCATGGATGCTGGAGTGTTTAAAATGGCTTATTGTGTCTAGCTGTACCATCTGTGGAGGAACTCAGTTGACTTTTCTACTGTACTCTCGGGATAGTTATTTTTCAAGCTTTTCTGCTAGTTCCAATGCGGAGCGTCTAACAATGCCAAATAAACTGCATTTTGAAAAAAAAATGTGCTTAAATGTAGTTATTATTACAGCTGTGGGGCTAAGTGTCGGCTTAATGGTACATTAATTAATACTGAATTTCAAAGGCATTCTTCAGGAGGTGCAATATGAATTACATCAATGCCAGCCATAGGGGAATCCTTCCTTGTAGCCAGTCAGTATAAGCACAAGGAACAACTAACAGCTCTTCTGCTAGAATTCAGTTGTGTGAAGGCAACTATTTAAGTGCTTTAGAACTAGGAGAAGTGACTAAATATGATGGCATTGGGGGAAGTTCCCTGTTTATTCTTTATCACTGAGTTAAGTTTACAATCCTCATCTCTTTTCCTAATGTTGCAATGAGAGGAAAATTCAAATATGCTCATTCTTCCTCTGTTTGAGGAGATCTACCAGAACAGGGAAGAAGCCAGAGTTTTAAACCGATTTAATAATAACCTCACAGTCCACTATTCGAATCATATCAGTAACCACCAAAAGCTTACACATCTTTCAAAAACAAGACTAAAAGGATGATCTTGTGGTTAAGGCAGTGGACAAGCACTCAGGAGATCTGGGGTAATTTTCCAGCTGTGCTACAGACTTTCTGTGTGGCCTTGGGCAAAATATTTAATTTCTCTGTGCCTTGTTTTCCCACCACACAATGAGGATGATAATCCTTCCTTTCAGAGTAGCTGCCGTGTTAGTCTGTATTCACAAAAAGAAAAGGAGTACTTGTGGTACATTAGAGACTAACAAATTTATCTGAGCATAAGCTTTCGTGAGCTACAGTTCACTTCATCAGATGCATTTGGTGGAAAATACAGTGGGGAGATTTATATACACACATAGAGAACATGAAACAATGGGTTTTATCATACACACTGTAAGGAGAGTGATCACTTAAGATGAGCCATCAGCAGCAGCGGGGGGGGGGGGGAGAAAGGAGGAAAACCTTTCATGGTGACAAGCAAGGTAGGCCATTTCCAGCAGTTAACAAGAACATCTGAGGAACCGTGTGGGGGTTGGGTGGGGGGGAGAAATAACATAGGGAAATAGTTTTACTTTGTGTAATGACTCATCCATTCCCAGTCGCTATTCAAGCCTAAGTTAATTGTATCCAGTTTGCAAATTAATTCCAATTCAGCAGTCTCTCGGAGTCTGTTTTTGAAGTTTTTTTGTTGAAGGATAGCCACCCTCAGGTCTGTAATCGAGTGACCGGAGAGATTGAAGTGTTCTCCGACTGGTTTTTGAATGTTATAATTCTTGATGTCTGATTTGTGTCCATTTATTCTTTTACGTAGAGACTGTCCAGTTTGACCAATGTACATGGCATGGGGCATTGCTGGCACATGATGGCACATATCACATTGGTAGATGCGCAGGTGAACGAGCCTCTGATAGTGTGGCTGATGTGATTAGGCCCTATGATGGTGTCCCTTGAATAGGTATGTGGACAGAGTTGGCAACGGGCTTTGTTGCAAGGATAGGTTCCTGGGTTAGTGGTTCTGTTGTTTGGTGTGTGGCTGCTGGTGAGTATTTGCTTCAAGGTACAAATTTTGACAAATTGACACATTTTGTCTGTAATATTTTATGGAAAGAAAAAACCTACTTCTGCATTAAATATTTCATGCAGTAACTGAAAAAGAAAGAAACATATTGAATGTAAGTAGTGCTTATTTTCAATTCAGAACTAGCAGCCAAGGAGTTTACAAACTGATGAAAAGGCTTGGCAGAGTTAATTGTCCTTATTTGAAATTTACTTTACTGATGCAAATAACAGAGAGGTTCTTAGACTGTGATACTGAAGCAACCACGTACAAAACTTTGAACAAGATTTAATATGGTCATTTGTGGGTATGCAGTGGGGGAGTGAAGGGGGAGGAAGAGTGTATAAGGAGCTCTCTTCTCCTCCTTGAACCTCTTCACAGGAACTATTCACAGTTCTTGTCCTTGGGCAGGCTTTTCATCTCTGCCCTGGCAAGTGAGAGAGTTGGAGTAGTGTAAAGGGGCCCAAAAGCCCTGATTCTAGCCAGGAGATTTCCTTGGCACAGTTACTGTAGAAGATAGCCAGCAGCAGGGATGTCTTCTGAAGACTTCTCACATGACCTAGTTAGGGTGACCAGATAGCAAGTGTGAAAAATCAAGATGGGGGTGGAGTGGGGGTGGGGGAGGTGTAACAGGTACTTATATGAGACAAAGCCCCAAATATTGAGACTGATCCTATAAAGTTGGGACATCTGCAGTGGTGCTGGAACTATTTTTAGAGTGGGGGTGCTGAAGGCAGAAACCATGTATTTGGCTTGTTATGACTACTTCCCAGCCAGGAGGTGTGGCAGCACCCCCAGCATCCCTAGTTCCAAATATGGACATCTGCTCAGCCTAGGCCTGGTTCCAAGGGCAGGGCTGGGAGGGACATGCTGCAGAGAGGCCTGAAGTCTGCAACACTGGAGCCCATAGGCAGCTTAGGGAGACTGACATAGTTTAGATAGGCTCTCAGGGATTTAAATTATGCTGGTGGGTTAAAACCACTTTAGCTCTCCACTCCACCTCGGCTGTGAGTTCTGTACCTCTCAGAGGCACAGCACAGAATCTCACCCTTGTATTTAGAGCATGCAAAGACTGTTAGCCTAAGCACCTATAGTCACACTAACTTCCCCAGAGGAATCAGTTATTGGTTTGGTGATGGCCTCGGCTGGTCTCCTCTGGTGGGGCACACATGCTGCTCCTGTAAAAGGGTGTATCACAAATTGCACCAGTGTGTGCTCTCTCAAATACTCTGAGGAATGGTGTCCAAATCAAACACAATCCTGCTGAGAGCTACCTCTTGGAAGGTGAACCTCTGCTTCTGCCTCTATTCTGTGTATCTCTTGGTGTGTCCACAAGTACCTCAATAATTACATATAAAAATAGCAGCCATTGCTATATTTGACTTCATAATAATCTTTATAATAATAATGCTGGAGGGAGTGATTACCTGACCATAGGTTCAACTTCTTGGATGAAAGAATCTTCCTGTCAAAAATGGCATTAGCTAGCAAAGCAGATATGTTCCCTTCAGACAATCTGCATCTGTCTGTTTCTTTTGGTAAAGTATTTTATGGGACTTCTAACAATAGGCATATGTTTGCTCCTTTAATGTACAGCCCATGTAATAAACCTCACATACAGATTGCCAGTAGGACTAAAGTGTGGAAAGTATTGAAAACCCATATTAAAACGAGACCTAATACTTTTCTCCTCAGCGCTTTGGCAATGGGGTACAGAACCTTCCGCATCTAAGTCACTCTGGATTGAATATGCAGTAGTCCAACAATTGCTGAACATTTGGTTTCATTTGAAGCATGTTTAAAGTCTAGTCCCTTGAGGATGAGTATATAATATAACCACCCTTGTCTCCTCAGAGGAGTCCAAGGAAAGTAAACTAACCTGTCTTTCTCTAATCTACAGTACTCTTTTCAAGCATGAAGCACATTGGCTAAGTAGCATAGAGAACCTTCCATTGTTATTGTCCGTATTATACCTCTGTGTTTGAAAAGCACAGGACTTCAGTTTGCAAGGCCAATATAGCAGACTAGAGACAACATGCAAACCTGCCCTGGTTCCTGCCTGCAGGAAGGGTATACCATATATGGAGTAAGGTAGTGGGATGGAGGGAACACTTTTGACCTCACATATTCTGTATGTGTGAGGTCATGTTGCACGGAGAATGCTATTTTATACAGAAATGCACTGTGTGTGTGTGTGTGGTCACACCATCAGAATGAGGTCATTATGGTTTGAGACTGGCAGGAGTGGAGTACCTGCACTTAAAAAAACTATGGACTATGTTCCTTGTCTATTGTTCCTCCTCTTCTCTCTTTTTCTCTTATTGAGTTTTCATGGTCATTAGGGTGCAACTACTAATGGGGTGCTTGACTGGCTGAGTCATCTCACTCCCCTTTTGGAGGCTGCAGAATATACCACATTTTCCACCTCAGCTTCTCTTCCATTGTTCCCTGTACTCTGCTTTAGAATGTGGCTTTTTATATCAAACTGTATAGACATAAGCTTTTAGATCCCTGGTTCAATCGCCAGTGAGTTGACTAACATGGTGGCCCTGAAAAACATATGTATTGTGACAGGGTCGGGCCAAATGGCTACAGGAGAGTGATCCTATTGGGATCTGGGAAGTGCTGGATCCCCTGACCCACTGCTAGAGGATCTCCCCCCAGCTAAGACGGGGATCCACAGGACCTGGAAACCAAATAAATACGGGGGACAACTAATGAAATAACAGGGACAGGAGTGTTGTCAAAGGGTCAAACAAAGGGAACCAGATGGGGACACCGAGCAGAGAACCCCGGACAGTGCCCACTGCTCCTCAAAGGCATCAAGGGAGTCAGTGGATGCCGCCCAGAGGAACTCTGCCAGGATACCTGAACGGACGGAGGATCGGAAATAGGCCCCACAGTCACAGGAGACTCCATCGGCCAACCTCGTCACTCTGTTTTTATAGATGGCCATTTTAGCCAGGGCCAGGAGGAGGTTGACCAGGAGGTCCTGTGAATTTGTGGGGCCACGGATAGGGAGTGCATAAATAAGATGGTTACAGGAGAGGGATAGAAGGCAGATATATTAGCCCCAGGTTAAGTTGGTTCCTTTTCCCTGGGTAAGTAACAGGGAAGGTTCCAGAACAATCAGGAACTTTCTGGAAAAAATTAAGGGAGACAGGCTGATTAGGAAACCTGCAGCCAATCAAGAAGCTGCTAGAATCAATTAAGGCAGGCTAATCAGGGCACCTGGGTTTAAAAAGGCTCTCACTCCAGTTTGTGAGGGGTGCGTAAGGAGCTGGGAGTGAGAGGACATGCTCCTGGAGGACTGAGGAGTACAAGCATTAACAGACATCAGGAGGAAGGTCCTGTGGTGAGGACAAAGAAGGAATTAGGAGGAGGCCATGGGGAAGTAGCCCAGAGAATTGTAGCTGCTGCACAGCTGTTCTAGAAGGCACTCTACACAGCTGCAGTCCACAGGGCCCTGGGCTGGAACCCAGGGTAGAGGGCTGGCCTGGGTACAAACCTCCCAACTCCTGATCCAACACAGGAGGTTCCACTGGAAGGGAAGGTCTCTAGGCTGTTCCTCGACCCACATGGTGGATCAGCAGAGACTGCGGGGATTGTTCTTACTCTTTTTTCCCCATGCTGGCTAGTGATGAGGTTATCTGAGTGAGTGGCGGATTTGAGCTATGAAAGTCTGAGGTGAGCAAAATCCGGCAATAAGTGCAGGACCCACCAAGGTAGAGGAGGAACTTTACCACAGTATCAAAAGGCTTTGAAGTAGTAGTAAGACACAATAGGATGGAATGTGACCAATATGTGGATGACACATAGCTTTCTGGCTTCTAAGCAAACAAGACAATTGCTGTCATGTAGGCTTGTGAGGACAATAGTCCTCACCTGCCACTGAGAGAATATCTTCACTCCCATGACTGAGGCACAATGTAGTTTCAGGGACATGTTTGGCGCATCACTACTCTAGGACACACAAATAACAGTAGAAAGAAGTGCCTTCTGGATGCTTTGCCCATTCCTATTAGACAAAGCCTGGCAACTGTGATACATATCTCATACCTCAAGCTTATATATCACCACTCTTACGTTGCAGAGAATTCAAAGCGGTGTTGGGCACCTAAAGACCCCCTACCCCGCACAAAAACCTGTGTATCCTTTTGGAAGAAGAAATGAAATAGAGAAGAGACTGTGTGGGTTGGAGAGAGGACAGGAACTGAGAGAATGACAAGGGGCACCTAAGGTTGTTCCTGGTTTTAATGTAATGTGGATTTTGGGTCTGGAAATGCCACCAAAGGAGCAAGTGGACCAACCTTGAATTCTTTCTGTTCTTTAGGCTTCCAGGTTATATTCTTGCTTGAGTAAGTGGCAGATATAGTCTCATTCAGGCTGTAGAACCCTTTGGGCTGCACAATACCAAATATTTTCCAGATCTCTCTGCTCTTGGAACATAAAATGAAAACTACACTAGTTCTTCTCTCACAGAATTAGTTAAGAGTGCTATATCCCTGAGGGCTGTAATTAGCAAAATGTCATTATTGTCAGCTTTATGTTTTTTGGTTAAACTTGCCACTCTTTTAAGCAAAGGAGTAAAAATAGATAGTGCAACAAGGCTGGAACTTTAATTTCAGGAAATGGAAACTTCTTTTAGGGTGAAATTTAACCCTGTACAGAGGAGCCAGCACAAACTTTCACACCTCTTAAGTGCTGTTTTGAGCATTGAAATGAGACATAGGCCATGTGCTGATCCGTCACACAGGGATGAATTGAACCTTAATTGACTGAAGCTGTAGCTTTTTTATTTAGAAATCAAAGAGAACATGGGCACAAAAGACACAGTATGGCCTAAAAATAAAGTAAAGGGATGGAGAAAGTCCCATCTATGATTGTTAAAGCTCTATATACAAGTTTTTACTTGGAAAGTACTAACAGGAGGACACAGAAATGATTGAGAATACTTCATATTTGACTATTTTGTTTGTATGTTTTGAACATCACCCTATCAAATCATTTGACTCTATTCATTCCTACATGGTACTTAGTAGCAAAAAGTAACCTTCTTCACCAGGAAGCAGCATTATCCAATTGATAGGAGTCAGAATAGGCCATCACTTCTCCTATCTATAGTACTTACATGCCCCCTCACAACCAGTGTCTGAGCAACTCATAATCTTTAATGCTTTTACCCTCACAACCCTCTCTGAAGTGGAGAAGTGCAACTATCCCTTTTCACAGGTGGGGAACTGAGGCACAGAAAGACTAAGTGATTTCCCAAGGTCATACAGAAAGTTGCAGTGAGAACCTAGCCACTGGACCATCCTTTCTGTTTGACTTGACTGTGTGACCTTGGGCATTCCTCTTACCTACAGCTTTACATCTGTACATATGAGTGTAATGATGCCTATCAATTTTATAATATACCTTGAAACTTACCAATGAAAACTGCTATATAAGTGCAAAGTATTATTTAGGACCAGGTCATGGTTAACCCTTGCAAGTTTGGATAAGGGCATCAGGGAGAATAAGACTCCAAACCCGTTCCCCTTTGTTGTTGCGCCATACCTTGGGGCTGAGCGACATGTCTTGTACTCCCCACTAGCCTGTGTTACTAGTGCTGACCCCTCAGGATTCCCTGAAGTGTAAACTCCATCTTATGGGTGTTCTGGGTCCACAGGTTCACTCTTCATGGGTTTGAAACCTAACTGGTTTCAAGACAGAGCTTGATAAGTCTTTGGCTGGTATGATGAAAATGCCTACAATGGCATGTGCCCATCTGTTACTGCTAGAAGCAAATATCTCAGATGGCTGGAGATGGGACACTAGATAGTGAGGGCTGAGTTACTACATCAAATTCTTTCCCTGGTGTCTGGCTGGTAGGTCACACCAGCATGC
Source organism: Dermochelys coriacea (assembly GCF_009764565.3). Classification (NCBI taxonomy): domain Eukaryota; kingdom Metazoa; phylum Chordata; order Testudines; family Dermochelyidae; genus Dermochelys; species Dermochelys coriacea. Next base: position 48,268,007 of record NC_050073.1, read on the forward strand.
TCAGGGTCTAACTGTTTGCTATATTTGGGGTCAGGAAGGAATTTTCCCACAGGTCAGATTGGCAGAGATCCTGGTTTTTTTCCACTTTCCTCTGCAGGGTGGGGCACAGGTCATTTTCTGGTTTGAACTAGAGAAAATGGTGGTTTCTCCATGTAACCTGATGTCTTTAAATCATGACTGAGGACTTCAGTAACTCAGCCAGAGGTTATGGGTCTATTACAGGAGTGGATGGGTGAGGTTCTGTGGCCTGCGATGTGCAGGAGGTCAGACTAGATGATCATGATGGTCCCTTCTGCCCTTAAAGTCTATGAGGCTAAGGAGCATGTGATAGACGTAATATATAAAACACATACACAGGCAGACTTTGCACAGCATTCTAAAACACTGTTGCTCTCTAACAGCATGAGATATGCAGAGATCTATACAAAACCTACACTCATTTCACTGCTTCAGTTTCTTCAGGAGCATATTCTGGACTGGGGTCTGTGTCCTCTGGAGGTGTCTAGGACTTTTCTGCTGCAGACCATGGTGAGACTTCCATGGAGTCTCACACTCTAGGTCAACTTGCTTTCTCTGACATTGTTGGCCCACAGCTAAACTCACCCCCCACATGCTACAAAAGCATGCCCATCTCTCTCTCTCTCTCCCTCCCTCCCTCTCTCTCTCATGCCCAAAGTTTCCTGTCTCTCTGTGTGAGTTGTTCGAGTTTATATGTCCCATCACCATCACATAGTTTCTTTGTCCTTCTTCTTGTAATTTTTCACTCTCCAAACCCCAGCCTCCTATTGACATGCTGGAGATATTGGCTTCTCCCAGCTCCAGTCAACCTCCTTAGCATGCCCATTGATCAGTCAAAGTACAGTTTGTTAATGTTAACTACTCTCTGTTGTATCTTGACTGGAAGAGACATGCTTTTAGCTTGTCAGGCATTCCATGATATAGAAATTTTCATAAGAACAACCTCACAATAGCAACTAGAATTCAGAAATCGTACAGACAGCTCTCCTCTGTTTTTTCCACCAAATGCATCCGATGAAGTGAGCTGTAGCTCACGAAAGCTTATGCTCTAATAAATTTGTTAGTCTCTAAGGTGCCACAAGTACTCCTTTTCTTTTTGCGAATACAGACTAACACGGCTGCTACTCTGAAACCTGTCAAATTGTTACAAACCCTGTACTTCTCACAATGGCACAATCTGGACCTTAATTATTATTTTGATACTTTCCAAGCACCACAGAGTTAGAGTTAACTTATTTCCACACATTCAGTTCTTAACTGTCAGCCATGAGAGCTAGACATGTTCACTAAGAGCCACATAAGTCTCTAAGTTGAATTTTTTCCAACATGTGTGTCAAAGGTTAGGGACCTAAATAAATATTTAGGCACCTAAATAAGTTGCCTAAATGTTTTTTCTTTCTCTAGTGCATCCTGCCTGTCTCATGGACCTTATCTGATACTGCTTCAGCATTATACTTGTATAGCACTAAGCATGTCTCCGTCCTTCTACACAATATTAGTAAAGTTCATATGAGAGTCTTCTCCTATGCAACTCCTAGCATCTGGAGACTCCAGAACAACCTTCCCATATCTCACAGCTTCATCGAGGGAAGTGTTATCTAGTGGTTAGAAAAAGAGTCCACTACTGAGGGATCTTAGGCTCCATCAGTGACTTATGGTCCCTCAGTCTACTCCTATAAAACTGGAAATAGAAATACCTGTATCTCAGAGGAATTTTTCTTAGTTTCATTATTTCATGTTTGGAAAGTGCTTTGCAATGGTTAGGAAAAAAATGTTCTGCCACATTAAAATGCAAGTATTATTATTACTGATTCTCCATTGCTTTTCAGGAGACATCTGATCGCATATCTTTCCTCCCTTGCTTATCCCTCTTAATTACTTTTCCTCTGGCATCTTTATTAGTTGATTTTGTAACTGTACTATTTAACATTAAATAGTTTGAGGATACAACCTATATTAAGGGCACCTGTATGGGTTTCTTCCCCACTCTGATCTCTGGGGTACAGATGTGGGGACCCACATGAAAGACCCCCTAAGCTTATTCTTACCAGCTTAGGTTAAAAATTTTCCCAAGGCACAAACTCCACCTTGTCCTTGAACAGTATACTGCCACCACCAAGTGATTTAGACAAAGAACCAGGGAAAGGACGACTTGGAGTCCTATTCCCCCAAAATATCCCCCCAAGCCCTACATCCCCTTTCCTGGGGGAGGCTTGAGAATAATATCCTCACCAATTGGTGCAGGTGAACAGTGACCCAAACCCTTGGATCTTAAGAACAATGAAAAATCAATCAGGTTCTTAAAAGAAGAATTTTATTTGAAGAAAAGATAAAAGAATCACCTCTGTAAAATCAGGATGGTAAATACTTTACAGGGTAATCAGATTCAAAACACAGAGGATTCCCCTCTAGGCAAAACTTTAAAGTTACAAAAAAATGGGATAAACCTCCCTCTAGCAAAGGGAAAATTCACAAGTTGAAAACAAAAGATAATCTGACATGCCTTGCCTTATTTACTTACTTTTTTTTGTAATATCAGAGACTTGTACAGGATGGTTTATAAGCGAAGGAGTTTTTGACCTTGTGGGAACATGGTGTGTTTGTGAGATAGTTAAGAATGTTTATGAGCTAGTGAAGGTCGCGGTGAACCTTTGATGACCCTTTAATGAACCTTGAGAAAGAGTTACAGGCTGGAACGTGACCCAGACAGACTGGCAACACCAGATCCTGTTGACAACAGATAGCGGACAGCTGTGTTCCAATCAAGAGGAAGAATGCACGTGTACAGCCCGTGTTAAGGCTGCTCGACCAACAAAATGTCTCCGTGACCGGATGATGGACTTGGGAGGGGGTTGAAAATGTTATGTAAGAGGAGTGTATAAAAGCAATGAGGAAATAATAGATAAACGGCTTTGCTACCAACCATATTGGCTGATGTGCTTTGTCCGGCTCGCATGAGAACCCCAACATGACCTGATGCTTCTCTGCTTTCCCCAGAGAACACAGCAACAAAGCCTTCCCCCCCAACCCAGATTTAAAAGTATCTTCTTTCCCCATTGGTCCTTTTGGTCAGGTGCCAATCAGGTTATTTGAGCTTCTTAATCCCTTACAGGTAAGGAGGAATTCTAGGCTACCCTTAGCTGTATGGTTATGACAGCACTTTTGACAGGGTGCTGGGAGCTAGCAGGTGAGCAAGCACTCTGATCACTCTGGCACTAATTCGTTTCCCTAGAGAGGCCTGTTTGGGGAATGGAGTGTAATTAGCTAATCAGGCTAGCAAGCTGGTTGAGATAAAGGATTAATTAGCACATCTGCTGAGGACTGATAAAAAGTTACAGGAAGGACATGCAGGGAAAAGGCACAGGGCTGACTGAGCCAAGACTTAGAGAGATTTCAAGAAAGGGAGATCTCTTCTCTTATTGGGCCCTGGGGAAAGGGCTGATAGTATGTTACAAGAGACACTGTAAACAGTATTGCAGCATGGAGCTGTAAAGGTGTTGGTTAAGGAATCTGAAGTAAACAGCACAGTGGGATACTTAACTGGTGAAGACTGAATAGTTTCTATGGCACTAGGGAGCAGGAACAGAGAGGGGAGCATGCTCTGCTACAACTCCATTTCAGGATGGTCAACATTCTCAGGAGCTTTTTCTGGATTTCGCTCCAGGAGCATGCAAAAGAAACTCGAGTTGGACTCCAATTCCCAAACTCAGGAGGAGAGAAATGTCACTTGCTCAGCAACTTTCGCTTTCCTTTTAAATAACTACTTTACAAAGCAAGACATTCTTCACTATGAATGTTTTGTCAGATACTAATCTAGGGTTTTTTAGTTTTCGTTTTAAATGGGAGAATGAGTAGCTTTCCAGGTTACATTTTGACAAGGGATGGAGCCCAGACAGACCATGAGAAGTAACATTAACAGAACATAATAATTTCTCATCTATCAATGACCTTTAAAGAGAATTGTAGTTATTACTTTACAATATTCTGTCATTTATTACCTATCTCATCACTGAATTCCGGTGCCGTTATGTAGCAGAAATATAGATGCTTGGCTTCAAAATAGAGAAATAAGATTTAACTATTATAATGGCCCCAGGCTCTAAAGTCTAATTCATTTTTTTTCTCATTATAAGGAGATTTTTGAAGATGATGGCGGTTATTGGACCAGGCAGTTCTCTGGAGAGAGTTAGGCGATTTTATATCTTAAGGCTAAATTAGTCATAAAAGGGTATTTTTTTTTGCATCTGGCAGAAGTTTATTAAAGTGCTTCTAGGATAGCAGTCTGAGCTATTATTGCTGGTAAAGTCCTTTAGATTGTAAGCAAAATGATAGATATTGTGATGCACAGAATTATGAGGATGTTCGACCTTTTCCTTCTAGTCACCAAAATCCATCTCTGGTGGAGCAGAACTCATGTAATGGCAAAATTAGTTTTGTTGTTTTATGATCCCAGGAGCTTCTGAGCACCTTTTATTTCACCTTTTTGGTATCAATGCTCTTACAGTAGTCATTCAAATTCAGAAGGATTAGCAATGCTACAATCCAGCATGCTTTGCACTGCAGTTAATCCTTTCACAATCTCCGTTCCAACATACCTTGCCTTACTTCTGTTATCCAGTAATATTCCATTGAGATCAAGGGAGTTTTAATCCAACCAATTTCAATAATAGCAGAAGTAGTCTAATTGGATGGACCATGCAACATTTAGCAGCAATCAGAGAAAAAAAGATTTAGTCAACTGAAGGAGGTGCTCTGGGATTAGATGAATCTTGAAAGGTACTTGGATTACCTAGTGCATGAGAAACAGAAATGAATAGGAAGGTATCCTGTAGAAATTACAGCTATCATTAACATTCCTTGTTTGATTACATCTTGAAAGAAATGAAATTTACCCAATCTAAGTATGTACAGTTCTAATCTATGTGACCCCACATTTCTTCCTCTACTCCTACTGTTTGTTACACTCTCTTGTTGCATCTTGTTTCAAATTAGATTGTAAACTCTTAAGGGCAGGATCTTACATCAGAACTCTGGGTGCAAGCAGGTCCTGGAGGGAAGGTAGCTCCATCTGAACCCTTTTTATTACCCACTCCTCTCAGCGCAGCAGTCCCTGCTTTAGCTGCTTCTTTTGCTACCCTCCTCCTGGCTAGAATCTCTGGCTAGCACCTCTCTGCATTTTAATCTGAAGGCCATACTGGGGTTAGGAGGGTTAGGAAGGGGGAGACATCTGCTGGATCATAATCCTGCCAGAGTGGAGGGTTATCTAAAGTTAAACATTGTATAGCAGCAAATTCTTCACCACATGTCCAATTTAAAGTTAACATCTAAATTCAAAACGATTTTCTAACGGCTGGCCAGATTGATTTAAATTGTAGGGTTTTGTCTATACTTGATCACGACTATTTAAAGTAACCCAAAGCTAATCTGCCCAACTCCAATTCTATTACAACCTCGCAGCTAATGAGGCTTGTTTAGATTCTGATGAGAATTTTCTTTCCAAGGCCAGCGTAAGTTGAACAAATCATGTAAAAATCTATTTGAAGCATCACATTTCTAGGACTCTGCCCTCTCTTCTTTAATCAAGCTGCATAGGAAGACAAAAACCACTTATGTATGGTCCAGCATTGTTGTTTGGTTTATTATTTTGACACATATTCTACATTACTTTAACAATGCAGAACACATAAAAGCCATCCTGCTTCTAATTCAGCAAACATGGACCTATTCTTAAGGACATACAGGTGTGAACCATGCATCATTTATATAAGAGGTTAGACTACAGTGTTAAGCCAAAGGGATGGGTAGCAGAGATGCACTGCCCAGATAGCAGTTTTCTGTCTAAGGCAGGGGAAGTTAATGGAATTACTCTCAATGGCAGCCATCAGAGATCCAGCCCAATGCTTTCAAGAGTGCTGGCACAGTACAAAGAATTATAGCATCTGCTACTCCCTTTTACAGGGTGAAGAAAGTTCTCCCTTCACTTTGGAACACTGGAGAGGGAGCAGGCGGAGGGGCATGCTCTTTTCCCTTCTGATCACCTATGGTTTCTAGTACCAGTTTTGGTGTTAGAGTTCTTCTCAGTGTGGAGTATAAGAACTGAGATTGTTCCTGATTTGTCCTGGGCAGCAGCCATCTCTTTGTCATTGGATACCCAATCTTCAAAGTTTAATAACCCTCTTTTCTGAGCCTTCTGGAAGTCTAGTTCGAGATGCAGGTCAAAAGATAGTAAGATGGTGAAGACAAGCCTAACAATCTAAATCACAGAATCATAGAATCATAGGACTGTAAGGAACCTCAAGAGGTCATCTAGTCCAGTCCCCTGCACCTATGGTAGGATTAAGTATTATCTAGACCATCACTGACAGATGTTTGTCTAACCTGCTCTTAAAAACCTTGAATGATGGAGATTCCACAACCACCCTAAACAATTTATTCCAGTGCTGAATTACCCTGACAGGAAGTTTTTCCTAATGTCCAACCTAAACTGCCCTTGCTGCAATTTAAGTACATTGCTTCTTGTCATATCCTCAGAGGTTAACAAGAACAATTTTTCTCCCTCCTCTTGGTAACAAATTTTTATCTACTTTAAAACTATTATCATGTTCCCCCTCACTGTTCTCTTCTCAAGACTGAACAAACCCAATTTTGTCAATCTTTTCTCAAAGCTCATGTTTTCTAGACCTTAAATAATTTTTATTGCTCCCCTCTGGACTTTCTCCAATTTGTACATATCTTTCCTGAAATGTGGTGCCCAGAACTGGACACAATACTCCAGTTTAGACCTAATCAGGGTGGAGTAGAGTGGAAGAATTACTTTTCGTGTCTTGCTTACAACACTCCGGCTAATACAGTCAAGAATCATGTTTGCTTTTTTTTTTTTTGCAACAGTGTTACACTGTTGACTAATATTTAGCTTGTGATCCACTATGACTACCAGATCCCTTTCTTCATTACTCCTTCCTAGGCAGTCATTTCCCATTTTGTATTTGTCCAACCGGTTGTTCCTTACTAAGTTTATACTTTTCATTTGTCTGTATTGAATTTCATCCTATTTACTTCAGACCATTTCTCCTGTTTGACCATGGAATTTGCATTACATATACAGAGTTTATGATCTCAAATAGAATTAATAAATTGTACAGACAGATTCCCCTAGTGATCATAGTTGCAATGTTATCATGTACTGAATGTAGAGTTGAAATAGCCTCATGCTGATTTCTAAGCTGCCGAGCACCTGTAATTCTGATTGAAATCAGTGGGAGCTTTAGGAGCTCAGCACCTCTGAAACTCAGACAAAAATTAGGGTTCAATTCTTCTTCCAGTGAAGTCAATATCTAACTTTAATTAAATTCTATGGGAGTTGGACTAGGTGCTAAATCTGTGATTATGCTGTCACCATAAAGAATCTAAGGTAACTCATTCTGTGAATTCAGACTTCTGCTGCAAGCTGCTGGGGCAGGTGGATCCTCTCCTTCAAGTACAATTTTGGTGTCCATCTGACCACATTTCAATCTGGACTTTGGCCACAACTTTGAAAAGGTCTTCACTAGTTGGGACACCCATGCAGGCATGTTCTGTCCCCCATTGTCCCTTTTGACAAGCACCCTGTCATAGTTGTTGCTGCCCTCCTGTCTAGACACTTTTTATTTACCACCCCTGCTATCGTGGTTTTTCCCAGGGGGTGTCCCCAGTTGTCCTTTGAAAGGGGCACTACAAAAGACAGCTGTGGTGAGGAGGTCTGGCAGCTCTATTGGGAGTTTATTGAGTGAGCATACTCATTGGGCTGGACCTCCTGCAGATCTTTCAATGTTTTAACTTTTTTTCTTCTATTTTTTCTTCGTTTTCTAAAGCAGCTAAAACAGCACTTATGGTCTTTCACGTTCCTGATCTTCCCATCCATTCCCCCAGAATCCCTTGATCCTGGGGCCAAATTCCACTTACAAAAGTTTGGAAATCAACACAGCCTGATGTAAAAAGATCAAAGAACAGATGGTTCTGTGAGTGCTCAGCATGAAGGAACCTGACCACAAGTGAGGTAGGTTAGGCCTGACTAGCTGTTAAAGAAAGAGTGCAGGAGGTGGTACGGTTTGGGGATACAGTATCTGCTCTGGGACATCACAACTTTTTGGAGGAGACAACACTATGCCAAGGGTGCCTGGATAGATTTGTCTGAACCTCAGCTCTCTGACTCAGATTGGGACCTATTTCCTATGGCCAAGTGCGCAGAGGAAGAAGAATGTAACAGAGGCTGTGACAGACAACACTGAATGGGAGCTACTGGTGCCAATCTCTTTGCACCCATACCTCCCTTTTCCATTAATACCACTGATTTGGTACACAGAAAACTAGAGCAATTGGAGCCCATTGCCCAGCTAATAGCTGAGCAACAGGAAATTGGGGACAGTACTGTACAGGCAGTGGAGACACTGGCAACTTATACCAGGAGAAGTGAGCTTTGAGCTTAATTTTAATGGTGGTTCAAATGATTACAGCTACTGTGGACTTGGGGATGTGTTGCTGGATAATAAACTTGAAAAAGAAAGCACAGAAAGACAGGAATATGAAGCAAATGAAAGTAATGCTAACATAAAAAAAATAATAAAGCAGTGGAAGGTAGGTAGGCCTGGCTTGACATGACTAATTAAACACGTGAGGGGTGGCCTTATTCCTTGAAAGATAGAATTAGGGAGGTAAATAAATCATCAAGCTGAAAACAGAATATTTGTGCTAGTAAAAATAAGTAAGAAGGTTAGTCAGCTAAAGAGACAGAATGTCTAAGCCAGCTAAGATAAGAGGGAGAACACCCAGGGAACCATTTACTATGAACAAGATAACAATGGATAAAATTAGTTAGGAATGTAGAGACGGGCTGAAGAGTAAGTCAAACATGGACATGGGTGGACAGAGAATGCTGCACAGGGATTAGTTCCTGCAAAATAACCAAGCCAGTCCAAAAAACTTGTGAGGTAATATATAGTAATGTAATATAGAATGAAATGTGTAAATGTAAATAAAGAGAGAGGGTTTCTGTGTAACTTTGGATCTATGGTATACCCGCCACCTCCCTGTGTTTGAATTTGATCAACGCAGCATAGCATTGCTGTATTCCAGATAAAGATGCTTGAGTGATGAAGTTTTGAGTCAAACTGACTTCTTGGGAATCCACGTAGAAAGAAGTCTCGGAAGGAATCCCAACACCTTATACACTGTAATCATAGACTTAACCCCAGGGAGTGGAAGAATAAACATATGATGTGAAGGGACATAAATCTAATGACTAAATTCCAACTCTTAAAAACTTATATTTGGTCTGTGTTAAATTGCGGTTGTGAAACACTGACATTCAAACAATCAATAATAAAGAAACTACAATCCTTCAAATTATGGTGTTATAGAAGAATTTTGAAAATATCCTGCATAGACCTGCATAACCAGTGAAAAAATATTGGACCTCAGCAAATGCTGGTCAGAAATCTTATGAAAACAAAGATTTGATTTGCAGGGCATTTTTTATGGGGTTCAGCAGGCAATGCATGTTTACGGGCATTAGAAGGGAAAGCTGATGGCAGAAGAACATGAGGCAGAAAAAAGAAGATCTTGGATGGACAAGGTAGTATCCTGGGTAGATCAAATGGACTATTCGTCTACAAAGAGATTAGCAGAGGATTGTACAGAGTAGGCTACCATGGTTGCAAACCTTCAGTAATGGAGATGCCATATAATAAGAAGCAGATATAATATACATTAGTCATTACAGTTTGTACAAAGTCCCCCAAAATACTGATTTTTTGACATCTACACAAAGCTCAACAATTGCTAAAAATAATCCCCCAAAATAAAATTAATAATCCTGAAAAATAGATTCCTTATTTATATGACACCCTGAGCCAGTTACTGAGTGTTTAGGAACAATAACAATATTTCCTTTTCTTCCTTTCCTGTGGATAGGAGTAAACTGCATGGGTAGATTATGGGTTTTTTAACAATTTGTTTTGTTTTATTTTGTGGCACATGCTTCTGTGTTTGGCCCATAGTGTTTTCTAAAGTTGATTGGAAAATGCCTGAAAGTGTGAGTATTTTCAGGCATCACATAGTATGCATAGGAACTATGAGGAAGCATTTTTCTAGTTACATTTCCAGGCCATTATCAGGAAGGTCAGATCATTTGTATAGGAGAGAGTGCTTATTTAGCTACAGTTAGATCCATATATTTACCCAAATCTCTGAGCTTCTTTAGTTTGCTCTATCTATATTCAGGGAACAAAACAAACAAAAAAATAAGTTGCACAATACTAAAATATTGATTATTTCTTTGGGAAGAAAGAATAGAGCCTTAGTGATCTGAACATTTACTTCTTTATCAAACTTGGAAGGCAGAAAAGGAGGGGCATTGCACAGTGAGCTTTAAACTTTATGGAACCAATTTACTCAGTTCCTAATAGGGACTCCATTCTGAAACAATATGGTTCCAGGTTACTATGTCTAACATATTATGTATTAACTGCAAGAGTTCCATATTCATTGTTTCCAATGGTTTGATTGAATATGCCAGCTGGCATACCTGAATTCCTACCAAGAATCTCACTGACTTTGAGTACGCTTTGCTATTGTGTTTTCTCAGGGTCAGAGGGTGGTGGGATTTCAGGGCCAAGAGGGCTTTATACTGACAGAGAGAAGAAGAGCAGAAATGATAAGGTCCTGCAGGGATTACTTTAGGAGAAATGATTAAAGAGCTAAACTATGCCTGAGTAATGATCCCTCTGTACTACATCACAGCACTCTAGGCAATCTTTGGTTCTCACCAGCAGGGTCTACATGTACCAATGAATGCACAACACATTAATCTGCTTTAGAAATCACACCACGTGTAGAGTTCATTACCTCACTGTGTATACAAGCCTTTAGTGTGATACAAAAAGGTCTGACTAAGAGTAATTAAAAATAATTAAAAAGGGGAAATTTCCTAACAATGTGTCTGATCCTGAAATTACCTCTTCAAGAGGAGTACCTGTTCAGAGCTCACTGCAGAATTACAGCCAGTGGAATGTGTTAGGTTTCAGAATAGCCTCCAGTGGCAAGAGATTTAAACTCCATTGTTTAGAACTTTTAAATCCAGACTCTTTTTAATTTGAAAAAAACCAACAACCCAAAAAACAACAAAACAAAACAACAAACCTTGGTACTTCAGCCTGATAGTTAATAATATTATCTATTATTTTTAAGATGTAGACTTTGAATTAGAATTTGAGCTGCATTCTTTGATTGTAAGGTGCCCAGGTTAGCAAAAAATACAATCTATTAATTGCTAAAAGTAATAACAATCCTGTAGCATTACTGTTGACACACTGGTAATAATAAAACTAATAATACTTCACACTTATATAGAGACTTTCATCATAAGGATCCCAAAACACTTTGCTGTGTAAACACAGCACTGTTGTGTAAACACAGTTGGAATGCAGCAGTCTTTCTGGGTCAGCAGTACTACTAACTGTTTCTAGGAGAGGAAGTAATTAATAACTTCTTTAATTGAAACTGGAGGGGGAACTTTAAGGAGGCAAAATATAATTAACCAACTTGGACTTCAGCCAGTAAACTAGGGTTAACACATCCTCACTGTTCTGAAAAGTGCCATGGGATTGTCTATAACCCCACTACAGTTTTATATCTCATGCAAAAGGCAGCACAGTGGCCTCCGGCACCATCAATCTGTGGCATTGGTATGGTTATGCTTGGCAGAATTCAATTTGTTGTTGTTGTTGTTGTTGTTGTTTATAATTTTGATGGCTAATATCAATGGTTATTTTAAAGTATTTTTTCATTTTTATTTATTTAAATTTTGACTGCTGTGTGACATAATGGGTTTTAAGCATTTTTTTCAGTTTTCATTGATATAAATGTTTGCAGTTGAGGGAAATTATGGGGGAAGGTCAAACAATAATAATTTAATGATAGTAGGTGTTGAGATTCAAGAAGTTAAAGCTTTATAACTATTATAATCAACAGCACATGTCAAAATATAAAGTAAATATCCTTAAATCAAACACTAGTTCTCAAGCAGCATTTTTCTTACTTTCTTTACTTTTTCTTACTTACTACCAGTACATTTCAATTATTTTCTATGGAAATATTTTTTCATTGCTTTGTGTGTGTACATGGAAAACAACATTTACCAACATTTGCAGATACAAATGTAATCCTTTTAAGCCTATTTATGACACATTTTCTTTCACTAAAATGATGGGACACTGGAAATTTGGGGTAGGCTGGTAAGTCAGTAGCCATGGAAATAAGACAGCTTCTGAGATGTAACTTGATAATGCCTAATAGACTGCCAGCAGTGAATCAACCAAAAAGAAACTTGCCTGATGAATTTATCCTTCTTGTCTGTTAGTAATTCAATTTACTATCTGTCGACATCAGTAATTCTCTGGTTGAAATCCTATTCAAATCAGAAAGAGTTCTTTTAACTGTTTCTGGAGATGCCCTAGCCTAATGTACTCCACAAAGAAGTTGGAAAAAAGAAATGACTGTGTCAGATTCTATCAAGCCTCTTTTGTTTTGTTCTCTGCTCCTCTCTCCACTAGTTTAGTGTTTTTTGTTATTTTTGCTCAAACAACATTTCTGCTACTGTAGTTGTCCTAGAAATTGTGTGCTGCACTTCTTCCCTTGGCATGAGCCCCTGCATTGCTTGCCTGGCAGTTGCCTTCTTAATGTAATGCTCTGATTCTGAATTGTATCACTTTTGAGAAGACCAAAAGGAGACGAGCTTGGCTGGCTGTGAAAGGCACAGCTTTCCCAAACTAGCAAGACAGATGTTTTCACAAGTTGTCATATGACCTCTTTTTTGCCTTTATATCAGTAACATTATGATCTCTAATCCTATTTATATGGATGAAAGCCAGGCCTGTTGCAAATGCCTGTGGCAGATTGCATGCATGTCATTGAAATAAGGATAAAACAAAAGCTACAGAGCCCTACATCAAGGAATAAATTAAGAAATGTGCAATTAACCATTTATGACAGGAGCCTGTTGCATGTTGGGAGCTACAGGAGGATTTGTGCCTTGTTGAAAGATCAGACTGAATTCCTGTCTTGCCTCTTTAGAGCTCAGTGCAAGCTACATCTCTTAGTAAAGACATTTCTTCAATAAAGACAGCAGTGCAAGATCAGGAAGTTCCCTTCCTGCTCCTAGACAACCTCCTCATAGGAGTGTCTATGGAATAATATGATCTCATAGTATTTATAAAGGGACTCTCACTTTGGCTAATACCCCATCAAGGGAGGAACTGATCCATATTTGAATAATGGTAAGATTTTTAATTCTTTTATTTGGCACTTGGATTCCATGGCGATGGGTAAATGGGAGACAGTGAATAATGAACAACATAATGAAAAGTATCCATACATGCACTGTAGTACGTACTTGATTTGGGTTCTTTGAGAATATGTATGGTTATTATCAACTGTTGGTGATTTTGGGGTCCTGCCCATTTCAGGAAGGAGCTGATGTAGTGGGTTGTTGTATTTTTATCACCAACCAGAGAACACTCTGGCTAAAGGAATAAAAATTACCTACATAAGAACAGCCATACTGGGTTAGACCAAAGGTCCATCTACTCCAGTATCTTGTCTTCCAACATTTCTTCTAATGCCAGGTGCCCCAGAGAGAATGAACAGAGCAGATAAACATCGAGTGATCCATTCCCTGTTGCCCATTCCCAGCTCTGGCAAACATCCCTGCCCATCCTGGCTAATAACCATTGATGGACCTATCTTCCATGAATTTATCTAGTTCTTTTTTGAACTACATTCTTTGTTATAAAAAAAAAGACTTATTTTTTTAAACTATTTGATCAAACACAAGGTTTAATATTCATGTACGTCTATAGCGATCTATAAAGTTCATCTTGAGTTTTAGAATAAGACTTCACTAAGACAGTGAACAGCCCAGGTTCTTTCTTTAATTAATATATCTATCTGTATCTATCTTAGATAGCAACTCTTTGTTCAGTTCTGTATAATAGTACCAGTGCCCCCCTGCAGTATATTTCTAAACTAATAGGACGCTACAGATGAATCCTTGTACATACGAAGAATTAATTCAAAGAAGTTCAAAGAAGCTGGGAACCTCAAAACTCTCCTTGTACTTTCATTCTTGAGTGTGACCTTCTTTGATTTCTCATCCTTTTGTGTATTTTCCAATACAAGTGTATTGGCTTTTGTGTATTTTCAAAGTAATTTATCATCCATGAACCTCAATGGGAGTTTTGCTTGTGTAATGATTACAGGGTTAGAACAAAAAGAAAAGGAGTACTTGTGGCACCTTAGAGACAAATTCATTAGAGCATAAGCTTTCGTGAGCAACAGCTCATTTCATCGGATGCATTTGGTGGAAAAAACAGAGGAGAGATTTATATACACACACACAGAGAACATGAAACAATGGGTTTATCATACACACTGTAAGGAGAATGATCACTTAAGATAAGCCATCACCAGCAGCAGGGGGGGAAAGGAGGAAAATGCGTTGGAGAGGTTTTAGTTGGGGGCTGAATATATATATATATATATATATATATATATATATATATATATATATAAAACCGCATTTGCTCCAACCCCTCAGACAGAGACAAACACCTACAAGATCTCTATCATGCATTCCTACAACTACAATACCCACCTGCTGAAGTGAAGAAACAGATTGACAGAGCCAGAAGAGTACCCAGAAGTCACCTACTACAGGACAGGCCCAACAAAGAAAACAACAGAACGCCACTAGCCATCACCTTCAGCCCCCAACTAAAACCTCTCCAACGCATCATCAAGGATCTACAACCTATCCTGAAGGACGAGCCATCGCTCTCTCAGATCTTGGGAGATAGACCAGTCCTTGCTTACAGACAGCCCCCCAATCTGAAGCAAATACTCACCAGCAACCACACACCACACAACAGAACCACTAACCCAGGAACCTATCCTTGCAACAAAGCCCGTTGCCAACTCTGTCCACATATCTATTCAGGGGATACCATCATAGGGCCTAATCACATCAGCCACACTATCAGAGGCTCGTTCACCTGCGCATCTACCAATGTGATATATGCCATCATGTGCCAGCAATGCCCCTCTGCCATGTACATTGGCCAAACTGGACAGTCTCTACGTAAAAGAATGAATGGACACAAATCAGACGTCAAGAATTATAACATTCAAAAACCAGTTGGAGAACACTTCAATCTCTCTGCTCACTCGATCACAGACCTAAGAGTGGCTATCCTTCAACAAAAAAGCTTCAAAAACAGACTCCAACGAGAGACTGCTGAATTGGAATTAATTTGCAAACTGGATACAATTAACTTAGGCTTGAATAGAGACTGGGAATGGATGAGTCATTACACAAAGTAAAACTATTTCCCCATGGTATTTCTCCCCCCCACCCCACCCCCCACTGTTCCTCTGATATTCTTGTTAACTGCTGGAATTAGCCTACCTGCTTGTCACCATGGAAGGTTTTCCTCCTTTCCCCCCCCTGCTGTGGGTGATGGCTTATCTTAAGTGATCACTCTCCTTACAGTGTGTATGATAAACCCATTGTTTCATGTTCTCTGTGTGTGTGTATATAAATCTCTCCTCTGTTTTTTCCACCAAATGCATCCGATGAAGTGAGCTGTTGCTCACGAAAGCTTATGCTCTAATAAATTTGTTAGTCTCTAAGGTGCCACAAGTACTCCTTTTCTTTTTGCGAATACAGACTAACACGGCTGCTACTCTGAAACCTGTCATTATGCAAGGGTTAGAACAATTAGCATCATAACTAGGCAGAAAATCCTACAACGTGAAGCAAACCAGTATAAAGAATATACAATCCAAACACTAATCAATGGCTAACAAAGTGTTTAAGATGGACTGAGTGCATCACTGGAGAATAAGATATGTTTCATTTTTTCTAAGCGTGTACGGTATTTATATTGCTGTTTGTTTACACTGGGCTAAGCACTAGAATATTTAGGCACCAAATTCAGGAATCAAAATACTCAACATCAGATCCTAACCAGCAGAAGGTTCTGAATATTAGGATCAGTATTTAGGATTAGATCCAAACATATTTACTAAACAAGAAAATTTGCAAGGAAAATGTCTTAAGCATGTTGGTCAAATACATCACTGAGATATCTTCACTGAAGTAAGTGGAGTTACACCGGGATAAATTTGCATCACTGTATTTGGAAAATCTTCCCTTTTGATATTATTGTTAAAACAGATTAGGAAGCAAATGACTACTTGTTTGCAGAACATGTAATTTTTCAAGAGATTTCAGGCATGGTTCATTCAGAGCCCTAATTTCCTTGTTAGCTCCACGGGGTCTTGAGCATGTTTGCATAATTGTCACTGCAAGCATGTGTCCACTTAATTTAAATTACATTAAAACTCATTATTGTTTTCTTCAGGTCTCATTGAAATTATGTTACAAGGTTTTAGCTTTTAAACTGTGACAATGCAACCCAAATGAGTTAGCCTTTCTGCTATGTTTCTATGCAAGATGCCAGCCTACAGTGAGCTGAAAGCATCATCAAGTCACATCATTTGACATGAAATGAGAATGCTGCATTCTGATTATTTCATTTGTATTACAAAACGCTAGCTTCATTTTAATCTACAATTTTATGAAGCAGTTATGTGGGCCATCCAATGAGCAAACTATGTGTTAGCGATACAAACAGCATGGTGTGTAGGGACAAAACAATGCAGAGATATAAGCCTCAGGTGGATTGTTAAGCAGGAATCAAAATATGCATAAAATGGATTCACATGTCTTTCCCATTCTGAGTGCAAATAAATTTGAAATGATTAGATTGACAGTCTCTTCTATTCACCTGATAGAAAGACAGAGACAAAGAACATTCTTCCTCCATCCACAGACTGACTGACTGACTATCTATCTATCTACCTGAATGGATCTAATAGGCAGACAGACAGACAACATCATTCCTCCCTTAAGTGGTAATATCTGGTCCTTTCTTTTTATAGTAGTAATAACAATTTTTAAAAAACAAATTAAAATATATTGTGTGGGTAGAAATATTACTATACATCTTCCTGGAGGTGTTATGAGGCATTGGCTCCAGATGGTGCTGGTTATAGGAAAGGGACCTCTATCTCTCTTAATTTCTCTTCTTTCAGGATATTATTGGAAGGCACAGATTAGTTTAATTGAAAGAGCTGCATCAGGTGTGACCTGCAAGTCCAGAATGAATAAATCATGTTTCTCTGCAGTGCATTCCTCTATAAGAAGTAGAAATGACCAGAGAGTATTCTGTTACCTGAAACACTGGACTTTTTCTTACTGATATGATTACAACCCACAAGGAAAGGAGCAAAAACGACAAGATTAAAAAGACCCACGTATTATCCTTGGTGGTTGAGAGACACCAGTGGAAGTCAGGAGAACTAGATGTCATTCCTAGTCCTGCCACTGCTTCCCTATGTGAAACTTTACAAATCACTTCACCTTTCTGTGGTCCATCTTTAAAATAGGGATAATACTTACCCATATTAAAGAGGTGAAGCTGTGAGAATTAATCAATGGTTATGAAGTGTCTTGGGATCTTCAAATGAAAGGTTTGTGTACAAAGCAGCTAATTAAGTGTGAATACATTATCAGGTCCTATCTTCCAGAAAGCTTGTGATTTACAAAGCTTCCTCCCCCCCTCCCCCCGTAAGATTTGCCATGCAAGGGTAATTACCATACTAGTATCTTCTATATACTAAAAGTTTACTTCGGGTAGTTGACTAAATCCTGATGATTGCGATCCCTTCTCAGAGGGAATGTGAAATTGAAAACTTCTCCAATAACATCAATGTGAGAAGAGTTTTTTTTTATTTTGTAATATAACAAGTCAGCATTTGTTTTTGGTTGGTTGGTTGATTTGATTCCCAAAGCCTTGTGGGACCAATCACCTCTGCCTTTCCACGCAGTAAAATCTCTTGTTGAAAAACATCTTTCTGATATGAAAAACAGTCTTACTGAATCAAGTCAAAGCTCAGATTTAACCCATCATGCCAGCTGCTAAGTTGCCCTTGACTCCCATTCAAATCACTAGGATTTGAGGTTTCTCAGCATTTCGCAGGAAGCAAGCAGTACTTCAGAGGATCAGGATTCTGCAATCCTATACTTGTTTTACAGAATGTGTTGGTATTTGAAACACTGAATGGAAACAAGATCATTCATCAGAATATTTCCTCACCCACTTTCAAATCTTGCACATGTAGATAATTACCCTATCCAACTGAATCCACTATTTCTTTTGTTGTTTGAGCTGTATCATTCTGAAGGCAAAGTGATATTATACAATAATTATCAACATAAAACCCACTAAGTGCTGCAGTACTTGAATACAGTTGTTTTCCTCCTGTTAGGTATATAATGACCTATTATTGCAAAAAGATAAAAAGAAAACCAATAGCTTTTTCCTCTGTACCAGCCCTTATTCCCTGGGTATTTTAAGAGTAATTGGATGCTGAGGAACAGGATGAGAACTTTTTCTTTCACTATTGACAATACAGAGAAAAAGAATAACCTGTTTTATCATCTGCAATCAACCAATCCTCCCCATTAGTGCAAAGAGTGCTAAACAGCTTGTTTGTGGAGATGTTTGAAATTCCATGCACAATGTTTTCTCTGTGCTTTTTTGATTGTGCCATTTTAGCAAATAAATGCCTTGCATGTATGTTTTACCACAAATGATGATCTGATCCCAAGGGGCTTGGAAGCACCTTTCAAATCTTCCTATTTTAAATGTCATCCCAGGTAGGAGCTATTCTTGGTCCAGACCAAGTTATTGGCATCCTCATCCACTTTTTCCATTTCCATCCAATTTGTTTCTGAAAAGAGTATGAAGGAAGATGACCTTGGCATACGTACACCTTTTATCACCATAGGAGCAATGCTAATGGTATGGATAGGTCCCCAACTGAGCATCGTTAGAAGAAAAGCATTCCATACAATTTTTTTAGCTTGCTGTTTATTACTCTATCTGTATGCCATTCAAGTTACATTGGGGTGGACATAGCTTTCCAGAAAATAATACACTATATCCATTTTTAGTCATGTATCAGAATGATACCATTGTCCCCACTGTGTTCTAGAGAAAATAACAACCATCTGGAATGTTTCACCTGTTTCTGTTGTTGTTTGTTTGTTTCATTAGGTTAAGTGTTCAGGTGGAAGTGGAAAGCATGAATACTAACAAATATCCCTAGTATCAGAGAACGTAGTCCTGGTCAAATAACGGAAAAATGTATTCGTGAATAATTATTCAATGAAAAAAATGCCAACATAGGTAATGAATAGTGGGACATCCACTTGCAGTGAAACATTCAATCATCTCTACTTAGGTTAGAGACAGAGATACTGGAGAGGGGTTGGAGTTGAAATACACTGGCCAGACTCCTGTTTAAAACTACTAGCCTTACATATTGGCCCAAATTTTGGGAGCTGCTGGATGCTCTGCATTTTTGGAAAACTAGCCACTTTATAGATACCTAAATGGGAAATGATATCTTTTAAAAGTCTGCCTCACTGTATATTGATGTATATGGTTCTAGTCCAGATGCAAATTAGGGGCTGATAACATGAGCAGACCCAGCACAGATTGGAAATGTGAAGGTTACTGCAGGACAGGACTGAAATGCATTGGCGGAGCTATGCATAGGAAGCTTAAACGTAATCAGCCAGTGGTCTGCTGCTGACAGTAACCTGTGCTTTCAGTTCCTTATTTTCATAAGTGATAGTCACCCCCCTACATCTATATTACATATAGATATATATTTAAAATCTGTATATTTTCTCTGCTTATTCTCATTCAAGAATTGCAATTGAGAGTACAGCCAATAAAATTATATTAAAAAAGGAAGACCGATTTACTTAATATTTTGTCCTCACTGTAATGCGACAGCCTGGAGAGTAGTACTGCAGAGTCACAAAAGGGGGACCTTGTCCTTTGCTGCTTGCAACTGGGTGAATCCAGGTTTACTGATTCAATCTGTATACTTGGAATAAAACACTCCACATACCAAAATAAATAACATGGCAACTTTTGACCCCCAGAGATGAAAACTCATTATGTACCATTGTGAGTGCTTTGTTTTTGAAGAAACTGAGTGAAGCTTGAACAATCCAGATATTTTCAAGTGTCATTCTTAGTGCTTATTGCACAGAAGCAGTTTACCTTTTACTGGCAAAAAACAGAACAGAACTAAACAAAAATCTAACTGCAGTAACATACTTAGAGAAAATATATTCTCTGAAGTGGAGAACTGTGTATGTAAGTTGGTTACCTAGATGAGGATCGCAAATTGCCTCTGTTGGAATGGGAGTTGCTCTCGGTGTTAGCTCTATGAGCCAATACAATAATAACTCTTCATACTGACATAACAGAGCAACCTTTCATTAGGCAATCTCAAAGCACTTTACAAACATTATCTAATAAAATCTCATAGCAGGTAAACAGGAGTACTAAATTCATTTTTAGAGCTGGTTGAAACACAGAATTCCTATTCCATGGGATATTCCGACATTTCAAATTATCCTTTTGGCCCAAATCAGAACCAAAGAGCAATTTTTCAAAATTTCCCACAAAATAAAATTTCTGAAAAAAAAATGTTTCTGAAATATTGAAATGATCTTATTGAAACATTTTGTTTTGGTAAGGTCAGAGTGCTTCCTTTAGACTATATAATTTTGACTTTTATATTCAATTATTATTTATAAATAATATAATGATAATATAAATGTCAAAAAGTAAAGCCTAAATGAACAACTTTGACCGTATGAAAATGAAATACTTCAGCCTTTGTGAAAAAAATATTTTGCAAAGGCTGAAACAAAATATTTGCACCTCGTCAATATGAAACATTTATGATTTTTTCATTGAAAATCCTCTACAGAATTGATTCATCCCTGCAAAATATTCCAGTTTTGTTGAATAAGTGGTTTCTAATGGAGAAACATTCTGCCAAAATGACCAGCTGTACTCATTTTACAGATGGGGAGGCTGAGGCCCTGAGAAGTTAAGTGGCTTTCCCAATGCCATATAAAAAGCCTATAAAAAAAGCAGGGGATAGAAACCAGGTGATCTGACTTCAAGTTAATTGTTCTATCCATTAGATGACACTTCCTCTCAATGTGGCCCTGATTCAGGAAAGCATGATGCTGAAGTCCTTCTGTATTCAGGACATGTTTAAGGGGTGTCCCAAAGAGGTGCTATCCTAAATTAGGACTAGAAAGAGTGTTATTTCATCCATTTCCTGATTTAAGTAAGGTGCCACAAGTACTCCTTTTCATTTTGCGAATACAGACTTACACGGCTGCTACTCTGAAACCACATTTAATACTATTTGTCTTTTGTATTTCAAATGATGAATGGCTAGACTGAATACAGAGAGATCAAAAAAGGGTATTTTTTCCAGTTTTCGAATTGTAACCAAGAAATAACATTCCTATTCATCATTCAGGTATTGAGTTTGGTCAGGCTATTGCACTGTAAATTAACAAATGTATTTTAAAAAGACATGCTCTTGCAAAGAACAAGATTGGCATCATGGGAAAAGGAAACTACAGATCAGGGTGAAATCCTGACCCCCTGGAAATCAGTGGAAGTTTTGCTGCTGAATATACTAGGTCATCCCAGGTACTGCATATGAAGCAGCAATGAAAGCTTGTCTTGGATCACCCTACCATGTGACTGGGAGTGATCATTTTGTGTGTGTGTGAGAGGGGTAGTTCTCAGTCTCTAGACTCATAAGAGAAGCAACCACTACACTGGTGATTTTTGAGACTTGCACATGGGCCCCAGCTCATCACTATCTGGAATGAGGATTTCTATATTTATAGGATTTCTATATTTATGTACATGTACTGCAACTAGGAAAAAGGGAAGCACAACAAGTTCAGGTATATCTCTGGAAATTGTTTAGTGTGTATGAAAAACACTCATCATTGAGATCTTGCTACGCAGCTAACCACGTAAAGCTAATCACACTTTTTAAACAATTTTTTTCTTTATACATGGTTCCCAGATAATTAGTGTGATGTGTTATTCCATATCCTTTATTAAAATATTTCTGTATTTATAGAAAACCAGAGCTTCATAAATATCAAACTGAACTGAGGTAGCTCTTCCTCTTGCTCAAATCTTCTTCTTGATACAGAAACCTAGCTTGAAAACCAGCTAAATATGAAGAGGTTTTTTCCCCAAGAAAGGAAGTGATTCACTCTGCAGACTCAAGTGGCTACTTCCCAATGCACAGGGCTACTGTTTTGGAGGAGGATTCGCCCCTGGGGAAGGTCTACTATGCTATTTCCACCACTATGCCACCTTCTCTTGGATAATTCCATTGGAGGATGTCACTTTAATTTATGGCTCTAGTTCCACAGGAGCTACACAAGCACATCTCACAGGTGATTTGGTCCCATCCCTGCCCCACCCACTTTCTGGGCAGCACTGGTTATCTCTGAGCATCTACCAGAATGAGGATAAGGCAGAGCACACACCATTGTGCTCTTATCAGGTCAAATTTCCACTACTGGGTACCCAAAGTATGCTTTCCATTCTAAGTAAAAATCTGGGGGGAAATTAAGGTGATTAATATAATAGACGTTGCCTTTTCCAAAAACTTCTTTTGATCAGGCAAGTACTCCTGAGTCTTTAGTTTCAGGCAGCATA
Organism: Dermochelys coriacea; assembly: GCF_009764565.3. NCBI lineage: Eukaryota > Metazoa > Chordata > Testudines > Dermochelyidae > Dermochelys > Dermochelys coriacea. The sequence continues at coordinate 48,290,755 of NC_050073.1, forward strand.
CTGATCTGAGGAACTGTATTTTTCTCTCACTATGTTTCATTGATGACCGGCTCACAACCAATCAATGAACCATGCCATTAGAGTTTCATCTGCTCGTACTTCTGGTGAATTTAGTTGTACATGTACTGCAACTAGGAAATAGGGAACAGGTTCAGGTATATTCTCTGGACATTGTTTAGTGTGTTCTTTGTATGAAAAACACTCATCATTGAGATCTTGCTACAAAGGTAACCACATAAAGCTAATCATACTTATTAAACAATTTTTTTCTTTATACATGGTTCTGAGATAAATAGCGTAATGTGTTATTCCATATTCTTTATTAAAATATGCTTATGATATGAATATGACATAACTGAGATATACTTTATGCAAGATGGCTCATGTGAGATCATTGGAAAGGTTATGATTTACTGAATATGATTATCTTATTTGTATGCATGTATCATTTCTGTATCTGAAATTAGGAATATTGACTATGTATCTGTATTTAAACTATGCTATTTTAGGTGATGCCAACTGCTAACAGGTACAACAGTGGAAAAGCCAGACAGGGCAGATGGCCCATCAACAAGGACAATGAACTGTACAAGAGCTTAGTCTTCCTCTGAATGTGGGTCAGCCTGTCAAGAATGGCTACAAGGGCCCTACAGAGGCATGTAACCATGTCACCTGATACTGGAACCCATCTTGAATTCTGTTCTTTTCCATGAGAAGCTGGGGAGGGGGGTCAAACTAGGAAACAAAGGACTCCCGCCTTATGCAAATCCTATTTAAGGGTGGGGAGTGAGCTAATCCAGGTGGTCAATTCTCCCCTACTTCCCCACCCAAGATGGCTGCTAGAAACAACTAAGACTGAACTAGGGGAAGAACTGCTGGACCCAGGCTAGAAAAGACACCTCTAGCCAGTGAAGGACTCTAACTGAACCAATATCTCGGATGAGGAATTATTATTTGTAACCAGTTTCTTTAGTGAATCTAGCTTAGTCTGCGTGCTTTGTTTTATTCTCTTAGTAATCTGCCTTGTTCTGTCTGCTACCTCCTTAATTACTTAAAATACACCAGTGATATTAATAAATTATTTCTGGTTTATAATATAACCTAGTTGATGTGATTTCTAACTGGGGAGCGGGGAGAGAAGTTGTGTACACCCTCCTCCACATTGAGGGAAGAGGTGAATTTCATATAATTTTGGGTTTGTACTCCAAGCAGCAGGTGAGGGGGTGGATATAGAATCATAGAATCATAGAATATCAGGGTTGGAAGGGACCCCAGAAGGTCATCTAGTCCAACCCCCTGCTCAAAGCAGGACCAAGTCCCAGTTAAATCATCCCAGCCAGGGCTTTGTCAAGCCTGACCTTAAAAACCTCTAAGGAAGGAGATTCTACCACCTCCCTAGGTAACGCATTCCAGTGTTTCACCACCCTCTTAGTGAAAAAGTTTTTCCTAATATCCAATCTAAACCTCCCCCATTGCAACTTGAGACCATTACTCCTCGTTCTGTCATCTGCTACCATTGAGAACAGTCTAGAGCCATCCTCTTTGAAACCCCCTTTCAGGTAGTTGAAAGCAGCTATCAAATCCCCTCTCATTCTTCTCTTCTGCAGACTAAACAATCCCAGCTCCCTCAGCCTCTCCTCATAAGTCATGTGCTCTAGACCTCTAATCATTTTCGTTGCCCTTCGTTGTACTCTTTCCAATTTATCCACATCCTTCCTGTAGTGTGGGGCCCAAAACTGGACACAGTACTCCAGATGAGGCCTCACCAGTGTCGAATAGAGGGGAACGATCACGTCCCTCGATCTGCTCGCTATGCCCCTACTTATACATCCCAAAATGCCATTGGCCTTCTTGGCAACAAGGGCACACTGCTGACTCATATCCAGCTTCTCGTCCACTGTCACCCCAGGTCCTTTTCCGCAGAACTGCTGCCGAGCCATTCAGTCCCTAGTCTGTAGCGGTGCATTGGATTCTTCCATCCTAAGTGCAGGACCCTGCACTTATCCTTATTGAACCTCATTAGATTTCTTTTGGCCCAATCCTCCAATTTGTCTAGGTCCTTCTGTATCCTATCCCTCCCCTCCAGCGTATCTACCACTCCTCCCAGTTTAGTATCATCCGCAAATTTGCTGAGAGTGCAATCCACACCATCCTCCAGATCATTTATGAAGATATTGAACAAAACGGGCCCCAGGACCGACCCCTGGGGCACTCCACTTGACACCGGCTGCCAACTAGACATGGAGCCATTGATCACTACCCGTTGAGCCCGACAATCTAGCCAGCTTTCTACCCACCTTATAGTGCATTCATCCAGCCCATACTTCCTTAACTTGCTGACAAGAATGCTGTGGGAGACCGTGTCAAAAGCTTTGCTAAAGTCAAGAAACAATACATCCACTGCTTTCCCTTCATCCACAGAACCAGTAATCTCATCATAAAAGGCGATTAGATTAGTCAGGCATGACCTTCCCTTGGTGAATCCATGCTGACTGTTCCTGATCACTTTCCTCTCCTCTAAGTGCTTCAGGATTGATTCTTTGAGGACCTGCTCCATGATTTTTCCAGGGACTGAGGTGAGGCTGACCGGCCTGTAGTTCCCAGGATCCTCCTTCTTCCCTTTTTTAAAGATGGGCACTACATTAGCCTTTTTCCAGTCATCCGGGACTTCCCCCGTTCGCCACGAGTTTTCAAAGATAATGGCCAAGGGCTCTGCAATCACAGCCGCCAATTCCTTCAGCACTCTCGGATGCAATTCGTCCGGCCCCATGGACTTGTGCACGTCCAGCTTTTCTAAATAGTCCCTAACCACCTCTATCTCTACAGAGGGCTGGCCATCTCTTCCCCATTTTGTGTTGCCCAGCACAGCAGTCTGGGAGCTGACCTTGTTAGTGAAAACAGAGGCAAAAAAAGCATTGAGTACATTAGCTTTTTCCACATCCTCTGTCACTAGCTTGCCTCCCTCATTCAGTAAGGGGTCCACACTTTCCTTGGCTTTCTTCTTGTTGCCAACATACCTGAAGAAACCCTTCTTGTTACTCTTGACGTCTCTTGCTAGCTGCAGCTCCAGGTGCGATTTGGCCCTCCTGATATCTTTCCTACATGCCCGAGCAATATTTTTATACTCTTCCCTGGTCATATGTCCAACCTTCCACTTCTTGTAAGCTTCTTTTTTATGTTTAAGATCCGCTAGGATTTCACCATTAAGCCAAGCTGGTCGCCTGCCATATTTACTATTCTTTCGACTCATCGGGATGGTTTGTCCCTGTAACCTCAACAGGGATTCCTTGAAATACAGCCAGCTCTCCTGGACTCCCTTCCCTTTCATGTTAGTCCCCCAGGGGATCCTGGCCATCTGTTCCCTGAGGGAGTCAAAGTCTGCTTTCCTGAAGTCCAGGGTCCGTATCCTGCTGCTTACCTTTCTTCCCTGCGTCAGGATCCTGAACTCAACCAACTCATGGTCACTGCCTCCCAGATTCCCATCCACATTTGCTTCCCCCACTAATTCTACCCGGTTTGTGAGCAGCAGGTCAAGAAAAGCGCTCCCCCTAGTTGGCTCCCCTAGCACTTGCACCAGGAAATTGTCCCCTACGCTTTCCAAAAACTTCCTGGATTGTCTATGCACCGCTGTATTGCTCTCCCAGCAGATATCAGGAAAATTAAAGTCACCCATGAGAATCAGGGCATGCGATCTAGTAGCTTCCGTGAGTTGCCGGAAGAAAGCCTCATCCACCTCATCCCCCTGGTCCGGTGGTCTATAGCAGACTCCCACCATGACATCACTCTTGTTGCACACACTTCTAAACTTAATCCAGAGACACTCAGGTTTTTCCACAGTTTCGTACCGGATATCTGGGTGCTGTGGCATGCCCCGTAACCTGAGCCTTCCCAGAGCAGATCTCTGTCTCTCTCTGAAGCTGGCTGTGGCCCTGTACTTGGCTGGAAAAGGCTGTGGAGCTCAGCCCAGCAATTTCAGATAAAAGGGGCCCCAGGCTGGCAGAATAGTCTGACTCAGTGGTATCCCAGCACAGCAAATGACACCTGCGGAGATCCAGGAGATCACAAATAGATTTTATTTTTTGTTGCTGCAAGAATTCTCCTTTTCTAGCCATCATTCATCTAATTCACAGCAGTGCTCACCCAAATTATTCCAGTCAATATAAGATCCAAATTACTTTACCTACCAATATTCTGCTTTTGTCTTTATTCTAATTATTATTCAATCCTGAGGATTTTGTCTCTGCAGGTGCAGGAGGAGTAGAAATGCCAACAGAAATTAAATGTCTTCTTATCAGTTTGGAGATGGGATACCTTTCGTTTTTAAAGGATGAGTGCAATTCTCCACATATATTTAATGAAGTGGCATCTCTATTTCTTTCTGTTGGCCTGATTCAACTTCCCTTGCAGTGAATGGTAATTTTCATGGCTGTCAACTGGAGTTGGACTGGGCCTATTATGATTAAGTTAGGGTATTCATGAAACACAGTAAATTTGGCAATTAGGTGGCAATTTAGTACCTCAATGGATAAGAAATGTCCTAGATTCTTAAGTATATAATAGGATACCAGAGTAGAGGAACCAATGCTTTTATACTGTCAGGTAGCTGTCTCTGGCAGCAACCACCTGATGATTCAGAGAAGATGGAATATTGAGCACTGTACCTGGTGCAAGAGTATGGAAGTTTCTGTCCTGATTCATTAGCTAACCTCTGAAGCATGGTATTTGACCGTTTATGTCCTGGCTTTAGCTTTGTTAGCTACCATTCGTATTAAAGGTTATAAAACCGGACAGACTCTTTAACTCAAGAATTACCTGATTCGTAGTATTCCAAAGTTTGTCTACACACTATATACAGAAGTATTTCCTTTTATTAATTCTAAATGTACTGCTACTCCATTTTAAGTGCCCATTCTTTCTTCCTTACTTCAGTCTTCTGTCTTGATGACAAATTAGCATTACAGCTCCGATCCACTCTGATCCAATGCCAAGAGATAAATCCACCACATTTCTGTAATGCAATGGTCATTAGAAGGTTTACTCTGTCTTTAAAGTTGCAGCAGTGCAAGTATGACTATATTAAACATGTAGGGCCAAAGTCATCTCTCACATAACTTCATTGACTTCAATTTAAAAATTGCTTTCTTGGAATATGATTATTAGTGAATCTCAAGTGCATAAATACCTGCCAAAAGCAAGCACAAAAAGTGTGCAAAAACAGTCAAAGTGAATTCATGTAGCAGTTTGACCAAATATCCATCTTAATCCATTGTATTCACTCATCTCTATCTTGTAGCTCAGAGAGAATTTCTGAGTAGAATTTTGGAAGGGAAAAACTTAAAAATCCTCTAACCGTTCCATTGAGACTACACTGAAAAAGGCCAACCTTGGAAGTCCATTGGCTGCCTTAATTTTGAATTTTAGTGTTTCTAATGATCCAGCAATCAATCTAGGTGTGTTGGTGAAAGGGGCAGGATTTAATTCTTTAGAAACATCCAGGTCCAGATTTTACAACCCTTACAGACAGTGGGTAGTTCTTCTGTCCTCTTTCTGAAACAAAAAAATTATTTTCCGTTACAAAGTTTTCAAAATGCAACATTTTGACCTTGTTGAACCCCCCACCCTCCAATGTATTTTAAACAATTTTTTGTCAGAATCTACACATTCCTGCAGGAAGCTTCAGTTTCAATGAAATGACATTTTTCTGTCAGAAAGTTTTTGACCAGCTCTATTTTTTTAGCTGTAATGTTGGGCATACCACTTTCTAAGAAAAACTTTCAACAGGGTAAAGCATTCTGCCCTGGCTAGAGAAACAGCAAAATAAAACAGTAAAGAACCCCTTAGTTGGTGTTGTGGACCAAACTAGAGGGCCAGATCCTTGGGTGCTATAAATCATCATAGATCCATTCAAGTCAAGTACTCTATGTTGATTTCCATGAGCTGAGGCTCTGGCCCTTTATGTTTGAGTGATGTCCAGGAGGATTTTTCTTCAAAAATTGTTCATCTTTGTCCACACGCTGCTTTAAACATTGATTATGTTACTTTTGTCTCCAAGTTAGTTTTGTGTAACACAGTCTTTTTGATTTGATTCCCTTCTTGATGCTTACATCAGTCATGCTGTCAGGACAATCATTCTGCATGTATGTAACTAATAACACTCATCACTGGAGCTGTTGATATCTCTCCAATATAATATAGAGGCTGAGATATGCACTGGCGCCCTTTGACCAGTGTAGTCTAATAAAATCTCCTTTAAATTCATACTGCAAGAATGTGGCATGTTCAAAGGCTCTTACTGCTAGGTCTTCGTTGCAAACTCTGGGATCATATTTCCTCTCCTCTTTATTCATTACATTGGATACTTGTGCAACATTGCATTGATTTTACAATTCTCACCAGGACATTTCAAAGTCCATCTGGTCTTGCTTCCACTTTACTATGACTGAATTGTTAAAACAACTGCATGTTCTCTATGTCTGTCTCTCAAGTCATCCAGTTTGGATCCTCTTGTGCTTCCTCCTCTCAGTTTAAAATGCTATAAATGGGTTTTCGCTGTCCTGCTCCTAAACTCACTCAGGCAATTGAGACTGCAAGAATCATCTTTAGCTGAAGACCCAAGACCTTCTTATTTATAGTACTGCCTTCATTACTATGTCTTTGCTGTTGGCTCATCTTTACTATAGCTTTGTTGTATTTGAGTTTACTTTGTATAGCACATTGCTCATAAACTGAGCTATATAAAACAAAATATGGATGATATTAGTATATATTCAAACACTAACAATGAATAAGTGAAAGGCCAGCTGGAAATCACTATGAAATGTGTTGTGGCCATTTTATAGAGAAGGTCATATTCAAAACAGTACAATATCTGCAGTTACACAAGGTAAGATTCAGATTACAAGAGCTATCAAGTTTCAGAGCATAAGCCAGTGTCCAGCCAGAGTCAGGAATAAATGTTTCTTCCTCCAGGGACAATTAAGTGAATTATCCAGGGTATCTCTTCTCCCTGCTACAATGTTCCAAGATCTTACAACCATTGAGGAAATAGGAATTCACCCAGGAATCACTTCAATACACAGATCTATCCCAATGCCTTTATTAGCATTGACAGAAATCCCGTGTCATTGAAAAGAATGGCTAGGCAGTGTGAATATGACATAAATGCAAGATGGCTAAAAGGAACTCTACCTTCACCACTCACTTTTGGTGGCCCCTCCAGTCTTGGCTCCTTAGGCTTGGTCTACACTAGAAAATTAACTCAGTTTAACTACTTTGGTCAGGGGGTTGAAAAATTCAGACCCCTGAGTGGTTTAGTTAAGCCGACCTAAGTTTCCCATGTAGACAACGATAGGTTGACAGAAGAATTCTTAGACTCTGATTAAGGCATTTCCTTCCTTTTGAGAAATGGTCTATTCTTATATGCAGTGATGGTTCATAAGGACTGACACATTTTCAGGGTTAACTGCATCTTTGACCTGCCTCCTGGTCTTCCTTGAGATCACCCACTTAAGGTTTTAGGCCTCTTTGCTGTCTTGGAGCACAAACTCATATCTCTCTTCCTTCAGACCAGGGGTTTAGGTCTGCAGTCCCTCTGCAACCCACTGTGATTTCCCAGCAGGTCTGACCATTGTCCAGCATCTGTGGTTAACTCTTTCTCCAGGAGCCAGAACAGTGTATACCAGTTACCAACCAGTCTTCACCCAGCAAACTGCATTTATTCTTAGGGCAAAAGCATTAGAGAGACCAAATATATAAAAACAATAAAATTTCCTTTATACCTGCTAATAGCTTAACAGAGGTCACCCATCAGTCTTATCAGGCTCTACTAAGCCAAAGTTTATCCATCTCTTCTGCAAGAGTAGGGGCTCTTGGACAGACAGTCTTGTCTGTTTTTTGTTTGTCTTGTATCAGACAGAAGATTCTGACTCGGTTTAAATGAAGTCTTTTTATGCCCAAAGCCCTTTCTCTGTCTGTTGGTCTCTAGCAAACCCAGTTTGAACCAGTACACGCAAGCCTGCCTAGGGGGTAGTGCGTTGCTGGAGTATTTACAACCTGAGTGATTCACCTTAATCACCCTGCACTGTACATGTTCCTGGTGGAGTTGTGGTATCCCTCCCCCACTGGCGTTGCATACAATCCCTGGCCAACAGTGACACCTAAGCCATTTGTAAACTTAATAGAACATAGTCCCCAAAGATATTGCATGCTTTTGCCATACCTGTCACAGTGATAATGCACTCAGGCTGCACCCCCAATCTGAACTCTGGCTCCATTTGAACTCACTGTGGCCCTGCAGCAGCAGCATGTGCTCTATCTGCTGTACCTGTGCATTCCCTTCCTATTCCAATCAAAGGCGAGCTGACAGTAGAAGGTAGAGGTGGGATTTCCTGCCAATTCTCTAGCCAAAAAGGGCTCTGGTGGAAGGGATAGGCCCTGTCTACCTATCTTCAGGACATGGCCAACCTTCACAGCACTGTTGCTGAACTGTGGAGTGTGGGCTCCACAGTGGGATTTCCCCACCTTTGAGTTTTGGCATTGACAGAAGACAGGACACCAGACTAGGCACTGGTGAGACCTCATCTGGAATACTGTGTGCAGTTCTGGTCTCCCATGGTTAAGAAGGATGAATTCAAACTGGAACAGGTACAGAGAAGGGCTACTAGGATGATGGAATGGAGGAATGGAAAACCTGTCTTATGAAAGGAGACTCAAGGAGCTTGGCTTGTATAGCTTAACCAAAAGAAGGCTGAGGGAAGATATGATTGCTCTCTATAAATATATCAGAGGGATAAATACAGGAGAGGGAGAGGAATTATTTAAGCCCAGTACCAATGTGGACACAAGAACAAATGGATATAAACTGGCCATCAGGAAGTTTAGACTTGAAATTAGAAGAAGGTTTCTAACCATCAGAGGAGTGAAGTTCTGGAACAGCCTTCCAAGGGAAACAGTGGAGGCAAAAGACCAATCTGGCTTCAAGATTAAACTTGATAAGTTTATGGAGGACATGGTATGATGGGATAACATGATTTTGGCAATTAATTAATCTTTAACTATTCATGGTATATAGGCCCAATGATCTGTGATGGGATGTTAGATGGGGTGGGATCTGAGTTACTACAGAAAATTCTTTCCTGGGTATCTGGCTGGTAAATCTTGCCACATGCTCAGGGTTCAGCTGATCACCATATTTGGGGTCGGGAAGGAATTTTCCTCCAGGGGAGATTGGAAGAAGTCATGGGGTTTTTTTGCCTTCCTCTGTAGCATGGGACACGGACACTTGCTGGAGGATTCTCTGCACCTTGAAGTCTTTAAACCATGATTTGAGGATTTCAATAGCTCAGACATAGGTGAGAGGTTTATTGCAGGAGTAGATGGGTGAGATTCTGTGGTCTGCATTGTGCAGGAGGTCAGACTAGATGATCAGAATGGTCCCTTCTGACCTTAATATCTAAGAATCTATTAATCTATGATGGACGAGTCAGGGCCGGCCCACAACATTTTGGCACCTGAGGCAGGGAGTTCAAATGATGCCCCCATACCCCTCACATGGGCCAAAACTTTGAAAGGTCTCAATTCTGTCTTCTTCCTGTTTGACTCCTCTCATGGTACTGCTCTACTACCTACCCCAATAAAGGAGAACTAACAACTTAAAATGCTTTGTTCAAAATTTTAAGTAACACTTAACTTTCAAATGCCTGAACAGCAAATGTAACTTTTCTTGTCTGCATAGTAAACACTGGCATTTTTATCGGTTTGAATAACCAAAGTGGTGCTTTCCATGCTTTCTTGGTTGCAAAGATTTGAACTTCTTCCTGAAGCTCCACAGTCTGAGTCAGCTCTATTGAGATGGTTGAATGGGCAACCAGCCTCTCCTGTGTCATTGTGGAGCGAAGATGTGTTTTTGTTAACTTCAGCTTGGAGAAGCTGCGTTCTCCACTGGAAACTGTTACAGGAAGTATTAGAAGTATACGCAGAGCAACAAAAGCATTTGGAAAGAGGGTAGTCACCTTATATGTTCACATATATTCCAGAACAGCCTTTGGAGTTGATCCTGCTGAAATGTATCTTGAAAGGGCTTTCAGTTCATAGCCTAAATCACTGGCATCAATATCGCACATGTCATCATTTGTCAACACTGTATCTAGTGCCCTGCATTGCTGATGTAGGTCTTCTTCAGTTATAGTGAGGAGTTTGGGATTATCATACAACATCCCAAATACACTGCTGTGTTCCTTGAGATGCATGAAATGTTCTTCAACTGACTGTATTGCACAATCTAGCACCTGGTTAAAGAATTCAACTTTGAATTGTTGTTTGGGGTCTCTTATGGGATTATCCTGCGTAATCAAAATGTCATCTTCTTCGGTGACTTTTGTATTCTTGAATGGGTGGGAAAATAGCTTCAGTGTGAAGTTCCTCTGCCAACTTCTGTGCACTCTTCAGAATGTTTTGAAATCCCTCATCTGACCAGTAAGACTGAAGGTATGACTTTGCTTTGTCCAGTTTTTCTATTGCTCCAGATATATCAAGGTTAACACCTTGGAGTCTCTTGCTTACAACATTTATTTCAAACAGTATGTCATGCCACAACACTAAGCCACACAGAAATTTGATGTTATGTATGTTTCTTGTGATTCCATTTCCCTCTCTCACAGTTCTCCCATGAACAATTCCTGTCATAGCATTATCCTCCATAATGCCAACTATGGCATCATCTATCTTCCAATCTGGTGTCTGATAGGCTTTATTGCCTCCGCTCGACTTTCCTATTGTGTGGCACTCAGTGGTTTCAGTGTCAGAGAGGATGTTCCCAGATGTTGCTTCAAAATTTGCCATCAATGAGTTGATTCAGAGAAAAATACATAGATGCTTTGAATTACATTAAAAAATTCAGCAACCTCACTAGAAGCTGATGCTGCATCCCTGACCACCAACTTCAATGAATGAGAACTGCATGGGACAAAAAAAGCTCGAGGGTTTAACGCTCGGATCTGTGTCTGCACTCCTCTGCTCTTTCCTCTCATGTTGGCACCATTATCCTAGCCCTGACCTCTCATGTCAGCTATTGCAATTCCCATATCTTCCAGCTTTTTAAGAAGCACATTTGTCATACCAGCTCCTGTAGTATCATCAATGTCAATACATTCTAGAATATGCTCTAACAGTCACCATTGCAGAGACATTTTCACTAGGTTTTGTTGTTGTTACAAAATGCACCATTAAAGACATTTGTTCCATATGGCTGATGTCAGGTGTGCAGTCCAGAATAACAGAGTAATATCTTGCTGACTTCCGATCTGCCACAATCTTCTGTTTGACTTTTGTTGCCAGTAACTGTATGGTCTCATTTTGAATTGTTTTTTCAAGGTAGTGGTGTGTGTACATTTCTTGGGTGGTGATTCTTCTTAGATGCTCCTGCAGTACAGCATCAAATTCAGTCATCAGCTCCACAATTTTAAGGAAGTTTCCATTGTTTGGCACATACAGCTGATCTGAAGTGCCATGCAGTGCTAGGTTTTGGGTAGCAAGCATTCTCACAATGGCAATGAGACTTTTCAGAACATTTTGCCAATAAGGAGACTCTGATGCAATCTTCTCTTGATGCTGATCATCTCTGGTGGCCTTTAACCTTAGTCTCATACTCTTTTCCACCTGTTGGATGGAAACTTCTATTTTCATTGTCCTTGGGGAACATGAAGTTTTTCACTTGCTGTGGCCCATGCAGTACAAGGAAGTCCCTCAGGCTACTGCTCAAGTGGGTCCACAATCCTAGATCATCTAGACTTAAGGAACTAAACTCAGCAGCAGCTGTTTCTTGTGCCTCCACCACACTCTTCTCTGATCTACACTTTTCTTCAGGAATGTGCATGGTTACATCCATTTGAGATGGAGATAGCTGCCTGGTCACCTGCACTCTGACTAATTGGAAGATCAGGCATGTCCTCACCACTCACATCCTCACTGGGGCCAGAAGGTGCACCGTGAACATTTGTGTCTATATATCTCAGGAGAGCTCCTTCCTGCTTAGATAGAAAAGCTTCCTTTGCTTGATTTCTTTGTCTGAATGCTGCCCCAGGGGGGTGTTTTCTTCTTTCACTCATGACTGCTTTCTGTGCCAGCTATAGTGGCTCTCAACACTCAACTAAGGGGACAAATAAGCAGGCTGGTAGCAGGGCCTGAGTGAGGGAAGGCATAAGCATCTTAAGGGTCTAATTGGCTCCTAGTACTTCAGTTGACTGCCTGTTCTCCTCAAGTGGGTTCAGGGAAGCAGCAGGAAACAGGAAGCTCCTTGAGAAGCTGGTGTTAATCAGTCCAGGCTCCTGGGGGTGCTAGAGAAGTACATAAGAGGCTTTTCCTCCTCTCTCTCCCTGCAGCTCCCGCTGCTTTCTGTTATTCCCTCTCACCTTTTCTCCTGCCTGCCTGTTGTGTCTCTTGTGCCCTCCTTCCTCCATCACAGCCCTCCACCACCTCTGTGCATCTAGAGGAGACAGAATACATATGCACCAGCAGCAGACACAATTTTCTACACTCTGGGTCCTAGCGGTGCCCCCCCGCAGTCTGGCACCTGAGGCGGCCGCCTCACTTTGCCTCATGGTAAGGCCAGCCCTGGGACCAGTCAGCCTAACTTTGGTACCTGGAAGATACTAGAATAAATCATTAAATGCTCTGTTTAGGATAGGATAATAGTGTTATCAAGAATAGCCAACATGGATTTGCCAAATTAGCCTAATTTCCTTCTCTGACAGCGTTATTGGGCCAGTGGATAGGGAGAAAGCTGTAGACATGATTTATCTTGATTTCAGTAAAGCTTTTGACACTGTCCTACATGACATTCTCATAAGTAAACTAGGGAAATGTGGTGTAGAGTAAATTACTATAAGGTGGATATACAACTAGTTGAAAAACTGTACTCAAAGAAAAGGAGTACTTGAGGCACCTTAGAGACTAACACATGTATTTGAGCATAAGCTTTCGTGAGCTAGTAAGAATGTATCTAGTGGGGTCCCACAGGGGTCTGTCCTGGATTCAGTAGTATTCAATATTTTCACTGGTGACCTGGATAACAGAAATGAAAGCATGCTTATAAAATTTGTGGATGACAGCAACCTGGGAGAGGCTGCAAGGACTTTGGTTTAGAATTCAGAATGACCTTGATAAATTGGAGAATTGGTATTAAATCAACAAGATGACATTTAATAAAGGCAAGTGAAACATACTTCACTGAGGAAGGAAAAAATTAAATGCATTAGTACATAATGGGAAATAACTGCCTATGGAAATTACTGCTGAAAAAGATCTGGGGGTTGTAGTGGATCACTAATTGAACATGAGCCAACAATGTGATGAAGCTGCAAAAAAGGTACATATAGACAACACAGGAAGTAATTGTTCCACTCTACTGAGCACTGGTGAGACCTCAGCTGGAGTACTGTGTCCAGTTTTGGGCACCACACTTTTAGAAAGATATGGACAAATTGGAGAGAGTCAACGCAGAGCAACCAAAACGATAATAGGTTTAGAAAATCTGAGTTGTTAGGAAAGGTTAAAAAAACTGGGTATGTTTAGTGTTGAGAAAGCGAGAATGGAGGTGAGAGAAGAACCTGAAAAGCTGAAAATATTATCTGAATATGTTAAGGGCTATTATAAAGAGGATGGTGATCAGTTGTTCTCCATGTCCACTGAAAATAGGAGAAAAAGTAATGAGATAATATGCAGCAAGGGAGATTTAGGTTAGATATTAAGAAAAAACATTCTAAGTATAAGGATAGTTAAGCTCTGGAACAGGCTTACAAGGGAGCTTGTGGAATCTTCACATTGAAGGTTTTTAAGAACAGGTTATACAAACACCTGTCAGGGTTGGTCTAAATATACTGGATGCATTATGTGACATCTTGAAGTCCCTTCCAGCCCTGTATTTTTATGATTATGTTAATTCATCAAGGATAGATGCTTTATTCATTTATACTCACTTTGCCATGGCATGCACTAAGAAAGAATTATTAGAGTTATGTTGCAAGCAAAATTATGCTGAAGGTAACAAAATCAGCTTCCCAGCCTGTGCCAGGCCATGGAGCTCAGGCACTGTTGCCATCTTCACTCTCTGTGTGGGAGTTCCCAGCCACTGGGTCTGTGTAACTAGAAGGATTCAGTTACCTCTTTCCACCCCCCAAATACTCCCTTCTGCATTCCTTCAGGGCTGACATTCACCACACCTCCATGGTGCACAATCGCTTCAGTGTGGCTGGTATCCCAGCCTGTCCCCTATGCAGGAGTACTACAGTGGTTTGCTGGCATGCAGTGTCTTATCTGTGTTCCCCGTAAGGGGGTGACTTATATTCCTTATAATTCTACCTATAAACTGCCCATCCTGTTGCTTTACTGCCCCCCACCCTCCCATACTAACCATGACTGCTGTTTAAAGGCTTTCTAGTAGAGCCATAGGCTCACTTTGTGCCTACCATTTTACAGCACCTGCAAGACATAATTTGACAGTCTTATAGCATTGCTTCTTCTCTAACTGCCCTATGGAGCATAATATCAATAGGATAATTCAATAGCATTTCTCGATGTTTGGAAAAGTCTGAGTGGTGGTGGTCACCGTAACGTAATGATGATGGCTTGAAAGCAAACTACTTCAAGTCCTGGCAGACCACAGAGTTAGAGTTTTAGGAAGGACTGTGCAGCCATATATTGGGACCCTGCAATGTGACACTTTGGCTGTACAAATCTATGGCAACAAGCCATGTGCTGCTAGCACTAATAGAAAGTGTAGCTGTTGATGCCATCTCCATTACTGAATCAAAAAAACATGCCACAAGATGTGGCACTTTAGGTGAACCCAGAACTACCTTGTAACCCCTCTACCAGAGCAAATGAGAGATTTGCTAGGGCTGAACTAGGTGAGAGCTCCCTGTCACCCCAATCTGTTAGCCAACCAATCTCCTCCAAAGCACTGCCAGGTTTGCCTTGCAGATAACACTTGATATATCCCAATCCCCAAATTTTCTGGAAGATCATTCCCCTGCGTATCCAGCCCCTGTCATTGGACACTCACAGAAATTACCATGTCTGCTTTCTCCGAAGAAACAGTATGCACACCAGAATGTTAAAATCAACAGAGGAGTCACACTTTAGTATTGTAAGACCGAAAAGAATTTATAGTAAAATCAGGAATAAGTTTATTAATGAAGACTAGAGAATCAAGTGATATTAAGCAAAGATAATAGAAGAAACTAAGAAACAGATAGGGTTACAAATAAAATAAAAAGATAACACACTCCTACAAGACCAGAACTTAATTCTAACAAGTTAATCTTATCTAAAACAGTTTCTCACCTAAAAGCTTTTCTGTAGAGCTTGCTGGTATTCAGTCGTACCGGGATCCAGATTTTCATTCCTACACCCTACAAAGGATTTCTGCAATAAATAGATAAACACCATGTCTTTCCCCCCTCTCTTTATAGGCCAGCAGATCTTTGAAACATATCCTTTGACGAGTACCAGCAGACAAAATTCCTCTCCCACACTGTTTGTTCTTTGGGGTGTAGCCAACATGCTGTCTATATTGTTCTTCTGTTAATTTCTTTTCCTGTTACCTCAATATGCAAATATAGTCCCCATTGTATTTGGCTAACCCAGTTTAAGTTACAATCGAGACAAGGAGATAACTGCCTCCCTCCTGTCTGAAAGAAAACCTGTTCTCCTTTTGTTTGGTTACAGACTTTAAAGCATGATATCAGTAAATATCCATAATTCCTCCCGTTGTGGTAATACAGTGGTTCTCAGCTGTGGTCCACCGCTTGTTCAGGGAAAGCCCCTGGTGGGCTGGGCTGGTTTGTTTACCTGCTGCGTCCGCAGATTCGGCCAATTGCAGCTCTACTGGCTGCGGTTCTCCGCTCCAGGCCAATGGGGGCTGCGGGAAGCGGCACGGGCTGAGGGATTTGCTGGCCGCCCTTCCCGCAGCCCCCGTTGGCCTGAAACGGCGAACCGCGGCCAGTGGGAGCCGCGATCGGCCAAACCTGCGGATGCGGCAGGTAAACAAACCGGCCCGGCGCGCCAGGGGCTTTCCCTGAACAAGCAGTGGAGCACAGTTGAGAACCACTGTGGTAATACATACATTTCATATTGATATTAATGACCAGTGTATTGCAATTTTCATTTGATATCTTATACTACATTCTTGTACAAAATCTGTGACAGCAATGTGTTAGGTGTAGTGAGTTTGACAGGCCTGATAGGAGTTGCTGTTACATGTAAGTGAACTCTTTGTCAGTAGGCATTGAGGGGCTCCTAATGTCACAAGGCAACAGGAAAGAAAATAACAAAAGACTGAAGAACTCAGCACTTTGAAGATTTTCAACCTATTGTTTCTTCTTTTAGTGAATTTACTGTTTGTGAAAGGTATCGAGTTGACAGCCCTGGAGACTGAAATCCTTTATTCACAAAGCAGGTAGCAGCATTGACAGCTTACTCGCACTGCTGCACTCATATTTCTCAAGGTCAACTCTATCCTGAAGGAACTGCCTGTAGATATAAGAAGGGAGTGAATGTCCATGCCCTTCATCTCCATTCTTGACCAAGGTGCCATTTAATGCCAACTGAGATGTTTCTTTTTTGTTTGATGGGCACCTGCCTGCTAGGGACAAGAATGAACCTCATCTCACATGCAGCAGGCTGCTGAATAGCCATCACACAGTGACAACTTTAGTCAGGACACATCTAGGCTAAATTTTAAGAGGCAGCCTAGATGTGTAAGTTCTATTGCCAATGTTTTGGGCAAGGCAGTCCCCCTCTGAATTTACATGTGTCACATGCATTATGAGGTGCTGGTTGTAACTCCTTGGTTAAAGCTCAGTTTTGTACTTAAATCAAGTTTTTACCCATAAAACGGCAACAAAAAAGACAGTTCTGTGCACTGTATATGAAGTGTTGTTGTAGCCATGTTGGTCCCAGGTCTTTCTTGTTCAGTGTATAGTATGCTGCAAGGCTTACATTGTAACATTATTTATTAAATTCCCTTAACATTTCCATGAGCAGGAATCTTGAGGGGGGTAACTGTTCTTACAGAGGATATTTGAAAACCATTGTTTGTCTGATATGTTCCCTCAGTATGCAGTGTTTGTCCTTTCCTTTCTGCATCATATGAAGCAGACGGTGTTAAAAAAAATCATATGTTCAAAACCTTCATCCAAGACACTACGATTCAACATTTTTTCAAGAAAGCCAACTTCCTCCTGTTCTGATAAAACACATTTGGATGCAGGGAGATACTTCTAAAGGAGACGCTATTACCAGTACCGTAACTTTTGTCACCAAGCTGTCTCTCAGATCTTGTTTTCTCCCTGTCTGCCTGCATATATGCAACAGAATGTGTAAGTTGCCTTTAAACAATGAAAGAGAAACAGTTACTAAGTGTTTGAAAGGAAAAAATTGTCCCGTCCAATCTAATCTAAAGGAGCTTCAAGCTCCCCCACTTCCAGTAGTAGTTTCCAGATAGTTAAGTTTGGCGCCATTCTCATTTGGTTGCCAGGTGGTTCTTAAATGTGGTGAACATAACGTTTTAGCAAAACGGTGATGAACCTCAGCACATAGCTCTTGGGCTACATGCAGAATTTCAAGGTGTCTCCCATGATACTGCTAACAGAACATTGCACTTCAATTATTTTGTGCCTCTGTGTGACTTCTGTCACAGCAAAAGCTGTGTACCGCAGTGGATATTTTTTTTTCTGTGTAGCATTACAAGATAATCTCAACCTTTTCCTGTCTTACCACTGTTATCACAGTCACAGGTCCCTGCGAAACTGAAGAATGAGCAAGGAACTTAAACCTTGTGCTGCACCTAAACCCACATCAGTTACCATTGAGGCAGACATCTGAGGAAATAAGATAGAAGCTATGGGCTAGACTGTTGCTCTAAATCTGCACTCCTGTGATATGAGTCACAGAAGTGCACAACCCTAATAGGAGCTCACAGAGGTAATGTGCCTGTTTCAGGAATAACGCCTCTTGGGGCTTTGGGAGTTACATCCTCTATTACACCCTTGCAAGTTTGCAGGGAGCACAAAGACTGTGAATTTGACTAGCTCCTCTATGGGAGGGAAGGTGGTCTTTACCTCAGCTCATACACCTGTGCAGTGTTAGGGTATGTCTTCACTAGCAACGCTTTAACTTGGCTGTGTAGTTGCGGCACCAGTGCTGGGAGAGAGCTCTTCCAACACTGTAAAAAACCACTCCCACAAGGGGAGTAACTGCCAGTGCTGGGAGCATGGCTCTCAAAGCTGGCGCACTGTCTACACTGCCACCTTACAGTGCTGAAACTTGCAGTGCTCAGGGGTGTGTTTTTTCACACCCCTGAGCAAGAAAGTTTCAGCGCTGTAAAGTGGCAGTGTAGACAAGCCCTGAGTCATGATCTACCCTTCTGCATACACTTGGGGGCATGTGATCTGCAATAGACTATTAGGCTTATCTATGATAAGATAGACTATTAGACTATCTTATCATAGATCCTTCATACCTCATTCATCACAGCAAAAGACAAGAGCTTCACATCTGCCAGTGAACCTAATTCTCTTCTGCCTTGCACCTTGTGTAGTCATTTACACCTGAGCAAAGTAAGTGCAAAGTGGCTTAGAATTTCCCAAAATCAGCGTAGATGCTTAAAAAAATTATAAACAAAAATTGTTTAGTTTTCAATATTTTTTTTGTAGAGAGAGAAGGTGGGTGACACTATTTCCTCTAAGCTGTGCGCATGTGCACATGCACACAGATTCTAAAGCCCCCATACATGGGGAAACACCACACACACATTTGTCTCATGTCCTGACTGCTTATCGGTTAGGACACCCGCTCACCATCACTGCCAAAGTCCTGAGGCTGGTGTGGCGGTGCTTCCTGGGGCAGCTCCTTGTGGCGCACCTGCCTGCCGGCAGGAGCAGGCAGTGTGGGTGGCTCCCTCCTGCTCAATCAGAGCTGCGGGGGTGGAGCTTGCAGGGGTCGTCCCCCCCTGACCCAACCAGATCCGACCCTAAGAGCCAGAGGCACCTGCTGGCTCTTAGGATCTCTATGTTCTGCTAGCGCCTGCAAGCCCTGTTCTGCGGCTCCGGCCAACGCCTTCCAGAGGATTCAGGGGGCCTAGAGCAAAGCAATTTCGGGGGCCCCTTCCATAAAAAAAGTTGCAATACTATAGTATAGTATATTTCCCCGGGGCCTGGGGAAAATTGCCCCACTTGCCCCCCCTTTAGGCGGCTCTGGCTCCGGCAGCTCCAATTGGCACTTTTCCTGGCCAATAGGAGCCACAAAGCTCACGCCTGTGGTGGGCACAGCACATGGAGGGTGGAGACACCTCTCCTCGATGCTCTGATCCTAGGAGCCAGAGACCTCCTAGCAGGGCTGGTGAGTACGGCCAGGGAAGGGGGCAGGGTGTGGTGGAGTGAGTGTGTGGGAGGTGTGTTGGGGGTGCTGGGCTGTGAGGGTGTGGAGGGCGCTGGGCAGTGGGGGAGATTTGTGTGTTTTGGGGTGCTAGGCAGTGGGGGACTATTGCGGGGTGCTGGGCAGTGGGGGAGGTCTGTGTGTGTCAGAGCACTGGGCAGTGGAGGCCTGTGTGGGGAAATCTGTGTGTATTGGGAAACTAGCAAGTGGGGGGTTCTGTGTGGGGTGCTGGGCAGCTGTAGTGGGGCTGTGGGTGGGGGGTGTGTGCTGGGCACAGCACTGTGCATTTGTGTCAAATGTGGGGGCTTGTGGGGGGCTCTGGGCATAGTGGGTTCAGAGGGTGCAGGGCAGGGGAGCTGTGTGGCTCTCTTCTTCCCCCCCCCACCCCCGCTCACCCAGTGTGTCCTGATATTTCACTCTTGCGATCTGGTCACCCTATTTACAGGTGACTTTTGACTTTGTTCATCTGCCATCTATCAACACAGCCAGATTCTACTAGCTGGCAAGGGGGAAAGGGAAAGGAGGGCAAGGAATCGTACCCCTCCCCACCAGCATTTAGAACGTGGAAAGTTGATCATGTCGGAACGGTCGGGAGTGGGGGACCCACACATCTCCTTGTAGTCTGTTCATTTGGCAGTGTACAAACTCAAGTACATGTGAATAAGTCAAAATGCCTAGCCATAGTTGCTAAGGAACTGCAAAGAATTTCCAGAAATGAACAAAGTGTTGTTTTCATGATTGAAATCTTTCAAAGGCATTGGACTTCAGACATTTACTCATGATGTTTTACCATTTTCCCCCATTTTTTTGCCTCAGATACATGGACGTGATTGGAGCTATGCACAAACTTTCAGTATCCTGATCTGAATGATCGCCCGTTTGCCCTGTTGTCTAATCACACTGTTAAGCGCATTGAGATAGTAGCCATATAATAAAAGTATTAATTTTAAATAAACCAATCTGGTAAAAAATCAATCCCAAAATGTCACTGTCTAGAGGTCTAAAGCGTAACAGAACAGCGACTTCATTTAAATCTGGATGGCTGGATCAGACAATAGAGACAGTTACACTGAAGTCATATAATGTAATGCCTGTTAAACTTCATGAAATATTCACATAGAATGAGGACAATGGAGTGGTTTGTGTACATTGTCGAGATGCCAGAGCTCCGGGAGAATTTTCAACAGGAAGAATGTGGAATGATGTATGGAAGTTGGATTTCTTAAAACATTGTCTGTCAGATAAGTCTTATGTAGATGGTGTGACAAGACTTAGAAACAAAAACCCTTCCTTACGGAGCGGATTGCTTAGCGTGATTCTTGAAAGTCCAACTGAAAAGTAGAGGAGGCAAATTAATCTTGAACCCAAACACTCAAACCCAGAAGAAATCAAGGTACTTATTGACAATGTGTTGTTGGCTATTAAAATAAACAGCTCAATGCTTTCTGTTCAGGATATTAATTACCATATGGAAAAGTATGTGCGCATACCAGTGGGGCTGGAGAAGTAAAAATTATACTTTTGAATTTCTTGAAATTATCAACTGCATTGTCCAAAATGACCTCATGCATGAAATAGCATTGACAATGTTTCATACTCTAGCTGTTGATGAAAGCACTGATATATCCATTAGCAGATACTTGATACTCTATTTTAAATATAGATCCATAAATTCTGCAGACTATAAAACTTTGTTTGGTGGACTATTACGATTGAAAGAATGTGAGGCTGTTTCAATAGTGTCTGCAATCAAAGAGTTTTATAAAAAACACAAACTTGATCTCATGAAAATGGCGATGTTCACATCTGATGGTGCATCTGTGATGTTGGGCAAACTCAATGGCGTGGCAGCTCAGCAGAAATGTGATATTTCACACTTAGTCCAGCAATATTGCTTTGCACACTGGGAAGACTTGAGGATTTCTGATGCATGGAAAGAGGTCAAGCTGATAAGAGACAACAAAACCTTAATGAGAACTGTCTACACAGTGTTCTGTCGGTCATCCAGGAGAAAATGCAAATTTCAGGAAATAGTGGATGCTTCTGAATGTGAGTCAGTGGCTTTCAGGCCACTCAGTGAATGTCACTGGTTATCTAGGCACTTTGCACTTTGAGCAATTATTCGCAACTATAAGCCTCTTCTGGAATATTTTGAGCAAGACAAAGATACTGATCCAGTTTCTAAATACTGCCACAAAAAGCTGAATACCATGGAATACCAAATAACATTAGAAGTTTTGAATGATGTTTTGTCGGAGCTGACTTCACTATCCAAGCTGCTCAAGAAATGGGGCCTAACACCTCTTGAAGCATTTCATCTTGCCCACGGTAAACTGAACAAGATCAGAAGACAGTACCTTGGAGATTCAGTCTTATGGAGTGACAAAGTTAAGTCTCCCTTAGATATGAACTCAAGAAAATAATGAAATTTTGAAAGTTATTATGGAGCTGGTATCAAAAATCTTGTGTGCACATTTGGCAGACAGGTTTCCAGAGGATGAAGTCCAGAAGTGGTCTGCTTTTGATTGTGCAGCAATAGTTAAGTGTTACTTCAATTTTGGAATTCATCAGGTCAAATCCCTATGTTCAAAATACAAAGACTTTCTTGCTGAAAGAAAAGGAGTACTTGTGGCACCTTAGAGACTAACAAATTTATTAGAGCATAAGCTTTCGTGAGCTACAGCTCACTTCATCAGATGCATCCGATGAAGTGAGCTGTAGCTCACGAAAGCTTATGCTCTAATACATTTGTTAGTCTCTAAGGTGCCACAAGTACTCCTTTTCTTTTTGCGAATACAGACTAAAACGGCTGCTACTCTGAAATCTTTCTTGCTGAAGAGATTGTTATAGTCAGTCAGTACAATGACTTCAAGTTTGCAGTAGCCGAAAGACTCAAAAGCCAATTGGTTTTAAGTTTCCTGGATATGGTGACATTTGCTCACCAGAGTGAACAGTTTCAGGATCTTGCAAAGTTGATGGATATTGGAGCAACATTCCTAGCATCAAGTGCCGGCTGTGAGTGTGGCTTTAGCTTAATGAACACTCTAAAAAACAAACTACGGAATCGTTTACAAGTAGATCATTTGGACATGCTGATGTATATTAAGAGTTACCAGCTGGATGGAGGACTGATAGATCTGGACAGAGTTTATAATGAATGGGCAAATGAAAAAGATCTCAGGGGAAAACAGTAAGGTTAGTTTAGCAGTCTTTGACATTTCAACCAATAAGGAAATTAAAATGCATTTCTAATTACATATCCTATTCTTGGCTGATAATCATGCATTGATATTTTTTAGGAAAATTTGAACTTTAAAACACAAACTTTTGTTTTTCTTTTTTTACTTATGATTCTATATCTGAAAACCCATATAAATTGATACAAATTGCAAATTAAAACTTTTTAAATGTATAAGCATTTTACTCGTTTGGGCACATTTGCCTTATGGCGTACAAATTTGAACTCTGCTTCAAAAATTTGCACAGAAGAAATTTTTTGCACACACAGCCTGACAAAAATTAGAGGGAACATTGCTGGGTGATGTAATATCTTTTATTGGACCAACTTCTGTTGGTGAGAGAGACAAACGTTAGAGCTTGTGACCTGAAGAAGAGCTCTGTCCAAGCTAAAAAACTTGTCTCTCTCACCATCAGAAGTTGGTCTAAAGATAAAAGATAAATAAATATAAAAGATAATAATAATAATAAAAGATATTACCTCACTCCCCTTGTCTCACTAATATCATGGGACTGGCAGGGGTATAACACCACATTTTTTGGTAGGAAAATTTCAAAATGAACCAAATCAAAATATTTTGTTTCATTTTAGTTTGAAATTAAATTTTAATTTTGATTCTATTTGGGTTTAGAAAAATAAAATGAAAATATATAGACCTAAGTGAAACTAATGAAATGTTTTATTTGGTTTCATTTTGACATTTCTCATTAAAAACTTGAAACATTAACTTAAAAATCACAATTTCCCCAGTGAAAAAAGTTGATTTTTGAATAAACCCCATTTTTCAGCAGGAAAACATTTTTGCCCCCAATATTTTGACCACCTCTACAATTCAGAATGATAACATTTGACCCATTTTACACAAGTATAAATGACCATACAAGGTACAAGGAGAGTGGAGAATCAAATCCAGAGTGTCAGTCACCTTTAAAAGTGTAGTTTCTACCTGCACATATGGCTTGCTGAATGTAAAAGAGGAGACTGTTACACACAAATCACATACCTAACTAATTATTACTATGATTTGAATCAGACCTTCTGAACAGAATAATAAAAGTATAATTAGAAAACAATATCCTGTGACTATGATAGCAATAGCACGTATAACTGCCAGTGTACTTTGGGTAGATAGTTCAGATGTCCCTGCCTACTTAATTTATATATATTCAAGTGGAATACTGAAGGATCTTAGAACTATATCTTCTCTCAGCCCACTGCTAGGAGAAAGACTTCCTTATGTGCTGACAATCCCCAGCTGCTAGACAGCAGTGCATAATTTAAAGCAACCTTGAATTACTGTTCTGTATTACAATGGGAACTAGACTGAGCCCCAGAGGTTGAGAACAATAAAGATGATTTAGGATATGTCTACACTGCAATAAGCAGGGCTAAAAATTGCAGTGTAAACGTTCGGGCTCATGCTGGATCCTGGTGTCTGAGACCCACCCTCTTTGGCCTGGTTTCAGATCCTGGGCTCCAGCCTGAGCCCCAAAGTTTACACCACAATATTTAGTACCAGAGCCTGAGCCTTGCAAGTCCAAGTCAGCTGAGATGGGCCAGCCATGGGTGTTTTATGGTGGTATAGACATACCCTTAGAGCCACCTTAGCCTTTCCTC
The DNA here is from genome assembly GCF_009764565.3 of Dermochelys coriacea. Taxonomy (NCBI): domain Eukaryota; kingdom Metazoa; phylum Chordata; order Testudines; family Dermochelyidae; genus Dermochelys; species Dermochelys coriacea. The sequence continues at coordinate 48,315,041 of NC_050073.1, forward strand.
AGATGTGTTAAACCTATTTTGGCCACAGCTGAAGATATAGCCCATTGTTTTCTATCTTTTATCCATGAAATTCAAGAACTTTAGAAGAAGTGATGATTTGATCAGGCCCTCTTTGTCTTATCAATCCTCAGTAAGAAAGATCAGAGCCATTTTTCTTTTTTGGAATATACCTTTACCAATTGTGGATAACTATGATGGTATAAGTGCATGTATCAGATGGTAATAACTGCATTTATTCCAATGCATCTTCAAGAACAATAACGACACAGTCTCTATTTTGAACCACCAGGTTTCTAAATAATTAAAATCATTAGAGGATCTTAGATGTTTTAAATAGCAAAATGCTTGCAGTAATAATTTATAATAGACCCAGGCTTATTATGTCAGAAATGAAGTCTAATTAGCTGAAATTGTGTGATGTGGTGCTAAATGGAGCATATCACAATGCACCCTGCAAGAATTTAATGCAAAAGAAAAAATTATCATATAGAAATTGCAGCCATTAAATTAGATAGCTCCACCCAGACTGTAATAGCCCCAACACATCTCTGTGGATATGTCTGTGCCAATTGCAGGGTTATCAAAAGTCATCAAGCAAAACGAAATAAACAAGGATATTGAGCCTCTCCTGAGACCAGTTTTGAAATTCTTATTTTTTGCAATTCATTATCCTCTTGGGTCTTGTTCCTGCAGGGAAATGTCCTTCTAGATTTAGTAGAATGTTTTCTTTCTAGATTCCAGGAGTTAGGACCCAGTTTGGCATGCTATAGGCAATGTATGGTACTAAGGATCCAGTACAGCTCCCACTGAAGTAAATGAAAAAACCTCCTGTTGACTTCAATAGAAGTTGAACTGGGTTATAAAACACCAAATGGAAATTACTTAAGGCAACAGTTAAACAAAAATAAGTTATTGGATACAATGGATATTGAGTAAGGCTTCATTCAATGTCTGTAGAGTTTTGTGAGATCCTCATTTGGAACATGCTATATAATTGCAGCTTCTTTCTTATTGTTATTCATTCTATTTAGAAGCTATTATTATTCTTCCTGTCCTAAAGATATTTGCAAGGAAACTGGACTTTTCAGTTTTATAAGTGAAACAAAACAAAATTATTGTAAGATTTCTTCAGTGCTGAAACTTCTCCATCAACATTTCTTGGCAAACTACTGGGTTGTTATGCTCTCCAAACTCCCTGACTGATATGAAGTTTCATATTAGGTTGTGTGATGATGCCTTGTAATCCATTTACCCAACACAACTCACAGAACCTAAATGCTAAATCTTTCACATCTTGAGGCAAAAAGCAGAAAAATCTAAACAAAGCGGTTTGCTTAGGAGAAAGACCCGATATGTCATTTTAGAGTTTCATAGATTTTTTAAGAAAAATCCATGGTGCATACCAAAAGATTAGAGTCTGGCTGCCATACCAGCCCCTTTCGCCACTCTGGTGGTCCAAAGGGATTAGACAGTTGACCTACAGCAGAGAATTACCCTGCTGTGGAGAGTCACTGGCTGACACAGGGCCATAGAAGATTTTATGCTATACAATCCAAGAACTTCTGGCACTGGGAAAATATCAGAGGCAAGTCAATGGAAGGAGGCATAGTTAGAGCACTGTTATGCTTTGGCAATTCCAGCTAGATTCATAGATTCATAGATACTAAGGTCAGAAGGGACCATTCTGATCATCTAGTCCGACCTCCTGCACAGCGCAGGCCACAGAATCTCACCCACCCACTCCTATGAAAAACCTCACCCATGTCTGAGCTATTGAAGTCCTTAAATCATGGCTCAAAGACTTCAAGGAGCAGAGAAGCCTCCCTCAAGTCAACCATGCCCCATGCTACAGAGGAAGGCGAAAAACCTCCAGGGCCTCTCCAATCTGCCCTGGAGGAAAATTCCTTCCCGACCCCAAATATGGCAATCAGCTAAACCCTGAGCATATGGGCAAGATTCACCAGCCAGATACCCAGGAAAGAATTTTCTATAGTAACTCAGATCCCATCCATCTAATATCCCATCTCAGGGGATTTGGCCTATTTACCCTGAATATTTAAAGATCAATTACTTACCAAAATCCCATTATCCCATCATACCAGCTCCTCCATAAACTTATCGAGTAGAATCTTAAAGCCAGATAGATCTTTTGCCCCCACTGCTTCCCTTGGAAGGCTATTCCAAAACTTCACTCCTCTGATGGTTAAAAACCTTCGTCTGATTTCAAGTCTAAACTTCCTGGTGGCCAGTTTATACCCATTTGTTCTTGTGTCCACATTGGTGCTGAGCTGAAATAATTCCTCTCCCTCTCCTGTATTTATCCCTCTGATATATTTAGAGAGAGCAATCATATCTCCCCTCAACCTTCTTTTAGTTAGGCAAAACAAGCCAAGCTCCTTAAGTCTCCTTTCATAAGACAAGTTTTCCATTCCTCGGATCATCCTAGTAGCCCTTCTCTGTACCTGCTCCAGTTTGAATTCATCCTTTTTAAACATGGGAGACCAGAACTGCACACAGTATTCTAGGTGAGGTCTCACCAGTGCCTTGTATAACGGTACTAAAACCTCCTTATCCCTACTGGAAATGCCTCTCCTGATGCATCCCAAAACCGCATTAGCTTTTTTCACAGCCATATCACATTGGCAGCTCATAGTCATCCTATGATCAACCAATACTCCAAGGTCCTTCTCCTCTTCCGTTACTTCTAATTGATGCATCCCCAACTTATAGCTAAAATTCTTGTTATTAATCCCTAAATGCATAACCTTACACTTCTCCCTATTAAATTTCATCCTATTACTATTACTCCAGTTTACAAGGTCATCCAGATCCTCCTGTATAATATCCCGATCCTTCTCCGAATTGGCAATACCTCCCAGCTTTGTATCATCTGCAAACTTTATTAGCACACTCCCACTTTTTGTGCCAAGGTCAGTAATAAAAAGATTAAATAAGATTGGTCCCAAAACCGATCCCTGAGGAACTCCACTGGTAACCTCCCTCCAACCTGACAGTTCGCCTTTCAGTAGGACCCGTTGCAGTCTCCCCTTTAACCAATTCCTTATCCACCTTTTGATGTTCATATTGATCCCCATCTTCTCCAATGTAACTAATAATTCCCCATGTGGCACGGTATCAAATGCCTTACTGAAATCTAGGTAAATTAGATCCATTGCATTTCCTTTATCTAAAAAATCTGTTACTTTTTCAAAAAAGGAGATTAGGTTGGTTTGGCACGATCTACCTTTTGTAAAACCATGTTGTATTTTGTCCCATTTACCATTGACTTCAATGTCCTTAACTAATTTCTCCTTCAAAATTTTTTCCAGGACCTTGCATACTACAGATGTCAAACTAACTGGCCTGTAGTTACCCGGATCACTTTTTTTCCTTTCTTCAAAATAGGAACTATATTAGCAATTCTCCAATCCTTCGCTACTATTCCTGAGTTTACAGATTCATTAAAAATTCTTGCTAATGGGCTTGCAATTTCAGGTGCCAATTCCTTTAATATTCTTGGATGAAGATTATCTGGGCCCTCCGATTTAGTCCCATTAAGCTGTTTCAGTTTCGCTTTTACCTCAGATATGGTAATATCTACCTCTATATCCTCCTTCCCATTTGTCATGCTACCATTATCCCCAAGATCCTCTTTAGCCTTATTAAAGACTGAGGCAAAGTATTTGTTTAGATATTGGGCCATGCCTAGATTATCTTTAACCTCCACTCCATCCTCAGTGTTAAGCGGCCCTACTTCTTCCTTCTTAGTTTTCTTCTTATTTATATGGCTATAGAACCTTTTACTATTGGTTTTAATTCCCTTTGCAAGGTCCAACTCTACTCGACTTTTAGCCTGTCTCACTTGATCCCTACATGTTCTGACCTCAATTAGGTAGCTTTCCTTGCTGATCCCTCCCATCTTCCACTCCCTGTATGCTTTCTGCTTCTTCTTAATCACCTCTCTAAGATGCTTGCTCATCCAGCTACTTCAATTCCCTCATGGGAACTAAACTTGGAGTAATCCTAGGGCGTTCAAACCAGCGTCTGGCAGACAGCCAAATCAGTAGAGTTAAAAGATGGTGAAGCCATCTTTGTTTCTCCCTACTCTCAGTTTTGCTGAGCAGATCTCTAGTGCATTGAGGATCTGGCTCAGTGAGTGGAAGGGAGCTACAAAGTGTTGAGAATGACCACATGGTTATGTGAACCACTCAGTAAATAACAAAGTTCTACAAAAAGAAAAGGAGTACTTGTGGCACCTTAGAGACTAACAAATTTATTTGAGCATAAACTTTTGTGAGCTACAGCCCACTTCATCAGATGCATTCAGTGGAAAATACAGTGGGGAGATTCTAGAAATTCCGAGGGCCTGGAGTGGGTACAAGTCAGTCAACCTAAAGTCTGACTGGTTCCCCTGTAATCTGCTTCTTGTTCTCACATCACCATTTCTTTTATCTGATTCTATTTCTATTAACTGGACTGGCCTTCATTTACTAAACATCTGATTCTGCAAGATACTGAACACTTGTTCACTGTCGGGGCAGAGGTCCCTTAACTTCAGCATCCATTGAAAAGAATAGAAACTGACATCCAGATCAGGCACTAAAATTTGTAAAGTTAGGACCCCGGAAGCTGCAAAGCCTTGCTAACATAAATGGAGCTTATTCCTCTAAGTGAGTTGGTTTCAGGATCAAATGGTGGGTGGGCTGGGGTGGGGGGTGGGAAAAAGGACATTTGGTAAATATAGTATTTTCTTTACATTGTTATAGCACCAGGTGATAATATCATGCACATTATGAGCCACTGATGTAGCATAAAACTCTCTATAAAAAGTGTTAAAGTAACCATGTAGTGCCCATACCCAGGCAGTCATTAAAGGGACATTTAGAGGGTAGAGTGCTCCCTGAATGGATAGCTAAATCCTTTCTGTTTAGATTCCTTTGTGTTGCAAAGTAGCTGCACAAAAGGAGGGTGAACTGCCAGGCCACATTTGGAGCCCTTGAGATCCTAAGTGAACAGTTGTTTGTTTTCAGGGGTTTTTCAGGTGAAAAGTACAGGGGTTGAAGGAGGAAAAAGGAACTGTTTGTTAGCAATGAGATTCTAGAGTTATGTCTACACTGGCAGCTGAATGACAAAACTTTTGTCTTCCAGAGCAGTTAAACACACACACACACACACACACACACACACACACACACACACACACACACACACACACACACACGCCTGTGTGAACAGCTCTTTGTCAGCAGGAGCGATCTCCTGATGACAATGCTAATGTCACTTGTTGGTGGGTGGAAGTTTTTTGTCAGCAGGAGAGCCGACAAACAGCAGGTACCCTGTGCACCTTTCAGCAATACAGCTGTAGCAACACAGCTCAGTTGCTAAAAGCTGCGTAGTGTAGACATAGCCTAAATGAGTCCAAGAGATGTGATGAAGGGGACTAAAATTTATTCACAGACACCTTTTAAAATCTGCTTACAATATTTTGCCTTTAATGAAACTCTTATGAAATGCACAAATATGCAAAGGTTGTAACAACTTGAACCAGGAGAACATTTAATGATGACAATACACATACAAAATCAGCATTAATAAAAGGAGGACACTAAACTAACAAATGCATAAAGATTCATGAAGACTGCACCTCTGAGAGCAGGTACCTAGGAGATATAAAAGCGCAAGGCATTAAAGTGAGTCAGCACTGGGTCAAATTCTCAGCTGATGTTACCTCCATTAACTTATACCAGCAGAGAATTTGGTCCACTCTCCTCATTACTTAAGGTTTTATAGTTAAATGGAAATTTCTAAACTCTGTTGATATAACTTTATGAAGGCTCTAACACTATTCAGAAAACTCTGAATGATATTTGGTATACAAATATATAAACGTGCTACCAAAGTACTGTTTATGTAGGGCCTACTCCTCCAATCTGATCTGTGTGAATGGGCCTTTGAGCCTGGGCAGACCATCATTAACTTCAGTAGGGCTTTGAATGAATGGCCGCTTATGGATACATGCCATTATACCATTTCATATTCACCAAGCAAAAAGCTTGGTAAAAGTCCTGAGCAGTAGAGTGGGAACGGTAGCTAACCAAGAACCCTGACAATGGAGCATCCACTCCACCTATGCTTCAACAGCTTTTGTTGAACAGTAGTGGCTGGAATAACTGGCTAATTCTCTTTGAATGCATGATCTGAAAGTTAAACGGGGGTTAACTAAAGCAAACACAAGAAATAAAAGATGAAAGATGATATTTAGCTGTCAGGGTTTCTGGCGGTAGAAGAAAATTAGCAGTATATAGCCTTGCTCTTTCTTCTTCGGCCCACAAAAAGCCTTATGGCCAAAACACTGCATCTAATCCCAGTTTCTGTTTCGGTGGGTTTATTTCACTAACCTATTTTATTCTTGATTAATAATTAGGATGTTTGCTTCAGAGGCTGTCAATAATTATTTTTTGGTATTTAAAATACATACAGCATGAGAAAGAGATCTGAAAAGGGCTATTTCTGCTGCGTAGATTAAATATGGCAATGCAAAGCACTTAATTACTATAATGGCAGTATTTATATCTTCTTTACAATATTCTCCGTTTATGGAATTAAGTATTCTCCACCAGGAGGTGTCTAGAATTTCTCAATTGCTGGTACTGTCCATCATTCTCATTTTAACAATTGTTCATTGCTTAAACATTAATGTTCAGTGACAATTTCATAAAACATTTTCCCCATACAATCTTTCATCTCAGGGCTGAAATCCTGACCTCATTGAAGTTAATGGCAACACTCCCATTGACTTCAGTGGAGCCAGGATTTCACCCCAGATGTAAAAATAGTAAGCATAGCACCACGAGAAGAAAATGGTGTTATGCCTATTTTTACAGAAGCGCAAACGGAAGGTAAGGGAAGGCCAGTCTAGTGTTTTGAACATAGAAATTTCTTTACTGAATCGGACTAATATTCTGTGAAGTCCAGGATCCTGTCTCTTATAGTGGCCAGTACCAGATGCTTCAGAGAAAGATGAGACAAACCTAGTTTTCAACAATTATGGAATAATCTGCCCACGAAGAAAGTTTGTTCCTAGCCCCTGTCAATTAGATATTGGTTTACATACTCAATCCTGAGATTTTCTACCCCTTCTAAATATAACCCTTCCATGTAATGTAACTGTGGATGTTCTCATTACGCATATAAATGTCTAATCCTTTTTTAAAAAATCTTTTTTTTATAATAGTTTAATTATTTCCTGATGACTGTGACTCCTTATGTATTGTGTACAAAAGTGCATCTTATCAGTTTTAAATTTGTTGCGTTTCATTTTAGTGAAATGTCCTTCTGTTCCTGTATTGCAAGTAAGAGCACCTGATCTACTTTCTCTATGTCACTGATTATTTGTTACACCTTTCTCATGTTCCATCTTATTTTTCTTCATACTAAACTAATCTTTCACTTTCACCTCATCCAGAAATCTTTCTATTCCTCTAATAATCTTTGTCTCTCAACCCTGATCCCTTCCTCTATTTCTGCCTTAAAAAAAAAAAAGACGAACACAGTATCCCAGGTGAGGGCATGCTATTGATTTAGATAATAACAGTATTTTCAATATTATATTAATTTCTGTTCCTTATACAGCCTAATAAAAATAGCAAAAGAAACAGGAAAAAAGTAAGAGACAACGGGAAAAAACTAAAGGCAGAAAAGGACTGCAAAAAGCGAATGGCTGTAAAAAAAAGGTAGTGGCCATTGCTCTGGGACATTATATGAGGCAACCTAATATATTTGAGTGGCACAAACCCTCCAGTAAGATTTGGCCAGAAAGCTTTGGAAGTCAAACAGAAATTTTAATCTATTTTAGATCTTTCTAAACTAATGATATTTTTCATTCGATCTACATCTTTAAAGGACAGGTTTCAGAGTAGCAGCCGTGTTAGTCTGTATTCGCAAAAAGAAAAGAAGTACTTGTGGCACCTTAGAGACTAACAAATTTATTAGAGCATAAGTGAGCTGTAGCTCATGAAAGCTTATGCTCTAATATCTTTAAAGGACTAATTGCATTAGTTTCTTTCAGAGTTGAAGACAAGCTCATCATGGGTGGGAGCATTCTAGGAAGAAAATAATGAAACACTTTTTCAGGGTTCCTTCCCCACTCTGAACTCTAGGGTACAGGTGTGGGGACCTGCATAAAAGACCCCCTAAGCTTATTCTTACCAGCTTAGGTTAAAAACTTCCCCAAGGTACAAACTTTGCCTTGTCCTTGAACCGTATGCTGCCACCACCAAGCGTTTTAAACAAAAAACAGGGAAAGAGACCACTTGGAGACGTCTTCCCCCCAAATATCCCCCCAAGGCCTACAACCCCTTTCCTAGGGAGGCTTGAGAATAATATCCTAACCAATTTGTTACAAAATCATCAAAGTCCCAAACCCCTGGATCTTGGAACAATGGAAAAATCAGTCAGGTTCTTAAAAGAAGGATTTTATTAAAAAAAAAAGAAAGGTCAAATTATCTCTGTAAAATCAGGATGGAAAATACTTTACAGGGTATTCAGATTCAAAACACAGAGGATCGCCCTCTAAGCAAAACCTTAAAGTTAAAGAAAATAAACCTCCTTCTCACACAGGGAAAATTCAAATAAAACAAAATATAAACTAATCCGCCTTGCCTGGCTTACCTCTACTGGTTGCAATATTGGAGACTTGGATTAGGATGGGTTGGAGAAGATGGATTTCTATCTGGCCTCTCTCAGTCCCAAGAGAGAACAATCCCGTAAACAAAGAGCACAAACAAAAACCTCCCCCCTCCCCCAAGATTTGAAAGTATCTTGTCTCCTTATTGGTCCTTTGGGTCAGGTGCCAGCCAGGATAGCTGAGCTTCTTAACCGTTTACAGGTAACAGGATGTTGCCTCTGGCCAGGAGAGATTTTGTAGCACTGTATACAGCAAGGTGGTTACCCTTCCCTTTATATTTATGACACACTTCTTGCCAGGGAGTTGTTATCCCATATCTCAGCATGATTATAAGACAAGATCCAATAAACATTTTTCCCACTTGCGTAGAAATTGCTGTCACAATATTAATTATCTACTTCTATAAATGGAGCAGCGGTATTGGAAGTGGATAAAGGAAAGGACTAGAACACATCTGAATTAAAAATACTACTCATAAATCACTTTTAATCCCAGCGAACTACAAAAACTCCAGTGAAACCTGACCTCAAAACTTTTGTAAATTCGGTCTCGATGAAATGGGGGAAGAAAAGTGGAATGATACTGTGGGCTAGGCACTCAGCGGTGTAAATTCATGTAGCTCCACTGATGTCAATGAAGCTATTCTGATTTACACCAGTTAAGGGTCTGGCTCATTCATTTTTTAAACTTCATACTTAAAAAAGCGTTAGCACTTAAAAAACTAAAAAAAACTTTAAAAAAATTTGTGTTTGCAAATATAATAGGACAAACACATTTTTAAAAACCAAATGCATAAAAAATAAAATACATTAAAATGTGCACTAATATTGATTTGGATTTTAAAACAAATAAATCTTAACTGGTTTTGTGGTTAGTTTGTGTTCACAAATTAAGTGGCCAGACTGCTCAATGCAACAGTGAGTTATAAGTGAATACTGCAGAAAATTCACTGAAATTCAATTTCACTTTTGCAATAATGAGTATTTGCACTGGAAACTTACTTCTAATGAAAGTAAACTCAGAACATAAACAAATGACCAATCAGAAAATATAAATTTGACATGTGATCTATGTGTCCAGTCAAAACAGCTGAAAATTTTGTAATTCAGATATCAAATACTTACCTTGAAAATGAGCTACAGACCAAGACAAATTAGCAGCAACTACTTTTAAATAATAAACAAGTTTAAATAAATTGTGCCATGTTCATAGACAATTTATGAACAGAAAAAGATGCGATATTTGGTGAATATATTATTCATGTGGAATTAATCACCCAGCTCAGTTGGACTGTGGCTGAAATTTGGTAGGTGATATCAGCCATAGTAACATATCTTCACCTAAAAAGCACTTTTCATTTTTTGGTAGCGATTTTGAAAAAATACAGTAATGAAAAAAAATTGATTTTTTACAGTTTTTCTCTATCCTTGTTGAGGAGGATGTTGTTGCCAGCAGCTCTAGTTTAGGGCAATACCAATGCTACCCTGATTGTTTACATTACAATAGTGCAATACATCTATGGAAGAGCGAGGGATCACTACTCTCTCCCTGGTGGGTGGAGCCAAACCTGCCCTGCCCCCCTCGCCAGAAGTACTGAGGCGGGACAGGAAGTATAAAGGGGGGTTCTGCAGCTGAGCTGAGAGGGCGCCAGGGAAGGAGATGGATGCCTCCATGCTATTGTGGCAACTGGGAGCTTAATCTGCACCCTGCCCCGGAGGAGATGGACCCAGAAAGGGAATTACCAGGACTACTGTCCACTATGTACCCAGAGGAGCAAGAGAACCTGTGGATTCCAGAGATATCAAACCATGGAGATGTAGCAAGTAGCCCAGGGGCAGCCAATGACGGTCTGTCTATGTGGTGTGCTGCTTCTAGGTCAGTGTGTTGCGTCTGGATCCCCACTGACCCAGTGGCGGAGCACTCTGCCACTGTTAGGGCCCTTGCCTGGGTCGTGGTGGAGTTGGGTGGGCCTGGGTCCTCCTAACCCCACCATCCATCCCTGGGATAGTTGAACTCCCACCATAGGCCAGGAGGGCTGTTGATCTACGGTCGATCAAGCTAGGATGCTTGACTGTGTGGGTGCTCACCCCTTCCAGAGCCCCTAGACTGTGTGGGTGCTCATCCCTGCATGAACCCCAAGACTGCGTGTTTGCTGGCTGCCTTGGCCCACAAGCTTAGGTTAAAGCCTGCTCCCTGCTCTGCTCTGCCCCAAGGGCTAGAGTCATAGACTGTGTGTATTTGCTGGCTGCCTTAGCCAGGAGACTTAGGCTACAGCCTGCTCCCAGCTAGGCCCTGCCCAGAGGGTGAGGGCCCCAGACGGTTAATTACTGTCAGCCCCAGCTGAGCGGTTGCAAGCTAAAGACTACTCAGTGTGCTGCCCTGCCCAAGGGTGAGGACAAGAGCACCAGACTATTGTTGTTTGTTTGCCTCTGTTAGATTGGCCCAGGACTATAGACTACTTATGGCTTGGCCCCGCCAGTGTGACCCGAGCCCAAGGACTACCACCCCATACAATGAGGCAGAGTGGCCTTCCTACCCACTGGAGAGCAAGGGATCATTACAAGCTATCTGGGAGTGCATCTCGAGATTCACAAGTCATAGTGTTGTTCTATGCTCCTCTGGTCCCCATTATATGGGTATCTGGCTGGTGAATCTTGCCCACATGCTTAGGGTTCAGCAGATTGCCATATTTGGGGTCGGGAAGGAATTTTCCTTCAGGGCAGATTTGAATAGGCCCTGGGGGTTTTTCACCTTCCTCTGCAGCATGGGGCAAAGGTCACCTGCTGGAGGATTCTCTGCACCTTGAAGTCTTTAAACCATGATTTGAGGACTTCAGTAGCTGAGACATAGGTGAGAGGTTTATTGCAAGAGTGGGTGGGTGAGATTTTGTGGCCTGCATTGTGCAGGAGGTCAGACGAGATGATCATAATGATCCCTTCTGACCTTAATACTATGAATCTATATAGATCTGTTGGCTCTAGGTCACACAAAAAATGTATGGCAGAACAAGGAATTAAATACAGGTCTAGACTAATGTCTTAACCACAAGAACATCCTTCCTCTCCAGACGGGGAGCCAGGGCAGGTGGAGGAGGGTGGCACCGGAGTCCTTTCCTCCAGTTTATGTGTCACATAGAGATATCTACATACTGGTCCCAACCAAAATACCTGCTGCAACATTTCAGACCCTATCATGGTTACTGCTATCCAAATTATCAGTGAGTATAGTTCAGACCAATGGACAGGATTTTATTTTCTTTAAAAATGAAATGTTACTAATATAAGTCAGCCAGGAACTAAAATGACCTCTTCAGTTTGTCAAGGAGCAATCTACAGAAACTGGCAAAGACACCTAGGAATTTAAAATAAATTAAATTAAATGGGGGGGGGGGGAACAGATAATTGCCACTGGAGTGGGTTTGAAGGGGGGAAATGAACTCTTAAGTGAGCTTGTGGAAATCTAATTCATATTAGAAACGCAATCTCATTGAATAGACCTGGTAGGGGGTAATGTATTAATAGAGCCACAGTGCAGCCTGCATTTAACACTCCATGATTGAGTCTTTATTCATTTCTTTCTAGGATTACTTATAATTGCAATGGGGCTCACGGTCATTCAGTGGCAGCCTGCTATGGAGAGATCATGCATCCAATTGAATTAAGGCAAATGTGCAACAGCAAGGGAATTAAACTGGAGAAATTGAACAGAAAATGGATGGAACATTGAATTAACGTGCGGTATGCCCTTTCAGCACAGGTCACTGTACATAAGTCAGACCTGCTGAATAACAACATACACACTGGGTAGGCTATAGTAACTAGCTGCTGTGACACAATAATTACAAACAAAGAATAGCATATGCTGCTAAAGGGATATTCACACTGCAAACAGAGCATCAAAAAGAGGTTAAGGTTAGGATTTATGAGCAATAGTCTAATGTGAACTTGGTGTTATCTGGCATAGTGAGGGCGAAGCTGTGAACCTGAGTGAATGAAAGTTGATTTCTGATGCCAAGAATGGGTCTTTAAAACAGCATCAGACTGATATGGATTTGAATTTGCTTTTTTTGACCAACCCACAAACACAGTGAAATTCCATATCTCCTTCCATTCTTTACTTATTTTGTTAGGACTCAGAACAGTGTATGCTGATATGGTGCAGGTGATTTCATCACTGAAAAATGGTAGTTGCTGGTACTTTCATGAGAGACCTTTGAGGCAAACCCAGATATTCTCAGAAGTTGTGGTCAATAAATTAATATAAGTGACATTCTTCTTTCTGAGCTAGAGGTGAACCAACATTCTACTGTGAAATGTGCTAGGGAATTTGGAGATACTGTCTTTCACCTGAAATGAAAAACTAAGTCCAGACTACTTGTGCTTATTAAAGATCAAAAGGCACTTTATACAAAAGTATAGATGGTCCCCCAGGTCTTGACCAAATTTCAAGTGGATAATTTATTCTGTTGACCAAAATGTATACATGTTAATAATTAGGTATTTGTCAATTGCTATATAATGTTGCTGTGTGCTGTTAATTGGTGGCTGCCTTTCGCTCATATGTACAATATACATGCACAATCTATTGGAGGGTCTTTGGAAGAAAGGAATGATATACATAATCATTCCAATTAGTTGATCACCTGATTTAGATTTAGATTAGTCAATGGAGATAAGCTGATTTATACCAGCTGAGGATCAGGTTCATTATTATTGTTACCTTGATATAAGATAAGTTAAGGACAGCATAAATAAATAAATACCTTCATTAAATAAGATTGGATATCAAACTCTCTTATTCTGATGATAGCAATATTCCACTTTAAAAAGTCTCAGAAATCTAGCATCCCTCTTTAGGAGCAACTTCCACCTTTTTCTTTCAAGGATTCTACTTATTCTGATGCCAGCAATTCAAAGCCTTGGCAGCATCATTCAGAATTAATGCCTCACTCACAGTCACAGAGAGATTATGCAGGTACTGAAGGTGTCTCTGAAGCCATTAATTAATGGTCAGAGCTTATTTCATTTGGAAAATTATTCCAAGCAGAGATGTATCATGTGCCACAGAAATACTTTTGTGATTTGCATATCCTTATGACCACATACAGTCACATATATTATCTGCCTAAATCTTTTAATTTACAGAGACAATTATAAAACTTCCAATAGGATTTTTTAATCAAACCAAGCAAACAAACCCTTAAGCCAAAATACAATATGTCCAATGATTCAGCAGGAATGTTGGAATACACCTTGCAAATAGCAAGGTTCAGTGTAGAATAATCTGAAAATTAAAATGCTTATTATATATCTTTTTAGGGATATAGCATACAAAATCCAAATTATAAATAATGAGTTATATTATCGCAAGTTTAACATTTCTGTTAATTTTCTGAGCCCAAATCTGCAAGCAAATGGGCAAACTGAACTGTAAGGCATGAAGGTTTTGAAAAGTGCCTGTATCTCATTGTGGACTGTAAACAAGAGGCAAGGAATAACCACCATGAGAAAAACAAAACCCGTTGAGTCAGTATTGAACTTTGCTCCAGGTTGGTGTTAGTGGATGGTCTGCTTCTGGAGTAAAACCAAGACCCTGATCATTTATAGTTATGAAGTATCTCATTGCATTTTTCTCAACACCGTGGTCAATCAAGCAGATGACTTGACCAAATTCCAGATTGAATATTTTTTTTTGCTATGGTTCTTGATAATTAGTAAAAGAAATATCCACTACACTTGTGAAAAAAATCATGAAAATTAATAGCTTAAGTACCCCATAATTAGCTCTACTTTGAGTGAGCTTGAGTTTTCCAGTTGACTAGGATGGAGAAATGGACAAAGGAATCCTAAAAGAGACCTAAAAGTAATTCTGAATGCTAGTTCTGGCATGCATTTAAAATATGATCATTCCGTAAAAAAAGGCTAACACAGTTGTATGCTGAATTCACTTTCTCTCTAAGTGTGAGATCACTTAGAATATTGTGTTTTCTGAATATCTCATTAACAGGAAGCTATTGACAAACTAAAAGGAGTTCACAAAAGATCTACAAAACTGGTTATGGTGCATTCATACCCTCCTGATATGGAAATATATTAGCCTGTGCAATAGTCTCCCACAGGAAGGGATGTAAACTCCATAGCCTGGCAGGTTTAAAACTGGGCTGGTCAAAATACTGCTATGTGTAAAAAAGGGAACAATCTTGCATGAGAAGAGAGATGGACTGGATGCCCTACTTACTGCAGTGCTTCTTTGTGATTCTAGAGTCTATGTACTAAGCCTCTTGTAGGCAGGTGGACATCTCTAAAAACAGAGGAGGAAATGGAAAATAGTTGAGCTCAAATATTTGCTATAATCTCTCCTATTTCTATGTCTTCAAGTAAACATACCACAGGATAATTAAAATCATTTCACTAAATTGAGGACACAAGGACTACTAATTCAGGCAGATTACATTAGGTCAGATATATAGTCATATTAGACTGGGTTACAGGATAGGGAAAAAATCATCTTGAGATGTCCTTCAGAGACCACAGGTACAGCGGACAGGACAGGGGGCAAATAAACTTCCCTGTTAATGCTGCACTCTTCGGTCTGACTGTTAATTTGAGAAAATAGAGATGCTTTCACTCTGTATCACTAAGATACTATTGCTAGTATTTTTCTGTCTTCATTTTGCTGGGACAAAACTCCAAGAAATTCTATCTGGGGAGTGGACGTGGAAGGGGAATTAATCTTTTAAGAACATTTTTTTACTGGGGCTATCCCTCTACTCTTGATAAGGAGCTTTGTGTTCTACCAGTACTTCAAAATTAATACATCACAACTTTCTATACAGAGGGACCTACACAGCTACAACTACACTGCATACAACTTTCTATACAGTAACTCTGCCCGCTGCATAAATACAGAGACCCAACTTGAGCTCAAAGCTTGTTGTGGGTGGATTTTCTCCTACTGTTTGCCGCTTGCCTTTGAACATGAACAGGAGGACCCCAGGCTATCTCCATTCATTACTTGATTCACCTCTGTCCCTGCCCTGTGTGCAGTTAGAACCACTCCTTGCAGGAGAAGAAGCACTGATTCCACACGGCTGTCTATTACCCAGCTGGGTAATAGGTCTGCACTAGCTGAGTTCCTGCTAGGATACCACGAAAACAAGGCTGATGTAACTTCTACAAAAAAGTTGTGAATGAAATAGCACACTGACAAAATAAATACAGCAAGGAATTCAGTTTAAAGTGACTATCCAAATATACAGGTAAAATACATAGAAAAAATAATAGATAATTAATTATACTAAAAACTAAGGGTGTGATTTTCAAAAAATAATCATTGTTGGCTTAATTCTTAATTGACACTAAAGTCAACAGTAAAGTTCCCCATTGACTCCCTATGCTGAGTGCTTTTGAAAATTCCACCGCATAGATTAAGCCACAAATTTCATATTTTGGATCCAAACTTCCACAAATGTAGGGATGTTTGCATCTGGGGCTTTGTTTTGCCCTGTTATAAAAGAGAATGGAAGGTGCTCCAGATCTGAACTCTTCCAGAACATGTGAGTGTTTGGATCTAGGGTTTTGGTTCAGGCTCTTTCTACTGAAAGATGGAGCCTCATTCTTTTTTAGCCTTTAGGCACTACCAAAATAAACATTATTATTAATTATTGTTATATATTTGATTTTAATTTAACAATATAAATATATATATATAGGCTGAGATTTTCAAAGCTGCCCAGGGGATTTGGATGCTCAGTTCCCATTATGTTTAATAGGATTTGAATGTCCTAATACTTTAGACGGCTTTGAAAATCTCAGCCATAGAGTTAAGTAGGACAGTGAATAGTTATGAAGGCAAGAAAGAAGATACAGGCATTCATGCCTGTAACAGTTTGATGATATTCTTTATCAAGTACACGATAAATGGATTGGGGCCTACCTCCCCACTCATACAGGGTAAATCAGAAGTTCTTCCTCTTCCACAGTCACTGAACCCTGAAAATGTGACAAGAGTTTAACTGGATTAAAATATAAAAATGGATGTTTATAGGGCTACTGAGAACATTCAATAGTAAGAATAGTAAGGGTTAAAAATAAAACAACAACAAAAACAATGCACAAATTCAGAGAAGGATCTAAGGATATAATCCTCAGGCATACAGATGTGGTCCCCTCATCTCAAAAAAGATATACTGGCATTAGAAAAGGTTCAGAAAAGGGCAACTAAAATGATTAGGGGTTTGGAACAGGTCCCATATGAGGAGAGATTAGAGAGGCTAGGACTTTTCAGCTTGGAAAAGGGGAGACTAAGCGGTGATATGATAGAGGTATATAAAATCATGAGCGGTATGGAGAAAGTGAATAAGGAAAAGTTATTTACTTGTTCCCATAATATAAGAACTAGGGGCTACCAAATGAAATTAATGGGCAGCAGGTTTAAAACAAAATAAAAATAAAAGGAAGTTCTTCACACAGCGCACAGTCAACCTGTGGAACTCCTTGCTTGAGGAGGTTGTGAAGGCTAAGACTATAACAGGGTTTAAAAGAGTACTGGATAAATTCATGGAGGTTAAGTCCATTAATGGCTATTAGCCAGGATGGGTAAGGAATGGTGTCCCTAGCCTTTGTTTGTCAGAGGGTGGAGAGAGATCACTTGATCATTACCTGTTAGGTTCACTCCCTCTGGGGCAGCTGGCATTGGCCACTGTCAGCAGACAGGATACTGGGCTGGATGGACCTTTGGTCTGACCCAGTATGGCCATTCTTATGTTCTTATGCTTCATGGCATAAATCAATTGTAAAGTGATGGAGGTAGGAAGAATTTTCACCCATATTAGGTTATTCCAAAACTGCCTACAGCAGGGTTTCCTGCACATATCTCTGAAGCAGCTGGTCAAAGACAGAGGAAACTCAATGAGTTAGACAGCAAGTCTGAACTGGAATGGCTTGTTCGTATGATACTGAGGCCTTTCAGCCATCCCCTCTCTTACGATAGGGCCTGATCCAAAGCCCATTGAAGTCAATTCAAAGACTCCCAATGGATTATGATTCAGTCCTTCAATGATCCTTCAAGTTTCACCAGCAATGTACAAATCAGGTTCACTTTTGGCATGCATCTTTTCATTCTGGTATTAAAAAAAGGAGAAAAAAAAAGATTTCAAAGTGCAAAATATGAGGAAAGAAAAAGAAAAAGCCTGCATATTAATTAATATTATTCTTTCTTTCAGTACAGTAAGGTTGTGAATTAGCTGCCCTGTTTAGCAGTGAGCTAAAAAGGGAAAGTTTTATAAACATCTATTTCTACCCCATTTCACTCCTGACTCTGATTATGAGTTTGACATGGCTGTTCTTTACATCCCAGCACATTTCTGAATTGAGAAGTAATCTTTTGGAAAGTACATTAGCAAAATCTTTTGAAGGCGCATAAGCAGTGTGACACACTCAAACCCGTATCTCCAGCAGATGAAATATGGCACAGTTTAAAACCCCACTGGAAACCAGAGGCTGCTACTTTATAGTTTGTTTAAAAGTTTAATGAAAGCCAAACATTTGAAATTAATACCTTTCTGGATAGTTTGATTTATCACGACTTCTTCAAAAAGAGTATCAGTTTTTCAAAGCAGATGGCACATGGCATAGTCCAAAGCTCATTCTCTCTCTCTCTCTCTCTCTCTCTCTCTCTCTCTCTCTCACACACACACACACACACACACACACACACACAAAAGGTTCTGCCACAACATATTACCTTACACCAAAGGAAAACCAGGGTTGAAAACAATCCAGTGCATATACTTTCTGCACTATATTTTAAATTTGGAGGCTGATGTTTGCTTTGCAGACAGGAATCATAGGATTCTGCTTGTACACAGAAGGTATTTCCTTCATATTTTTTTCTCTATTAGATGTGAATTTTTTTTGCAATTGCAAATAGCTGACATTTCTCTTCCTAAACATTTCTTAAGCTTCTTAATTCTGAGAACTAATTCCAGGAAAGGTATCAAGCCAGGCTACATTAGGAGATAAGGATTACACTAATTCATCTGCAGCATCTTGATAAATAATCTTTCAGTGACAGATGAAAGGAACTTAATTTCTATCAACTACAGCCTGAAATCCTTCAGAGTTCTAACAACTACTGAATGAAAGGATCGGGACAAAATGTGTAAACTGACTCAAAGCATGAAAGTACTCAAAATCAGCTTTGGTTTGAGTTCAAACTGTATGTGTAAACCAGCTGTAATTTGCTCATTCATTGTTAGGGTCTATGAACCATCTTAAGTAGCTTTTTGGGAACATTTGACCCGATCTGGATATCCAGCAATTTTGGGCCTGAGCCTTTACAGTGATATGAGCTTTTATTACCTTTCAGGAAGTTCTCTGTATCTCACAGGATCTGGTCATTTATCAGATGATGGTTCAAGCTAATACCTAATTAACTAGGAGAAATGTTATGGAGTAAATTATATAATGGAAGGTGCATGATATTTATTCTGTGTCTCAGATTGGCTAACCTGATCTCATATGATAAAGAAGAGTCATCCCAGCTCCGGCTCTGTAGCCTGAGCTCTGAAACCTAGTGAGGCGGGAGGGTCTTGGAGCCCAGGCTCCTGCTCAAACCGGAACATCTGTACTTCTATTTTTAGCCCCGTAGCATGAGCCCAACCCAGTTGACCCGGGCTCTGAGATTCACAGCCATGGGTTTTTTTTTGAAACACCCTTAGCCATTTGTACTTAGTTCCTCAGAGATGCTGCATTGTAGTTGAGATCCATCATCCAGCTGGAAAAAATCACCAGGACAGTACAAAGCAGCTAGAGCATACCAGTTAATCTGACCTGATACATTTCAGTACATTAATAACTATAAAATAGTGTACAATATGAATGCATTTCCTTTCTCTCTTTCTTATAGTGCACAGACAAAAATGTCTTCAGTCTCATTACTTGCATTGATTTACCATCAAATATGTCTTTGCCTTATGAAATCTAGTGTATACTATAATTTGTTCTAGTAGAAGTTGGTGTTTAATAATGAAGATCCACATAGTATATGTAGAGGTAACTTCTGCAGCCCAGTAGTTTAAAATACAATTTTATCTATGACTAACACAAATGTAATTCATTTCAGGCTAACATTGGTAATCTTCTTATCTATTGCTATTTCTAATAGGCATATCTTCAAATCCATTTGAAGGACAATATCAAATATTCTGCCTATGATAGTACCAATTTTAGACTGAAATAAATACATTTGGCTACATTTCCAATAATCAGGCATAAAAGTTGACTTTCCTGATTTTCATATTTTGCTCTCTGAATAATATGCTGTAAGGTATATATAAAAATAGAGGGAGGCATATAAGATATGCATGAACAAAACCTTTGCTAAAAGTAAGTTACAGTTGGAAGTGTGTTTACATGGATTTTGGCTAACATCCAAACCACAATATTGTATTTTCTTTACAAAAATTCTGTACCTTAAAAAGAAACGGTAAAATCATTAAAATGAACAGTTAAGGGATCCAGCTGGTTCTCTACTGCCATGTAATCCTTCATCACTCACTAGCATCCTTTCCAATTTACTTCTCTCGCCCAACCTTATAATGAGAAGCTAGCTTCTATATCTTAACTGTTTCTGAGCCAGCTCCCTCTGCTCCATAATAATGTGTAAATAATTGTACATCTTACACTTGTGACATTATTTACAGAATCTATTGCTTTGCCTACTCTGCTCAAGTCACTAGTGCTTTTAGGACTTTCTTCCATATGAAGTTAAAAAGCTTATCACAGTTCCCATTTTCAGCACACTGTGTTGCATTTTCTCCAGTTCTCTGGACCTTCTTTTCCAGACGATGTTATGTTAAAACATCCGGGATGAAATATTGGCCCCATAAAAGTTAATGGCAAAATTGTCATTGACTTCATTAGGGCCAGGATTTCACCAATGCTGCTTTCAGATTAGTTTTTTAGAAGTTCATTCAAATGAATTAGTTTAGATCCTCACGTAAAATATTTGCAAAAGAACACAGAATTGGTTATTAGTTCTATGTTAAGTATGTTTTCCTATACTACCGTGCATTAAAGTGTGTACTACTCTGCATTAAAAGGTGCTTATTTATCCATTTAGGCATATAGGCCCAGCTCCACAAAAAGGTAGTTAGGCTCCTAAATTCTGTTGAAATCAATGGGAACCAATGTTGCTGATTTTGAGCCAAGCCAAGGTTTACCATCCATTTTAAATTTCTTTTCTCATAAAAAGCAATTTTTAACATTTGCCACTTGTTATTTATTATCAGAATCAGCCCCTCTACTTTTTCAGGCTAAGTGCAAACCATCTGCTTTTGTGGTTTTTCTAATACTTCAGTCACTGTGTTATTAACAGCTCACTCTAATGAGGACCTTGTTCTTTCCAGACAAGAGTAATTTGGAATATATACATTATATTTTTGTAGCTTAACCGATGGCTTTTCATATCATGATGCACTTGAACTGGCACCTACTGGAAATAAATGCAAACAAAGCTGGTGTTAAAATGCTGAACGCTAACCTGATAACTCATGAAAACTCAGCTATGACTCAGCACAGTCAATGACAGCAAAATAAAGTCAGCGACTTCTGTTCTTGTCACTTTGCAAATACTGTATTGCTGAAATAGCACTTTTGCAGAATGGGCATTATCTAAATTAACATTGTTTCATACTCAATTTGTTGTGCATAGTTTACTCTGCCTTTCATGCCAATTAAATTCCAAAAATGCTTGATGTGCAGAACAAGGGAGATGTAAATGAATTAAATAGGAGTCTAATCGTACTCTGTGGTAAATGTAGCTTTGCAGTTTACACAGTGGTCTCCATTAATGCATAGGTGTTTTAATAACTTGCATTTTTTATGCAGACACTGCAGAGCCATTAGAGGAAATACAGTTAGGTGACTATTTCAGGGTCCTGATGGTTTGTGTCACTGCAGAAAATATTAAATCATCCAAGCTGCATGCTAATTTCATAATTTTGAAATGTGAAGAATGTGTACATGATGTGAAATGTCAACTAAGTCTGTCATGATGATAGAATTAACTACTCTTCTTACTAGCAGATCATGCCAATTAGCTATTACAATGTCCATGCACTTTAGGAATATTGATATTACAATGGAATTGACTCATTGTTACATGTCTGTAATTCCCATTGATACAAACACATTTTCAAATACTGAACAAAACGAGAGGAAGCATTGTCTATTAGCCAAAGCAGAGATTTGGGAATAAAGGTGATTTGGGTTCTATTCCTGCCTCTGCCACAAACTTCCTGTGTAACTTTGGGCAAGTCACTTTTACTAACCCATTTCTGAGATTCCTCATCTGTAATATGGGAACTTGTCTACTTCACAGGGAGTGTTAATTAATTATTTACAAAACATTTGAGATCCTTGAATGGGAATTTTTAAATATCAATACGACAACCTGTCAATAGCAAGGCAACTCATGCAGCAAGCACTGCCAGTTCTTTAAGGATTGATTAAGGTTGAACTCAAAATTTGGCTCTTTGTGCCTTGAAATTGGCAAATAAACACAAAACAAAGTAACTACATGGTTGAAGTACCTAAGCATAAGCCTTAACCCAGCCCTAGAGCTCTGGGCTAGGACTGAGGAGCTCCTCTTCTGACCCAGCTTCACCCAGCGCTCCTTCAGAAATGAATCAGGCAAGTCTTTTCAACTGGCCTGCTGGCTTCTGAGTCTGACTGGTTGTCTCTTCCCTTCTTGGAGGACTAAATTTTGTTGGTATCCTGGTCTTAAAGAGGTTCCCCGCAGGATGGGGTGTCCGGGGCTTGACACCTCCAGTAGGGGACAGATAAGGCCTGATAGACCCTGTCACAACCAGTAATATTACTAAAATGTCAAAATACCCATTATGTAGCCAACCCACACATTTTGCATGCACAAATTGGATAACTACAAATACAATGAGGTATCTATGTACCCAGTTTGCCCTTTCAGATGATAGTTTGTGCATGATAATGTAGGATGATGTTGGCGTCACCTGCATCCCCTTAAATTCATGTCTCCTTTATGGCCCTTATGTATCTCTCATGCAGTTGTTCAAATCATAATCCTATACACGACACACTTCTGGGAGAAGATCATTCATGGGGCTCTAATTTCTTGAGTTATTTTCTCTCTTTGGAGTGTCATTTGAGAAACAATCCAAACAATAGTTTTAAGAATTCAACCGTCTTATTAAAAGAAGATTTAAACAAAAGAAATCGTTTGAATAATGTATCTACTTTTAAACATTGCAGAAACCAATCTAGATAAAGAATCTCTGCTTAATTCCAGTGTAAAATTAAAAAAAAGAAATACTTTCCATTTCTAGAAATCCAGGATTCCTCTTCGACCCTCTTTGTCAAGCAGCCTGAAACACCTATTCTTCTTTGCCCAGATTTTCATTGATTTCAGTGGGAGTTAGGTGCCCAGATACCTTTAAAGATTTGGGCCCAGGGAACTTCCACATCATATCCTACATTATCCTCTGTACTTTGTTTCATCTTGAAGGTATGTGAGTCCATTGTCACAAAGCAGGAAGCTACATCTGCTTTTCAACAAAGTACCACTGGATCATGTGTATAAAATAGTTCCTCTTCTATATACAGTGATAATTATCCCCCCCCATTTCTAGAACTTTCCTCCCTCACTCTAGCCCCCCAACTAGCCTTTTGAATGTATACAAACACAATATAGGCCAAATTCTTTATTAGTATAAATAGAAAATACTTAATTGAAATGGTGCTGCTCCCATTTACACCCAAAGAGAATTTGATCCTAACTGTCTGTAAATGTGCCATTAGTGACATTCTCCATGATTGTCCACTGTGGGAAAGCTGGTCTTTGGGTGTTAAATTAACTTCCTTTAAATGTTTAAATTCTTGACCAGTCAGACATTCCCTAACATGGTAGTGTGGACCACTGACCATCTCATTGTCTGTGTTTAGAAATGCAGATTATTGACATCCATAAACACAAAGGTGCTATAATTTATGAGAGCTGGCTATGGTCTCTTTGAGACCGCACACTGGATGAATAATTAGCATATTGGAGCAAAGTGGAGCTCCTTTCCCACTTGTTTTTACCCCTATGTTGCGAGGCAGGGGCAGCTGATGAGATTTGAGAATTCCCCAGCTGTGGGAGGAATTGTCATCTGCTGAGGTAATGCAAAGAGGCTGAGGATCTGGTTCTTAGAGTATAGAGTTTCCATGATCAGTAAGTACTTTACTTGCAGGTGCTTTTGTTGCAACAAAGTTGTCTGTCTGTATTTTGCATATCTTTAGATCAGTAATAGCAGACCTCATGCTTACAGGTTTTAATTCAGTTTATGTATGGCACCAATTTACAACACAATAGCTTTCAATATTGCATTGGTGTGCTCTGATGGATGAGCTGCCTCCCTCTGCTAGTCCCTGTGGACGTGGCTGTATGTGCATTGCAACAGTGATTAATGCAACATAAACACACACAGATAGAATCAGACAGACAGATAGACAGATATTTCCTACCAGTCTATGCTGTGACCAGTCTTGAACAACATGAAGCAATATAATAACCTGCCAGAAGTTGTCAGAGAGGGAATGGGATATAGGTGTTGCTTTTCTCTCTCTTTTTAAAAATTGGATTTAGCAGTAAGACTATTCATATGATAACATTTAAAGTAGTGACATTTTGGAATTTGTAACCTGCCAAGAGATCTCAAGTATGTGATGATTTAGAACCGTATAGCGTAACACAGCAATGAATAGAACAGTGTGTCCAATCTGCTTGTGGCCCTCAAGGCTCTAAATGGTGGCCCTTTGGGGCAAATCATTTTAGAAAAACAGCTGTATTTGATTATGAATTGAAAATGAGCTTCCTGAACCTACTTCTGCAATTTTTAAACAGAGTGTTTGACTCAGCCGCATTGCTACAGGGAGGAAGTAAAGGGCAGTTCCTTGCCCCAGTACTTCTCACAGCTTGCCCAGAAGCCCCAGGAGTAGCTTTGGTCTGAGCCAGGAATGCTTTGAGCAGTTGCTGCTGTTCCTTCCCTTCTGCAGCTCATCATCAAGAACTCTACTGGCGGCAACGCAGAGGTGGGAGGATAGAGTGGCTCTGGTTTCTCCTTTGCCAGCTACCCTGCCACAGAGCAAGAAGGATAGGAGCTCAACTGCTTCATCCTGAGTCTAAGTGAGCTCCACACAAAGCATGGCTGCCTTCCCCTGCGCAGTCACCCAGGGCAGTCCAGGAGGGTGTGGGGGGAGGGGGGAGGAATTACGTATGTGTTTAAATGCTTTGTTGACTTAAGGCTTCTGATTGCAGAGAATTTACCCGTATATACCCATGACTTGTAATTCATTGCTCTATAACCCCTGTCCTAGGAAGACCACTCTCAGAAAGGACACACCTTGTTTGGCCATCAAAAATCATAGACCTCCAAATAGCCAAGTAGTACCTAGGGAAAAACATTCCCCACCTCAGCCTGGACCTTGAAAGCAATCCTTTTGCTCTCTGGCTCCTACAGGCTGAGTACACTGGACCAAATCCAAACTCAGTGACATCAGGCTAAATGTGGAGTAAATCCAACAAATTCAGTCCAGTTACTCCAGATTTACACTTGTGTAACTAAAAACAGAATCTCCTCACTGTTTCCATACCACCCTTTGGCCTTGCCATCTTGACAAGTAGGAGATTGGGCCCAGGAGTTGAACAAAGCCACATGGACAACCCACCTGGCCGTATGCAGGTATGGCCAGGCCAAGAGTGTATCTAATTTTCTTCAGTGTGAGCCAGTGTAATAGGACATTGTTAAGGACATTTTGATAGAATATATTTTTTCCTCTCCATTGTTTGTAACACTCTCTAAAAAGCTTGGAAGTAACATTTCTTTCCAAACCAGTTTTGTCCTTTGTAATTTTGCAAACACTTATTTCCCTCCCACCCCTTCTATTTTGGGAAAAAATGTCAACCTGGCAAAAAACTGTTTATTGCCTTGTTTCAGAAAAGCTTCACTAAAGGGACAAAATGTCAACTTTGACTGAGTCCAAAATGTAGTGGAGGTTTGTTTGTTTTTTGTTAGAAATAATGATTTTACAAATCTAGTAAAAAAAACAAAAAACAAAAGGAGATTTTCATGAATGTTTTAAAAATAGATTTAAATAATAAAGATTTCTCTTAAGTCTCTGCAACCCAAACACAATAACATGGTCAAACTAATGATACTGAGAAAGTGAAGCTAACTAGAAATAAAAGCAAAAAGGATCAATCTACTTTAACTGTCCAAGTTGAGTGAAGTGCAGCAAAGAATCAGCACAAAGCATAGTTTAGAGAGATTTTAAAATTTCTTTAATTGTTATT
Organism: Dermochelys coriacea; assembly: GCF_009764565.3. NCBI lineage: Eukaryota > Metazoa > Chordata > Testudines > Dermochelyidae > Dermochelys > Dermochelys coriacea. Next base: position 48,341,097 of record NC_050073.1, read on the forward strand.
AATTCACAAAGCAATTATTCACCAGATAAGGATACATTTTTAATATACAATTTGTACCTTTGTGCAGATGCTTTCATGGATGATATGCTTCAGCCAAGTTATTCAGCTCAGTTCAGCCAGGCTGAAATTCTATGAGCTGTGTTATACAGAGCTCAGAATAGATGATTTAATAAATAGACGATAGTTCTTCTGGCCTTACATCTATGAATTGCCTCTTTAAATGTCATTATTAGTTGTATCAACACATATCTGGATGTTATGTTTTTTTAGTCACTTTCTGCTCCTTCTGCTCACTAGCTAAATTCCAATCCTAATGTCAAAAAATATTGCAAGGTTATAGTTTTGGATTGCAAGTACCAGTTGTTGCTAAGTTTAAAACATTTTTAAGTAGAAAAATGGTCAATTAAAAAAAGATGTTTAGAATGCAAGAGACATGTCTCACCTAATTTTAACAGTGTATGGCCTATTTTTGTCATGCTTTACACACCATGCACGCAGTAAAGTATAAATCAATACAGGATTTGAGCCTTATGGTACAATAGGTCAAATTTCAAGTCCAACTATTTGGCAGGGTCCAATTAACATCTCAAATAAATACTATGTTATCTGTTCTTTAGTCAGGGAAGTCATAACTGACAAACTGTTATTTAAAACACACAAATCCAGACACATGTAGAAATTGGATAAATGAACATTCTCAAAATTGAATGAAACTATAAATGTGTGTGTGTGTGAAATATTATGGCAACATTCTCTACTCTAGACTCTACTGACAGGGAAACAATTGTTTTTCTATTTGTAAGGAGTGCAGAGCAAACAACCTCGTGAAGTACTTCACCAAACAAAACTATAAAGGGCTGTATCCTAATGGAATCCAGGGAAACCAAATTAGAAACCTCTCTACGATTATTCTAGAACTCAGAAGGGTGCCCAGCATGATACATCCACTTAACTACTATACTCTTGTGAAGAATAGTTGATGGAGTGTACTATGTTTGCCTGGAGGCATATCAGTGCTAATTTTGCAGACTGGGTAACCCAGGAGTAATGAGACAAGCAGGGGTGTCATTAAAAGGTGGCACATTTCCTTTTGTTCTCATAAATTTCAGATGCAATCTGATTGTTTACTAAAGAGAGAAGTCAGTGCTTCCTGCACTATTAAAATTCTGAATTATGTTTTGAATATCAGCACACACCATCTTTCTCAAAACAAATGACTACATCCAAGCACCAGCTTCCACCACTCTGCAAGGTAAACAAGATATCTTGTTACACTGACCTTTCAGCACAAAAAGAGGCTTATCTGTGCTTCTTTAAGAATTTGGTGAAACAAAAGAATATCTCATTTGTAGCAGCAATAATCAGCTTACCTTTAATCTTTTGTTTGCTCTATTAATGACAAAGATTTATTCTTTTTGAGTTTTCTAAAACCAGAGCCAAAGATCATGTGACAGTATTAATCTTTCTTCTCTGTAACCTCATTTCTGAAAACAGGAGTCAAGATAAAAGAGCAAAGAGGTTTTCAAGTGCTTAGAGAAATACAACTAAACAGATTTCTTTCCAGGCTATGGGTCTGTTGTCACTGAGTTTAGGTGTGAGCAAAGCATTTTCTGCCAACAAGCTACAGTATTTCAATTGAATTCAAGTGTATTTGAAATAATTCCTTGTTGATTCAGATTTTTTTTAAACCCAACTCCAGAGAATTTTTGGCAGTTTTCCATCCTTTATTAAAACATCTATTGAACATCAAGCAAGAATTATAACAGTCAATCTGCATGGTAATTCATTACAGCAATGACTGTCAGAATTTGGCCTGGCTGGTGGAATTAAGGTTTAAGCTCCAAACTCAACCAAACAGATATTAACACATTTCATATGTTACAATCAGTAATTCCTCTTATTCATTTCTTGCTTGCTCTGCTGGAAGGATGATTAATGTAGCTATGTTTAATAATTGGACTGCTAATTACTATTTTTTCCCTCCACTTCTCTAAAAATGTGCATTCCTTATTTTGGCCAAAGTCGGTATTTTGTGCAAATTGCATTATTCATTTATGAAGCACCAGCCTTTCTCTAATTCCCACCCATTTTACCCTCAAGCCTATTAAAATTTGTTACAGGGCATACATTATTATAAAAGGTGGGCAAACAAAGTACATCATATTTTCAGTGCTAAATACATCATTGCATAAGTTGACATAGTTAAAGCAAATGGGTGTTTTTCAACCAGCTTTAGAGCTGGCAGAAATTTTCTGAATTTCAAAATTTTCATGAAAAACAAGATAACTTTTTCACAAAAAAAAAATCCCAGTTTTCAAACTGCATTATTGTTTGATTTGCAGGGACATTGGAATCCCCAAAATTACTTGAGGCTTGTGCATTGCCACCACAACTTGATGTGGAGTCATGACTAGAAAGTGTTGGCATTGTAGCCAATTATTTCATTTTATAATTCATTTATTGTGGGATGTTATTATTAACTAATATGTCATGTCAGATATAATCATTGAGTGTTGAATAGATTTAAATTGTAGGATTATTGAAGTATAAGATTGATCAGTAGTTAGAAGGAATAGGTTTGCATTAAATATCTTACAGGCTGAGGTCTGTAAGATTTTAGCTTAGCCATACTAGGCCTTTGAGTTAAGAAATACTTGAAATAAGTAAGTGACCAAAGAATAACCTCATGCCACAAGATTATGGGAAAAGATATACCAATGGGTGGTATTGCAAAAGATTAATTTTTTTTATCACAAAATGCCCTGGAGGCACTTTTTTTCTAACACATGCCTTAACCAAGGGTACAGGTTGTGTGTCAATGTTAATGATAATAAAAGGAAATACACACAACCTATGAAAAATGGGGTACCACAATATTCTTGCGGGACACAATACAAATAAGGAAAAAGAGGATGCACACCTTCCCACACATGCACAGAGTGTTAGGTGTAGTCAGAAGCACAAGATAAAAAGAGGGCCCCCAGACTGAGTAAAATGAGTTCCCTATGGGAAAACTCCAGCAGAAACCCACCCTCTACTGATGATCAATTGGTAAAGCATCCATCAGACCCTAAGAATATTATTAAGGATGTGAGTATGACTATATTTGTAACTTGTGCATAGGTATTTATAGGATTTCTGTATGCATGGGTAATCATAACTTGAATTGTAACTTTAATAAAACTTGTAAAACAGACTAGATCTTGTACTTGTAAATGTGTGTGTGGTCAATATCCTTGGTCTCTTGTGTTCCTAGAGGCTATTAAACTGCAAGTAGGGGAGGTGACTTTAATTCTGTTGAGCTTTAAACTGCAGCCACCAGAGCTGAAGCCATGGTGTTGTAATAAAACATTACTAAATCCACTTTAAATAAAATAAAACGCTTCAGCATCACATTGGTGTCATGTGATGTCATACCATGATCATTATGTGCCACACTGCCAGTGTGTTATGGATACAAACACTTGCTAAGAGGCCATGGAAAGATCACTAAAGAAGCATGATCATTCAGTGACATATAGGGAGTCATATGTCACTTACATCCTTGCTGCCAGTGTAGCGGGGAAGCTGGTGTGGTTGAGATGGCATCGTGCTTCCCTGATCCTGGGCTGGTTATTCAGTGTCTTGTGATGTGACTTGGAAAGAGCCCTGAAACTGTTCTAATGCATTGTGCATGATGGAAGAAACCAAGCAGCACCATTATCATGGCACTCCCTGACCTGTACTGTGTATGTATCTAAGAATCTGACCCAGAGACTTACATCACAATAAATTTGTCCTGCAGAACAAACAGCAGAAGTTAGCAACCATTTAGAGTAGCCTGATGTGAAGGATCAAATGTTCTATGAGTAGGGATGCTACATGACAGCATCCACTTGCAGCCTAGAAAAATACAGAAGGACAGCTAGCATGAATATTTGATGCTTGATAATACTGGCAAGATAGCTGCAACTGGACCTTTTCTCCCATCTTTTTGTTCTGCATTGTAATTCCACCTAAACATCATCATATGAATGAATCTTTCATGGTTAAAACAGTTAACAGATTTTTATCTTTCACTGCCGATGCTAGTGGATCATTCAGGTAGTTATTGATCTTGCTTCTCTAAGCTCCGGCAATGAGAGAAAGAGAAGGATGACTCGGAAGTTGTGGTCAATTAGCTCTTACGGGTTTTTGTCATGGACCCACTGTGCATCATTGTGCTAGAGTCACACTCAAGTTCAATGTACTCCCCCTTTACATTTGAGCATTTAATGCATAGATATATTGCTGCAGATTTCTAAAATGTTATTCTAGTCTCTCAGATAAGTATATGCATTTTCAGACAATTTTTAAGGCACTGTTCAAGACAATTATTCTTTCTGAAGCTACTGTAATTTCACTCCATTGTGTAAATGCACATTTATCCATTTTTACAAGCTCTGATAAAAGTCTTTGGCAAGAACTTACTGTAACTTTTAAGAAACTTTGCCTACCTTAGCAAACTCACTTTTTCTAAAAACACCAAATGATTCTAATGTCTTTGGCAGCAGTACCATGGACTGTGGTCTCATTAGAACTCCCAAACTAAGCAGGAGCTGACCTGTCAGTACTAGGAGATGGAAATCTCTAAAGATAACTAAACGTGTTGCTTTAGTGACTTATTAAGGGGCACTGAATCCATTGACTCAGATTGGAGTCAGGGTAGGGTACCAGAAGGGGCAATGGACAAAAATCATTTTTTCAGATGATATTTAAAACAAAAGTCCTGATTATTTGCAACTATTAAAGAACCCATATCACTTTTCATTAGAGAAGAGGTTGTTAATGTCAGCATTTCTGGCCTACTTCCAGTTCAGACACCTAAAATTTATCTTTCAGTTTCAAATGGATGTGGTAATTTTCAATGCCTCTTTTCAACTGTTGCATAGTTTTCCTGTGTGCTGTTGAACAAATGATGTTTTCCACCCCAGGTGGCTATGTTTTAGCTTTGGGACAATTGGTTCACATTCTACACACCCACAAACAGTCTGTCATTGAAAACTCAACATTCATTACTCTAGGTATCTGCAATAACTATCCTATAGTTAAAACTGGAGCTATAGTATTACAATCCCTGATGAATGGCAAATGCTGAATTGTAATGATACCTACTTTATTTAGGTTGTTAAGTGCTTTGGGATAGGTGCTCTTTGCAATTAAAGGTGCTATAGAAATATAAGATATTGTTATGTTTTGAATTAATCACTTGCCTTCATCTTCAGAGGGGTGGAGAAAACATCTAAACACCTGGTTTTATTTGCAGCCATGTAACTTTAAAAAGCAAAGGAAAAACAAAACAAAAACCTTCAAACTCACTGAAAAAAAATCATTCTCACGTTGATGCCTCAGGGTGATCCTGCATTCCTTTCATGTCTAATATTCCCATTGAAGTCACTGAGTATTAATGGAAGAGAAATGAGGTAGAAAAGCAGTTCCCCTGTTTATTGAAAATCAGCTCGGAGCAGGTTATGATGGGATAGTGTCTGTAAACCCCTTAAAGTAGGGGGATTTAGGATAGTAACTCTGATGCACGTATAGCTCTGTTGGTGCAAGCGCAACACTATCAGAATGCAGAATAATTAGAGTAATCAAGATGCAGCCCCTGACTTAAACTTCAGAGCACTGTGTGAAGAGTAATAAATTCATACAAAATAAAAATGGAAAGGATTTAGCAGTAGACTGGATTGCATATTGATTCAGATGATAGTAAAATTTATGTATATGGACACACTTTTTGTAAATCATCCACCAGGGACTCTATTTCAAATGTGCATAGACACACATGCTTCACAAGTATGTCAGTGAGTAAATGAGGGTTTAAGTCAGAGTTTTGTTCATTGCATTTATTCATTCAGGGTAGAAAGCTGGAATCATAGAAACTAGAATTATAATCATTTTTTTATATTGGTATAGTGGTAGTGACTGGGACACAGAACAAACAAATGGTCTCTGCCCTCAAAGAGATTACAAGTATAAGACAAGAGACAACATGTGGCACAGACAGACAGATGTGGTCATGCAAGGAAATAATGAAATAATGTTAGATCTTATCTACACTAGAGAGGGTTTGCCAGTAAAGCTATACTGGCAAACTCTTCTATAGGAGATGCAGCTTATACCAAATGAAATAAACGATATCAGCAAAGGACTCTCCCACCCACTCCCTCCAGTATAACTGCATCTACACCAGGGCTTTTGTCCACATCATTATGTTGTTTTTCACTTGCCTAACTGACATAGCTATGCCACCAAACTTTTAAATGTAGATTAGCCCTGGAGGGCATGATACGTGGTGGTTTTAGCACACGAGCTGCCTAACTTCTTCCATCTATCCCTTTCCCCTTGGCTAATGCATAGTTGGTGCTGGGACTGATCATGGGACCCAAAGCTTGAATGAAGTAGATGAAAGAGGATTTTGTTTCTATGTGGAATTATTATTTGTGTATTATTGTAGTGCTTAGGAGCCCCAGTCATGGAACAGGACCCTGTTCTGTTATCAGAACTGTCCTGTCCATAGGACGGACTGGGGCAACCACCCCGGGCCCTGCACTTTGGGGTTCCCCGTGTTTTGGGACGTGGGGTCCCGGGAGGCCTGGCAGGTTAGCAGGGGGCTGGTGCCAGCAGCAATGAGTGTGACCTGCTCTGCTCTGTCCTGCCGGCTTTCAGAGTCACTTGGGGGAGGGGGTGGAAGCCGGAAAGAGATGGGGTGAGGCTTGGGGGAAGGAGTGGAATGGGGGTGGAGCGGGGGGGAAGAGGCAGGGCGAGGGCAGGGCAGGGCAGGGCTAGAAGAGGGGAATTGGGGGCTTGGGAGAAGGGGTGGAGTGGGGGCTGGGCCTGGGCTGGTGGCAGGTGGAGCATTGTCCCAGGCCCTGCACCACCCTAGGGACGACCCTGTCTGTAACGCATTATTAAAACACAGTCCCTATCCCAAACAGCTTACATACTAGCAGATATGTACGCAGTGTAATTTTAGCCCTGTCGGACCTAGGATATTAGAGAGGCAAGGTGGGTGAGGTAATATTTTGTATTGGACCAATTTCTGTTGGTGGGCAAGGCAAGCTTTCAAGCCACACAGAGCTCTTCTTCAGGCCTGGGAAAGGTACTCCCAGCGTAACCGCAATATGCAAAGTGGAACATATAGCTTTTGGTTTCTCGCATTGGCTCAGGAAGTAGATTTTTAAGTTTTGCTTCCTTTTTGTTCATGTTGAAGAGTTTCCATTTCAGACAGGTAATGCTGTACCCAACAATAGAAGAAACTAAAGTTAGTTGTTTGAAGTGGAAACTACCTCTGGATTCTACCTTCTTCTCAGAGAGTGGCACTAAGCATTCAAATCTGATCTGCAGCACAAGTGAAGTTAGGTCCAATCTTGGGGGAAAATCTTCCAGCACAAAATGAGGTCTGTAGAATGGCCTGAAAGCAGAGGAGCTGGAGGATTTCTGCTGCATGTGAACAACAAGGTGTGGAAAACCCACTCCTGAGGTAGTTGAACTATCCGCATGCTGAGGACCAGAATACCAATGATAAGGTGGGGACATAGCCAGTGGAGCTGGAACACAGCATATCCACTAGACAAACACTCTCCTGAGTTAGAGGTGTGTGACAGCTGTGGAGGCTACCACTGCCATGGATTGGTTCTGACAGCAGCCTATAGCTTAGAGGAGAGTACAATTCTGTCCCTCCCTTCCTGTGGAATTCCCTGGAAAAGTTACCATGTTCTCAGAGCTTTGCACAGGGAAGAGAATTAAATACTTGTTCTCTGTCTAGACCTTAGGGATAATTTCTCCAGATCACAAAGCTATTTCACCAGAGTTGTAGGTAGAAAAATTCTCATGACACCACAGTAAGCAGAATCAAATAAGGTCAACAATTTCCAAATTTGGGACCTAATGTTAGGTACTAATATCCATATTTAATCACCAAAATAAAAGTAATCTGCTTTTCAGATACACTCAGCAACGGTGTTGCAGCCACCTGATCTTCTTTAGAATTTCCACTGGTGAAGCAACTTTCAATTATAATAAGATACCAATTACACCACTCCCCTTAGATGTAGTTAAGACCCCCCCATACGTGCCATAAAAGAGGGTGTGTTTGCTTTTCTTTACAGCATCTTCCTCACCCCAGCTGACTTTCCAGCAGGATCTGTTTAGACAAAAGCCAGCCTTGAGGATGCATCTGGGCCAAAGACTTCAGATCTGTTCCAGATCCCTAGACTCCAGACATAACATTCATTTTTATGTCACCACAGAGCTGTGGAAGCTTTGAAAGCTATTGCAGGTTGGTATTATCAGTTCTCAGTGGAGATGCGGTAAGTGTTTAAACACAAAAAATACCTCCCCCCCCCAAAACTGGAGGCAATTTTCATTTACAAACTCAAATATGAGTCCATTTTCTGAGAATTTTGCTGTTTCTTAAATTCTTTGCTTGAAGACGACCACTCCTTTTCCACGCCCACATCTTTCCCAATGAAAACCAGCTCATTCTGAGCAAAAGAGGGCTTCAGAATCTCTCATTTGAAATTCAGCATTTGCATTTGTCCATCTTTGCAGTTTGAAAATAGTCATTTCATTTTATAGTAAAAAGTGAAATCTATGGGGCATAAAATCCACAGAAACAAAATGGTACAAATTTTCATGTGAACTTTTCACCAGTTATACACAACACTGGGGGAAGAGGGAGTTGTTTTATTTCTTTTCGTATGGCGGAAACTTACGTCTCTTCTTGCATAGGTGAGAATGCCAAAGAAGTGGTGAAATGGTGCAATTCCATTGTGATAGAGTAGAGGACAGCACGCAGGGATACCTATCATGAGTTCACACATGTGCTATGCAGTGACCTGATCCTGCAAGGTGTGCAGTATCTCCTGGGAGAGGATCAATACCCACCATTCCAAATGACTTCACTCAGAGTCTCGGCAACTTGCAGCATCACCCACTAGGATTCTATTTGTATCAGCTCAGAGGAATGTTATGGATTGGAGCAGGTGCATGGGAGGCTACTGTATTAACAGATGAATTTTAGACTCTTCACAGCCCAGTGGGGAGGATTCCATGCCCCTTGGAGAAACAGTGTAAGCCTGTTTACTCAAGCTTAGCACTTGGGAAAGCACTTGGCTTCCTGATAAGATTATTTACAGTAGCACTGAAAACACATTGATACATCTTGCATCTGTATTAAAAAATAAAAAGTAATAACCTCAAGGAAAACAAATCCAGGAATGAAATCAACAGAGATCCAAGTACCAACTGCTGTTTGAAGTGACTGGCTGAAAGAAGGGAAAAAAATCAAATTAACTTGAATATGATAGCCATTTGTAATTGAATAGTATTTATACAGTGTCCATGGGACAGTGTAGAATTCAAATGGCCAAACCGGTGGTACTTGGAAATCAGTTGCATGGAAAGTAAGAATAAATTGCTTTTATGGGATTTTTGGTTGCACTGCTCTATTAATTTAATACAGACTCTGGCTTTATTATAGTAAATAACATATTCATTAAAATGTTTAAATACTCAAATAGAGATGGAGGAGACATTAGCAAGCTCTTTGCCAGCATAATTAGCAAAGCAATGGCATAATTGCAGTGGGCTGGTGAATGCTAAATGAATTATTTTGGTGTACTTTTGTACTGTACATCCCTAGCATGGCGTTGAGGAGCCAAGACCACCATTAACAGAGAGGGAGTGTGCTATCTAAATCCAGGCAAGCTGAGGAGGGACTGCAATCCATTTAGAAAGCCAAGAAGAATGTCTGCTACTTTGAGATGGCTATTCTTCTGGTGAAACGTCTTTTCTTGTCTCCCAAGATGGGAATATAGGTCAGATGTTGCACAGTCACACAGCTTCACCCAGATGGTTTTCCCCAGGTAAGGATCTGTCCCTATATCTTCATAATACAATTTCATGACAATGAGAGAGCGTTAAGAAAGCAACCTAATTTTTTTTAACAGTCCACCCCAAACATACTGAAAATCAAAGGCCAGATTCCTTTCTCCATTGGACAGATTGTGGTCGTCCAGCTGATGAAGGAAACTTCCTGAGTAGGAGAATCCTTTGGGATTTAGGATTAGGACACCTATACCACCTCTCCTCTTTGCCCAACATGAAGGGGGTATTGTCTGGAGAAAAGTCAGGTGCTTTCCTGTACCCCAGTGACTCAAGCTATTAGAATGGGCCATGGGACAGTTGTAGATGGTGCAGTTTATAGCAACCTTAAAGCTATTATAATCTGTGAGAGGAGACCCAGCTGGTATTGAATCAGATGAAGAACAAGAATCTACAAAGGCATACTAGAATCATTTCTCCCCTACTACGAAGGCAATTTGAGGCCCTGTGCATAGCAAAACACAGGGTGCCCTACTGTGCCATTACCCCATGTGCTATTTGAAGAGACGGTGGTAGTGGGCATGCTTTCTCTTGACAGAGAAGCAGAGGTAGAGGCAAAGGCCCCTTTCTTCCCCCAGAAGTGAAATCAGGGGCCTCTCTTCCCATTAGGATTAGCAGAGGTGGCAGCAGAGAGCCTCAGAAAGTCAGGGGTGCCTCTCGCCTCCTCCCCACTTCCCCAAGTAGCTAGACTGTATCTGTTTGGGTGGGTGGGACAGGCCCAATGTACTCTTCTCCTCTCGCTACATAGAATCCTCTGCTGGGGGTACTGGTGAGGATCCCAAAGTAGTGGGTCGTAGAGTTAACACCCCATTGAGATGTATGGGGCAGTTCCACTCAGAGCTATTGTATAAGGCAATCATCACTGTAGTGGCTACACAAAGTCATATTTTAAGGCTTTTCTTCCCAAAGATCAGGCATAGAAACTTACTTCTTAAAAATGAAAGCTGTGATTTTAATGTAAAATAATCATGTCTCCAGAAGCTGGGGTCCTTGAAATATACAAGCCTAGAGCATCTTAATCTGATTCTGCTTCCAATCATGCTCTGAACACCAACTGGCTAAATTGCAGAATGCTTACATAATAATTTATTTGGAGCTGGTGCTGGGGTTTCCCTACATCTGCCTGACATTAGTTCATAGACTTAGTTTTTGAACATTTCCCCTGTGACATTCCAGTAAATCTTTGCCTACTTTCTTGAATTTGCTAAATGGATCCTGGTCACAGCAATGGCTGATGCCCCAAATAAGTGTTGGGCCTGGGATTAGCAAATAGATAATTAGATACTCCACTACACGTTTTGTTTTTACGCTCCTTCCCACACAAAAAGATCTTCCGACAAAATCAGCCACTATGCTAGCTGATCTAGGGCCATCCCCACAATTCTCCTCTACTGTAGCTTCCACATTGCTCCCCCTGCTTCTCCTGAAAAGCAGAAGGCAGCTGCCCCTGAGCTCTGCTTCCTGCTCTTCCTTTCCCATCCTTTCTCCAGGTCACAGGCCTGTAACTGCTGCCTCCCTGGCCAGCTTCTCACTCCTCTGCCTTTACTATCCCCCAGTTGGGCTCCACTTGAGGAGGGGGCTGAGTTCTGCATTGAGGCTGCTCCTGTGCTCATACTTTTTGGCATTAACTTTTTTTAGCTTCAAAGAGGACTGAAAGCAGCCTGTGAGTATGCAGTGATCTCAGGGCTGCTCTATACTTTCAATGAAAGGAGAAGGTTTCTTATGGGCTGGAGGCTACCAAGCTCACCTGCTCCTTTTCCCTGCCTGGACTCTGTAATGCTGCTGTACTGAAGGTGCCAAACACTCCTGCTCTCTCCCTCCCTTGGCTGCAGTCTATCTTGCAGCACTGAAGAAATTAGATGCCTCTGCCCCTTCCTCCCTTCCTTTCTTCCGCTCATCCCTGCCGTTTTCTCCATTGTGCAGTCTGAGAGAAGAGGGGAAAGAAAGGCAGCTGTCAGACTGAGGTTTTGTTTGTTTAAAGAAGTAAAGGAGAGGAGATTTAACAAGTGGGATTAGCCCCATTAGGCCCTCATTACTCATGACCACTGTCTAATCACCAAAGACATAATCTTCAAATGTGGGTGTCTAAGTATATAGTTGGGCACTTAGGTATTAATGGAACGGCCTGATTTTCAGACGTGCTGAGAACCCATAGCTCCGATTGGCCTCAATGTAGACTATTTGCAGTAGCAAGAATTCTGGGCCAAATCCTCAGCCATAGCTCTGTTTACTCCAATGGAACTATACTGATTTACACCAACTGAGGATCTGGTTCAATGTCTGTTATTAAGTGTTTACAGGATCTGACCCTTAGCTTATACTGAAAATTTTCTTTTCAGACTTTATTTCCCAAACAAAGATGTCATGTTAAGCAGAAAATCTAAATCCATGTCTGGGAGAGTTGGTAAGTGATTTTCAGATATTCTCTGCCTTGCTGGGCTTGGCTGTTGTGTTAAACAGTGCATGAAACTGACTGGACATGTGAACCCTGTGAGCACCAGCTAAAATTTTCATTTGGCAGCTGTCACAACTTGCTTGCTTTCTAACACAATAAACTCCATACCTCTTAGAACAACTTCCTAAGAGCACAGCATATACTAGCTGCAAGAATACATGGCAACTTGGAAATCATCCTCCACTCTTCAAAAAGCAGGAATATGGAGGTAAGAAAACAATATATTTACTCCTCTTCAAATGATACGCCCAGTGGAGTTAACAACAGGGATGAATTTGGCTCATTTTCTGTTGGATAACAATGTCAGTGCATCTGTTTGCAACTTGCCTCCATCCCTCTCACTGTTGTGTGATTATTGTATCAAGGTCTTTGTTGAGGAATCTCTCAGTCTCTGAGACTGAATGTGAGGGGGAGTCACTCCATGGGGAAGTGACCTAGTCATTGCCTGCAAATTTATGGCATGGAGGAAGTAAACATAATGAAGAAACCCCAAAGCTCAGAGCCTCTGGTGCAGGGAGGCTGATTTGCAGCAGACCACATTCATGTAGTCTTAAAGTTGGCTTAAGTGTTTCTGAAACAACAGTGTGGGTAACTCTCATGATTTTATCATAAGTCTTGTGCTAGTTCATGTTTTTCTTAAAGCCCCAGCTCCTGGAGGCAACTGATTGCATACATTTTTTTTAAAGTGAGTTTCTAGCCCTCATAGGTGCAGAGAAAAACCTGATTGCAGCCTGAAGTTCCAGAAACTAGAGGCTTAAATAATAAATAATAACAACAAACTAAAGCATGTTATTTTTAAAAACTCTTGTTATTTTTGAAAGCAGTTTCATTAATTTGGAGAACCTGACTCATGATTTTGGAATGTTTGTTACAAGATCAGCCCACCTCCAGGTAAAGTGTGATCCTTTGGTAACATACAGCCCAGTGTACAGGCTTTTATGCCACTCTACCTCCCTATTGCTATAGCAGAGAAAGGGGATTGTGGCTGGAGAAAAGGGAGTGTAGCCCATCAATTGGCCTGTTTATCATGCCAAACTTCAGATGTGTTTTCAGTTTCTTGTGGCTTTTTGTAGCTATTGTAATTCATCTGCTTTAATTGCACAGGGAGGGAGTGAGGGAGGACAGGTTTGAATAGAGGTTGCTCTGAGTTCAATGGAGTGCAAAGAAGAGTTTTAAGCCAGTTTTTGCATATACCATCCCTGATCTGTGCTCCGTTCATTCCATAATATGGCTCATAATTTTTATATAGCTTGACAATGCCAGTGGAGGAGAAAGACACACACTCACACACCTCTAGTTGTTCTGGTTTTCATATCAAAATCTGAATCTGTTTAGTTATAGAGTTAAAGTAGTAGCAGTTTGGATTAAAAATGTCTGCAGAAATCTATCATGTTTAGTTTACAATTCACTGTGGGAGTTTGTTTCCCTCTGACAGTTGAGTTTGGCCCAATCAGAGCTTTTGATATGCTTAGCTGTCATGTATAGGAAGCAAGACTATTGATTTCCTCAGCAGATGTCAGTCACACAGCCCATCAATAATGCTGGGAAGACATCGTGCCCAAACAGAGAAAGGAACAAGAAAGCGAAAACGTGTAAGGATGCTTCTAATTTGCCAGCAAGTAGCTCTCTCTGGTGTAAACTCAGAAATTTGTGACTCTTAGAACATGACTATGGCCATGGTTCAGGATAATTCATTTGAAAAGCCACATAGTGTATAGGTGCTTTAAAAGGATTTAATATGAAGAACAGGCTAATTTATTTATACTTTTAGTCATCAGGTACCTACAAATGAGTTATTATAAAGTGCATACAGGGAAGAATCCAGTGATTCCATTTTCTTCCTTCTGTAGACTGTTACAAAACTCCAGTACTTAATCCTTATGGTGTATCAATTCCTTCTGTCATTTTGAGAAATTGCGTAGGTTTGTACTCCCTTGTAAATTGAGAGCACATGCTGTGACCCTTACAGCAGGACAAATGAGTTAAGGCTCTGCCAAACAAAGGCAGCAACATTCAGTTTCTGACATAAGTTTACTATTTTGTATAAATGTGTTTGTACTCTGGCATTATTATAACAAGTCCATGGCCCTCTACCACTTTATAGTTGTCACTATGCTGCACATTATAGCTACTCAGAACTTCATAGCAGCAGAAGGGATGGAACTCAGATCTTACTGCAATGAAAGCATGGATTCTTATAGTGTTAGCTAAAGAAGAAACTGTCAGCAACTAGCAATACAGGTTCTGTGAAACACAACCAAGCAGTTCTTAATTTTTCCAGTAGAGGACAGTGGCCTTTCACACTAGTCAGTTTATTACTTGAGGTGGCAAGCCTCCAAAAGTTGGCCTACATCTTCCATGGAAATGGGGTCCATATTGTTTTCATTATATGGAATTCTTAATATTTTATGTTTCAAGAGTTTTGATAATGCGGAATGAATGTCAAATTGTGGGTGCTATCAGGTGGAATAGCAATACCTGAATGCTTATTCCCCCAATCAACACAGGCTGTAGGGACACGGGGCCTTTCACTCTCTACCGTTCTTTTTAATCCAGGGCAGTCACAAGAATCAACCTGTCTCCTGCAGCTCTCCTCCTAACAGTGCTTTCTCAGTCCTTTATAGAAAACACCTGCCCCTTTTCCAGTTGGGTCTGATAATTGAACAGGGCTGGGTGGCCCTAGACCATGATAGGGGCAGGCCATCCTGTTATACACTCTCTGTATTTTCAGTTAATAATTGGATCTGCTATGATCCAGTCATATTGACCAACCACTGGGTATACAGACAGCTTTAGAAAGAATGTTACAAAATGGAACATTTATGCATGATTTATTTTCTTAGCTATAATCTGGGAGCCTTAAAATTCCACCAGTCTTTCAGAAAAAAGATGTCTTTGTTGCAGGAACTGAATGTAATTCAATAGTGTTCATCTTGCAGGGCAGCAAATGGAATTTTAAGGCTACAGGAATGTTAATTTAAAAAGCTATAATTTCCAGAACTACTGTCCCATAACCTAGTATTTTTGAGATCTCTGGCCTAACCTACATGTGCTTGAAGAGACAAACACATGGCACTATGGTGTGCTATGGTCAGCCAAGTTATGTTTGTTCTCTGGAAATAATGGTTATTAAGAAAGTGATTTACAGTATTTTACCCATGTTTCTTGAACAAACTGTTTTTGCATTTTCTTTTGTTCGCTCACTCACTCACAGATACATTTTAAATTATCTTTAGGGAGAAACACCATTTATAAATGAAAATATATATAATTCCTAATATCTTTAGGGATAATATTTTAATAATAAACTTCTGTCTGGCAAGATACAGTGCATGAGCATCACACTTTAAACTGATCTTATAATTTAGTGCAGGGATTGGCAATGTTTGGCATGCGTCCCTCAGCCCATGCCGCTTCCCGCAGCTCCCATTGACCTGGAACGGTGAACCGCTGCCAGTGGGAGCTGTGATTGGTCAAACCTGTGGACGCTGCAGGTAAACAAACCGGCCCGGCCCGCCAGCGGATTTCCCTGCTGGGCTGCGTGCCAAAGGTTGCCGATCCCTGATTTAGTGCATTGGAATAAAAAAGCCAGCAATTTTATGTAAGAGATTCACACAGTGATCTTGGAAAAAAAGACCTTTAATACTGTTTACTGTGGGGTTAGTTAATAAGCTAAAGACCAGCACTTCTTATGCTAGAAGCTGGTACAGACCTATTGTCTTCTATACAGAATACGGTTCAGTTTCTCTGAGAGTTTGGGAACATATGGGTCCAGTTACAGGACAGACATAGGACTACATTATAAGTTTGATCCGAAACCCACTTAATGAAATAGGAGCCTTTCCATTTACCTTAATGAGCTTAGGATCAGGCCCTGTGGCATGCGCAGATGGGCTGTGCTTTAGCAAGAGCCCTGTCACTTTAGGGAAATGTAGCCCTTGTTCTCCTTTCCTGCGCTTCCCTAGCTCCACTGGCCTCACTGCACCTCACCCTCAGGCCACATCACCCCATCCCTTTTGAAGAGGTTAGCAATTCTGGAGGCACTAATATGGAGACTAACATGTCTGGAGGCACCTACATTTCTCCATACCAGCCACTTTATGGCCATGGTCCTGATCCAACACCCATTGAAGTCAATGGAAGTCTTTCCATTGGCTTCTGTGGATGTTGGATCAGGGCCTAGGTTCACTTGTGCCCTTCTCCAACATACAAAAAGAAAGAAAACAACCTCTCTGATAACCATATAGCCCAGTTATATGTACCAAATACAAGCAAATCAGGGACCCATAGTTTTAGATGACAACTGGATGCTAGGGAGAATAACACTACTTAAATATTATAGATAGATAGACATACATCAAAACCATTTAATTCTCAACAGCTAGAGGGTACTCAGCAATTTACGCACAGCACTTGACAGGAGCAGACCCTATTTAACAAAGTCCTAAGCAGAGTAGGGTAAATAAACAACAAATAATTTACACAACAAATGATGTTCTCAACAAATGCCCCTCCTCTTCTATTTGCAAATTATACACAGCCAGATCATGATTGTTCACAGATTTATTATTTAAAATGATTCACCAAATAATTGTTGATCTGTAGCTTATTTACAAGCAGATGAGCATGAACATTTGATATTCAAAATGCAAGCTGTTTGATTGGACACATGGCATGTTTCTTTTTCCTGATTGAATGGGTGAATCTGTGAGAGTCAGGTTGCTGGTGCAAGTCCTCATTCTTATGATGATTTCAAAATTTTCCTTCTGTGAATATCCTTTTGTAATCTTTTGTAACCATATTGGCTACCATACTTGCAGACAGTAACCACTAAAGGGGAATAAATATTTGGAACAAATTCACTTAAAAATCAAGTTAATATTCACAGAAAATTGTTTGCAGCATTCACTCAGGTCAACTTTTAGATTCTGAGTCAAAGGGCAGGTCTACACTACCGCTTACGTTGATCTAATTTACGTTGATCAGGGTGCGAAAAAGACACACAGACACCCCCTTTCCCCTGCGAAGTGACATAAGTTAAGCAACCTAAGTGCTGTCCATACCGGTGATCTCCCGTCAACATAGCTTTTGCCTCTTGTGGAGGTGGTGTAATTATGCTGATGGGAGAACACTCTCCTGTTGGTATAGAGTGTCTTCACCAGACACAGAGCAGCTGCACTGCTGTAGCGCTTCTAGTGTAGATCTGCTTCTTGCTCACTAAAGGTAATGGGAGTCTTTCCACTGACTTGGACTTTGCATCAGGCCCTTGATATCTCTGATTGCTCTGTTGTTTCATTTGTTGTTTAGACTGTAAACTTTTTGAGGGCAGCACTTATGTCTGCACTGCATTTAAATCATATGCCACTAAACAGATCATATGTTACAAGACAAGACAAGAAAAGCAGAGTGTTTCTGCATCACTGTGGTCACTCAAAATGCAGTAATCACCTCCAGATTCTGGTGTGAATCTTACTTCTATTACAAATAGAACTTTTAATGTCAAATAGTGAAAGAGTTAGATCAGCAGAGTCAACAAGGACAAAACACCAGTGGTATTTAAAACAGAGAGAATGAATTAGTTAAATTAGATAAAACACTAAGAACCAAACCAAAATTATGCTTGGTTCCAAAAAAGTTTGAATGCTTTTTGCTTTAGTTTGTTTGTATTGAGAGTTTCACATAAATGGGATTTGAAAGTGGCTCTGATCACCATATTTATGACCCAACAGAAAACAGGAAGCCTCTGGAATTTAAACAAAGTTCCCCTCCTCTCCCAAGATTCCTGGTTCCTGTTTGTTCTGTCTTTCATGATATAGATGACAGAGTGCTCTGCTGAGTCCTCTGCTCAAAAAGAATTATTATCAAACTGCTTTAATAAGTATCCTCATAATGAACAAAGACTCTATGTCACATGATTAAAAATCAAATAAACTGATTATTACTGCATTATTTTAACCTTTCATTAATTAGAGTGAGCACCAATTGAGAGAACACAGAGGTAAGACTGAAATATATTTTGTTTTGCATTATTGTTTTTTTTCACAGGAAACAGGTCATGACAGTAAATGGGAGCCCACCACTTACTGAACTTTTAATTACATTCAGATCAGCTAATTTAGTTTACCAGATATCATCAACCAGTTAATGGAACATTAATTAAGAAATGTACTCAGTAAGGTTAGATTCATATCTATAGAAAGTGATTCTTCCTGAGTTTTTCCACCTAATGAGGACCAACTTCAACATTAACTGTTTAGCAAAATTATAAAGATGAACAACATCCATGTGCTTCAGCAGCAATATTTTTTTGTGATTTCTAGAGTATCCTGCAGTCTTCAGCTCTGTAGCCTAGATGGATAGATAATGGGTGGAGATGTAGGGAAAATAAAGGAGTTGTCTCAGAACTCTCCTCAGATAAATTATTAATCACGTGCAGTAGTACATTGGTTGCCAGCTGTAGTCTATAGATTCCTTCCTGGCAGTCTGTGGTGAACTCACTAGTCATAAGGTGCTAGTTCTATTCCAATTTCAGCTCCTGAAGTACCTTAAAGGATAGCTTAAGTGAATTTAATGTTTTCCTAATGTTACTTTTCCATGTAAGCAATTGTGTTATTTGAGCACGATTGGAAGAGGTGATCTTCACAACTGTGAATGGGATTTCTCTGTTTAAGAGGTGGTGCACACTCTGAAAAAGTTTGAGAGCCTGTGGAATAGTAGAACTCAGTACTGTAATGCTTGTCAGCAGGGAGGGATTATTTAGTCTTATTATTTATTTAAGTGACAACAATGTGCTTTACCCTGTACAAGATTCAAGGGAGCCCCAGGCTTAAAGAGTTTACTGTCTAAAAGATGCAGAAAAGACAGGAGACAGTGGGAAACCCAGTAGTAGTAGTAACTTGGCATTTTAAAAAAGAACATTAACTCATTTCTTGTGGGCATTGCAAAAAAAGTGAGCCTTTAAGAAGTACTTGAATATAGACAGGAAAGATGAGGTGGGGAACCAGAATGGGGATTAACTATATAAAGGCTTAGGACCATCAACATATCTGCTTTATAAGTACAAGGCACAGTGGAAATGCTGGGTGTCCCAGCACTCCTAATTCTACTGAATCTGCTTATGATTTCTAGTGAAGGGAGAATTCCAGAATATAGAAAAGGTATATCAGAAATGTGTCTGAACATTTTACATGCCCCATCTCCTCCCAGTCTAAACAGATCCTTCTTCAGTTTCACAATCCCTTACTTCCAGGCCTGGCCTCAAGTTTCTCTTCCCTGGCCCTGATCTTCCTGAACTCTAAATCTCCTTGGCTACTGTGTGTTTGAATTGGACCTTTCACCTCATTGGAATGCAGTTTCTGTGGTTTAATTCTACATGTAGCAGTATGTTAGCTTAAACAGAGAGGCTGATCAATAGTTTAATCAGTCATTTTCTTTCTAATTCTTTCTGCACTACCTGTTACAGCTGTTAATATCTCTTTACTTTGGCCTGCTGCAGCTCCAAAGTCAAACTTGGGTCAAGCAGAGACAGATAGGCATGTGAGAAAAAGAGACACCATGCCTGTCTGCTGAATTTCTTTGCAGTTGCTGGATCAGAGTAAGCAGAATATGTAAATCTACATAGCTATCCTGACTGTTGGCCTCTGCCTCCAGAGCAGTTTACTTTTACATAAAGAGCATCAAGTTATTTTCAGTAGGAGGCTTTCAGAAGAGGAAGCTAGAATACGGACTATATTAGGGGTGATTATGATATGTAAATATAAATTTCCTTAAGGCCTCCACATTGGAAAACTGGACCTTATAACTCATGCCTTATTGTTGTGCTGCTATCTGCAAATACTAATTCTGGAGTTGGTCAGTTATTTGTTTCTGAAGCAGCCCTTACATTTGCAGAAATATTCCTAAATATTCACAGGTAATTTATGTAAACAATTTCAACAGAAAGGGCATGTATATTCATTTCACTTCTTTGCACTTTGTAATTCCTGGCATGTAATTGGCCACCTAAAGTAACATGGCATTGTGTTTGTGTAATGCCAACAGATCCCGGTCGTTGGCAGGCAGGATGGAACCAGGGAACTCTGGAGCTTAGTTCATGAACCTCTACACATGAGGTAAAAGCCAACTGGCTATTAGCTAAGACTGTAGAGCAAACTCATTTTATCTCTCTCTTTAAGTGATCTCGGTGCCACTAGATAGGACAGAACACCACTCCCAGAAGGTGTGTGGACTACATTTGCTTCCTGATTGGATGACTGGAACTTCCTAAAGAACAACCACCAATACCATAACTGGAGCACCGAGGCACTACAATAATACAAATAATAAATAGTTGATATTCCCGTGTTAATCTCATTAGCACTTTTGGTCACAGCATCATCCTGGGAGCTCATGTTCAGCTGATTATCCACCACAAAACCCACATCAGAGTCAGAAGCTTGCTGCTTCCCAAGACAGATTGACCAAGAATTAGGAGAGTATAAAGATTGATTGGATCCCCTCTTACATCCTGATTCAAATTGTGCTGAGCACTAGTAAGGCACAACTCGGCATCTAGGCCACTATTTTTAAAGTGATCAAAATGGACTTGGAAAAGAAATAGAAAAAATTGAGCCAGATATGCTTTGAAGAGCTTGGGAAACAACTGGAAATGACATTGAACTCAGTGCTTTCAATTTCCCTCCAGGGTCCGAAATTATTCATTCACATGTTGTATTTTGACAGGTTTCAGAGTAGCAGCCGTGTTAGTCTGTATTCGCAAAAAGAAAAGGAGTACTTGTGGCACCTTAGAGACTAACAAATTTATTAGAGCATAAGCTTTCGTGAGCTACAGCTCCGATGAAGTGAGCTGTAGCTCACGAAAGCTTATGCTCTAATAAATTTGTTAGTCTCTAAGGTGCCACAAGTACTCCTTTTCATGTTGTATTTTGTAAAGCAAATTATTACTCAAGGGAGAGATGGCATCTGGCAAAGAAGAGTCAGTAATGAGTTATGCACGATTATTCACCTGGAGATTTTTTTGAACTCAAACAAATATTTTTTTCAGAAGTTTTAACAGAAATTCACCAATTTAGTAAAGGGTGAATATTTTTGTTGTTGCTCTCAGTAAACGCAAGGCTACATCTTTAAGTAGTGTAAAAAGGAAAAATAAAAATTGGCTTCAATGGAGCTATGCTGATTTTCACTTAAGGATGTGACCCACATCCTTGGGATTATTTGTGTGTATCTATTGTTTGTCTATATAATGAGAGCAGTAAAAATTTCATTGTGAAAGGAATTGTGCATTGTTTACATTTGGTGTGTGGGGATAGGGAGAGCAAATTACCAGTTTTGCTGATTAAAAAAAAAATCACCATTAATTTTGTAGAAATGGCCCCAAAATTGATATTGCTGTAGGTGAACAGTAGCAATCACATACTGTCTTTCACACTGTTCTTCTAGATGTCTTTCTGATTCCATTTGAACTGCTAGTAAATCAGACATAGCAACCAAAACCGGTAGTGAATGAATTACAAATGTGGATTCAACAGTAGCTTTAAGGCTAGAACTTAATATTTGTCTGCCAGTGAAGGAGTCAGCATTGAATTCCTTTAGCATAATCTGAAAGACCTAAGAAGCCTCTCCCAAACACTACCTTCTTAAGCACTGGACAATATGTAATTAAATGAACCTTATAATATGAGCACTACTTCAACGCATACTTTCACTCTTAGAGATGTCACCTAATTCTAATTTGGTTGGAATATCTCACTCAACCTGCAAATGCGTGTCTGTGGCACTATTTCTGAATGCTGATGGTAACTGAGGAGTCATAAAATACAGATATGGTGAAAAAAAATGCAAAAATAACCCTATCACCTAGCATTTCCTCTCTGTTTAGGGTTTTAAAACCACTTATCAATATTCTACATATGACCAGACTGCATACACTTTTTTTCTTTAACTGTCTGTTTATTAATACAACTTGTCTGTAACACTGAACATTCACCATGGTTGTGACATTGCACACCATATTCTTCATAGAAATATTATTATGATATGATTATGGCACAACTGTGATTTATTTTATGCAAGATAGGTCATGTAAGATATTATTGAAAAGGTTATGATTTCCTGAATATGATTATCCTACTTCTATGCATGTATCCTCTTTGTATTCTGTAGTTAGGAATATTATTTATGTATCTATAATAAATGTGTTTACACATGGGAAACGCCTAGTAGGCAAAAGACTCAATGACTGGCTGGGAAAAGCCCATTCAGGTTCATGAGCCATTAGGAGAAAATAATAGGCCTTAAAAGAAGCTTATCTCCAATGGGGGGGTGGGGAGTAGCGCTTCCTGAGGATGCTACAAACAGCCTCTGACTCATGGCTGATGTGACACTACAGGGACATGTGACCAGGTCAGCTGGTGCTGGACTCCATATTGGGATACCAGTGTTTTTTCCACTGGCTGGCATGGGAACCGAGCTTTGAAACAAAGGCTTCCTACCATAGGCAAATGCTATATGAGGTAGGGGAGCGACATCATCGTGATTCTTCTTCACTGATTCCCCACCCAAGAAGACTCCTGGAAATACCTGAGGAACAAAGACTGAACTGGGGGGAAGTGCTGGGCCCAAGCTAAAGGGATTTTTAGCCTGTGAATGAAACACCTGGGGATTTTAAGCTGTAAATTAGTGCAGCTTGCCCCTTTAGAATCTGCAACCTGCTTATATCATCTCTTAGGGTGAGAATTGATCTGAATTTGATCTGTTTGCTATCCCTTATTATCACTTAAAATCTATATTTTGTAGTTAATAAACTTGGTTTTGCTTTGGCATGTGGCAAGAGCCATGGGGTGAAATCCTGGCTCCATAAATGACAAATTTTGCTATTGATTTCAGTGTGGCCAGGATTTCATCCATGGTCATAGTGAGAGGATCATAGAGTTTAAGGGCAGAAGAGATTACCAGATTGTCTAGTCTGATTTCTTGCATGCCACATGCCAAAGCAAAACCAATGTGTGTGGGAGTCATAACCTGGGCAAAAAGCTGTTGTATATTCCTTACCACATTGAGGGAGGGGGCGAATTTCATGAGCTTACAATGTACAGTTCTCTGTGCACTGCAAAAAGGTATAATTTTGGGTTTACACCCCAGAGGGAGGTGTGTACCCGAGTAGCTAGGACGTGCCTTAGCTGAAGCCTCCCCATGCAGAGCTGATCACTGAATCTGTATGTAACTGCAGCTGGGTATGTCCCTACCAGTATGTGTGCTGGTAAAAGTGCAGGCTGGAGAGAGCTTGGCAGCTGGTCACAACAATACCATGTTAAGGGACCCCAGGCTGGTGGGTCAGGGGGGCTCAGTGGTACCCCAGTTCCAAGTGACATCCCAGGGGGAACGCATCACAATGATAATATTATAATAATTCACAAAGTGAAGATAAAAGACCAAACTGAAACACAGGACTGGGTAAAAGACATGCTGTTATGAAATGTTGCATAGAATTTAACACAGGCATGACTTGAACATTGCCCCATGTCATAAGGATATAATTATGCAGTCTATGGAATTAAAAATGATTATGAGCAGGGGTAAGAGGAGATTTTTAGGCAGAAAAGGAACTCAAGTTAAACTAACACTTCCTGGAGAATACATGAATGGGGAGAAGAAGAGCCATGGGGTGAAATCCTGGCTCCAATAATGACAAATTTTGTTATTAATTTCAGTGTGGCCAGGATTTCATCCATGGTCATAGTGAGAGGATCATAGAGTTTAAGGGCAGAAGAGATTACCAGATTGTCTAGTCTGATTTCCTGCATGCCACATGCCAAAAACACCACCCCCACCTGAGCACTTAGCCCCACAACCAAAATTAGGCCTAAGTATTACAGCCCTCGGGAGACTAGACTATTATGTTCCACAGGCAGAGAACTGGCGGGACTACAGTGCATTGGTGCCAAGGCCTCAGAACAGCAGGGAAATGATTGAGAGAAATATACACAGATAATCTTGGCAAGTCACCTGGATGCATACATTGTAGAGGAAGATTTAAAAAAAGCCCAAGGTCCCTGCCAATCTGTCTTGTGGGTAGAGAGGGGAATTCTCTCTACACCACATATGGTGATCAGTTAGGACCTGAGCATGTGAGCATGTGAGCAAGAACCAGCAGCCAACCACCTGAAAGAGTGAATGTTCAGTGCCACTTCAACCATGATTTCATCCTTCACAAAAGTATGTAGTGGGCAATACGGTAGATCAGAAAGACACAAATAAGAATGTGGACTATATAGCACAATTTGTTAAGGCTTTCCTTGCATTAGTGAATGCATCCTAACATCACACTTGTCAGGTAACTAAACCCTCTTAACCTCCTTCCACTTGAAATCAGTGTGATGACTCATGTAAGAAACATCTCACCAATGAAAATAAGGGGTTTACAATCAGGTCCTTACCATGAAAGGACATATAATTGGAGATATTTTTCTACCAGTCAAAATATGTTACCAACTTTGTGAGTGGGATGTAAGTTTTGAAGGGTAACAGAATCTAGTTTCAGATGGACTCCATGGTAGTGCAGTTACCATTGTTGTGGTTTGTTAAGGGTTTAGGATTCCTATCTTTTCTCTGAGCATTTATATGGCCCATTGTTGATGTAGCCCAGTTATTCTGAATTATGATGGTCTTTATCCAACATGACAGCTATAGTCCTTTTGAGACTGTATTGTTGTTTTCATCATCTGGTCTTTCAGCTGTACTTTGTGTTTCACTTTGAAGTGTAATATTTTATTTGATGTTTTCTTTGGCTTAGTCTTTATCTAGGTTCTTATGGATCAATCACTGTTGTATCTGAGCATCTCCCACAAATAGAAATGACAGCAAAGATATCTCCTTCTTTCTCTCCCATTGACAAGAAGCAGGTTTGGGCTTTTTTAGATAAAGTATGGAAGCTTGGGTAATATTGTGGGAGCTGGATACTGTATTTACAATAGGCACACTTAAGAAATTAATTCTTGTGTTAGAGATGTTCCCTATTTCAGCAATAGTGAATATACTTCAATGTTGAATATCACTGGAACAATAAGATCTCTACAATGGAAATAAATATTTTAAATGTGCCCACTGTAGCTCTGAGTTGGGTGAGGTTCATGTTGGGAGAATTTCATTCATTTGGGATGCTCTGATGATGATGCCTGGGGACATTGTAGAAATTCTATCCTTCCCTAATAATATTTTGTACTTCTACAGTGCCTTTCATCTGAGGATCTCAAAGCACCTTACACAAACCCATTCATTTTAGATAGATAAGGATTATATATATGTTATAGACAGAGAAATTGAGGCAGAGAGAAATGAAGTGGGCCAAGGCCTCTAAGCAAGACAATAGCACAGTCAAAGATATAACTTAATTGTCCCAACTCCTGTGGTATTGAAACAAAATAAAAATTCGACACAAGAGAGTTAAGAAGCTCAGGCAGTGACAAAGTGCTAAAAGTTGATAGATTGATTCTTACTGGGAGCTGTGTGTATCTCAAAGATTCTGTTACTTTGAATGTTATAAATTTATTATTGTCCATCTAAATTGTAAATCCTGTTTATTTATTTTTAATGTAATGTCTAAAGCAGTGAAATAACTGGATTAATCTGGCAACTTGCTGCATTGTCTAATTGCTAATAATTTTCTTGAAAATCGTAGATCTGATAAAAATCTCTAAGCCTATTTTGAAGTTACTAGATCTACAGCTATGTGTTAATCACTCAATTTTCTTTCATTCTTTCTTTATATTCATTTGTTATTTTTATTTGGTTTTTGAATCTGCCTTTTATCAGAAAATTGATGCAAGAATAGACTTCATCTTTGCATCCCTAATGTCTCTTGGAGGAACACAACAGGTTCTATTAAATTCAGAATCATTAGCCGATAACAACACATCTCTGAATGTTGTAAGCAAATCAGCTTTTCTTTGCTATTTTTGAACCGAAGAACAGCAGGAGATAACCATATGCCGTCAGTCCCTATAAGTGACATCTCTTGTAAAATTACGTCTTTACTCCAGGCATCCATTAATTGACGCCAACACATCTCAACTGCAGAAGGTTGGTACTTTATAAAGCAGCTGGATTTACAGGCAACAACTTGATCAATAACAGTAAAATTAATAAAGCACATAATAATTAAAACTGCATGCTGTGGAGAATTTCTAGCTGTAGCTTGAAATATGCAAGCAAGCGTCTCTCCTAACTGAAGTGTCTTTCTGCTAACACACCAGTCTGCATATGCACTGATGAACTCAACATGTCTTTACCATTCCAGCATCTGGATGGATAATTCCCACTTCGTAGGAGTTTGAGCACAGAGTGCATCTTGCTAGAAGCCAGGTTAATTTTGTCTGCAGTGCAGTGGATATTGGAAGACACCTCGACTAAACTCCTTCCTTGTTCCTATTCCTCTGATCTTTATTTCATTCAAAACACAATAATGAATTATTTAAGTGCCAATAGCCTTTAATGCCTATTAATCAAGCAGCTCTAGTTAAAAGGACCATTGCTTGTTCAGTCTCCAAAATCCACACAATCTGCCCTTCTAGCAAATGTTTTTGAACTATTTGTATGTGCCTGAAATCTGCTGTGAATCACAGACTGCTAAGGGCACTTAACTGCCAAACTCCCATGGAGAAAGACAAGGTGGGTGAGCTAATAGCTTTTATTGGACCAACTTCTGTTGGTGAGAGCTCCCTCACCAACAGAAGTTGATCAAATAAAAGATATTACTTCATTCACCTTGTATCAGTAATATTCTGGGACCAATACAGCTACAACACTGCATGCAAACTCCCATGTAGCCTAGAATTGGCACTGTCCACTCCTTTCCACACCATGAGTTTGGTGTACAAGTACAATGGGTCAAATGCTCCTCAGAGGTAATTCACTGTGCACTGGTGCTGTCCCATGGGTTTCAATGCAGTTACAAATTGGTCTAAAACAGAGGAAAATTGACTAACTTAGAGCAAAATATTAATACCTATATAATCCCTCTCCTTGTACTAAACTATGTATGTGTCTTAGTGTGCTTTTGTAGAGTTTCCATCTGAGGATCTTAAATAACATTACAAACAAAAGGGTCTGATTCTGTTGTCACACTGCTTTGACACAAGTATAACTCCATTGACTTCAATTGAGTCACTTCTGATTTACCCCAGTTTGAGATGAGATTTAGGTTTATTTATGTATGTGTTTATATGGTACTGATTTCCATAGTATCTTTGTGCCTCACAAAAATTAAAAGGGAACTGAGGCACAGAAAGATGAAATGAGATGAATAGAACACAGGTCTCCTGTATCGCATTGCGGAGTTAACCTCTACACTACACTGTTATGTGAAAATTTCAAGTTAAACAAAGTAAAAGAGCCCTCATTATTTCATGCACCAAGCTCAAATGTGATAACTGCCATTTCATTGATTTTTTACACCACTTTAGTGCTGGAAGGAAACAAAACTTGATTACTATTCAGATGGTGTCCTCCAATCAAAATTGATGCTAACAACTGATATCCATTTTTATAGTTGATTACCAGCATCCAAGACTCTTGGCTTGTACACTATGAGCCTCTGAAACAGATGCGAAAACCCCCTTCCTTCTGTGTATGCTGTATCCTTATGATGATACCCCATTGTATTGCTCTGGGAATAGTTTCCATACCTAGAGGTCTCTCTCTCATGTTTTCCTAGCAGTCACAGAAAAATAAAAAGATGCAATATTCCAGCTCCTGCCAGCTGTTTCCATCTGCCTCAAGAAATAACCTTGCAGGCAGAATCCAAAAACTGAATGACAACAGCCTCAGCTGGCAGAAGGTGACCTATTTAAGTGCCATTTCATCCTGAAATAACTTCAAAAGATTTTCCCATATCAGGCATTCTTCTTTACCCACCCACTTATCAAAACGCTGCTCTTCATGACTCTGAACAAAGGCAGAAGGCTAATAGACTGCTAATCCATTGCTACCCAAACTCTAAGGGCACTATTCTGATCTCATGTACATCATGTGAGAAAAGAATCAGGCTGTGAGCCACAAACTGAGACCCACACAGAACAGGTTCATAGATTTGTAGAGTTTAAGGACACAAGGGACCAATTGTGATCTCTAGTCTGACCTTGTGTTTATCACAGGCCATAGGATTTTACCCAGTGACTTCTGCATCATGCCTAAAAACTTGTGGCTGAACTTGCCATGTCTTTTAGAAAGACTTCCTTTCTTTCACCTTCAAAAATGTGAGGTGAGAAATGAAAAGTGTGTGTGTTTGGCATGTGGGTGGGAATAGTAGGGTACAAAAATCCCACTACAGTGTCCATTGAAAACAGAATTATACTCATTAATAAGGTTTCAGAGTAGCAGCCGTGTTAGTCTGTATTCACAAAAAGAAAAGGAGTACTTGTGGCACCATAGAGACTAACAAATTTATTAGAGCATAAGCTTTCGTGAGCTACAGCTCACTTCATCGGATGCATTTGGTGGAAAAAACAGAGGGGAGATTGATATACACACACAGAGAACATGAAACAATGGGTTTATCATACACACTGTAAGGAGAGTGATCACTTAAGATAAGCCATCACCAGCAGCAGGGGGGGGGAAAGGAGGAAAACCTTTCATGGTGACAAGCAAGGTAGGCTATTTCTAGCAGTTAACAAGAATATCAGAGGAACAGTGGGGGGTGGGGTGGGGTGGGGGTGGGGAGAAATACCATGGGGAAATAGTTTTACTTTGTGTAATGACTCATCCATTCCCAGTCTCTATTCAAGCCTAAGTTAATTGTATCCAGTTTGCAAATTAATTCCAATTCAGCAGTCTCTCGTTGGAGTCTGTTTTTGAAGCTTTTTTGTTGAAGTATAGCCAC
The DNA here is from genome assembly GCF_009764565.3 of Dermochelys coriacea. Classification (NCBI taxonomy): domain Eukaryota; kingdom Metazoa; phylum Chordata; order Testudines; family Dermochelyidae; genus Dermochelys; species Dermochelys coriacea. The sequence goes on from NC_050073.1 coordinate 48,370,334, forward strand.
TCTTAGGTCTGTGATCGAGTGAGCAGAGAGATTGAAGTGTTCTCCAACTGGTTTTTGAATGTTATAATTCTTGACGTCTGATTTGTGTCCATTCATTCTTTTACGTAGAGACTGTCCAGTTTGGCCAATGTACATGGAAGAGGGGCATTGCTGGCACATGATGGCATATATCACATTGGTAGATGCGCAGGTGAACGAGCCTCTGATAGTGTGGCTGATGTGATTAGGCCCTATGATGGTATCCCCTGAATAGATATGTGGACAGAGTTGGCAACGGGCTTTGTTGCAAGGATAGGTTCCTGGGTTAGTGGTTCTGTTGTGTGGTGTGTGGTTGCTGGTGAGTATTTGCTTCAGATTGGGGGGCTGTCTGTAAGCAAGGACTGGTCTGTCTCCCAAGATCTGTGAGAGTGATGGGTCGTCCTTCAGGATAGGTTGTAGATCCTTGATGATGCGTTGGAGAGGTTTTACGACCCATCACTCTCACAGATCTTGGGAGACAGACCAGTCCTTGCTTACAGACAGCCCCCCAATCTGAAGCAAATACTCACCAGCAACCACACACCACACAACAGAACCACTAACCCAGGAACCTATCCTTGCAACAAAGCCCGTTGCCAACTCTGTCCACATATCTATTGAGGGGACACAATCATAGGGCCTAATCACATCAGCCACACTATCAGAGACTCGTTCACCTGCGCATCTACCAATGTGATATATGCCATCATGTGCCAGCAATGCCCCTCTGCCATGTACATTGGCCAAACTGGACAGTCTCTACGTAAAAGAATGAATGGACACAAATCAGACGTCAAGAATTATAACATTCAAAAACCAGTTGGAGAACACTTCAATCTCTCTGGTCACTCGATCACAGACCTAAGAGTGGCTATCCTTCAACAAAAAAGCTTCAAAAACAGACTCCAACGAGAGACTGCTGAATTGGAATTAATTTGCAAACTGGATACAATTAACTTAGGCTTGAATAGAGACTGGGAATGGATGAGTCATTACACAAAGTAAAACTATTTCCCCATGGTATTTCTCCCCCCCACCCCACCCCCCACTGTTCCTCTGATATTCTTGTTAACTGCTGGAATTAGCCTACCTTGCTTGTCACCATGAAAGGTTTTCCTCCTTTCCCCCCCCTGCTGCTGGTGATGGCTTATCTTAAGTGATCACTCTCCTTACAGTGTGTATGATAAACCCATTGTTTCATGTTCTCTCTGTGTGTGTGTGTATATAAATCTCTCCTCTGTTTTTTCCACCAAATGCATCCGATGAAGTGAGCTGTAGCTCACGAAAGCTTATGCTCTAATAAATTTGTTAGTCTCTAAGGTGCCACAAGTATTCCTTTTCTTTTGACGAAAATCTGGCCTCATTGAAATCAATGGGAGTTTTGTCTCTGACACAAGGTTTTCACCTTTTGTGTCTTGCCACAGTCACACAGAGAGATAGCATAACACAGGTAAATAGTACAGAGTTGGAAATAGAGTGACGGAGTCTTGATTCCCAGTCTTCTGCCCTAGCCAGTGTCTCACTATAGGTACTGAAGTAAAAACAAAATAATCAAGGCTAATACTTCATTTTGAAAACAATCTTCTGATATGCCACATTGTGTGCAATTGTACAGCTATTTCCAGGCTGCATGCCTAACTAAGCTTTGTTGTTCTCCTACTAGTCAAATCATTTGGAGTAACTGTAGCAGTGCAATAACTGGTATAATTAAAAGTTAAATATGGAAATACTTTGGTTGAGTTTTTTTCTCCTACAGTCTTTCATAGAACAGAACCACTGAAGTGTCTTTGGATTGTGCCACCTGAGGAGGACCCTGAAGAGACATTCTTCAGTTTGTAACAGGAATGAGTTACATATATTTACAGCACTGTTTCTCATTCTTGCTGTGATTGTTGCCAAGGAATGGATTAATGTTGTGTGATTTTCACTACAGCAATGTTGCTGTAATTCACAATATATGAAATATATTACCCTTCAGTTCAAGGGAAAGAAGCATTAGGTTAAAAGAAATGAAATAAATGCAAAATTTTCTAGTGTCTATGAGCCTGATTCTTCATTACCTTACACTTTTTGTCATTATTTACACCAATACACAGGGAAAAAAGCTACCAGGCTGATAAGGTAGCTTGTGTTTTCACAATGTTAACACTTAATAGGGATTTTACACTTACTTTGCACAGGTGTAAGTGACAACACAAAATGAGGGCAGTGCAAAATCAGGTGCAAAGACTGCTTCGGTTCCCTATTACTCCAGTTTTACACCAGCATTATTGAAATAAGTGGCGTTACACTAGCATAAAACTAATTTAATATTGGATACTAAGACTTTTAAATTTGAATTCTCCTGGTGTCTGCTTTCAATTGGTTATTTGCCTCATCTATACTTTCTCCCTTTCTCTCTCTTTGTACATATAAAACCCACTGTAGCTTTTAAAACAAAGGATTTAATATGTATCACCAACTAATTTTATATCTTGTTTTTTGTGACACAAATAAAAAGCAATGGGAAACAACAGAGTGGCAACCCATTCTTTCTGAAAATTTCGAATCCAGACCATTTTGTATACATTAGCAGCAGGGGATGGATCAACTTGATCCTGCACCTGAGACTTAGGTGAATCTCTGAGCTAAGTAAGGGGTACAGGATTAGATCCAAGTTCAAATAAAATGATAACCATCTTAAACCTTTGCCCTAAACACAAACTGAATTGATTATTTTTTGCAGTTTGAAAAAAATTGAACTTTTTTAAAATTTGTTTTTCCCCAAGGATTGGGATCATAAGCAGAAGAGCAAAAATACTGCAAAAAGACTGTTCTCATGAGACTCCCAGTTCAATTTTGCAGCCCCAAGTCATTTGGATAGTTCAGATAAGCATCAGAATGTTTGGATTCCTATCCCAAAAGAATAGGGTCTGTAGTATTAGCATTTAGATTGCCTGGTCATCCAGTGTCATGTCCTACTACTATGGAACACAAATGCTAAGCTTCCACAGACTTAATGGGAGGAGATAATTCCCATTGTTACCCAATGCTAGTGAACAGGGTATGTCTACATAGCAAAAACCCTCCCACCCTGCAGGGCCCTAGAGCCCAGGCTCCAGCTCGGAATTCTACACAGCAATGGAATGTCCCTGCAGCCTGTGCACCTGTGAGCCCAAGTTAGCTGGCATGGGCCAGCTGTAGGTTTTTCTTTGCTGTGTAGACATACCCTAAGGGACTGATCCAAAGCCCATTGAAATTAATGGAAAACCTTGTATGGACATTAGTGGATATTGGATCAGGCCTTAATAAAGGACCATATATTGCCCCATAGGTCTGCATGCACAGGGATTCTTCCTTCATGTGGATGTGCCCCAATCCATAGACCCATGAAGATCTATATGTAAGGAGGGATGAGCAAAGGGTAAGGGGGATTGAGTCTGATCTAGAGCACATGCAGATCTGCATCATCCACCGTGACAACCTCTGAAGATTCCTCCTATATGTACTCCTCCCACAAGTTTTCATGGAGTGGTGTGAACTGACCTGGGAATACACCTGCTTTTAACAAACTGTGATGCATTTCAAATAATAGTTCATAATAAATCATCATCATTACATTTCTTCTCACGTTACAAACCCCATTTTGATCCCAATGCCGAAAAGGATTGTGATTAATCTATAAACCTTGAAAAAGATTTATCAGTTAAATGGTCATACAATGATTCTTGCAATTTACTGCAGATAATCTTGTAGTCAAGAAAAATTAGGGCACAAAGCTTTACACAGCTTGGCAATGTCAATGGATATATTATTAGGAGACTGCGTGCAGTAAAACAATATTTCATAGAGATGATTTACAGAAACTTGTAATTTGGATTTCCTTCTCCCTGTCCATAATTACTACAGTCCTTTAACCTCTGTTATTCCCCACAAAGCCAAGGATATATATTGTCTAGCTGTTGTTAACATTTAATACTGGTCCCAAAATAGCTAACACTGAGCAACAGTGCAAGACAAGGTGTTTATTTGTGAAGTGTTTGTCATCAGAGCAATAGGTAGAAATTTCTGGTTAGACTTTTGGAACTGATTTGATATTACATATATGAGAGAGAGAGAGAGAGAGAGAGAGAGAACATGAGAAGGTAGGAAAGCCATGGAGCTATTTTGTCTTTAAGGAATAATCCTGCGTGGGAAGGCAGGGCTGCTGTCACACCACCCCAGGAATCTCCCAGAGGCATTGGGGGAATTCATGCCGCCCCTGTATGCACTGGTGAAAAGGGGCCATGAAGCAGCTGTTGGTCTCCAGGAAATATTCCTTGCACAGGGGGCAAGCTGGGATGGAGTGGACATTGAAAGGATTTTACTCTACTGCGGTGGTGCAACTGCCTATGGAGAGTTTTGCAGTTGGGGGGATATTTAGGGTAGCTTTCCAGGCTCCTTTAATCTGTGCTGGCAGCCAAACTGCCTTGGAATAGGGGAGGTGCACTGTCTCCCTTCTCAGTCCCTTTGCCAGTCTCAGCACTAGTAGAGGGAAGTATCTGGCCCATTGTACCACATGGATTCTGATCTCAGACTATTTTTTCAGCAGTGGAATGTCACTGACTTCAGTACAGTTTCTCCAGTACAAATGAGAGGAGAGTCTGGTCCAACACCTCCAGAGGCACAGGAGGAGCAGGGATATAGAGTCTGTCTTTGATATGGGTCAGTATGCAGTAGTAGGATTTTATGTTTGTATTTTGTATAATTTAGAATGAAGGAGAAAGAATAACAATGTAGCATGCATTAAAGGTGTTGATGTATGACTTAATCATTACCTGCCAGCCACCCTTTCTGAAAGCAGAAAGGAATGGCCTAGTGTGCCACTGGTAAAGATGCATCAGCCAGAATCTTTTGTCTGATGCTGATTTCAAGCAGTAACAGAACTTTAGGGTCACCACTTTGTTGTAGGTTTAGCATTTTTGAAATAAGTAAGAGAATGTAATTGTTTTTTCCTGAATTGCAATTTGATGTTCCTGTTCAAATGCTCTGTGTTAATCAATCCTGTTCTGTTTGTGAATGAGGAATGTGTGTGTTAGGAGATAAACGAGAAGGTCATCGCCGGACCAGACGTTCTAGGGAGGAATCAAGGATGGATGTAAAGGCGCCAGGAGATTGCAACATGCCCCTACTGAGATGTCAGAGGAGGGCAGATTGACGACCCTAAAAGATGTGGCAGGCACCCATCAATGGGGACAAGATAGCTGTAATCAAAACTAGCATGGGGTAATTCCCTGAGAGACTGATGAAAGAACAAGATAAAGGATGAGAAGAACAATCTAAGAAAACAAGCACTCTTCAAATGGCAATTGATTACAGCATGACAGTGCAAAACTCATTAGTTGCAATGAAGGAAGATCACTATATAAACAGGGTGCTTTGCCATTAAACTTTGGGTTTGTCCTTCCAAGACTTCCGCGGAGCATCAAGTCGCGACCGACAGAACCCAGCTCCTACCTACCTGTGATCAACCTAGCTGGCCACTAGATTGATCCAGACTCTGGGCTGGTAACTATAACATCAACTCTGTGTGTGTGTGTGTGTGTGTGTGTGTGTGTGTGTGTGTGTGTGTGTGAGAGAGAGAGAGAGAGAGAGAGATTGAGTGCATATGCTAATTGTTATATTTCCAATAAATGTAGCGTATTGCCTTTTGCCCTGAAAAAGATCCTGGGTGCTTCTTATAAGCATAACAAGTATATGGTCTCCCCCAACCCCCAGGGAAGTCTAACACAAGATGCAGCACCAGACAAGGACAGACGCTGTCTCTGACTTCAAGGACTACAATTGTGCCCACCATTGTGCGGGGTGTAAGGGAGGAAGATTCCTCATGCCCTCTCTCGTCCCTCTGAATGCTTGCAGAGGGCAAGGCATAGTTAAGCTTGTAATCTTTTAAATAAAAGTTTAAGTTACAATAAAATTAACTAGGAAACCCCAGCAGTATAACTAACCAGGAATCTGACGAGCTAGAAAAATGACTTTCTATTGCAGTAATAGATGGAGAAATACAAAGCAAACCCGTGGGTGTATTTAACATAAATAATATCATGGCAGCTAGTACAGAAGAAAAACAAAACAAAACATATGGATAAGCAAATAAAATAGGGTTGGCATATGCTTTATAAAACTGACTTTATTTCTTAGTGTGAAAATACTTAGCATCCTGATTCACAAACTCTAACTCCTATGAGCAGTCCTCACTCATTTGCCTAATACAATATTTGTTACTTATTCTAAAAATATTCAGTTGATGGGGAGTTCAGGCATATAAATTAACACAAAAAAAGTTTGTATTTCAAGGTTCATGCAAGTGATTGATTCACTGTTAATATTTATTATTTGTATTGTGGTTGTGCTGAAAAGCCCCAATGAGGATAAAGACCTCATTGTGCTAGGTGCTATATAAACACCTAGGTAGACATGGTCTTTGCCACAAAGATCTTATCCATGATGTGGCTAAGCTAATAAATACTAAAAAACTATAAAATGAGATACAATTTTCCTAAGGATTTTCTCTGTACCTACTTGATAAATAGGCACAGCATAGTATTTAATGTACCCAGTTGTCTGAAATGTTGCTTTAGAACCCTCCTGTTACCAAGTGGGTTGTATTAGTTATCAGATTTCTAATAGATTGCTAAGTGGGAAGTAGACTGGTCTGTTCTTGAGTGGGAGGCCTTCAAGGAAAATGTAGGTGCTGCAGAAACTGATGTTTGTTGTTGAGTAGATGTTTAGCCAATGACCAAAGTAAAATCTTTTTACAATAGTGCACTAAAATGTATTATTATGAAAGCTTATCATTATTCTTTATTATACCTGCATGTACAAAACATGTGCATACGCCTCTGGGCACATTTACAACTGTTTTAAAAACACATATTAATAATGAACTGCTCAGAATTGTCAGAGGGCAGACAGTCCCCATATTAATCACCAACAGTCCATAATACTGGCTATTAACCAGATGCTGCATATTTGATTTAGTAAATGTATAGTCTAAAAATCCTCAAGTTTGAATTGATCTAGTGGGGGCTTTTTCCTATTCTTCTGATGTGCTTGTGTTTACAGATCTTACACACGTTTTATAACTATTGAAGATTTATAGCTGCGTATCAGAAATGTCCTTTGCTTTCATGTGGATCTGTGCCTCACACTTTCTCCCCTTGGGATGTGACAACACTGCCTAAAGGGAAAAACATTTGTATGGTAGGCCAGCTTTAATTTAATTCCTTAGCCGTCTCACTCTGCACATGGATGATTGCACTTTCCGTTGATTAGAAATCATTTTTTATTCAAGGTATACCAAAAGAATTACTTTTTGATGCCTGTTTTGGCTGAAATTTATTTCTTTGTAGTGGAAGAAATAAGACTGGCACTTCAGAAGCTTTGCATTGTGCTGAATTTTATCAGCCTGAATAAGAAAAGGCCGCTATTCCTGGTATACTATAAGTAGACAGATTTATCATGTGTTGAATCCTTGTTGAATATTTGAACACAAAGTCTGACGCTGAAGACTTCCATGAAGTCTATGGCAAGACTCTCATTGACTCCCGTGGGAGAGGGATCATGCTCAGACTTCACTGTTCTACAAATTAAAAACAACAAGGCAATTGAAAATATTCTAAAACAATTTCAGAATAAATGGGCCTGATTCTTTTATACACTGGAGTAGCTTTGTGCCATCCCCAAAAGCTGCCTTAATGCTGTTATAACTGGACCCTGGAGTATTTCCCTACCATAGGAGAATCCTTGAATGGCATCGAGCCACCATAGCAGCTCCTATGTCATCCTTCCTTCCAACAGCTAATGTATGGGCATGGTTGTTGCTCCCTTAAACCCATCTGAACCACAAGCTGCTGTAATGGCTGCTTTAGTGCTATTGGGAGCCAGTATAAATTAGCACATTGTAACTCTTGGTATGGCCCCAAATCACCCTTATTAATCATATAGGTTTACGTTTCTGGGAGGGAGATAAGACTTGTAAATGAAAATGACTTTTTGAATCCTTTGGAAAGTTGCAAAACCTGAAGCTTAATTTTATCCATTTGTTAAATAATATTTTCTTTCATCCTCTTCCTAGGGTATCATACACAAATAATTAGTTATTGGTTACTCTAAGCAGTTAAGTACCAGAGGGGTAGCCGTGTTAGTCTGGATCTGTAAAAGTGGCAAAGAGTCCTGTGGCACCTTATAGACTAACAGAGGTACTGGAGCATAAGCTTTTGTGGGTGAATACATGCGTCTGACGAAGTGGGTATTCACCAATGAAAGCTTATGCTCCAATACGTCTGTTAGGCTATAAGGTGCCACAGGACTCTTTGCCGCTCTAAGCAGTTAGTCTGCTGCCAATTGAAGCATTAAAAATTTCTTTCCTGCATGTTGATATAAAACAGAGTATAGAATCGGTCTTTGGAGAGTCTCTAGAAGGTGGCTGACAAGGTGCTGATACGCATAGCTTCACTTGTTTGTGTTAACCACATCTGGCAATCCAATATATGATAAAAATATGGGAGCCCTCAAAGTTTTGAGCTATAATATTTTCCCCTCTTAAAATTGAATTAATAAATAGGAACAATTGAAGTTATTATCAAGCAGTTAGAAAAGCTAACTGGGTGGTCCTGTAGAAGGCATCGCAAGATCTACCTTGACTGTGGAGTAACTCTTGACTATGAATAGCAGCTACTCTGGATGAAATTACCAAACAGAGCATGAACAATAGTCACTTTATTGCATACACAAGATTAGAAAAGTTAGAACAGCAGTATCACATGACTTAAGCTAATTTATCTGTTTTAAAGAACTCCATCTAAATAGCTAGACAAAATAAGCTTTTTGCAGGGCACAAAATGAAGTTCTATTAGTCCTAGAAAACCCAGAAGACATGCCACATATTCTTGAGTATCATCTACTGGCACCTTATCTATTATCTAACTTTTTACATGTGTATGCATCTCTAATTTATACAACACTTCTGTAACAATCTGATATATTGCACTGGCCTATCTAGTAGGACTGCAGGGCTCACTGGAAAACAACAATTGAGTTTGGTGAAAAAATTCAAGTTGCAGAATTTGGGTTCATTCTGGTGCAGAAGGAAGCTAAGATCTTTTGAATTTTTTTTGTAAAAAATAGAGATGAAGAGAGAAAAACTCCCCACTACCACATGAGAATAGCTATTGGTCTGGTGGTTGGGGTGCTAGTCTGGAAGGTCCCCTGATTTAGAGAAGGGACTTGAACTGGGTCTCCCAGATCTCAGGTCAATGCCCTAATCACTGGACTATTGGCTATTCTAGCTTCTCTCTCTCTCTCATATATTCCATCCTGGACCTGAGAAACCTTCCAGAGGAAAATTCGATTGAATTTTCTGCCACATTGCTATGAAATATTTCAGTTCCAATGGATAAAACTTAGTATAGAATTTTTCAGCTAACACTACTCTCAAGCTAGTATGACATTCCCCATGGGGAAATATGTAAGCACAAATGTATTTAGGACTGGAATAAAATACAAAGTGGTAAGAAGAGGTCCAGATATTATTAGTGGATATTTTGTTTTTTTTAAAAGTTATCAATGAAATGAACATCCTAGTTTTGTTCCATATTAGTATTGCAGATGATAAACAATAAGTCATCAATATAGACCTGTGCAAAGTACTAAACTTAGGAAAGAAAAATCAAATGCAAAAATACAAAATGCAGAGTAACTGGCTCAGCAGTAATATGGCTGAAAAAGATCTGGGGATTATAAATATCACAAGTTAGATATGAGCGAACTTTGTGGTGCCATTGTGAAAACAACCAATATTTTGGAGTTTATTAACAGGAGTGTTGCATGTAAAGCACAGGATGTAATAGTCCCACTCTACTTAGCATTGGTGAGGGCTCAGATGGAGTACCGTGTCAGAAAGACATGGATAAATTGGACAAAGTTCAGAGGAGAGCAACCATAATGTTAAAAGTTTAAAAAACCTAACCTCTGAGGAAAGGTTAAAAAAATTGGGCATGTTTAATCTTTAGAAAAGAAGATGGAGGGAGGACATGATTAGAGTCTTTAGGTATGTTTATGACTATTATGAGAGGACAGTGATCAATTGTTCTCCACGTCCCTGAAAGTAGGGCAAGAAGTAATTGACTTAATCTGCAGCAAAGGGATTTAAATTAGATTTTAAGATAAACTTTATAACCAAAAGGATACTTAAGTACTGGAATAGGCTTGCAAGGGAGGTTGTGGAATCCTCTCAGAGGCTTTTAAGAACAGGTTAGACAAACACCTGTCAGAGATGATCTAAGTATATGTGGTACTGTCTCAGCCTGGGTAGCTGGACTAAATGACCTTTCAAGGTCCCTTCCCTATGATTCTAAAATTTTTGTTCTTTACACTCTGGAAGGGGTATAATGAAAAAAGCTCTCTGCTTACATGAACATATGCTGACTCACATGGCAAATCATCATAGAATCATAGAATCATAGAATATCAGGGTTGGAAGGGACCCCAGAAGGTCATCTAGTCCAACCCCCTGCTCAAAGCAGGACCAAGTCCCAGTTAAATCATCCCAGCCAGGGCTTTGTCAAGCCTGACCTTAAAAACCTCTAAGGAAGGAGATTCTACCACCTCCCTAGGTAACGCATTCCAGTGTTTCACCACCCTCTTAGTGAAAAAGTTTTTCCTAATATCCAATCTAAACCTCCCCCATTGCAACTTGAGACCATTACTCCTCGTTCTGTCATCTGCTACCATTGAGAACAGTCTAGAGCCATCCTCTTTGAAACCCCCTTTCAGGTAGTTGAAAGCAGCTATCAAATCCCCCCTCATTCTTCTCTTCTGCAGACTAAACAATCCCAGCTCCCTCAGCCTCTCCTCATAAGTCATGTGCTCTAGACCCCTAATCATTTTTGTTGCCCTTCGCTGTACTCTTTCCAATTTATCCACATCCTTCCTGTAGTGTGGGGCCCAAAACTGGACACAGTACTCCAGATGAGGCCTCACCAGTGTCGAATAGAGGGGAACGATCACGTCCCTCGATCTGCTCGCTATGCCCCTACTTATACATCCCAAAATGCCATTGGCCTTCTTGGCAACAAGGGCACACTGCTGACTCATATCCAGCTTCTCGTCCACTGTCACCCCTAGGTCCTTTTCCGCAGAACTGCTGCCGAGCCATTCGGTCCCTAGTCTGTAGCGGTGCATTGGATTCTTCCATCCTAAGTGCAGGACCCTGCATTTATCCTTATTGAACCTCATTAGATTTCTTTTGGCCCAATCCTCCAATTTGTCTAGGTCCTTCTGTATCCTATCCCTCCCCTCCAGCGTATCTACCACTCCTCCCAGTTTAGTATCATCCGCAAATTTGCTGAGAGTGCAATCCACACCATCCTCCAGATCATTTATGAAGATATTGAACAAAACGGGCCCCAGGACCGACCCCTGGGGCCCTCCACTTGACACCGGCTGCCAACTAGACATGGAGCCATTGATCACTACCCGTTGAGCCCGACAATCTAGCCAGCTTTCTACCCACCTTATAGTGCATTCATCCAGCCCATACTTCCTTAACTTGCTGACAAGAATGCTGTGGGAGACCGTGTCAAAAGCTTTGCTAAAGTCAAGAAACAATACATCCACTGCTTTCCCTTCATCCACAGAACCAGTAATCTCATCATAAAAGGCGATTAGATTAGTCAGGCATGACCTTCCCTTGGTGAATCCATGCTGACTGTTCCTGATCACTTTCCTCTCCTCTAAGTGCTTCAGGATTGATTCTTTGAGGACCTGCTCCATGATTTTTCCAGGGACTGAGGTGAGGCTGACCGGCCTGTAGTTCCCAGGATCCTCCTTCTTCCCTTTTTTAAAGATGGGCACTACATTAGCCTTTTTCCAGTCATCCGGGACTTCCCCCGTTCGCCACGAGTTTTCAAAGATAATGGCCAAGGGCTCTGCAATCACAGCCGCCAATTCCTTCAGCACTCTCGGATGCAATTCGTCCGGCCCCATGGACTTGTGCACGTCCAGCTTTTCTAAATAGTCCCTAACCACCTCTATCTCTACAGAGGGCTGGCCATCTCTTCCCCGTTTTGTGTTGCCCAGCACAGCAGTCTGGGAGCTGACCTTGTTAGTGAAAACAGAGGCAAAAAAAGCATTGAGTACATTAGCTTTTTCCACATCCTCTGTCACTAGCTTGCCTCCCTCATTCAGTAAGGGGCCCACACTTTCCTTGGCTTTCTTCTTGTTGCCAACATACCTGAAGAAACCCTTCTTGTTACTCTTGACATCTCTTGCTAGCTGCAGCTCCAGGTGCGATTTGGCCCTCCTGATATCTTTCCTACATGCCCGAGCAATATTTTTATACTCTTCCCTGGTCATATGTCCAACCTTCCACTTCTTGTAAGCTTCTTTTTTATGTTTAAGATCCGCTAGGATTTCACCATTAAGCCAAGCTGGTCGCCTGCCATATTTACTATTCTTTCGACTCATCGGGATGGTTTGTCCCTGTAACCTCAACAGGGATTCCTTGAAATACAGCCAGCTCTCCTGGACTCCCTTCCCTTTCATGTTAGTCCCCCAGGGGATCCTGGCCATCTGTTCCCTGAGGGAGTCAAAGTCTGCTTTCCTGAAGTCCAGGGTCCGTATCCTGCTGCTTACCTTTCTTCCCTGCGTCAGGATCCTGAACTCAACCAACTCATGGTCACTGCCTCCCAGATTCCCATCCACTTTTGCTTCCCCCACTAATTCTACCCGGTTTGTGAGCAGCAGGTCAAGAAAAGCGCTCCCCCTAGTTGGCTCCCCTAGCACTTGCACCAGGAAATTGTCCCCTACGCTTTCCAAAAACTTCCTGGATTGTCTATGCACCGCTGTATTGCTCTCCCAGCAGATATCAGGAAAATTAAAGTCACCCATGAGAATCAGGGCATGCGATCTAGTAGCTTCCGTGAGTTGCCGGAAGAAAGCCTCATCCACCTCATCCCCCTGGTCCGGTGGTCTATAGCAGACTCCCACCATGACATCACTCTTGTTGCACACACTTCTAAACTTAATCCAGAGACACTCAGGTTTTTCCACAGTTTCGTACCGGAGCTCTGAGCAGTCATACTGCTCCCTTACATACAGTGCTACTCCCCCACCTTTTCTGCCCTGCCTGTCCTTCCTGAACAGTTTATAACCATCCATGACTGTACTCCAGTCATGTGAGTTATCCCACCAAATCAAAGTAGTACAGGCTAGTAAATACATAGGAAAAGTGACTCATACAAAGCACTGGCCCCCAATGACTGAAAAAAGGATTTCTAAATGTACCATGAAACAATACAGCATGAGAACGAACAGGCAAAGCACTTTCTACTTATGTTCTTTGTAACTGGCCTAGGTATCTCCCATGCACCATTGCCATTGTATAAGTCATGCTACAGGTCGCCCCGCTCAGTTTCCCCTCTTGGACCATTCAAATAAACTTCACTTCAGACTTTTTCTTGGTCAAAAGATACCCCTCCTTAGGGACTAGGTTTATTAATATAAAATAAACTAACTAAAACACCAATGCAAAGTCCATTCATAAGTCTACAAAACTCAAGGTTTCTCCTCCTCCTCCTCCTCCTCCTCCTGTCTGGAACCTTTGCAGTCCCTCTGCTACTTGGTCAGGCTCTCTCCAAGGTTTTTCTATCTAGAGAGCTTTCCTTACTATCTGCAAACTCTGCCACATCTTCCTGACCTTTTCCCCTTTCACTGCAACTTCCTGCTCCTTTTCACACTGACATCACCTGGTTCCTCTCAGGTGGGGCTCATCCTGTAATCAGGCTTGGTTTAGCCCCACCCTCTCCAGCCCACAGGGTGAGCCACCCTGTTACACTCTTCTACTAGGAACACACCTCAATGTATATTTCTATCTTAAAATTACACTCAGCAGGGGGAGAAACAGTGGTTTTTAATCAAATTTACTAGTGACTCTTGAAAATATTGGCCCTTTCCTTTAAGAAGCTTTTGACTGATATTTGATGTCCCCAGTGTTCAAGTCTTCTTCTTTTCTGTGGGAAAGAATGAGATTATAATTCTAAAGTACATGTTCCTACAGCATGGAGTAGATGTATGTAAAGAAAACCCTGCAGCTGCTGCAGACCTTACTGTGGTTTCTCTCATCCCATCAGGAGACATCATTAAACTACAGCAATTCAATTAACATATTCTTTACCTAAACAAGAACTCAGAAGTAGGTTAAATTGGAAACTTTATCTGAAGAAATAGTGCACAATATGCTACAGCTAATCAGCCCCATCAGCAAAATAACTTTATTTCCCCCAGCTCACCAGAAGATTATATATATATATATATATATATATATATATATATATATATATATATATATATAATTAGTACACTGGCCTTGAGGGGGGTAGGAGGTGGGATACAAATAAATAAATACCTCCCCCCATCTAATATCCTAATCATTAACAGTATTGTAATAATTAACCCCCTTCAAGTACAAAAGATTCCTAACCAACAGTTAACTTCAAACATTTAACACAAAAATTTAACATTTCTCTTGCTGTAATATTATAATTTTCACATTTCACCTTACAATTTCTTGGCTAACATAAGGCTGTTGTGTTCAGGTTTTCCATCCTGCAGTGTAAGCTTTACATCATCATCATTATAATTTTTACTGCAATTAAAAAAAACCATGAAAATATTTCTATTCATAATATATTTTGTAAAATGTAAACTCAGCAAACTATGCTATCAGTGATGGCACAGAATGATGCATTCTGGGATCCTTAAGAGATATTACTTGCCTTGCCTAGCTAAGAACTCTCTTTATGCCCTGGGATAGGCCATCAGTTTTGCTTTCCTCAAATGCTATGGTTCATCTCCTCACATGCCATCAAATAGTCCATGCACAAATATCAATGTCTCTCTACACTTTCATTTTTAAAAGCTATTTTACACTGGAAATAGACAAGGTTCAATTACTAAGAGAAAGTGGACTGCAAACATTGGAGGTGAAAAGCCCTCAAGGCAATCAACTGATATTCCAAATAATTACATACTCTAAAGAAAAGGCATGTACACATTCATAGGTGTGATATTGACTAACGTCAATGAGTAGAATACATGAAAGAATAGAGAGGAAACAAAGGGAAATGTCCTATTTGTGGGTATGAGATGGCTGAATAATTGCTTATCTGGAAAACAACAACAACCAACAGCAGCAGCAAAAATGACACAGTTCTTGGTACTCATGGCAAAACAGCTGAATCCAGAGGAAACAAGGTAAAAAGAGAGAGAGAGAGAAAATCAACCATTACAACTATTCAAGCTACCATTTAAAAGAACCCCTTTGAGAACAAAACTGGGTTACACAGGATCACTGGAGGCCTATGTAATACTTTATGTGTACTGTTGGAAGAGTTGGAATGCTGCCACAATTCAGTTTTAACTACAAGGGCCCAGTTCCTCCCTAAGTTGCATTATCTAATGATATCAATAGGCTTGATTCCTTCCAGTAAGGCAGTGGAGTTACATCTGTGTAAAATCTAAAGATTCAGACCAAATATGAATTACACCTCTGAAACAAATGGCAGAATTACCCCCAAAGTATGTTGTCAGGATTGCTCTATCTTATTCCCTACTGTTAGTCACCTTTTGACAGGTTGCATCACTGCAGGATTCCACTGATAAGCCACTGGTATGGCCTCTTTTTGATAGACCACGCCATGATTTCCAGCTATGTCTCCTACCAGCTTTTGAGCACCTAACTAAAGTAGACACTACTGCACCATTCCAAATTGGTACAACTATTTTGGAACTATATCCTATTTTATAATTTACACCAAACATGGAAATTATATCACTATTTACACCACAGTATAATTTAATCTCTGGAGCCAAATTTGACTCACAGGTACATCAGAAGATAGCTGGAGTAACTCCATTTAAGCCTGTGGTGCAGTTTTTAAAAGAGAGTGAGCCACAGGAGTTATACTGATGTAAATCAAGAGTAAGTGGAAGCAGAATTTGGCTCAGTGTTGGTGGACAAGCCCATCTTTAAGTAAGTATGCAATGTGAATTTTATTATTGATGGCTGCAGCCTTAATGAACACATTAAAACATGGTGAGTTTAATGAGTAGGAATAAAACAGCACACAAGTGACAATAATTCACTTCCATTTTATATGTCACTGTCACCACTCCAAGTTGATAAAAACAAGACTTGAAAGCCCAAGCATGAACACAGAATTCAGAGATCCCGTCAATCAGAAGTAAATCCCAATGATGAACTAGCATATCAAAGACCAAACGCCATGTAATAACCCATTCCAAATGCTGCACATGTAATAAAATCAATAGACTATTAGCTGAGCCGTAGCCACACACTGAAGTAACAAAATTAACAGATCACAATTTTCAAGTCAGGTCTGAAGTAAGCAAAACAAGGACTATGATTTACACACTGCCAGTAATGATCCAGGACCCTCTTCCTCCACAATGTGTTGGCCTGGCTTAAAATCATCAAGAGGTTGAAATTCAACAGTTATTTCTTTCAGTGTGGAATATTCTGGACAGCTCTAAAATGCTGCATTGCTGGGGAAAAACAAACAAACAAACACATTGCTGGGCAGTGGTTTTTGCCTTGTTAACTTGAACTTATTAGGATGACTAAAATTTATTCCAGATGTAGTGGTGGTAACATATTACAGTAATGTTAGTTTATCAGCATACATAATATACAGGTAAGATGGAGTGGGGGATGGCTGGTTAGCTCAATGTGGTTTGGAGCACAACTGCCCAAAATTGCAGCATCCAGGGCTTCTTCCCATCTGAGCAACAACACATAAATGGCCAGCTCCAGTAGGAGCCTGGCACTTGAAAAGATACCACCCACTATGCCAGCTGTAGATGTGCTGCTTGTTCTTTAGTTTATGACAGGTACATCTGGATAGGGATTGATAGTTTTTTTCTTTTTACATTTATATTCTGGTCTGAAACAGCTGGGAAACTTATTATCACCATAGTCATCAACCAAAGCAAAGTCCTTGCACTGCCTTATTGCTTATTTTTTCAGGACGGCCCTTTTGAGCTGCGCATCAAATAAATACAATCAGAGGCTGGATTCAGTCTTGCTTTCCTTGGTTTCTATGGCTCCATGCCATCAAGTGGACCATGAATAAATATCAATACATCTTTATTTTATTTATAAAAGTTAATTCATTCTGGAAACAGACAGGTCTCAATTACTGACAGAAAGTGGGTGGTAAACATCAAGAGTGAAAGACCAAAGACTTTAACTGATATTCCAGATGACTACATCGTTCAAAGAAGAGGGATGTACATATTGGGTAAAAATGATTCTATCAGTAGAATCCATAAAAGCATGTAGAAGAAGCAAAGATGATTTTTGAGTGGGTATAAGATGGCTGAATATTTGCATATTGGAAACCCATATGACTGACTGATTTCTGATCAATTCACTGTACTGATTTAGGCTCTAATTCCATACTCATTTCTAGAGCTAGGTGGATATGGCATACAATATTTGTCTGTGAATTCACTTTCTTTAGGTCTTCAACTTTTCTGTGTTAATTGTCTGTGTATATTCGTGAATGAGATTGCTGGATGTAATGTTTGTTGAAATACTGATTTTTAAGCAAACTTTGCAGAATATGAACAGAAAGCAAATTTAGAATATGTAATGATGAGTATTTGCTTCAGAAACCTGATTCTAATAATTATGCTCATCCAATCAGGGAAGAGATACATACCATGTGACAAACTGGCATTGGTCTAATAAACACTGCTTGAATTTCAAATGTCAAATAATTCAGTAAACTGCTTACAAACAAGCTGCAAACTAAGAATTATCCGGAAAATGATTGGCAAATAATTTTGAAGCTTTCAAAAATTAAAGAAGTCACAACGTTTGTCAACAATTCACAAACAGAAAAAGAGTATAAACTTGTTGAATAAATTATTTGTCAAAAATGATTTGCCCAGCTCTATACCTTCCACAAGCAAAACTATTGTTTTCTTTACTGAGAGTTTTGATTGCATGTGGATTCCAGGATTGGGAGCTTTGATTCTATCGGGGTATTTTAAACCCTATATATCTGAGTACCTCAAGGCTGGAAAGACAGATTGAGAAGTCAAAACCCCTTCTTAGTTATATGTAACACAAGAAGCTGGACTTGTGGTCAATCAAGATAGCTTCATTGCACCAGAAAAGAAGCTGTAGAACTCAGCACAGAGAAACTGTGTCTTCCACTCTGGCATGGCTGCATAACCAGAGACATAATCTTGCCCACTCTATCTTCATTTTCCTATTGGTAAAATGGAGCTAAATTATATCTAGCCTGTCTTAGTGGTATTGTGAAACTAAATTAATTATGGATTGTAAAAGACATCAAGATCTTCAGATGGATGACCTTAGAGGAGTGCAAATACCATTGGTAGATATAGACATATTATTTGTATCATGAACTTTTCTGTTTAACAATATTCATAATCTAGAGAGAAAATGTGTGGGTGTTCTATGATTAAGTGCTGTTTAAATTAGTCTACAGTTTAAAATGGATTTTAAAACAAAACTCATAAATGTTTACTTCCATTTCACATGCATTCAATGGAACATGTTGTTAATACCAACCAATTAAAAATAAGAAACTACAGTTCATAAATTCTGTTTGTTTTTGCACAAAGAGGATAGTAGGGACAAACACAGGGAATAACACACTGATAGACTGCAGTGCAATCCAGCTAGGTGCAAAGTATTTCATGTATTGTGGATTGCTGTGCAGGATATTCTTGGCAGTCAGTGGTTTAAACTTGACATTAGCCCATCTTCAAAACAGACATTAGGGAACAAAGAGGTCCCAATGTTCTGCTGGTGAAAACACAGTATTGGATTAGTGTGACAATATACACCTCTGTATTCTCATCCTACACACTATTGTAATCATCTTTGTACAAAATATGCCATGAGGTATCATTTGAAAACTAATGACTCACTGGTCAATTATATCATGGTGAAATGTATATAGCAACATTATATGTAAAGCTGTGAATTTCCCATGAATGATGTTGGTAGCACATTTTGAAACCCACATAGCCCTGAGTAGGCAGGACTGGTCAAGCAGGTCTATCTTAAACAACGTTTATCTCCATTTATATATAAGTAGTAAACAAGGTCCTTGAGACAACAAGAGGGAGACAAGACACTTCAGAGCCTATAGCTAAATCTATTTCAGTGTGTCATGAAAATGTTCAGCTATGTACTTACCTTTGTGATTCCTCATCATCCTATGCTATGATTTTTGCATGATCAATTAATGAAAGTATACACAGAGGAGAAGAAAGACAATGGAGGCACCTTCACCCCCAGACTAAACGACACCTTCTTTACTGATTGAATAAACTTTGCTGTGAAAGGTAAGCCTTAGGAGAACCCGTTTCAAAGGGAGTCTGGATTTAAAATGTGAAGGGAAGCCCTATTCATCCCTTTCTCTTTCTCCTAACCAAAAACAAACAAACAAACAAACAAACAACAACAACAACAACAAAACCCCACAACAAAAACCTCAGCCTTTGGACTTGAGGAGCAGATCCTGGCCTGAGAATTTGGTCAGCCGTGTTACTGAGAACATGTGGTAAGGGATTTCACTTTGAACCAAGTTTGGTTTGTTAAGTTTTCATACTAAGAAGAGTTTAATCTTTATTTCTCTTGTAACCATTTCTGACTTTGTCTTATACTTGTATTCACTTAAAATCTCTCTCTTTGTAGTTAAATAAACTTACTTTATTCTTTAATTAAAGCTAATCCAGTGCTGCGGTTGAAATGGGCTGCATGGAAAATCCATTTAAAGTGGCAAACTGTTGGATATTGTTTCCTTATAGGTCAACAGACTTAAAATACCTAAACTGTCCAGGAGAGCGCTGGACAGTGAAGTACACATAATTTTTGGGGAAAAGTTATGACTGGGAGTATATTGGGGTCACCCTGCAAATAGTAACCAATGGTGCTGGAAGTCAAGGTGTGGCTGATGTGTTACTGACAGGATGATGGGGTTAGAGCTGCTGGACCAGGCTTTGGCTATACACAGATATGCAGGGTGTGACCTGCATGCTGGGAGTGTGTTTGTGAGTATCCCAGGTGGGAGCTATAGCGGCAAAGCTTATGAAGCATCCAAGGTGCTGGGCAGAGGTGAAACAATCACTCACAGGTCTGGATTTCACCCTGCAATATCATAGTTAGATGCTCAACTGGCATAAATAAATTCAGTTACATTGATTCCAGTGAAGTTAGGCTGATTTACATCAGCTGCGGAACTGGTTTAATATCTAATAAGAGCCATCAAATGTCTCCAAATGTGTTTTCTTCCTCTTTAATTACATATAAAAAAGTCAAGAGCAGACAATATCAATTTAGTACAGTCAGAATTTATGACAATAACTTGCAAGATAGTTTCTGTAGGCTATAATAAAGAATCGTGTTTTACTGTAAATTATAATGATTTTAAGCTTGAGCGCTCTTATTAAACTCCTCTTTTCAGACTGGAAAGCATTTGCAAATATCCAGTACAAATCACATATAATTATCTGACCTATGAGGAAAGTTGAAAAAACTGGGCATGTTTAGTCTCGTGAAGAGAAGACTGATGGGGACCTGGTAATGGTCTTCAAATAAGTTAAGAGCTGTTATAGAGGGGATGTTGGTCAATTGTTCTCCATGTCCACTGAAAGTAGGACAAGAAGTAATGGGCTTAATCTGCAGCAAGGAAAATTTAGATTAGATATTAGGAAGAAAATTCTAACTATAATGGTAGGTAAACTCTGGGATAGGCTTCCAAAGAAGATTGTGGAATCCGCATCACATTTTAAGAACGGGTTGGACAGACACCTGCCAGCAATGGTCTAGGTATACTTGGTCCAGCCTCTGTACAATGGTCAAGGTCCCTTCCAGCCCTACATTTCTATTATTCTATTTTTAATGTTAAAGCTGTGGTTATTTTTATTTTCAAATGTGCTGTTATAGTAGTCCTTTTTGATTCTTAGACAGGATAAATTCCACCATCCAGATAAGACAATGGCAAAAATGACCTTGTTTGCTTTATGCCCTTTGTATTAATATGACCAGCCAAACTCCTGCTGGCTGAATACCTTTGGGGTGAAATCCTGGCCACTGAAATCAATGGGAATTTTGCTATGAATTTCAATGGAGCCAGAATATTAGCCCGGTCTTTATTGCTTGACAATTTGGTAAGAGCCTACTTCAGTTGATACTAGCTACTGGGCCTGAACAAGGGACTCAAAAGCAGCTGCCCTGCCACTTAGATTGCAAGAGAATCTCCATCAGCTGTAAACACTAGTGTATAGGGAAAACTTCAGAAAGGAGCACTGATAATTCAACAGTAGTAGGCTACTAACTGGATCTGCTTGAATAATATCAGCAAGTTATTTGTGAATATTTTGTTGAATAAAAGCAGTATGTTGGGCTCACAGTCGTTTATGGTGTCATATTATTTGTTGTCTGCAAGGATTGGGATGGACACAAAGTATTCATCAACATGTTAGTTATTTCCAAAAGTTTAGCATCATGATTGAAATAATACAGACCAACGTGTGCATTATTCACTATGTATGATTAATGATTAGTTATTTATCTGTGTAAAAGATTTCAATCATTCAGTCAGAGAGTGACACCAAGTGATTAGGTAACCAGTCACGTAGTGAATGGTCAAAGTGAACAGTTCATCATTTGTCCATGCCAATTATTGGATGAATACTTATGAATAACAAATATATCGGCAGAAACATCAGCAGTTAGCAAATGTTTCATGAGAAGAAAAAATTCACAATGAATTATTCAACCAGCTCTGTTACTAGTCTCGTCACTTTTGCTGCTTCTGCTGTTTTTCTCCACAGAGAATGAGGCACTGTTAATAAGTCTCTAACCTTTTTAATTTTTTAATTTATCTTTGTGGGGGAGGAAAAAGGTGGTTTAACTGGAATACTCTCAGTTGAACAGATGAACATAATAGTTTTGCCCCTATAGCAGTTACCATCAAAGGATAACAATGTGATTTAAAACAAATTATTAGTGTTGTAACACAATGTCCCTGTGATATAGTTAAATATCATTAACCTAATTTTATGCATGAGGAAACTGAAGCACTTGGAGGTTAAATGCTTGTCCAAGGTCACACAATATGTATCAGAATTGGGAAAGTATTTGATCTCCAAATCCCAGTCCGATGCCATAATCACAATCACAATCCTTATTTCCAGCACAATAACATGTGTTGCTACCCTGAACTGTCTTTTGTTGCACTGGAGATGAGGCAGCAGACATAGCCTTAGTACTTCATTAGTTTCTTTGGATTTTATCTCTCTGTTCTGAACTGTAATCACAGTAGTTGCACTGACCTGCTGGTTCATGGCAAAGAGCAGAGTGCATGGAACGGAACAGATTCAAAAATAAGGTCATTGTGGTCTTCTCACCATTCCATGCTGGATTGTGGGCACAGGCTACAACTAATATTTCACAAGTGCTGTCACTTTGCAGTAAAGTCCCTTTTCCTCCTTTGCTGATCTAGGACCACATCATTTTGCCACCGCTACCTCATAAAAGGTATGCTGCATGCACAATAATGAGCTACCCTGCTTTTCTCCACATGGACTGACTCTGTGTTGCTCTCTTAGTGATGTCTGCATAACCTGTAATCAAGGTAAAATCAACATGGATTTATAGAAAATAGATCTTGTCAAACTAACTTGATTTTTTTGGTGAGATTACAAGGTCCATTAATAAAGGTAATAGTAGTGATATAATGTACTTAAACATTTGGAAGGCATTTGACTTGGTATCATATGACATTCTGATTAAGAAACTAGAACAATAAAAAATGGTCTCAAATATTGCCTCAAAATATAATGGTAAACAGAGAATTGTCATCCAAACGGGTATGCTTCTAGTGGAATCCCATATCGGGATTTGTTCTTGGTTATATGCTAATTGATATTTTTATCAATTATCTGGAATAAAACATAAAATCATTACTGATAAAGCTTGCATATGATGCAAAATCTGGGGGAAGCAGTAAATAATGAAGAGGACAGATCACTGATACAGAGCGATCTGGATTGCTTGGGAAACAGGACACAAGCAAAAGTTATCACAGGTTTCAGAGTAGCAGCCGTGTTAGTCTGTATTCGCAAAAAGAAAAGGAGTACTTGTGGCACCTTAGAGACTAACAAATTTATTAGAGCATAAGCTTTCGTGAGCTACAGAAGTGAGCTGTAGCTCACGAAAGCTTATGCTCTAATAAATTTGTTAGTCTCTAAGGTGCCACAAGCAAAGGTTATGTTTTCTAATACAACTAAATGTAAGATCATACATCCAGGAACAAAGAATGTAGGCAACACCTGCAGGATGGGGGACTCTATCCTACGAAGCAGGAACTCTGCAAAAGACTTTGGGGTTATGGTGAACAATCAGCTGAACATGAGCACCCAGTGCCACACTGTCACCCAAAGGGCTAATATGAACTTTGGAGGTATAAATAGGAAATATCATGTAGGACTAGGAAGGTTAGACCCCCTATTATATGGGTCAAGAGACTGGAGAGCTGTACCTATGGATGGAAGCTTGGCACAACCTGTAAGAAAATCAAGTTTGCCCACAAAGAGTTGTCCAACTGATCTAGGAAGATAGATGATCCTTGTTGGTCATTCAACACTCCAAAGAATCAAAAGAACATTCTGTAAGGGACAGATGGACAACAAGATGGTGAACTGTCTTTCCAGAGCTAAGACATGAGACATCACTCTAAGACTGGATAGACTTCTGAAGTCGATGGGCAAGCATGCTTTGGTGATAGTTCAATATTAGCATTAATGACACTGAGGCACAGGATATCTCACAGATAATAGGGAACTTCAAAGAATGCATAAGTGTGCTGAAGAAGAAGAAGAAGATTGTCCAAGAGATCTAAGATCTCTAAGATCATTCCTATCCCAAAACGGAAAGACGACAGAAAATTTGGTAAGTACACTGCTTACTAGGTAAGTGGTATAGGACGTAGCGTTTTGGCTTTTTGGAACATTGGTCCATCTTCTGTGGGAAACTGGGGCTGTATAGTTTGGATGGCCTAAGCCTCAGTAGAAAGGGAACCAATCTTTTTGGGTACAGGCTAGCTAAAGTAGTCAGGAGGGTTTTAAACTAATAACAGGGTAAAAACAGGGAAGACTGGAGCACTCATTTAACACAAAATTGAGAGATTGAGAACAAAATTAATCAGGAAACCAAAGGGGGTAAAGAAAAGAAATTCTTTAATTGCCTATATACAAATACTAGGAGCCTATATAAAAATACTAGGCAACAAACAATAGGAAACGGAATTGCTCATTACTGAGCAAACATTTTATTTAGTTGATATAACTGGCACCTAGTAGGATAATTTGCATGGTTGAAATGTTAAGAATCAATGGTTATAACCTATTTAGGAAGGATTCAGTGGGAAAAAGGGGTGGGGGAGTGGCATTCTATGTCAAAACTGCATTACCTGTTTCCGAGTCACTGGTAACTTGGAAGAAAATGATCTTGATGCTTACAGATCAATGTCCTAACAGATGAAACACAAGATGGAGTATTAGTTGGTGTCTGCTACAGACCACCAAATCACACTCGGGTACAGGATGACCGCTTACTTATACACCTATCTATAAAATGCAGGGGGAAAAAAGCTTCATGATCATGGGTGACTTTAATCAGAAGGATGTATGCTGGAGGTCTTATGCTGCCTATATTAAAACATCCGTGGAATTTCTAAATATTAATATAGATGACAATTTACTAATTCAAAATATGTTACAAGTAACACAGGGGACTTCTGTATTACTCCTAATCTTGGAAGATAAAAAGGAACCATCACAGAACTAAACATTTATGGTGGCTTAGGAAGAAGTGATTACGACTTGATCACATTTGTTGTGAGAAAACAGAAAAAAGTCTAGAGCAGTATATATACACACATATATATACACACAAACTTGATGCCTTAAAAAGCTCAGTTTCATAAAGCTGTAAACAATAATAAGCCAAATCAGCTGGGAGGAAGAATTTAATAAGAAAAATGTGAATGATAATTGGGAATGGTTTAAGAACACTTACTAGATACCCTAAAAGCCACAGTCTCACAATTGGTTAAAAGAATTACTTGATTTAGAGGGGGAAGTGAAGGCAGCTATAATATAAAGAAAAGGAGGACTTGTGGAACTTTAGAGAATAACAAATTTATTTGAGCATAAGCTTTCGTGAGCTTCCAGTGAAGTGAGCTGTAGCTCACGAAAGCTTATGCTCAAATAAATTTGTTAGTCTCTAAAGTGCCACAAGTCCTCCTTTTCTTTTTGCGAATACAGACTAACAGGGCTGCTACTCTGAAACCAGCTATAATATACTATCAGATATAAAACAATTATCATAATGAAGCTAGGAGCACAGGACCCAAGGAAAAAAAAATCTATAGCCAGCAGAGTTAAGGACTGTAAGGTGGATTTTAAAAAGTATATTAGGAACAAAATGAATACCAACAATTTTATTTGTCTATTATTAGATGAAAATTGTAGAATTACCAGTAATAATTCAGAAATGGCAGAAGTGTTCAATACGTATTTTTGTTCTGTATTTGGGAAAAAACAAATGATGTAGTTATCTCATGTTTTGAGGATAACACTCTTTCCATTCCACTAATAGTCATATTAAAATCAGTAGGTATAGTTCACTTGAATACAAGAGTTTTAAAAGACCTGGCTGATTAACTCACTGGACTGTTAAGGTTGATTTTGAATAAGTCTTGGAACCCCGAGGAAATTTCAGTAGATTGGAAGAAGGCTAACATTATGCTAATATTTAAAAAGGGTAAAGGAGATGAGCCAGGTAATCATAGGTAATCATGTCAATCTGAGATCAATCCTGGGCACATTATTGTTTTACTGTTTATTGGCCCATATCAGCCTCTACATAAAACAATTAAAGTAGGGTAATCTAATCTGTGTCAAGTAATCCATTCTTACAGGAGCGGGGAACCTGTTCAGGAAGTAGTGATTCTGAAAAAGATTTTGCGGTCATGGTGGATAATCAGCTGAACATGAACTCCTATTGTGACAGAGCAAATGCATATAGAGGGGACTCTCAAGTAATATAGAGGTTATTTTGTCTCTTAATTTAGCACTGGTCTGACAACTGCTGGAATATTGTGTCTAGTTTTGATGTCCACAATTTAAGAAAGATGCTGAAAAACTGGAGATGGTTCAGAGAAGAACCGCAAGAATGCTTAAAGGATTAGAAAACATGCCTTACACAGCAGTGGTTTTCAAACTTTTTTTCTGGTGACACAGTTGAAGAAAATTGTTGATGCCCATGACCCAACGGAGCTGGGGATGAGGGGTGTGGGAGGGGCTCAGGGCAGAGAGCTGGGGAGCGGGGGTGAGGGCTGCAGGGTAGGGCTCAGAAAGAGGGGTTGAGAGTGTGAGAGGGGGCTCTGGACTGCAGCAGGGGATTTGAGTGCGGGAGGGGATAAGGGCTCTGGGCTGTGGGTGCAGGCTCTGAGGTGAGGCTGGGGATGAAGGGTTCAGAGTGCAGGAGGGTGCTCCAGGTTTGGGGGGGTTCAGGACTGGGGTAGGGGATTGGGGTGCAGGCTTACCTCAGGTGGTTCCTGGTCAGCAGTGCAGCAGGGGTGCTAAGACAGGCTTCCTGCCTTTCCTGGTACCACAGTCCACGCTGCGCCCCAGAAGCAGCCAGCAGCAGGTCTGGCTTCTAGGCAGAGGTGTACAAGTGGCTCCGTGCAGCTCTCTCCTGCAGGCACCGCCCCACCAGCCAGTGCTCAGGGTAGGGACAGTGTGCAGAGCCCTCTGGGCCCCTTGCCTAGGAGCCGGACCTGCTGCTGGCCACTTCCGGGGCACAGCGTGGTGTTGGAACAGGGAGTGACTAGTCTGCCTTAGCCAGGAGGCACCACCGATGGGACTTTTAATGGCCCAGTCAGTGGTGCTGACCAGAGCCGTCGCGACCCAGTGCCTTACATTCTGCGACCCAGTACTGGGTTGCGACCCACAGTTTGAAAACCACTGCCTTACAGTGATAGATTCAGGGAGCTCATTATTTAGCTTAACAAAACCAAGGTTCAGGGATGACTTCATTACAGTCTATAAGCACCTATATGAAAAACAAATATTTGATAATTGGCTTTTCAGTCGAACAGAGAAATGTATAATACAATCCAATGGCTGGAAGTTGAAGCTAGGCAAATTCAGTCTGGAAAAAAAGACATGCATTTTTAAATGTATGAGGTTAATTAACCATGAGAACAATTTACCAAGGTAGATTCTCTATCACTGGCAATTTTAAAAATCAAGATTGGATGTTTTTCTAAAAAATATGGTCTAGGAATTATTTGGGTGAAGTTATGTGGCTTAAGTTACACAGATGATCAGACTAGATGATCACAGTGGTCCCTTCTAGCTTTGGAATCTCAAGCTATGAATTTAGAAGAACCTGATCCCACCTAATCAGTCCAGAACTGCAGTAGGGTCTGTCTGTGCTCACATGGGGCTGCTCTTTTTCTCTGCTCCCAATTTGAATGCTTTTGTGTGCAGGCTGCTGCGAATGCCACACCTGACCCTTTCCATTTTGTACTCAAGCGCTCTCATTCAATGCAGTGGGATTGAGTGATATTTGTCTAGTTGTTAAATGTGAAATTATGAGCTCCAATCCAATTAAGTTTAGAATGTGTCCAATTAAGTTTAGAAGGAAAGGAAATAAAGATGAAATGTGATTAATCTCATTTTTAGCTTTCTGATTTCATTCAGTATGGCATTTTATTTCATTTTTGAATCTTTTCACATTTTTAATAGGGCTTTTCTCATCAGACTATGGTCCTTTTCTCTGGAGGAACCAGTGGAACAGGACCAATCCTTCTACAAGCTCCATGAGTCTTCTTTGTTTTGTCTCCATGAAGGGGCCTAATCCTCATCACCTGTAATGCAAGAGAGAAAAACTAATTAGGGATGCTTTGTAGCTGGGATATGATTAATTGAATGCCTTCTAGCCGGCAAAGACAGAGCTAGATAGTATAAGGAGCTGAGATAGAGCCCAGTTCAGGAGGAAACTCGAAGGTCTTAAAATAATAAAAGTTTCCTTGCAACTTCTATCAAGAATACAAAGGAATGGGGCCAAGTAAAAAAAAATTCTTCTGCAATTATTTAATATACCAGAAAAGATGTGAGATTCTAAACCATGAAAGATTATGCATGGTGGTGGTAGACTTTGGAAGTGAGTCTATTACTCTACAAAACCCAAGAAGAGGAAAAATTATTAATAGTAGTTCAGGAGGAGAGCCAGGAGAGAGTAGCTAAGGAGAGTTTTCTCTCCCTGATAAAGGATCTGGAGGAAGATCTGACAAGTTGGGTCTGGCTGAGCCAGGATAGAGTGACAGGAGTAGGGTTATCTCCTGTGGTGCAGATCATAGAGTGGTGGAGAGCCCTGTGCTAATAAGGTCTATGAAAACTAGGGAATGAGATAGAAGCCCATGAGGGGTGGAAAGTAAGGTTAAAGCATACTTAAGACTCACTGCAGGGAGTGGCCAGCACCCTGACAAAGGGGGAAGGATCGGAGTCAAGCCAGGAGAAGCAAAGGACTTACTGTTTAGAGGTGAGCACAGGAGGGGTGAAAGACCTTGTTGGTGTGAAGCTGAGCCCAGGAGAGGCAAAGGACCTTTTTAGGACTAAACCCTGATAGGGTCTCAACTGTGCATGACTTAGCCAGAGGGCTGAAGCACAGAAGACCCAGTAAGGCAGTCAAGAGAAGGAACTGGCTCGAACTGACCATTGTAGCTGAAGAAGTGGCCAACAGAATGAGTGAAAGGCAAAGTCCACTGCAATGGAACATCTGGGCACAAGGGTACAACCTAGATGTAAGGACTGGTGTTTACAGTACTTTCAGGAAATGTGTTCACTCCTCAAAACTGAGGAGGGCCTCTCAGACTGATCCATGGAGGACCGGGTCAGTTCATCCTGGAAACCTTCTCCCATGGCACATGGCAGAAGCTATACATCCATGTAGTCTCCATAAGTGGCTGCCTCTGAAACACACCTCAGGGAGCAGGAGGAGAACTTCAATGTGTAGGAAATACAGTATGTCATAGATAAAAAATCATAACTTAATAGTTACCTATTTGCATTTCAGACTTTATGGGACAGACGTTGAACTCAGTTTCTGTAGAATAAGATTGAAGGAGTTACACCAAATTTACACCAAAGTAACTGAGATCTGAATCTAGCCCCTTGAGTCAATGTAAAATGGAGAACCAGAGAAATCATGTCATTCAGAATGGTGTCTTGCAGGGGAAGAAAAATGATGGCATCAGAATTTTTAGACACAATCGACTTGAACTATTTTGTTTTGGCTTTTTGAAATAGAGCATGATAAGTGCATTCATGGGAACTGGCTGAGATTGGGCAGCCAGTTCACAGGTGGGAGAAACATCTGACTGAATCCCTTTTAGCAGGAAAGCTGCCAGTCCATGCACCTAGTTTTTCGTAGGAGTTGCTTGCATATGTCAAAATTGTTGTAGAGAGATGATGAGCAAAAATAAACATTGCAAGGAACAAGTCACACTGAAATTTCAGCTAAAAGAGTATCCTGAACGAGGCAAAGCTGGGATTGGTAAGTGGCATGCTACAACCTTCTGTTAGGCTAAATGTTTAAAACAGAAAAATGAGGATTTTTTTGCATTGTTGCTATTATATTATTTGTTTTGCAGTAGCACCTAAGAACCCCAGTCAAGGATCGGGGCCCTTGTGTTCGGGGCTGTACAAACACACAACAAAAGACAGTCCTTCACCCGAAGAGCTGACAGTCTAAATAATATTAAAGAGCTGCTGATGCCTTCCAGTTTCTAGGCCAAGTTCAGAGGTGACGTAAGTTACATATCAGTAAGTTAGTAGGAATGAATAGTAGCTGCTGTAACATTAATGCTGAGGGTTCAAAAGGCTAAAGTATAACAGAAGAACCATCTAAAAGGAGAATGTAAGGTGTGCAGTGTTGTGAAGCTGCTTTGCCATACACCCTCCTGCTGTTTTTCTTGCTACAATCCAGGCTTCTGCCCCTGTCCCCACTGATCTCACTTAAAAGCAGGAGTAACTCCACAGAAGTCAAAGGAATGATACACATTAAAACCAGTCTGAGTGAAAAGAGAATCAGGTGCTTTGGGACTGATTTATCAATGTCCCAGGATTACTTTCCTTACATAAAAAAGCTGTAACTGTCCCCCAATAAATTCTCCTAACATAAGGGAAGGCCCTGACAGGCATTGTGTGGCCAGCGTAGTTGGCTTTTTGCCACCCACATAGGAATCCCAGGTACAGGGAACATGGCAGGACTGTTTTTGGTCATTGTGGTATTATTGGGTCATTTCTGTGTTCCAGCTATTCCTAACTGCTAAAATGGTGCAGTGGGGCTGTTGACAGCCAGACCTAGCTTTTGCCTCTAATCCTGTGCTCAGCTTTGGGCAAAGAGTGAATCCAACCCTGTGGCTATAAAGTACACCAGCATACACTAATTCACCAGTCTGTAAATCAGACTTCTCAGTGTTCTGGATCATGCAATTTGTATAAGAGCTGACTCCGCCTCCCTGTGCTGTTGCCCCACATATTAAGGCAGGGTGTTTTTCACTACATGGGGCAGCAGCTGTCTGGGAGATTGAGGAAAGGAGGAGACCCTTCTCCATCAGCTCTGGGTTCCCTGCTCTCTTCTGCACTGCCTCTCCAAGGAGGAGAGAGAACCATCACAGGGAGGGAGTCCAGGGACTGACAGGATTTTGAGGCGGGAAGGGGGTGAGGAGAGAAGGAGCAGATGCATACAATGGAGACTTCTCAGAGAGACCATGTAGACAACAGAGACTGTTTGACCAATGAGTAATGACTAACCCATCTCACAGTAAAGATCTTTTCAACAAACTGGAAGAAACTATAAAAGAAAGGAAGTAACATCACTTGGCCTCACTTCCCCCACAACTCAACACCTGGAAACATGTCTGGAGGACAAAGACTTTGAATTGGGGGAAGGAGGTCTGAGACAATAACAGGCTGGAACCTGTACCATCTGTCAGGGTGAGACACTCTTGATTCAAATCCTGTTTAGTTTGTAGAACTCAGACTATGAATTTATTTTTGTTTCTTAAGTAACCAACTCTGATTTCCAAGCCTGCTACTTATAATCAATTAAAATCTACATTTCTATAGTCAATAAATCTGTTTTATGATTTACTTAAAAGTGTGTTTTTGTTGAAGTGTTTGGGAAATCTCAGCTCAGTTTACAAAGGCTAGTGTGTAATCTTTTCAGATCGAGGGAGGGGCAGACAGTGTAATGAATTTATACTGGCCAGGCTTCTGACTATGCAAGAAAGTGCAGTTCTGGGATACAAGACTGGGGAGCTGGGGGTGGGGGGGGGTTGGCTGGATCCTCTCTATTGTTGGTTCATGAGTGGCTGCAAAGGCATTCATGTAACTCAGTTGCATATGTCCCTGCCTGTAGATGTCTGTGTAAGTGCAATACCTGCCAGAGGTTTTGACCCTACTGGGTCAAAATCTAGATCTCCCAGTCAATGCTTTTGCCAATGCAGAATCATTCCCTACTGCACACATTCTAGTGTTTTCTCTAATCTCGTTTTAAAAGTTCCTAAGGATGGGGTTCCACTGCCAAATATATTTCACTATCAGAAAACATTCCCTGTTGTTTAGCAATTTTTAATTCTTAGTTTCTTTAAGCACTTCTATGCAAAAAGAGTTACAAGTTCAAGAACAAAATCACAACATCTATTTATCTTCATACTGCTCCCCAGTTGAGATCAGGAAATTATTTCCCTCAACATTATAAGGGTGGTCTTTCACCTACACATAATATCTAGATCCCTTCTAGAGTCAGGATTAGCACAAAATTGGGACATTGGAGGCCACCGTTAAGGTCAAAGAAATGACCATATCAGACGCAGACTAAAGTATTTCTAAAAATGTTGGGCTTGTGACTTTTTGAGATTCTTCATGACATTGTTGCCCCTTTGGCCTATGTGGTTGGCCCAATATTTGGAGCCTTGCAGGGTTTTTTCCACTAGGAGGAGAAATCAGGGATGCAAGTCAGGAAAATCCTCGGTAAAGTCTTGATTAATTACAAATATGTATTCAAATCCTGTTTCCCTGAACACAGAAGAAACAAACAACTCTGGACAGAAATCACCAAATCTGCAACTCCAACAAGCTCTGGGCCCAATAAAGCTTTGTTTCCGTGCTTCCTCTCTGGATCACACTCACAACTCCTCTGTAGGCTTTCTCCCTCCACACACACAAGCTGCAACCCATTTTTCTATCCCCCCTGCATTTGTGACCAGGGAACCCGCTCAGTCCATACAGTCTTGTCCTGACCTGCCATGAGACCTAGTGTCTTGGGCAGTAATTTCCATTTTTTGCAGCCACCTTTATGACATGCGGGGGGCTTAATTGCACCTTCTGGAAAGAGTGCTTGGCACAACTATTGCCTTTAATGAGAACTATGATGGATTGTGAATCTAAAATTGAAACCCCTTGTTGGCAGCCATTCCCTACTTTCAACATAACCTTATATAAAAAGCACCTGAAAGGAGTTTCTGCAAAGGTTTTTCTTTCTTTCTTGGTTTTATCATTGGAATACCAGGAATGCCAGTGCTGATATTTCCTGGTTTTGCTAGAAGACTTGTTTTGGGATACCAGAGAATATATATTATAAACTTTCACACCCAAATTGAAGTATGAGGTTGTTGACAAGCACATCAATTTGTCAAAGAGTTAATTAGTTATTTAAATTAATAGCTATTAACAAAAACCAAATTAAAATATAGAGATTTAAATTGTATGACTAAAAACTTGTTTTCCCTTTCAACTGCTCAGTTTTCACTCTTTTGATACTTGTAATAGTATCATTTTACTATTACTCGAGCCATCATAGAGCCTTCCAGATAGGACAGGAAGTGAACATGTAACGTAAGAAAGAAGAAAAACACCCCATTTATTTCTAAATACCATGTAAACATGGCTTTGGGTTATTTAATGCAGATATTGTGTGTGCTTTGATAACATAAGTGGAAATAGCTTTAAATAAACTTTGAAGGGTACCCTTTGACTAGTCTGTGCTAACAAGGGGATTTGTTTTAGCATCAGCAGCAGCTCTAGCTTTTCTGTAAAATAGTCTCTTTATTACTTTATTGAGATCCAAATGGATTTCATGTGGAAATACCTTATAATGTTGCTTTTGCTGCTATTCAAATGATGGTGAGTTGTTAGATTTGAATCAAATTACTTCTTAAAAAGTAAGCTGTGCCTTTCATTAATAAGTAAATAATTACCCTGAAGAACTTTGCAGGTACACAGTGCCCTAGATTAGTGATATCACACTGTCATCAACTGCCAAGAAATGAATTCTGAGTTTATAGTCAGCTTGTTTTCATTAGCAATCAAGCTTTCTTTATGTTCTTATATTAAATCCAAATACACATGCTTAATGATTATTGGCGAATTTGCCCTGAAAGCTTTGCTTCACACACACTCCAAAAGGGGCATGTACAGAATGAAAATACATGAGGCAGCACAGTCCTCTTTCATTTAAAAGACAGCAACCTGATGTTGAGATTGATCTTCAACCCATCCTCTCATTAACAGTCCCCACAATTTTGTGAGAGAAAATAAATGCCACATCTCTGGTGATACACAAACACTTGCATAACCACACAAAAGTATCCATTTTTGTTTATATACACCAAAGCAAGGTGTGTGTGTATGTTAGTTGGGGAGGACACCAGAATCAGGATGTGTGGCCTGTCTATTGCCACACCATAGTCCAAGAAGCCCATTGCATCTAACACATCAATTATTTGCTGCAGATTGCTCAGAATCACATTTCTGTGAAGCAGGTCATACTTAATGACCTTGCACACCTGGATGATGACAGCTTCCACTGGAGACTTCCCAACACCAAAAAGATTGCCACTGACTGATAGCAATCTGGTTTGGCAAGTTGTCACAGCATGTTCGCCAGCTGTTTCTTCACTGTCTCGGTGTGGTGTCTCTGCACTGGGGGCTGGGATGAGCTCAGGACACAGCCTCAGGAATGTGGTCTCCCATAGCCAAATGTTTTGCAGCTACTGTTGGTCATCCTAAATTTGTATCACAATCTGATTGCACCACTTGTTGCTTGTTTCATTGGCCCAGAAATGCCATTCCACTATATAGAGCTGGTCAGTGAATGTCATCAGCACCTGGCAATTTTCATTCCTTGCCACCATCCCACTCTTCCTCAGTTTTCTCATTTTCATTGCTGCATGCCCAGAAACTATTAGAGTTGCTGAAGTTCTGCAAATACAGAAGGTCAGGTGCATTGTCTGTAGAACAGATACAAAAATTCTGTGATCTCTTTGGCATCCAGGCTTCTACCAATGAGAGATGGTTTTAAAAGATTGAAAACGAGTGTGAGAAACCATGGGAGTTAAACTCCCACAATTCCCTGAGAGGAGTGCTGGATCCTGCAATGGACTTCCAAAATATCCCCAAAAGCAATGAGGTATAGTTGGATGCCAACCCTCAGCCTACCTATGTGCCATGTCCTTTTCACTAACAGAATCTCTTGCATCTAGGAGACATGGCAAAGGCAGCCAAGTGCATATATGCTCTAGTGACATTGCAATGCTGGCAGCTGTATGCCACTAAAGTTGCTACTGGTAAAGTTTCTAGTATAAATATGGCTTACTGTGATGGTCTTCAATGTCTAACCATCCAATGAAAAACATGATATGAGGTATGAAATGTACCCCATCAGTCAACAAGCACGATAATACTTTCTATGTCATGCAGGTGCCATAAAGAAATTTGACTGCTATTAAGATTCACAGAGCCCCTGTGGGACAAGGAAGTATTAACACCTTTTAGAGACGGGTGAATTGATGGATGAACTGAGAAACAAATCAGCAGTGATGCTAGGAACAGAGGTTTTGAATTTGCACTCCAGGCTTTTCTTCTAGACACACTGCCTTAGCAGCCTTTAAAATTAACCATCTCTCAAGTGAGCAGACAGCCTCCATCAAATTATCCCAAAGATCAAATTCAAAAGAAATGAATCTGAAAAAGGAAGAGCAATAACAATGAAAGATTAGAGCAAGTAACCCACTGGAACTAGAAACTAAGTAAAAAAAAGGCTTGCTAATTGCAATTAAAAACAGAGAGTGATCTCAGCAGATGCCATGTTAACAGATTTCAAATCATTGCAATTATTTGGTTGCTCATTACACCTGTAAGCATGTTAGATGGCTTGTTGCAGAAATCTGGAAAGCTGTTCTGTGAAAATTCATCACTACATTTAGCTTTTCTGGGACAGGCATCAAGACTATGAAGTTGACACTGCAATTATGGTGAATACTTTTCTGTTAATTATATATAATTTTTCACAACTGAAATATAATTAGCAAACCATCATCACCAGGTGCTGTATTACCTAACCAGTTATAATGAGGCTGCATTTACAGAACTCCACAAAATGACTGGTTCTACAAATGTCTGAATGGATTTCTTTCTTTTGCAGTTTTGGGTTCTTGTTTCCCATTAGAGTAAAGCAGCCTCCATATAGATTCCAAGGCCAGAATGGACCATTGATCATCTACTTTGACCTCCTCCAATCTCAGTAGCCATTGCATCTCAGGAATGTTTGCATGGTCTTTTCAGAGCTGACATTTATTTATTTTTATTTGCTTTTCTAAAGATAATGTAAATATCAGGAAATAAAAGACAACTGTTTGTTGAGGAGACAGTGGGAATAGGAGTCAGTGTCTAGGACTGGGATTCATGAGACCGGAATCAAGGCCTGACTCTGCTAGTGACATGTTATGTGGTTTTCAGTAAGGCACTTTACCTCCCTGGACTCCATTTGCAAAATGGGGATAACGGTACTTACCCGTCTTTTTAAAGTACTTTGAGATCTTTTGATGAAAGGTGGTAAGTATTATTAGTATACTAAATAACCTTATTAGCTATGCTTAATGACTGATGCCCAGAAAATGCCTTCTAACCAGGCTGTATTAGATGTTGGCATCAAGAATGTTTTGTTTTATCAGCTAAAGAGGCATGAATTTTCTCTTCCAAAGTGGGTTACATTCTGATCAATATTACATTGTAAATATTGCTTCATATATCATGGTCCACACTATCCAAGCCATTTTAGAGATATGAGTATCCTCAAATTTCGGTATACTTTATATCTGGAATCTAACTTTGCTGTTTTGGTCCCATCTTTAATGCTTTTATATTGCTTTGGTGAGGCAATAAAAGAACTCACTGCTACTCAAAATAAATATTTCCCATTATAAAAGCACTGATAACAATGAACTCTGTTAGAGATGAACAGTTCCTTGCAAGCTTGTTCTTCTTTTAAATCTATTCCCCCTGTTTATGTACTTCTCACACAGGAAATTGATGCGTGATAAACATTGGTGCATTGATGACCTTCTGTATACAGAGCTATGCTGACAAAAGTTTGTAGTGTAGGCCTGGCTTTAGTCTTAGCTAATCTTCTCCTTCATTATAAGCTAAATTGGATAGCCTTTCTCTTTCAAACAGAACAGAATCTGTTTCTATTCTCCTACCAAGCCAGTCTGGCTCACTCTCTCTTTGTCTTTCAGGGTCATTGGGTTTAAGGAATGCCCCCCCTTCGTCCCTATGCTTGTCTGGGCACAATTGCCAATTTCCTTAATAAAAAGAACAAGGAGTACTTGTGGCACCTGAGAGACTAACAAATCTCCATCCTATCCTGCTAGTGCAGGAGTGGCCAACCTGAGCCTGAGAAGGAGCAAGAATTTACTAATGTACATTGCCAAAGAGCCACAGTAATACATCAGCAGCCCCACATCAGCTCCCCTACCCTGCTCCCAGTCCCTCCCACCACCGGCAGCCCCGCCAATCAGCACCTCTCACTCCTTCCCCACACCTCCCAATCAGCTGTTTTGTGGCGTGCAGGAGGCTCTGGGAGGGAGGGTGGAGGAGCGAGGGCAATGCAGGCTCAGGGGAGGGGGCAGGAAGGGGTGGAGTGGGGGCAGAGCCTGTGGCAGAGCCGAGGGTTGAGCAGTGAGCCCCCCCTGGCACATTGGAAAGTTGGCACGTGCAGCTCCATCCCCAGAGTTGGTGCCTATACAAGGAGCCACATATTAACTTCTGAAGAGCCACATGTGGTTCTGGAGCCACAGGTTACCCACCCCTGACCTAGTGTGTTTTATGGGGCATGCCTGGTTGAGAGGGGTAGTGCTGCAGTCTGGTAATCCTAGGCCTTGGCTAATAGTGGTAAGCCTACTCTAATTTATGCTGAAGGCTGCTTCTGTTCTGTCTCCTTTGGTCATGGGGGCAAATTGTGGCAGAAAGCCTATGCTCTCCCTGACCCCTGCATCAGGTATGCTGAGCAGAGCTTAGAGCAGAGTTTAAACCCATGGAATGCACATTTTAATGACCAGGTGTGCATTATGGTGAATCTGAATTCATATGAATAAAAGTTAAGGAGAAATCTGGTTCCTCAGCCTTGAATCACTGTGTTCGCTCATTCGTCATTTTCCTCTGTGGAGAAAGTGGTAGGTAGTACCAGGAGTGGCTCCAGGCTAATAAATCTACATACAATTACTGAAAGACCTGCCTGGACTCTTATTTATATTCCCTTTGTAGTCCCTGGGCTTGTCTACACAGCTTTGCAGTTTGGACTACAGGTGTGTAAATTGCAGTGTTGCACTAGTGTGCTGAGCTGCAACTCCACCACATGGACCTTACAGGTGCAAACTAAAAAGTACCTAGTTTGCATTAACACAGTCCTGTTTAAAGAGGACTATATTAACATGAACTAGGGGTACCTAGTTTGTGCATGCAGAATCCACTTGGGGGAGTTACAGTGTAGCATGCTAGTGCAGGCTGCAATTCACACCCACATAGACTGAACTGTGGGACCATGTAGACATAGCCTCTGTTAAGGATCTTACTACACACACACTATATTAAAAATGTTCTGTTGAATAACTAAGTTTGTTCTTCTTTGGGGATTTTAGCCAAACAAGTTTGGATCTGGATAAGTACTGAGACCACAAGCTGTTATATCTGCTGCTAGCTACCTAGATTGTGCTATGCTCAAAAGTGTGAGAGTTTGTTTCTGTTAAATATTCAATATGTTTAAATTGAACCATATTAAAACTGT
The DNA here is from genome assembly GCF_009764565.3 of Dermochelys coriacea. Taxonomy (NCBI): domain Eukaryota; kingdom Metazoa; phylum Chordata; order Testudines; family Dermochelyidae; genus Dermochelys; species Dermochelys coriacea. Next base: position 48,408,639 of record NC_050073.1, read on the forward strand.
CCAATGCTGGGAATCTCATGAGAACAATCTCTCTCTTGCATTGCCTAATACTTTTGATCTGTGTTATGAGTTACTGTCATGTTACATCCTTTCAGTTAGTTTAATGGCATGAGAAAAAATTGAGTTTATCTGTCTGCAAAGAGATATTGCTTTCTTGACCCTATGTTATCATTTGTTCCTCAGCATGTGAGAGGCAGTCAGGGAGTTTGACTGGAGGAGCTATATCAACAACAGCAAAGTTAGCTCATTTTATGTAATTAGTTGTGTGTTTAACCATTTTATTTTCATTTTGTTTTACCTCCTGCAAACTAACTATAAGTTCGCTTAGCACCAAAGGGAATTACCAAATGTTCTTTCCAGACACAGTTTAAAAGGGACTTTCTCTTATTAACAACAAGGCTCCCCTAAGGAAATGAACAATCACTTCTCTAAGGATATTTATTACAAGATAATATACTTTTGATAAGAGCAAAATGCCACTGATATTTCCAGCTGTGTTATCCTAACTAGTTGGTATTATGTAGCAACTATTTGAGGCACAATACAGGATGTACTCTCCTTTTTCAACTCATAAATGCATAAAAATAAGACAATTGTTTTAAATTGCACTTTTGTCTCATAAGTGGTTTCTAAAATACATATTCTTAGGAATCCATTCTGAATGCCTGCAAATATGGAGATACTGTATGTTTTACCATCCTCTATTTCCTCTGATCTCAAGCAACTTGTAAGGAACAACTTTGCTTGTTCAGAATAAGCACAGTTCTCTAAAATACCCTTATAAGAGCATCCAGCCTTTCCCATTATAAGAAGCTGGTACAATAAGCACATTTTTAGTATGTGTTGCTCTTAGCATCCTTGCAAAAAGGCATAAAAGTTAGTAAGCATTATGCACATTTAACCATAGATTTTCTGGTATTTCACAACCAGGAAGGGAAGTGATGGGACTTTTCATTCTGCTCCATTTTTTGGTGATATTTCAGGAATAGGTATGAGTTACTTAGATTTCCTTAATGCTTTAGGAGCACTGGTTTTGCAATACAGGACAACACTGCTAGTTTAGGTATTCTAGCTTCCTCCCTTTAGCAGTGGTCAATATCTGATATTTCAGAGGAAGACAAATATTAAAATCTCATAATGTAGAGAGCCACCTATGTAATAACGTACATGGTGATGTGGTAATTAGAAAGAAATATTATGTTACATGTGGTGTTATTAATTATGAGGATAGGATGGAGATTTGATTGCTCAGGAATAATGAAGGAACACCAAAATGTCCATTTCTATGGTCCCTTTTCTGCCCTTCACCATGCTTTAAGTTACAGACTTCCGTGATCTCATTATATATCATAGACTCTCTTTCAAGAATACAAAGGTTCACTGAATGCCAGATTTTACTTTTGTTTGTCAGAAAGCACTTTTCTTCAAAACGTAGACGATTAATCAAATACAAGGGTGACCAGCAGATAATTACATTTCATAATGAAATGCAAGAAAGACAGAGAACAAATAAGCTCTTGGATCAGACTAAGTCTAATATATGTTCACATTCAAATGCACTCTGTTAATTTCTCAACCGTCTTTTATTTTTTCAACAGAGGAATATAAGTATCTTAGTTGCATTAAGATTTAATCAAAACAGAAAAGCTTATAGTTTTATAATGATGATTTTTCTATTGAAAATCATATAACTTTTTACCTTTGGTTTCTTTAGTCCTTGTCAAACATTTTATGTGCTGTTCTGTGGTGCTATTTAGATTTGTTGCTTCCCAATACCTAGTACAAGTTAAATTCGTTTGGAGCATACTGTAACGCTGTGTGCCTTAAAATGTCCTGCTGATATAGCTTCCTGGCCAGCATACAAGCATGCACTGATTGTCTGTGTGATAAGCAGCCCTGGTTCAGCAACTCTGACTCCAGAAGCCTGTTTGTTACAACACAGCAACAATCTGATCTCCACCAGATTTGGTTACTACCAGACAAATGGCCCCAACACACCCCTAGTCCTGAATTTCCCCAAAACTGTCTGCCTCTACTGGAACATTTAGGGAAGTAATAAGGTCTGTTGTGCCTTTAAAGAGACAGAAACACAGCAGTTTGTGGTTTAACTGGAGTTAATAATCACTTCAATTCAAACCCAGAACTGGGTTGGTTTAGATCAAAAGTAAAATGAGTTTATTTACAAAAAGAGTGTGGATTTTAAGTGAGTTCAGTTGTGAGGGATAAAGTCAGAAGTGGTTACAAGCAACTAAAATTGAAAAATGCTTTCTCATGGTTAACCTGAAATCTAGGTTCAAGGTAAGATTCTTACTACACATCCTTCCAGCAAGATGACTGACCACATCTTTGGTCAGGATCTCCCACAAAGTCCAAACTGCTCAGTTCCTTTGTCTTCTTAGGTGAAAGATAACCTGGGCTTTTTTGCCCCTCTCTTTTACAGCCCAGTAAATTTTTGAAATGTATCCTTCTCAAAGTCCAGTGCCCCTGCTGTGAGGAAAGGTGCTATGGAGTCTGATGGAGAAGGTTCCATGCTGGGTTCTTCCCTGCTGGTGCTTTCTACACTGTAAATTGATCTGTCCCTGCAGCCTCCAATATGCCAATGAATAGACACTTGAGTGTGATTGCCAAGCATCTGTAATGGCACCTGAACAGGCATCAGCCTTTCCTTTGTCTGGAAAAGGACTGTTGACCACCCCCGAGACTTCTCTGGTTCAGACACATTTTAGTGCCATATTTCCTCCATATTTGTACAGTCATGTTGGCATTTGCCACATATACACCATAAAAGAATATTAATGATTAGTATGTTTTTGGTTTTCCAATGATACCTTACATTACACCGATTAGGTACAGATTATGGCATAAGTGAATTGGGGTACACTGAACTGGTCAGACCACCCGAAACTTATTACCTGATACCACTGAGCCCTTTGCCCTCTGTCACTGGGATGATCTTAGGGTCACACCAGGGGTACTGAGTATCTCCATTTTTGAGTGTCCAACTCAAGACCCTTCAAAGAGTCTGATTGTTAGAAGCACTTTTTTGAAAAACAGGTTCATTTAATGTGTCTCCTGTTGTCTCACCCAAAATGACTTGTCCTTTTTTGTAACTCTTATAGCCTCTGCCTCCAGTTCTGGTATCTTGGGTCCAATCCTGACACATACTCAACGCCCATTGTAAGAATATGTCTCTGTTTCATATCTCAGAAAATGGTACCTCCAAGATGGCATGGCCCATCTGGTTCTTGGATGTGTGGTAGTAGATTTGGCATGTCACAGCCAATTCCAATAGATATAGTCACATTCAATAAATGTGTTGTGATTGATTTTCAAAAGATTCCTGCCAGTGGAGTCTTCCCAAGAGATGAACTAATCTGCATAGTCACTATATACTCTGACCTCACCAGTTGCCTAGCCAGTGTCACTCATGTTTTGGTGCAGTGATGGATGCTGTGGGAGCCCCTAGGAGACTGGGCTTTGTAGGAGCTTTGCACCTCTGAAACCCCTCTCCCTGTGGACTCTGGCTGACTTCTTCCAGAGTCCATCTTTGTCAGAAACCAAGATACTTGATTATTTTAAGTGCAAGTATTTGAAAGATTAAGAACCAAGGGAGAAGAGGCATTGTCTAGGATGATCCTAGACATAATAATTAGAAGCAATGAAGAAGCTGGGCAGAGTAAATTTAAAGTGGATCAGAAAAACATTTCCTAAGAGTTTTGCTGAGGAAATGGCAGATATTCTGCTCCTCAAACCATTTCAAACTGTATCAGAAAAAGAACTGTAGTATATATGGAAACACTGGACAATTCTTATTGATCCAGGGTGCAGGATATGGACAAGTAATGACTGAGACCAGGTCTATACTACAAACTTACATCAGTATAATTACATCACTCAAGAATGTGAAAAATCCACATCCCTGAGCAACATAGTTATAATGACCTAACTCCAGGTGTAGACAGCGGTATGTTGATGGGAGGATGTCTCCCATTGACATAGTTGCCATCTCTTCCAGAGATGGATTAACTATACTGATGGGAGAAACTCTTCTGTAGGCATAGTAGTGTCTTCACTAAAGTGCTACAGCACCGCAGCTGCACTGGTATAGCCCTTAGTTTCAAAGATTCTATGAGCCATTTTCAGGGAAAAAAAATTTACTTCAACCAGTTCATCTTAGTTATGTCACTGTTGGGGCTGACTGCAAGTTACCTTGGCCTGTTGTTACAGAATGGTTCAGGTGGAGCTAGTAGTGAACTGGCTTTGACAGGCCGAGCTGGCTTGCAACCACTCTAACTGGATAAACAAGTGAAGAGATAAGCAGGGCCCAAGAGTGTTAAGTGTAGAAATAGAAAGCAAGAGTGTTTCCTGCCAGAGCCTGCTTGTGGATGTATACGCCTCCTGAGAAAGAGAGGATAAAAACGGCTATAAGAATTGCTTTAGACGAACTGTCTAACCTGTGGACCTTGGCTTTGTGGGTGCCCAGGAATTCCCCACGCTGGAGCAGTGCCTGCTATGATCCCTCAAGGACAAGCCTGGAGGGTCCAGGACTGTCAGTAGCAGAAGGGGCATAAGCATTGATTCTTACTTGGTTGCTGGAAAGCACATATTTAGTAACGCGTGAAGGCTCGGAAGCTTATTATACTTTGGCAATAAAACCGGTTATACTTATACACCTGGTGTGGCTTCATTGAGTGTATCCAAGCCCCTCCTTTGGCCTGACAGTCACCCATTATAAAGGATAGTTTCAAGCATTGTATGACACAGTATGACTGATATGATTTTGACATCTTTGTTGTCTGCCAAGATATTTAAAGGCATGATGTAATTTTTTCCCCCTGAAACTGTAGCCAGGGGATGTTTGAGTATTGGCAATTTGGAAAAGAAATAGAATGTGTCAAAGGTTTATTATTCAAGACTTCATTGGAAATTAAAGTCAAATTAGCCCATTGTATGGTGTTCCTGTCAACCTCTCAGGTGATAATGTGGCCTGAAGGAAGTGGGGAATGGCAAGCAGCAGTCAGGAGTCATATGTCTCCTATTCAGCTGGGATATGCACAATATTCTGCTGGGTTTCCAAGATTTGTGATTTGCCATGACACTATTGGTCTCTATATTTTTCATAGATCCTGGCCCAATATAGTTTAAATCCGCTGTGAGACATTGAGATTGAAATCCAATTCTTTGTTTGTAATTTGCGGCTGAGCCCCATCTCTGTGATGAGCTGAAATAAATACCCAGTGCTGAACAGCCTTAAATTTGCATAACGTTTGGCAAGATCCAGTTCTGAACTTAGTGGAGTAAGTCCATCTCTAATATTTTCACTCAGGATATGTAATGTGTGAAATATTAATATACTAACTCACTGGGGAATTAACCCCATTTTTCCGCTCTGAATTCTCTAAGTGTTTATTGTTTCTAATAATCAGGAGATTTATTTTCCATGCTTTGTTCGGCCTCTTAGTTGCATTCTCACCTTTGGCAAGTCAATTAAACTGCTCTATGCCTCAGTTTCCACAGCTGCAAAATGGAAGCAGTAATATTTATTCTACCTCATAGGAAGTTGTGATGTCAAATGAATGTGTATAAAGCTACTTGAGATTGTGAGATGAAAGATGCTAGAGGAATGACACTATCTACATTTCCTAAAGCTAGCGTGGTTCAGATTGCATTCCAAATAGTTCTATTTTCAGTTTTGAATCCAATGAAGAAACTGAAGAGTCATTTATCAGGATGGTCTTGAATTTCCTGATCTGAAAATTAAATTAAAATTATAATCCTCTCATTAAAATTGATAAAAACAGATACAGCATAAAGTGAGAATCAGCCATTTTTATAAAATATTTAAAATAGTGTTCAAAATTAATTCAATGCAAGAGAATCAGGAAAGGTAGCTCATCTGTGGGGATCACCCTCTGATGCTGCCATACTTATTCACCAAACATTACTGGGGAAGAAAGAAGCTGATATAGTCATACACTGTGCTCAGTATTCCTTCTGAAAATAGCAAGCAATAATACAGTGGAGAGAATGTGAGAATGATTGTCTATCAAAATCAGTAACAACAATGAACACTTTTTATTTAAATGCCTATTTCTGTACTGGCTATCAGGGCTAGAATAATAAAAAATAGCAATGCAGGAATTTCCATAACACATTAGTGCATCTGGTCTGGTATCTTGTCTCTGATACTTGCCAGAATCATTAGCTTCAATGGAGGTGTAAATACCCTCATAATGTAGTATTACCTCCCCATGAGGGAAATTTTTTCCTAACCCCGGGAAACTGACAGTTGGTTTATGCACTAAAGAATGAGGGTTTAGCACATCTCATACATTTTGATCCTGCCCATTGTAAATGTGAAAGTTTAGGTACCTATACTTTTAAATAATACTTTGCACTCCATCCAAAGCTATCTAGTGCTTTAAAATATTTATTAACTAAGCATCACAATAGCCCAGAGAGGCAGGTAAGCAAAGAATTGTTAATTAAATACAGCCTTTGATACAAAGCAGGTGCAATTTCAAAACAGAGCATTTATTTTCCTTATATCAGGGCTGATTTTGGCCCTATGAGTAGAAACAAATGGAGAAATTCTGCCATTTAACTGCCTCTGTGCCTTCCCAGAGCACCAAACTCCAAGGATTATGCACAAAATAAAAAGTTCTTAAATATGTCTTTTCCTTCCTTTGTCTGTGGTTCTGGTTCTTCAAAAAAATGAAAGTGCAAAGCTTAGTTTTGGAACAAGAGGCAGCCAGAATTTGGTTGCTTGTGTACAAGAGCCCGAGGCGAAGGCCAGGCAGAGCTCTGATCAGAGTTATAGATAGGTATGCTAGGATGGGTATAAGACCCCACTGTAGCACTCTGGCACCCTTCTTTAGAAGAGATGTCAGATGGGCCACCAGTGAGCGTGCACCCTGCAGTTCCCCTGGAGACATCTTTCTAGCATCTGGATCTTACAGATATCATTTTTCCAGGGCCCCATGTAGGGTGCTATACTTTTCCCCAATCCAGCAAAGCTCCCCTTCTAAGGAGCTTTATTTGGCCTTAAATCTCTGTTTCCCACATTAATGCAGGCCCTGGGATTAGGCAATAAGCATCTGGTGGGTCTCTTTGGTTTGCTGGTTGGATCTAGTATTTGTATGCCAGCCCTTCTTTAGAGTGATCTAAATGATTCAATACTAGGTACCTTGGTGTCATAGTAACAAAAATTATTTTTCACCATTGACAACGGAATTAAATTCAACACACACCAACACACATATCTCCTCACAACCTCCCTTTGCTGTCTTCTGGTACAGACATGTGGTGCAGAGAAGAAGGGAGAGGGTTAGCTTTCCAAATCTAGCAACTGATGAGAGGGGGCTGGCAGCTTAGGCAGATAATTTCAAAGTCATTAGTGAGATTCAAGCTCATTACCAACCCTAATAAGGATTATAATTACAGATGTGCCAAAGGAACCTGAAAAGATATGAATAGCAGTGCATACTCTGCAGCTAAAAGGACAAACGATGCTAACCAAGTGACAATAGGAAAGCCTTGTGTGCGTTTTGTCAAATGCTACATCAGTGATAACTGCCACTCTCTAGCTTCCCGAGAATTTGAGGAACATATTGTATTATTCAAATTCCTTTCAGAGACAAGATGTCTTGATCTGGCTTCCATTTTTAATAATAAATACACACACACACACACACACAAACATTCTCTTGTATAAGTTTTCCATAATGATCTCAATTCTAATCCTTACACGTTGTAGTATTTCCTCTAAATTTTGAAATACATGTGAACTACTGTTTTTTCTTTGATCTCTCTACATTTAGTTTTACAAACTACAAGAAAGAAACATATTCTTCCCCTGGTATTTTAATTTGGAATGCAGCAGAAGCTCTAGTCCTTAAAAATATGAAATGATTTTTAGGTAGTAGCATAGAGATGTAAGTATTAAAATATATCAGTACACATAAAATGAAAACATAACTGAAGTACAAATAAAACGGGGTAAAATTCTGGTCCCAGGGAAGTCAATGGGAGTTTTACTAGCAGTGGAGCCAGAATTTCACCCAAGGAGTATAAGAAGTACTCACATATAGGTTTTTTTTTAATTAGCATGGATCCCAATAATAGCGAGCTGCTGATTTAGAAATTATGGACTCTTTTTTCTGGGTCAGACTTAGGCCATGTCTACACTAGCGAGCTTACAGTGGCACAGCTGTACTGATGCAGCTTCGCCCCTGTAAGATCTCCCATGTAACTGTTCTATACTGACAAGAGAGAGCTCTCAACATAATTAAACCACCTGCAGCAAGCAGCAGTTGCTATGCTGGCAGCAGAAGCTTTCCCACCGACATAGCGCTGTCCACACCAGCACTTATATCAATGTAACTTTTGTCACTCAAAGGTTTTTTCACATCCCTGAGCGACATACGTTTTGCTGACATAAGTAGTAGTGTAGACATAGCCTCAGAATAATTTGTCAGAATTCAAGCAACCTAGGTTCCTATACCTTTACAATAGCACTTTATACTTCTCTAGCATGGGTCATCAAGGGATTTAATCAAAGACCTCAACTCCCACCACCACTCTGCCAGTGATGCTGGCCTTCATAAATTTGCTACAATGTCAAACAGGCATGTTTCTACTTTCTTCCATATCACCCCTTGCGCTTGGGAGGAGCTCCCGGGAAACACCGCAAAGCCACCTCATCATCTTTAAATTCCCTCCTGAAATCTCTCCTCTACATCAATTCCTCTGAAACCTTGACAATGGTGGTAGTGTGTCCTCTGCTTTTCGTATTGACCACTGTTGTCTCATTGTTATCTTGTACTCCCTTCCCCATCTGTTTGTTGTATCCACGTGTTTTATCTTGTCTTACAATTACATTTGGAAGCTCTCCCCAGCAGGGACTGTCTTTTTGTTATGTATGCACAGCACCTAGCATGATAGAACCCTGATCTTGTGCTACCTCAATACAAATAATAAATAGTAATAATTTCATAGCATTTTACAAACATGAATTAAGACTTGCATGCATGATATGTATTATTATCTCTATTTTACAGACCCACGGCTGTAAGAAAGCCTGATTCCTAGTCCCACATGTTCCTCAGTCTTCCTCTTTGTTAGTCTGAAATTGATATTACTGGAGAGTCACTTATCTCATCTTTAACGGTGTCTAATTCAGAAAGATGACTTAGGCTGAGGTTTATTACCCTAGACAATTACCTGAAGCATCCTTTTTTGCAAACCACATTGTCGTATCCTCAACCACATTGTCGTATCCTCAAGAGATACCACACAGTTTGCTATCTTTAACAAGATGTGTTTAGACATCACTTTCAGGGGACCTAACTAATAAAGAGAAGGGTAGGAAGGAGGAGAACAATCAGGTTTGTTGAACAAAAAGAAACAACAAATAAAGGTCCAAATTCCAATGCCGTCAGCATAGGGAGGAGAGACAAAATGTGCTTGGAATGGCTTATTATAAAAGGATGCAAATCAAAACTCATTTCCGTTTATTTTTCATTGTTGACAACAGATGTGAACATTAAAAGCAGACAGTGAGTGTGCGGGGATACGTGTTAAATGCGTCTTTAGGAAGATTGACATTTCTGAGTTGCAGCGAACGGACTGATGAAGAGACAATCAAGTTTGCTGACCTTGAAGCTGTCACGGAGTTGTCCTTGTGGAGTTTGCAGTATGGCTGAGTTGCTTACTCAGAGTCTGATTAATAGTTTTATCTCAGAATGAGATTATTCAATAATTTAAAGAACCAAAAAGTAAAGCTTCTTAAAAAAATTATCGTTAGAGTGGTGCTTGGTGCTTTTTAATGTGCTTTAAATGCACATTTGACTTGTTATAGCAGAATAATCAGTTTGTTTTTAAAAAAAATAATATTCCATGTGAAATGAAGCATACAATAACACTAAAACAAAATCATTCTTCTCTCAGTGGTCTATTCCACCTACAGTCACTTACTAACCTAGCTTGCCAAGACTTTACTTGTTTTGTTATTTTCATAATTGACAGTTGCATATTTATTTAATGTTCATATAAATGTAAAGCATAAGAACAGAATTATTTCATCTTTAATAGATGTCAGTGTCTCAACACTAAATCCAGTTTATTTACAGGAGTTAATAGTCTCCGACAGGCTATCCTCAACTGACGAGCTATGTTTGTGCTCTCCACTGTCTATTGCGTACATAGCCTTGCCTTTGCTAGTCCCAGTCTGTGAGGTTGGATTTCCTGCTTTTAAAAGCAAATGTAAACTTTTCTGTCTGTTACCAACACAGGAAACATAGCAGTCCCAATGACATTCCCTTGCAAGTATTTGAGATATATTATCATACTATCCTGGGACATAAAATTCACACGAAGTTGATCAGGATTATGGAACTGATGTTGCAGCTCTTACTGACGGGAGTAGTCCCACTTACCTCAGTGGAACTATTCACATGGGTAAGGTCTCTACATGAACAGAGTGCAATCCCACAGCCTAACATGAAGCCCATATTAGGAACATTCCTATTTTTTGACAACACTATAAATAAATTCATTAGTATACAACAAAATTCATTGAGGTTTAGGTTATTAACATTCATGGTTACTGATTGCTATAATGTAGGTAAATTCACACTGGCTTATTAGACTCCGGAGTAATTTACTAATGTTGTTGTTTGAGTCCTGACACCAGCCTTTGGATTAGAAATCAATCAGTGCTGAGCAGAGGCCACAATAATGCAGATGAGATACCTCAGATTTTACAACACTAAAGGAGGTATCTGCAGTGTTTTAACTTAGAATAGTGTATCATAGCTTGGATAGTAGTAGTACCATTTCTCTTACACAAACAATGAAAACCATAATGGAATGGAATTTTATTTTGGTGCAATGCTTTTTAAGGTCTAGGTTTTCCAAGACACTTCACAAATTTGTAAATTAGAAAATGGCCCATGCAGGGACTATGTAGGTGAACAAAGTAGACACTTTGTACAATATCATTGTTGTTACATTCTGAGCAAGTCTAATACTTTCTATTAAAGTTATCACAGTACAGCCTGTTTTTTGGTATAGTACATTTTGAGGAGAAAAACATAGTTCTTTGACAAGAGAAGTTTCGTTTTTTTATTTTTTTTTGTAAGCATATATTTTAGTTTAATTGTCAAAATATGTCAGTTTCTTGACAGCCAGAAATTATGTGGGTGTCTCGTTATAACAAAAACTTTTGTTTCTAATTGTGGCAGCAACTGGAGGAATGTCCGATCTTATAAGTAGTTCATGCCTAGCTGATTTAAAGAGTTGCCAGCTCGTTCACACTACCCACCTGGGTTTCATTTTCTTTACTGCAGGAAATTGAAGAATTTCACAGGAGCAAGTCATGTCTGAACAGCATTTAGAGTAATACACTGGGGAATGGTGACAGCTTCATGGTGCTATAATATGATGCACTTCATTGAAAGCTCTGATTAATAATACTAGCCTGATTTTTAAAGGTATTTGACCAGGCAGCTGTTGCCTCATGTATTCAAATCAGTCTTTCAGAAAATCAAGAGCAGAATTAGCATTGTTGCCTCACTGCATGTGTTATTCATCCTAAACTCTTTCATTATAAATGCTGAATACTTGTAATTTATGTTATCAACATGTTTCTGTCCTTTGCTTAATGCAGAAAAGAACTCATTATTATTCTCTATAGATTCCCTTGCCATGGTAAGACTAAACCACAGACATTTTGAAAAGCAGTGAAGCACTTAAGAAACCATCCACAGGCCAAAGCCTGCCAGTGAAGGAGCAAGCAATAAATGGAATGTTTTATATTTGTAAACCTTATACAGAAAATTAGTGAAGAAGAAAAACAGGTTTTAAATGTATACACAAGGCTGTGTCAAGGACTGATGAAAACTAAGCCATCAGTTTGCATAGGTGCAATTGGCAACATATAGTTCTTGATAATGCTGTCCTTAGCCTAGATACACTGACTTCCTCAGACAAATGGGGATATGTCTACATTTAAAATGTAATGGTGGAGAAGTGCCCCTGTAGCTATGCCCCACTACCTATGCCAACAGGAGGGGTTATTCTATTGGCATAGGTAATCCACCTCCCTTAGAGGTAGTAGTTAGGTTGACAGAAGAATTCTTCCATTGATCTAGTGCTGTCTACATGCGTACTAGTGTCGGCTTAACAATGCTGCTCGCGGGTGTGGATTGCTCAACATAGCTAAACCGACCATCATAGCTAAACCGACCTAATTTTCTAGTGTAGACTGGGTCAAAGAAGTGGCAGCTGGCTAGTGCACAGCGGAAGGCTGAACAGGTTCATCTTAGGTTCATTTGAAAAGTAGTGATGGTCAAAAAATTTCCAAGCAAACATTTTTCCATCAGAAAATGATATTTTGATTAAATCGAAACATTCTGCGGAAACATGTTGATTTGGCAAAATTTTGTGTTGGAATAAAATAAACAAAATGAAGCATTACAATAATTATAATTTCTTATTTGTATAATTGTAGTGCCAGGAAGGCCCAGTGATGGACCAGGACTTCACTGTGAGTGTTTTAACATTTTTGGAAATGGAACATTTTGATTTTTCATTTTAGAATGGCTTTATATTTGGAAAGTTATGTTATTTTAAATTATAAATTACAATATAAAATAAAAAAAATTAAATGAAACATTTTGATTATCTGATTTTTTTTTAATTTTGTTTCGCTGGAAATTTTGACTTTTTTGTTTTTCTTTTTGTTTTGATGCAGTCTGACAACAAATTTGAAAAAGTTTCAAAAAAAATTTGAATTTTCCACAAAATGAAATTCTGAGTTTTGATGAGCTATATTCAAAAGATTTCGATGCTGGGGATCGATAAGCATTCAAAAATTTTAATCCTTATGAAAACTTCTCTCTGCACCCAAACTAATTTCTGGAAATCCAGATAGAAAAAAGACATATTTGATCATTTAGTCCAATTTTCCATCCTACAAAACATTTTCTAGTGTTTTGCCCTGTCTAGTTTTAAGAGTCTCAGGTGACAGGATTCCATACTTCCCTAGAGAATTCCATAGCCTGAGATCTCACTGTCAGTAGCAAAGTGAAACTGGGCTCTTTCTTGAGAGTTTCTGTATGACTAATGTCTAATATGACTGCCAGCATAGCCGCCTTCATTGTAGCTCATCAGTTTCACTACTGAACTCAGCTGTAACCAAGAAGTAAAGAATGAAAAATAATGGAAATAAAAGTTTCCTGAACTTTAACAACACACTTCAATGTGAATTGAAGATGCTCTATACATTTTGGTATCAGATTCTCAATTTGGCCCATCTTACTGTAGTATCTCACTCTGGACAGTGATTATACACATCCTCAGGTTGTTGCAATTTCTGCTCCTTGGGCCTTGGGTGTTGCATTAAAGTTGCATAAAACATTTGCTGCTACAGACAATAATAATCCAGTGTCACAGAAGATGATTTTGCAAGCCCTGGAAATATGGAACCACTATAAAAAAATGTCTTGTGCTATTCTCCTTAAATACTATATCCACTCAAGCCTCAAAGCTAGATATACTGAAGAGATTATTATTTAAAGGTACTGTAAAACTACCAATTTAAATTTTGACTTCTTAGTTCACTTTAAAATATAGAATTATACAGTATATTTCAGGAGATACAAGTTTCCAATGAGCAGTAAAATATATCATGTCTAATTTTTACTTTAAGAAAAAAAATAATGTAAATACTGTACATACAATAGATGTATGTGAACTTTTTCTGTCAAATAATAACAAGATGTGTTCTCTCAATCTTGACTGATCACAGTTTCATACTGTGAAAAATATAGTATATACCCATACGAAGAAACATTTTCCACAAACATAAGCAATGATATATGTTTTGATAACTAATATCTCACTAATATATATTTTTTTATTTTTCAGTCTCTCATTGAAACATGAAGAGTACTTGCAATAGATTAAATTCATATAGTTGAGGTGAAGTCTCATTAAATGAGATTTGCATAGAGCATCAAGAAACAAGAAGGTGCTGTCTTCTGGTCTTCTTATCTAGCAGCTGTCACCATGAGATCTAAGCACCTACAATGCAATAGACCAGATACGAGTGTTGCACAAACGGTGGCAAACTGGAAAACTCATTGACACAACACATGGCACTGACAACAGATAAATCTAGAGAAACCAAGGTAGAAAGGAAAAGATAACCATTCTGGTTGTTAAAGCCATCATAGGAAGGAACCCCTGGAGGGTCACACAGAATAGCCTAGTCTTGCCATCAACATCTACCCCAGAGAAATATACTATATGTTTGTATTTAAAAGCAATGGTCTGAGGCTCAGAGTTTAGATCTGCAGCTGGACCCTAAAATCAGGGATAACTGTCTTATTAAAATAAAATAAAATAAAATAAAATAAAATAATAAAAAGTATTTCTGAGCACTGGAAAATCTTTGGACCAGATTTATTGGCTTGTTTTGTTACTTGTGTGCTGCTCAGGAGACTGTCTAACTCCTTGGTTGGGGATACCCCCAGTGTGGCATAGAGCTGGTATTGCTGATTCCCTACATCTCCCTTGTCACAGACCCTGTGCAGAGAGCCTAACGGGGCAGGAAGTAGAAGTGGCTGAAGCACAGTGAGGTTCTTGTTGCATTTCAAGTACTGTAAATACTTTGTGTATCTACACTGCAAACAAAGAAACAAAAAATCCCCAAACCAAAAAACATGGCAGCAAGGCTCAGATCCATGGTCTACTGAACCAGGATCAAGAGCTTGTGCTATGGCACTAAAAATAGCCATGTGGAGTTTTGAGCTTGGGCTCTGCAGACTGGGGAGAAGAATGGACTTCAGAACCCAGGCTTAAGCCTTATGACATCGAATCTGTAGACCCAGATTCAGACTCACAGCTGAAGGATTTTTTTGTTTGTTTGTTTGTTTTTTTGCAGTGTAGACATACACTAAGAGACTTGATAGTAATGTACATGACTGTGAACTATACTAGCTGAGTGATAGAACCATGGACCAAATCCAGAATACAGCCCTCAGCCTGAGAAGTCAGACTGTACACTAGGGAGATGTACAATGGGCTAGTGAAGAAGAAATCTTTCCCCTCAGTCTGTGGAGCAGTTGCAGAGCTTATAGGGCACTCATAGCAACAGGAGGAACCTTACAGAAGTTTATTCCCCCAGTTATCACAGGGGGCTTTTGTGGAGCAGAGCCAAATGTTGCCCACCCCATCCAGAAAACCCTTGCAAAGTGGAACCATACTACAACACAAGGGCCCTGCATAGCCATGGAGAAAGGGTTGGATTTGTCCCCATGTGAATATCCACACTAACCTCATTAAACTCCAAGGACCAGATCCTCAGCTGGTACAAGCTGATAGCTTGAAGAGAGCTATGCTGATTTCTATTAGCTAAGGATCTGACCCCAAAACTCCTTTCCTGGCTAAGCCCTGTCCTGATATGCACTGGGTTCACTGAAAAGCTTGGGATGGGTTTTTTAAGTGGAACAACCTCTTCTTCAATTGTTCCCAAGCCTGGGCAGATAGCAGGAGTGGGTGTGTCAACTAATTGCAAAAGTGTTTTAGATTGCATAATCCTGCCTTAACTAAATGGACATTGTTTGGCAATCCAAAGGGCATAATATATAAAATGTCTGCTTAAATGCTCTGTTTTATGGACAAATATTGTGTTCAATATATAGTACTTATCACATTAAACTAAAAGAGGTATGTCAGTATAGATTTGTTCTTCTGATTTTTGTATTGATATACTGAACCTGATTCTCATTTTTTGCAAGGATATTTTACATTGCTCTGGCAGTGTTAAGGGGCCTGAAAATGTGTATGAAGTAGTCTTAGTATAAATGAGAAACAAGCCCACTGCATCTAATTAATACTGTTTCATGATTAAAAGATACTAACAGTTTCTGCATGTGTTTACATGTAGCATGAAGCAAGAACACTGCCATATTTTCCTGCAGGAGACTATACATGCATCTTTCTCTGTAAATGCATAGTTTTCTCTGAAATTTTGGGACAGAGTGTAGTTAAAAATCCTCCCCCTCAACACACTTTCTTTTCTTCTTTGCTGAGATAAGACTTAAGGGGTAAAGCGGTCACAGAGGGTGATAGCGCCACCTGGATACCTGGACACTTCTAATTCACCTTGATGCCAGGATGGTAAGTAATCATGAGTATGCTTTAGACAGCTCACCTGTTGCAGAACATTTAGCAATGGAGAAACTTATTTTTTCCTAAAATGAATTTGGTGATTTTGAAAAGTGCCAGATTGATAGAAGTACAGCATGGGCAACAGCTGTATTTGTTTCCCCTTTCTGGCCTGCCCAAGTCTTCCAGGTCTGTTTTGGATGGACCCTTCATATGGATCACAATTAAGCCCAGCTTCCACAGTCTTGTCAATCTATGAGTATCAATAAGGGGGCCATTAGTTCCAGCTATGCTGCTGGTGCATTTTGTGTATAGATGCTAAGATCACCCATTCATATTACACTGACAACTGAACAGTCTCAGAACAAAAAGACTTTCAGTTCCTAGGGATGACATTTTATTCACACAATGCAAAACTCTCATGAATACTTACTCTTGTAAATGTGTTTGTGAAGCAAAACTTGGTTTTCCTTCTGTTGGTGTGATATGTAGAATATATATTTTAGGTGTTAGGACATGTGAAAAGATGCCTCCTTGTCTATCAGGGAGGAAGAACAGCCAGGTGAAAACCTGATCAGGTGAACAACTGGGTCAGCAGTTCCACCAGGTGAACATCTTAGTCAGCAGTCCAGTCAGGGAAACAACGGAGTCAGCAAACTAATCTTAGTGTTAGGCAGAAAAGTGTTTATACCATATATAATGAATAACTTTGTAACAATGTACTTAAGGGGCACACTTGAATGTGGGTGTGCGCTTACATTTAAACGTATGCTGTACTCTCTTTCAGAGGACTGATCATTCAACTGAAGCAGTGAATAAATGACATACTTCTTCAGTTCAAGAGTCTATCTGTGAACCTTCTCCTGTTTATAAAGGTCTCTGTCATTCAAACAAGGAGTAGAAACAATATAATGGGACTTGGTGACCAATCATTAACCATAAAATAATGAGTAGCAAATAGACCAATATTAACTAAGGATGAACTTCATCCCTGTACAGAGGGCCAGCACAAGGTCCATGCTTCACTTAGGTTTTACTAAAGGAACTTAAGACATACATAGCCTTGTGCTGCCTCTCTGCACAAAGGTGAATTTCACCCTAAATGAATAGCTTGTGAACAGCCTTTACTGTAATTCACTTGTATAAAGTGTTCATTGAACAATTCTGAATAGCAGCTAAATTTGTGGAAATCAAAGTCTATTCACTGGTAATTCATAATCAGAAAAAAAGGACTTCATCTCTTGGACAAATTGTTCACAATGAACATTTTGTCCTCCTCTGTAATTAGCTTGAGGGATAAAAAGTGTTGGAAAGATCAAAGAGTTGGCAATAGACGTACATTCTCTGCTCCATTCCTTCAAAAAGCATGGATTCAACATTTATTCCAACATGAAATTAAACAATTTAACAGTTACCTCCAAACATCTGTCATTTATATGCTTTAACATTTCATAAGAAATTATTCATGTCAAAATGAAGAAATCCTATACAAGGTTATACCTCATTAGGTTCATTAACTGTGAATCGAACATTATAATATAAATCCTCATCCCAATTTTCAAGAATAGAATTAAACATTTAAAAAAAATCAATCCTGATGCAGTGAAAAAACAACTCCATAGTTAGTATCACTGCTATTATTATCAAACCTCATATATCTTCCATGTATTCAAATCACCTTTAATTAATCTTGATATTGCAAGATAAATCCCATTACAACCACATCTTATCCCACATCTTATCTACAGAAGTACCCTTGTTAATAGTGCTACAGATATTGCCTATGTTATATCAGAGTTCTACTAATAGCTCTTTAAGTGGGAAGGTGCTTTCTCTTGTAATCTATCCAAATGTGCATGTTTTAAGGAAACTTACACTTTTTATCAAACCTTCTTACTTTCAGGGTATGCACAAGTGGGAGTAAGCAGGGGCATGAGCCCCAAATAATTGGCAAGGGGCACAGAACTCCTCTGGCCCTGGAGCTGTGGTGGGGAGAGCAAGCTCCTCCGGTCCCAGAGCTGCAGCAGGGATAGAGAACTCCAGCCAAAGGGCTGCGGCCGGGGCACAGAACATGTCCCTCCAAATGTGGTCAAATCTAAATTCCTGCACAGGCCCCTGCTTACTTTGGTTGCCACATTATGATTTTGGAGGACCTGACTAGCAATTTTTGAATGTCTGAAGTTGACTGTACTACATAATGAAACTTCTTACAGGAGCCATAAAATGTCAGGACAAATACTAATAATATTAATAACTGCAGCAAGGCTGGTCTAGTGGTCCATAATCAAGATAAGAAGTTCCATCTCTGACAATCACTCTTCTCTCTGGTCTTGGACAATTCACTTACCTTCTCTTCATCATTTTTGACATCTATAAAATGGAGATAATGGGCCAGATTCAGTGATGTATAAACCCATTGACATTGACACCACAGTTGATTTTAAAACAATAAAAACTTGCCTATATAAAATGTCAGGACCATAGCTATTTCTGAGAATAAATTAGACCATGCTCACGTGTACAATGCTTTGAAGATACAAATAATAGACATGACACTGATTCAAAACACTTGATCACTATCACCCCGAACTTTGAAAAAGTTTAGATTCAGAACAGAACTTTGAAGATAGAGCCCAGCTCTAGTAATCCGTCATATACATTCATATTAAAGGCTCTGAAGCAAAATAAGCAGTCATGAGATAAGAGAGGATGGATGGATCTCATGGATCAGTGTCTGGTTAAAAGATAGGAAACAAAGGACAGGAATAAATGGTCAGTTTTAACAATGGAGCAAAGTAAATAGTGAGGGCCCCCAAGAATCTGTGTTGGGACCTGTGCTGTTCAAAGGATTCATAAATGATCTGGAAAAAGGGATGAACAATGAGGTGGCCAAATTTTCAGACTATACAAAATTAATCAAGACAGCTAAATCCAATTCTGACTGCCAACAGTTACAAAGGGATCTCACAAAACTTGATGACTGGGCAACAAAATGGCAGATGAAATTCAATATTGATAAGTGAAAAGTAATGCACATTGGAAAACATAATCCCAAATATATATACAAAATAATGCTGTCTTAAATAAGTTGTTACTACTCAAGAAAGACATCTTGGAGTCATTGTGGATAGTTCTCTGAAAACATTTGCTCAGTGCAGCAACAGTGAAAAAAATACCAGAATGTTAGAAACTATTAGGAAAAGGATAAATAAGAAGAAAGAAAATATCATAATGCCACTATATAAAAATCCATGATACACCCAAACCTTGAATATTGAACGCAGTTCTGGTCGT
This sequence comes from Dermochelys coriacea, assembly GCF_009764565.3. Taxonomy (NCBI): domain Eukaryota; kingdom Metazoa; phylum Chordata; order Testudines; family Dermochelyidae; genus Dermochelys; species Dermochelys coriacea. Next base: position 48,428,106 of record NC_050073.1, read on the forward strand.
CCTAGCTCAAAAAATTACTAGAATTGGAAAAGGTGCAGAGTAGGGCAATAAAAATGATTAGGGGTATGGAACAGCTTCAATATGAGGAGAGATTAAAAAACAGGGATTGTTCATTTTAGAAAAGAGACAACTGAGGTGACATATGACAGAGGTCTATAAAATCATGAATGGAGTGAAGAAAATGAATACGGAAGTGTTACTTATCCCTTCACAAAACACAAGAACCAGAGGTCACCCAATTAAATTAATAGGAAGCATGTTTAAAAGGAAGTACTTCTCCATGCAACACACAGTCAACCTGTGGAACTTGTTGCCAAGGGATGTTTCAAGGCCAAAATTATAACTGGATTAAAAAAAGAATTAGATAAGTTCATGGAGGAGAGATCCATCAATGGCTATTAGGGATGCAACCCCATGCTCTTGGTGTCCCTAAAGCTCTGCCTGCCATGAGCTAGGACTGGATGACAGGGGATGGATCATTCAATAATTGCCCTCTTCTGTTCATTCCCTCTGAAGGATCAGGCACTGGCCACGATCAGAAGACAGAATACTAGGATAGATGAACCATTGGTCTGACTCAATATGGCCCATTCGTATGTTTTTATGTTTATGTTAGGTACAGCAGACCAATGAACACATCAAAGCATTTTATTTTATCTATTTACCAATATTTTAAATGTTACTGGTTATAGATGTATTCCCACTCTCTGTTAAGGGAATGCCCTTTGCACCAATAATGCCATGCCTAATATGTTGAGTTTGGATTTTCAAAGGATTCTACAGGAGTTAGGTACCCAGTAAGATTTGGGTACATAACTGCATTATGCTCCTTACGAAATCTGAGCCTTAATTTAGAAATTTCCATGCTCAATGTTTCAGGAATAAAATGATTACCACCTTTCCACCCAAACATAAAATAATACAAAAATGAGGTATACAAGTAAACAATTCTTGAAGACTTTTTTAAACGATGCATGGATATATTTTAACAAAAATAACATTTTCTGTAATCTCTGTTTCACAGTGCAGAATTTTTTATGACAGTAATTTATCAACAAATGTAAAATAAGGTTAGACTAGTGTGGGTCAGGGGTCAATTTGGATTAAAAATGAAGGGTGATCTCCTGTATTCAGGAAAAGCTGAGAACTATATTTGAAAGTCTTTGTTGTCAGTTATGAACAATAACCAAATCAAGAGCTTTCATCAGAACCTTAAAAATCCCCTGAAAAATATTCTTTACAAGCATCATTGATGATGTCCCCAAAATTCCAAAGGCAGAGGTAGAAGTAAGACTTCAGATCATTTTTTCAAAAGATTAAAATTGGTCAGGAGAATGAATCATCAACATTGTGTACTGTCCTTTCATCTGCATACTAAAATTCATTGCATTTGCAACCAATGTGATTTCAAAGTATGTTTTGTTGGCTGATTAATCTTTTTTTATGTTAATGGGAATCTGCTCAATGTCCATTGATTCACTGCAAATTACTTAATTTAACAATTGTTGTTAAGACAGAGTTTGGAGCAATGTTAATTAATAGAAGAAAATGATACGGCTAGGCGGAGGTCTGTATTGTGACTGGACTTTATACTCAGGTACTATCTAGAAGACGACAGATTTCAGAGTAGCAGCCGTGTTAGTCTGTATTCGCAAAAAGAAAAGGAGTACTTGTGGCACCTTTGTTAGTCTCTAAGGTGCCACAAGTACTCCTTTTCTTATCTAGAAGATGAGGTGAAGATGGAGCCTCCTCCCCTTTTCACAGTCTGTGTAAAGGTCTAACATCTTTGCAGTCCTTACGCTTGAGGGAGTGTTTTCCCCTGTAAGGCACATTGCCTTGCATAGGGGATATAGAGCCATAGACCTTTCCTCCTGTCCAAGCCCACAGAGGGTCTGAGTACACCATCCAAAAGTACAATGCAGCCTGCACAATCTCCCTGCACATCTGGCCACTTGGAGAGGGATTATGTTTATGTGAAACACAATGCATCTCCCTAAACTCTTCACGGAACAATGTCTCCGCTCCTTCCAGGGGCTAAGGCCCTGATTCAGAAAATCACATACACATGTGCATAACACCCAATGATTTCAATAGGACCTAAGCATGTCTTTTAAATTATGCACATGCTTAATTGCTTGGCTGAATTGGGGCCTACAGGTCATGATTTGTTCCCCAGTGACATAGGGTTGCAATTGTTGGCTATAGTTCAGTGTTATTTATACAAATCGGTGATCAGAGCAATGTGTAGACAAATGTTTCAGCCTCATTTGAATGCCTTTTTAGGCTCTTCTGTTATTTTGTACTTCATTAGCAGAGTAAAATATAGGAAAACAAAACAAATTTAAAGTTGGTGAGATTTTTGTCCGAACGATTCTACCAGTGTTAAAAGGTGGATTCAGGCTCTCATGACCAGGTGATCAGTACTCATGTCTGGGTGCTAACCTGGGTGCTACTGCAATACAAATAAGAAAAAAAAATGAGGGAGAAGTCAGTTCATTTCTACTTATTCCATAATCTCTTTCAACCAACTCCCCAAACAATTCTTTCTCCCTTTCACTTGAGATGGGCTTCCTCTCCTGAATCCTTTAACTTCTTTCCAAATATGGCAGTCCATCCTACCCCCCGACAGCGTGCAGCTATCAGCTGCTGGATGTGCTGATCAGACCCCCAGTGTTCTACCTTGGACTCTTTCGGCTAACACATCACCCTCTGACTTCAAGGCTTGGACACCAACATATTAATTTGCTCCTGGCAATCTTTTAGAACAACCTTTTAATAATATACCAGTAATCCTTTTATCTGTCACTATTATTTATTTATTTATGCATTGCTAGTTAAATGGCAGACATTGAGCTTACAGACATGTATAAACACTGGGTCCCTGGTCTGAGAAGATTACACTGTAAAAGGAAGACAAATATTGAAGCAAGATGAGGGGGACCAGGGTGTGTGTGTGTGTGAAGAGAAGGGTGAAGAAGACAGGGAAGGGGAAAGCGAGGCCATATGGGGGTAAATTAGAACTTGTGAGTGTAATTAATGATATATGGGTCTTCTCATTAAAGCAGGAGCTTATATTTAACAATTAAATTCCTTTATTTAAATACAACATGTTTTTAACCCAACAACAACCAGAGCATAGCATAGATTTTCACCCTGAAGCTCCCTGATGCCTGCAGTCCAGAGCACTGATGGAGGATAGACATTGGCCTCAACGGTCACCCCTCCCGCACAATTCTTACACAGCAATAACAGCTGCTCCACACAGCTGGGAAAGTGATGGTGTAATAGCAAGATGGATTAGTGTCTCTGGGATTCAAGGAAGAAGGTGTGTTGGTAGGAGTGATTTGAATAAAGAGAAGATGGGTGATAGTGCACTGGGTTAGGGAGGTCATTTTAGTTATGCAGTGAAAAGCAAAGCAAATAAAGGCTATAGTCTAGAGCCTGGGTGCTACTTTCATTCAAGGTGGTAACTTACCCGCTTTGCAGTAAGGACATAGGCTAAACAGCTTGAGTGCTAATAGTACTCCAGTGCCTTCCCACAATTTTCCCCATGTGCCCAGAAGGATAGACAATTTCTCCCACATTTCACTGGGAAAGAATCATAGAGTTGCTCAACCTACTGCAGTGCAAAGAACTATGGGATATATTGCCTGGATTCCTAGAGATACATGAAAGAAGGGCTGCAGCAGTGAAGACACAGTAACTCAGGTATGGCTTTGCTATCTGGCTGCTTGCACCCAGGTTAGCACCCAGACATAAGTACTGATCACCTGGTCTAAATGCCTAAAAGGCAAGAGCAGAGATGTAGCTGGGGGCTGAGTTGTACAGATCTTTGAAGGTAAAGACTAGAATCTGCTACTTTATTCATGGAGGGATTTGTTTGAGTGGCTGCTGCTGTGTTCTGCCTGGACAGGAAGGGAATATGATGAGATATGGGAAAACCAGGAAGGAGAAGGGTGCAGTAGTCTGAGCTCTTCTAAAAGAGTGCTTTTGGATTTAAATGTGCTTTGGGATTTAAAATAAGTACTGATATTTTTATACTGACAGATGATTGTACTGGGCCCACAGAAATACTATTATTCTAACCTGAACATTCCAAACATGTTTACAAAATAAAATGTGTGTAATTAATTAGAGTAAAAAATAGACTGGACTGTAGCCAAGTCTCCTGGATAGTTAGAATAATAGTTTTCCTGTGCGAGAGTCAATAAGAAACTTTCAGTTGCTGGCCATAATTCAATAAACTATGCACTTTCCACTCAAAAATCGAATGACTCATTAAAAGCTCCAGTGGCAAATTACATTTGACTATACAGGTTACTACACAATTCATCAAGTGATAAATCTCAGTGGTGGACAAGCACCATACATTATAGAGCAAATGAAAAATAATTAATTCTGAATGATCTTTGAATGATACTGTATGTGTGTATTGGAGAATTTTTTAAAATTAATTCTCATTTCGTTAGGGAACTTTACTCCCAGTCCACAAATGCAAGATTTACAGAAAATGTTTGTATCAGTTTAGTGCTTGGATTAACAGAAGACTGAAGTCTTCAGTGCATTCACAAGTCACATACAACATGGGCAATGGCTGCAAAGGTTTTTTGTCACTACTCCTTGCCAATGTTCTTCAGACATGATCTTGAAGAACCCCTGCTTGGGTTGACAGGATAAGTTAGTTTCTATGGGTCCAGTCCATCCTTTAGCTATTAAGCTAAGAAATCCAACAAAGCCACATGTGGTAGTGGCTTTTGTGGTGTGAACATTTGGGCTGGTACCATCAACACATTTCAGATAGACCAGCAAATAACTGTCTTATGCTAATTTTTAGTCACTGTCTACTTAGGCTGCATTCTACAACAGAACATCATACAAGACAAAATGCTTTTGCCCTATGAGAATTATGAGGATGGGGTGACACATGATAGATTATGGAGATTGCATTCTATGATTTCAGCTAATCCAATTACTGTGATTGAGAAAAGAGAGAGAGAGAGGAGTACAGAGAAGAGTCACATTTTCCCAGCTTCCAATTGCTTCATGAGCCTTTGTTTACCAAAGGGTTGAATCTTTTGCTCCAGAATGTAAGATCTCGTTTTAAAAGTTAGGGGGAGATTTTCAAAGTCCCTAGGGGATTTCAGTGAACAATTCCCATTACTAATCAATAGGTGCTTTAGAAAAGTCCACCCCCAAAGTTTCCTGCTTTTATGGTTGAAAAGAAAAGCTTCCAAATTTTAGATGGATTTAAAAAAATGCTAGTGTCAGTGTTTCATATGGAAAAAAACAATACATTGCTGTCAGCTTAAGTCTGCAGACAGCCTGCAAAAGGACTCAGGGCTCAGGTCTGCACTGTAATACATTATAAATACTATATGCTCTATAAGTTTGTTTGATTATCGTCAGCTTCTAGGGGTATGTCTATACTACAATGTAAACCTAGGCTCAGGCTCAAACCTAACTCCCCTTCTGTCTACACACAAATCTTCTAAAACTGTGATTAACCAGACAGTGTCCAGAGAGATTCTGTGGACTGAAGCATTCCTTTCACAATATATTTTAGTTCAGTTTTGAAATGTAACTTTTTAATGTCCTTGAGATTCCACAAGAATTAATTCTGTGCTCCTCCACTGAGTTACATTAGACAATAACCCTCTGTTTCTTGTCCTGTTTCAGGCCCCTCAACCTCCACTGGCTGCTGTACATCCAGAACTTGAATTCTGGGTTAATGTACCTTCATGGACTGTTCCAAGTGGAAGGGTTTCCATGATGAAGTTATGGTTGACGTTCTTGAGAGGCTGACCAGAAAATGCAGTACCCGACGCAGAAGTACATAAGACTGGATCAATGGCATGTTCAGAGGCAGGATCAAAGACTGAGGCTTGCAGCTGGAGGACAGGGCTTCAGGGAGGGAGCAAGAACTTGCAAAACAGTTCCTGGAACCAGAACCACAGCTAAGGGAGGAAGACAGAGCTCAACTGAGAGAATTGTTTGAGTCACTCATCTTCATCATGGCTGGAAGAGCACCAGCTCCTCCTGCCTCTCCCACACCACGGTCTGATCCCCCTCAGTCCAGAAGCAGCTTGGACAACTCCATATTGGAATGGCCCATGCATTCAAGCCCTATGAGTGGCTGGGTAGGGCAACAAAACCCCATGCAGCCTTCCTTCTTGAATCCCTCTTCTATGGACACCTCCACTCCCTCCCTAGGTACCTAGTGCACAGAAAACAGGAAAAGAAGAGAAAGGAGAATGTGGGGCCAAGAGGCATGCAGCGGTAGGGGAGTTGTGTCATACTGCGCCAGAAGTGATGGTCTATGTAGGGGGCATCAGGAGCTATGCTAATTGTACTGAGCAGCATCTGACAGTGTGAATCTGCCTGTCAGGGTACTCCTCTGCCTTTTCCTCCTCATGAAATCTGTCCAGTACCTTTCAAAATGTCCACCAATGCCTCATGGAATCTCTGCCCATTTCCTGATACAGAAGTGAAAGTGCAAGCAAGAGAAGTTCTTCAAAAGATGCCTCCTCTGTGTTGCTGGCTTCAGTACCAGTGCTCAGACCAAAATGACTCCCTGGAAGACTGTGTGGGTAGGCTGTTCAAACCTCCTGCAATGTGCAGGGTGGACAATGAAGTTTTCCCACAGTGTGCCACAGTCAAAGGGCGAGAGCAGGCACATTTCAGGAGAGTGCTAGGGATTCTGGGATATGTCTGGTTTGAATTGGGTCAGTGTGCTGCAGTGTGGACACCAAAAGCCAGGTCAGAGCCCAGGTTAGAAAAGTCTTAATGCAGGGTTAAGAATCAGTGTAGACACTCAAGCCCAGGGTTATCTAACCCAGATCAGTTGACTTGAATCTCACTAGCTATGGGTTTACATTACAGTTTAGACATACCCCCAACATAGTGTGTGTGTCCCAGTTTATAAACCTAGAAGAAATAAAGCCTGGGAAAGTGAGACAAAGCAACCCTGGGGGCATACAAATGATACTCTTGAGGGAGGGTGCAATTGTTGTTTGAGACAGGAAAGAGAGATCTGCCTAGGGTCTCTGCCAAGAGATGACAAGCCTTTAGGCAAGAGAGACATGCTTGTAGACCTTTTGTTGTTTTTAAAATATGTTTTTCTCTTGTGTTATACTTTGTTCCTGCTGTTAAGATTAAACAATACTTTGGTTTGAGAAGGCTGCCTGCTCACTGTATTTAGAAACTCTTGAAGGGAAGAACTGCAGGTATTGAATCCTGTCAGACCTGCTGGGGTAAGTACAGTTGATACACAAGTACTATAGCCCAGGGCCCCGTGTAAGAGTGGGAGAACTGTGTAATTCCACCCCAAGAGAGGTGAAGGCATACGAAACCTCGCATCTGAAGGGTGTGTATTCAGTGAAACCAGTGAAAAGGTCAGAACAATGACAAGCCCTGAACCATGACAGGTAACACTTAGAGATGTGAGAATGGTCTCTCCTGATTCACCTCAGAAATCTAATGCTGATGATTTAGAAGTCAGAATAGTTAGCTATTTTGTTATGGATCAAAGAATGAAAGTAAGGTGCATTGCTCCAACTCTCTCCCACCTATCCTTCACAGTCACTTCACCTGAGATTCACTTCACACCTGCTCCCTTGTCTTCTTCCCTCCTGCCCTGTCCCTTTGTCCACTTCCCCTTTCTTTCCAATTAGCTTTTCTCCCTAAGTAATCTCATTCGCCCCACACCCTCCCCCCAAAACTTGTGGAACTAACATTACATTTTTCTGCCATCCCATTGTTCACTCTGCTTGTGTGTTTTACCATTCCCTCACCCTATATCTGTCTTCTCTATTTGGATTGTAAACTCTTTGAGACAGGGATCGTGTACAACTTTGTGTCTGTACAGTGCCTGGCACAAAGATGTCTCAGTCTACTATGAATGGCATCACTATTTAGCATCACAAATGGGTGGCTTTTGAGTTGTGGAGCTTTCGAGAGTATCAGTTACTTGTTTCTTTTTTCCCTGGACTGGTATGTATATAAGAGGCCTCAGGAAGAACAATGTTAATGAACTCAAGTTTTTTCTCTCAAACTTTAAAAGTCCCATAGAAGCTCAGAGTTAGACTGACCATTAAAAAAAAAGCAAAGGTTTAATTTCACAAAATATGGCTGTTACATACTGGACTGTGTGCAAAATTAACTGTAAATCAATTTAAATCACTTGAAAATTCCATGTTCCCTTTAGACAGATTTCAAGGTGATCTTGGGTTTGTCCCTTTTTTCTTTTCTTGGGAAGAACAATTGATGACTTCAGCAATGAATCTCATAAATTGGATTTTAGACATTTGAAGAAAAGAAAGCAGAAATTAGTGGTGCAGTTTAAATAGAATAATCTTTGAGATAGGCTGGTACAGGGAGCTTCACATTGTAGGTCTTATCCTGAACATTAATAAGTTTGACCAAAAGAGACCAATTTGCACAATTAAGTTTTCTGCATTACAAATAGTTCTGAAACCAAACATCAGATCCACACTCCTTAGAACCAAGGGGAAATTCAGATTCTGAATTAGAGCTGAATTTCTTGTCTTGAATCCATCCTGTTACAACATTCTTTATAAAATCAATGGATTATACATAGTAATCTTTGGACTGAACTAATGGAATTATTTTGAATGAACTTAATTGGTAACAGACCCAAGTATAAAGATGACTCTCTCTGATCAATACGACTTCCTGAAATACTATTTTTGAGCATATAATAGTAAATCCATAATTCTTTCTTTACATCATAATACAATAAAACAACTGATATGTTGTTCAAAAACAGTTTATCTCCTCTTTTCAAAAGTAGGAAAAAACTCAATGGAAGTGTTATGCAGCCCATAGTTACAGCAGAACCTCAGAGTTATGAGTTGACCAGTCAACCACACACCTCATCTGGAACCAGAAGTACATAATCAGGCAGCAGCAGAGGCCCCCCCCCCAAAAAGCAAATACAATACAGCACAGTATTAAACATAAAGTAGTAAAAAAATAAAGGGAAAACAGCATTTTTCTTTTGTGTATTAAACTTTCAAAGCTGTATTAAGTCAATGTTCAGTTGTAAACTTTTGAAAGAACAATCATAAAGTTTTGTTCAGAATTACGAACATTTCAGAGTTACAAACAATCTCCATTCCTAAGGTGTTCTAACTCTGAGGTTCTGCTGTATATAAACTATTACACTTCATCCTACTTGTTAGATGCTGTTTTCATCTTATCTGATTAGTCATGCAGTTACAATATGCTATGTACATGTGGCACTATTATTTTTTCATTGTATAACTCTATGATTTTGTATTCTAAATCCAAATAAAAATATACTGTAAAAATATGGATCTGAATCCAAACACCAAAACTGAATCTCTCCCAACTGTTGTGTAAATTGGGATCTTGGTTTGGAGTTCTCAGCTCAGGCCTACCTCAGCTGTCAATAGAGAGCACCAATTAGCCATGAAATACCAAAGGGACAGTTTTAAATCCTGCATTATTTGGTACTATAAGATTCTCTACTGTTCCAGCAATTAAGACCATGTGCACGCAACTCCTGTTCATAGCCATGGGAATTCCAGCATGGGTTGATGGAAGTAATGGCTTTAATGGCTTTCATATGAAGAAACTGAGCCACGGAAAGAGAGAGAGAGAGAAATTAGGGCCGCAGTCCTGCAAACTGATCCACAGATGTAGCTCCCTGCACAGCACTATTAAAGGCAATGGGGCGCTGTGGGGATAGAAGGGTCAACCTGCATGAATCAGCATTCAGGAAAGTATTGTGTCCTAAATCTGATGCCCAACAAACATTGCTTATGAAGTCTGTGTTGAAGCCAGGACTATAATCTACATCTACTAACTCTTGCTTTTGTGCTTTAACCACCATCTTTGCTCATCAGTGTCTTGCTCTCATCAATGCAAATGAGATAGGTGATAAAGAGAGTTGAACAGTAAGTGAGGTGGGCAAGAATTTTTTAAAATATATAGAATCAGAGAATCATAGGACTGGAAGGGACATTGAGAGGTCATCTAGTCCAGTCCCCTGCACTCATGGCAGGACTAAGTATTATCTAGACCATCCCTGACAGGTATTTGTCTAACCTGCTCTTAAAAATCTCCAATGATAGAACTTCAACAACCTTGATAGGCAATTTATTCCAGTGCTTACCCACCCTGACAGGAAGTTTTTCCTAATGTCCAACTGTGACAGTGCTGCCTGTGGGAGCCAGCTGAGGTCACTCAATCTGCAAACACTGATGGATACTGAAAACACTGCAAACAGAACTGGGCAAACAAACCCCAAACACTGGTGGATATTACAATACTTAGATTTACCAAGCCAGCACAAAACAGCTTCTCTAGCACCTCCCTGGTTACTCAGAAGTCCAAATAATGCAGTTCCCTTAAAGTACCCAGCCTCAGGCCTCCATCCAGACACACATGTCAACCATATGATGATAAATTCTGAAAATCTTATTTCATCATACAAAAGAAAAGGTTCTCCTGATCCCAAAGGACCAAGCCCCAGACCCAGGTCAAATGATAACTCAGATTTTACCCCAAATACATACTTACAGTCAATTCTTATTAACTAAACTAAAATTTATTGAAAAAGAAAAGAGAGAGAATGTTGGTTAAAAGATCAATATACATACAGACTTGAGTTCAATTCTTGAGGTTCAGATACATTGCAGAGCTGAGCTTGTAGTTGCCAAAGTCCTCTTAGAAATAGTCCACAGGTTATAGTCCATATTCAGGGTGACTCCAGTCAGTGACTGGGGATCTCAACCCTTATGGCTTAAGGTTTCCCCCTCTTGAAACCCAAAGAAGATCTGAGATGAAGAAGGATCGTATCCCAGGGTTTTTTTTTACATTTCCTGCAGCTTTTTGGCCGGAGAAAACAACAGGCTTAACTTTCCTTCTTCCAAACATCATAGCAATTAGCACAAGGTAATTTATTCATTAAACAGTTCAGATACAGGTTATCACAACCTTCAAAGAGACATAGACAATAATACTATTTCACTCAAGTGTGTTCCTAAATGTTAATATTCCTTTTTTGATCTTTGAATCAAAGCTATGGCCATAGACAAGACTTGTTTGCTTACATCACAAGAGTTGAGCAAACATCTACTCTTCTATCTGTAACAATGCAAGCTTGCATTTCAAAGCTCTATTCACTTACATATCTTCCTAACCAGTCTCTAAAGGTCCGCCAGGGGTCAGGTCAGTCTGTGAGTTAATTAACTCTTTCTGGCCCTGTCACCTTTTTAATGAGATATTATGTTACACTCATAACGTCACACCAACTTAAACCTCCCTTGCTGCAATTTAAGACCATTGCTTCTTGTCCTATCCTCAGAGGTTAAGAAGAACAATTTTTCTCCTTGTAACAACCTTTTATGTACTTGAAAACTGTTATCATTCCCCCTCTCAATCTTCTTTTTTCCAAACTAAACAAACCCATTTTTTCCAATCTTTCCTCATACGTCATGTTTTCTAAACCTTTAATCATTTTTGTTGCTTTTCTTTGCATTTTCTCCAATTTGTCCACATCTTTCCTGAAATGAGGCACCCAGAACTGGACACAATACTCCAGCTGAGACCTAATTAGTGTGGAATGGAGTGGAAGAATTACTTCCCGTAACTTGCTTACAACACTCCTGCTAATACATCTCAGGATTATGTTTGCTTTTTTTTTTCAACGGTGTTACACTGCTGACTCATATTTAGCTTGTGGTGCACTATGGCCCCCAGATACCTTTCCTCAGTACTCGTTCCTAAGCAGTCATTTCCCATTTTGTATGTGTGCAACTGATTATTCCTTCCTAAGTGGAGTACTTGGTGTTTGTCCTTATTGAATTTCATCCTATTCACTTCAGACCATTTTTCCAGTTTGTCCAGATCATTTTGAATTTTAATCCAATCCTCCAAAGCACCTGCAACCCCTCCCAGCTTGGTATTATCTGCAAACTTTATAAGTGTACTCTCTATTCCATTATCTAAATCATTGATGAAGATATTGAACAGAACTGGACCCAGAACTGATCCGTGTGGGACCCTACTTGTGGCCTTCCAGCATGACTGTGAAGCTCTGATAACTACTTTCTGGGAATGGTTTTTCAACCAGTTTTGCACCCATCTTATCGTCGCTCCATCTGGGTCGCATTTCACTAGTTTGTTTATGAGAAGGTCTTGTGAGACAGTATCAAAAGCTTTACTAAAATTAAGATATACCATGTCTACCACTTCCCCCTTATCCACAAGGCTTGTTACCCTGTCAAAGAAAGCTATCAGGTTGGTTTGACACAATTTGTTCTTGACAAATCCATGCTGACTGTTATTTATCACCTTATGTCTTCTAGATGTTTGCAAATTGATTGCTTAATTATTTGCTCCATTATCTTTCTGGGTACAGAAGTTAAGCTACTGGTCTGTAATTCCCCAGGTTGTCCTTATTTCCCTTTTAATAGATTGGCACTGTATTTGCCCTTTTCTAGTCTTCTGGAATCTCTTTGTCGTTTTCCATGACTTTTCAAAGATAATTGCTAATGGCTTAGATATCTCCTCAATCAGCTCCCTGAGTGTTCTAGGATGCATTTCATCAGGCCCTGGTGATGTGAACACATCTAATTTGTCTAAGTAATTTTTAATTTGTTCTTTCCTTATTTTAGCCTCTGATCCTACTTCATTTTCACTGGCATTCACTATGTTAGACGTCCCATCACCACCAACCTTCTTGGTGAAAACAGAAACAAAGAAGTCATTAAGCACTTCTGGCATTTCCACATTTTTTGTTATTGTTTTTCCCCTCTCGTTGAGTAATGGGCCTACCCTGTCCTTGGTCTTCCTCTTGCTTCTAATGTATTTGTAGAATGTTTTCTTGTTACCCTTTATGTCTCTAGTTTGTTTGATCTCATTTTGTGCCTTGGCCTTTCTAATTTTTTCCCTACATACTTGTGTTATTTGTTTATATTCTTTCTTTGTAATTTGACCTAGTTTTCACTTTTTGTAGAACTCTTTTTTTATTTTTAGATCATTGGTTAAGCCTGGGTGGTCTCTTACCATACTTCCTATCTTTCCTACACAGGGGGATAGTTTGCTTTTGTGCCATTAATAATGTCTCTTTGAAAAACTGCCAACTGTCTTCAATTGTTTTTTTTCTTAGACTTACTTCCCATGGGATCTTACTTCCCAACTCCCTGAGTTTACTGAAGTCTGCCTTCTTGAAATCCATAGTCTTTATTTTGCTGATTTCCCTCCTACCATTCCTTAAAATCATGAACTTTACCATTTCATGATCACTTTCACCCAAGCTGCCTTCCACTTTCAAATTCTCAACCGGTTCCTCCCTATTTGTCAAAATCAAACATCCTCTCCCCTAGTAGCTTTCTCCACCTTATGAAATAAAAAAAATGTCTCCAATACATTCCAAGAACTTGCTGGATAATCTGTGCCCTGCTATGTTATTTTCCCAACACAAGTCTGAGTAGTTGAAGTCCCCCATCACAACCAAGTCCTGTGCTTTGGATGGTTTCCTTAGCTGTTCATAAAAAGCCTTATCCACCTCTTCTTCTGAGTTAGGTATTCTGTAGTAGACCCTACCATCACATCACCCTTGTTTTTTACTCCTTTTATCCTTACCCAAAGACTTTCAACAATTGTCTCCTATTTCTTGGAGGCCATTGCAGCTGGGTATCATTTAGAGCAGCCTCAAACCCTGGATGCCCCAAGGACCAGTGAACTGTGTTCAGATGAGTTACTGCTCTCCTGGGTATGGCAGAGGATTAAGACCATAGTCCCTGCCACAAAGAGATTACAATCTACTAGAAAGTGTGACATGAAATTTTGTCTTGCTCTAGTCATTGGTGTCATTCTCTTTTTTTTAGCCAGTAATGTTCACCCAGTTGGAGGTGTACTTGTAAAAAAAAAAAAGATTTCAGTGTCTTCATGCACATTTCTCTACTCATAGATTCCTTTAAAAGAACAGTTTTCCTTTCATTCAGGAACCTGGATTTTCTGGGTACCTGGATTTGTTTTGGCGAATGTGTCAAAGGAAGCTTGGTGTTCCACTTAAAATCCAGCACTCTGAGATTTTATCCATCTCACTATGCATCAAAGGAAGCATACTCTGTTTTTCTGTGTTTTTTTTAAGTACACATTCTTTTAGGTAAACCAGTTAATTCAAGGCAATATTGCAACATAGTGCATTTTGTTTGTCTAGTGCTGTTTTCTGTTTCCATTATTGTACAAGAAGAACATAATACAAAATCATTAAAAGAAGCTTCTTAAAAATCTCATTTTGCAAATAAGATCTGACACCCTACCTCCTTTACTGTAAATAGGGGAAACAACTACGGAAGAGACACAAGGTAAGGAAAGTTACAAACATTGTTGCACATGATAACTGAAGCTAAATTGTTATCCACTGGAATGCCATTAGTTTTCATCCTCTTTTTGAAATGTCTCAGAGCAGTAGTTATTCTTTGGTTCAAAACTTAACACTCAAGTTACCAAGCAAAAGGCTATATCTTCTCTATCATTTATTTCTATATTGAGCAGGGCTATTGACCCTGTCAAAATGGCTATCAGAGATGTACTTTAACACTTTAATTTTAGTACTACTGTACTTGGTACTAGCTATTGGGGTAGAGCCAGTGGTTGAAGTAGAATTCATTGTGTTTTCTAGTGAAGCAATGGGTCACATAACTGTTCTAAAGGATTTGTTGGTGAGGATCAAACCGTCCCTAAATAATGCCACAAGATAGTTACACCAGATATCTTATATAGTTCCCAGAGATGCACAGAGGCAACATTATATGTGATACTACACACAGTCCCTTTCTGGTGCAGAAGGGAGGCAGGCTGTATGGTTATTATGGCCATAGTTTCTGAGACAAAAATGTAATGTTGGGAGTATTTTCATAAAGAATTGTGGTAAACTATTCATGAGAACCATGTAATCCTTTTCTAGTGAAAAAGAAACTGAGTTTTCGATGATTTTGTTAGTTTATAAAAAGCCTTATCTGCCTCTTCTTCTGGGTTAGGTAGTCTGTAGCAGACCCCTACCATAACATCACCCTTGTTTTTTACTCCTTTTATCCTTACCCAGAGACTTTCAACAAGTGTCTCCTATTTCCATATCAACCTCAATCCAAGTTTATACATTTGTAATATATAAGACAAAACCTCCTCCCTTTTTTCCCTGTGGGTCCTTCCTGAGCAAGCTGTACCCTTCTATACCAATATTCCAGTCATGCTTATTATCCCACCACATCTCTGTGATGCCAACTATATCATAGTTGTATTTATTTACTAGCATTTTGAGTTCTTCCTGTTTATTCCCCGTGCTTCTCACATTAGTATACAGACATCTAAGATACTGATTTGATTCTCCTTGCATTCTGCCTTGTCTCTCCTTTTTCCCTGTTATAACAGCCCATACTCCCCCCAGATTTCAACCCTTCTCCCAGATCTCCATGTTTTTGACTTCACTAGGTTAGCCAGTCTGAATCCAAATATGCTCTTCCCCTTCCTTGATAGGTGGATCCCAATTCTGCTTAGCAGTCCTTCTTCTTGGAACAGCATCCCATGGTCAAGGAAGCTTAAGCCCTCCTGGCGACACCATCCTCACAGTCAGGCATTCACCTTCAGGATGCATCTCTCTCTGCCTGGGGCCCTACGCTTGACTGGAAGGATCAAGGAGAACATCACCTGCGCTCCCAACTCCTTCACCCTTACTCCCAGAGCCCTGTAGTCACTTCTGATCTGCTGAGGATCATATCTTGTGCCCACATGGATGAGAAACATGGGGTAGTAGTCAGAGGGCCAGATGATCTTTGACAATCCCTTCGTAATGTCTCAGAAATGGGACTCTGGCAGGCAGCATACCTCCTGGAATGCCCTGTCAGGGAGACAGATGGGTGCCTCTGTCCCACTCAGAAGAGAGTCACCAACCACCACTACTCTACTTTTCCTCCTGGGAGTTGTGACTGTGATACTCCCAGCCTTAGGGGTATATGGCTTCTCCTCCTCCACCTTTGGGGTGCTTCCTCATCGCTTGTTACCAGGGCATCATATTGTTTTTTCATCACCATGGTGGCGGGGTCTGGGTGGAATACTGTCTGCTGGCTCAGATAACCAGCAGTCAATGTCCTCCCGGTGACAGAGCGATATACTCCTCCCCTGGTGGTGTGACAACAATCCTCTGTAGCTGGATAGCTTCCTCAGCCTTGGATTCTCCATGTGAATACTCTCAAGGAATTCCTCATGGGCATTGTTGTTCCTCAGCCTAGCCACTTCCTTCTGTAACTCTCCCACCTGCTTTCTGAGAGATTCCACCAGCAGGTACCTTTCGCACTGGATGGTCCCCCAGCCTGGCTTTCTGTGAGTGGGAAATGCAGGCCACAGTCTCTGCAAATCCACACCAGGATTTGCGTAGAGGCATCCAGGGTTAGGTTGTCTGTGTGGATACAGATGCAGGTGGAGGAGACAAGAGCAGTGTTGGCACTGGCAATGCGGCCCTTCCTAACCATAGCGAGTATATTACGATTCCCTCCCACAAACTCCCCCTCAAATTCCCCTGTTTGTGGTCCCCTGGTTGCTAGCTCGCCTTGGTTGCTTCGCCTCTAGTTTTTAAGGCTTTCTCTCCTAGGTCAGCCCTAACCCCTTGTTAATCACATTGGGGGAGGGTGATCACAAGGCTGATTAAGGATGATCCAAGGAACAAAGGGTCAAACAGTCCCCAGACACACAATCCCAACTGAAATAATCTGAAAGAGAAAAGAAAAACACAAACAGCCAACAAACTCACTATATATATTGACCTGCTGTTATTGGCCTGTATAACAAAATTTTAGTTGACTAAAATGGACAGACCCTAACTCAGCAGGAGATGGGAGGAACCAGAGTTATACTGCAACTGCTGAATATTCTTTTCCAGCTATCCCTAAGGTGGGTAAAAATTGCGACATCTGCTTGGATCTATTAGTGACAGCTATATTTTATTATAGAGCTCAATCATATAATAAAGATCAATCATTTGTTCTCTTTCATTGTTTAAATCAGTGAGGCTTGAATGACTTGTTAAAATTCATGGGGAAAGGGAGTCATTTAGGTCAGTAATTCAATATCTCATATTTTCCAAGTGGGGATAAATGCAGCATTTATTTCTGAAAAGTAGATGCAAAGCCCAGATGGCTCCTAATATGTGTCAGTCTTATTACTTTTCCATCACTGAATTCTGGTTTCACTATGCTTTATAGAGCCATTGGGGAGCCTGGTGGTTTTCATTATATCATGTTAGCTACATATAGTTATATTATCAGTATGTCCTTGTATCTTTGACCTTGAGACACGTATATCAACATGCTTAATTTTTGTTCGTTTATTTGACAGTCCACATCCAAGATACTAAGATTTTGCTACAGTGCTGTGAGTCCTTTGGTTAACTGGATTGATAGCTTCACCTAGTGACATCATGTGAAGCAATCCAACAACAGTAATAGAATTATGCTGTCACATGATAACTATTCAAAGCAGATTGAGACATTTTTGATTCATTTTCTCACAGAGGACAGAAAATTAGATGTCAAGATGATGATATCCATTAGTTTTTTTTTCTCTGCACCTGTGTGCATTAGTAATGCATTCTAAAAAGAGCAAAGTGACTTTGATTTACATCTTGCAGTTATACTAGGAGTGAGACAGACACATGGTTTCTCCCCCACATCCCTATGGGATAAAATCAGCTAGGAGAGACAGAAGAGCTAAAGCAAAAACAAACATTAGGTTGTAAATACATTGCTTTTGAATTTGGTCTCTTAAACTCTCCATCATAAATGACAAATTGTTGAGTTAATATAAGCTAAGGTTGTCCTTTTTCCCTAAAAAAAAAATTGCTAAAGTAGCATTCTCTTTTTAATAAAAACTTGAAGATTAGGAGAAAGCAGTCTGATAAGATAGCATCTTCATTTTTAGTGCACAAAATAATAAAAATTACAGCTGAGAAAATAAGTCAAAATGTACAATTTCTTCTCAGGGCTTACATGAGACTGAAGGTGGCACATAGGCCTTGTGATGGCCCACTATACAGGAGTGACTGTCACCCTTTGTCAATGTTTTCCCATACATAAATAGCTCATGAGCAGTAAACTGTAAATATTCAGTTTTTTAATTCATCCTGTATTGGTTAGTTATATATGTGTTTGTCATTATTATTCTTTGTTATTTATTAGATGGAATACAGTAGTACTCAGGTCCCATTTGCGTTCAGGGCCTCAGTGTGCCAGGAGCTGAACAAACAAAATAAATAATGATCTCCTCTCCAAAGAGCCTATAATATAATACAAAGTAAGAGACAATGAGTGGATGTAACAAACAATCAGAAGGTGTAAGGAGGAAGAGCCATATTTTGCACACCTAGATGATTTTGAGTTGGTTAATTTAAAATATATACTTTATAAACAAACAAGTAAATAAGACATATCAGAAGGCCTTATTGTCTATCTTCGTAGTGATTACCAGTTGGCAGATTTAGTAGAAGTGGGCCCAGAAGAGGGATGTTAAGGATGATGGTGTAGCGACTTCACAGGTCAACATGAGAGAGCTTTCGAAACCTAAGGGTCAGCAAGGAAGAAAACATAAAGGTGAGAAACGGACATGTGGGCAATGGAAGCTGATATCACTGGTGAACCAGACAGGGTGAAGGGTGAGGCATCACAATAAAATATAAGAGCAGATCATTAGAGACTAGATTAAAGGGACTAGGTTGTAAATTTCATGGGGCATCAGTTTAGGCATTCTGAATAGATGAACAAGAAGAGTCAGACACATACTTCTTGTGGAGTATTAGGAGTTAAAGATCTTACCACAAGTACCAATTGGTCTTGTGTTCTCTTTACACATCATAAGCTATGTAAGATTAGACAGTTCATTTGCTGGATGGGAGACCTTCTCATGTTGCCTACATGCTGCAAGAAACATTGACAATTCATTAAATAACAATTTTCCTTGTGAGTTAGCAAAGAACTATAAGACACTGGCATGGTAGCTAGGAGCATTGAACTGCTGAAAGTATCTTCTTCCACATAAAATGTAAAGCTGAAGTTCTGACCATTTGCGCTCATTGAAAATCTGATAATATATTTCATAAGAGTAAGAGTGTTAACCTCTGTTGTGTGGTCCATATTTCAGTACTGGTAATTACATTATGTGTCTGTAAATTCCTATCTCCTGACTACAGTATTCTTCTTCATTTTTGTCATCAATTGTTATTTTGGGTTGCTAAGTGTATTCTTATCAATAGTTGGTGTGTTTCAAATCAGAGGTGGCTGCATTTCAGTAGTGGATAAAGTGATCCATATACATACTTTTTTGGCTTACAATAATAGAAACAGGTTTCAGAGTAGCAGCCGTGTTAGTCTGTATTCGCAAAAAGAAAAGGAGTACTTGTGGCACCTTAGAGACTAACAAATTTATTAGAGCATAAGCTTTCGTGAGCTACAGCCATCCGATGAAGTGAGCTGTAGCTCACGAAAGCTTATGCTCTAATAAATTTGTTAGTCTCTAAGGTGCCACAAGTACTCCTTTTCTTTTTGCAAATAATAGAAACAATTTCATATAACACCCTTAGGCCATAGACTTTTCAATCCCTCAGCTTGGTATTTGATTTTACAAGAGGTCAGACCACAAGTTGCCATATATCTTAAGAAATGTCTTAAGATTTATGCAGTTGTTGGGTATATGGGTTTACTTTTAGCTGTAAAAATAGTCTCTCTTTGTCCCAGATGTGTCTCAGACACTCTTATAACAATATTGACATAATGTGCATTTACAAACAACTAATGCTCACAGCAACTTATAAGGTAGATGAGTATTCACTGTATTCTTTTAACAGATGGATAAACTGAGAAACAAAGAGATTGTGAGACTTTCCCAAAGTCATTAGAAGAACTGGGAATAAACCCCAAGAGTCCAGATCCCCCCTAGGGAGAGTGATGGTTTAACTAAGCCCCTGATGGTAGCATGCCATACCTACTTTGCACTCACTTTGAATTGGTGTTAATGACTACACAAGAAGCAGGGCAACGAAGAATCCAGTCCAATAGATTTGGATGAGAACATTGACAGTAACCCACCCTGATCAACACATTGGATAGCCAAGTTTTCCTTGGGATCATAGGATTATACTTAAAAATGAAAACAAGAGATCTAATGACAATTATGACAGGTTTCAGAGTAGCAACCGTGATAGTCTGTATTCACAAAAAGAAAAGGAGTACTTGTGGCACCTTAGAGACTAACAAATTTATTTGAGCATAAGCTTTCGTGTGAGCTGTAGCTCACGAAAGCTTATACTCAAATAAATTTGTTAGTCTCTAAGGTGCCACAAGTACTCCTTTTCTAATAACAAATATATCACACTTTAAAATGTAGGGGGAAAAATAAGTTGTCTTAGTGCAGTTCTTAGAAGACAAACACCTAAGTCACAGCGGCGTTCATTGAATTCAGAACTAATTGACTCCCCTGTTAGCAGTTGCAGTCCAGATGCCAAAGGAGATTGAACTACTCTTATCCCGGCAAATGGTCCTTGCAGATTATGGCTGAGGCATGATAGTGGTGATGGTGGTTAAAGTGCAGAAATGTTAACTGCCATGGTGAGTCCACTTCCTTTGCTAATTGAGCTTTTGTCTTTTGAATCCTTCCCTACTTTCTCAGCTTGATAATAACTAGCTTCTGTATTGCCTATCATTACACACCAGTGATATGAAGATCAGATAAGAACTGTTACGAACACGACGTTCATCTGAAAATCAAACTTCCATTTACAAGTCTAGAAGACTTGTTTTAGTCAAAGGGCTCAATATAAAGGTTAAATGGATGACATTGTGTGGCCTGTGTTCTACAGGAGGCCAGACTAGATGATCTAATAGTCCCTTCTGCCCCTAAAAGCTATACATTTTATTAATCAAATTTAAAAATAAGCATACATTGTGAAAATAGGCCTCTGCAGAAGCCAAAAGGCTAGTGGTGACCAAAGGTGAGGGATAGGGAGAGAGACTGCCTTGAGTTAAGATGGAAAGAAAACTTCCCAGAGTATCTGATATAATTAAAGACGAAAGACAAACTTGCCAGTCATTTTTGGTGTCATTTTGAAAGCATCTTAGTTTTTTACTGGCTGCATGTGTGTGTCTGACTTAGGAGCACTTCCAAAGATAATTGTTTGCTATTGAAAGCAAAAAGAAAACCCCAGCAAAAATATACAAGTCATAATGTTCCAGCTGATGAAGGTGTTACCAGCTATTCATATTTAATTATTATTATTATTGTTATTGTTATTTGTATTGTCATAGTACCTAGGAGACTTAGTCATGGACCTTGACACTGTTGTTCTAGGCACTGTACATTCTCAGAACAAACAATGGTTCCTACCCCAAACAGCTTACAATCTAACAAATTACTAGTAAATAGTTTATTTATTGTATGAAGCACCACTTGTGTGTTCAGTTCTCTGCAGGCAAACAGAAGACAGGTCTCTGCAATGAGAAACTTACACTCAAAGCCTCATTCACATAACTAAGACAATTGAAGTCAATGGGGCTACTCATACTAATAAAAGCTTTGCAGGAGCAGACCCTAAGAGAGTCGTGGCATGGCAAAAGGATAGATGATGTTATAACACAAGCAGAATGGATAGGAAGGGACAAGTGAAATAGAATGGTGGGTAGAAATAGACCATGTATTTAAATCCATAGACATAGGCCCCAACTGACTTCAAAGTGACTTAAACAAATGCTTAAAATTAAGCACACATTTGTGCTCTCCTGAATATACTTTCCTGAATCAGGGCCTCAATGCTTTGTTAAATAGGGACTGACTTAAGCACATGCTTATGTGCTCTGCTGAATCAGAGTCCAAATTCTATTCCATTAATCCATTCTTCTTCAACATGATTTCTTTTGTAGAGGTCATAAAATTCAGCTAAAGGAGGATTTGTAGGAGGTTTTTAATAACTGGTTTTTATTAATGTTAAAGTGGCAGTGAGCAAATGCCAAAGGTGAAGGGAGATAGCACTGAAAGTTATGCTTCATTTTACAGTCAGCTCCCCCTGCAAAGATTTCCTTATCAAAGGTTGAACAGGAAGGAATGCGTCAGACTGCCTTTGTGTCTTGTCAAAAAGGTGTTCACATTTTGAAGCAAACCTTTACTTTACATGACAGAGAGACATTCATTTCTTCCATGCAAGAAATTATTATTGTCTTTTGTTTCTTATCAGTGCTAATATCTCAGGACATTGTCTATTACCTTTCATTTTTGGCATACATTTTCTCTGATGTAACTTTTTTTCTAGGGCAGCTGTTTGTTCTGTTACTCAAATATTAAAGTGAAAAAAATCTTAGTTTGTTTCACTTTAAATATCATAGGTAAAATACTGGATGTAAAATGTGATAATTATTTTGCTGATGTGGCTGGCATGCATGTTTACTATTGCTATCTTCTGGATGAGCTGTGTGGCATAGGCCCTATGATACTAACAGCAAATAGAGATTTTCCTTTACCAGGAGTAGCAGGGGTCTCTGCTTTGGAAGCAGCAGAGTCTGCATTCAGCCCCTGCTGTCACCATGACATCTTGAGTGGCCATGGTGTACAGGATAGTGACAACTGTAAAGTTCTAGGTGGCTAATGATTTGATGCACTATTTCCCCCGCGGTGGTACAGCATTGCACTTCATAAACAAACCAGGGGAGTTTTTAGTTTCCCTCTGAATTGTATGGTATGCATTACTGCCATGGATGAGCAAAGGAAGCCTGCTCTAATGTGGCAATTTCTGTTGTATCAGCAGGTTTAACACAGGCTACTTGATGTGTTTATTTATCAAAGTATCCAGATATCATTCTTGGAAATTGAGAGCCTGACTGCTCTTACTTACACTGGCGTTGACGTGAATGTAGCTAATCCTGATTTACAGTCATGTGAAAGGAAAATCAGGCCTCAGGTTTATAATTAGATATGGGGTTGAGCTAAAACTCCAGTTTTAAAACACTCCCCAACCTGAACCCAGGTCTGGATACTAATTTTACAGATGACCCTTATATCACTAACCACAGACTATAAATATGGATACAATTTTATAGTTCAGGCCCATCTCTGTATCTTATAAAAAGTTCCAGTCAAGATTTATCCTTAAAAAGCCTCCATCACTTAACCAGTATATGTTGTGATTCTTTTAAAGAAAGCTGTCCCCTCTCCAAAGACCTGACTGGAGCTCATATGAGGAGGCAGAATGCAATCCCAGAAAGTGGGGAGAGAGAGCACGAGAATGAGGAGAGACAACCCCGGTGGAGGATTCAGAGGGTCATAGAACATTAGGGGAGGAGGGGAGACAGAGCACTCCTGGAGGAGATGGGGACACAGTTTCCTGGAGGACTCAGAATGTGCGAGACTGAGGACACCGAGCGTTAGGGGACATAGCACTGGGGGTGGACAGAGAGAGGCACCGAATCCTCTGTAGAATTCAGAGCTGGTGGCCACTAGGACACAAAAATGTGGAGGGAATAGCCACACACACAAACACATGTATT
Organism: Dermochelys coriacea; assembly: GCF_009764565.3. Classification (NCBI taxonomy): domain Eukaryota; kingdom Metazoa; phylum Chordata; order Testudines; family Dermochelyidae; genus Dermochelys; species Dermochelys coriacea. Next base: position 48,451,676 of record NC_050073.1, read on the forward strand.
GTATGAACATAGGACATGGTACTACTAAGATGCTTTGGGGAGCTGGAGAACTGAGTTCATATTATGGCAAATTGGTGGTACAATTATGAGGGGTCCCATGCTTCCTCTTTTTGGGGGGGGGGCAGGACGCAGTTTTCTGCCTCTGAACTAGGGTATCTATTGTCCCTCTAATAACCCAGAGCAGGGAGGGAGGGATCCGGGTCTTCCCTCTACTCTGGGTCCCAACCCGGGGGTCCTAGGGATAGTGATAAACCACTTGAACTAGTGCTTCCTTCCCCTGGGCTACTTCCCTTTCCTGTTCTTAGCTTTTGGGGCTTCCTGCCCTCTCTCTCTCTGCACAAGCCGAGTGTCTCTTTACCTAGGGTCTTCGTCTTCCAGCCAGCCACGGCACTTCTCCAAATTCTCCTCTACTTCAACTCCTTCAAACTGCTCTCTGCTCCAACTCCTTCCCCTGGCTGATTGAAGCAGGGATTTTTTATCAGGTGACTAGCTTCAGGTGCTCTAATTGGCTTCAGGTGCTTTTAATTAATCTATAGAAACTTTCTTCCCTCAACAGGGAATAAGCCTTCTCCTCATCCTGGGACTTACATATCTCTCCTATTTCAGAGTAGCAGCCGTGTTAGTCTGTATTCGCAAAAAGAAAAGGAGTACTTGTGGTACCTTAGAGACTAACAAATTTATTTGAGCATAAGCTTTTGTGAGCTACAGCTCACTTCATTGGTGGAAAATACAGTGGGGTGATTTATATACATAGAGAACATGAAACAATGGGTGTTACCATACACACTGTAACCAGAGTGATCACTTAAGGTGAGCTATTACCAGCAGGAGAGTGCGGGGGGGACCTTTTGTAGTGATAATCAAGGTGGGCCATTTCCAGTATTTCACTCTCCTGCTGCCTTCTGGCCATGCTGTATCACAATATGTACAGCCTGATCCTTCATGCCCCCTACACCATGTGGGTCAACAATGGCTTGACTTGTGGCCCCCCATTTGTTTGTGGTCAGACCTTTTCTGTAGAGACTCCTTGGAAATCCTAAAGTAATGATGATAATATATACTGATTTACAAGGCATCCTTTGGCTGAAGGCCTTGGCTTGTACAACATAATAGATCAAATAAAATAGTACAAATTCAAAGGCAACGTGGCCTAGAAGTAACCAAGGAGAAGGTGAAAGACAAAGACAAAATTCACAGCATCCAGAGCCTTTACATTTGAAACCTATAAGAAAACAACTGGCTTCTCCGTTTTTTTCCCCCATAAACAAATATAGTTAAAGGGATGGGGGAGGAGGGAGGGGTGGAGGAGAGGAGGAAAAGTATGAGCCAGACAATACACATATAGAAAGAGATTGGTTCAGCAATGCACAGGATTTCTTTTCTCTTATGAATGACAATGTAGCCATAATGCCTGACTGGACTATAATATGCTTGTCTGTTGAGCAATAGTGAAATGAGTGATTTGGAGGTTTCAGGTAAGCTTATCTCCCCAAGGCAAGCAAATCTTTATTTTCTTCAGGTTACAAAGGAAAGCAGGAGACATTATGAAAGTGTTGAGTAAGGAGTTTATTGCCAAGGGTTAAAATAACACACAGTGTTCCAAATTTTAAAGAATTCAGTCCCCTTTTTAGGCCCCTAAATGAAGCTGCCAGGTTTTCATTGTTTTCCATTGTTGTCAGTGATTCTGCTGGCTGCTGAGCTCTTCTAGAGATTTGGCCCCTACTGTCTTGCCATTCTTTCCTGGTGAAGTGGGTTTCTTTTTTTCCCAAACCAAAATATATTGTATACAGTAAAAAATATACAAATGTGATCTCTGAAAAGTGGTGGCAACAACCAAAGATCATGTGAAACTGGACTGGCATTTTGTTCTGTTACAAACACCAAATGCACTCGAGGCTCAGTAAGAAGATCAAGAAAAAATCCGAAACTTTCAAGTAAGCCTGGAATGAGTTTATGGTTTTTCATCAAAACTATGTGAAATGTTCAATGTTTCATGATTCTCACACAAAACCAGGTGTAGCTTGGAGGTTTCCTGTGGGTTTTGTTTTGAGATCTAATGTTTTTTTCTGAGAATCAGTGAAATTCTAGGGCTGTGAAGTGAAATATTTGCATGATCCCCTGGACATGAAACTGTTCAAAGTCGCACATTTATACTCGCAAGAGGGATATAATATATCATGTAATATACATCACCAATGTATTGCACTATGGTATCATAAATAATTTCTTAGGCTAGTTATAAGCATGAGGGAAATGGACACTCATTATTTTCATTTGGCTTACAGATGAGGTATAAAATCTTCTGTTAACAGATTTAACCTCTTTTCTGAGCTTTTGATTTCACTCTTTTGAGCCTATTGTTTTAATTAATGTATTTATATATATTTACCAGGATTCTTCTGCCTTTTTCTTGGTAGAAGTAGAAAAGGGCTCCTGAAATTATCCATAGAGTTGTAAGTGCAATGAATGACAAGGCAAGCACAGCTCTTGAGATTGTTCATATAAATAGCATGCAAAAGCATTCAATTCTGCACTAATTGAATGTTCTGCTGAGTTCTAAGCTAAAGGGCCTGATTCAGACCAGATGTTACTCCCTTGGTTTCAATGGAATTGCATCCACTTACACTAGCTTTGAATTTAGCAAGAAGATTGTACAGAATTTTAGAATTCCTTATAATGTGTTAGAGTTTTAGTGTGTCCATTGCTCTGGTTTGTTTTGTGGGTTTCCATGCTTTATAATGAGGATTTAGTTGGAGATTGGTCCTGCTCTGAGCAAGGGGTTGGACTAGATGACCTCCTGAGGTCTCTTCCAACCCTGATATTCTATGATTCTATGAATTAAGCAGAATAGACTAAAGTCTGGTTTTCCTTTCTATTGTATTATATTTACATTAATGTGACTTCACTGAAGACATTGTGTAGTAACTCTAGGAGTAAACTGACTGACATCCCTTCAAATGAGAAATATTTGAGGGGTATGTTTTGCAGTAAATCCAACCCCTAATTTCCTGGAGATAGGAAGAAACTTCCTTTATAGACAGGTTGTTATGCACCTGCCTACTTTAGTATTTCTTGCACTTTCCTCTGAAGCAGCAGTACTGGTCTATGTCATAGACAGAATACTGGACTAGACAGACTATTAATCTGATGCACTATTGAAAGTCCATATCATCCTAACAATTTGTTCAATGAAAGGAATTAAACTTCATTTAATAGTTCATTTAGAAACTGAGGAAAGAAGCTTTTTATTTTCTCTTCAGATCCAATGAACACATGATTTATATGGGCTTCTAATTAGAGCTGGTTGGGAATTTTTTGAAAAAAACATTTTTCATCAGAAAATGCCAATTTGTTAAAACCAAAACTTTTTGGAGTTATATATTGGTTTCAAGTACATTTTCATTGAGAGAGAGATACTAGGTTCACATAATTTGAAGATGACACAAAAATTAGGGGAGTCATAAATAAAAAAGAAGACAAGACTCTGATACAGAGTGATCAGCTGTAAACTGAGTGCAAGAAAACATTATGTTAGTATAGGTGATGTAAATATCTACATCTAGAAACAAAGAATGTTGGTCATGTTTACAAGATGGGGTACTCTATCTGAAAAACAAGAGATTCTAAAAAAGATTTGGGGTCCTGGTGGATACTCAGCTGAACATGACGTCCCAGTGTAATGCTGTATCCAAAAGGGGTAATGTAATCCTTGGATGCATAAACATGGGAATCTTGATAGTAGAGAGATTATTTTACTTTGGTATTTAACATTGGTTTGATTACTGCTGGAATACTGTGTCTAGTTCTGATGCCCACAATTTAAGAAGGATGTTGATAAATTGGAGAAGGTTCAGAGAAGAGCTAGAAGAATGATAAAAGGATTTGAAAACATGCTTTATAGTGATACATTGAAGCACCTCAATTGATTTAGATTATCAAAGAGAAGGCTAAGGGGTGACTTGATCACAGTTTATAAGTTCCTACATGGGGGAAAATATTTGATAATGGGCTCCTCAATTTAGCAGAAAAATTATAACAGAATACAATGGCTGAAAGTTGACCCTTCACTTCACTCCTTTTTCCCATTTACATGGGGTTGGAGGTGTCACAATTCTTCACCACTCCTTGTGGTCCATGGCACAAATTTGTAACTCTTGGAATTTCAGTCCTTTTCTCTTCAACCTTCTCTTAAGAGAGTCTTTCCTTTGTATCCTCAGACTTCCATGTCCTTCCTTGCTATCCTCTGCCTCCTACACTTTCTTTGCTGGTCATTCTCCCATTCTTACCGCATGTATACCTTCAAATGTGGGCTCTCCAGCCTATCACTGAGAGTCCTAAATTCATTTTTCCTGTAAGTTCTTCCATGCTCACTCTGTCTACCCTTTGCTGGCCTGGCATTCTTCTCAGCATATAATTTTCTACTACCTGAATCTTCTTTTCTTCCATTTCCATAAAACCCACAATTTCCAAACTATAGATCAGGCAGGGACAAACACAGGCAGCATACACTTTCCTTTCAGTTTATTACTTAACTGATGGTTCCACAGTACTCCTGCCACCTTTTTTCACTGTTGCCTTGCACCTTGGGTTCTTCTTTTCAGTTCTCCAGATTTCTCTCTGATGGCACAACATGTATTTCCCAAATACACAATTTTCCCCTCTGATTCAACTTCTTTCCTGAAACGTCAATCAATAGCTCTTCTTCCACTTTTCCTACTTGTGTAATTTCTGTTTTATTTCCTTCAAACCCCAGTCTTCAAACACAAATGCCCACTCTGCTATCACATTTACCAGATCCTCTTTGTGGTCATCTAAAAGGGACCGATCATTAGCATACATTAGTTTTCTCAGTGTCTCCACAGGGTTGGTTTTCTACTAATTAACTCAGTAACTAGTATCAAGAGAAGTGGACTCACTCAGCACTCTGTCTTGTCTCATTCCCACCATCACCTCAACATTCTCAAAAGTTCCATGTATTGTTACCAATTAGCTCTTGGCCCTTTATACAGCTACTCTCCTCTATCATCTCTACTTCTGGAAGCCTCTCTCTCATCCATCTCAATACTCCAAGCATCAGCTCTGAAACTAAGTCATATGCTTTCTCAAGATCAATAAATGCTACATAACAGTTACGGCCTCCATTTATCATTCTTTCAAATTTCTATCCCATTGCAAATATTGTGTCCATAGTACTCCTTCCCTTCCTAAAGACATGTTTCTCCTCTCCTATATTTTCCTCCAGTTGCACCTCAAACTTGCTTCTAAAACTCTCTCAAGGACTTAACAGAGTGATGCCTTGGTAAGTGTTTGGATCATTTACACCACCCTTACACTTCCAAAGAAGCGCAATCAATGTCATTCTCTAGTCATCTGATATCCTACTTTGATACCAGCCAATACACAGTGATCTGTGAAGCCAGTTTATTCCAGTCTCTCCAATTGCCTTGATCATCTTCACTAGCTGCTTTACCGTCATTCATCTTATTTAGGGCTTCTATCACCTCCTCTGTAGATACCTTGTGAGACTATCCCATAATTGTTGGTACTTGCACCAATGGCTGGAAGTTGAAGTGAGACAAATTAAGACAAAAAATAAGGCATACATTTTAAACGGTGATGGTGATTAACCATTGGAACAGTTTGCCAAGCGTTGTGGTGGATTCTCCATCACTGACATTTTTAAAATCAAGATTGGATGTTTCTCTAAAAGCTGTGTTCTAGGAATTATTTTGGGAGAAGTTCTATGGCCTGTGTTGTAGAGGAGATCAGACTAGATTATCATAATGATCCCTTTTGGTCTTGGAATCTATGAAATCCCTGGCTCTCCCATATCCTAGATGAATGCCCTAGTTTCCAGGCTATTGATATTCTGGGGAGGATTTCTCTCTCTCTCTCATATGTTTTTTCTAAAGGTCTCATTTTCATTCCATATTGGAATGAAAACAAATTATGAAACCTCAAAAACTTTCCTAAATGGCATTCTTGTTTTCTAGCCAGCCTTTTATCTGACAATTTCATCTGTGGTGCATTGCTGCTGATGCTGTAATATACCCTGGAGTATATTTGTGGAGATTTATAGCTATGACAGTGTAACAGTAGCTATTAAGGCCTGCTTATGTGACAAGAGTATAACTTTTTTGTCGCTCTGACCCATGTAAGGTGACTAGAGCAAGGAAATAATCAGCAGTCTCTTACCAGCAATCCTGAGTGTCATATCCTTATACTTTAAAGCATGCAACTGTATCACCTTGGCTGGGATCACATCAGATCTCAACACTATGTTGAGTGAGACCTGTTTATTATTTGGATGTGAAACCTCCAAGAAGAAAACAGGGCACCAGTGAAATTGGTTTTGGTAGCTCTTTGACTTAATTCTGAGCCAGAGCCACATGCTGTTAAGGGATGCTGTGATGTTGGAGGTGTTGTTTTTAACATGTGATGTGAAACAGATCTGACATCGCGAAGTAAGAAGAACCTCATTAACTTAATTTGAATTTAACCAGAAGACTGCGTAGGGTTACTGCTGCCTGTGCTTCATAAAGTATAATGAGATTTTAATGAATATCAGTAGTCAATAGGATATCACTTTTATGTCTCATTCAAAAGTAAGATCTTCTCCAGGGTGGATTTCTAGCATCTGCATATGGCAGTCGAGGTATAGTAGAACTCTCACTTTTGTTTTGGACCTAGGTCTGGTGATTTGTGAAAGCTCAGCCAGCAACTGGTGTGGAATCAAAAGCAGTATGGTTTTAATGAAAGGGGATTAGAGCTTCTAGATCAGACTATCAGAGCAGGAAAGGGGCCCCTCCTGATTTTGATGAAGTTTCTGGTAGCAAAGTGGTGCAGTTAAGAATGACTTACACAATTGCCTTTCTCTCTTATCATTAGAGCTAGAAACCTGAGATTAATGTTGAAAAAGTGACACTTTAAAAGGTTTAGTGCTGTGCTTAACACAGTAGGTTAGTACAGCTGCTAAGTGGGTGCTTTTCTAACGGAACAAGGACACTCAGGATGCCATTTGCTGGCATTAACTGATCTATTATCCCAATTCCAGACCTTTATTAGGAAGACAGAATTTTAATTATTTCAGCTTTCAAAATGTTAGTGAATTTTATGCCGATGATATTCGTGAACTGCAGCTGAAGAGGAAATATTCCCACAGTGTGTCCTCTGGAAATAGTGTACTGTGTTAGAGAAAGGATGTCAGGCATTCCCTAGCCACAAAACCATGAAATCCAAGGCCAAAGCTTGAGCATGGGGTTCTGTAAATTCTATGATATGGTGAGATAATAAACCCAATAATACAGTAAACAATCATTCAGTGTAGCTTTATTGATAAAGCTACAGGACGCTAGATGCTAGTATGGCTGCATCATGCTTCATAACTCCAGTAGCTCCTCCGGACGTTATTAATGATGTATTTTTAAGGCATGTAGAATTCTCTTCTTTCTTCACTTGTACATGTACTTTTTAAACTAGTGTCTGCCTTTGCCAAAACTCAGTATATAAGCTGTAGTCTTTAATCAAGAGAGGTCTCAGTTTAGAAGAAATGTCTCATGATTGGGATGGAGGAACTGAACAACAGGGGCTTTTTCACTGGTTTCAGTGAGACTTCGATCAGGCCCTTAGGGGCCTGTGTGTGTGTGTAAATAGGAAACATTACTTTTGGTTTGCTTGTTGTTTTAATTGTTATATTATCTCATACACAAAAGCAAATGTATTTTTCAAACTAGGTGACTTTTCTTTTAGATTAAGGAAAACAAGAAACAAAGAAAGAACCATTAAAAAGCAGCAGAATACAGACCCTGGACTTCAGAAAAGCAGACTCTGACAACCTCAGGGAACTGATGGGCAGGATCCCCTGGGAGAATAACATGAGGGGGAAAGGAATCCAGGAGAGCTGGCTGTATTTTAAAGAATCCTTATTGAGGTTACAGGGACAAACCATCCTGATGTATAGAAAGAATAGTAAATATGGCAGGAGACCAGCTTGGCTTAACAGTGAAATCTTTGCTGATCTTAAACACAAAAAAGAAGCTTATAAGAAGTGAAAGATTGGACAAATGACCAGGGAAGAGTATAAAAATATTGCTTGGGCATGCAGGAGTGAAATCAGGAAGGCCAAATTGCACCTGGAGTTGCAGCTAGAAAGAGATGTTAAGAGTAACAAGAAGGGTTTCTTCAGGTATGTTAGCAACAAGAAGAAAGTCAAGGAAAGTGTGGGCCCCTTACTGAATGAGGGAGGCAACGTAGTGACAGAGGATGTGGAAAAAGCTAATGTACTCAATGCTTATTTTGCCTCTGTCTTCATGAACAAAGTCAGTTCCCAGACTGCTGCACTGGACAGCACAGCATGGGGAGGAGGTGACCAGCCCTCTGGGAAGAAAGAAGTGGTTCGGGACTATTTAGAAAAGCTGGATGAGCACAAGTCTGTGGGGCTGTATGCGCTGCATCCGAGAGTGCTAAAGGAGTTGGCAGATGTGATTGCAGAACCATTGGCCATTATCTTTGAAAACTCATGGCGATTGGGCGAGGTCCCGGAAGACTGGAAAAAGGCTAATGTAGTGCCCATCTTTAAAAAAGGGAAGAAGGAAGATCTGGGGAACTACAGGCTAGTCAGCCTCACTCTCAGTCTCTGGAAAAATCATAGAGCAGGTCCTCAAGGAATCAATTCTGAAGCACTTAGAGGAGAGGAAAGTGATCAGGAACAGTCAGCATGGATTTACCAAGGGCAAGTCATGCCTGACTAACCTAATTGCCTTCTATGATGAGATAACTGTCTTTGTGCATGAGGGGAAAGCAGTGGATGTGTTATTCCTTGACTTTAGCAAAGCTTTTGATACTGTCTCCCACTGTATTCTTGCCAGCAAGTTAAATAATTATGGGCTGGATGAATGGACTATAAGGTGGATAGAAAGCTGGCTAGATCATCGGGCTCAGCACGTAGTGATCAATGGCTCCATGCCTAGCTGGCAGCTGTTATCAAGCAAAGTGCCCCAAGGGTCGGTCCTCAGGCTGGTTTTGTTCAATATCTTCATAAATGATCTGGACGATGGGACAGATTGCACCCTCAGCAAGTTTGCAGATGACACTAAACTGGGAGGAGAGGTAGATACGTTGGAGGGTAGGGATAGGATACAGAGGGCCCTAGACAAATTAGAGGATTGGGCCAAAAGAAATCTGATGAGGTTCAACAAGGACAAGTGCAGAGTCCTGCACTTAGGACGGAAGAATCCCATGCACCGCTATAGACTAGGTACCGAATGGCTAGGCAGCAGTTCTGCAGAAAAGGACCTAGGGGTTACAGTGGATGAGAAGCTGGATATGAGTCAACAGTGTGCCCCTTTTGCCAAGAAGACCAATGGCATTTTGGGATGTATAAGTAGGGACATTGCCAGCAGATCGAGGAACGTAATCGTTCCCCTCTATTCGACATTGGTGAGGCCTCATCTGGAGTAGTGTGTCCACTTTTGGGCCCAACACTACAAGATGGATGTAGAAAAATTGGAAAACATCCAGCAGAGGGCAACAAAAATTATTAGGGGACTGGAACACATGACTTACGAGGAGAGGCGGAGGGAACTGAGATTGTTTAGTCTGCAGAAGAGAAGAATGAGGAGGGATTTGATAGCTGCGTTCAACTACCTGAAAGAGGGTTCCAAAGAGGATGGATCTAGACTGTTCTCAGTGGTAGCAGATGACAGAATGAGGACTAATGGTCTCAAGTTGCAGTGGGGGAGGTTTAGGTTGGATATTAGGAAAAACTTTTTCACTAGGAGGGTGGTGAAACATTGGAATGTGTTACCTAGGGAGGTGGTGGAATCTCCTTCATTAGAAGTTTTTAAGGTCAGGCTTGACAAAGCCCTGGCTGGGACGATTTAGTTGGGGATTGGTCCTGCTTTGAGCAGGGGGTTGGACTAGATGACCTCCTGAGATCCCTTCCAACCCTGATATTCTATGATTTTATGAAAAGTTCCTATAAAGGGGAACACAATAACTCATTCTAAATATTCTGAATCTGAAATGAAATACTAAAGAGCAGTTGTCTCCCAGCTACCTCAGTAAACATGTAGAGAGGCTCCTCTATATTTAAAGGTGTAGTAGATATAACACACACACCATTGACTTCATCCCTCTCTGGGAAACTTTTGCCAACCCACCAACACCTGAGGAGGTCTGCAAAGCAATTAAACAAACAAAGAACAATAAAGCACCAGGTCGTGATGGCATATCAGCTGAAGTATTGAAAATGTGGGGAGAAACACTGACTAATAAGCTTCACTTGTTGCTCCTCAAACTCTGGCGCAGCAAAGAAATCCCTGCTGACTTACGTAATGATAATGTCGTCACCATTTTCAAAAAGGGAGACAGGGCAAACTGTGACAACTATCGAGGCATTGCCCTCCTCTCCATCCCTGGGAAGATTCCTGATAGAATCTTACTGAATCGCCTGCTCCCTCTTGCAGAGGAAGTACTTCCAGAGTCCCAGTGTGGCTTCAGACCATCATGAGGCACCAGTGTCATGATTTTGCAGCCAGGCAGATCCAAGAAAAATGTAAAGAACAACATCAGGATCTGTATATGGTCTTTATCGATCTGACCAAAGCCTTCAACTCTGTCGACTATGAGGCTCTGTGGAAAATCATGTCAAAGTTTGGCTGCCCAAGCAAATTTATCACCACTGTAAGATTCCTCCATGACCAGATAACTGCCTCCATCCTGTGCAGTGGCTCTACTTCTGAGCCTTTTGTCATCTGAACTGGTGTAAAACAAGGTTGTGTACTGGCACATACCCTATTCTCCATTTTCTTAGCAACATTAACCCAAGACCATCTACCACAGGGCACTGGCATCCAATATTGGATTGACAGCAACCTCTTTTTTCAACCTTTCTCATCTCCGTGCCAGAACTAAAATAATATCGGCAACAACAACAATAACAATAAACAAACTCCAGTATGCAGATGATTGTGCTTTAGTTGCACATTCAAAGGAGGATCTATAAACAGCCCTTAATTGCTTCTCTGAAGCTTACAAAAGCCTACGGCTAACTCTGAACATTGGCAAAACAAAAGTTCTCCACCAGCCAGTCCCTGGTCAATCATCAGACCCAGAAAGGAAGATCTATATCAACAAAGAAGAACTGGAAAATGTAGAATACTTTGCCTATCTTGGCAGCCATCTCTCACAGAAGGCAGATATAAACATCAATATTCAGCACAGAATTCTCTGTGCCAGCCTTGCCTTTGGCAGACTGTCTCACCGGGTGTTCAACAATCACAACATCAGAACTAGATTTTTAGTTTACAAAGTGGTGGTAATCCCATCTCTCCTCTGTGGCTGTAAGACTTGGGTGACCTATAGAAAACACCTGTAAAACCTGGAACGCCAGCACCAGCACTTTCTTCAGAAGATCCTCAACATAAGTGGGAGGATCATCGCACTAATGTCAGTGTCCTCACAGAGGCCAACACCTTCAGTGTTGAGGCCCTGATTATCCAACACCAGCTGAGGTGGAGCAGACACTGTGTGCACATGCCTGATGTACGCTTACCAAAACAACTGCTGTATTCCCAACTCACAAAGGGAAAAAGGAAACTGGGAGGCCAAAAGAAACGCTTTAAAGACACCCTCAAGATAAACATCGAGAGATGTGGGATTGACACCACACACTGGGAGACAGCAGCCCAGGATAGGGATAACTGGCGAAGACTTGTCAGAGTGGGAAAGTTCACTTTGGAGGAAAATCACCTTATCCTAGTTGCAGAAAAATGCCAGAAAAGAAAAGAAAGACAACAGTCACACAGCAATCATGGCCCATCCTTGTCTTCCAACACCACCTGCAATGTCTGCCAATAAGCCTGTGACTCAAGAATTGGAATCCTCAGTCACCAAAGGACCCATGAAAAATAAAACCTGTGAAAGAGATCATCCTCGACCTCAAGGGATTGCTGATGATAACACAAAACACAAAATGACAACATCTTCCTTTAATTATATGGGTACATGTATATACATGTACCAAGGAATTATGTGAAGGAAAGTGAAGTAAAGTAATGGTATAATAATGGCGGCTTCTTAGTCATATTCTGTTCCTCACCATAGTGCATAGGAAGAGTTGGTATGTAGTTGCTGGACTTATATTCCTTCTCTTTCCACTGACTTCCCTGCCTTAACCTCTCTCGGACCTTAACTGTGGGAAAATATAAAATAACCCAATAGTATAAGAATGCACATGCATGACAGATTAGATATGATGCTATTTTGGTGGCAGAAACTTGTAAATCTCCAACAGCCTAACACCCTGTAACAGTTCATGTATCACTGAATGATCATAACAGCACCTCTGCAGTTTTACGATACTCACAGTTATCCTTTCCCTGGAACAAGCTCCTAAAATCCCATGATTTCACCTTTTCTGTATCCCTCATAGTCTTCCAATTCCAAATCCTTCTTTCCCAAATGTTGGTTGTTGGATTTTTCTATGCACCACTTCCCTAACGTTTAACTGGCACTTTCTTACAGGATAATGCATCCAGAATGTCTCTACAGATTCACTGCAGGAAAAAGAAAGAGCTGTTGAAACAGGTATCTGGACCTGTAATTCAATTTTATTCCTCTGTAGAATCCATTTATTTTAGTCAGAAATGTAAACAATAAAAATGGCATTTATTTAGATATACTGTTTTGATGTGTTCTCCGATGACCCTGCTGAGCACTTGAGGACCATCCTCAATACTTATAAGATAGGACCTTGTACTCCTTTGCTAAGGAATCAGGCTGGTTTCATCCATTATTCAGCATTTGTACATTGTATTATACTTTATTAATACCAAGAAAACCTTGTACAATTCTGATTAATTAGCTGAATAGAACCATCACAGACACATTTATTTTCATTATTCTGGATGCAAAAGAATGATTAAAAATTCTGAAAATGTTTCTGGGGAGAAAAATGAAGAGAAAGTGTCTAACTTTCTAGTGCTTGGCATTATTGGGATGTTTTACACTTCATCGAAAATGCACATAAAATAATCAGTCAAAATACAAACCATTGAACCTAAATGTCAGCAGATTTGTTTAGAAAAGAAATCTATCCTGATAAAATATCCATTGAAATCAATGGAAAGTTCTTTTCTATGTAATTGAAGGAAAAGATTGGATTTGAGTGGTAACATGATGGCCCTAATTCATCCTGAGCCTGAAATAGCAGACCTATTGATTACAGCACAAGTTGTGATCAATTTGGACCTATATGTCATTTTTTAAAGAGAAGACAGGATGGTTCAGTGGAAGGGAAACAGGTCTGGGACTCAGATGCCTGGCTTTACCACAAACTTCCTTTGTGATATTGTGTGAGTCATTTGATTTAACTGGTGCCATAGTTGCCCATCTGTATAATGGGAATACTATTCTACCTACCACACAGGTTATTGTGAGGAAAAGAATTTAGAGTAGTATCTGAGGCACTCAGACACTGTGGTGATGAGGGCCAGTTAAGCATCTAGATACAAGAAAGTGTTTTTTCTCTTTTTTTACTCAGAGGAATAATACACAAACAAGATAAACTTTTAAAAGTAAATTGTCTGTTCTGTTTAGTCCTATTCCAAAATCAAAAGCTTCTGCTTGTGATGTCTTATTAATTTCCATTGCCGCAAGAGGTGATCACATAAATACAATATTCTGGGCTTCAGTTCCCATTGATTCCAGTGAGATTTGCACCCACAGAACTGAAAGCAAAATTTGATTCTGTGACTAAAGGGGAAAAATTAAGCACCAAAATATGACTGTTAAATATTCATCCAAAAAGAGAATTCCACATGGAGATTCACATTTGTTCATGGAAAATAGGTAACTGGAAATGTAAATACCTGCTTATATTAAATGTGATGTATTAAAACTGTATTAAAGTTGTAAGCTGTCACTTTACATTTCAGGAGTTTTTTCTGAACCTGCTTGCAGGCTAGGGGACTCTGTTTGCAGACTTTGCTCAAATGCTTTCCTACAGACAGCCTAACTAGAGCAGAGACAGAGTAAGGGGAGTGATCACCCCAGCTCCTACATGTGTCAGCCCAAATATGGGTTGTGTGGCAGCCACTCCATCACCTCCAGGTCCTGCTTTTACATTCGCTTCCGCATTGATGCTTGCAGTTACTGCCTCACAATTGGTGGAGGTGTGCATTCCCTGCTCACTGCTGAAGGGGGCCTGTCCACAATCTGATTGGCTCTCAGTTCCCAGTCAATCAACCACCGAGAAGGTAGCAACTGCGGCTTGGTGACTTGGGGCAGAGTCAGAGGGGAAGTGAATCCAAGTGGGGGCGGAAAGACAGATCAGTCCACACAATATTTCTGTTGTGGGGGTGCTATTTCCCCTGTAGTCTTGGTTCCGCTATAGAGTAAGATAGAGGGAGTTGTGCCTCTCTGTTTTAGGAAGCAGCCTGCTTTGTCTCTCTCTGTTTTTTGGTTCTTGTGAGCTATCGATTTGATTTCTAAAAAATAAAGTAGTGTTACAATGCAACCATCCAACAAGAGCATTTGATGGTTTTATCTTAATTTCTCTGTGTACATGCTGTGAATTAATCATTGGATGTTCATATGCATATTTTGTGTACACTCATATTTAGCAGGTGCAATGTAAGGCAAACATTTTAAAAAGTGGGTCCCCTTAACTTAGACAGTCAAAACTGACAGTTTAGGCCAAATGCATCTTTTTAAAATAAAATGTGTCCTTTAAGGAACAAAATTTATATTTTCATGCAGAGATCCTTATGTTAACACAGAATAGAAGACACACAGAAGTATTATATTGCTGTAACACCTCGGACCCAGTCATGGACTATTGTGTTTCTCCCTCAGTTGAAGTTTTATAATTTTCCCCATGTAGTATATGTGAGACTTTAACCAATAAATGCTGCATGACTGGTTAATAATGAAACAATTCCAGTACACTAGTATAAGGAAGAGGAAGGCATGATTGCTCTGCAAGTACTTACTTGGCACACATAGATCTCAATATAAAGCTAGTACAAGGAGTAATTACCTGCCTGAAAGAATTTCTGAAATCAGCTTTCCAGCAAACCAATTTTATCCTATTACTTCCTCCAGTGCCCTGTGGACATGTCATATGTCAGTGCACTCTGTTCAAACGAGATCACACTAAAGCAGTGTTCTCACTCAAAGGGTTAAGAGCTCGTCCTGCAAATCCATGGAGATCTTGAATGCCTGTAACTGCCATTGAATTCAGTGTGGGAGGGGCACAATACCTTGCAGGATTGAGTCCTATTGTAAAGATCCCCACTGACTTCAGTGATTCTGGCTCAAGCTCTAAATGCATGTAAGCACACATTGCAGCATAACCCAGGACATTTCTTGTTACAGATGAGACTAAGCATTTAATTGCTGTTTAATTTACCAGGACAGCTCTAGAAAGATATAAACATTCTTTCAGAGTAGCAGCCGTGTTAGTCTGTATTCGCAAAAAGAATCCGATGCATCTGATGAAGTGAGCTGTAGCTCACGAAAGCTTATGCTCTAATAAATTTGTTAGTCTCTAAGGTGCCACAAGTACTCCTTTTCTTTTTATAAACATTCTTGTAAGACAGATGAATTTTAAGTTAAAAAAAAAACAAATCCAGGAAAATGCCAGATAAAAATAAAATCAATAACAAGAAAAGATCATAAAATATGGCAGAGAAGTATAACAGGTGGAAAGTAAAATCCTCAATAACTATTTCAACAACAAACATAGCCAAATAAAATTTAAACATAAAAGCATAAACAGGAATACCATAATGAATGGCTAACTGGGACAATAAGTAAATGTATAGTATAAAAACAACAACAAAATGTAGCATTTGTATACTGTTCTTCTTCCAAGGATATCTAAGTATACCTTATAAACATGTGTAAGTTTTATTACGCTTGTTTTAAACTGATTTAGCCAAGGTCTCATAGCAGATCAGTGGCAGAGCTGGGATTAGAATCCAAAGCCAAGTTCTTCAAAACTGACTAGAGATATTTTTGGGTATCCAATTTAAGATACTTTTATGGAACCTGATTAGTATGTGATTGGCCATGTACATCACATGGTATTTTTTCTGCTCCCTGACTGGGTGTAACAAAACTTTTCTTTCCCTCCTTCTGTTTCTAAAGAGATTTCTAAGTGGCCGCTTAAAAACATTGAGCACAAACTTTCTATAAACAAGCTGCCAAAAAAAAATCACTTGTATAAATGTTTGCAGGAAACAAATGAAAAGTGTCATGAATGCCACTGGAGCAAATTAATGGGTTTTATTTGACAGTGATGGGACTGCCAAAACTGGACATAAGTGTCTACCTCTCGGCACACTAGTTTGAAAAACTGTATCCATGGAATGCTCTGTGAAACCAATAGGCTTCAATTAGCTTTGTATCAGTTCTAGAATGATTTGCCCAAAGTTATACTTTAAGTCTCAGGCAGAGGTAGGAATATAACCCAATCCTCCTAACCCCATGTCCTTAGCCCCAAGTCTAACTTTCCTCTCAAATTTGATTAGCTACTAAATAGCATCCTTTTTTCTAGGGACAGAAAATCTCTGATGTTTGCTGACTAAACTGATGTAACCTTAAACATTGTAAAATCCTCTGCAAAGTATTCCAGAATCGTCAGAGAATCTAAAAATGTTTTATAACCCTGCACCAAACTTTTCTGGGGTCTGTCAGCAACTTGCAATTCATTTCCATATGCATTTCGTTTTAGTATACATTTTATGACAATAGTACAAAGGTTGGGATAATGCAATCCTCTGAATTTCAGCTATGAGCAATCATTCAGAAAAGAACATTCTTTACTTCCATCAAATGCTCAGTTAAGAATAGATACATTCTGTTCTGGAACAGGTACATTACTTTGCCTTTCAATGAACCTAGTGCATTTTTTTTTACTTCTTAAAAAAAAAATGATGGCAAGAATACATTGTAACTATAAAATAGGCTGACGTTCAGAAATTTCTGATGAACATTAGTTTCATCATTCAGAATCAGGCCAGGAATTTGGCAAAGTAGTTTCGTAATGATCAAAATGGAGAGAGACTAATTTGTATGTTACATTTAAAGTTCTCATGTCACTTTTTTTTTCTTCACGAGCAGGCGTGTTAACTCTGCTATCTTGGCTCCAATTTTTGTCAATCTAGAATACCTCGTATAGTTTCAGTTACGAAAATTATTCTTCATTATAGCTCCTAAACAGGAAAAACTAGCCATGCTTGCATAAATGTTGGTTGCACAGAAGAGCTATCACATTCCATCCCAGAAGTGACTGAATTTCAATGGCAAATGACTGATCCCTATATAGATACAGGTTTCAGAGTGGTAGCCGTGTTAGTCTGTTTCAGCAAAAACAACTCTAGTCATTACTCAATACATCATAGTCATTTTTCAGCCATTCTAAATCTAAATTATTTTAATATCCTTTCTTCAAAATGAGAAAGACAGAGACATGCTAACTCTCTGTCCCAGTGACTCGTGCTTAAACTTGTCAGATGAATGTTTAGTGCATGATGAGCCTGGGTAGTTGCTGTCTGTGAACTGCTCTCAGTCACAACCAGCAACTCTCTGTTGACATATCGTGCCACTTTAGGGCTTTGGTTGAAATTCAGCAGTAGCATGGAATGCCCACACAACCCTGAGTGGCCACAAAGGAAGCTCTCTGAAGCCTCTATACAGAGTGCTTCAACAAGGCCAGTCCAAGAGCAAGGATCATGAGACCCAAGTGTATGTAGATCCAGCAACCTCAACACATTGCACAAAGAAGTTTGAGTAGCAGCTGAGGAAAGATGGGGTGAGATGCTGCAGCCCTGAGCCATAGCTCGAGGCTGGGGATGGGAACAGATGTCACCTCCCTGAGTTGCCTACACTTCTTCAGTTTTAGGTAAGAAGTGAGTTTTGTCCTACATGTGGAGGACAGAAATAAGGGCTGGGAAAAGTAATTCTCTGAATTCACATGATTCTGTTTGGTTCTTTATTGTGTGTGCATTCCTGGGCATGAGTACATTTTGGCAGAGAGCTGGAGGAGAATGGATGTACAGGCAGAACAGAAATAGATTACAGTACAACCCAAAATGCACAGTATGTATCATTTTAAGTTGATCACTTATTCAGAATAATCTATGGGAATTTGGGAACATACATCTTAAATCCTGAAAACTCATAAATCTTATTCGCACAATTCAGTGGCAAAGGATTCCCCTAAAAGAGCTTCAACCCATATCTTTGCCCCACTAATGGTATCTACCCCAAGAAAACCCAACACTAATCACTATATACTTTGTTATTTTTCAGGGAGTTATGGTCTGTGACAGCTTCAGTAAATTCTTGTGCCTACATACAAGAAAACCACCATCAACCCCTATGAAGTAGCCTGGAGCGCTGATTCAGATGCCCATTGCTCTATGTAAAATAAATAAACCAATCAATTAGTAGTGAATCCCCATATAAACGTCTCATAGGATGGATGGGATACCAAAGTTGTTTATTTTTTGAACATCTATGTGTGTGATGTATCTGTGAACCGACAGAGTGTCGCATTGTGGAAATGCATCTTTATGTATAAGGAGAGAAAAAGATTGACAGGCTCTTTGCTGATGTGCAAATCTTTTCTTTGATCTCTCTCCCCATAAAGGGTGGCAAAAAAAAACACCACTAATTTCCCTTTTGTACTTTCTGGTTGATGAAACATTACCAGTTGTCAGTGGATTTTTAAGTATTCATGAATACCAGTGCTCTACAACAGGGATAATACAAGGGCCCTCGATTATTTATAACCTGAGATGTCAAACTGAAAGCTCTGAGCCAGCCGTGTGTTTAGATTACATTCCAGCTCTTTATTCTATTTTGCTTTTTTTTAATTTGTTTCTCTGGAAGAGATTGTTTCTGTTCATGAAACGAATTCATTGCAGAAAAGCATTTGTAAATCAAAGAGCAGTCTTGTTTCCTCTCTGCCTTTCTCATAGTGTCCTTTTTATGACTGATGCTGATGCTGCCTTTGATTTCTTTTTTTGGGGGGTGGGGGGAAGGAGGGAGACATTTTATGTTTTTCTTTAGTGGTTCCAAATGGAGATTATGGGATTTTGTACACTAAATACTGGGTACACACTTTTAAACAACATCAACATAATTAATAAAGGAATATGGGCCCAATCTTCACCAATTTGGATCTCACCTAAACTAGTAGTGACCAAAAATATTTATGAATATCTGATGAGTGCTTTGTTGGTCTGTGTGAAACGACTTTCATGGTTTCAGTTTAGTTGCCTATCTCCACAATGATATCACAACAGATATTTGCATTGGAAATCTCTGCACAGAGGACACATTTATGCCAACAGCAATTAATGTATTTTCACAATTCCCTCCACAAAATGTTATCTCTCAACCCCAATCTCTCCTCCTCTGTGCAGTCTTACATCTTTAGGTATGCATTTTATAGTATGTCTACACAGCAATTGGGAAGTATGATTCCCAGCTTGGGTAGACATACATGAGCTCGTTATAGTTGCTAAGAACAGCAGCGTGGCCAGAGCAGCATGGGCAGTGGCTTGGGCTAATCATCCAAGTATCTACTCAGGAGGTCAGATGGGATTGTGTTTGGGTGGCTACCCCAAGCTGCTGCCTGTGGCCAAACTGCTATTTAAGGCACTAGCATCAGTAGATGTGATGGCTGGTCATGTGGGAAGAGGAGCTGCAGCTGTGTGCAACACTGCCAATTGAGGGTTGTTGTAAGAAGATATGGGCCCTGGTGAGGTGAACAGGGTAAAGAGCAATAGATTCAGTTCAGGAAAACCTCAAGCAGAGCTAGTGCATCTACCCATGCTGCAAATTACATCTCCCAGTTGCTATGTACCTTTAGACTTCTGCTTTTGGATGCCCCCTTTAAAGCTGAACTTCTTATTTTTTCTCCTAGTCCCTGTCCACCACATCCCATCTCATCCTTTCTGTTCTTATTATCCCCACTGCTAAAACCCTTCTGTGCATCTTGGTTAGCTTCCATCCTGATTATTGTAAACTTCTCTCTTTGCTGCTCCATCCACTACCCATCTCTTCGTTGGCTTCTTGTTTCTTACAGCAGCTTCATATTCCTCATCTTCACTCCCCAGCCCCTGCAGAATCGTGTCCCCATCATCATCTCTCATTTTCACCATTGTCCCTCTTCAGTCCTTTCCCTACTGCTCCCTTCAGCTTTTTCTACCTTGACACACATTTTCCCTCCTTTGTTTGGAATGACATCCCTCTTGTTTGCCAAGAGCCCACTTTTTCCTCAACAAAACATGGTCTTCCATGTTGGGAGTACA
The DNA here is from genome assembly GCF_009764565.3 of Dermochelys coriacea. NCBI lineage: Eukaryota > Metazoa > Chordata > Testudines > Dermochelyidae > Dermochelys > Dermochelys coriacea. The sequence goes on from NC_050073.1 coordinate 48,472,003, forward strand.
GAAGCCCTTTGAAGCTTTCAAGCCATTTCAATAATTCACCAGGACTAATGGAAAGAAAGGATATTCAGTAGATAACACCCTACCTCAAGATTTGGGAGATCAGGGTTAAATTTCCTGCTCTTCTGCAGACATCTTCTGAGAACTTAAACAAGGTATTTAGCCTGTCTGTGCCTCAGTTTCCCATCTATAAGCTGGAGATAATAATAATTCTGTACCTAATAGGGTGTTGTGAACATAAATATATTAAAGACTGTAGTGCTTTGATAGCTACTGATTCATTGCCATTTCATTCTCAAAGTTAGAAAGAAGTCATCAGAAGCAGTAATGTTCATATGCATGCCAAACACTCAAAAATCATGAGTCAGAGCCCAAGAAATCACAAAATTAGCAATAAAATTAATTATTTGTTCTTTTTATATACCTTCTTTTTGATCCTTTAAGGTAGAAGTTCTTGACTGGGGGTTTGCGGCCCCCCTGGGGGTTCACAAGCCCTTTAAGGGGGGCTGTGGAGCCCCACGGCTGGCCCCAAGCCCCAGCATTGCAGCCCGGGGCTAAAGCTGAAGCCAGCGCCCCCTGATCCAGCCAGGAGCAGTGCGGGACTGAAGCTGGCACCCCCCCCCCCCAGCCAGGAGTGGTGCGGGGCTAAAGGCGCCAGCCCTCCCGCCCCCACCCTAGCTGGGAGCAGCGCAGGGTTGATGCCAGCACCTCCTCAAGCCACTGAAGCTGGGAGCGGTGTGGGGCTGAAGCCACCCCCCTGCAAACCAGGAGCAGCAGGGGGGCTGAAGCCAGGAGTCCCAGTGCCCCCCACCCCAAAGCTGGGAGCAGCACTGGGAGCCCACCCACACCCATACACAGCCCCTAGCTATCCCCTCCCTGCACCCTGAGCTACTCCCTTCACTTCACACAGCCCCTAGCTACCCCCTGCATATACCCTGAGATACCCCCTCCCGCACACAGCCCCTAGCTACCCCCTCCCTGCACTCTGAGATACCTCCCTGCCTGCACATATCCCCTAGCTACCCCCTGCCTGTAACCTGAGTTCAAACTTTTGAACTCAGTCCCCCCTTTTAGTTATATTTTTTGGTTGCATCCCCCCACAGGCTGGGTGGATGGCCTCCTGAGTGAGTCGGGGGTGGAGGTGGCACTCCCTTCCTGGAAACTATGTGCGGAGCTGGCTCGAGCCCCACCAGCTCTTCTTCCCTCCTCCCCCCCAAATAGAAGTAAAACTATGTCCATGCCCCGGCTCCCCCCCAGCCTGGAGCCCCAAGTTCCCTCCCCTGCTCCTGCTGGACCCTGGCATTTTTATAGCATGTTGAGGGGGGCCTCAACAAGAAAAATGTTGAGAACCCCTGCTTTAAGGTGTATTCAGGTCACAATTTTCAGCTGTTCTTTGCAACTATCTGCTAGAAACTTCCTTTTTTGTATTAATGAAACCTGAAATTCTTACATAATCACAGGACACCAGGTTCTGGAGCTTTGACAAAACACCAGATATCACTAGATTCACAATAAATTCATGAGATGTGGTAACACTGGTGTCCTTAAAGGTCACAAGCACTGCACCTCCCTCTGAGCTTTTTTGCCCAAAGGAATTTCCATAGTTTTGAGAAGGTGTAGTGTTCATTTCTGTGTAGCAGCCACTTCTTCTAAATATTTTGAACCCTCTTCAGGTTGCTTTACTGAATGTTCACACTGCTCATTCAGGTGCAAGACTCAATTTAATCAGTGTGGGGGTAAATCTTATCACCTGTTGTGTGAATATGCAAACCCCAAGAACATGCAAATCTGAGTGAGTGGAACCTCAATGATTTTGCTACGTGTGCTCGTGTGTATCCATAGGGCGTGCTAGCAACAGCAATATGAGAGGGGGAGGGGGACAAGGCAGGGGTTAGACAGAGACGTGAACTATAGGCCCACAACAAAACAGATCCAAGGCAAAAGTTACCTGCATAAGGAAGACTGCAGCAGAAGCAGCTCCTACAGCCAAAAGCTATTGTAACAGCAGCTCTTTGCTTGTTCCAGCAGTTGACTTTGACTCTTATATCCCAGAATATTGGGGGCTCTTTAAATAAAAGCACTGAGTCTCCATAGTGAGGTGTGGGACTCTGACCACCTCTTCACCATGTGAGTGTCCACACAGCATGCACTAAACTTCTGAAGTCCTATCCCAGCATGTGCTGGGTTCAGTGTAACAGCTGGAATGCATTTACAGGCATTTTCTTTTTGGTAAGGACCCTGGAAGAGATGCTCGCCAAAATATTTCATTGACCAATCCTGGAGCCACTGGACATTCCCTTGGTATTGCCCCACCCTGCTCCCTCTTTCTTGATGCACACTGTATTAACATCAGCAGAATCATTGTCCTGGCTGGTGCTCCCTTTTTTCTATACATAAAATGCCAAATACTGTGACTGATATCTGAACACTTCTACAGCCTGGGGGCTGGCAGGCAGGTAGGATACCATTTCACTACCCATTCACCAGCTGAGATACCAAGTAAAAGCCTATTTATTTGAGCTTTACACGGGTGATAATGATTTAGCCACGTGAGTTTTGATTCTACAGGCTTCATAACATCTTATTGCAGATTTGTTTGGAGGGAAACATTCTATACCCCCAGATCATTGGCTAAAATGGGGGGGAGGTAGGGGAGAACATATCAAAACATATACTTCCTTGTTTTTGCCTGAGTGCTGCTAAATTTCTCAGTAGTATTAACTGACCTTAATAAGAGGTGTAACAGTGAGAAGTATGTATGACTAAGATCAGAGAGAAAGCTTCACTAGTGTGTTTACCACAGCCCAATTTATCCCCTTACTAGAACATTGCTGTACAACTAAGAAAGAATTATGATTGAGGAAACATATATTTGGGTTTATTAAACTGCAAATATTCCATACCAGCAGCTTGCATTTGTCATAGGTGCTAAGCTTTATGTTTTGTATTGTGCTACAGTTGTAGAGCATTATATTTTATTGCAAGGGTTCCATTCTTTTTTATGTACCAAACGAACTACGAGAGTAAGAAACTCATACAATGGAATTAACAGCACTGTTTTTTTCTGTAGGCCATGGCAAACATCATTAAAGATCTTGAAAGTGTTCATCCCAGTTATGGTAGCTGATTAATCAGACTTCGTCTGAAAGAGATATTTAATCACTGGGGAGGAAAAGAGAGTTTTATTTACCCTGTAATTTCATGTTGCTTACAATTTCAACTTCTAATTCTTATAAACATTTTATTAAATATATACATACAGAAAAAGAGATTATAAGATATTAATGCCTTGTAATTTTAATGTCTTGCCAATATTTACTCTAGTTAACATATGAAAAATGGCTCCGTTTGAAAATATAATAAATAATGATTAACAAAGGCCATTTCTACTCTGTTCCCCATCCCTCTACACAAAGTGATATTTTAAAGGTACCCAAACAAAATTTGGAGGATACGATGCAGGGCCAATTTATGACCCATTGCAAGTGGGTTCAACTCCAGTGTTCCTGCAAAAGGGATGCTAGGTCCCATGGCAGATAAAAAGGGAACAACATTGTGACAGGTTGGATCACTGAAACCCCCTTGGGAACTGCCAACTGATGTGCCAAGACTATTCTTTCCCTGCTTTCCCTGCCCTCCCAGCTTGGGACTTCAGTGCCCTGCCTGGTTTGAGCCAGACCCGCTAGCCTGTTGCAAACCCAGACCCAGGTCTGAACCACATCCCCTAACAGCTGTAGGCTTAAACTGAAAGCAGTTTAAGAAGTGTTCCTGTCTTTAACAGGCAGATGCCCAACTCTCAAACCCCAAATAAATCCGTTTTACCCTGTATAAAGCTTATACAGGGTAAAGTCATAAATTGTTAGCCCTCTATAACACTGATAGAGAGATATGCGCAGCTGTTTGCCTCCCCCCCCCAGTTATTAATACATACTCTGGGTTAAATAATAAGTAAAAAGTGATTTTATTAAAAACAGAAAGTAGGATTTAAGTGGTTCCAAGTACTAACAGACCAAACAAAGGGAATTACCAAGCAAAATAAAATAGAACACACAAGTTTATGTCTAATACAATAAGAAAATTGAATAGAGATAAAAACCTCACCCTTGAGGAATTCCAGTAATCTTCCTTTTACAAACTAGTCTCCTTCTGGGTCCAGCAATCACTCACACCCCCTGTAGTTACTGTCCTTTGTTCCAGTTTCTTTCAGATATCCTTGGGGGTGGAGAGGCTATCTCTTGAGCCAGCTGAAGACCAAATGGAGGGGTCTCCCACTGGCTTAAATAGACTTTCTCTTGTGGGTGGAGACTCCCTCCTCTCTCCTATGCAAAGTCCAGCTCCAAGATGGAGTTTTGGAGTCACCTAGGCAAGTCACATGTCCATGCATGACTCAGTTTTTACATGCAGCAGCCATTGTCCACATGCTACCTTGAATGTCCTCAAGTAGACTTCTTATGTGGCTTGGAGCCTTCCAGGATCCATTGTCCATTAAGTGGACTGGGCACTTAACTTGCAAATTCCTTTCTAAAGAAGCTGACCAAATGCCTTACTAAGGTTATTTAAAATCAAACAAGTATACAGCCAATATTCACAACTTTGAATACAATAATGGCACATGCATACAAATAGGATGAATAGATTCAGTAGATCATAACCTTTACAGAGATATGTTACATGGCATATGTAGCATAAACATATTCAAGTTATGTCATATATACATTCATAAGCATATTTCCATAAAGCCTTATGGGGGGCACTGTCACAATCATTTCAAGAGGAAATCAAATTGAATCTGAAATGTCAAAATGGAAAACAGCAATGGGCAATCCTTTAGAAGATTGGTTTTCAAACTATGGGGCATTATGTGACACATACTGAGGTTGTCGGGGGTGGGGGAGTGGGCAGGGAGAGAGGTGGGAGGCATGAGGACCTAATTGGTTAAGAACTGGCTTTGTCAAAATATTGTTGAAAACATAAAAATTCCTCTTCAGAAATATTCTACTGAAGCCATCACACGAGTTTTGTTTCTCAAATCCTGAGACTACTGTTTCATAGTACCACAGCTTCATTAACTAATGTGCTCACATGACATCAGTGTCCTCTAGCTCCCACATGCGATATATGATTGATGTCAGCATGACATTTCACTCAGATGTCCTTTCTACACTAATTACTTTGATGTTCAATAATTGTGAATGACTGGAGCATTTTGTGAAGTGTAAAGTTGAGGGTGTTGATCCGGAGGAGGAACAAGTAGAGCTGGGGAAAAGAAAAATAGGAAATACATGACCTTAGAATTCACACTTACTGATTCGGATGAAAATCCTCAACCACAATGTGTTGTTTGTGCTGAAGTTTTTGCTCAAGATAGCATGAAATCAAAAAACCTAAAACATGACTTGGAGACCAAATGTTCTGCCCTTAGAGATAAACCACAAGATATTTTTGAAGGAAAACTGTTTTGACTGAAATAATAGATTAAGAAAACTGAAGAATGCAGTGCTACTCCTGCTAAAGTACTTGAAGCATCCTATGCTGTCTCATTCCAAATAGCAAGAAGTGGAAAATCTCATGCAACTGGTGATGGTCTTGTACTGCCAGCCGGGATTGAAATGACATTGACAGTATGTGGAAGGAAAGTTGCTGATCAGCTAAGCCTCATCCCACTATCTCACAACATGCTTAGCTGCAAAATTGCTGATATGGCAGAAGGCATCAATGAGCGGTTAGTTGAAGCAGTCATGAAAAGCCCTTTTTTCTCACTATAAATAGAGAAGAATACTGACTGCACCCATGCAGGAGATTTCTGTTCTGTCGCAATGAGAACTACTTCTGAGGACTTATTCAAAATTTTAGACTCATCTATGATAAAAACCAAGTGGAATAGTTGTGTTGAGATTTGTGCAGATGAGACAAAAGCCATAACTGGATGCATCCAGGGGCTTGCTGTTTGGGTGAAAGCCATTGTATACACAGGGAGGTGCTAGGTGCAAAAGTGATACTAAAAGAGCTGTCTGATGTTCTGATGTTGAAGTTGCAAACTTCATAAAAGCTTGACCACTGAACTCATGCCTCTTCTCCATGCTATGTGAAGAGATGGAATCATTGCAACTGCAACTTCTGCTTCATACAGAAATTCAATGGCTGTCATATGGTAAAGATCTGGCAAGAATCTGTAAACTCAGGGAGGAGTGCTATAAGTTTTTGATTGACTCTGAATCATCACTTCACCATCACTTCCTTGACTTATATTTCCAGACTTCACTAGCTATTTTGCTGACATATTTGACAAACTCAGTGAACTTAAACTTTCTTTGCAAGGTAAGAACTGTAACATTTTAATTATGCATGAAACCTTTGCTATAGAGTACATCCTATAGAGTATTTGCAGCTATGTACTGTAAGATAATAAAACTATGTTCTTGACATTGTTTTCTATCTTTATGGACTATGAAATATTGGTTCTAGTTAAAGATGTAATTCTGGAGCATTCATCTCAGCTTCGCAGAGCATGCAGCGATTACTTTCCCAAAAGAGATGCAAATTAATTGCAGGATTTCACCTGAGTTCAAAATCCATTTTGAGAGGACTTCATAGCAAAGGCCAAGATTTTTGTGAGACTAGAAGATAATTTGATCAATGTTGCTAGTGACTCTGTTTTGAGAGAGACTTTTAAAGCCAAATCTCTTGATCAGTTCTGGTTCTCAGTTCCAAAAGTGTTCCCTGTCCCAAATAACTATCAAAATACTTGTTCACTTTGTTTTAATGTTTCTGTAAGCAAAGAAATACTCACTACATCATAAACAAGTAGATAAGCCACTTGAATGTAGAAACGGATTTGCAGTTGAAACTGTGGGTATGTCTATACTGGCAGAGTTACATCACCGGCAGTTACATCACCATTCAGAGAGTGCTGAAGGAAAACCGATATTGTGTGTTCACACTATCAACTGCCTGCGCAATAGTGTGTTCACACTTGTGGTGCTTTCAGCGGTATTCAGAACGGTACACTATGGGCAGCTATCCCACAGAGCATCTCTTCCTCTTCTGCTGCTAAGAGTTGTGGGAAGGCGGAGAGGGTTGCGGGGCATCCTGGGTCCTGTCCCAATGCACCATGATGCATTGCTTCGCATCCCAGCAATTCCTGTGCTACCATCTGCATTTGGCGCCATCTTTCAACGGTTTGTGTACTGCCTGCTCTGACCTGCCTCTTTTGGGCTGCAGGAATGGATCCCAAACTGTTCACGAATATGCTGCTCGCTCTCACTAACACGTCATGAGTAGCAGTGGAGTTATTTCTTAAATTACAAAGGCAAGAGGAGTTTGACATTGATCTCGCCATGTGTAGTAGCTACAACACGAGATTGCTTGTGGCATTCATGGAGGTGCTGACCACAGTGGAATGGTGGTTTGGGGCTTGGGAAACAAGCACTGACGGGTAGAATCACATCATCATGCACGTCTGCGATGACGAGCAATGGCTGCAGAATTTTAGGATGAGGAAATCTATATTCATGGGAGTGTGTGATGAGCTCACCCCAGCCTTGCGGCAGAAGGACCCGAGAATGAGAACTGCCCTGTTGTTGGAGAAGCGTGTGGTGATTGCACTGTGGAAGCTGGCTACTCCAGACTGCTACCGATCGGTCGCTAACTATTTCGGAGTGGGAAAGTCAACCGTTGGACTCATGTTGATGGAAGTGAGCAGGGCTATTAATCACATCCTGCTCCAAAAGACCATGATTCTAAGCAACGTGCGTGACATTGTGGATGGTTTTGCACAAATGTGCTTCCCTAACTGCAGAGGGGCGATACATGGCACGTATATTCCAATTTTGGCATCAGATCACGTAGCCACCGAGTACATCAGAATCGGAAGGGTATTTCTCTATGGTTCTCCAGGTGCATGCCAAAGGACCTGCAGCAGCGGATTGCCCAGTATCTCCATGAGCGTTTTGTGGAGATCTCTGAGGCAGATTCCCATGAAGTGAGGGAATCAATCAACACTGTGTTCCACCACTCAGACTATGCATGTGTTGGTACACTCATCATATAGACTGCAACCCTCCTGCCCCCAACAACTCACTTCAGCGATTCCAAAATCAAAGCCACTTATGAGGGGCCTCCTCTCCTGTTTGCGCTTCACCAAGCTCCAACAGCTAAGACTGGTTAGCCTTCTCCAGGGTAGAGAAGAGCTCCTGGCTGCATGCATCTATGACCTCAGAGTCGTCCTCTGCCTCTAGGTCCCCCTCCCTCTCCACATCCTCATCCAAGATTTCCTCCTCCTGGCTCAGTCCATTGTCAACTGGCATGTGAGCCACCAAAGTATCGAAAGTGGCGTTTGCAGTGGAGGTGGGGTCACCACCAATTATCATGTCTAGCATTTTGTAGAACCAGCAGCTTGCGGGTGCAGCACCAGAGTGGCAGTTTGCCTCCCACATCTTGTGATAGGCGTTCCACAGCTCCTTCACTTTGACCCTACACTGCAATGTATCCTGATCATGGCCCTTTCTGTCATGCATTGTGAAATCTGTCCATAGCTATCATAATTCCTATGGCTGGAGCACAGCTGGGACTGGACAGTCTCCTCTCTCCAAATGCTGATGAGGTCCAGCAGCTCGGCATTGCTCCAAGCGGGGGATTGGCTGGTGCGTGGAGAAGGCATGGTCACTTGGAAAGATGCGCTGAGATCACTGCTCATGTCACTGAACAAACAGGAAGGGGACTTTCAAAATTCCCAAGGAATTTAAGGGGTGGGGCTCAAGATTGGTCATTTGAGGGCAGGGCAGTAGAATTCAAACCGATGACAAGAGAAGCGAAAACAGGCATTGTGGGACACCTCCCGGAGGCCAATTGCAGTACTATAATTGACCAGGGTGTCTACACTGGCACTGTGGCACTGTAGACCAGGCGCATAAAGCTGTACACCTCTCGTTGGGGTGGTTTTTTTATATCGCTGAAACTGGACAGTTTCTGCGCACTAAGTGGCTTGGCAGTGTGTATACCTCGGGAGTTACAATGCAGAAAACTGCTTTAGTGCACAGAAACTTGCCAGTGTAGACAAGGCCTGTTTTAAATCAAACCAAGAGTCTAAAAATGATGTGGTAGCAAACAGGCTCACCCAAGCCACTGAGTCATCAAGTGTTCTTTTATGTTCAGGTTTATTTGATAGTAGAATAGCGATACTGTTCTCTTTATGCTGCTTTCCATCTTAAGCAATATGGTATATGACAGGTGAGAAAATAAAATCCTCTTCTCCATGCAAAAATTCTGCTTCTTAGAAAGAGGGAGGCATACATGACACACAAATCTCAGAAGGGGGCCACCGCAAAAAAAACAAACATTTGGGAACCTCTGCTTTAGAGAACACATGATTTTATTTTTATTTTATTTATTTTTTAAAAGAGTCATAAGAGGCAAATGAAGGAAAAGCTATGAGGATTTCCTGCATTCATTAAAGCTAGAACATTGTTTTTGCGGTAATTGCCCTTGACTTACAGATCTTTGAATCTGACAAGGAAAGAGAATGGATTTGAATTTTGATTATTCAGAATTCCATTATCCTAACATCACAGTCTAAGGGGCACCGTTTTGGTTCTTCAAGTCAGCATCAAGTCTAGCAACACATACAACTTATTATGCTTCCCCGCTGAAGAGAGTTGGAGGGGAGGGAGAGGACTTAATTATTTATAATGCCTTTTAAATGAATGGCTAATACAGGGAAAATACAGAAAAATAGTCCATACATGTTATAATGGAAAGCTGATACTGTAACTGAACCCTATAGATTGATGACTATTATTTTGGGGAGTGAAGAAAAAATTAATTGCTGCCACCCTTCTCACTGCTGCTACTTCCACTCTGTCACCAGACCTTGTTTCTCTGCTATGGGCAAACCACAGGATGGGAAGTATTGGGAGTATAGCAGCCTATACAGCTCACCAGGACACTTTAGGGTATAGAATCGGAATGTACATACACCTGGATACTTCCAATCCTTTGGGTGTCTATATATATAAATCAATGTGTCTCTGTGTTCTTTCTCTTTCTTTATTCTCTCTCCAAATGACAGTTGCCTAACATGGTGCCTAACATGGCACCTTCCAAAGGGCAAAGTTTTGAGCTAAAATAGGATTATTTCACCAGACAATTGGAACAAAAAAATTCCAAATTAAAATTTCAGGATTCTAAAACTGTATGAAGCCAGCCCCAGTCTTTCTCTTCGGTGGGCTGAATAATAGAATAATACAACCTACACTTAAAGGGAGAGTACCCTACACGCTATAATAATCACATAGGGTGAAATTCACTCCTGTGCTGAGGACCATCATAGTGCCTAAGAACAGTAGTTATGAAATTGCATATTTAACCTATTGCCTTAAGTTGTTTTCCCATTTCAAAAGCCAATTTTCTAACTTGGGTGCCTAGTTAGGTGCCTAGATATGGATATAGTCATCTAAAGCCTGGTCTACACTATGAGTTTATGTTGAATTTAGCAGTGTTAAATCGAATTAACTCTGCACCCAGCCACACAACGAAGCCATTTTTCGACATAAAGGGCTCTTAAAACCGATTTCTGTACTCCTCCCCAACGAAGGGATTAGCACTGAAATCGACATCGCTGTTTCAAATTAGGGTTAGTGTGGATGCAATTCGAAGGTATTGGCCTCCGGGAGCTATCCCACAGTGCACCATTGTGACCAGTCTGGACAGCACTCTGAACTCAGATGCACTGACCAGGTGTACAGGAAAAGCCCCGGGAATTTTTGAATCTCATTTCCTGTTTGGCAAGGCAAGCTCATCAGCACAGGTGACCATGCAGTCCCAGAATCGAAAAAGAGCTCCAGCATGGACCGAACCGGAGGTACTGGATGTGATCACTGTATGGGGAGAGGAATCCGTGCTATCAGAACTATGTTCCAAAAGACGAAATGCCAAAACATTTCAAAAAATCTCTGAGGCCATGAGGGACAGAGGCTACAGCAGAGATGCAACACAGTGCCGTGTGAAACTTAAGGAGCTCAGACAAGCATACCAGAAAATCAAAGAATCAAACGGATGCTCCAAGACAGAGCCCCAGACATGCTGCTTCTACACTGAGCTGCATGCAATTCTAGGAGGGTTGCCACCACTACCCCACCCCTGTCCATGGACTCTGATGATGGAGTATTCTCCATCATGGCTGAGGATTTTGTGGACGGGGAAGAGGAGGAGGACGAGCTTGAGGAGAGCGCACAGTACACCGTTCTCCCCGACAACCAGGATCTTTTTATCACCCTGACTGAAATATCCTCCCAACCCAACCAAGCTGGAGAAGGGACCTCTGGTGAGTGTACCTTTTTAAATATAATACATGTTATAAAAGCAAGCATTTTTAAATGATTAAATAGCCCTGAGGACTTGGGATGCATTCGTGGCCAATACAGCTACTGGAAAAGTCTGTTAACTTGTCTGGGGATGGAGTGGAAATCCTCCAGGGACATCTCCATGAAGCTCTCCTGGAGGTACTCTAAAAGCCTTTGCAGAAGGTTTCTGGGGAGAGCAGCCTTATTCCGTCCTCCATGGTAGAACACTTTACCACGACATGCTAGTAGCAAGTAATCTGGTATCATTGCATGACAAAGCCTGGCAGCGAATGGTCCCGGTGTTTGCTGGCATTCAAGCAACATCCATTCTTTATCTCTCTGTGTTATCCTCAGGAGAGTGATATTGTTCATTGTAACCTGGTTGAAATAGGGGAATTTAATTAAGGGGACATTCAGAGGTGGCCGTTCCTACTATGACTATGGCTTACCATGGCCACCTGCAAGCCAAATTCTGTTGCCCGGCACTGCGGGTGTGATCTGTAACACCAAAGCCACAGGCACTCAATATAAGATGCAAAATTCAACCTTGTACCAAAATCACATGTGCTATGTAATGTGAATAGTGTCGTTTACTATGAAAGAGTTCTGTAAAATTCTGTAAAATGTATCTTTTTAAATACTTTACTCCCTTTTTTTCCTCCAGCAGCTGCAAATGTTTCAAGCCTCCCTCCTCTGTCCCAAAGGCTATCTCAGATAAGGCAGAGAAAAAAATGCACGTGCAATGAAATGTTCTCTGAGCTCAGTCAGTCGTCCGGCACTGACAGAGCTCAACAGAATGTGTGGAGGAACACAATAGCTGAGTACAGGAAAGTGGCTGATGAACGTGAGGAGAGGTGGCAGCAGGAAGATCAGAGAAGGCACTGAGGCAATGCTGGGGCTACTGTGGGATCAAATGGACATGCTCCGGCATCTGGTGGAGGTTCATGAATGGCAGCAGGATCACAGACTGCTGCTGCAGCCCCTGTTTAACTGCCCTCCCTCCTCCCCAACTGCCATAGCCTCCTCACCCAGACACCCAAGAACGTGTGGGGGGGAAGGCTCCGGGCATCCAACCACTCCCCCCAGTGGACAGCCCAAGCAACAGAAGGCTGGCATTCAACAAGTTTTGAAGTGGCCTTTTCCTTCCCTCCTACCCTCCTCCCACACCCCACCCGGACTACCTTGTAAGTTATCTCCTTATTTTTATAATCAATTCATAAAGAATACATGTTTTTTAAACAATAGTGACTTTATTTCCTTTGCAAGCAAGCTGTGATCGAAGAGGGGAGAGCAGGTGGCTTACGGGGAATTTAGAGGCAACCAAGGGGGCAGGTTTTCATCAAGGAGAAACAAACAGAAGTGTCACACAGTACCCTGGCCAGTCATGAAACTGGTTTTCAAAGCTTCTCTCACGTGTAGTGCTTCCTGCTGTGCTCTTCTAACTGCCCTGGTGTCTGGCTGTGCATATTCAGTGGCCTGGCGATTTGCCACAACCTCCCACCCCACCATAAACGTCTCCCCCTTACTCTCACAGAGATTGTGGAGCACACAGCAAGCAGCAATAACAATGGGAATACTGGTTTTGCTGAGGTCTGAGTGAGTCAGTAAACTGCTCCAGTGACCCTTTAAACATCCAAATGCACACTCTACCACCATTCTGCACTTGCTCAGCCTATAGTTGAATAGCTCCTTACTACTGTCCAGGTTGCCTGTGTATGGCTTCACGAGCCAGGGCATTAAGGGGTAGGCTGGGTCCCCAAGGATAACTATAGGCATTTCAACATCCCCAACAGTTAATTTCTGGTCTGGGAAGTAAATCCCTTCCTACAGCCGTTTAAACAGACCAGAGTTCCTGAAGACATGAGCGTCATGAACCTTTCCCGGCCATCCCAGGTTGATGTTGGTGAAACGTCCCTTGTGATCCACCAGTGCTTGCAGCATCATTGAAAAGTACCCCTTGTGGTTTATGTATTGGCTGCCCTGGTGGTCCGGTCCCAAGATAGGGATATACATTCTGTCTATAGCCCCACCACAGTTAGGGAATCCCATTGCAGCAAAGCCATCTACTATGACCTGCACATTTCCCAGAATCACTACCTTTAATAGCAGCAACTCAATGATTGTGTTGACTACTTGCATCACAGCAATCCCCACAGTAGATTTTCCCACTCCAAATTGATTACCGACTGACCGGTAGCTGTCTGGCATTGCAAGCTTCCACAGGGCTATTGCCGTTCACTTGTGAACTGTGAGGGCTGCTCTCATCTTGGTATTCTTGCACTTCAGGGCAGGGGAAAGCAAGTCATAAAGTTCTGTGAAAGTGCCCTTACACATGTGAAAGTTTTGGAGCCACTGGGAATCATCCCAAACCTGCAACACTATGTGGTACTACCACTCTGTGATTGTTTCCTGGGCCCAGAATTGGCGTTCCATGGCATGAGCCTGCCCCAGTAACATCATGATCTCCAAATTGCCAGGGACCGCAGTTTTAGAGAAATCTATGTTCATGTCCTCATCACCATGCTGCCGTCACCTCCTCGACCAGTTTTTCAGGTGCTGGTTCTGCCTAAACTGCATGATAATGCGTGAGGTGTTTACAATGATCATAACTGCTGCAGTGAGCTGAATGTGCTCCAGGCTTGCCATGCTATGGCGTCTGCTCGGGCAATCCAGGGAAAAGGGCGCCACATGATTTTCTGCTGTTGCTTTCACAAAGGGAGGGAGGGTTGACTGACGATATTTACCCATAACCACCCGCAACAAATTTTTGGCCCCATCAGGCATTGGGAGCTCAGCCCAGAATTCCAATGGGCAGCGGGGACTGCGGGAACTGTGAGAAAGCTACCCACAGTGCACCGCTCGGAATGTCAACGCTTGCCACGGTACTGTGGACGCATACCACTGAATTAATGTGCTTAGTGTGGACGCATGCATTCGACTTTATACAATCTGTTCCCCAAAATCGACTTCTGTAAAATTGGAGTACTTTCATAGTGTAGACATGGCCTAACTTTAGGGATCTAACTTTGAAAATTTTGGCCAAAAGGAATGGAATGGGTGGGATTATAGGAATCTTAAATATTCATATTTTGCAGAGCAGTGTCACATGAAACAAACAATAAAGGAGGATAATTTGAGAAGTAGTAATTAAAATGCAAGTAAAGAAAGATGGGTATAAACATATAGGCTTTGTCTTCATAGAAAAAAAAAGCTATGTTCTTAACTCATGTTAGCTAACATGGAAAAATTAACACACAAGTTACAAGTCAAGGTAAACCTGGACTCCCCCATACTCTTTGTTTCCACCTGCTAATATGTGTGAAAGCTAAAAATTGTCCCACTTTCACTAGGATTTTACCTCCAGTTAAAAGAAAAGAAGTACTTGTGGTACCTAGAGACTAACCAATTTGAGCATGCTCAAATACATGTGTTAGTCTCTAAAGTGCCAAAAGTACTCCTTTTCTTTTTGCGGATACAGACTAACCCGGTTGCTACTCTGTTACCTCCAGTTCGTTACCACATGTTAGCTAACAGAAGTTAAGAACACAGAGTTTTGCCTAAAAACTACTTTTACCAAATGTATGTATGTTATTTAATGGGAGGGGAAAATAGCTATTGGATTCACAATAAATATCGAAACATTGTTTTCTAACTGCCTGCTTTACAGTCATGAAATGGTTTGTGGCTTAGTGCGCTGATTGTACTGAATCAAAGCTTTATCAAAAAAGAAAACAGTATGAGTGAAGACAGAATCCCAGAGCGCAAAGTCACTTAGCCCATTGGAAGCCTTTTATGTGACATTCTGCAGTTGTTGAAGTCACTGCAGGTGGGACACTCCAAGCAGCCATATGTTACCTGTAGAAGAGTACCTTTCACAGCTGGAGCTTTCCACCCTGCTCAGATAATTACGTGCTGTGGTAGGGCCATGCAGGCTGATTCCACTGCTGTAAGAAGCTGGCTACAAGGGAGAAGATAAAATGATTTTTAGTCTGTGACAAACAGAGTCATTCTGTGATGCTTTCATGTGAACAGCAGTGAAGAAGCATTCAGTTGTGCTGCATCCTTTAAATAAAGAGTCAGTGTGAAATGCAATGTACTAGACTTAAATTATGAGGCCAGGCCATTGTTTATGTGGCCCAATGACATAGAATTCAGCAGCAAAATGCTAATTTGATGGCAGTATGAAGGGATTCTGAAATTGTTCTAATTTCATTGAAAAGATTGTAAAAATGGAGCATGAAGTGAGAATAGAAAACTAAAGCATATTGTTTAATTGCAGTGCAGCTAAGGAATACAACTTCTGTAGGGTTTAAAAGCTCCAAAGGAGGAGAATCTTTCTTTGAATTGTGTTTGTATGTAGGGAGTGGGAATGGAATAGCATAACAGAAAGAAGGGGCAACCTGAACTACTGCTTTGTGGGATTATAGGCCTGTAGAAGGAGGTGGTTGCTATCTGTAGCTCCTAAATTGCCCAGAAGTGAAGCTCTATTCCTACAAACTTTGGAAACTCTGCATGGCAGCCACCTTCCCTCACTTGCTGCACAGTTCCTAAACCATTTACCCTTTTCAGCCCCTTGGACTGATATGGGGTGCTACAGTCACTCTCATCATGGCTGCTGTCCTGTTGTCCCAGATACCCTTATGACACTAGTCCTTGTACAGGCAACAGCTTGAGAGTTGGCTCCCACTAGCGGGACCGGCTCTAGGTTTTTTGCCGCCCCAAGCAAAAAATTTGCTGCCCCAAGCTCCGAGAGTACAACTGCCCAAGCAAAAAAAAAAGGAGGGCCGGAATGCTGCCCCTGGAATTGTGCCACCCCAAGCACGTGCTTGCTTTGTTGGTGTCTAGAGCCGGTCCTGCTCACTAGGGGGAAACACGATAAAAAACACAGACATGGAGAAGGCAGATATCATGGTGGGTAAAGTAGATGAGTTGGAAGATGGCAGGAAGCTGCTTTGATGGATTTATGTATCAAATTGCCCAAAAAGTAAACCCTCAAGCTTTGACATAAACTAATTTCTAAATATTGGGTGTTAGGAAGAAATCTTCTTTGGGAATATTTTATCTCAATCTGCCTACTGCAAGGTTTCTTCCTCTAGTACTGGCCAATATTAGAGACTGGACTAGACTTGAGTAGATGGGCCACTGCTCCGATCCTTCAGGTCTTTTTGCACACTCAAAAAGATCTGAGTTCAGGATTGGTTCTTCAAGTGATATTAAATGAAATGCTCCAAATAAGAAATACTGTATATAGGAAAGGGGCCACCCGTACACTGTCCATGATGATGTTCTGAATTGGACACCATTTAGACTCTTATCCTATGAAGCTAAAAAAAGAAATAATGCTAATTTAATGCTAACGTAATTCTAGAAGTCACATTATTTAGCGCTGAGTGAATAATTGATTTTTTGGTTCAGTGACAGAACTGAATAATTTCCTCAAGACCACCAAAGAAAATCATTTTGGGTCAACATAAAATGGAAATTTTTCATTTTTTCTCCTCCAGAACAAAACAACAAAAAAATGTGGGTCAAAAATGTTTTGTTCAATCTTAAATTATTTTTTCCCATTTTTTAAATTTCATGTAGTTTTTGGATAGTTTTTATCCTTTTTGTTTTTTTAAATATAATCTAGTTAAATTTTGAAATCAAATATCATTTTGAAATGAAAAGTCAAAGCATTTTGTCATTTTTCGGCACTTTTTAGAGGGGGCTGAAGCGCTTTAATTCAACTCAAATTCGCAAATCATTTCAGTCAACTCAAAACTGTGTTTTTCAACAAATGAACTATTTGTTCAAAAAACTTCACCCAACGTTAACATTATTTGCAGGAAAAGGGAAACTCTGTTTCTGAAAAATTAATCTTAAAACACAAGTGTTATTAAACAACATGGAGCTTCATTATTAATGGAATTTTTAATACACTGTTGATGAGGCTTTCAGACAAAGTAATGTGACAGCTTATGAAAATATGACATATGAAAATGATGAAGATTCTACTTACTAATAATCTTGGCCCATAGTTGGAGATTTAATTCAGGAATATTTGAAGAATGTTTCTACTTGTATATTTTTCATATGGTTACAACATTTATAGGATTCATCCTTATTCCTGCATTGCTAGAAAAAATTTATTACCAGCAGCAGAAACACACATTGGACTAGTCATGAAGAGCACCCACATCTCTGACCTTTGTTTATCTCATAATTAACACTCTCCCTTTGGAGCCACTTATCCCCAATAGAATAATATGGCTACACTGTTGAAAAATGCTTATCATGTCTAGGAAAATCACTAGACAATTATTCCTATTTCAGACCTCAAGGTCAGGCAGCATTTACTGATTTTGATATCATAGGTGATTTAATAATCTGTCAGATGGTGAAATATGTTGTGGTAGGGAGCTTGTTTCATCTGCAAATCCCTGCTATTTACAGCTATCAAAACACATAATTAGAAGCAAAAGACCTGAGATGCAAGCCAACAAATATATCCATTATTCATTAACTTTTTTGTTGTTGTTTTGCTAGCTTCTGCTAGCTTCCTAAAAATCTCCCTTTCTTTGGAAGATGTCCAGAAGCATGCATTTAGATTAGTTTATTAACAAGATCATTAATCAGATATCAGTGTTTCAAGACACTTTGTTGATCAACAATTCTTTTAAAAAAATTAACAAGCCTGTAAGATGATGTTGAACTGAATTTAATATATATGATGCATTAACCAATTTCTTTAGTAATATCAGTTTAGGCAGTTGCATGGAATATGTGGCTCTTGATCAAGATTTCACTAGAGTTTGAACATTACCAATAGATTTTTCAATAGATTGATTTTGATTTTTTATTCTTTGAATTTTCATAAGAGAATAATTAAAACAAATCTTCTCTGTGTGGAAAATTGGGGATTGAGAAATGATGGGACCAATTCAGTAGTCCTTTAGCAAGAAAATCTCCAACTGATGGCACCGGTCTCTATGCAGATTTATAAAACAATGTCATAATAAAGCCTAATCTATAATTAAACTGCTTGAAAAGGTGAAGGGAGTGAAAGCAGAATGATCCAGTGGGCAGGGTTTGACATCCAACTTGTTTGAGTTTCTGGTTCAAAATGCATATTTTGCCAGAGATGCTGGAGTCTGAACCCTGGGATTATCCCTCCCCCAGGAAATTTTTCTAGATGCAATCTGGTGCATTCCCAAAGCAAATCATTTGTTTTTTCTAAAAAAAGAAAAAGAGTACTTGTGGCACCTCAGAGACTAACAAATTTATTTGAGCATAAGCTTTCGTGAGCTACAGCTCACTTCATCGGATGCATTACACCATTACATTACATCGGAATGCATCCGATGAAGTGAGCTGTAGCTCACGAAAGCTTATGCTCAAATAAATTTGTTAGTCTCTAAGGTGCCACAAGTACTCCTTTTCTTTTTGCGAATACAGACTAACACGGCTGCTACTCTGAAACTTGTTTTTTCTAAAACGCTTTTTGATTGGAGGATAAAAATCATTCCTTGCAGGGATAACTTTAACATTTTTTCCTAATGGGATATTTACAGAATCCACAATATCCACATCAGAGGCAGGAAAAAAAACAATTCTTTCATTGACAATCCATATCTTTTTCTATTCTACAGTTCAAACTCTGATAGAATCCAGATGTCTTCAGGAGAGTTTTTGCAATGGAGTCTTTCTAGAATATTGACAAAGGTCAGCAAATATGACCCAAACACTGACAGTTTGTCACAGGAGATGGAGGTAAGTAAAGTAATACGTAAGGGCTTTATTCTCATCAGCACCCCATCTATCATTAAAGTCAAAAGGAGTGATCTTTTCTGTCTGAGTAGTGACAATGTCCCAGATTGGTGGTATGTTGTTATTTGAAATGCATAAGAGCCTCAAGTTTTTTTGAGGACTCATTCATTACAAGATTCAGCTCTGGGATCCCTCAAGCATATCTCTTGTATTCTGCTCATTTGTTTCTAATAATAATGTTCAAAGAATTTCTAGATTTTATAAGTTACTTACACACACACACATACAAATAAATAAATAAAAAATCCTTTAAAGCTGGTTGACTTTTTCTTTGTTTTTTGTTGTTGTTGTTGAAGAAAAATAACTTTAACCATTTTTTTTTAAATTTGCAGTTTTTTAGTAAAAACCTAGAAACTATAAAACTGGTTTAAATTTTTGGGTTTTGAACACAATTTATTTTTTTGCCATAACCCCACAATATTTACCCAAAACATTTTTTTGAAAACTGATTTTTTGACAGTGTTCAGTTTTCCAGTACAAAAACTGATTTGGGGAGGAGAGGGGGGAATTCTAAATCTTTCTCCCCCCCAAAAAAAATTTCTCAGGAAAAGTCCTTGCCATTTTTCAACCATCTCATTTAAAAAAAGTGCATTCCAAATTTCCCCCTTAGATCGATCTGTTGCCATTGTATGCCCTAGAGAAAGGATTCTGACTGCACACCCCTCATAACTCTCCATGGTCAGACAGTCCATTTGCTTAAGTCATGTAAAGGATCAGGGTTTGGTCCATAGTATTTAAGCAATATACTTCTGCATATTCTAAAGAGAATTACTAAAGAGATTTCTAAGGAGAGAGAGACTTACTAAGCCAGATAATAGTTTTAATAGAAAGACACTAGCATCTTTGAACAAAATGATTCTAATGGTATAAAACTGTTCCACTATGTCATACACTTAAAATTATATTTAAATAATCAGTTTAAGTCAATGGTAGCTGTGCCCATGCATTTAAGGGAAGAGTCTAGCCTGGAGGTCTTTTCAGAATTCTCATTAACTTTTTTTTTAATCTATACTGAAAGGTATTGAAATGATAGTAGGCTACCTGAAAGACCATTGGCTACTATATAGTGTGCTCCTGACCTGAAACAAAATCAAGATCTGATAACCATCTCCAGTTCTCTTAGGGCCTGCTTCTGGAACCCTATCAATATGGAGGAACATGTAGTGACAAGAGTAGTTCCCTTGAACTTCAAAGGGACTACTTGTGTGAGCAAGTACAACGCCACTGATTAACTGTTGTAAAGTCTGATCCTGAAGCAACAGATCTGCAGATTTTTCCTTCTGTGGATTACCAAAGGTGTCCTTTCATAGACATCTCTCCTCCCAGCCTATCAATTCTGCATCATACTTACCCATGGAAACTACAATGCTTGGTCAAATGAAAAAGGACTATTAGATAGTATAAAAATATTGCTCGAGCATGTAGGGTTGTAATCAGGAAGGCCAAAACTAGAGTTGCAGCTAATAAGGGATATGAAGGGTAACAAGACAGGTTTCTACAGGTATGTAGAACAAGAAAAAGGTCAAGGAAAGAGTGTGACCCTTACTGAATGGGGGAGGAAACCTAGTGACAGATGATTTGGAAAAAGCTGAAATACTCAATGCCTTTTTTGCCTCGGTCTTCACAGACAAGGTCAGCTCCCACGCTGCTGTCCTGGGAAACACAGTATGGGGAGCAGCCCAAAGTGTTGAAAGAACAGGTTAAGGACTATTTAGAAAAGCTGGACATGCACCAGTCCATGGGTCCCAATCGAATGCATCCGAGGGTACTGAGGAATTGGCTGATGTGATTGCAGAGCCAATGGCCATTATCTTTGATAACTCATGGCGATCAGGGGAAGTCCTGGATGATTGGAAAAAGGCAAATATTGTGCCCATCTTTAAAAAAGGGAAGAAGGAGAACCCAGGGAACTACAGACCTGTCAGCCTCACCTCGGTCCCTGGAAAAATCATGGAGCAGGTCCTCAAGGAAACCATTTTGAAGCACTTGGAGGAGAGGAAGGTGATCAGGAACAGTCAACATGGATTTACCAAGGGCAAGTCATGCCTGACCAACCTGATTGCCTTCTATGATGAGATAACTGGCTCTGTGGATATGGGGAATGCAGTGGACATGATATATATTGACTTTAGCAAACCTTTTGATACAGTTTCCCACAGTATTCTTTCCAGCAAGTTAAAAAAAGTATGGATTGGATGAACGAACTATAAGGTGGATAGAAAGCTGGCTAGATTGTTGGGCTCAACAGGTAGTGATCAGCAGCTCGATGTTTGTTCACATTCTTTTCCAGGTGCAATGCACACTCCATTGCCGTCAACCCGTTCTCACAATCATCACGATCGGGTTTCGATGTTAGCAGCTGGTATCAAGTGGAGTGCCCCATGGTAAGTTTTGTTCAATATCTTTATTAATGATCTGGATGATGGGACAGATTGCACCCTCAGCAAGTTTGTGGATGACACTAAGCTGTGGGGAGAGGTAGATATGCTGGAGGGTACGGATAGGGTCCAGAGTGACCTAGACAAATTGGAGGATTGGGCCAAAAGAAATCTGATGAGGTTCAACAAGGACAAGTGCAGAGTCCTGCACTTAGGACGGAAGAATCCCATGCACTGCTACAGGCTAGGTACTGACTGGCTAAGCAGCAGTTTTGCAGAAAAGGACCTGGGGATTACAGTGGATGAGAATCTGGACATGAGTCAGCAGTGTGCCCTTGTTGCCAAGAAGGCCAACGGCATATTGGGCTGTATTAGTAGGAGCATTGCCAGCAGATCTAGGGAAGTGGTTATTCCCCTCTATTCGGCACTGGTGAGGCCACATCTACAGTACTGCATCCAGTTTTGGGCCCCTTGTGACGGATTTGGTCACAGAGACCCCCTTGTGACTGTCACCTGACGTGCTGAAACTACCTCTGAGCCTGTTTTCTCTACCAGCTTGGGACTCCAGAACCCTGTCTTGTTGAGCCAGATATGCTAACCTGCTGCAACACAGACCAAGGTCTGATATATGCCCCCAAAGCTGCATACTTTAACTAAAAACTGCTCATCAGGTTTCATATCTCTAGGACCCAGCTCCCAATGGCATTCAAACCCCTAACAAATCCATTTTACTCTGTATAAAGCTTATACAGGGTAAACTCATAAATTTTCCACCCTCTATAACACTGATAGAGAGATATGCACAGCTGTTTCCTCCCCCAGGTATTAGTCACTTACTCTGGGTTTACGAATAAACAAAAGTGATTTTATTAGGTATAAAAAGTAGGATTTAAGTGGTTTCAAATGATAACAGAAAAAAACAAAGTAAGTCACCAAGCAAAATAAAGCAAAAGCACACAAATCTAAACCTAATATATTATGAAACTGATTAGAGGTAAAATATTACCCTCAGAGATGTTCCAATAAGCTTCTTTCACAGACTAGACTCCTTCCTAGTCTGGGCCCAATCCTTTCCCCTGGTACAGTCCTTGTTAGTTCCAGCAGACATCTTAGGTGGGAAGCAGGGGTGTTTTCATGACTGGCAGCCCTCTTTTGTTCAGTTCCACCCCCTTTTATAGTTTTGACACAAGGTGGAAATCTTTTGTTTCTCTGGGTCACCACCCCTCCTTCTAAATGGAAAAGCACCAGGTTTAAGATGGATTCCAGTATCAGGTGACATGTTCACATGTCCTCTGAGATCCCAGCCTCCATTCTTCCAGGGCTGGCTCACACGTACCCAGGAAGGTTTGCAAGTAAACAGAGCCATTTACAGGTCATTGATTCTGAAGCACCTTTAATGGCTTCCAATTAATGGGTTTACATCAGTAATACAAGTTTATATCTTATTTTCCTAACTTCAGACAGAGAAAGAATACATGCAAACAAATAGGATGAACACACTCAGTAGATCATAAGTTTTGTAATGTTACCTTACAAGAGATCTTTTGCATGAAGCATATTCTAGTTACATTATATTCACACTCATAAGCATATTTCCATACAACATTATGGAGTACAACATCACACCCCCCACTACAGAAAGGATATGGACAAATTGCAGAGAGTACAGCAGAGGGTAACAGAATGGTCAGGGTTCTGGGGTACATGACTTATGAAGAGAGGCTGAGGAAAATGGGCTTGTTTAGTCTGCAGAAGAGTGAGGGGGGATTTGATAGCAGCCTTCAACTACCTGAAGGGGGGTTCCAAAGCAGATAGAGCTAGGCTCTTCTCAGTGATGGCAGATGACAGAACAAGGAGAGATGGTCTCAAGTTGCAATGGGGAAGGTCTAGTTGGATATTAGGAAAATCTATTTCATTAGGAGGGTGGTGAAGTAGTGGAATGGGTTTCTTAGGGAGGTGGTGGAATCTCCATCCTTAGAGGTTTTTAAGGCCTGGCTTGACAAAGCCCTGGCTGGGATGATTTAGTTGGGATTGGTTCTGCTTTGAGCAGCGGGTTGGACTAGATGACCCCCTGAGGTCTCTTCTAACCCTAATCTTCTATGATTCTATTGACCTTAATGAGATGTGCCCGGCTGCTAGATTGTATCCCCTTCACATTTTACATAGGGGATTGTGATGGAGTGCCACTCACTGCTGTGGCACCTCCTCCTGGCTGTCCTGGGTATTATCTTAGTTCACCTATGTGTCCTCGTCTGGTAACATCTCGCTACCATCACTTATGCTCCAAGATGTGTGTCATCCCAAAGGATACAGAGTCCTCTTCAGAACACAGCCCTCCAGCTGTGTCATATTCTGTTCTCTCCCCTTCCGAGAGAACCATAGTCCACTGTCCAGCCACTTCCTCAGTGGCAAGTAGGGGGGTAGGCGTGGGGGACTAGGGCCTGCCCACTACTCCAGGTCCCAGCCCAGGCCATGTGCTGCGTCCCTTCCAACTCTGCAGTCTACTTCCCTGGGCCACTTCCCTGCAGCTCCAGCACCTTCTCTGCCCTTGTCTCAGGGCCACAGAATGTCAGCTGTTAGCCGGGAGCTCACTCTCACTCCCCTGATCCTGCCCAGCATGGTTCTGTCCAAGGTGCTAGCTGCTCTCTGCCTGAAAGGCAGCCAGTCCTCCTCACTTCTCAAGCTCCAGGGAGTGACTGCCCTGCTCTGCCCTGCGCCTCTTCTTATATGGGCCTGTCCAGCCCTGATTGGCTACTCCTCATAGCCCTCTCCAATTGGCTGTCTCCTGCACAGTCTCCCTAGGGTTCTATTAATGCTTTATGGGCTAGTGTGGGGCAGACACCCCAACACAGGGAAGTTTATCTTCTTTCCACTGGGTTCATGGTTTCACATTTGTTAGTGGGAAAACTCCCTTCATTTCCTGCAGCCCCCACTGCTCTCATCTCTGCATGTCCTTTTGCCATTTGGTTCTGTCCCTCTGTGTGTTTGACACCCCTGCAATTTTAATATCATCAGACATTTGAACCATGCTGAGTTCCAAAGGAACATGATTTTAAATACATCTAGTTGGTTAAACAACCCCCATAAATCGTCAGCTAGAACAGGCAGAAGGAAGACACCTAATTCTCAGCATTACAAATGGGCCATCCATGGAATCTCATCTAGATTCCATGGATCTCATCAAACCACTCATCTAGATGGGATCAACATTGAAGGAGATGGTGGTATGACGAAAGATATCATTTTGTACCAGTTACAATAGAAACCCAAGTTTGCAATCATTGTGACAGAGGAGAAAATTTCCACTTGACAATTTCCACTTCATTATGCAAAGTACAAAGTAATATGAGATGGATGCTTCATCAAGTTCTGAGGAATAATAGAGGACTGCTAAAAAGTGAGAAAGAAAAACCCTGTATAACTTTGTGATAAGGAATTGGGGGGGGGGGGAGGGCGGGAAAGGAGAGAGAGAGTGTGCAGGAGCAGCCTCATAATGTGTAGCAGATAGAAATGAGCAGTAAGACAAAATGGATCCCCTTTGACACTAGAAAACCAGGCCTTACACACAGTTACTTGAGGTTTCAACTTCAGCAGCACTTGTACACATTGCCATGACAATAAAACTATTGAAATGGACAATTGAAATTGTGTGAAGTTGCATAAAAGAGAAATTACACTTGCCATCAAAGATTTTCTTTAAATAGAAGAGTTAAAGAACATGGAATAGTCTTCCAAGGTCAGTTGGAAGCCCTGTCCCTGCAAATATTTAGAAGCAGGCTGGATAAAGCACTTATTCAATCGAGTAGGGATGTTTTCATATTGCAAGCAGTTGACCTATGTGACTTGCTAAGGTATTTTTCCCATCTAGAGTAAATAAATAATAAATACCTAGCTCTTATACAGCATCCTTTATCTTTAGATCTCAAAACCCTTTACAAAGCAGCTAAGTATTATTATCCTTTCTTTACAGGTGGAGGAAAAGAGGAACAGAGAGGTGAAGTTACTTGCCCAAAGCCTGTGAGATGGTCGAGATTAGAATCCAGGTGTCCTGAGCCCCAGTCCAATACATTATAAACAGAAAGGCAAACAATATAACTGGCTTGACAAGATGGCCAGACATTTCTTACAGTCCATTTTGTCTGAGAAACATAATTTTCCATTAATTACCTTTTAAAATTTGTATTATAAATCACAGGATGAAAATAAAATTGAAACAAAAAGTTAATTTACAATGCCAGCATTGTGTTTAATATATGAATTTACTAAGTTAAATTATCTTCTGTGCATATAGCACCAGAGTCACACTTAAGTCTTTTAAAAAAGGGTGCTCTGGGGAGTGAATTTCACCAATTCTGAAGTTTGCTGAGGGTTAATCAAAATTAAAAAAACTTCCTAAACCTTCTAACACTATATTTCTAAAGTAATAAAATACACATTAACTTTAATATTTTAATGTTGTAGTTTAAAATTTCCCTATCTGTCTGTTGGCAGGGACATCACTGTAGAAATTATCTTACTTTAACTAATCCTTAAATGCTGATTAAATGATTACTTGGGATGGACAATAGGAGTCCAGACTGCAGAACCCAATCAAGGTCCACTAAATAGTGTATACACATTCTTACATTACTACCATGGATTCTTTGTGATTGAGCTATGCTACAATGCAAGCAAGCAGGGAAGTAATACTATAATTAAGAATGAATGGGACA
Source organism: Dermochelys coriacea (assembly GCF_009764565.3). Classification (NCBI taxonomy): domain Eukaryota; kingdom Metazoa; phylum Chordata; order Testudines; family Dermochelyidae; genus Dermochelys; species Dermochelys coriacea. The sequence goes on from NC_050073.1 coordinate 48,498,238, forward strand.
GTTCCTTTAAGAGCTTCATTATCATTTTTAAGCACAAGTGAAAAACACATTTTAGTACATTTGTCAGTTGAATAATTGACTGCATTTGATAATCAGTTGATACTTGCAGAAAAAAAGAAGGGTTTAATGTTGATGCTTAAAAAAATAAAAGGCACAATATATAATTCATCATTGAAGGTGCATCTGTAGCAAAGACGGTGGAGCAGAGAGCTATAACAGGCAAAGTGGTGCAACCTCTAAAAGATGATAGTGCCAGTATTTTGGTGATATTAGTTTCTGATGAGAATCATTAGTCTTGGGGAGAATTTCAATAGTGTCTTCATTAGAATAGATAATGATGTGTCAGAGGCTGAGTTGGTTCTTTTCAGTTATAAAGAGGTATATTATCACATTAATGCCAGGGGGTATACTGAGAGAAGAAAGGGGAAAGAGAAAGAATGGATTTACAAGCATAACAACTATTAGTGTGTGTAACCCCCACTTGGAGTTTGCCAGCTCCTGGAACTGAAGAATGAGCCTCTAGGTGGGGGCTAACCTATGGATTATGACTAAGGCTACAATTTTGTCAAGGACATTTTTAGTAAAAGTCACGGACAGGTCATGGGCACTAAATAAAAATTCACAGAAGCCATGACTGTCCCTGACTTTTACTAAAAATGTCCCTGAAAAATGGGGAGGGAGGATGGTCCAGCATTCTGCCCTGCTGTGGCTGGGATCTGCGGCCCTGTCCCATGCCCCTGCCCAGTGACTGGGAGCTGAGAGGGACCCCCACCTGCAGTGGTGGGGGAGCTGCGGGGGATTGCCCCAGGACTGGGGAGCTCTGGGGGATTTCCCACTCTCTCCGGCTAGGGAGCTGCGGGGGAGCCCCACATCCATGGGGGTTGGGGAGCTCTGGGGCCCCATCACTCCAGGTGGCAGGGGTACCCTGCAGCTTCCAGCGGGGGTGGGCTGAAGTCATGGATTCCGTGACTTCTTTGACCTCCATGACCAAATCATAGCCTTAATTATGACATATAATGGCTTACCAGAGCCCTCCAATGCCATATCCCAGTATGCTTGGAGTCAGAATGGGGACAGAATGGGCTAGAAATTCCTGCTGAGACAAATAAGGAGGCTTCTGCATGGGGTGCTCTGGAAGACCAGCACTTTACTGGGCCAATGACATGCCAGGGCTGCTCAGGCCTTCAGTGGGAGTCTGACTCAGAGACCAAGAGACAAGTTTTTGTTTCAGTTTCGAGGGAGCTGAGAGAAAGGCAGAACAGCTCAGGGAGCCTCTGATTAACTCTCACTCCTCACAAAGGGAGTCTTTGAAGTTCTGTGGGATGTAGTGCATGGGTCAGGCAGTTCTGTCCCTGCAGAGACTGGCATCCGGAGTGCGAGAAATCCGACCCAGCACCAGCGCTGAAATCCAGCAGAGACCTCCATAGGACTCCAGACCCAAGGTGAAGACATAGTAAGGAGATCCTTTGTGTTTAAGCTGGCCAACATTCACAGCACTTAAACACTCATCTCCGGACTCATCCCCAGCATACCACCTACCTGGGAATGTGCCAGGAAGGGAGCATGGGCTGGGATAAATTGTGAGTGTTGGAGATGGGGAATACTTAATGTTAATTAAGTAATTAATTAATACTTAATGTTTAATACTTATTAACCTTAACCATTTCCTTCCCCAGATCCTATTTTCCTGCTCTCAAAAAAGTTCCCCTATTTAATGTTGTTATTTTTAGGTGTTTTATTTCTTTGCTTGGGTTTGTGTTGATGTACTTTATTGTTTCTTGTGCATTGGGTTTTATACTCCTTTCTAGCAGTGGTAACATTATTCATTTTTGCAAGGGATAGCATCCCTCATGTCTTGGGCATCGTGAGGAGTCACCGTGGGTGGAGGCACCAGGCATCACAAAAAAGAACCTAGACCTCAGCCTATGCAAGGGGAGGGGAGAAGCCACTCCAAGTAGCAAGCACCAGGGAGGAGTTTTAGCCACACTTCAGAGGAAGGGCCACATGTTAATGCAATTTATCCATGTAAATCTCCTGTGGTAGCAGTTGGTGAATGAACCCTGAAAGTTTCCTTCTTGTTCAATAGTTCTTCCCATTTTGGTAACTCAAGGCATGTCCACACTACCAAATTTAGTTGAACTAGCTCATGTCAGCATACAGCCACCCTGATCATTACATGGTGTGTGCGTGTCTACATTTTGCTGTTTGTGTTGGCGCTGCGTGTCCTCACCAGGAGCACTTGTACCAATTGTATTGTCAGTGTGGGGTATTGTGGGATGGTTTCTGAAAGCCAGTAACAGTCAACGTAAGCAATGCAGTGTCTACACTGAAACTGTGTTCACCTAACTACATCAACCTTGACTCTTCGCCTCTTGTGGAGGTGGAGTTATTAAGTCAGCGTAGCAGGACAGTTATGTCAGTGGGAGCGAAATTGTAGTGTAGACACTTACATAGATAGGTTGATGTAAGCTGCCTTGCATCAATCTAATTCCGTAGTGTAGACCAGGCTTCAATTTTCAAGAAGATGTAGAAACACAAGAATTATCATCTGTACATTTCCTGTCTGTTACAATGTCCTCTGCTCTATATGCAGTACTGAGGTCACTCCTTTGCTAAAGTTAGTGGCAGGTTAGCTAAGAAAAATTGTCTGGATTGCTCAAATTGCTGAAGTGGCTCTGATCAGGACAGGCATACATGCACCTTTCTTTCATAAGCAGTTACACATCACTTTTTTCTTTAAAGATTTAGGAATCTGCCATACAGTATTTAATAGGGATCAAACCTATTTTTTATAGGTTTCTGCAGGAATTATTCAAAAACCTATAGAATTTTATAGAGGAGAGTATCATTTTTTCTGTAGTTTTTTTCCCCTAAACTACCTTATATAATTTTACAGCAGAGATATAATTCTTTATTATATTCTATGGATCATCCCAAAAGCCTATACTTATCATTTTCTATTAAATTGTATGGGATTTCCATAAGAAAAGAGATACTGTACGATCATCTTGCCATAATGCTTGTCCAAAATGCAGATGTGGAAAAAAAAGGCAGGGGTTATAAAACCTGCTTTATATATAATCCTAATATAAATGTTTATATATTTAAACACAATTTAAAGTTTAATTTAACATTCCCCTTTAATATTATGCACTTCGAGACAACAGCATTTTGCTAATGGCATGACAGCCGGGAAGTAAAACTATCTAGAAACAAAATTAAAACTGGGAAGTCTATTTTCATTTGCCAGAGGGACTAAAATATTCAAAGGAAATGGAATACAGTGTTGTCAAACCTAAACATTCAAAAATCCTGAATCTAAAAGAATGGCTTGAAAATCCTGAGTTTCTACAACTTAGAAACTCAGTTTAAAAAAAAAAGAAAACAAGACAGCTGAGATTCTCATGTACTAACCTGACTCTAGGAGCTGGGGCCTAAGAAAAACATCGGAAGACTCAATAAAATGGACAGAGTTGGCAACAATGGTAATATAGGATTGAAAGTACAATAGATTTTTGATTTTTTTTCAGTTTTAATAAGCAGCAATCAACAATAAAATTATATGGGACCAAATCCTCAGGCCCATTTAAGAAGGAATAATGGGCTCGCTAACTTGTGACCCACACAGCAGGTCAGTCTGCACTGGCAAGCTGACCTTGAACATGAGTGAGATAATGGTCTAAAGAGGAGGAGGGTTCTGCACCTGTTCTATGGTTTGGAACTCAGAGGGTGGAGGGATCACGGACCTCATGCAAAATAGATTCCAAATCTTTCTTTATCCCTGTCTAATGCCTGGTTGCTTCAACCCCACCATAAAAGGTCCATGCAGAACAGGAGAAGAGCAATTCATTGAGTGAGCATTTGCCTCTTTTGCTGTGTGGAAGTCAACAATTCTTTCCTGCCCTCTCCAGTCCCTTTGGAGAGGCTAGTGCTGGGGGTTTGGAGCAGTCCTGGTGCTGGGAGTATAAATACTGTGGATGAAATGGCCTCTCTGAAAGTCAGTGGCAAACTTTCCCAAGGTCCAAGGTTTCTGGTGGTGGGAAAGTTCTTTGGCCCAGATCCTCCAAGGTATTTAAGCACCAAATTCCCATTGAAATCAATGGGGGTTAGAGACACCTAAAAACCTTTGAGTATCAGGGCCTTTGTGTCTCCTCCTTCCTCCTCTACAAACTTGTGAAGAAGCCAGGAACAACTGAGCCCATAATATTCCATCAAAACCCAACTAACCAACAGGAAGATTTTCTATATTTATTGTCATATGGTCACTCCCCACCAAACAAAAGGTCCCTTCCTGATCACTATGCCTGTGCACCTACCCTTTCAGGATAACACATCACTGGGTTTGTGAGGTTATAGTTTCTCCTTTGTTTGTGATGAATGATGAGATCTCAAACACTGGATCTGCAACATCATCGACTGAATCAGGCAGCAGCAGGAGGAATATTAAGTGAGCGCTTCTGTTTACACACAAATACACTGGTAATGAGGATCAATGGGGAATAGGCAAAGCAGAAATATGTAACAATTCAACAGGGTTTTAGCAAATGACTATAATTTTTAAAGTTTGCTCAAGTGTGACAGTGCTTATTTGAACATTTTTGTTAAAATGATGGTATACATTTACTTTGAGAAAGGAATATTAGATTTTGTGTGTGTTGTACCAAGTGCCATACAATACACCTCGGAACTACAAAACTGCATTTTTTCTGCTGTCTCAGCAAATGTCTGTTTGAAGCTACAACTTTGTCAAAAGGCAATAAAGCAAAAAGCTTATTCATCTCACTAAGGAGATGTAAATTCTATTTATTTAAAATGAAGTTCTAAGACAAGCTTCTTCAGCTTTTGTATGAACAGTGTATCACTTTCATTTAGAGGCAGCAAATCTTCACCCTCAGTAAAACTACTTTGCAGAGGAAAAAATATGATGTTTACTTAGTGATAAACAATTTCAGATGAGAGGGGATGTTCGCTGTGAGATGAGTTCTGTGAAATTTGAAAATTAAAAAGCATTGGCAGCATGTTTATTTTAGAGATGTTCCTATTAAATAAAACAACAGTTCTAAGTCTGTGGGACATGAATGCTTCATAACATGTAATAAGCAAATCTCTTATTATAGAGCTGACTTTTCAATTAGGAATAGACAAAGCAGTTCCAATAAAATATTAACCATCCTGAACCTCCACTCAAAACTTAAGGTTAATCTTTTATTGAAGGTACTCCTTTTTAGAGATTTAAAACATCTAAGGCTTGTGAATAGAGAGGCATGACAAGCTGGGAAATATTTGTTTTCTGAATAGAGTCCATGCCTCTTTGTGTATGCTTATGACAGGTTACTTGCCATGGAGTTAGATCTATAGGTATAGCTAAAGGAAACCAAGCAGGAAAGGTAAAGCAATGGCCTAGAGAAGGAGCAGCCCAACAGACCCTCAACCAGACTAGCCAAGTGTATAGCCAGGAAGAGGGAACGCCTCGGCCCAAGCGGACTGACACAACTGTTTTGCAAAGTATGAAAAGAGAGAGATCAAAGAAAACACTAAACCAGTAGAGGATCCTGGGACCTAGTGAAGGATGGTGTTTGAGTGAATGGCCAGGAAGACTGCCAAGGTTATCAGTGAAAATGGACAGGCTGGCAAAGAGTTATAGAGAGACATGGAGAACCTGCTGTGAGCAGGACAGTCCGTTTATCCAGCCAGAGACTGGGATTCACTGGGTTTAGGGGAATTTACAAAAGATGGCAAAGAAAGAGTAAGATGTAAATAAGACTCATGCATATAGGCCTTTTATTGATTTTACCCTTTGCTCTACATGCTGTGTACCTTTGGGGGAAGGAACAAACAATGCTTTGTATTGAAGAGGCAGCTTTTGAGTCACTTTAATCAATTCTGTGGTCCCAAGAGTGAAAGGGCTACAGGTGCCAAACTAGGGTGACCAGATAGCAAGTGTGAAAAATCTGGATGGGGGTGAGAGATAATAGGCGCCTATATAAGAAAAAGCCCCAAACATCAGGACTGTCCCTATAAAATTGGGACATTTGGTCAACCTATGCCAAACTCAACTGGGCCTGTCAGGTTAGCACAGTTGGGAACCAGGGAACTGCAGCCTAGAGATCCAGTGTAAGGGTGGGTGGCCTGTGTGGTGCAGGAAGCCAGGCCTATCACCTAAGGCAGTGATTCTCAACTAGAGGTATGACACTATTACTGAAAAAAATGCTTACTTTCTCATTTTTACCATATAATTATATAATAAATCAATTAGAATATAAATATTGTGCTTACATTTCAGTGTATAGTATACAGAGCAATATAAACAAATCATTGTCTATGAAATTTTAGTTTGTACTGACTTCGCTAGTGCTTTTTATGTAGCCTTTTGTAAAACTAGGCAAATATCTAGATGAGTTCATGTACCCCCTGCAAAACCTCTTTTGGTATAGATTTATTTTCTATTTAAATAGCTCTTTCTGTTGGCTGTCTTATCAAGATCCTGAAGTTTCCTCCTCAAGAACCTTTATCAATGTTTAATGTATAATTAATTCAATTTAACCATCAATATTAATGAATCAAAACCAATGAACCTTGTCTCAAACACATATCAGATTTGTTGAAAGGTTTGTTAAAGTGTGAGAATCCTTTGAGTAAGGCCTCCTTTTGAACAATTCTACAAAAATCTCATGGTTTGGACCAAAAGCATGAGAAATTCTAGATGTCACCTGTTTTTAGTGTTAAATGACTTGGAACACAGTGGATGCATTTCAGTTTGAATCCTCGGGTTTATTTGAACCCAAATCCCAAAGCAAAACTCTGGGGATGAGAACCCATGAAGCTCAAAACCAAAATATTTGTAATCCAAACCAACATATTTTGAATAGCTCTAAGCAAAACCTCCTTTAAAGTCAAATTTAATTTCAGTGAGCTTTATCCATCCTCTATGATTTTCTTTTTTGAGATCATGAGTATAGATGGTGTATATATCCTCCTAAACATCAGTTTGGTCAGCAATCAGGAAAATGCCAATGTGAACACACAGTTAATGTGGAAAATGGAAATCCTTGTTCCTATCTTGCTATGTTTTCATGTGACAATGGAAAAAAATAGCTCAGTTAAGTAATTGATATTGCGCCTATCTGGGCATTATTATTCATTAAGTTTCAGTCAGCAATTTTTCATTCACCAAGTTTCAAAATAAAAAAAAAATTGCAAGACTCCTTGGAGTAAAAGAGGTCACAGAGTCCCCAAGATTGAGAACATCAGCTAATGTGTATGTTCTGTACTCTGCAAAATAATGGACTTTTATAAGCTAATGTCTTCTTTGAGAAATAATAGGCAATTATGAGAAAAGGCAGTATCAGTTTTTTTATTTTGTAGCTTAGCTCAACCTGTGTGAAATTTGTTTTAGCAATATATATTTGATTTTTATTTACATTCAAGGAAATGTCCTGTGAATGCAATATTTCCAAAAATAATTCCAACTTTTATAGCTGACATAATGACATTAAATGTAAATGCTATTAGCCCAGTGGTGTTATGAAGCAGTTCTGTTCCATATGCATACAGAGTTAAATAAGCTAAGTTCAGCTCCTAAGGTAAGTTTTACTGGGGTTTACTTCTGTTTGCCCTGAAGAGCCAGCACATCTGAGAGAGAGTGAGCTCTTGTTCTTTATCAAAAAAGCAGCTTATTAAGGCTGGTCTCGTCTGGGCTGATTCCTCCCTACCACGGCAAAACTCATCAATTTAAAGGGATGTAAGTTCTGTGAAGATCTCCACTGAGATCTTCTTTCCGGATCATTCTATTGGGAAAAGATGATGACTACACAGAAGAATCTGTGGGATGTATCCACAAACTCTCAGCTAGCTCCCTGGTACGCTCCCTTTGTACCTCCACAGCATATCTGTGCAGCCACAGCCACTTTTAGGATGTCAAAGGGTACCCCCTGAAGAGGGCTTCATGGGAAAGACTTATCCTAGGGTGTCTTATTTTTTACAGGTAACCTCTATGGAGCCAGTGGGAAAGACAATTTGGATTTTCCAGGTTCTCGTCCTATCCAATGTGGGGCTGCCTACTCTACTGCATAAAGGGGACAGCACTCCCTTCCATGCAGTAGGGGAGAAATCTAGACAATGCCAAGCCTACAGAGTGCTAAGTGCCCTCAATTCCTTTTGGCTTCAATGGAAATTGAGGACCTTCTGCACACCTCAAGAGACACTTCTGCATGTTTCAAGATTTTCCTATCAGTGATACCTGTGCAAACCTGCTGAAGGCAACAGAGTTGCAAAGGTGTTACTGAGAGTATAATTTGACCTGCAGAACCTTTGTTATTGGTGTTGATATGCAAGAAGCACAGAACCAAGCTTGATTCCCAGACAGCATGTTGAATTTGCATGGCTGGTGCTTAGGGAAGAATGGGGCATTAGTTGTAAACAAAACATATGTGATTTAAAATCATTGGGAGACTATAAAATGAAAACCCTATGATATCATTTAGTCACTTTTCAGAGCAGAACCACATTTTAAATCTGGATTTAACAAATACCTTTTGATGTTTTAAATTAGAAACCATTATTTATGACTGTTATTATTTGTTAAGCACTTACAGTGTGCAGGGAAGTATACAAGACCCAGAACATGGCATGCCCTCCTGAAGAGATCTCTTTCCTCATACCCCTCTATTAAGCAAAAAGTGCCATACAGGAAATACAGAAACATGGCTTTTGTTGACTTTATATTCTGCTCATACAGCAATGCTTCTCAAACTAGAATTCAGCAACCTCCCTTCTAAGAGCTTCGTTGATTTTAGTTTCACAAAAGATTCTAATATTTTACAAGTTTAATGTGTGAAATTGCTTTGTCATAAATCAGTGCCTTCATTTTGACTTTTACTTCATTTTAATTTCTGTCCTGAAGAGCCCTGGGTGTAAATAATGATTGTGAATTCTGGGTCAACTTAAAAAAAATGCTTTCACATCTCTAGGATACCTGGGAAAGAAGAACATTCTTTTAGGAGTGGGAAAAGGAAAAATACACTCTCCTTTTTCTTTCTAAGGCCAAAGAGGTGGCAAACACATACATGATTATTAATGAATCCAGTAACTATTGTGGAAACTCTCAGCTATAGAGCCTCTGCAGTGTGGAGCCTGCCACAGCTGGTGGTCTGGCCTGACTCTGCAGAAGCAGAGATCCTGAAGAACAGACACTCTGATTGATAACGTCATAGCATATATGCTGCCACCAATTCTTGTTCAGGAATGTTCCCACCTCAGGGGGTTTTGTTGTGTAGACGATGAACACATGTAGCAGATTCCTGACTCTTATATGAGGGCAGGTCCTCCTTCCCCAGCTGAATCACAAACAGGGAAACATTTCTAACAGTGTCTGGATGACAACTCAAAAATGAAGCTGTCCCCTATGGCTGGAGTCAGGGGTTTATCAGTTCAAAGACGCCATTCATCATAACAATCATAGTGCATGTGATGTGGGAGGTAGCACACAACAGTCACACTCCCTCCAGCCTGAAAACCCCAACCCTTAGCACATTTTAAAAATTTAAATACACGACCATTGTGGAAAAAATATAAATCACCCTTCACCGAAGCACATTCTGCTATTCTGCTTCTCCCCCCCATACCCGGACACGTAGGGAAAGATGGTCTGGTAGATAGGGCATAGAATTTAGACTCCAGAGAGCTGGGTGCACTGCCTGCTCTACCACAGACTGCCTTTGTGACCTAAGGCAAACCATAGCTATCCTGTCCCTTAGTAAAGTGAGGATAATAGCTCTCTACCTTGCAGGGCTGCTGTGAAGATAACAACCGCTAATAATAGTGAGGCAATCAGATACTATGGTGATGAAGGCCAGATAGAGTGTTTTGTCCAGAGGCTTTTGTCCAGAAGAAGAATTACAACATATTAATGAGGTTGATACTTTTGAAAAATGCTGGCTCCATAACCAGGGAGGGTGAAGTCCTCCATTTATCTACAGAACATGCACAGCAGGAAAAGCAGCCCCCAGCATGCCTCAACCCTGATATACAGACATTACCTGCTGGGAACTAAGTATCCCAGTTCGGTCTTTGACCCCCCCCCCTCCACTGAGTTTGCCACACCAGCACTTTTTCAAAGGTTTTGCTGCAATTTACCCAACATTCTAAAATAATGCTCTCACAGCTCAAGATGTAACTGGTAGTGGATACATCTGTCCTATAGAGACAATCAAGAAGAATAAATGCCATCTGACAGTTGTTAGTGTTGATTCCCCAGCAAGAATAGCTAGCTACTCTGCCCTATGTCCATTTGTTACCATATGCCCTTTTAAAGTTTTAATTTATAGCCTGTGCCTCTTGGTCCTATCATTTGTCCTGTTGTTATTGTAACATTTGTCTAACATCACTGCTGTTCCTGTCTCAGGTATCCCTTTATAGGGGTTACTGCATGCAGCATTGCAGATGTTGCCTGTAGTTTGCTAGAGGTGGATAATTTTTTTCACCAGCATTGAAACACAGTCAGTCATTGTTAATTGCTTCAAGACGGAGTGTGGCTAATTTCAAATTCAGCTGAAGCTTGTTCTTTGCTTGAACGTGTCGTCCTACCCAATCATAATGTAATTTACTGGAGGTGAATAAAAAACTTTTTTTTGTGACACTTGAGATGTTTTGTTATTTGGATTCTGGCAATGTTTCTTTTATTATTTGTTATGGTACAGTAGATCTCTTAATGAATTTACATATCATGAAGGGCTCTTAATGCCATTCAATTCCTTTCTAATCCTGTTGAAGTGATCAGCCTTTACAAACTCGTGTTCTATATGTTTTATTGGCCAGACTGGCTGCTAATAATGAACATTTACTGTTTGGAATCACGATCAGGGAGATGAAGTTTAGCTTTCCAGTCAGCAGTAAACCAGTGCAGATTTCCCATAGTGACATCTTCATTACATCAGCCTTATTTGACAATGTGGAAAGGACAGAAAGATCAATTAGGCTATGAACTTGTGAAAAATGTGTGAGCCTCTTGGTAGTACCTTTTGAAAGCATACCCCTATTTCCTGCTCAGAGGGTGGAGCTTGAAGAAAAGCGATTGGCTTGCATCTTCAAGGGACAAAACTTTATATACTTCTGAGTTTTAAGAAATAGTTTTATTAAGATTGTCTGAAAGTATCCCCAAATGCACTGACTACAATTATGTTCTACCTTTATTAGAAGACCCTCCTCTATTAAGAAACTGGAGTTTGGTGATCTCTTAAGTGGTCACTTAGGAGAGGTTTAAATGTTAATATAATAAAGAGTTTTGCTTCTTCCCAACCCATCAACTCCTCAGAATTTTGCAGGAAACTTACTATAATAATAACTTCAAATATAAAAAGTCAACTGAAATTTTCTTCCCAACTCCAAGCACATCCAAACTGGAGACATTTTTGAGATTCAGAAAATTATATACACACACACACACACACACACTGTAACTTCACTTTCTTTTTCTCTTCTTGCTGTCTTATTCATAGAAGAGTTATTTCTGATGCTAAGCAGAGGAAATATAAATGCTGACCCACCACTGGACACAATTAGGAACATGGAGAATCGGAAATGATGTGAGAAACACTGCTCCTGTGAGGTTTACAGCCCCACTTCTACATTCATGTCAATAAGCACTGAAAGTATGGCTGTCTTTGTGGGGGGGAAGAGGGGTTGCACTGTGTATAATGTAAGATAATATAGTTGATGTTTGTTGGAAATAATCCCTTTAAGATGGATAACCTAGCAGAAGCTCTGCAACAGGAAGTGGGCAGAACTGTTTCTGGATATGCTAACTGATCATGGGGTCAAAGTACAAAATTAAAGATCTAGGATCAGATATCAAAACATCCTTCAAAGTTCCACAGCATTTGGCTTGAAGGTTTTGGGTGGCTCCATCTCTAGTGCTAATCACCTCAAATAACATTTGGCTGCACTTCAATTCTGAAGTTGAATTGTGTGTGTATGTGTGTGTGTGTGTGGGGGGGGGGGGGTGTTACACTATATGAAATCACTGCAATTAAAATGATTATCTATTCAAAAATGATAACCCTCATCTGTAGTAAATTAAGTATTATTTATTAACCAGGTTCTCAGCTGGTATAAACTGATGCACCTCCATTTACTTCAACAGACTTTAGAGCCTGTTTACTTCAGGCACAAATGCAATGCAATGCAGGTATTTTTTGCATTTCCTTGTGGAAACTATAGCACCATTAATAGACCTATAACATACTTGTAAGTGAGAATATTAGTTAATAATTTTAGATATTGTGTGGACTTGAAAATATAGTGTACATGCCAGGCCTTTTGCAGTACATGTGCCAGGCCTTTTTCAAACCCACATTGTGAAGAAAATGCAGGTTTGTTTAGCACCTGTGCAGATCCAGCTCAGTGTTTGAAAAGATTATATTCACACCATCAGGCATATTACACTTTTCAGTGTAAATCAGGCATCCATTTCCAGCCATAGGGCTGGCACTGTTAGCACTTTGTATTCCCAGTGCTACAGGTTTCCATAATGCAGGTGAAGTGGGAGGGACTTTGGAAAGTTCTGCTGAATGCTAAGCAAGTGGGAGGCACTTTTAGACTAGACCTTCCTCCCCCCACACCTTTCTTCTTCTCCTCTCATTTTCAACACTTGCTGTTCCTCAACACTCCCCTATAGGCTAATCAGCCAAATTCACATAGGCATTGTCAGTAATTCCTAAAATCCCAATGTAACCCATGCCTACTCACTGTGGCACTCTGTCCCCTCTAGTGGTGGCTAAACCATCCAGAGATTGATGAGCCTGTTATAGCCTTGGCCAATCTTTAGCTCACGCAGGCTAGGCTCATTGACTAAGCTCAAGAGGTTTAATCCCTACTACTGAGAATTGGGTCTATACCCAATTCTGTCACCATTGGGTCTATACCCAAAACCTAAAAAATGTCCTTTGGTCTAAGGAAGTATAAGGGTCTCATCCAAAAATTGGAATCTTTCCATTCACTTCAATAGCCTTTGGATCAGGTACTAAAATTAGTGTAATTTTTAACTTCTTCCTTAGCTTGTAAATTATGTCAATTTAGCTTCACTAACCAGTAATTTACACACCTTATACAGGTTTCAGAGTAGCAGCTGTGTTAGTCTGTATCCGCAAAACGAACAGGAGTATTTGTGGCACCTTAGAGACTTAAATTTATTTGAGCATAAGCTTTCGTGGGCTAAAACCCACTTCATTGGATGCATGCAGTGGAAAATACAGTAGGAAGATATATTATATATACTCACACACACACAGAACATGAAACAATGGGTGTTATCATACACACTATAATGAGAGTGATCAGTTAAGGTGAGCTATTACCAGCAGGAGAGAAGAAAAAAAAACTTTTGTAGTGATAATCAAGGTGGGCCATTTCCAGCAGTTGACAAGAATGTGTGAGGAACGGTAGGGGGGGAAATAACATGGGGAAATAGGTTTACTTTGTGTAATGACACATCCACTCGCAGTCTTTATTCAAGCCTAATTTAATGGTGTCCAGTTTGCAAATTAATTCCAATTTAGCAGTCTTTCGTTGGAGTCTATTTTTGAAGTTTTGTTGTTGTTATATTTTGACTTTTAGGTCTGTAATCGAATGATCAGGGAAATTGACGTTTTCTCCAACTCGTTTTTGAATGTTATAATTCTTGACGTCTGATTTGTGTCCATTTATTCTTTTACGTAGACTAGCAGAGGGGCACTGCTGGCACATGATGGCATGTACATTGGCCAAACCGGATAGTCTCTATGTAAACTATTTCCCCATGTTTATTTCCCCCACCCCTTACTGTTCCTCACACTTTCTTGTCAATTGCTGGAAATGGCCCATCTTGATTATTACTACAAAAGGTTTTTTTTTTTCTCTCCTGCTGGTAATAGCTCACCTTAATTGATTATTCTCGTTATAGTGTGTATGAGAACACCTGTTGTTTCATGTTCTCTCTCTCTCTCTGTGTGTGTGTATATATCTTCCTACTGTATTTTCTACTACATACATCCGATGAAGTGGGTTTTAGCACACGAAAGCTTATGCTCAAATAAATTTGTTAGTCTCTAAGGTGCCACAAGTAGACCTTATTCAGATCAGCTATGAATTTGACCCACTGCATTTTATAAACAAAAGGGTTAAATTCAACCAAAAGGGTGAAATGAGGTTTCTACTGCATGTCCCTGGCAATGATCACTCTGATCATTGACTGATGGTCAAATGATCTGGGATTTATTTCTTCATCAAAGCCAGCAAGCAGGTCTGACTGCAGTGCTATACTTTCCTGCATAGCAGACATTTAGACATAAAGTTCCTATTCAAACCCTGATTGCTGTCCTTATGGTAAGTGCCTTTATGGTTCAAAATAGTCAGGGAGGTTTCCCAAAATGCTTGCATATGCTTGATGCAAAGTGAAAGCAGCAGGGTTCAGCAGTATTGTCCATGAATAACCACACTACACAATGAATGAGGAACAAGTCCAAACTGGGTTTAGCACACACATTCCCTTTGGGGACTGGTGGCAGAGGAATTTACATTGTAATGGTTTAAATTTCCGCAATCAATTTATCATTGTGTCCATGAATGAGGTCTTCATTTCTTTTATACAACAAGAGCTAACAAGGTCATTAAAGAGACACACAATCCCAGCCAATTTAGGAGTCTCTTATACCTTATGCAAAATGTTATTAACATTTTGAAAACGAGTCAGATGGGGTACATCCAGAGCAGAAAGAGAAGGAAATAAAAAAGATTGTTAAGGAACCTGCAGAAGCAGACAGGGCTGGCTGTTTACTGCTAACAACTAAGCATGTTGTTCTACAGTAACACACATTTACCATTAGGGATGTGTCCCATGTAATATTTAAACTTCTGGCAGCTGAGTCAGGAGAGAGTCCATGTGGAGCAAAAAGAAGCCATAGGCACTTGCTAAAAATGCCAGCCGAGCCAACACTTTTGCAAAACTACAGTGCTGTGAATTATTCAATGGCAGCAAACCACCAGCCAAATAAACAAATAAATACAATTAAATAAAACACACAGCAGCAGGTAGCATGGTGCTATTATGACTGTGGTGCAGAAAGCAAAAAGAGCTATGGAGGGGAAGAATGGAAGCACAGAACTAAGTTACAAAGCCTAGTGTTGAAATGTCTGGATTATATAGCCATGTTGTCTCAATTTTATATGTATTTAAAACATTCACATCTGCAATCAGAGAGGATGAGATTCGACTGATCATTATGTTGTACAGAGGACAGCATCTGCTGGCTGCAAGCAGGGTCATTTGTTTGGCTGAACAAATCTGTGACCGCAGGGAATTCATCCCAGCAAATTTACTGCCACTGACACTGTGTTACGGTAGCAAAACTGAGGATCAGCTTATCACATGATATAGATGGTTGCTGAAGGAATACACCATAATAGGTTATTTGATATGAATTACCTGAACTACTAGTGTGGGCTCTAAAGTGACACTGACTACAGCAGCAAGAGCGGAACTGAACTTTATAAGGAGTGAACTGCTACATTATGCATTAAATAGCACTGTTTCCAAAATATATCAAAAGTAATTCAAAGCTCTGACTTAATTACTTATACTATCTATTAGGCCATTCTAAATAGGTGATACTTGATTATTTTGTGACTGTATATGATAGTTGGATCTGTTTTCCAGCAACCCTGATATGGAAATTTATGTGCAGTGGCAAATTACATCAAGTTATTTACTGCTGTTTAATTTCATTAATACACTCCATAAAAGAAATTGAGCTCCACATATCTCCTTTTAAGTACAAATAACCCCGTGTGCTTACTGTATGAAACCCAATTACTGTATATAATAAAATGACACCACAAATAAAAACAAATTTCCTAATTCAGTTACATTCAGAGACAAATGCTTCGTAAACATGCATTTGGCACTGACTCAGCAATCAGCATCAATGGATAACTTACAATAATAATCTAAAACATGATTATTGGTGTCAGGTGAACAGGGCTACAGAGCCCAGGGTGGCCCATAATTTCTTGATTCCATTGGATAGGTTTACTACAGGGAAAGTGGGTTGCTTTTCATCAGGCTCTCAGTGGACTCCACTTGATAGAGCTGGCCTCTGTATCACCTCCCCGTGGGGTCAATATTTCAATGTTTCGCTAAAATCTCAGCCAAGAGATTTGTGAATCTATCTGTTTTGGATGTGCCAATTCAGGTTTTGCATCCATAAAACAAATGTGCTTGAAGTTATTAGTAGCACTTGTTATTTCTTTTAAAGGGGAGGCTAGGTTAGCTCTGAACACTGTGTACACATATAATAAAGGATACTTACTGCTCCAAAGTGCTTACAATCTACATTTTGTGGGTACATTTTTAGAGGCCCATTGAAACTCTGGCCATTGGAGATAAATGGCTGTAGCAACTGGGAAAGGACCCTATTATGTAACTCAGGACGTAGTGGAGAATTTGGGATGGGATGGGGAAGGAAGGCGCATGACCACCATTGGATTCATGATTAAACAGACAGAATGGGCACAACCCCAACATACAGGAGAATGAATGGGTAGTGGACCTGAATCCTGTCCATATGGGCAATGTGGGTGGAATCTATTCCCTTACAGTTCCATGATGGTGTTCCACTCTTGGCCATTTTCTCCAATTTCACCCTAGATACACATATGCCAATGCTATTATCATTTTTCTGCATGGGCTGGAATTAGCCAATGTTAAATGAAATTCACTTAAAAAGTAATGCGGGTCTTCCAATCCTTTACACTTTCTGAGACACACCTCATAATTCTTTGACTAAATGTTACTGAGATACCAGAATCAGTTAAATCACATTTTATGAGAAAAAAGACAGTGTAAGAGCAAGACAGAAGGATTTGATTTATTTTCTATGTTTTCAATTTCCTCCCCTCACACCAGCCATAAGCAATAGTTCCCTTAGGTATTCATTTTCAGAGGCATCTGCTTCACTTTATATGCATTAAAAAATTCCAATCCAAACACAAAAGTATGAATTAATTAATTCTTTTGACGCCAGTGATTCCCAGTGCTTCCTTGGCAAATGTTCACTTGCATCATTTTGACGTTTAAAAAAAAAAATCCAACCCTGACATCAAGGTGTTAATGGCAAGAAAAAGAATACCCCAAACCTTCTCCGTAAGCCTTTGCTTGCTATTCCAGTCACTGCTGCAGAATGCGATGATTTCACAAACTTATATATAGCCCCCAAATAAATACATTCCCTCTACATGAAAGCAGGACCATTTATCAACCCTGAGGACACTGTCAAGAGAAAATAAGGAAAGTCAACTGCAGTAATACTCTTGATATACTGGTTGATGACACAACAAGATGTAAAACACAGCTTAGAAAAAAAAAAGAGATACAACACAAAGGTCTCCACTCCTCAAGGCAGGGACCTCCCTCAGGAAACAGTGCGAAAGTAACCTTTGAGAACAATGGAAAGGAGAGGACAAAATAACAAAGATATAAATATGGTACATTTCCCTCACTCTTTTCTCTAAAATCTTTCATGGGCACCCAAACTTTCCACCTCAGAAAATGCCAAGTAGTTATTGTGTGAGTAAACCAGTCACACGTACTGCTTTTGGGGCCAACCTCAAAAGATTTAGAGTTTAGATTTGGTTTGGGGAAACATTAGAAAACATGGGTGCTTAATGGCAGACTTTACTTTTCAGGTAAGGTCAAGAATGTCGGACCAGTATTAGATGACTATAATTTGCACTCGCAATGGGATGGAGTTGATGATCTTTCAAGAGTGGGGGACCGATTCAGTATTGACTCAGTGATCTAATGGAATCTTTTTCAACTTTAACTGCTGCAGTTCAACCATAACTCTGCAAATCGTGCAAAAGTGCTCTGTGTGCAAAATTGGGCTGGAAAAGATAACGGATTTTGATTTGGTGTTACTGCTTCCAGTCTTGTCTGTAAATACTCAACAATAGCTTTTCCTGTGGCAAGTTAGAAAACTAAAAAATTATATTAGAAAACTAAGTTGGTTTAATTACGGTGGTCAGGGATGTGAAAACTCCACAACCCTGAATGGTATAATTAAGCCAGTCCAAGTCCAGTATAGACTGAACTAGGTCGATGGAAGAATTCTTCTGTTTACCATGCCACCACCTCTTGGAGAGGTGGATTATCTATGCTGATGGGAGAATCCCTCTAGTCAGTGTAGGTAGTATCTACATCAGGGGTGGGCAAACTTTTTGGCCTGAGGGCCACATCTGGGTATGGAAATTGTATGGCGGGCCATGAATGCTCACAGAATTGGGGATTGGGGTGTGGGCTCTGGGGTGGGGCCAGAAATGAGCAGTTCAGGGTGCGGGAAGGGGCTCTGGGCTGGGACAAGGGGGTAGGGTTGGGGGAAGTGAGGGCTCCAGCTGGGGGTGTGGGCTCTGGGGTGGGGCTGGAGATGAGGGGTTGGGGGTGCAACCAAGGGGTTTGGAGGGTGGGAGGGGGATCAGGGCTGGGGCAGGGGGTTAGGGCGTCGGAAGGGGTCAGGAGTGCAGGCTCTGCATGGTGCTTGCCTCAAGCAGCTCCCAAAAGCAGTAGCATGTATCCCGCTCTGGCTCCTATGTGGAGGCGTCCAGGTGGCTCTGCAAGCTTCCCTGTCCACAGGAACCACCCCCACAGCTCCCAGTGGCCGTGATTCCCGGCCAGTGAGAGCTGCGGGGACAGTGCTTGGGGTGGGGGCAGCATGCAGAACCCCCTGGCTGCCCCTACACGTAGGAGCTGGAGGGGGGACCTGCTGCTGCTTCGGGAGCTGCACGGAGTGTAGCAAGCCCGTGACCCCGCTGCCCAGCTGGAGTGACGGAGCAGGGCAAGCCCCGGACCCTGCTCTCCGGCAGGAGCTCGAGGGCCGGATTAAAATATCTGTAGGGCCAGATGTGGCCCCCGGGCCATAGTTTGCTCACCCCTGGTCTACATTGAAGCACTAGAGTGGCACAGCTCTGCTGCTGCAGCTGTGCAACTGTGGCATTTAACGTATAGACAAGCCCTTAGGTATTTCTGGTTCTAGATCCTGTTCAGAACTGAGAAGTCCAAATTTTCTAAAATATTAAATAAAAAGTTATCTGAACCTTCCAAATCCCCAAAAGAAGTCTGAGTTGAGTTGCTACTCTACATTTAACATGAATGCAAGTTTATACAAATTTGCATCCTCTTTAAAAGTAGGGATTGCCATCACTAAGCAAAGCACATTAGCCCACAATTACTGATATGCAAAATAAACAAACTTGCAAAACATGGGAACAAAGTAGAAGCCAGCAACATGATACCCTAGTTTATGCATGCATTTTTCATCCAGTGCTGGAAAAAAGAAATTTCGATAAAACAGACAGTGACTGGCAAAGTGACGCATATTGACTGGACATAGCTGCAATTCAGATAAAAGGTTGTTGGATGAATAGGATTGTGGCACGGAGGAAAGTGACAAATGGTAGAGTGGATCAGCTGGTTTAACAATATTTCTGGCAGCACATTTTCTCCCACAAAGTTTTCATGCTTCAGGGTTGTAGAGGCCATTGCTTACAGAAAGAACAGCCCTAGGCTAGTTTTACATCATCAGCCCTGCATTAGATAGGAGTGCATTCTCCCATCTTCAAAGAATTTTCTCATGTTTTCTCCCAACTATTTTCCTAACAGACTTTTCAGCACAGCCTAAGAAAGCTTGATTTTTTTTTTTAAGGTATGGGTAAGGTACCAATGTAAGCCCAGGGTTCTAACTCAGGTTCAAATCTAGCCCCTTTTCTGTCTACACATAAATCATGCTAATCCAGGGCTCGGACCCAGGGTCCCAGGGCACCCATAGGGTCAAGCCAGGACACAGGGTTTGAGCCCTATTGCTCTATAGTGTAGATGCAGCTTCACTGGACTTGTGCTCTGGAAATCTGCCAAAATCTGCTACAATCCCAAAAGCTAACTTTCTTTGTCCTCTGGACAGTCAAGACCAGTGGACAGTCAATTCTTCCCACACCATAAACAAAGGGCTAGAGTGGCCACATCTTGGAGGGCACTAGGAAGTGTGGGATATGAATAGTTGGACTTGGGCCTACGTAATTCAGTGTAGATGCTGTAACCCCAGTTTGGGACCCAGAGTTCAACAGTGCCTAACCTGGGGTTACAAATGAGTGTGGATGCTCAAGCCCTAGGTTAACAAACACAATGTCTGCTAACTTGATTTCTATTAAGCCTGATCTTACATTGCAGTGTGGACCTACCATCTGTCCCTAGGCCTCCTTCATTGTTCACTCTGAACAGCTGTTTTAATCCCCCTACGCAAAAAACAAATGACTTTAGAAGAATTCATGTGACGAATACAAAGTTTATTTAAAAAAAATCAGAAATCAAATGATAGTGAAATCCCTTCAACACCACTTTACAAAGATACAGTATCAATCCAATAAGTCATGCTCCTCTTGTTGACAGTTCTTTTGAATCCTTAATGTTCTTGTCAATGGAAAGTTTTTTTGAGTTCTGAATCCTTTTTCCTCATAGGAAAAGGCCACCTATCTGGGGACATGACCATTTCCCAGTTGCAAGACTCCAAATTATTATATGGGGCATGAACAGATGTTTAAGCATCATGGCAAAAATCTATTCCACCAACAAACAGCTTCTGAATTTTCAAAAATGATCAGTGACTGATTCATGCTGCTTTTTATTGTTTTAAATGTATTTAATATATAAACGAAGGTGAAATAGGAACACAATAATAATTTTGACTGAGCAGAAACTATAGATTAGTGTCTCTCCCAGGCAAAGTATTTGGGTGTTTTGTTTGGGCCCATTTTTTGAGCAAAAAATATGTAACATCTTTATAATGTGCTTTATGTGAAAAAATCTCTTTCCCTCAAAATAAAACAGTAGCTAGACTAATCTGAAGAGGTAGTGGTCAGAGTAATGGATTTGAAAGTCAAGAGGCCCTTCATTTTATTCCTGAATCTGCCAATTGCTATCTGTGGTAGGGAAATCACTTAGGATCAGAGTTTCAAAACTATAGGTCCCTCAAAATTTTGAGGCACCTGTTGTGAGACACCTCAGGTCTTTATTTCCAGAGATACAGGGTGCCACTGACTCCAAATGAAGCCAATGGGAGCTGGGTGCCCAGCACCTCTGAAAATCAAGCCCAAGGTGTCTCAAATTAAGTACTTCAAAAACAAGAGACCCAGAACTTGTGACCTTAACTTCTCTGCCTCAGCTGTAAAATGAGGATAATAATACATATCAGGTCAACTTATCAAAAGCAGCTAAATGACTTGGGAGCATAAATCCCATTGTTTTCAATGGGACAGAGGCTCTTCAGTCATGCAGGTACTTTTGAAAAAACTTGTTCATCCATCTTTGTAAAGTATTTTGATAGATAGATAGATAGATAGATGGGTACCTGACATGAATTAGCTAAGACTATCTATTATGGGGGGTGGCAGGCATGTCTGTGTGTAATTAAAATTATTCCCTTCTCTGTTTTGCAGCATGTTTTGTCTCTTACGCTCTGACACTTCTTGGGGCAGGAACTATCTTTACATACTGTCTTGTACAGCACTGAGTACACTGCCAGCAGTTACTAAATAATAAGAATAATTTAAGTGCAAAGTATCATCACTATTATGAGGGGTTCCGTATCTTTTGATGCTGAAATACACTCTTCACAAGCTTGATCTTTGGCTTTATGTTTTTTAAAGTGATGGGTTCGAAACGGCTCTCCATAGCTTTTTCTTTCTGAAACATTTTTGTCACAGAGTGAGCATAACTTGTTGGCAATTCCAGTGGAGACCAGGTTTCCCTCCTGTACTCTGTTGTCATATCTGCCACTGAGCTGGGGAAAGTCATTTCACCTCCTGTCCCGTAGTTTCCCATTCTATTAAAGGTTTATTATGACCTAACTCACATGGGGAGTTGGTGAGAACTAATTAATGTTCTGAGTTTTGAAATCTTTGATTGAAAGTTGTTATAAAATTGCAAAGTATTGTTACTAATAAACCATCTGCATCTGTTCAGCATGTTATATTCAAAGAGGATTATTTATTAGACCACTGGTAGGATTCTTGTGCAATAATGGTGAATTAAAATGGCATATTGCAAACAATTGGCCATTGCCACCAAGATAGCTGCAGGTAGTTGACAATTACTTAATGATATATAATTATTTATTCCTGTTTAATAATGTATCAATTACTTATAGTAACAATCAATTGCATAGTGGTAAATCAAACGTAATAGAACATATTTGTTGCGTATCCAATGTACTCAGCATTGTTTAATAATGCATGCACAACATACCTATTAGCTCCATGACAGTATTTGGAACTTAATCTGAAGTGCTATGTATTCCCTTATCCATGTGAATAAATAAGAAATTGTGCAAGCTTGCTTATCTTTCAGAAATGTAAATGGTCAAGGTATCTAACTTTCAACACACTCTGTCATGAAAATGCCAAGTGCAAAATGCATTCCTGGTTATTTGAACAAATAGGCTGGCCTCTTTGAAAATTACATTATTTAGCACCAGGGATTTGCTGAGATTCCTAAAGAAATAGCATGGGAGGAAATTTTTTGGAATGACAGCCAATTTTGTTTGAAAAGATGGAACCCACTTTTAGTAAAACACCTAGGTTTTTTGGTGATTTTGTTTTAATTTTTTGTTTATTTGTTTGTTTTGTTCCCTCGTGGGCATCTTTCTCTGTGTCTGTAAAAATGGCATTGAGAAACCAAATCCTTCTAATTTTTTATTTGGGAGAAGTTTGGGAGGGAGAATTTACAACCAGATCCATATCATAATTTTACATATGGCCTGAAAATTATTGGATCCAAACACCCTGAACGTAGAAGTAGAGCTCAAAGATTCACATTTATATTTTCCATCTTGGCTCCATCTCATATTGAAAGGCAGAGAGAGATACTACCAAAACAGCGAGGTTTTGCTTCCCTTGGAGCTGAAATTCACTTCAGTGCAAAAGCTCTATGAGTCATTAATGCCATAAGTGAGCCGTAAGGGATGTTCAAAAGTTTATTCCAACCCTTGCTCTAGGGTGAATTTCATCCTAAGTGAGAGGCAATTCTCTTATATATCTTCCACTGTCCACGAGTTGGGAAAACAAATGCATCCAGTCAGTTCTAAGGAAGCCTCTTTCATTACTGCTCCTGGAAACAGCTATGATTCAGTTCAGTCTGGGCCAACTCCCAGCATTCTCAGCAGAATTCATTTTAACCCATTATTTTCCAATCATTTCCATCAACATCAATATTATAAAGTCAACCCAACAAGGTCATTCCAGATTTGTTCGACTTCTATATACAAAAAGATAATTTAATACGAGACACTTTTAAAAAGACAAGGTGCACAGAGATTTATTTCAATATTTCTAAATCCAACAGCATGTTCATACCTACAAAGAATTAACTAACATGTTTAGGACTGAAAATTAATTCTGTAGCAGAGGACTAGCACAAAAACCTATTTTGAAGGCTCAAGTGGAACTTAAATAGTACACAGGTCTTGTAATGACTTCCTGAATTTCACTCTGACAGAACTATAAAGACTATTATCACAGTAACAATTCAAAACATTTTGCAATTCTGTTAAGAACTACAAATCCAACCTGTAAGCAGTACAGCATATTGATAAATGGGAGCTAGATATCACAACTGTAACAACAAATCTGACAGATACTATGGGAAAATCTGGAATGACATTGTATCAATATTCATAAGTACAAACCATTCATATACCCAGAACCAGACATCACAGTACACATAATTTACACCATGGAGATAAAAAATTATACAAAATGAGTTGGCTGAACAAAGACTTGTGCTAGTGCAATAATGCCTTTGAAGGCAGTTTCAGGATGTATGGGGGGGTTGTCAGAATTCACATTATTTATTTATTTATTCATTTATTCAGGTACTTTTTCTAGTGGCAGATATAAAAAAATAAAAATCTGAGACAATTAATAATGGAGTAGTAGTTAAAAAAAAAAGATAGACCCTCCTAGGCAGCCTAGGTGCCAGCTCTTGCCATGCTGCAGGCATTCCCTAAGAATTGACAAAATCATAGCTGGAGATCAGACCAGTTCACTTATGTGTTAGGGTGCCCAGAATAGAATTCTTTTTAGCAGAATGTATTTCGTGTATAGACTATAGAATGTTTGTAAATTGCTGCAGGCATTACTCTTATTTGTAATGTCTGTATTCCATGCTATTAAGAAATATATAAGTTTTGCTTTGTAACTTTGAAAATGTTTGCTCTAATCTTAAAAAGAAAAGGAGTACTTGTGGCACCTTAGAGACTAACAAATTTATTTGAGCATAAGCTTTCGTGAGCTACAGCTCACTTCATCAGATGCATTCGGTGGAAAATACAGCGGGGAGATTTATATACACACACAGAGAACATGAAACAATGGGTGTTACCATACACACTGTAACGAGAGTGATCAAGTAAGGTGAGCTATTACCAGCAGGAGAGCGGTGGGTGAGGGGGGAACCTTTTGTAGTGATAATCAAGGTGGGCCATTTCCAGCAGTTGACCAGAATGTCTGAGGAACAGCGGGGCGGGGGAATAAACATGGGGAAATAGTTTTACTTTGTGTAATGTGTAATAAAGATTGGGAGTGAATGGGTCATTATACAAAGTAAAACTATTCCCCCCTCCTGCCCCCTCTTGAAGCTTTGCCCTGAGGAGAGGGCCACTGACTTACAATTAGATTTTACAGGAGACCAGAGATCAATGGCCCAAACTTGTATAAAGAAATGGCCAGACTGTTTGAAGGTTATTCTAGTTCTTGATCTGACACTTGATATGAACTGGTGGCCAAGAAAGAAAATCCAATGGAGGGATTTGAAAGACTGACACCTACCAGAGCCCTGTGTTGGAACTCAAGGTGACCTCTGGTAAGCTTTTCTTATGTGTGTAGGTTCATTTATTGTTTTTATATGTTTTTTTTATCTAATGTGCTTGCCCTAAGAATAAATTAAATTTGCTTTGTGAAGGCTGGTTAGTAACTGGTGTATACTGGGGAAAGGTTAACCACTATTCAGACTTTCTAGAGAACTCATTGTGGAGTGCAGAGGGACTGCAAGCCTACAACCCTGTTCTGTGAGGAGAAGGACATGGGTTACCACCCAAGATAGGAGATGCCTGGAGCCTGAAACCTTAAGTGGGTGCTCTCAAAAAGACCAGGAGTGGGAGGTGTGGAGCAAAGGTGTAGTTAACCCTGCAACTGTAACACTGTAATTTTTGCACTTTTCTCCACATATATCACATATTTCATCAGTGATTTCTGCAAAATGTATTTCAAGAAAAAAATAGTTGGTTTTGGCATTAACAACTGCTAAATTTCAACGTACAAAGCTTCTGGATCTTATGGTTTCAAAGACCAAAAACAAAACATTTTGGCCAAATGACATCATGTCTGTGCTCCTTCCCTTTGCCTTCCCCTGGTTATAGCATCTCCAAATGTCCAAACCCTTGCAGATCCTGATCTTTATAGTGCTTTCATGCTTCTACAGTATTACACCTGGCTCCTGTAAGGTGCTAAACACTAGCTGAGTGGTGCTTAGAGTCCTCAACTCCAATTGACTTCAATAGAAGTTGAAGACCGTCATCACCTTGCTGAAAGTGCTTAGTGTTTTGAACGGTTAGGCCTTTAGGACTCAGATCCTCACAGGATTGATCCCCTAGTCCCCAAAGCAGGCCAAAATAGAGATATTGCCTATATAGGACTATTTACAGGAGAAGACTAAGGCTCTGATCCTGCAAACACTTAAGTATGCGTGTTAACATTCACAGAAGAGTATTAACACTTGAGTATAGATTTCTAGTTACGTATTAATATTGTGCTTTTAAGAACTGACTACTTATGCGAATTGCCGCTACTCAACAGAAAACCAAAGTCTTGATTGGCAATTCACATAGGTAGTCAGCTCTTCAAAGTAGGCATCAGATACTGCAAGATACTTAAGCCTATACCAAACTTTATGTATTAGAGTAATGAAATTGACTTATACAAGAGAGTGAAATGCAAGGTATTAATTATATGTAAGTAAGTGCTAATCTGCAAGCCTTTGAAATGTTTGTGAATTTTCCCCCTTGTATCTAACAAATATACTGAATGAATACATTTTCTTATTTTTAAATTTGCTAACTCCGAGGGGACTTCTTAAAATGCTACCCAATTCCCCATACATTTCTAGCTGAGCAGGTAAAATTTTACAAATCCTGAATTATGGCAAGTTCAAGAATTTATTTTTAGAGGGAGAGGAAAGCAAAACAATTTTTTTTTCATAGAAAGAATCAGTCTTCCACAGAAAATATAGATCTTTTGTCAAAAATCTGAAACCTTTTAATCAAAAAACCAAAACCTTTTTGGTTTCTATTTTTTAACAAAACAGTTGAAGTTGTCATCTATTCCACCCCTTTCATTTTCCATTTACAATAGCTGTACCTAAACCTGATTTATTAATTATTATTAATTATTATATCCCAACACAAATAAAGTACAAGAAACTCAGGCAAAAATAAAAAAGCCAAAAGGAGTATGCAGCTGTGAAAAATACCTATTTAAAGATTATTTTACACTTTGATTTTTATTATCCATGAGGACTTTATCAAATGCTTAACAATATACATCGGTTGCATGAGTGTCACTTATTTCAGACAAGATTTAACTGGAAAATCATTTAAAAAACCTATAGAAAGCACCAGTGCCACATGTGCATCTGGCTCTGCACATATAAATAACTGTTACTGTCGATAATAGATCAATTACAATTTAAAAACAAAAGAAGAACATTACTAATTAAGTTGTCTTCCCAGTGAGAAATACTGCAGTTAAATTAACATACTAAGATCCATTTGAAAATTGATACTTTGTTTTTCAGGAGAGTGATCATCGCACCATGAAACCACAGTGGTTTCTGGACAGCTCCTATGCTGCCATGCAGTAGTGTGAGAGGATGTAAGGAGCCTTCCCTGCCAAGTGTCTCAAATAAGAGCCAGCCAGGTTTGCAACCCCTGCTCTGTATAGAGAATATGTTACTTCAGAAGGAATAAGGAGGAGCAAGAAGTAGTTGGAGACATGGCTGGCAATGTGGTGGAAGGAGAAGGATGTGTACATTGAACCTCTTAAAGAAGTGTAGCACACTGCACTCTCCACAGTGCACTTGGGAGATCTGAGAATGAGTCTCTCTGAATCAAAATGCCTGCACTGTTCCCCTCCTGGGACATGACAGCTCTGCGCAGTCCCGTGTAGAGAGCAGTGTCAAACAAGCATAATTTAGCTTAGTGTTAGTAATTGTCTTTGGAGCAGATTCCACATGCCAGTGGGGGTAACTAGTTGTTTTAAAACACCTGATTTTAAACACTCAAAATTCTTGGGACCACAATTATGATTCCCAAAATGTCAGTTCATACGTTTATTTTTACCAGGTAGATAAGAAGTGTGCTATATAGGATTATCCCAGAATGCATTTCACAATTTTTCACCTTTGTCCCCCTCCCAGAAGTTTCCTTCCTTACTCTTCCATTAATATGCACTGGTTATCTGCCCACTGACCATGGCCTTCCTTAGAGGAGGCTGCATGTCAGTGGGGGATCATTGTAAAGTGCTTGAAATCCTTAGGGATAGATATATAAAATATCATTATGTCTTCAGAATATACATTCTCTACTTTGATTGGAAGCAGTCAGACTGGTCTGCCTGAAGGTTTCAGGAATGAAATGTTTTGCTGCCTGCATGATTGTCTTATTCTTGTTTGTAATGGTATTGCTGAATCAGCAATGGTGACTGGGTGAGATTGAGATTCCCACTTGTGTGCTTTCTAATTGAGGCCATGGACTATTTAAGGTCAGCCATGAATGTTGTGATTGTTATTATACAGAAATGTGAGAATAAGTTACCCAACGAGAAACGATGTTCTTCTGAGCTTTCCAGCCCAGTTTTGTAGACTAAAGGGTTTGGATCACTATCTACATTTTTGGATGCTTACATGAACCAAAACTAAACCAAGACTCTAGAACTTTTCACCCATCAATATTAGCTTTTGGCAAATGTGCTGTTTACACATCAGAAACACTAGCTCTGTGTAGCTCAAAAGTGTATCTCTTTCATGAACAGAAGTTGGTCCAATAAAAGGGACCAACATTGCTACAACAACACAGTAGACATTCTATTACCTTAGCATCTGAATTTATAAAAATTGGTTCATTTTGAATTTCTTCAGTGTACGTGTGTTTTTAAATGTTAGGTAGATATCTCACAGTCATAGTATTCAATTTTATATTGCCTCTCAATTGAGTATTTTCTGTTGACACCTGTGGCTTTATAAAAATCAATTGCAAGCCAATTTTCAACACAGCATGGTCTCCCATATGTAAATACAGTGGGAAACGTAGATAGGCAGGTGGGGGCAGTTAAGGAATAGCCTCTGAAAGGAAGTGTAGCCTCTTAGCACTGACTAATTTCAAAACACTCCTTATATTTCAATTTGTAAAAAAACAGCTCTCTGGAGGTAAAACCCTTGATGTACTAATAGTTTTCACTCATAGATTCATAGATACTAAGGTCAGAAGGGACCATTCTGATCATCTAGTCCGACCTCCTGCACAGCGCAGGCCACAGAATCTCACCCACCCACTCCTATGAAAAACCTCACCTATGTCTGAGCTATTGAAGTCCTTAAATCATGGTTTAAAGACTTCAAGGAGCAGAGAAGCCTCCCTCAAGTCAACCATGCCCCATGCTACAGAGGAAGGCGAAAAACCTCCAGGGCCTCTCCAATCTGCCCTGAAGGAAAATTCCTTCCCGACCCCAAATATGGCAATCAGCTAAACCCTGAGCATATGGGCAAGATTCATCAGCCAGATACTACAGAAAATTCTTTCCTGGGTAACTCAGATCCCATCCATCTAATATCCCATCTCAGGGGATTTGGCCTATTTACCCTGAATATTTAAAGATCAATTACTTACCAAAATCCCATTATCCCATCATACCATCTCCTCCATAAACTTATCAAGTAGAATCTTAAAACCAGATAGATCTTTTGCCCCCACTGCTTCCCTTGGAAGGCTATTCCAAAACTTCACTCCTCTGATGGTTAAAATCCTTCATCTGATTTCAAGTCTAAACTTCCTGGTGGCCAGTTTATACCCATTTGTTCTTGTGTCCACATTGGTGCTGAGCTTAAATAATTCCTCTCCCTCTCCTGTATTTATCTCTCTGATATATTTATAGAGAGCAATCATATCTCCCCTCAACCTTCTTTTAGTTAGGCTAAACAAGCCAAGATCCTTAAGTCTCCTTTCATAAGACAAGTTTTCCATTCCTTGGATCATCCTAGTAGCCCTTCTCTGTACCTGCTCCAGTTTGAATTCATCCTTTTTAAACATGGGAGACCAGAACTGCACACAGTATTCTAGGTGAGGTCTCACCAGTGCCTTGTATAATGGTACTAAAACCTCCTTATCCCTACTGGAAATGCCTCTCCTGATGCATCCCAAAACTGCATTAGCTTTTTTCACAGCCATATCACATTGGCAGCTCATAGTCATCCTATGATCAACCAATACTCCAAGGTCCTTCTCCTCTTCCGTTACTTCCAATTGATGCGTCCCCAGCTTATAACTAAAATTCTTGTTATTAATCCCTAAATGCATAACCTTACACTTCTCACTATTAAATTTCATCCTATTACTATTACTCCAGTTTACAAGGTCATCCAGATCCTCCTGTATAATATCCCGATCCTTCTCTGAATTGGCAATACCTCCCAGCTTTGTATCATCTGCAAACTTTATTAGCACATTCCCACTTTTTGTGCCAAGGTCAGTAATAAAAAGATTAAATAAGATTGGTCCCAAAACCGAACCCTGAGGAACTCCACTGGTAACCTCCCTCCAACCTGACAGTTCGCCTTTCAGTAGGACCCGTTGCAGTCTCCCCTTTAACCAATTCCTTATCCATCTTTTGATGTTCATATTGATCCCCATCTTCTCCAATTTAACTAATAATTCCCCATGTGGCACGGTATCAAATGCCTTACTGAAATCTAGGTAAATTAGATCCACTGCATTTCCTTTATCTAAAAAATCTGTTACCTTTTCAAAAAAGGAGATTAGGTTGGTTTGGCATGATCTACCTTTTGTAAAACCATGTTGTATTTTGTCCCATTTACCATTGACTTCAATGTCCTTAACTAATTTCTCCTTCAAAATTTTTTCCAGGACCTTGCATACTACAGATGTCAAACTAACTGGCCTGTAGTTACCCGGATCACTTTTTTTTCCTTTCTTAAAAATAGGAACTATATTAGCAATTCTCCAATCATTCGGTACTACTCCTGAGTTTACAGATTCATTAAAAATTCTTGCTAATGGGCTTGCAATTTCAGGTGCCAATTCCTTTAATATTCTTGGATGAAGATTATCTGGGCCCCCCGATTTAGTCCCATTAAGCTGTTTCAGTTTCGCTTCTACCTCAGATATGGTAATATCTACCTCCATATCCTCATTCCCATTTGTCATGCTACCATTATCCCCAAGATCCTCTTTAGCCTTATTAAAGACTGAGGCAAAGTATTTGTTTAGATATTGGGCCATGCCTAGATTATCTTTAACCTCCACTCCATCCTCAGTGTTAAGCAGCCCCACTTCTTCTTTCTTAGTTTTCTTCTTATTTATATGGCTATAGAACCTTTTACTATTGGTTTTAATTCCCTTTGCAAGGTCCAACTCTACTCGACTTTTAGCCTGTCTCATTTTATCCCTACATGTTCTGACCTCAATTAGGTAGCTTTCCTTGCTGATCTGGAAGAGTTGTTGACTTTTCCCCATATCAACAGCATTCAAGTTCCTTTGTTCAGTTCCACATTCTCTACAGTGGAATGTCCTGTCTTCTATTTTAGGCCTCAGAGTCACCTGCATCATTTATAAATCCTGGCCTATATATCTGATCAATGATCAATGATGCTTGCATGGATGAGTGGGTCAGAGGAAAAAATTGCTGCTAAATGTGGATGGATGAAACAGTTCTGATGCCTTCACCCCAAACTAGAACAAATCTTGGGAGATGAACGAAATCCTGGATCAAACGTTGGGCTCAATAAGCCGTTGAGATGGTGGAGCGGGGGCTAAGATCACCTACCTTGATCTTGAGACAGGAACAAGCTGGAGCAGCAGGCTGTTATAACTTATTCTGGTTTGTTATAGCTTCCCTAGGTGTCATTTCATGAGCAGGGATTGGCTGCAACGGTATGCTCTGGCTCCACCTGCCATTAGGCCTCTTCTAACCCCAATAATGGGGATGGGGGAAAATGAGTGGCATAGTAGAGCATGCTATACCAGCTTCATGCCACCAGAGGATTCCCCCATTCCTAAGAAATTCTTAGCTGCCTATTTAGGACAACTTTTCAGCTGCTTTTCACAGTTCAGAAAGCATAAAGCAATCCGATGAGGGGCAAAAATCTGGCCTCATTGACTTAAAAGACCTGCTGAGGACGACCAGTCACTGAAGTAAGCCAGGATACATACACTATTGTAACAGCAGACAATACATAAATGTACCTTTTTTGATAATAGAAGAAATTGCATGTATTGCTTTCATAATATGCTAAAGCATACGTTTGTGAGGAGCAGAAAACTTTCTTACTAGAAATGGGGGGGAGATGATAACAGAAAACAAAGCCCCACAAACTAGTATGCAACAAAGGGATAGCATATAGATAAGGCAAGTAAGAATCTCTGTGGTGCTGAAGCAAATCAGTAAAACCTGCACCATTTTTATGGAATCCAGGAAGGGCCACTCTATTATAAACAATCTGAAGACTGTCATGAGAATGGCCAAAGTTTCTACAGATCCACATTTTCCTTATTATCATTGTCACCAGAATAGATTCAAGCTGTGCCCTTATCTGTTCTTATTATGATCTTTGTCACAGGAATGAGGCTTCTGAATGTTAATACCCAATAGAGTCTGGGAAAGACAATAGTCTGCTGCTCTGCTTTAACCTTTTCCATATTCTGTATTTGATTGGTTCGTCAAGCCTCTGCTTTCTCATACCTACAGCTGAGGTTGTAAAAGGTGATAAGAGAGGCAGCTGCCCAATCAAACTGGAGAACTGCGAAAAGGTCAGAGACATAGATTTTAAAAAAATGCACCAGGGATTGAAATAACAACCCCCATTCCCGTAGTGAACATGGAAGCAGACATGGTCAGGAGCAAAACTGCAGACAGAGCAACAAGGAAAGACATTCAGGTGAATGTGAATATGCTATGGACATTCAACATATCAGACAGCACTAATTAAGTGAGAAGAACACTAATGTGCAATAGCATTTAATTATGATTGACAATTATACAAAGAATCACAGTGAAAATTGCTTTCTCTGCCCACTAATCCCCTTTCACAGAGCTAGATTGTCACAGCCCTTACTGGGTTGCACAGGGGAGTAAGAGGGAGTAGGGAGCCCTTTATAATCCCATAGTTGGCCCTGCTGTGGTCCTCCAGCCACAGAAAGCAGGAGGTGTTTGTCTCATAGTCCACACTGGGAGGGGAGGAGAGGGGCAGGAAATGGGAGGGTACAACTCGCTGGGCCTGGTTGCTGGCTGGGCACATGGAGTGGAGTATGGTGCTGTCAAGGTTACTCTGAACTCTAGGGTACAGATGTGGGGACCTGCATGAAAAACCCCCTAAAGGTTATTTTTACCAGCTTAGGTTAAAACTTCCCCAAGGTACAAACTATTCTACCTTTTGCCCCTGGACTTTATTGCTACCACCACCAAGCGTCTAACAAATATAACAGGGAAAGAGCCCACTTGGAAATGTCTTTCCCCCCAAAATCCCCCCCAAGCCCTACACCCCCTTTCCTGGGGAAGGCTTGATAAAAAATCCTCACCAATTTGCATAGGTGAACACAGACCCATACCCTTGGATCTTGGTAGCAATGAAAAAGCAATCAGGGTCTTAAAAGAAGAATTTTAATTAAAGAAAAAAAAATAAAAGAATCACCTCTGTAAAATCAGGATGGTAAATACCTTACAGGATAATCCAATTCAAAACAGAGAATCCCTCTAGGCAAAATCTTAAATTACAGAAAGACACAAAAACAGGAATATATGGAATGTAACATCCGACACAATTTATTTTATCAGACATTTAAACAAAACAGAATCTAACACATATCTAACAAGATTGCTTATTAACTCTTTACAGGAGTTCTGACCTGCATTCCTGCTCTGGTCCCGGCAAAAGCAACACAGACAGAGAGAACCTTTTGTCCCCCCCCGAAAGTATCTTGGCTCCTTATTGGTCATTTTTGTCAGGTGCCAGAGAGGTTATTTTAGCTTCTTAACCCTTTACAGGCGAAATGGTTTTTCCTCTGGGTAGGAGGGATTTAAAGGTGTTTACCCTTCCCTTTATATGTATGACAGGTGCTGTAGAAAAAAAAAAGTAACTTTTTTTAAAAAAGGAGTAACTTAAAAGGGGAGAGAGGGAGCCATGATTCAGAATCAGATTAAATTTGTTCTTTAATCTGCTCCTGGGACAGCACCCCAGACAAAGTTACAATCTAGCCCACAGTTACTGGAAACAGTGTGCTTTATTTAACAGATGTATCTAAAATGACATCTCAATAATAAACAGTATAGCTTGCCAAAATATTTCCATTAGAGATTTTTTTATATGGAAAATGGCTTTTTGACAAAAACAGGAATTTCTATGAAAAAAATCAGTTTCTATTAAAACTTTCCACTTTCATCAAAATATTTTCAGATCTTAGGTTTTCAGATTTTCAGCCCAAACTCAAAAAATTGTTCATGGGGAAAAAAATATTTTCCAACAAGCCTAAGAAAGACTCTCTACACTTGAGTGACCTATAATACCACCCAGATGCTACCGATGGTTTGAAATTCAGTTGGCTCTGTGGAGTGGATAGGAAAACACATGAATCCATTGAGCCATGATTAAATTGGCATCCAGTCCACATCCATTTCAAAATCAGGGTCCTTAATTGTGAAGTTTTAAATAGACTAAAACCTTGTGACCTAAGAGACCTTGGCACCTTATTTTGTCAGCTGTATTTAATGGGGATTCAGCAGCTGATGTAGCTTAGCTTTTAACTGACACGGATGAAGAGCATTATATTTCCAGTGCTGTGGTCCCAGCTTTGGAACGCACTATAATCAGGGACCATGCTGTACCCAAGTCCTGCAACCTTCAGGGAGAATTTCAAGACTCTTTTTGCTTTCTATAAAACTAAGGCACCAGTGCAGTCCCATAATCATTGTGATAAGTAAATGGCTTTTATGAAAAGGGGAAAATTCTTTCCTAGAAGGAAATGATACTATTCTAAAGTTATGTATTGAAATAAAGATTCTATGGTATAGGCATGTTAGAAATAAAAAGTAGTAATAGTCATTCATAATAAAATGAAATAGGCAGAATGACAATGTCATAGGTGGGTGAAACTGGGCAATAACATGCTGTGTATCCTTCAGGCCTGATTCTCTACTGTCTTTCACCTGGTGTCATTATTTCCATCCTGTGCAAAAAGAGTGTAAACCGTCATATCAAAATAGTTGTGATATACACCCATCTTGCCCAGTGAAATGATAACACATGGTGAAAGGCAGTTTAGAATCTTGCCCAATGTGCTTTAAGACAAACAGAATACACATTAATTTTCCAGGATTTATGCACAAAGGTATCTCTTGTAAAGCAAGAGATTTGTGGAGAACAAGTGTTGTTTTGGTTCTTAAATACATGAATGTGAATTTGGCTTTGGGCTCTCTGGCTATTTCTCATAATGCATATCCACTTCAGAGATTATACATTCAACAATCAGTCTTCATTGAAAACTGCCAAAATATTTAGAAACATATTTGTGTGGCAAAGAACAGATAGACGTTCTTATATACACTCAATCCTGCTGTTACATGTATAAATATTTGACTCCTGTGCACTTCATAACGAACATGGAATTGCTGAGTAAGTTGCCCTGAGGACACTAAATTGGATGGATACAGTTCAAACAAAGGAGGAGGATGGTATCAGACATACTTATAGTCTATCCACAATGCTAGACGAGGTGAAAAAGGGAGCTTTAAGATGAGAATTGAAGGTGGAAATGGATGACTCTTGGTACATGGGGTGGGGGGGAGCAGGGGAACTTTTTCAAGCACAGGAAGCAGCATGACGAATTACAGGGAGATGAGAATAGGAGAAGATGATGAGGAAATGTGATGGACAGAAGCCTGGGCAGAGCAGAGGTGATGTAAGGGGAAATGAAGGAAGAGACGTCTGCTGGGACAGATCTGTACAGGGACTTAAAAGGTACAATGAAGAGCTTGTCACATCAGAAATAATTTATTTTCTAAAGTAAAAAAAAAAGAGATTTTCAAAGGCAGTTAAGAGTGCAGCACTCTGCAAGAGTATGCAGACTGCAGCTGAAATCACAAAACAAAAATGAATGCAAATATTAGTTGCTATCTTTATTATCCATCCACTTGCATTTTGTTCACTTATTACTCATTAATTTTGATTGAGTATGGCTGGAAATACTGGGGAAGAGACACACATCAGACAAAGCAGAACTATGCTGTCTCTGTCTTTAGCTCAAACATCTATCCTACATTTGCAAGTAAAGCTGGCTGAGGGTGGGCTGTTGGAACACACTACTTACTGCTAGCCCAGTTGAGAGCAGTGCATATCTGTGTTTAGTGGCTGCTAACAGCAGTTATTCCACTGGATAACTAGGAGTGCAGGATCCTTAGCTGGCAGATCACTCCCCTTGGCTCTGCATTGCACCTCCTAGTTAGTTGCTAGGAGGAATCCCATCTATGCCACTTGTGCAAGGAATGCAGTAAAGACAAAAAGGCACCCTATAACCACTTTTCCCCCTTATACTCCTGTGTTGTAGAGAACAAGATCTAGCCCTATTTTTTTTTCTTGTTTTGTTTAAAAGGGACGTTGTTGGAGGTCCCCCTCGTGTTAATCACAATCACTAACACATTTTAAAGCACCATTTTCCAGTCTAAAGAATCCCATACTGTTTGTCTTATGTCAGTTTAATTTAATGCCATTTGTCCTACTCTCTAATTGACTTGGTCATCATTTACTTGAGGTGGAACCTTATTGGCATAGTACGCTTATTTATAATTGTAGAACCAGGCTGGATCTTTCACAGCATGTCATGTCAGGCTTCTTATGGGATGTGACAGGCAGGATTTATGATGGGAGCTGACAAGTGCACTTTAGAATAGCCATAAAATTGAGGCTTGAGGTCCATTTGGTAACAAAATGGTCAGCAATGGAGGACAAAGGTTAAGAAGGTTGAAGAAATAAAACTGATGTGAGTGGAGGGCTCTCCGTGCTTTTCTTGGTATCACATTTTAATTTATCATAGAGTTTTTCATATCACTCTTTGGAATCATTCCCTCCCTTGAATAAGTCCCTCAAATAAATATGTGGGGAGGATATCCAAGCCAGCACTTTTTCTGTAATACAGTATTGAATCACAATCTTTTTTTATCATCTATTTTCAAGGCACCTGGAGATATTCTCTCTCTTTAAAGATGGAGGAGTATAGGACTGGAAGTTGCACTGACATAAAGATGGACTCTTATAAAGATACATTCATGTGTGGTTCTACCAAGTTTTCAAAGTCTTCACAGTAAGCCTGTTACAGAATAGAGACAGGGGAATTTCAAACAGTTCAGAGCCCCAGCATGGACAAGCTCATAAAAAGTTAGGAATTTCAAGAGAACAAGCTTGTGAGATTTTTCAGTGCTTCTTGCTTTCAATCAGTCAGAAAAAACTGAGCCTGATTCTGAACCCACTTACAGTATTGTAAGCCATGAGTAACTCCATTGAAGGCAACTGTGTAACACTGGGGGAAATGAGATCAGATTCCACTGCAAGTATTTTATAATGTATTGTTTTGTACATGGTAGAAAAAAGAAGTAATGAAAGGAATTAAAGCAACAGGCTGGATTTTTTTTGAATTGGAGGGGATTAGATTTGAGTTGTGTGTGAAGCATGGGTACCTATTTAATTAGAACTTGTGAAATACTGGCTTATGTGTGCACAGATGGGTGTATATGCAGAGTTAGTGGATGTTCTAGCAGAAACCTGCCTAAATTTTAGTCGACTGTGATTTTACTTGCAAACCAGTCATTGTTTTCATATAATCTCAGTTTGAAAAGCCCAATAGTTTTCCACACACTATCTTAGAATGAAACAATATTATCACAAAAGCTAATGATTAATGCCACACAGGAAAATTCCTAAAAGAGACAAGTGGAAAAGAGAAAGAGAGAGAAGAAACAAACAGCAACAGCAAAAACTTTGCATACAGAGAAAAAGCATAAAAGTAAATAGATATTAGCCTAACTACATCAATGAAGTGAACTAGATAACTAAATATTTTGAAGGTTTCTTCTCTATTACCTCAAGATGGAGACCACAAAGGGTTTCCAATAATACTATGTCAAATCTGAGGCCAGCAAAGGTTTTGTCATCACTTGGCATTACATCATTTGTATACTATATACCCAAGGCCATTCTGTACAGCAGTGGCAGGGTTTGAACTCTGGTTTTAAAGCCAAAGGAATCTAAGTCCTTGCCACTTGAGTCAAAGGAGAATCTCTATTAACTAGTACCATTATAGGACCTATGATGTACAGTTGAGCTGTTCTGATTCTGTCTAGTAGAGGACATGGCTTCTCTCTCTGTCTGTCTCTCACTCCCCCACCCCACACAGTCAGCAGATTACAATACTAAAATACAATTTGTTCCAAGACACCCTGTTTTATACTGTTTTTTTAATGTGTCTGTTAGAGAATGTCTCTGTTTTATCTATCTCAGACAGCCACTCTGCTGTGTTGGAAAAGTAGTTATTTCCCTCCTTTTCAGGATAATCCTCTTGGCTACAATTAAAGTAGTAAAGACCCACTTTAAGGTGAGATGGCAATTAAAATCAACAAGACTGAGGCGGCACAATTTAGTGGATGGTGCAAAGGAAAAGAAGTAAAAAAAAAAAAAGGCGGCTGTTCCAAGCATCATTCTAAAATATCTTCACTTCTAGATATTAAAACAGTATGTATGATAGATTTGCAGGCTGCCTTGGAGCCTGACATACCCAACATTATTCCTTAATTATAGTCTATAATGTAGCCCACACTGCACTACCTATACATTAGAAAGATATTCTTTGATGGTGCAGTCCATTTTTCAATTAGTAGACAGAGACTGATTGCAGCTCAAGGCTGAGATATAAAACTAGGATTTCTATCTGACAACTTTCTGTGGCACTATATATGTTTCCCTAAATTAATAGATTTTTACATTTTTTGGCAGTCAGATATTCAAAGCATCATCCTCCCCATCCTCCCCCCTAAATCTGCAAAAAATTAAAAACTAAAAAAAAACCCTCATTTTTATCTTTGGGAATGCTCCTCTAATGTGAGCTATTCTTTCTGGCATACTTTGATAAATGGATTTATTTACTTCCAGAAGACTTGGAGTCACAATATTTCTCAAGGCCCTTTCTGTTTGCTGAGTAGACTGTAATCTCCCTCTCTTAACCTTACAAACCTCTCCCCCAGCCATTTTTTTGGTATAGCTTTTTTGTTGCTGTTGTTGAGGCTAACATCAAAAGTATTTTGAAGGAATAATACCAACAAGTAATGTCAGAGTAAAGATAAAGATGTCAGTGTAAAGATAAAAGAGAGGCTATCAATTGATAGCTCTATGAATGCTCAAGAATTCAAAAACTGTGACTATTGCTTTGTGGAACAAGAACTCCAGCTAAGGGTCAGAAAAAAACTGAAACAGAACAGAAGCATTGACAAAAACAGTTTCTAGTGTGTAGATTTATATTGTTTTTATTGAAGGAGGCATTTCCTTTTGTAAGCTAAAAATCATAGTCCAAATTTCACCCATATTGTATGTGGGTAACAATCCCTACATAGTGAACAAACAAACAGTACCTTGACTGGTAATAATAGCTAGAACTAGGCAAAAACTACCAAAAGTGCAACAAAAAAAAAAGTTTGCTTGAATTTAAAAGTGAATTTGGATGTGGTTTTGGGTTTGCTTTTTGTGAATTTACAGGTGATAGAGTTGTATACATACAAATGCTCACATAAAACACATCTTTAGCTCACATGGTTGAGTATTTGGAAATAGTACATTTCATATGGGATGGAAACAACTTGATATGATAGAGGGCAGTATTTCCCAAACCCACCAAACGTCTGGAACAATAGCAATTAAATGAGCTTACACTAGAATCTGACTGCAACTTGGACACAGCAAGTAATTACTTTCTGTGAATGAGATGGGAGAAAATTCATTATAAATCTGCACTTTAGACAATATATCTCATAGAAGCCTATTTTGTAAGCTTGATGCATGTGTGGCTCAGAAAGGTCACAATATAATATATTTATTTCCTTACTCTAGCACATCTGCTATTTCTCCTCCAATACCGATTTTTTCTTGAGAGATGCAAAGCCTCACTGGCTACTTCATCTCTCCTGATTATGGGCCCAGTCTTAAAAAGTGTTAGCGCCTGACACCTGCTTCCCTGAGAGTCAAGGGAATGCTTTACCTCGCAGGAGTTCCTATGATTCCTAAGATTATTATGATCAACCAATCAGAAAACAGAAATACCATATTACCACTCACAACTAATCAATACATGCTGGATTTCAGCTTGTCACTTCATAGATCCCCACTTCATAGATTGGGAATTGAGGCACAGAGAGATTAAATGACTTGTCCATGGTCACACAGCAAGTCTGCAGAAGAACAGGGAATTGGACCCTGGTTTCACGCTGGCATCCTAAGCACTGAACTCCTTAAAATAAATAAATAAACAAACATGCTAATTTTGCCTTAAAATATTTGAGCGTGATTTCAGGGATGGGTGGGAGAGAAAGAAGAAATATCAGATAATATGGGTACCTCAAAAATATATTTCTCTTTCATAGCGTTTGTCTTTAAGAAAATAAAACAGAAGGTTTACAGCAGAGCTTATGAGAGAAGTGTTGTATATTAGACTCATGCCTTGTTTAATTTCCACCGTCTTCTGTAATTTCTAAGGGTTTCTTGAAATTTTTGTATGGTCTCATTTCATCAAATATTAATCTGAAAGTGTTTAGTGGCTTGAACCCAAGAGGCATTCACTATCCAGTGCGTGCTAATGTAAGAAGTCCTATTGAAGTCAGTGAGACTATTCAAAGTAGTATAAGCATTATGGCCCTGATTCAAGAAGTGCTTAACATTAAATCTTTAACTGTAAGTGCTTTCCTGATGGGATCTATGTTCAATATATAATGTTTTCAGCATCAGGCTCCAAATGTAGAAGGGTGCTTAAAGTGCCAGAATGGGTTACTAGAAAAACAAGGTGGGTGAGGTAATATCTTTTATTGGACCAACTTTTGTTGGTGACAAGCTTTTGAGCTTACACAGAGCTCTTCTTCAGGTATGGGAAACAAACTCAGAGTGTCAGAGCTAAATACAGTGTCACAGCTAAATACAAGGTGGAACAGATTGTTTAGCATAAGTAGTTAACACATATTTCAAGGGACTATTTGACATGAAGTGGCCTGTTAACACTCCTCCAGTCTTGGGGGAAAGGAAGTGGGGGAGGGGGAAAGGTAGCTGGGGGTGGGGTTACTACTGGATTATAGGTTGTTGTAATAAACCACAAATCCAGTCTCTATTCAGTCCATGATATTTAGTGTCTAGCAAAGTAATGAATTTAAACTCTCAGGCTTGTCTTTCAAAAGTGTTGTGCAAGTTTTATTTGAGCATGGGGACTGATAGGCCAGATATACAGTGATTGCTTTGTGAAAAGTGTTCACCCACAGGTGATATGGTGTTTTTGTCTGTGAGTTCATTCAAAAGCATAGTGATTGTCTGGTTTCACCCACATAGTTGTTATTGGGACATTCAGGGGACACCATCATAGGGCCTAATCACATCAGCCACACTATCAGAGGCTCGTTCACCTGCGCATCTACCAATGTGATATGTGCCATCATGTGCCAGCAATGCCCCATGCCATGTACATTGGTCAAACTGGACAGTCTCTACGTAAAAGAATAAATGGACACAAATCAGACGTCAAGAATTATAACATTCAAAAACCAGTTGGAGAACACTTCAATCTCTCCTGTCACTCGATTACAGAACTGAGGGTGGCTATCCTTCAACAAAAAAACTTCAAAACCAGACTCCAACGAGAGACTGCTGAATTGGAATTAATTTGCAAACTGGATACAATTAACTTAGGCTTGAATAGAGACTGGGAATGGATGAGTCATTACACAAAGTAAAACTATTTCCCCATGGTATTTCTCCCTCCCACCCCACCCCCCACTGTTCCTCTGATATTCTTGTTAACTGCTGGAATTAGCCTACCTTGCTTGTCACCATGAAAGGTTTTCCTCCTTTCCCCCTCCCCTCCCCGCTGCTGGTGATGGCTCATCTTAAGTGATCACTCTCGTTACAGTGTGTATGATAAAATCCATTGTTTCATGTTCTCTGTGTGTATATATAAATCTCCCCTCTGTATTTTCCACCAAATGCATCCGATGAAGTGAGCTGTAGCTCACGAAAGCTTATGCTCAAATAAATTTGTTAGTCTCTAAGGTGCCAAAAGTACTCCTTTTCTTTTTGCGAATACAGACTAACACGGCTGCTACTCTGAAACCTGTCATTATGCAAGGTACTGAATTTAGCCGTATAGAGTGGAAATCTGTCAACTTCATGAAAAAACTCGTACAGATACAGATAGACATCATCTTCCTCTCCAAATGCAAACAGATGGACATCATACCAAAAGGACTGAAGGTAAAAAATCCATTACAATCTACATACCACACAGACTATGCTGACAGCTTGTGCCACACACTCTCAAAGAAACTGCGGAACCACCTGATCAACATCCTCTACAGCAAACAGGGAAAGATTAAGAATGAGCTCTCAAAACTGGATACTCTCATAAAAAACCAACCTTCCACACAAACTTCCTCATGGCTGGACTTTACAAAAACTAGACAAGCCATTTACAACACACACTTTGCTTCTCTACAAAAGAAAAAGGACACTAAGCTATCTAAACTACTACATGCCACAAGGGGCCACAACTGTGGTTCCTGTAACCCACCCAGCAATATTGTTAATCTATCCAACCATACTCTTAACCCAGCAGAAGAATCTGTCCTATCTCGGGGCCTCTCCTTTTGCCCCTCCACCCCCACAAACATGATACAGTTCTGGTGTGACCTAAAATCCTATTTTCGATGTCTCCGACTCAAGGAATATTTCCAACACACCTCTGACCAACATATTAACCCACAGAGACCTTCCTACCAACACTACAAAAAGAAGGATTCTGGGTGGACTCCTCCTGAAGGTCGAAAGAGCAGACTGGACTTCTACATAGAGTGCTTCCGCCGATGTGCATGAGGTGAAATTGTGGAAAAGCAGCATCACTTGCCCCATAACCTCAGCCGTGCAGAACACAATGCCATCCACAGCCTCAGAAACAACTCTGACATCATAATCAAAAAGGCTGACAAAGGAGGTGCTGTCGTCATTATGAATAGGTCGGAGTATGAACAAGAGGCTACTAGGCAGCTCTCCAACACCACTTTCTACAAGCCATTACCCTCTGATCCCACTGAGAGTTACCAAAAGAAACTACAGCATTTGCTCAAGAAACTCCCTGAAAAAGCACAAGAACAAATCTGCACAGACACACCCCTAGAACCCCAACCTGGGGTATTCTATCTGCTACCCAAGATCCATAAACCTGGAAATCCTGGAAGCCCCATCATCTCAGGCATTGGCACCCTGACAGCAGGATTGTCTGGCTATGTAGACTCCCTCCTCAGGCCCTACGTTACCAGCACTCCCAGCTATCTTCGAGACACCACTGACTTCCTGAGGAAACTACAACCCATTGGTGATCTTCCTAAAAACACCATCCTAGCCACTATGGATGTAGAAGCCCTCTACACCAACATTCCACACAAAGATGGACTACAAGCCGTCAGGAACAGTATCCCCGATAATGTCACGGCTAACCTGGTGGCTGAACTTTGTGACTTTGTCCTCACCCATAACTATTTCACATTTGGGGACAATGTATACCTTCAAATCAGCGGCACTGCGATGGGTACCTGCATGGCCCCACAGTATGCCAACGTTTTTATGGCTGACTTAGAACAACGCTTCCTCAGCTCTCCTCCCTTAATGCCCCTACTCTACTTGCACTACATTGATGACATCTTCATCATCTGGACCCATGGAAAAGAAGCCCTTGAGGAATTCCACCATGATTTCAACAATTTCCATCCCACCATCAACCTCAGCCTGGACCAGTCCACACAAGAGATCCACTTCCTGGACACTACGGTGCTTATAAGCGATGGTCACATAAACACCACCCTTAATCGGAAACCTACTGACCGCTATTCCTACCTACATACCTCTAGCTTTCATCCAGATCATACCACACGGTCCATTGTCTACAGCCAAGCTCTACGATATAACCGCATTTGCTCCAATCCCACAGACAGAGACAAACACCTACAAGATCTCTATCATGCATTCCTACAACTACAATACCCACCTGCTGAAGTGAAGAAACAGATTGACAGAGCCAGAAGTCACCTACTACAGGACAGGCCCAACAAAGAAAATAACAGAACGCCACTAGCCATCACCTTCAGCCCCCAACTAAAATCTCTCCAATGCATCATCAAGGATCTACAACCTATCCTGAAGGACGACCCATCACTCTCACAGATCCTGGGAGACAGGCCAGTCCTTGCTTACAGACAGCCCCCCAATCTGAAACAAATACTCACCAGCAACCATACACCACACAACAGAACCACTAACCCAGGAACCTATTCTTGCAACAAAGCCCGTTGCCAACTCTGTCCACATATCTATTCAGGGGACACAATCATAGGGCCTAATCACATCAGCCACACAATCAGAGGCTCGTTCACCTGCGCATCTACCAATGTGATATATGCCATCATGTGCCAGCAATGCCCCTCTGCCATGTACATTGGCCAAACTGGACAGTCTCTACGTAAAAGAATGAATGGACGCAAATCAGACGTCAAGAATTATAACATTCAAAAACCAGTTGGAGAACACTTCAATCTCTCTGGTCACTCGATTACAGACCTAAGAGTGGCTATCCTTCAACAAAAAAGCTTCAAAAACAGACTCCAACGAGAGACTGCTGAATTGGAATTAATTTGCAAACTGGATACAATTAACTTAGGCTTGAATAGAGACTGGGAATGGA
This sequence comes from Dermochelys coriacea, assembly GCF_009764565.3. NCBI lineage: Eukaryota > Metazoa > Chordata > Testudines > Dermochelyidae > Dermochelys > Dermochelys coriacea. The sequence goes on from NC_050073.1 coordinate 48,542,616, forward strand.
TGAGTCATTACACAAAGTAAAACTATTTCCCCATGGTATTTCTCCCCCCCCCACCCCACCCGCCACTGTTCCTCAGATGTTCTTAAAAAGAAAAGGAGTACTTGTGGCTCCTTAGAGACTAACAAATTTATTAGAGCATAAGCTTTCGTGAGCTACAGCTCACTTCATCCGATGCATGAAGTGAGCTGTAGCTCACGAAAGCTTATGCTCTAATAAATTTGTTAGTCTCTAAGGAGCCAGAAGTACTCCTTTTTCTTTTTGTGAATACAGACTAACAGGGCTGCTACTATGAAACCTGTCAGATGTTGTTAATTGCTGGGAATAGCCTACCTTGCTTGTCACCATGAAAGTTTTTCCTCCTTCCCCCCCCCCACTGCTGGTGATGGCTCATCTTAAGTGATCACTCTCGTTACAAGAAAAGGAGTACTTGTGGCACCTTAGAGACTAACAAATTTATTAGAGCATAAGCTTTCGTTAGCTACAGCTCACTTCATCGGATGCATTTGGTGGAAAAAGCAGAGGAGAAATTTATATCTCTCGTTACAGTGTGTATGATAAAACCCATTGTTTCATGTTCTCTGTGTGTGTATATAAATCTCCCACTGTATTTTCCACCATATGCATCCGGTGGTTACTGGATCTATGAACGTAGTTCATATAACTATGAACATAGCTGTATAAAAAAATAAAACCCATGAACTGAGTAGAGACCCTGGATTTTAAATTTTTTGCAACACTGTAATCCACTAACAACCCATCCCCAGCTGCCTTCACCCCCTGTCCTCTTCCTTTTCCCCCTATGAATAGAGGGGTTTTAATAGGCCACTTTACCTAGAATGGTCCCTTGAAATATGTGTTAATTCCTTATGCTAAACAATCTGTTCAACTTGTATTTAGCTGTGACATTCTGAGTAAATGTCCCAGACCTGAAGAAGAGCTCTGTGTAAGCATAAAAGCTTTGTTGTCTCTCTCAACAACAGACGTAGGTCCAATAAAAGATATTGCCTCACCTATCTTTCTGTCTAATATCCTGGGACTGACATGGGTACAATAGCCCAACAAACAAAAATGTGTATTAAGCAGTAGTCCATTATTTTTTTTTCAATTCAGACCACTGCTCCAAAAGAATGTTACCAGAATTCCTTTCCATTGGAGAAACTGCAAAAGGATCCTGAATTTAAAAGATTATCACACCTGATAATTTACAGCAAGGCAGCTGTTAATAAAGTACTCAATTCCCCATGAGGAGTTATGACTGTGAAAAATAATAACTTTACACAGATCTGGTTGTTAAAATTTCTGGTATGGACAGTAAAATTGCTACTTGCGAGGCCATCCCAAAGGGTCATGAATCACTATTTATTCAATTTATTCAGGAACACACAGAACTCAAGGGCAAACTTAAATCAAATTGAGAACAGATTACAAATCAAAAATATAAGAGCAGTTGAAGTTCTGGAGTCTGTAAATAATGTAAAACCCGATGATGTTTTTCTTAAAGGGACACAGTCAACTTAGTTTAGTCTTTAGGTTTTCTAAACAGAAGTAGGATGAAATGAGTAAACCTGAGAAATATATGAAAGACATTGTTTGAAATTATTTTGCTGTATAGGTCAATAATATATTATGATAATATTATATTTAAGCCACCTATAAAGGAGGCCTATTGCTCAATGGATCGTGATATAATTAGCTATTCAGGAGGAACGGAAGGTGTCCTTCCCAGAAATTTGTATAGACATGTGATTGAGTTATTGTTATTTTACTTGAGTAATTGGTACGATTAAAGCAAAATTATGAATTTTGGCACATAGGCTACCAAGCAGGCATGAAAAAGGGAGCAATGTTTAATTACTACTTATTGGGTCTGGATTTAAACAGGTGATCTTGAAGTGAAAGTCTTCTCCAGTTCTCTTGTGACATCCAGTCATCCCATTAAGGAAGTATTTTAAGAGGATTTAGGAACCAATCAGAAATTCCTGTTACTGAGAGTTTACCATAACTGACATTTTTAAAGATAAACATCAAGGTGTTTTATCCACTTACCAGGATGGAGAGTATATATAGGCGGGATCGGCAATGTTTGGCATGTGGCCCGCCCGGGTAAGCTCCCTGGTGGGCCGGGACGGTTTGTTTACCTGCTGCATTCGCAGGTACAGCCGATCATGGCTCCAGGCCAATGGGGGCTTCCGGAAGCAGTGGCCAGCACATCCCTCGGCCTACGCCACTTCCTGCAGCCCCCATTGGTCTGGGATCCCTGGTATATAGGGTAGTCAGCTTGAAAGGCAAGGCTACAATATCGTCAATATATTTGTTTATAGCATGAATTCTATGACATCAGAGCAACACTAGCAAATAAGGGACAAATGATGCTCTCTGGTTCAAGCAGAATTGACATCAGTAGGAGCTGTTTATGCATTCATATGCATAGTTTAGTCCTAAATCTTGAGTAAAAAGTGAAATTATTAAATTTTGGCTTTTTCTTCCTTTTGAATAAAGCTATACAATTAATAGAGCTGTTTCAAATTTTATCAAAAGTTTTTTAAATGAAAAATAAAAAGAAATATTCCATGGAAAATATAATTTTACAACCACCTCTAATAAAACAATTAAAATAATAAACTTAATGGAAATGAAGCTAAAAGTTAATGATGACATATCAAGCTGGAAAAAGTCAGTGATATGAGGCATGGTTTAACATTGTTGTAAAATTCAATGCCTGGCTAGTGTGTCTTGCTCACATGCTTAGTGTCATACTTCTCATCACATTTGGGGTGATATTGGCTGGGACCTTGGGAGTTTCCACCTTCCTCTGCAGCATTGGGCATGGATCACTTGCTGGGATCATCTGGGCATATCACACCTAACCAGTTCCCAGCCACTTGAGGGGTCTCAGGCATTGGTAGCATCTTGATCTCTCCCTTTTCTGCCTGTGATGTAGTCTTCTGTGAATTAAAATGCATTAGTTTAAATAAGTTTTGGTTTGATATAGGGATATATGGGTGAAAATTTATTGGCTTGTTATATAAGAAGGTGAGACTAGATGGTCCAATGGTCCCTTCTGGCCTTAAACTCTACAAAACTATGGAAATTCAAAGTTTAGTTCTCCTATAGACATTTCTGGGGATGCTTAATCCAGATATTTCAACCAGCTTCAATTTTACAATTTTGACTTTCTGAAAGGGCAGAGATTATTTTTTCACCTTCTGAATAAATGTATGTTCATAAAATCAATCGTTTTTTCCTGCTAGGGGATCCAGAAATAATAGAAGTCACACTGTGACTGCAGGGCAGTATCAGAGACAATAACTCATGTGAAGATAATGCCCAACCTGACATCTGGAGGATGGTCTACAATACCTAGTTTCCCTTGGTACAGAAGCCATCCTTTGGTTATGGAACCTAGACTTCGAGTTCTGATGTCTGTATATCAGAGAGAGAGAGAGACAATGGCTCTATCGTCATCACAACTGACAATGATTCTGTGAAAAATGTAACCTAATTAAGTCTGAACTAGGGCCACATATAGTGCAGACTCCTTGCAATCAATTATTTCTCTGGAAAAACAATCAAGTTCTTTCCCATCTTTCCTAGTGGAAATTTTAGTAGACTCATTAAGATCTTATTGAAATATTGGTTTCAACTATGAGGCCAGTACACTCCAAGAAACAGTCTCAAGAACCAGTAGATCCATTATTTTCTACTACAACATAGCTAGCAACCTCGAACCAATTTTTGATGTATTTTATCCTTCTAGGCTGAGTTCAGCTTCTAAAATTTGCATCATTATTTTTAGCTGCCCACCTTTATTTTCATGGTATAATTTATCCATTGCTTTAATTATATAAACTGATGCAATCTTGCAAAATATTATGTTTTATAGAGAGTGAGAGATTGTTCATTAGGTGTGTTTTCCCGTGGTTGCATAGTTCCAATAATTTGCAGTAAGATCTTGAAATTCCCTGTTTACCTTTTATCCTTCAAGGGTCAGTAGCTACAGCTGCGGTAGATGAATTGCAAATGCTTTAGTGTCTGCCTGCCTGCCTCAGGGTCTTATTCACACCTGAAGTAAAATGAAAACAAAAGGAACTTTTTCCTGAACAACATTGATTTTATCATTGTGAGATCTCTGGTGGGTGTGATTGGAACAATTGGCTTATAAACAACATAAATTAATAGCTTACATAACTTACAAGATATATTTTTAAGCTGTTTCTCCATCTTTAATGCTGCAAGCAGCTCCTATGAGCTTTCACAATTCACCTGTCTCTTGCTTGTTAAGAAATAAAGAAATTAAGTATAAAGCTATATACGTTTATTCCTGGAGAATTGAGACTATTGGTATGAAAAATCCTATGTTCAGTTTTTGGTTTCAGCCCAACAGGGTTAGGAATAACATATGTGACAAAAGTTTCAAACATAAACAATTGTGGAACATTGTTTGTTAAGTAAAAAAAAAAAGTAATGGCAGGAGGAGAAACGGAATATAGTAAAAACCACCAGCAGCAAAGCCTGGTTCTGCATAAATGAGTTTTATTAACTGCTTTCTTCTTAAAAGGAGAGAAATGTCTCCAGATAACCTTTAATTTTTAAGTGAAATAGGAAATATCAGTGATGTACCCGTGTAAAAACATTGCTGAAAAATAGATTCCACTGCTGCTATGCACATTCAGTATTTCATAATTGCCAAATAGAAGGAGAAAAATATGAAACTGAAAGATCAAATGAAAAAGTTTTGGCTCCAAAAAGCACCTTTATTTTTTCACTTATATACTCAAGTCTCACTTTTGAACACTTATTTGGGTTTTATTTTAACCTCCCTCCCCACAGCTTTGGAAAGAAGAGTAAAAAGTTTGGGATTACAGTGGCACAAATCTCTTTTTTGGTTGCATTTATGTTTTCAAACAGAATAACCCAGATGTTTGCAATTTTGAAATGAAACAGAGGCTTCTAGCACAATGTTATTGCTAAAATACGAGTTACACCAACAAGCAGTGCACCTTTGGAAGCTGTCTTGAGAACCCTGACTGTTTGTTGATTTCACACAGATTTAAGGCTTAAGGACCCCAGCCTGAGATAAGATACACATGGGTAGACAACCTGCATCTTTATGGTACAGGTTTCAGAGTAGCAGCTGTGTTAGTCTGTATTCGCAAAAAGAAAAGGAGTACTTGTGGCGCCTTAGAGACTAACAAATTTATTTGAGCATAAGCTTTCGTGAGCTACAGCTCACTTCACTGGATGCCTCTCTAAGGTGCCACAAGTACTCCTTTTCTTTATGGTACAGAAAGGGGAATGCTGGCATTTACACAAAATGTGAACCTTAATTAATTGTTTCATGTTGTAGACAGGGCTTGAAAACATCTTAATCCCTTCAAATCCAACACTTTTTTTTTAACAGAACAGTTGAGACCCATAACTGCAGAATCTAGGGCCATAAATAATTTTAAAAGATGTATATTTCCATGTTGCAAATGGGTGCGTTTCTTCCATTACAAACCATCCTTGGTATTTCAGAAACCATATGTAATTTGCTCTGTTATTTGTATAGAAGGACAGCATTAGTTTTTAATAAATTAGTAAATTAAGTATATGGGGGGAAAGTGCATTCTTGGAATACTCATGTAATCAAAAGGCATACTTAATCTGTGCTTCAGTAGTTTTGTCAAATCTTTTCTTTTTCTTTTTTTAATGTTTAAGTAAGTACTGCTGAGTTTTATGTTGTTGAGATGGAAACACTTCTGTGTTGATTCTGCTTCCCTTTTTTTGAGGCTTTGATACTTAAGTTCATTGGCCCCAGTTGATCAAAACCACTTAATTTTAAACATGAGAAGTTCCCACAGATGGCAAGGCAATTGTTTATATGCTTAAAGTTAAGCATTTGCTTAAGTGTTTTGCAGGATCAAGTCATTGGCTTTCATATTTCTTGATGTCCAATGTGAAGGCAAAGGAAAGCTTTATTATATCACCAAAGCCTGCCACTTCACTTGGAAAATGTCTATTTCAGACGTGGCTTGGTACTGAAGTTAGGTTTACCAGCTTGTAATTGTCAGAATTACCTCTGAAGCCGTTTTAAAAAAAATGGCATTAGGTTAGTTATTCTTCAGTCATCTGGTACAGAGGCTGATTTTAAGCAGCAGGCTGCATACCACAGTTAGTAGTGCTGCAATTTCATATTTGAGTTCCTTCAGAACTCTTGGAAAATTCCATCTGGTCCTGGCATCTTATAACTATTTAATTTATGAGTTATGGTCCCAAACCTCCCCCTACTGACACCTCAATTTGTGACAGTTCCTCAGATTTGTCATAGAAAAAAAAAATATGGCACAGGTGTAGGAATCTCCCTGCAGTGAAGACTGATGCAAATAATTCATTTAGTTTTTCTGCAATGGCCTTGTCTTCCTTGAGTGCTTCTTTAGCACCTCAATCATCCAGTGGCCCCTTAGATTGTTTGGCAGGGTTCTTGCTTCTGATGTATATTAAAAAAAAATACTGTTAGTTTTTGTGTCGTTAGCTAGCTGCTCTTCAAATTCTTTTCTGGTCTTCCTAATTACACTTTTATACTTGACTTGCCAGAATTACGCTCTTTTCTATTCTCCTGAGTAGCATTTGACTTGCAATTTTTAAAGAAGTCCCTTTTGTCTTGGCTCTAAGAACAGCAGCTGCTGGGGTATTATTTGGGAGACAGAGGATCGTCCTAAGAAATTTGTTTTGAATCACATCCAGTCCCGTGGGATTATTCCATCCCTATATTTCTGTTCCATATAAAATGTGACCTCAGACCTTGGCCTCAAATGCTAAAAGGGCTGGTGCAATTAAGGAGCCCCCATGACTCCAGGTAAAATGTAACCCAGCTTGCATTGAATTTGAGGCCTTCTCTTTTATTACCTCAATATGCTTATCCCACATACCATTTTGTGTGAACCAGATATTCAGGTTGTGGGGAAGAGCTAACTTGTTCAATATATTGCTCATTTATCCTTCATTTATTCAACCTCTGACTGACAATTATTCTCGTTCTTTAATAATTTATCAGGATGACCTCCCATTGACAGTATCAACAAAACACATTTAATAAATGTTTCAGTCCAATGGTTTTTGTGATAGCAGAACCAAGTCATCTGCAATTAATAAGGAAGACAAAGGGTGATTTCTAGTTTTAGGGAGAAAATACTGATCCCCTTTTAATGCTAAAAGTTAAAAAGAAAAGGGGCTAAACAGCAGCCCCGTTGACTCCATTTTGTAATTGGTGTTGGATCAGTTAATTTCCCATCCAGGCTTATCCAAATCTTAGCTATTGTTTGTCTGTGAAGAGCTCTTAAAAAAAAAAAAAAAAAAAAGGACTTTAAACTATGGCTTTATTTCAGCAATCTCCAATTTGCCCCACAGACAGCCCTATCAATAGAATCAAAGGATGATTTTAGGTCAACAAAAGCTGCATAGAGTTGTCCTCCCTTAGGAGGCAGATATTTGTTTATCAGATAAGAAAGACTAAAACAATTACCTGCAGTGGAACAACCATTTCAGAAACCAGCTTGTTCCTCTATAAATAAATTACTTTTTCCTGCCCAAACCTCTAATCTTCCCATAAAATATTTCATGTACATTTTTAAAGAAACGTCCAATAAACATATTGGGTGCTAATTCTCTAGGTCTTTCCTATTCCCCTTTTTATAAAGTGGATTAATAATACTGGTAGCCCAACCTGAGGGTAAAATCTCTGTATTGTTTATATTAGAGAAAAGTTTAGCCAAAACAGGTACCGACCATTCAAAATTAAATACGTCCATGAGGTTAAAATCCTCTCCTGGCACTTTATTACAACACTGAACAAATACAAATCTAACTTCCTCACTGGATATTGAGATCAGTCTGGAAGGGAACAGGGAATGGAGGCTACCAGATCCAATTGTGCCAAAAAGTTAATACATGGCCTATCATTATATAGTACAGAAAAATATTTCACCTAACTATGCTTGGGAATCAGAGCTTTAATATTACTCCTGAACTTCTTGGAACCCAAAGCTACCAATTTCCAAAGATGTACAGAATTTTTCATTTTGGCAGCAAATTTGAATTTCTTCCACAGTGCCATGCGATGTTCCAACTTTTTCCTTTCAGCAATCTTTGTAAAGCTTTCTAAAATTAACTAGCTTTTGGAGAGAATCCGGTGAGCTATCTTTCCTGACCTCCCTTGCCATAATATTTAGCTATTCTTTTCATCATTAAAAAAAAATCTCCATCATACCAAATTCTTTTATCTTTCAAAGGGAAAGAATAGTCCTTTTGGGGAGTTAGATCAACCTGTAATTTATACACAATATCGTTAAATACATTAAGGCATAGAATCGCATCACTAAGATCTAAAAAAATCATATTTTAACCCTAGCAGATGACTGAAGGATGGATTATCTTTAATTTTAGATTTAACAAATGGATTCCACTTAATTCACCTTGCATATAAGGCTTCGAAATTAACAGTGAAATGTGGTTCAACAGCAATCAACTGATGTAATGGAGCCTAGGGAGCAAAATTTAACCTGGAAGGACTGATGGTCACTATCAGATTTAAGGGCCACTTAAAAGTTAGAAAGACAAAACCAATTTAATATAGGAACTACAATACAATCAATCATTCTCCTGCTTCTAAGAGAGGTGTAGGTGAAGTGACCCTCCATGTCATCACTGACCCTACCATTTAGGACTTTCAGCCTGAATCCGTCCAAAATCATCAAAAATATTTACTCTGCTGAATTTATTACTTTATCTTTAGAATTTCATGGGGGAAGGGCAAACAACATTAAATGCACTATTTGATAAATTTAGCAATTCCTTATCTTCCACACCCAATCGGGCATTAAGATTGCCTAAAACAATATGGTGCAGGATAATTTCCAGTCAGCATTTCAATAAGAGATTCTAATTCTGCCCATATAGATTCAGTATAATACGGGGAAGCAAATGAGATGGAATGGAAGCAAAGAGATATCCAAAGCAACTAAAATATAGTTGTCCAGAAGGTGATACTGTAAACTTGAACACAAGGAGCTAGTCGATTAAATATAACATTTAATTTAATTGAAATAAAAAGGTCTAGACCATAACTGATCTGCTCTTGTTTTAATAATAGACTTCAGTATTATACCCATTATGTTAGAGCGGAGTGAACTATGGCAATTCACAGTCAGCAAACAATTCATTCAAAAACTCACCCTTTTTAATCCACAAATTGTTAGTGAAATTACCTGATTAATATTTCACGTGAATGTTTCAGCCTATAGACTAAAAATGAGCTGTGTCTGTGTGTATTCTCTGCTTGCGCTTACTTCTGCGTGCATAGTAATTTCAATAAAAAAGGGAAGGCATGATCAATTTAATGAGCCTTTGATTCTCTCTCTATGAGCTCCATAAAAAAAAACCAAAACACCTTACACAACACTCCCACAAATTTGGTATTATTAGACCTTTTTCACAAATAGGTAAAAGTGCTCCCAGAATCTAAACTATTTTGTTTTTATATGATTCTCTGTAACAAACAGTGTTTTATAATAAGGCCAATGAACTGGACCTCATAAAGACCCTGATTCAGGAAAAGATCCTATTCAGGAAAGTACTTAAGCCTTGACCTAAATCCATTTAAAGTAAATTGAGCCCAAAACAACTAAATGTAATAGCCTAGCACAAATGAACGGTGCCACATGAGCTTGGAAAAAATACATTTGGAGTTCAAGCCTGCATTTCTTACTTATGTAACCCCCCCCCCCCCCCGATCTTATTGTTTCCAAAGATGTTTGGCCAAAAAAGAAGTGCAGGGTCAAGCTCTTGGCTGAATGATGGGTTTTTTTCTTTTTTAAAAAATTACTCAAGCTTACAAGCGAAGATGAACAGCATGAAGTGAGCTGTAGCTCACGAAAGCTTATGCTCTAATAAATTTGTTAGTCTCTAAGGTGCCACAAGTACTCCTTTTCTTTTTGCGAATACAGACTAACACGGCTGCTACTCTGAAACTTAGCATAATTATAGTCAACAGAGAAAACATGAGAGCAGCAAGAAATTAAGGGAAATGTACTGGAAATTAAATCTCTTGCCACAATGCATTTAAATATGAAGTTTTAGAGGTCTCTCTGTTTTTTCCTCTTGTCTCCAAGAAACAGATGGACTACTGCAACTGAAATCCAGTAAGATCTTTGAAAATAAAAGCATGTACCACATAAATTTGCTTTATTTGCCTCTTTTTATTTTTTTTTTTTAACTTGTCCTCAGAAAAACCTCTCTCCTCACTCTAATTAGTCACAGTTATATGATGGTGTTGGTGGTTAAGTAGATAATACTCTTCCTGGTGAGTCAGTATTGAACCAGTGGCCCAGCACAGCATTAGGTTGGGCTGTGCAGCTGGAAATACAGACTTCTGTATGAGATATAATGCAGAAATGCTGGTGATTTGTGGCCATTAAAGATCCCATGGCATTTTTCATAAAAGCAATGGTGTTTATCACCTTGCAGGATTAATAATATTCTGCCACCCTAAATTCCCCCTGCAGTTTCAGTTGGAGACAGTATTTTTCTTTACTTCATGTACAGAACTCTTGCAGCTATGCACTGGTAAACAGCTGTCCCAAAAGTGACTGCACTTCACTAGGAATAGAAAACATCCTGTATTGTACAGAGCCTAGCACAATGGCTTCCTGATCCAGTTATAGGGTCCTAGCTGCTTCATGAATACAAATAAATATTTATTATTAATTAATTAATTTATTATTTACAGAAGGACCTGAACCAAAACCACAGATCTGGCTCCATTATGTTTGGATCCAATTTCGTTGTTCTAATCTGTGGCTAAAATGGACCAAATTTGGCCAATGAATCCAAGTACCATGGCGGCTAGGAAAGTTTAGCTTTGGATCCAGTGTTTAAATTCTTTTGTTTTGGAGTATTCAGAATTGGAGCATTTGGCTCAGTCCATTACAAAGATAAGAAATCTGGATCAAGAATTTCTGCTATAGATAATACATAGTTTTTATATTCATTTATGAAGTTCAGTATTAATGTAATAAAATTATGTTTTGCAACATAAAACTGCGAGGCAATACTGAAATCATGCTGAAATGTGATACTTGTCTCTTGCTTCTGGAGCTCAGAGTCTTATTTCTGTGTACAATGCTGATTTCTGCATGGTAACTCATACATTGGATTCTTGTCCCCACATGATTCAAAAGAAGACATTTTCCATACAACCCCCCTGGGATGTTTGTTTAGGTGTAAGTTCTTTTGTGGACAATGCAGGATGATCACTTTAGCCACATAAATTGGGCTGTCTCCAATGTTCCCTCTAATTTTTGACAGGCCGTGTGCGCAAATAAGTTCTTCTGTGCAAATTTTTGTGTGTGCAGTATTTTGCTGTGTGCGCAGGGCTTAGGATCTGTGTGTGCACACACATGTGCACAGCTTAGAGGGAACAGTGCTGTGGACACAATTTCAGGTGCATAATTTACGCTACTTTTTTGTGACTATCCTAATGCTAGTCAGTCTTGCGGAAGTTAACCGGATTGTGGCACGAAGTTGGCAGAAGAGCTTGATTACCCATGCAAGTTTTGAGAGAATAACTAATTGTGCTTAATGTCAATCGTACACTTTGGGCCACTTGAAATATATATTCCCTCCAGGTTTGGCATCTATTCACATTGCCCTTTGCAACAGAGTGCAGTCAGAACAATTCAACTGCCTTTTAAAAACACGAGTAAAATTAAGTGTGTGCAATGCCAAAGAGCAATACAGTATGGCAAAACTGAGCCTTCTTACAGAATATAAAAGACTGTGACCTCCAGCAAGGACATCAGCCCACCAATGGTCAAAGTCATGTGCTGTCTAGGGGTCCTGCTCTATTTAATGCTACTGTTCAATATCCATATAAAAACAGTTGGAGGAGGGCATTCCTGACATCTTCGGCTAGCCAGGAGACAGCTCTTTCCTTTCAGATGCAGACCTAGCCATGGCAATTCATGCTTTTATCATCTGCAGACTGGACTACAGCAACCTACTGCACTTGGAGGTAGACCACAAAGGAAACTATTGCTGGTTCATCGTGGAACCAATGCACTGTAGTCTAGAAAAGCAAGAAAAGAAAAAGTGCACCTATAAACAGAGAAATAGATATCAGGTGACATTTGAACTGATGAATGGCATAACTATTGAATTGGGACCATTATCATGGCATCTTCTGGTGTGTTCAATGCATTTCAGAGACACTGAAAAACAGAGCAATAGCGAGCCTAGTGTTGCCTTTAGTCTAATCACAGTAATAATAAGAAAAGGAGTACTTGTGGCACCTTAGAGACTAACAAATTTATTAGAGCATAAGCTTTCGTGAGCTACAGCTCACTTCATCGGATGCATCCGATGAAGTGAGCTGTAGCTCACGAAAGCTTATGCTCTAATAAATTTGTTAGTCTCTAAGGTGCCACAAGTACTCCTTTTCTTTTTGCGAATACAGACTAACACGGCTGCTACTCTGAAACCAGTAATAATAAGGTATGGATTGGTGTGCTGTGGCATAAACTATGCAATGTGCAGCTCTCTGTTGGATGATTATTTCCCTACTCTCTCTTGTGGGTTCTAAGTGAATTGATCTGATGGTATATGTATAAGGTTAAGACTAGATTAAACCTTTAGGCTCAGCCCAGGATATGGGGTACCGTGTAGCTGCATTGTCCCAGGAGGAGCTCAGAAAGGAATTCTAACTCAGAGACATCCTTCCAGGCATAATTCCTTTGAAGTTCCTGTTTTCTAGAGAGAGAAGGGTGGGCCACCTCATTCCTTACCTGATACAGCATACTCCTCCCTTCATTCAGCCAGCATTACTGATTACATATAAGGGGGTGGACCCATAGCACTATCTACTCCCTACTCTTCTCCAAGGCCTTTCTGCCACTTGCCTGAGGAGAGTAAAAGGCATATTAAGCATGCCGTTCCTGCTTTCTCACATACATCTGGACCCAAGACCTCGACAAATCCTGTATGGCCTCTCAGTGGCAGATGAGAGTATTATTTCCTCTTACTCTTTTATGCAACAGTGCAGGACAAGGTCACAATCTTGCTCTTAATAATTTGTTCTAGGGTTAGTGTTAAAGGAATTAAAAGAATTAAAAATCTGCCAGCACAACATATTCTTCATTTGCTATGAAGCTCTGATAATCAAGATGATTACTTAATTGGCACACTTCTGTTTCTGACAGAGTACATGCCACATTAGAGATTAAGTATGTTGTGAATGACTGTGCATCCAACATTACAGAGCAATAGGACAAAGATTCACTTAGAAATCAGATAACCAAGAAAAAGGGAAATGAATAATCTCAATAATTTTTAACTGGTGATTATCAGAAGATCAGAGATGTTTGAAGTACAGAATGCACAGAGCCCCATCAAAAGTCAGGAGAAAGATAAAAAGATAAATTGGATAAGCAATAGCAGCCTTCTCTGCAGTTTTATTCAGCCCAGGCTAAAAAATCCTTGAGGACTGAAGAGAGTTAAAAGAAAAGGAGTACTTGTGGCACCTTAGAGACTAACAAATTTATTTGAGCATAAGCTTTCGTGAGCTACAGCTCACTTCATCGGATGCATTTGGTGGAAAAAACAGAGGAGAGATTTATATACACACACACACAGAGAACATGAAACAATGGGTTTATCATACACACTGTAAGGAGAGTGATCACTTAAGATAAGCCATCACCAACAGCAGGGGGGGGAAGGAGGAAAACCTTTCATGGTGACAAGCAGGTAGGCTAATTCCAGCAGTTAACAAGAATATCAGAGGAACAGTGGGGGGTGGGGTGGGAGGGAGAAATACCATGGGGAAATAGTTTTACTTTGTGTAATGACTCATCCATTCCCAGTCTCTATTCAAGCCTAAGTTAATTGTATCCAGTTTGCAAATTAATTCCAATTCAGCAGTCTCTCGTTGGAGTCTGTTTTTGAAGCTTTTTTGTTGAAGGATAGCCACTCTTAGGTCTGTGATCGAGTGACCAGAGAGATTGAAGTGTTCTCCAACTGGTTTTTGAATGTTATAATTCTTGACGTCTGATTTGCCAAACTGGACAGTCTCTACGTAAAAGAATGAATGGACACAAATCAGACGTCAAGAATTATAACATTCAAAAACCAGTTGGAGAACACTTCAATCTCTCTGGTCACTCGATCACAGACCTAAGAGTGGCTATACTTCAACAAAAAAGCTTCAAAAACAGACTCCAACGAGAGACTGCTGAATTGGAATTAATTTGCAAACTGGATACAATTAACTTAGGCTTGAATAGAGACTGGGAATGGATGAGTCATTACACAAAGTAAAACTATTTCCCCATGGTATTTCTCCCTCCCACCCCACCCCCCACTGTTCCTCTGATATTCTTGTTAACTGCTGGAATTAGCCTACCTGCTTGTCACCATGAAAGGTTTTCCTCCTTCCCCCCCCCGCTGTTGGTGATGGCTTATCTTAAGTGATCACTCTCCTTACAGTGTGTATGATAAACCCATTGTTTCATGTTCTCTGTGTGTGTGTATATAAATCTCTCCTCTGTTTTTTCCACCAAATGCATCCGATGAAGTGAGCTGTAGCTCACGAAAGCTTATGCTCAAATAAATTTGTTAGTCTCTAAGGTGCCACAAGTACTCCTTTTCTTTTTGCGAATACAGACTAACACGGCTGCTACTCTGAAACCTGTGAAGAGAGTTAATATTTGATATGGGCTGGAATTGAAAAAAACAAAAAACAAAACAAAACTATTAGCTAAAGTACCAACAGATAAATTACATTTCTGTTCAAGACTCTTTACATAGCCAGAGTGGTGTAAAGAGGCATTAGTGTAAACAAGAATCAGGCCCATGGTGTTTAAAGGGCTAGTACCACTTGTCTGTTAACACCAGAAAAGCAAGGGAAGTAATGAAGGAAGGGAGAGGAGGAAACAAGGAGGAAGAAAAATGTTTCCTAGCAGAGGTGGGGAAAAGAAAAATAACACAGAGTACAGATTCTTGATAAGTTTATGCTGCAAGTGATCTAATATCTGATATTCAGCTTATTTATCTACTCCAAAACACTGTTGTTCCTAGGTTTGGCAGGGTGTGATCTTTCCCTAAGCTTCACAGTAGCTTGAAGGGACCAGGTTCGGTCAGTGTGAAAGGGCTATGTCCCCCTTACATGCTAAGTCAAAGGCTTATGTGGTTCATAGAACTTGTGTGGCCCTCTGCACTAAGGTGAATTTCACTCTGAGTTTAACAATCACAGACCTGACCTGCAAAACACATTACTGCACCCACATTAGTGTAATGAATTGTTCCCTGTGAGCAGAGTAAGGAGGGGAGAATTCTAGACCCACCAAAGGGGAAGGAGAAAAGGAACAGTTTGAGAGGACCCCCAAACTGAGTGGCATTGCAACCTGGTGCACAGAGTCACAGCGCCACTCAGGTTGCAACACCCAGAGTGGGGAGCTGGGCCAAATCCTATGGGATAGAAGCCACAGCTGAGAGGTGAGTGTAGGATAGGCACTCACCATTTCTCCATCTCTCCCTTTACCCTGCCACCTCTTAGTATTTTGGCACTGTTGGTAATTTTTTGGAAGAGTGGAGGGCCGCAGTTTCAGATTATCCGGGGCCCCCAAAAACCTCTGTAGGACCCTGAATGTCAGAGAGCCAGAAGTCTGTAGAGGCAGCAGTTCTCATTCTGCTTTGCTGTTTAAAATGTGTTTTATATATTATTTAAGTGTTTTAAAAACTAATGGAAGTCTCTCAGAGATACTGGTCAACCCAGCTGTCTACCAGGGTATTAAGAATTGCTAATTATGGATGTGAAATTTTCTACTGCAGTGACCCTCAAATTAAAGTAAGTCTTTAATTATTTTCTATAGCCTCTGTCATACCAAAAGTTTCCAAAGCACTTTACAAATTGTGGCTTCAGAGTAGGAGAAGCTATAATGCTTATATATGCTCTGAGGGTAACGTATCTATATCTATGAAGACACTTAAGAGCATGCTTCCCTCAGTGCAACACTCCAATCACAAGCTGTAGGAATGTACACAGGAGCGCTGGGAATTGGCCACTTTCTTACTTCACCCAGTTATGTTCCCACTGAGTGCTGAGAACTTCAGACAGTGCTAGTACACTTAACTGTTAACCTATGTCCTTTCCACTGCTTCCTCTGCATTTGCTCTTTGCAATAAGTGCAATAATGGTATAAGCACTATATGACTGACGTTGATATTCTCCTTATTACTATGAAACGTGCATGAGGGGCAAGTAAATGAACATATGTAATTGGGTTGCTCTGAAATTGAAACTTGCTCTGTTAAGGATTTATTGTATTAGTATGAGCCTTATTTGAATCGGTTTATGCTGTTTAATTAAATGTAGTACAATTATATGGTTTCTTTGTAAGGCTAAAGTTGAGTCTATACTACTTAAATCCCAGACAGAAAATGAGTTTCTAAGGGAAACTCATGTGTAGTCCATTTTGGGAAAGAACCTGTGATTGATTATTCATAATAAACGTTGTAAGTGTGGCAAATCAGTTGTCATTATTTGTAAGGGCTACATAACTAATCAATTGATGGAAATTGATATCCACAGGTTTGAGTCATTCATAATCAGAGACCTCAAATAAGTCCATTTGAATGGATATATATTAGACAATCAGTTAATAGCAAAGGTATAGCTACCAAAGGTAAAGCACATAGCAAAGGTATAGCTACCATAACTTGTGGAACTGGTCCTTGTAGTAATGACAGTGATGTCGGTCCTGTCTGGTTCTGACTGTCGGCCTATAGCCTGGTACACTTATACCCCAGGTTACTTACAGTTTCAGTTTTTATTCATTCCTGTTTTTCTTATATAGACATATTATTTTTAGTACATTTCATAAATTTCCAACTGAATAGTCAAACATTTGTTGCTTATTTATTATTTTTACTGTTAGTACATAATATTTATATATTTCCCTATCTATTGTGTTTTGTACATTGCTTACTAAATCAAAAGAGCACTGTATCTTTCTCCTGATACTGCCTTCAAGCTGGTATTTTTCTATTCCTTAGCATAATCACAAAGCACTGTGGTATTTTGCTCTTAGGCTAGCTAAAAGTCCTAGCAAAGGCCTGGTCCAACATATCAACAACACACATCCCTCCATTGTGCTCAGGGAGCAAAAGTAGTTACATGACTGCTCCCAGAGGGAAAAGCGGCTTCATGTGATCTGTTCACTTATTTGCACCCCTTCAGAGATAGCCCTAATTTAGCTACATACTTATTCACAAATCACTGAAATGCAGCTATTTAACATCACCAATTAAGTACAGGTCCGTATAAGCTCAAAAACTTGTCTCTCACCCAGAAGTTGGTCCAGTAAAACATATTATATTACCACCTTGTCTTAACTATAATGAAGACCCCATTGAAGAGAAAATTAAGAGGGATATTGCATCCAACTGAAACTTCAGGGAGAATTTAGATAAACAGAATGTAATTATCTACACTGGAATTTTGTCACAGTGCCTAATGTCACTTCTGTTTTTGTGATGGGTGAAGTTTTACCAATTTTCAGAAATTTCTTGATTTCCCCACTGCTGAAAGATCTTGAGACAATGCACAATTCTTACCTTTTCTGTATTAAGATTAAAATATATAATATAAAATAATTTAAAGAGCTTGGAGGTTTGATTTGGATACTTTCTGTAAATATATCAAACTACAGTAGTTGCCTTAAAATGTAAGCATTTGCCAATAATTGCCACACAGAGATGCCAACATTTCTTTTCTTAGAATAGGAATTATCTATGGAAATTCTCTGGTGCCAGTTGTCAAATGTTGATTTTGTAATGGCTGCTGATCCTCCAGGATCTGCCAAAGTAAACAGGAAATCTCACACATACAACTTTTTTTGAAGCTATTTTAGCACTGCCATTTACAAAGGGGACAAGAAAGATAATAACACAGAAAAATAGAAGGGAAAATAAGTGATTTTTCTTTCAAAGCTTTTAAAAATATTGCTGGTGGTTACTTTATATTTTGGGTGACATTTCAATGTAGGAGAGAAGGGTGTTGATGTTCTTATTTTTTTTCAGAGTCATGTTGCCACTTTCTAAAAAATCATCACTTAGTTTTCAGCAGTCTGATCTGATGATATCTTTTTATTTTTTTCTTTAGCAATTACCTTTTCAATTCTTTCTCTTTCTTTCTTTGAGAGAGCTTACTGTCTCCTCCTCTTGTTCCTTTAAATATTTTTGCCTTATTAATAGGTACACATTAATGCTTAAGCTCTGAAAAATCCAATGTTGTATTTTAATAAGTAACAACAATTGCTCATGTAAATCACTTTGCATGTTTGAAGTGCAATACAAACACAAGCAAACACTACTTTAAATTAAATTAGAATATGAAGAGACACAGTCATGTTGTTTGCACTGTTGTATTCTTCAGTTAGGTACCATTTTAACCTATTTAGAAAATGTTATGTCTTTCTGACAATCAGTCTCAGCAACACAATACACTCTATAATGGCAATCTGTTGAATGCCTAACCTTGTTTCATAGACACAGAATGCATTCTTTCAACACACCTATTCCTTTAACAGACTTTTGCTGAGGACATTATGAAATATGTTTGGATTTTGTAGACAGGAAGATGTGTGTTTACTTAGCAATTTTATTTCTTTCAGCAAGTCAGCTTTCAATTGCATTTTATTTTAGCCCTCTGAAAATGAATTCTTTTAATCAGGATAATAGCTGGGAAAGGACAATGTGTATTTGTAAGTATTAAAAGAGCTTTTTGTAATATTTTGTAAATAGAGATTTATTTGTTTTGGTAAATGAGGGTTTTAAAACTACATTTTGTGTTGCTGAAAAGTGGAAATAAACAGAACCCATACAACACAATAAATGGCAGCACATGATTGCTCCCACGCTCTCCAACCAATGTTCCTTTAACCTATATTCTGGAGGTTTCACCCTCAGGGTGAGAAGACAGTTCTACATCTATTCAGTCCTTTGGAGATCAGGAACACAGATGCCAATTACTGTCAATTTTAATCTAGACATTTGCCCACTAAAAATTAGACATGTCACTCAGATAACGAGGTGAGAGATGCCCTAATAGTACTTAGAGAGACAAGTAGACATCTTGCACACAAACGTTTTGTCTCATGACGTCCAGTTGATTTTTTTTTTTCCAAGAGGTGGACTAAAACTATAAAAAGGAGGGGAAAACACTCAAGGCACTCTCTCTCTTTGCCTGTCACATTCACTGCACCTAAAGCAACAAAGGAAGCCTTTGTTGGACTCTGAGAGAAGGGGTCCTGACCTAAGAAATTTGTTCAGTAAGACTGCTGAAAGCATGTGGTGTGAAAACTTTGCTTTGAATTTAACATACTTTAAGTTAAGTACCAATAGCATTTTATATTTTTCTTGTAACCATTTATGACTTTTATGCTTCATTACTTGTACTCAGATTTTAACTTTATTGTTTTTAATCTAATTCAGTGTGTTTAAATTGAAATGTCTTGGTAACTCCATTTGGAGTGATTAGTTGTGTGCATATTATTTCTTCTAAAGAAATAACAGACCTAATATAACTCATATTGTCCAGGAGAAGGCTGGGCAGTAAAGGACATACATTTCTGGGGGTAAATCTAAGAATGGCAGTGTGTTAGCGTCATCTGCAGTATAACAAAGGCTGGGGAGAGCCAAAGCATAACCCAAGTGTGGTCGGCAGGCTGCAGTTACACACAGACACTCAGAGTGTGGCTTGCATGCTGGGATGGTGCAGGTAGGAGCTACTTCAGGAAGGCACCCAAGGTTGCAGGTCAGGGGTAATATTGCTGCTCATTAGGCTGGATTATACCCTTGTATGTCATAGGGACAATCAGCAGGAATCCTTTAGCAATATTCAAGATAAAATAAACATCAAGTATCTGGTTTTATCTTTACCTTGGACTGGATTCCTTGTTATGATGAGATCACACCTGTTCCCATCTTCTGATACCCCCAAAACTGCTCAAATTCACTTTCTTTTAGTGTTCAGACTGTACTCTGTTACACCCTTCCACCCACACCAGTACAGTACAACATCACAGTTTTTAAACCCCTACTTCTTCCAGCCTTTTTTTATTAGTGCACTGGATGAAGAAGAAATCTTCCTCGCTAAGAAGCTCTTTCAGCCTGGGATTCCCCACTCCTGTCCTCCTTTCTCCTCCTATAACACTGCCTTACTGGATTTTCTTAGGTTAGTCAGCTGAGGGCTAATTAGTTCCTTACTTCCCCTCAGCCTTCCCTTCTGATTAGCTAGTTATTCAATCAGCCATCACTGGGTGAACTACAGTAATCAGAGTGCTGACACACCTGTCAGACCTCAGCACTCTGTCACACTTGTACACAGTTTACTACGGTTCTACTAAAGTTCACTTGGGGATCTTATTGCTCACAAACTCTTTTGTTGTTCAGGATGATTTCAGGTGAGATACAAAGGCAGCACACTTGCAAGCATGGTTGCCATCTCTAGACTCTGATTTCTCAGCAGCACCAGCTCCCATACATAGCTATGGCAAAATCAAAGGGTTTCCTCTGAAATAGGTAGTACATAGCACATTTGGATTAACACTCTTTCCATTTTCCACTTATATACGTACCCAGGTGAGGGAATTTGTTTGGCAATGCTTGTTTTAACTCCAGACCATTATTATACTATTTAAATAGTAACATACTATTTCCAGCCTTTGTAGGCTAGAACAACAGTCTCTAGCTGTAGCTCAGACTAGTTTGTTTGACAAAGATAAAGACTTTAAAAAGGGAGGAGGGAATCTGGCATTATTTTTAGAAATCAGGTCAGCGGATAATTATAGAGAGTGCAAAAAAGCCAGTCTTATCCATGTTAGCTCACTTCAGATGTTTTCCTCCAGCCAGCTACAAAATCTTTAAAACTCTAATAGAAATTCAACACTTCAATAAATAAATTAAAATGAGAAAGTGAAATATCAAAGAAAAAGAAAGGAAGGGTAAGGTCTTTTGCTTTAGGAGATTTTACACTTTAGTCCTTTCCACTGTGAAGAGAAATTCTCTAATATTTTGTATCAGAGCCTAAATTACATTTCTTACACACCCATATATTTTAAAACTATAAGGAAACAGAGATAATGAACTGCACTTAAGAGAAATAGATTTCCAGATATGAGTAAGTGCTTCTCTGAAAAAATAATCCTATATTTTATTCATTGTGGAATAAATTAATATTTAGGTCCAGATCCTGAGCTGGCGTAAATTAGTATCGCTCCATTGTCTATGGCAGTTGAGGACCTGGTCTGGAAACTAAAAGGTACTGCCCTGTGTTGGAGGTGCATATGTGCACCATGTCATGGTTTATTGAGAAGAAATTGTGCCTCATGGAGCAAGGATTTCAATTGCCCCAGGCTTGTCCAACAACTAGGAACAGTCTCTCCCTCTCACTGCTCAGTTCATCAACTCAGATAATCTTATTGAGATGAGAAGTTGACACTTGTTTCAATAGCGTTAGAACATATTGTCAGCAGAGAGACTATTGCTGGATTAGATGGAGGGAGAAAAGTATTGAAACAGGTGGCCACGTATCCTGATGGATTCTTCATAGTGCCCTGATCCTGTAAGCTTTTTCAAGGGGCTGGAACCCTGCACTGTGTGCAACTACATTTACTTCAGTGTGGTTTTGGTTCCCATCTGTGTAGAGAGGTATTTTAATAAACAACCAGGTGCCTAAGCCACTGCCAACTATTGGGATGGGCTATCAATTATTTTGTTTATTGATAGGAATAATTATTTAGTAGATCTTTATAGTAACTTAGCTTAGTTAAGGCAAAGCCAGAAGGGGTGAACCTTTCATTCTGAGCCTTTTTCTTGATGTGCAGAGGTGACAGTCCGTAAAAAAAACCCAGTCAGTCTGGAAATATTTACACCTGCCATACTAACTGCTAGAAACCACAAAACTGTATCCTGTTTTGACTTTCTTTGTAACCAGCAATTGAATTCCATTTGATCAGCTATGTAACACCATTGATTGACATATCTTTGTAATTTGTATAATTTGTAAAGTATAAAAGGGGAACTGTGGGTCTTGGTCAAGAGTTTTCTGAACACATTGAGAATATCTCCAGCCGCAGATGAAAAACTGGCCACTGGAAATCTGAATCTCCCGAAAACTACTCCAAACTCGTAAGGGATAATCCTGAGGGATATTTTGCAGTGTTTGGGCCTCTATAACCTATTGTATTTGTGTGTGTTTGACACTAGATAAAGCAGTGACTAAGTAGAGGCATTCTGTTGGGAATGCAGGGAATTAATGAAGTACTGGCTTTAAGTGAAACATGGTTTCGATTTGTTTATGCCAGCCATATAGCAGACAGAGGAGCTGCGTTTCCCTTGATTTTTCCTGATACTGACTCACAAAGAGTAAATTTGCCGAGAGCTTCGGGTTCACTGGAACCCCAGGTAACACCTGTATGCAACAGCTTGTAGGGTCATATCTAGATTTAAATAGTTCAGATCACTAGTCAAAGGATATGCTTTTAGAAGTATCCCTGTTAATAGACTGATACTTAGTTCTGCAATGGTAAATGACAAAAATCTTAGTTGAATGTTTTATTTTAAATATTTCATGAAGTTTACTTTTTTTTAGTCTTTCCGTGTCTTTTTAAAATAAATATATTGGGACTGATTTCTGTTTATATCAAGGTCACTTTACACTGCTCTGCTTGTAAAAAGGGCTTTAGGGTATAGTGTAAATGTAACTGAAGGTCACTTTACACTATCAGAGTGATGTGAAGTGACCTAAGTGCAAATGAGAACCATGGACTTCATATTTTATTCTTTTTAGTGTCATAATGAAAGAATGGGTTGTGCACTAGGTGTCTATTATGAAGCCTTTTAAGAAGCAGGCTGGCTTCCCACCTGCTATACCTTAGCAAGAATGAACAGAGACAATCATTTGCCACCATCCTTAATCTTGCTTCCTCTTTCTCTTCCTCTTCCCAAGCTTTCATTTGAAAGTTCTTCTCCTGCTTTCTTATTGGGCGTCTACTGAATCAACATGGGTTTTAGGGAAATACCTAGAGGAGAAAGCTACTATGAGTGATGCCTATGCTGGTCTGGTATATATATATATATATATATATATATATATATATATATATATATATATATATATATTAGCTAAATTGCAGTTATTGTACAATTTCTTCAAATTTTCAGGGGTGGGAAATAAGAAAAAAATATTATGAAAAAAATTCATTAAACATTTTCTGCAGTTTCATACATCCCTGCTGACAGGGGCATAGGTCTAAAGAACCTTACAGGAGCTGCTGTTATGGATATGTCCTATATTTTGGTGTAGCAGTAGCTGCATTACAGGGTTATGTCTACACTATGAACTAAGGGTGTGGATCCACTGTTCATATTGGCAGACTTGCACTAGCTCTCATTGAGCTATCACTCTAAAAACAATAATGTAGCCACAATAACACAGGCAGTGGTGACATGGACAAACTGCTCTGAGTACATATCCAAGGGATTCCAGCAGGTTTGTACTCAGGGTGGCTAAGAATCACACCCCTAGCTTGTAGTGATGATGTAGCCAAAGTTAAGGGTGTGTTACAGAGTTCAACTTTAACAGCTTTACACCTTTATTTTGTAAAAAATCTCTTTGAAATGGCATAAAACAGAACTTTGAGCTCTATTTGCATTTTTCATGGTGGTTTGATGAAAAATGAATTGATATAGAAAGAATAATAGGAGTTTAAAAATCACCCCTTTTGGCAATTTTTTTGCCAAAGTGTCTCAGTGCACTCTGTATCACAAAACACTAACAGTCACCTCAGCAGTGTTAATGCAAAATTACTTCCCAAATGCATGAACTGTGTGATGGTCAGATGTGCTGATCTATTGATATTAAAGCAATGTGAGGTTCCTGTTAAAGTTCTTCCTCAGTGTGCAAATGGGATGAAACGGGGGTACATAATACCTTGTGTGGCTGCTGGAGATAGACGTGAAAGCCATATGGATAGGGTGACCAGACAGCAAATGTGAAAAATGGGGACAGGAGTGGGGGGGATAATAGCAGCCTATATGAGAAAAAGACCCAAAAATCGGGACTGTCCCTGTAAAATCAGGATATCTGGTCACTCTACATATGGAGCAAAGGAATATGTTATTGACACTATTGTAGACAATATGAAAGTGGAAAAGAAAACACAAGTCCTCCCTTAACTTATAATTTTCATTATTTTAAGGTATGGAATGTTGCCTGCCACAACCTTAACTATCATGAAATGTAGTTTTTGTTTGCTAATACACATGGGATAGTAACTATAAAACTATTTAGCCTCTAACCTTCAGTTTATCTGTAACCTTGCCTCAATTTTTTATGTCATAAACATCCTTATAAGATCTGGGAAAATTAATTAACAGTGTGGATTGAGGGGAACTGGGTGGACAAGTTACTTTTAAAAATAATACATTCAAGGAGTGTCTTTTGACATGGCCTAACATTAACAATAGTGAAATGGGTGGACATGGGCAGGTGTACTGATTTAGTTGTTCATTTGCAATTCTATATAAAAATAAAATATGTGGGCAGGCAAATAGATGTTCAGACAAATTTAGAAGAATTAAATAGTTGAATAATTATTTGCAGTAGATGAGCAAAGTGCTATAGGGCCAAAATTATCTTGTCATCTTTTTCCCCCCCCTTACAAAGTGTTTATGGTACAAGATTAAAAAATGAGGGAGAGAGATAAATACGCTAACAAAACTTTCTAACAGACACAATTTATGGACTAAGACTCCTTTTCTTGGCTTTGCAAGAGGAACTTATTTGCTTAAGATATAGATGTGATATAGATTTGATAAACAGACCATTTTAAATCTCTGCAAGAGGTTAAAGGGATTTACAGCCTCTAACACAAAGGATCCATGGTTTTCCTCCAGTGATTGGCAAAACTACATTATGTAGGCTCTCTCAGTAAGCCATATTTCAAATAACTTTTGAAGACTGTGTAATCATAAGCCTGTTTCCCTAGTCAGTACACTGATCTATTTATAGACATTTTGCTAAAGACAACTAATCAATATGGAACAAATCCTGTGGTTCTTACTTGGACAAAGCTTTCATTGACCCATTTGCTCTAAATTAGTTTTCTGACAGATGGCTGGCCTCAGGACCAAACAATATGTGAGTTATATGACATTGCCAGTTTCCTATCACTCCTGGAGATATAGAGAAGAGACATATTGCTGTTCATGCTCCACCAAATAATGAAGTCATCTACAAATAGAAAGCAATGGCCAGTAGGATTAAGATATGTGCTGCCGAGTAAGAGATCAAGGTTTGAAGTTTGTACTCAAGTTCTCTCTTTCAAAGCTGGCAGACACTGGGAAACACTGCCAAGTAGGTGATTGAACTAGTGTATCGTTTTCAATTTGCAAAATGGCTGCTTTTTTCTCTCCAAAACGTTGTGCCATTTTGTGTCTACCCCTAGCCCATGCACAAGAAGTGTCATGATGGTCTCAGAGGCTCAAGTCTGAAGAAATGTTATTCTTGAAAAGCTTTCTGTCAAGGTTCCTTCCCCACTCTAAACTCTAGGATATAGATGTGGGGACGTGCATGAAAACCCCCTAAGATTATTTTTACCAGCTTAGCTTAAAACTTCCCCAAGGTACAAACTATTTTACCTTTTGCCCTTGGAATTTATTGCTGCCACCACCAAGCGTCTAACAAATGTATAACTGGGAAAGAGCCTGCTTGGAAACGTTTCTCCCCAAAATCCCTCCCAAACCCTACACCCCCTTTCCTGTGGAAGGCTTGATAAAAATCCTCATCAATTTGCATTGGTGAGCACAGACCCAAACCCTTGGATCTTGAGAACAATGAAAAAGCAATCAGGTTCTTACAAGAAGAATTTTAATTGAAGGAAAAAAATAAAAGAATCACTTCTGTAAAATCAGGATGGTAAATACCTTACAGGGTAATCAGATTCAAAACATAGAGAGTCCATCTAGGCAAAACCTTAAGTTACAAAAAGACATGAAAACAGGAATATACATTCCATTCAGCACAGCTTATTTTATGGGCCATTTAAACAAAACAGAATCTAATGCATATCTAGCTAGAATAATTACTAAGTTCTAAGACTCCATTCCTTTTCTGTTCCTGGCAAAAGCATCACACAGACAGAGCCTTTTTTTTCCTCCTCCCCCAGCTTTGAAAGTATCTTGTCTCATCATTAGTCATTTTGGTCAGGTGCCAGCGAGGTTATCTTAGCTTCTTAACCCTTTACAGGTGAAAGGGTTTTTCCTCTGGCCAGGAGGGATTTTAAAGGTGTTTACCCTTCCCTTTATATTTATGACACTTTCCCTTGAGGATATATTGTGAGATGGCTTTCACTCTTCCTATGCCAAATCCTGTCTTGTGTATTGTTTAGGTCTTACTGCCTGGTGTTTGTCACTGAGCAGACTTTCAAAAATTAAAATCACTGGTACTCAACAGTGATGTACAAACCCATGAACTTTATTAATTATATCAGCACTGACTAAACCAGTGAAGTCCCTCTTTCCTTTATATTCCATTCCATGAGACGTGCACAGCCTACACTTTCCCCACTGATTGGAAATGACTGAGTGGAAAAAGCACGGGGATTATTCCATTTGTGAAAAATCCTTTTCACTCCCAGCTGGATTTGTTGAAAAACAAAAAAACAGACTAACAAACAAAAGTGTCAGTTTTGGTAAGAACAAATTCTCATCTTCCTAGGCAGTAACCTCAGTCTCTAGGAGGAGGTGTTAGACTTCGATCATTTCACAGCACTGGCTGATGAATGACATAACCGAACTTCAATGGAAGTTCAGCTCTCTCAGAGAAAAGAGTCAAAGTGATATGACACACATGAATAGTACAACAATGGAGAGATTACATAAAGGGAAAAACAAGACCTTCATGAGGCCTCAGATCACACTACAGAGATAATTTGCAATGCTGTAGTTGATATTCTACCTATGTGTCTGATCCTGCTCCCAGTCGTGTCAGTATTCTCAGCACAGTATGGTTTGATTTTTTTTGTAATAAAATGACTTTTCATTTTAAAAATATATATTGTAAAAATATTTTAAAATGGAAACACTTTTATTTTGATTTTATTTCATTTGACTGCAGATGTGGTTTTTGTTTTTGTTTTTTAATTTGTTTCATAGGAAATTCAAAATTCTTTGGTTTTGGTCTGATTTGAAATTAAAAAAAAATCAAAACTGCAGAATTTCCCACAAAAAGGAAATTCTGGTTCTCACATAGTATGTGGGTCTCATTAGAATCATCGGAGCAAGAGAAATGGTTGAATAGCTCTCTGAGGTGAGAACTGATATATTGGGACTGATCGATTTAAAACAAAACAAAACAAAACAAAAAAACCTGAAGAGAAAATCACTGAAAAAGAGAGAAAATTATTCACAAAATTAAAAATGTTTGCAAATCTGAAATGTTAAATGTTAAAATAAGTCCTGGAGTGACAAGTTAGTGGGCAGTAGGCTGGTGACTTGACCTGAGGTGAGTCAAAACTTCATTTATTACATGATTCTATAATTAATTGCATGGTTCCATAATTCATCACATAGCTATATATATAAAAGGTATATTCACTTTTTATATCCTAATTGCTAAACAGTAATTCTTTTCATTCTTTTATTTCCTTTTGTGGTTAATTTAGTCAGTTTTTTCTTATGGTGTCATTATGTCTGGCAAATTTGTCTTTATATTGAATCCTCTCCTTGAGTGCAACAGTTTGAAATAGCTGGAGTATTGCAATGGATGGGATAAGCTGCAGATAAAGAACCTCTTGCTTGATCTTTAATGCGATAAAGTTTCTATTTCATTACATTAAAGGTAAGTGGTAACACAGATAATGTACTGATTCTTTTAATGCTCTTAACTTATGAATAACATTTGTTTCAGCTTTTGCTAATTCCTCTTTTAATCCTCTCTCTTCATTACACAACTTTGAATAAACTTTGCATATCTCTTTACCATGTCTCTTAATATTGTCTTTAAAAAATATTTCTCTCTTGTCTGAGAATTCTCCTCTTTCATTTTTAGAAATAGTTACAGACTCATTACTGCCATTGCCCTTTTCTCTGCTTTCATTGCTTTCCCTGAAATGAGCCATTTGTTGAATTTGTTTAGTATTAATAAACACAGGACCAGGCTTAAGAGTTAGTCTCACTCAGGGTAACAAACATATTACATTCCAGAGGGAGTTAGCAAGGGCGCATATCTTTAGCAGGATTTTGTATTAACAAAATGAATGGGATAATTCACTTCTTACAAGATGCTGTTAAAAGCCCATTCTGTGAATGTTGCATTAGCAACAGATGTTAGATAATGGAAACGTGCAGGGGTAGTTCTCTCCCTCTTTGTGCTGAGCACCCCTGAAAATCAGAATTTAACCAAGCAATTCCCATGGGATTCCAGTGGGCACTGTGGAGGCTCAGCACTCTTAAAATCAGATCAAAATATTAAGTTACTATCAGTATCAGAGGAGTGTGACTATTAAACAAGAAGTGAGACACCAATGAGTTTATAGCACATCTGTTCCTGTGAGTTACCATTCACCAACATCTGGAAATGTTGTGAAAAGAGGGTTTATCATATGGTTGGAATATAGTAAGAATAGCCTCTACTGATTAATTTCTGGCCAAAACTAGGAAGACGGGGAGAGGGGGGGGAGCAAAATTGTATATGTTTTCCATTTTTTTCCTTTTCCAAATCTATCAGAAGTTTGGGCCTTAATTTGAGGTCTGGGAGAAGCTTTGAGTCAGTTCATATTGCACCTTAAATGATTCAGCAATTCCTAGGGAACTTTTAATTTGGTATATTCTCCTCCAGCTATCCATTAATTCTTGTTTACTTACTTTAACACCACTAATAATATATTCAGAAAAAATTATGTAATTTAACTACATTTGTATAGGGATTGCTTTTCAAAGAGAATGCCCAAAATACATAACTGTACTTTTCATACGTAGTGCTTTATTAATCAAAATGTCAATTTCTACAATATGAAGACTGCTATAGAGGGTTTGTTATTGTTATTGGGCATAATGAATGATGGTACACATTTACCTGAACTTGTGGTGAGGGCTTTCTTTCTCACATACTAATTAGCATTTTATGATGAATTCCCATGAAATGTACACAAAAAAGTGAGCTCAGTACATACTAAACTGAGTGATGAGTGAACTGAGTGAAAACATGGACAGTTCTATTCTAGCCCAGCTGATCAGTGGAGAATTCTTTGAAGGTATATAGGGAGGACCTACTGAAATCAGTGGGAGATTTGCCATTGATTTAAGTGGAAACCGGATTGTGCCCTGAATGAGGCAGAGTTTCTCATGAGGTAGAAGAGCATTCGTCATGAGGTAGAAGATAAGAATAGCCTTTTGGTAAGGTGAAATGCCTATTTGTTGACCCCCTCTCTTTTTCTAACTATGATTTTACTTTATAAAATTTGTACAGTGAGTTGCTATTTTGTGTGTGTAGAGGCAGATGGCACTTTCTTGGAATTGAGAAATAAATGAAGAATGAAGTACAATTAATACAGAAATGAATTTGACAGGTAAAACCAAGATGCGTTTTATCATCGTGCTTTCATCAGGGCCAAACGCTGCAGCTTTCAGTCAATTTGACACTGACAAAAATCCACCAAAGACTCCGATCTGAAACAGATTAACAGGATTGGCAATAAAATTAAGATTTTCACCTGTATCTGCATTCAGATTAGCAGTGATCTATTTACCTATTTAGCAAACGTAATGCCAATCACCATTGTACATAGGCAAAGAATACAGACATAAAATAGGCAAATATTGAAATAATGGCTTTTCCCTTGAAATCCTGGTATTCATCTGCTTAAGCTTTTGGGGTTTATTTTTATTTTCTTTGTTTAAATTTCTCTCTCGTTTCTTCTCCCTACCCCACCTGCATCCTTCTTCTCCCTACCCCACCTGCATCCTTCTTTTGTTGTGCCAGCATTTTTCAAATAGGTGGGATTTGCACCAGGATCTGAAAATAGTATTGGGACTCACTCTAATTTTTACAGGTAGGCTGATTGGGCATTAAGGATTTAATAAGGAGAATCCTGTGGGCTTATGGCTCACCAGAATTTAATCCTAGGTCTTTCTAATATCCTGTGTCACTGGTGAGCACACTTGCTTTTTATCCAAATGACCCACGAAGAATCTCTGAAGTAGCCTGGTCCCAGAACTTGGAAGGGGTGTGTGTGTGTATATATATTATACATATATATAATATATACACACACACACCCCTTCCAAATTCTGGGACCAGGCTACTTCAGAGATTTTATATATAAAATGTATATTCTTACTATATGTTCCATTCTATGCATGTGATGAAGTGAGCTGTAACCCACGAAAGCTTATGCTCAAATAAATTTTAGTCTCTAAGATGCCACAAGTACTCCTGTTCTTTTTGCAGATACAGACTAACACGGCTGCTACTCTGAAAGCTGTCTGTATGCTTAAAGCCCCACATCACAAGGTGGAATAGGAGAGACTTGCTCCAGAGCATATCAATATCGCTCCTTAATCAGTTGGCAGTGTTCTTGGTTAGAAAGTCAGGACGTTCTCTCTCTCTCCATGATGATTCCCATGATGTTGGCTTAGATATAAAGGGACCAGAACAGGAAATCAAACATGGTCCTCCCACCTGGCAATGCAGAGTGTGTACCACACCACGCCTATCAAAGAGATGGTTTCATTCTCGGTCTTGACCTTCTTGAGAATCAGCCATTTAATAGCGTGTGTAAATGTATAGTAAAGGTTAGTGAACCAGGCATTTTTCAGAACATGTTACTGAGATGCTTCTCTCAGACCATAACGGTAGACTAAAGTGAATCGGTATATGATCAAGTCTGATGTAAAATAAAAAAAAATCATATTTAAAAGGGCATTTTTCTCTCTTTTTTGTTTGTGTTTTTGTTTTTTCTACATGCATCTTCTGTTAGAGTGGCTGAGCCCACATAGGGAACAGTTGGAAAACATTGTATTTGGAAATATCTCTGCATATCCTGTCTATTGATTTGGGCAGCCAAATTTTGACTGGAGATTCCTAATTATGATTTTAAGATCTATCACGGTGGACAGGCTCATTAGTAGGATGTTCCATATCCCTGCCCCAGTGATGTCCCCTAAACTCCAGAGGGAAGGAGGATTCACCACAGTAGAGGACAGGATGTATCACCATTGCCAGCTCTCCTTCAAGATTTATGCAGTGGGCAGGAGAGGTTAGCTTTAGTGTATGGCCAGAATGTCTTAGGGCCCCCACCAACAGAGGCTGCTGAGAGAGAATATAATCTATCAGAACATCTTCTAGCCATACTCCTTCCTGTCCAATAATACCCCACTTTGGGGGTCTGGCTCTGTGTCCATTCTGTATCTAGTGCATCTAAAGCTATGCCTACACTTTGGGGAGCTAGAGGTATGATTCCCAGCTTGTGTAGACATACTCGTGCTAGCTCTCATAGAGCTACCATACTAAAAAATAGAAGTGTAGCTGTGGTAGCATGGGCAGCAGCAACAGGGCTAGTTGCCCCAAATCCAAAACTGCCTTGAACCTATGGATATGTACTTGGGGCGGCTAGCCTATGTCATCGCTTACTGATCCCCATGCTAATATGCTATACTACAACTTTTACCAAACTACTTCAATGGCAGCTATTGCAAATGTGTCCACATGAGCTGGAATCACACTCCTAGCTCCAAGTGTAGAGGTAGCCTAAACTAGCAACCAATTTGTGCTGCTATAACCTCTTCTCCTTAACAGATTTTACACTACTGCTGACCTGCATAGAAGTCTGGAATTGTTTTGTTTTTTTCCCCTGCATACGCTTGCCCTTGAATCTGATCCACTTTCGTTATTTCCTGTCCTTTTATTTTTTTGATGAATAAATATAATTGCAAACCCAAATATCATACATATGTGCTATCAATGGAAATGATATCACTCTTAAAGAAGAATGATTAGGGGTGGGAATGAAACAGCAAGACTAAGATGGCATGACATAAGGCCCCAAATAACACAGGAAAGCATAAAATGGAACAAATTGCAAATCAACAAAGAATCCACTTTCAGGGAGATAATAAAAGGGAAATAAAGGAAAGATGATGCACAATCAGAACTGTTACTCATTAGAACATTATCTAGTGTTTCTTCTGAGTTGCGGGATGCTCTTTAATTTATCTTAGCCACGGTGTAGGACATAACTATTAAAAATGTATTTAGATTCCATTTTATTCTGTTATAAATGGATCATCATTTGGAATGTTTCTATTTATAAATATTTAAAGGCATTTGATGATGTCATGGAAAGAAAAACAGCACAAAGCCTTAGGATCACAGTCAGCCCCAGGGGCACTCCCCTGCATCAGTGAAGGCTGCTCTAACCCAGGAAGTGATCCTCCCTCTGGGAGTGTAGACATCATTACTACCAGCTGTTGGGACAGGCAGCTTTAAGCTGGGCTATCTGTAGGAGCACCACTGATGGATGCAGCAGTCGTGATACACTGAATCTCCTCCATCTTCCTGCTGCCATATTCACCATCTAATCTCAGTCAGTACCACTATATTTTTTTGGATCATTCTACCCATCCTATAAGCCCTCTGGTGGAAAGGAGATCATAAGCAATATGTGTCTTCACGGTTACAACTTGGTGTACTTTGTATCTTATCATGATCATGGCAGATGCTGACTTTTGCCTACATAGAACCTTGGGTGAATCTAGCCCTTGCTTATATCCAAGGAAATCATTGATCCTGCTTGAATGAAAATAACCTCTGGTTTGTCTGTCTGAATAAATCTTTTGTATTGGCATAACTGCGTGATGGTTTTCTAACCTCCCCTTTCTGTGTTCCAGCTGAAATCTCCCTACCCCACAGACCGATCACCTGCCTCTATATTCCCTACACTGACTAGCATTTTTTTTAAAAAAATAACTTATTACATTCTCTAATTCTGGGTTGCATAATGATGTTTTGACTTATTGTGTTGTATCCTTTAGCTAAAGCTCGACTGATGAACTCTGATTCTTTTCTCATTTTGAGAACACACACAAATCCTAATTTGTAATCAAAGTAGAAAAGTGGCTGACCTATCACAGACATCCTCTCTGGCCTTTTTATTCTCATTTTTCTAAATCAGTGATAAGCAATTTCCAACATGGGAAAGAAGGAAAAAAATAAAAACAAAACCACCGCCGCCCCAAAACAACATCTTACCTTATTCAAACACAGAGTCAGTAAAACACTATTTTATTAGTGCATCAACCATATCATCCTCAATTAGCTTCAAAGGCCTAAGTTCTCATTTCATAAGAACATCCTTGAAATGTGAGAAAAGAGAAGTGGCCTTAACTGACTCCCTGCAGTGCAGAGCACTTCATAAATTACCCAATTATTCTCGGTTCATTTTTTCCAGTATTATCAGCAAAACACATTTCCTACATAACTAATAAATAATGGGCCCGATTATGTAAAGCTGATGCAGGGAGATTTCATTTACGTGGGGTCTTGTCTACACAGGGGTTGTTTTGTTTTTATATCGATTTAATTTTTTTTTAAAGTGGTGTGATTTTTCTACCCCTAACTAAAACAATTAAATTGATATAAAAATTTTTACAATTCCTAGTTTGGACACAGTTATGCAGGCATAAAGATACAAGTATAGTTATTCCCATAGGAATCTATTTCGGTATAGTTAAATTGGTACAATTTTTGTGCATAGACAAGGCCAGAGTTTGCTCTTTCTTAGGATTACCTCCAGTTGAAGGTTTATTTAATTCATAATGATAGCTTCATTGCGACCCAACCAGAGAAGACTTTTGAAAGGAATGTACTGAATCAGAAGAGTATCCCTTTGCTGCTTTGGTTACCCCACAAGCACCAAACATGATGTGGGTTGCCTGGGACCATCATAGAAAAAAAAATCAGTCATTTCCATCACTGGGAGCTCCTCAGGGAGTGCTGACAGAGGCCTCCGCCAGCATAACCAAAAATGGTCCCTGAAATGAATTTAGGCTGATGATTACATTTTTCAAGTATAAGCTTAGGCAATTTGTGATAGTAATGAGGGAACTGCCCATTACGTCCTATCACAGCAAACTGAAATTGGTGAGGTTGGAATTGTTTAACATAGTTGAACTGAGGAGCCATTTTGAATTCAAACAAATGGTTTTTGCATTACTCAACTAAGTCTTGTCTAATTGGAATCTCCTGCTGTAACCAGTTGACCACAGCACCTGCCATGAAATATCAATTTAGATAAGCAATAGTCACAAGTAAAATATTAGCCATTTCCCCCATCTATAATCACTAGGGACCTGATCCTGCAAATGACTTTAATGTAACTCCACATGGGTTCAGGGTTTTACCCGGACCAGCCAACTAAGTCCATTCTGACGCTTTATCATCTCCAGCCAGCCACTGAAAGAAAAAAAATATTTTGTAAAAACTGACACAGCTTCAGCAGAGAACAGGATGAGATTTAATAGGTTCAGAACCCACTCACTTTCATTGCACATAGTATTAAGTACTGGTTAAATTTGGATTCTACAAGAGGTGACTAGGTTGTTTCCTTTATAAGATTTAAACTCTAGTCACACTGTCCTCCTTTTCACCCACAATACTTAGATTTTAATGAAGAGCTCACACTAAATATAGTATGAAAAGAAACCAAATGAGAAATCCTAGCTTTCATGTTCCCAAGGCGAGGTGTGATATGTCATCATATACTACAATGCATTTATGAGTAAACATTAAATTAAATGCTAGGAAATGGAATGCTGCTGCTTTATTAATTATTCAAAATATTTATCCAGTAGAAAGGAGCTCCTGAAAAGTAATGTTTTATTTACAAGAGTCTCCTGACAAGCAAAGTAAATTAGAAACTACTGTACTAAGCAATGCAAGAACAATCTCTCTCTCTCTCTCTCGCTCTCTTGTCATGTTTAAAGCATAAGAGCAGTAAATAGACTATACAGTATGTTGGGCTTAGTGGATAACTTTTTAAAATGTTTCAGATGGAATAAAATTGTTTATTAATGCCAGCATGTTCGGTGATTCCATCAGATCTCACAAGCTCAGCTGAGCTAAAAGTTACATTAAGCATCTCCAACATAAAACAGATGACGCTACAGGAAGCGATATTGATGAAGAATCAATGGCTGGCATTATTCTCAATTAGTCAGTACTTGCTTGATTCGTCTATGATCTTCTCCCTAAGGATAGGTTTCAGAGTAGCAGCTGTGTTAGTCTGTATTCACAAAAAGAAAAGGAGTACTTGTGGCACCTTAGAGACTAACAAATTTATTTAAGCATAAGCTTTCGTGAGCTACAGCTCAGTTCATCGGATGCATTCAGTGGAAAATACAGTGGGGAGATTTATATATAAAAACACACACAAAGAACATGAAACAATGGGTTTTATCATACACACTGTAAGGAGAGTGATCACTTAAGGTGAGCTATTACCATCAGGAAGGAGAGTGAGGGAAGGAAGAAAACCTTTTGTGCTGATAATCAAGGTAGGCCATTTCCAGCCGTTGACAAGAACGTCCGAGGAACAGTGGAGGGTTGGGGGGGGGGGAAATAACATGGGAAATAGTTTTACTTTGTGTAATGACCCATCCACTCCCAGTCTCTATTCAAGCCTAGGCTAATTGTATCCAGTTTGCAAATTAATTCCAATTCAGCAGTCTCTCATTGGAGTCTGTTTCTGAAGTTTTTTTTATTGAAGAATAGCCACTCTTAGGTCAGTAATCGAGTGACCAGAGAGATTGAAGTGTTCTCCGACTGGTTTTTGAAAGTTCTAATTCTTGACGTCTGATTTGTGTCCATTTATTCTTTTATGTAGAGACTGTCCAGTTTGGCTAATGTACATAGCAGAGTGGCATTGCTGGCACATGATGGCATATATCACATTGGTAGATGCGCAGGTGAACGAGCCTTTGATAGTGTGGCTGATGTGATTAGGCCCTATGATGGTATCCCCTGAATAGATATATGGACAGAGTTGGCAACGGGCTTTGTTGCAAGGATAGGTTCCAGGGTTAGTGGTTCTGTTGTGTGGTGTGTGGTCGCTGGTGAGTATTTGCTTCAGATTGGGGGGCTGTCTGTAAGCAAGGACTGGCCTGTCTCCCAGGATCTGTGAGACTGATGGGTCGTCCTTCAGGATAGGTTGTAGATCCTCGATGATGTGTTGGAGAGGTTTTAGTTGGGGGCTGAAGGTGATGACTAGTGGCGTTCTATTATTTTCTTTGTTGGGCCTGTCCTGTAATAGGTGACTTCTGGGTACTCTTCTGGCTCTGTCAATCTGTTTCTTCACTTCAGCAGGTGGGTATTGTTGTTGTAAGAATGATAGAGATCTTGTAGGTGTTTGTCTCTGTCTGAGGGGTTGGAGCAAATGCAATTGTATCGTAGAGGTTGGCTGTTGACAATGGATCGTGTGGTGTGATCTGGGTGAAAGCTGGAAGCATGTAGGTAGCAATAGTGGTCAGTAGGTTTCTGGTATAGGGTTGTGTTTATATGACCATCGCTTATTAGCACCGTAGTGTCCAGGAAGTGGATCTCTTGTGTGGACTGGTCCAGGCTGAGGTTGATGATGGGATGGAAATTGTTGAAATCATGGTGGAATTCCTCAAGAGCTTCTTTTCCATGGGTCCAGATGATGAAGATGTCATCAATGTAGCGCAAGTAGAGTAGGGGCATTAGGGGACGTGAGCTGAGGAAGCATTGTTCTAAGTCAGCCATAAAAATGTTGGCATACTCTGGGGCCATACGGGTACACATCGCAGTGCTGCTGATTTGAAGGTATACATTGTCCTCAATTGTGAAATAGTTACGGGTGAGGACAAAGTCACAAAGTTCAGCCACCAGGTTAGCCGTGACATTATCGGGGATACTGTTCCTGACGGCTTGTAGTCCATCTTTGTGTGGAATGTTGGTGTAGAGGGCTTCTACATCCATAGTGGCCAGGATGGTGTTTTTAGGTAGATCACTGATGGATTGTAGTTTCCTCAGGAAGTCAGTGGTGTCTCGAAGATAGCTGGGAGTGCTAGCAGTGTAGGGCCTGAGGAGGGAGTCTACATAGCCAGACAATCCTACTGTCAGGGTGCCAATGCCTGAGATGATGGAGCGGCCAGGATTTCCAGGTTTATGGATTTTGTGTAGCAGATAGAATACCCCAGGTCTTTGATACAAGCTCTACGATACAACTGCATTTGCTCCAACCCCTCAGACAGAGACAAACACCTACAAGATCTCTATCAAGCATTCTTACGACTACAGTACCCACTTGCTGAAGTGAAGAAAGATTGATAGAGCCAGAAGAGTACCCAGAAGTCACCTACTACAGGACAGGCCCAACAAAGAAAATAACAGAATGCCACTAGCCATCACCTTCAGCCCCAACTAAAACTTCTCCAACGCATCATCCAAGGATCTACAACCTATCCTGAAGGACGACCCATCACTCTCGCAGATCTTGGGAGACAGGCCAGTCCTTGCTTACAGACAGCTCCCCAACCTGAAGCAAATGCTCACCAGCAACCACACACCACAACAGAACCACTAATCTAGGAACCTATCCTTGAAACAAAGTCTGTTGCCAACTCTGCCCACATATTTATTCAGGGGACACCATCATAGGGCCTACTCACATCAGCCATGCTATCAGAGGTTCGTTCACCTGCGCATCTACCAATGTGATATATGCCATCATATGCCAGCAATGCCACTCTGCTATGTACATTGGCCAAACTGGACAGTCTCTACATAAAAGAATAAATGGACACAAATCAGACGTCAAGAATTAGAACTTTCAAAAACCAGTCAGAGAACACTTTAATCTCTCTGGTCACTCGATTACTGACCTAAGAGTGGCTATTCTTCAATAAAAAAACTTCAGAAACAGACTCCAATGAGAGACAGCTGAATTGGAATTAATTTGCAAACTGGATACAATTAGCCTAGGCTTGAATAGAGACTGGGAGTGGATGGGTCATTACACAAAGTAAAACTATTTCCCCATGTTATTCCCCCCCACCCCAACCCTCCCACTGTTCCTCAGACGTTCTTGTCAACTGCTGGAAATGGCCCACCTTGATTATCAGCACAAAAGTTTTTCTTCCTCCCCCTCCCCCTTCCTGCTGGTAATAGCTCACCTTAAGTGATCACTCTCCTTACAGTGTGTATGATAAAACCCATTGTTTCATTTTCTCTGTGTGTGTGTGGACTGGTCCAGGCTGAGGTTGATGGTGGGATGGAAATTGTTGAAATCATGGTGAAATTCCTCAAGGGCTTCTTTTCCATGGGTCCAGATGATGAAGATGTCATCAATGTAGCGCAAGTAGAGTAGGGGCATTAGGGGACGAGAGCTGAGGAAACATTGTTCTAAGACTGTATTTTCCCCTGTATTTTCCACTGAATGCATCCGATGAAGTGAGCTGTAGCTCACGAAAGCTTATGCTCAAATAAATTTGTTAGTCTCTAAGGTGCCACAACTACTCCTTTTTCTTTTTCCTAAGGGTAGCCCTCTGATCTTTGTCCTATTCTCCTTTTATTTTTGTTACCTGCTGCAGTTTAGAGTGTGGACATAATGCCTGCCATCTAAGCTCATTCACCAGCCACTGAACTTACAGTACATTTCGTTCTTGAAACAAGTTACCTTGGAAATGAATTTTCATGGAGCTTTTGAAAATTGTTCCATTTTCTTAAGTGTAGATCTGGCTGGATTTAGTTCCTTTTTTAGGTTAGCAATTGTGGATTTACCAATCCCAATTGTTGGACTTTATACACAAGACTTTATACATAAGATCTCACCATATAGTATGGAGGAATAATCTCTCTTCAGAGGAGAGACAAATAATGAAGGAATTAATAGGAAAACTCATCCACATGAACAGTGGTCAAGGGAAGTGCTGCATTGGATATGAGAATGACTTGGGATTCAGGAGTCCTTCTCTGCCTTGGATAGCCACTGATTTGTTCTGTGGCATAGAACAAGGCACTTTAAATTTTTGTGCCTCATTTTCCCCATCAGTTTCTATTCAGTGGAGCCCTCTAATGCTAAAGTCTATCCGTTTTCAGTCAAAGCTTAAAATCTTACATTTTTTAATGCTGAAGGAAGTTTAGCACAGGGTTCAGAATTAGAGGATCCTGAATTCTAATCCTCATTCTGGCACAGATGTACTGTGTGACCTTGGACAAATCACTTTACTTTTTGTCTTCGTTTTCACATCTGTATAATAATACCTATCCACTTACACCACAAGAGTGCTGTAAGGGTTACTTATTGTCTGAACAATGCTTTGAGCATATAAACTACTATGTAAATGTTAAGTATTATTATTATCTTTAAAGTAGGCATATTAACACCATCTTTACAGAAATGTTATGAGGCTTAATTATTGAACGTTCGCAGAGTGCATTCACATCTTTGGTTTAGACAACATGTTGAAGGAAATAAATATATTGGACTCTGCCCTCTATTAATTCTTTGCCGCTAACTTCTGCTAGCATGAAAGGGCATGATTAAAGATTATGAAAGCAAATTATACTCCAGTGTTTGTGATCACTACTAACTAGAAACAGTAGATAAATATAGCTGGACTTCATCACCTTGATCCCATCAAATAATATGCTGATTCCTTAAGCTCCTGGTGGCTCTTCTCCATTTAGTACTCAAAACCAGGTCACCCCCAGTTTCAAAATTGAATTGCATGACTGGGACACAACAACAACATACAGCAGCACAGAAACTGTCTTTCTTAAAGGATTTATAGATTTCAGAGAATGCTATGAGAATGCCACCTCTGCCCACATCACTGATTCATGAGTTCATCTCTAGTAAGACAGCAGCAGAATTACTTTGCTATAGAGAAGTGATAACATCTTGGGAGAGAAAAGGGTCATACTGTCACTTGCTGAATATCATACAACATAAAACTCAAATACTATAACACTGTAAAAACTCATCACATATGTCACAAAATGAGGGCTTTACTGTTGGGATTCTGTCAGGCAGCAATTTTTACTTTGTTTACCTAAAGTCACTTCATCTGTCTCTCAGCATTACAACAACTGTAACTTCTCCTTTTCCAACTCCCGCAAAGGTTATTGGATATATTGTCAATCTTTCTTCAGCATTTGTCAGTATGTACTGTGTGTTCTTCCTTTACAATAAAAGAAAAAAAAATAAACTCACACACACACACGCGCACGCACACAGCCAGTCTCCAAAATAATTGTAGTGACCTTTGGATGCATTTCATATGCACCTCTATGCTTGAAACTCATGTCTTCTGCCACTGCATGTTCCATTTTACATTTGCCTCCTCTAATTTTGTTCAGGTCAGGGTCAACAGCAATGACAAGGTATATGACTTGCAACATTATAATGCTGTGATCTTGCCTCAGTGGGCAGCTTTCTATACATGAAGCACAGCTAGCTGTTTCCAGGAAAAGAGTGAACCACACACAGAGTTGAGAAAGCTGTTTCAAGAGACGGTACTTAAATGTCGTGATGTCACTGAAGACATAGGTATCGTATATGCACAACATCTCAGAAGTCTTCTCTCATCATATTACCATTGATAAGCATTTTCTCAGTAACCTAAAAGGAAAATGAGAAACAGTCAGATTTTGCATGCTTAAAAGCAGGGGTGCTGGAACAATTTGTATAGTGGGGACGCTTAGAGCCATTGACCCAAACTGTATACCCTCTAAATAATGGAAACTACTTTAATCCAGGGGCTGCGGCAGCACCCCAGCACTTCTCGTTCCAGCACCTATGCTTAAAAGTGTGAACAACTGTTTCTGTAATATGAGATTTCTACTATTGCATATATGCATCCATACACTGTATGTAGAGCATCTAATAGCACTTACATACCCTTTCCATGTTTAAAATGCTATGCAGATGTTAGCCAGTTAATTAGTTCTTGACATAATTCACAATCTTATTATTCCCGTTTTATAGGTGGGGAAACTGAAACACATTGAGACTACATGACATGCCCAAGATGACAGAGGAAGTCAGTAACAGAACTGGCATTATTTTGGAGGACTTTGGTCTGTCTTAAAGTGATTTTAAAGTATAAACCACTTCAAAAGATTTAAGGTAGTTTAAGAGTTTAAATTTGAGACATTAAAAAACAAA
Organism: Dermochelys coriacea; assembly: GCF_009764565.3. NCBI lineage: Eukaryota > Metazoa > Chordata > Testudines > Dermochelyidae > Dermochelys > Dermochelys coriacea. The sequence goes on from NC_050073.1 coordinate 48,583,895, forward strand.
GCCATCTTGTCTCCTTACAATGCTTTGAGCATAAATTGCATTAAGGATTAAAAGTGACTCAAGTGCTGAAGCCACCTTAAACAGTAAAATCACCTTTAATCCCTAACACACCATTTAATTTTAAATTGTTTTGAGAATTTAAGGGTGACTGGTAAACCTGTGTGCACAAGAAATGGGCTTTGGTTGTATAACAAAGCTTGAGTTCAGTAAGAGGAAGAAATGGAAAAGACTTGGTCCTGGGATAAGGAGCTCTATCCCTGGGAGCAAGGACTCTTCCAAGAGTCCTATTTTGCTCTGAGTTCGTCACTTGGAGACTCTGCTCTGTATGAAGGACTCCACAGAGATGCCTAACCAAGCTGGTGGTGGTGGTGGCAGTAAAGTGCTCGCTTCACAGTACTCCAGCTCACCTGACTGGTGAAAGCAGAGCTGAAATCACTGAGCTGAACCAGGTAGCTGCTCATCAGAAGTGGACTCTGGCAGTATAGTTCTATTAGGATTGAACCAGACCAGCAGCGGAGTGTCACCTTGGATGCATGCTGGTTACCACTGAGAATGACTATCTGTGAGTGGCAGTTTGGTGAGTTGGGTTTATGGCAAGACAGGACTCTAGACCTCCATTACCTGGCAGATCATGTATTTTTTGGACTAGGAAGGTTTCCCTCCTGCTGTGTTAATTTTGGGTTGCTTATATGACCATATATATATTTTCATGTCTCTTTTCCTATACAGAGACACTTGTATTCCATGTCCTAATAAACCATTGAGTCCTTGCAAATGGGAGAAAAACCACTTGCAAAGATGATCAAGGAGGCTTTATTCTTATTTTGCCAAGAAGATATAAGAATATGGCACTGGATAGGGGCTTGACTCAGAGTTTTATTTATTATCCCAGAAGGACGCCTAGACTCATTGAGCCCAGCTCTTGCTGCTGCTATTGGCACCAGCAGAAGGGAAACACCCTGCAGCACCTCGCTCTAGATGTTGAGGGAAAGAAACTCCCAGACAACAGGTATTTGCTTAAAAACAAGATTAAAATAGAGTGAAAATCCTATTAAAATGAAAAAAATAGTTTGCATAACATACCTCATTTGAATAGATTGCAAAATTTCAATGAGGCAGACTCCCCTTAATGTAGTTACAGAAAAGAAAGGAAAACCATACATGACTAGAAATCAAACCTCTTCTCTGAGTTCGCATGGTCAGAATGAAAGTCTCTTGCTGCTGTACCTATGTATCACACTCATTTCTTCTCCCCCACCTCCCAGTTTATAAAACCTCCCCCTCCCCCCATTTTCTGTAACAGCTTTCTGTAGATAAAATACAGGACAGGGGTTGTCTCCTCCATTACGCTAAGCATGAGGGAAGGACTTTTAGCAAAGACCAACAGCTGCCTTTGAAATGTCCAACCAAAGTACACAATGTTGTTGTAGCTGTGTCAGTCCCAGGACCTCACCAACGAAAGTACGGCTTTTCACAGATCATTAGGACGGTCTGGCTCCAGTTTATTTAGACCGCTTTTTAAACCCATTTTTAATAATTTTTTTCTTGCCATGAATTATAAAATTAATCACAGACCCCAACCCCTGTCATAGTAGAACTCCCTAATTACCTAAGGGAAATAGCTGTCATTTTGAGCTTCAGTTCAAGATCATTAATACTACCCTCTCTCATGGAGAAATTATTTTAGTTTTTTATTGCTTTCCCTTCACCTAAGATAAATATCACTCAGGCTGAAAAGTATATGGATACTATTATTTTTAGGTTGCTATTTGTTCTTAGAAAACATAAGTGAGCAATATTTTCCACCTAATGAAAATTAAATGCTTTAGGATTGTCTGATGATCTTGCTTGCAATAGTCAGCTAACAGGAAACATTTTTTCCTATAGTTAAACAAGAGGGGAATAAGAGGTGGCTATCAACTGAAAAATATGACTGGATTTTTATAAAAGGTATTTTTAAAAATACTGATCCTGCTCTTCACCAGAGGTGGATGCTATTAGGAAGCACATAATATACACTATAGTTACTGTCAAACTAAAGATTAGCATAATTCCTTTAAAAATAAATATATACATAAATAAATAGTTTGCCTCAGTGTGCTGGATAGATGGGAGAAAAGAAACATTTGAGCTGGGTGTAAAACATTTTGTTTCTATTAAGCTATTCAAATAGCTTTTTCTACAAGGTAACTACCTTTCAATTTTTGTAAAGTTGCATATTTTTGGGTAGAAAAGTGATCATATTTTGGAAGAATTTTAAATTAAAAGGATTTTTTGTCATTTTTTTTTGCTTTAAGCAGACAGCGTGAAAAAAGTAAGCAGCTATTCAAGCTGTTGAAAGATTACTTTCATTTTTAAATTGTCATACTGCACCAAAAAGTGGTGTCAAACTCCCCTGCGTGCGAGCAACTAAAAAAGATGCCCCAGCTTCAGAGTGCCATTGTCTGATAGAAATACGTTTTCCTATCCATTTGTGTCAGTATATTCAGCAGAAAAGTGTGTGTGGGGAAAATAATTAACGCTTGAAATACTTTCAGGAAAAGAACTTCTCTGGCTTTTGTTTCAAATGAACCACAACAATTTAGTTATTGAGTCCCATGGCAGTAGAAAATCACGCTGGCCAGTACTGTTAAATCACACAGAATGGTTTTATAGGCTTGACTGCTGCTAGATGAGACTTAGTCAAAGCTGTCATATTTACTGGGGCTGGACTCAAGGCAGACAGCATCCTGGGTTTTATTGGAAGGAACTTAATCCACCGTGTGTAAACACCTAGAAGGCAGGATAGTCCAGTGGACACGATACAGGACTAGGAGACCTATGTTCTATTTCTGGGTTTGCCAGAATTTTCAAAGCCTGTTAGTGTATGTCTACACTGCACTTAGGCACCCATGACTGGCCCTTGCCAGCTGACTTGGGCTCATGGGGGTTGGGCTTAAGGGGCTGTTTAATTGTGATGTAGACATTCGAGCTAGGGCTGCAGCCAAAGCTCTGGGACCCTGCCACTTCACAGGATCCTAGAGCCCAGGCTCTAGCTGAAGCCCTAGCATCTACACTGCAATAAACAGCCTCTTAGCCTGAGCCCCATGAGCCTAACACAGGTCAGCCATGTATTTTTAATCTCAGTATAAACATATTCTTAGATGCCAAAGTGGAAGGTGGATGGGTATAAGTGACTTGCCAATGACTGACCTCTCTAGGTTCAAAGAAAGATCTCTGAGCATTGGGGATATGACTGAGTATAGGCAGGCAAGTGGAATTTTCTAACTGGACAAAGTGGTGGCTAGCAAGACTTAGGCATGTTAAAGTTAAGTCTGTTCATACTGCATCTAAACTGATAGGCACTGATCTAGGTTATCCACTTCAGAGCCATGTGTGTGCTGTGGAGAACATCTGAGGTTTTCTGCTAATAGAAAAAGTGGTTAGTGAAAGAAACAACGCACACATCAATGTGATGCAAATGTAATTTTTTTAAGGATATTGGGTACAGGATAAAAGGCACATTTAAAGAAAAAAGAACATATTGGCAAGAAGGGTAGAAGAAACACTTAGCATTTTCTCTTAGTCTTTTGGAGGGTGACTCTGGGGTCAGTTGAAAGTGTACCCTAGCCAGTCAAGTGTTTCAAATGGAAGACACATAATTTAGGAATGCTCATAACTGATCAGAACAGCAGTCCTTCTCATCCAGTGTCTTTTCACTATCAGTGAGCAGCTCCTGATGCTCAGAGAAAGGACAAGGCTCATTTACTGTACAAGGGAAGTTTCTTCCTATACTCCTTCAGGTATAGGATGGCTTGTGCCCTGAAGTATGTGGTTTCAAATATTCATATTTTTATCCTATCTAATATAACTGTTGATGTTTCAGTTATCTCTATACATGTCAAATCCTTTTTTAAACCCTGCTAAACTGTTGGCCTCAATGATAACCTGTGGAACTCCTTGCCACAAGGTAATAGGTTGTTGTGTAAAAAAGGGACACTTTAATTAGATTTTAATTTGTTGCCTTTCAACAACCTCAAATGTTCCCTTAGTTTTGTACAATGAAAACAGAGTAAATAGCAGAGCCAGACTTACTTTCTTTCTACCATTCATTATTATTTGAGTAACTCTATCATGACACCTTTTATTTGTTTCCTCTCTAAAGTAAACAGCCCCAGTCTTTTCAATCCCATTTGGAAGTCTTTTCATGCCTCTAGTCATTTTTGTTACCTATGTCTGTCTGAATTACTTCTATTTCTGCTGTACCTTCTTTGAGATAGGGTGACCAGTGCTGAATGCTAAATACCAGGTGAGCACATAACATTGATCCATATAGTAATGTTAGAATGTTTTCAGTTTTATTCTCCAACCTATTTTTTAATGCATCCTAACATTGCTTTTATTACATCAGAGTTTTTCATTGAGCTGTCCACAATGGTGCCCAGATTGTAATTTTGGAGACATATCAGAGGAAATAGCCTGGTGGTCCATGTCCAGTAAAGGCAGGGGTGAAAAGGGTTGAAGGGCGGAGGATTGATCTATGGAGATAATTCTAGGGGTAATGGCCTAAAATAAGCAGAGCAAGAGGCAAACTCATGGAGTCAGCTATTCCATTTAGGTTCTATGCTGAAGAGCTAAGGGAGTTAGAACCCCACTTTCAGTTTCTGCAGTCATGCAGGTTCAGCTTACTGATCATTGATAGGTGAGTGCCATCTATTCTTTGATCTATGCTGTGAGCACCAAATTCTGTGCTGAACAACCCAGGAGGAGAACATTAACACCTCCTCCTCCTTGGTCAAGCACTCTGGGCCCTGCCCTCCACGGGTACTTTTGCAGGACAAGGTACTCTGATATGATCCCTGTAGTGGCACTTGAGAAAACCATATTCTTCCTCTGCATAGGCGTGGTGCCTGTCCAGAACTCTATGTGTCTCCTGCTGACAGGACAAGGGGAAAGGATTATTCACTGCCCTTTTGGCTCAAGTCCATAAGAAACTGGAGTTGGCATTCCAGTTAAGGGTTGTCAGGGAAGAGTCAGGACATAGATGTTTTATGCCTAACACAATATTATCTCCCTCATTTGCCATTTCAGGTGTATCCCCTCTAGGACTCGACAGAACTTTCCATTGAAAGTCCTGGCTTGCTGGGGTTGACTCCTCTTTTGGCCTGGGGCATCGGGGGAAAGGGGATGCATGGGGTGGAGGCTCTGGTTGTCTTGATAGTTCTGTGGGCAAAGAACCAGTTACAAGGTTTCTCTGGGTTTTTTTTCCATAGATTCCAAGGCCAGAAGGAAGCACTGTGATTATGTAGTCTGACTTCTGTATAACACAGGCCATAGAATTTCCCCCAAACAATTCCTAGAGTATATCTTTTAGAAAAACATCTGGCCTTAATTTTAAAAAGGTCATTGATGGAGAATTCACCATGATCCTTGGAAAATTGTTCCAATAGTTAATTACTCTAAGTGTAGTTTTAAAAAAGAGTCTTATTTATGGTCTGAATTTGTCTCATTTCAACTTCCACCCATTATCATGTTATACCATTCTCTGAATGATTGAAGATCCTCTTATTAAATATTGATTTCCCATGTAGGCACTTATAGATTGTATTCAAGTCACCCTTTAACCTTCTCCTTGTTAAAGCGAAACAGACTGTGCTCCTTCAGTCTATCACTATAAGGCATATTTTCATATCCCTTATTCATTCTCATGTCTCTTCTCTGAACCCTCTCAAATTTTATTAATATCCTTCTTGAACTGTGTGCAGAGCTGGACACGGTATTCTAGCAGCCGTTGCACCAGTACCAAATACAGAAGCAAAATAACCTCTCTACTCCTACTTGAGATTCCCCTGTTTAGACATCCCAGGATCACATTAGCTTTTTTTTTGGCCATGGAATCACACCGGGAGCTCATGTTCAGCTAATTATCCATCATGACCTCCATATCCTTTTACAGAGTCACTGCTTCCCAGGATAGAATCCCCCATCCTGTAAGTATGGCCTATATTCTTTGTTCCTAAATGTATACATTTACATTTAATGATATTAAAATGCATAGTTTGCTGACTCTGAATCTGTGACCTGTCTTTTTCAATATTTACCACTGTTCTATTTTTTGTGTCATCTGCAAATTTTATCAGTGACGATTTTATGTTTTTTTCTAGGTCTTTAATAAAAATGTTAAGTAGCATCGGGCAAGAACTGATCCCTGCACAACTCCAATGACAACACACCATTTCAATGATACGTTTCAGAGTAGCAGCCATGTTAGTCTGTATTCGCAAAAAGAAAAGGAGTACTTGTGGCACCTTAGAGACTAACAAATTTATTAGAGCATAAGCTTTCGTGAGCTACAGCTGCATCCGATGAAGTGAGCTGTAGCTCACGAAAGCTTATGCTCTAATAAATTTGTTAGTCTCTAAGGTGCCACAAGTACTCCTTTTCATTTCAATGATGATTCCCTATTTATGATTACACCATCTCAATGATGATTCCCTATTTACAATTACATTTTGAGACCTATTTCTTAGCCAATTTTTAATCTATTTTATGTATGGCATGTAATTTTATATCATTCTGGGTGGGCTGTCAATTAATCACAGTTAACACAAGGGATTAATGCAAAACAAATTAACACTTTTTTTAATGAATGTTAATTGCACACCTCTGTTTTGACCCTCTTCACTTACTCTATTTCATCAGTTGGTGGACATTGGCACAGTTCTAATGTGTTCTCATGATTTGGAGTGCTTAAATATCAGAAAAAGTTAATGGAGCAAAGCAACAAAGGTTCAGGTCTTTTGAATGGGAAGTTTTATTTAAAAAAAAACTTCTGGATGGTTCTCTGGATAAAAAGATGGTTATCTATAGCTATTGCAAAGTTGAGTTCCAATACCAAGTATGCATGCCACCTATGCGCTAAACATGCTTTCACTTCCTGTTCTTGTGCTACAGATAACCCACCAACAGCAAATGAATCCCACCAGCCACGACAGAGAAACCTCACAGAGTTTCAGGATCACTACAAGCCCATGGATTAAATAAAGTACAACAGATTAACCAAAGCTATTGCAAAGTGGATAGCTATGGACTGCAGACCACACAACACTATAAACAACGGAGGGCTAAGAGATGTTATTCAAATTGCATCTTCCAATCAGTCATATCTTGCCATTTGGAGGAACTGTTGCATCGCGAATACATGACCTATATCACAACTACAAGACTACAAATTGGAGCTTCTGAAAAATGCACTAGCTCTTGCTTTGACTAGTTAGCACTAGACATCCTTGAGTAATCACATCTATCTTTGACTTGTGGCACACCTGATTGATGCTGCAGTCATTTGTTTTAACAGTAACTCCTATTGAAGAGAGACATTATGCTGAAATGTGCAGTGAGTTTCTTGGATGTTGCAAAATAATGGAATATTCAAGAAAAGGTAACAACAATTAGTACTGACAGTGTACGTAATATGATAGCAGTAGCCAATCATTTGTCTTTTGAATACATGACATGCATTGCTCACAGTCTGCTATGATCCATTACAGTAATGCTCAGGGATGACGGCTTTGGAAACGTGCTGGCAAAATGTAGAAAACTTGTGGGCCATTTCAAACCAGCTAACAGTACAGAGCTAGAAATACAAGCTGCAAATATATAGAAACAAGAACCTCTTGTACAAGATATTTCAACCAGATGGAACTTCACATTGGATATGGTTCAGCGCCTCCTTAGAAATAAAGCTGCTATCACAGCCACATTAGCTCTTCAAAGCCGCAATCTAGCAGTGCCGACAAGTAGAGATTTTGAAAAACTGAAAAAGCTAGAAACATTACTTGAACCCTGCAGGTTTGTGACTGAACTCCTTGGGGGAGAATTGTATGTCTCCTGCTCCATGATTTTACCTGTATTCTGCCATATATTTTGTGTTAAGGCAGTCTTGCATGATGACCCAGCATATGTTGTTCGATTTAAGAACACTTTCACTGAAGATTTGACAAAACGCAAAGAGAGTACTAATATGAGATTTCTAAATACAGCTACAGCACTCAACCCAAGGTTTAAGAATCTAAAGTGTCTTCCAAAATCTGAGAGGGACGAGGTGTGGAACATGCTGGCAAAAGTATTAAAAAAGCAACATTCAGATGTGGAAACTACAGAATCCAAACCACCAGAAAGGAAAATTAACCTTCTATTGGTGACATCTGACTCAGATGATGAAAATGAAGGTGTGTTGGTCCTCACTGGTTTAGATTATTATCAAGCAGAAGCTGTTATCAGCATGGAAGCATGTCCTCTGGAATGTGTCTGAAGCATGAAGGGGCATACGAGTGTTTAGCATATCTGTCACATAAATACCTTGCAAGTTGGCTACAACAGTGCCATGTGAATGCCTGATCTCACCTTCAGGTGACACTGTAAATAAGAAGCAGGAAGCATTATCTCCCATAAATGTAAACAAACTTGTTTGTCTTAATGATTGGCTGAACAAAGGGAACATCTACATGCCCGAAGGCCCAATAAGGCTTCAAATCCTAATACTCTGTCATGACACCCCTTTTGCAGGGCACTTCAGCCTCTTCAAAACTCAAGACCTGGTACCTAGGAGCTTCTGGTGGCTGTCCCTATGCACTTCTGTAGCAACTTGCATTAAGTCCTGTGATCAGCATCATGGTAGGGAAAAAGATCTGGTTATCTGCCTGAAACCTTAAATCCACTCATGCAAAACTGGGCCATCAGTACTTGGGGCCCTTCCATACCACAGAATAGAGTAATTCTGTAGCATCCAGTTTGCAGTTACCAGAATCTTTTAAGGCCTTCCCCATGTTTCATGTCTCCCTTTCAAAACTGTATGCTCAGAATACCTTCCCACAACACACCACTCCTCCCTCCTGCTAATAGCAGTTTGGGGCCAAGAGGAATACATGATCAGGCAAATTCTAGACTCCTGATGAGTCCAAAGAAAACTCCAGTATTTAATAGATTAGGCAGGATATGGCCCAGACAATTGACCATGGGAACTTTTGTAGAACACGTCCACTCCCCAGAATGCCTGCTCACCTTTCACCAAATACCCAGAGAAACCCAGCCCTATGACTCTTGGAAGGCCCCCCTCAAAGGGAGGGATACCGTCAGGGGTTAGGCTAGCTAAAATGAGGTGCTGGCCTACTTCCCTGCTAACTTTGATACTAGGCAAGTAATAGACCAAAATGTACTGCTCTGGAATGATCTGACTGGCTGCAGGGCCAGCCGCCTGGTTTATAAGCTCAGCAACAACAGCAGAGCACTAGCTGCTAAACATGCCTTGGTCCCTGGCCCCAGCCCCCAGCTCTCTCTTGGTTTTGAATTCTCAGCTCTGACCCTCAGCTATGCCTCATGGCAGTGAGTCTGGTTAACCTTTGACTTCAGCTTTGGTTTCTGACTCCTGGCTCTGACTCTTGGCTATGCCTTTGACTGGGGTTCTTTGGCTTACCCTTGGGCTTAGGCTTTGGCTTCTGACTCCCAGTTCTTTTCTTTGGCTTCGCTTCAAATAGGCCAGACTTTTGCTCCAACCATGAGGTCAGCCCACACACGACTTGGTCACTGACACAGGTATGGCTCAAAAAGAAAAGGAGTACCAGTGGCACCTTAGAGACTAACAAATTTATTAGAGCATAAGCTTTCGTGAGCTACAGCTCACTTCATCGGATGCATTTGGTGGAAAAAACAGAGGAGAGATTTATATAAACACACAGAGAACATGAAACAATGGGTTTATCATACACACTGTAAGGAGAGTGATCACTTAAGATAAGCCATCACCAGCAGCAGGGGGAGGAAAGGAGGAAAACCTTTCATGGTGACAAGCAAGGTAGGCTAATTCCAGCAGTTAACAAGAATATCAGAGGAACAGTGGGGAGTGGGGTGGGAGGGAGAAATACCATGGGGAAATAGTTTTACTTTGTGTAATGACTCATCCATTCCCAGTCTCTATTCAAGCCTAAGTTAATTGTATCCAGTTTGCAAATTAATTCCAATTCAGCAGTCTATGGTTGGAGTCTGTTTTTGAAGCTTTTTTGTTGAAGTATAGCCACTCTTAGGTCTGTGATCGAGTGACCAGAGAGATTGAAGTGTTCTCCAACTGGTTTTTGAATGTTATAATTCTTGACGTCTGATTTGTGTCCATTCATTCTTTTACGTAGAGACTGTCCAGTTTGGCCAATGTACATGGCAGAGGGGCATTGCTGGCACATGATGGCATATATCACATTGGTAGATGCGCAGGTGAACGAGCCTCTGATTGTGTGGCTGATGTGATTAGGCTCTATGATGGTATCCCCTGAATAGATATGTGGACAGAGTTGGCAACGGGCTTTGTTGCAAGGATAGGTTCCTGGGTTAGTGGTTCTGTTGTGTGGTGTGTGGTTGCTGGTGAGTATTTGCTTCAGATTGGGGGGCTGTCTGTAAGCAAGGACTGGTCTGTCTCCCAAGATCTGTGAGAGTGATGGGTCGTCCTTCAGGATAGGTTGTAGATCCTTGATGATGCGTTGGAGAGGTTTTAGTTGGGGGCTGAAGGTGATGGCTAGTGGCGTTCTGTTGTTTTCTTTGTTGGGCCTGTCCTGTAGTAGGTGACTTCTGGGTACTCTTCTGGCTCTGTCAATCTGTTTCTTCACTTCAGCAGGTGGGTATTGTAGTTGTAGGAATGCATGATAGAGATCTTGTAGGTGTTTGTCTCTGTCTGAGGGGTTGGAGCAAATGCGGTTATATCGTAGCGCTTGGCTGTAGACAATGGATCGAGTGGTATGATCTGGATGAAAGCTAGAGGCATGTAGGTAGGAATAGCGGTCAGTAGGTTTCCGATATAGGGTGGTGGTTATGTGACCATCGCTTATTAGCACCGTAGTGTCCAGGAAGTGGATCTCTTGTGTGGACTGATCCAGGCTGAGGTTGATGGTGGGATGGAAATTGTTGAAATCATGGTGGAATTCCTCAAGAGCTTCTTTTCCATGGGTCCAGATGATGAAGATGTCATCAATGTAGCGCAAGTAGAGTAGGGGCATTAGGGGACGAGAGCTGAGGAAGCGTTGTTCTAAGTCAGCCATAAAAATGTTGGCATACTGTGGGGCCATGCGGGTACCCATCGCAGTGCCGCTGATTTGAAGGTATACATTGTCACCAAATGTGAAATAGTTATGGGTCAGGACAAAGTCACAAAGTTCAGCCACCAGGTTAGCCGTGACAGTATCGGGGATACTGTTCCTGACGGCTCGTAGTCCATCTTTGTGTGGAATGTTGGTGTAGAGGGCTTCTACATCCATGGTGGCTAGGATGGTGTTTTTAGGAAGATTACCAATGGACTGTAGTTTCCTCAGGAAATCGGTGGTGTCTCGAAGATAGCTGGGAGTGCTGGTAACGAAGGGCCTGAGGAGGGAGTCTACATAGCCAGACAATCCTGCTGTCAGGGTGTCAATGCCTGAGATGATGGGGCGTCCAGGATTTCCAGGTTTATGGATCTTGGGTAGCAGATAGAATACCCCAGGTCGGGGCTCCAGGGGTGTGTCTGTGCGGATTTGTTCTTGTGCTTTTTCAGGGAGTTTCTTGAGCAAATGCTGTAGTTTCTTTTGGTAACTCTCAGTGGGATCAGAGGGTAATGGCTTACCCACACACAGAACCACTAACCCAGGAACCTATCCTTGCAACAAAGCCCGTTGCCAACTCTGTCCACATATCTATTCAGGGGATACCATCATAGGGCCTAATCACATCAGCCACACTATCAGAGGCTCGTTCACCTGCGCATCTACCAATGTGATATATGCCATCATGTGCCAGCAATGCCCCTCTGCCATGTACATTGGCCAAACTGGACAGTCTCTACGTAAAAGAATGAATGGACACAAATCAGACGTCAAGAATTATAACATTCAAAAACCAGTTGGAGAACACTTCAATCTCTCTGGTCACTCGATCACAGATCTTAGAGTGGCTATACTTCAACAAAAAAGCTTCAAAAACAGACTCCAACGAGAGACTGCTGAATTGGAATTAATTTGCAAACTGGATACAATTAACTTAGGCTTGAATAGAGACTGGGAATGGATGAGTCATTACACAAAGTAAAACTATTTCCCCATGGTATTTCTCCCTCCCACCCCACCCCCTACTGTTCCTCTGATATTCTTGTTAACTGCTGGAATTAGCCTACCTTGCTTGTCACCATGAAAGGTTTTCCTCCTTTCCCCCCCCTACTGCTGGTGATGGCTTATCTTAAGTGATCACTCTCCTTACAGTGTGTATGATAAACCCATTGTTTCATGTTCTCTGTGTGTGTGTATATAAATCTCTCCTCTGTTTTTTCCACCAAATGCATCCGATGAAGTGAGCTGTAGCTCACGAAAGCTTATGCTCTAATAAATTTGTTAGTCTCTAAGGTGCCACCGGTACTCCTTTTCTTTTTGCGAATACAGACTAACACAGCTGCTACTCTGAAAGGTATGGCTCAGTAATTCCAACTGGGTTATAAAGGAGAAGGGAGTGGCTCTTGAAGGAGAGAGAAGTAAGGAACTAAGATAGAGGAGGGTCCTGGAAGGAAACTCTAGTTACAGTCCAATTCAGGGAAGAAACTTAGGGCTTAAATTTATGTTTTGACTTACCAGCAAAGCCAAGTCCTAGATAGGGAGTGAGTTTTGACCCTGCCTCAGAATCTCTGCTCTCAGCATGTGGTAGGAATTCATGCTTTAAAAGCCATGACCTTGGCTTCAGCGTTATCTTTTTCTGTTTCAGCTATTCAGGCTTTTTTTTATCCTCAGATTGCTCTATTCTTTGTGGCATATTATTTTACCCTTTGAGTATGCTCTGCATCCAGCCTAGGTTCATTTCAGCCAAAGCAAACAGCTGTAACCTGGAGCTGTGTGTGAATAGATTGCTAGGAGTGACAAGATTATTGGAATTAACGACTGGCTTCCCAGTGAATTTTCACCCATACTTTGTTCTCTCACTGTTTTGAAGTGAGAATTGAGACCAGGAACAGCAAGTGCCAGGTTCAGTAGAGAACATATTTCAAAATAAAGTTCTTATGGTATTGAAAGATGGGGGATAGTGGGAAGGAGGGAACTTAAATTTTGTGAACAGTGGCTGTTTCAATTAGAGCAGGCAAAACAATGAGACTCATAGCAAAAAGCATTGCTGAACTGCTTTGACCCTGTGTATATGGGTTCAGAATCAGTTCAGAAGGAATTTTTTTTTCCCTGAAGCAGCTACAGGGAGGTCACCCAGCGAAATATCTTCACAATAAAATATTTTCTAAAATTACCAACAAGACAAGGACATTTAGAGTTATTGCTGCCTTCTGCATTCTTATCTCACCCCATTGAATAGAAGGATAGCCAAGTTTTATAACGTTATATATGTATAGTGTGCCACATACCTCATAACAGCTAAGTTAAAGATGGAATGGAAGCCTTCATAACTCTATCCCTCTTCGCATTGGGTAGGCTGAACTCCTTAAAGTTATTTTAATAAAGTTTTAAATGTTAAATATTTTCTAAAGCTTATTTTAAAAAATAATAAAGGAGACTGACGAGATAAGCCTCAACTCTAGCCATTTAGACTAATCATTGGTTTAGGATATAATATAGCAAAAATATAACCCAATTGGCAACATGATGCAAAACCAAATAATCTGCCAGTTAGTCCATCTCTAGCTATCAGGTAGCTGAAAAATCAGAGAACAGACACATTCATAATAATGCTGAGATCATACCCTCTGCTTCTGCTAGCGGGGATGTTGGAAATCAAGCTGATCTTTCCTTGAGACAGGGAATGGAAACTGCAGTCCCATGGCATCATATGCTCTTTCTCTCACTCCATCCCTGCCTCCCCAGTCTCCTGGTAAACAAGGGAGCATTTCTACTGAAAGATTAGTTTCATGGAGCATTGATATGGGGGCAGATGGAGCAAGAAATCATTTTATACTCCACATTGTCATACCCTGTTAACCACATTGTGCTCCATTTAGAACGCCCCATGGGACTTAATCTGTGGGAAATAAAAAGAAACATGTTCAAACTTCTATTCAGATACCCTGCTGAAATTAACAAAATATCAGCAAATGCAGGAACAGCTACAATTGCCATGGGCAGCCATTCTGTGGTCTCCAAAAGAAATAAGCCTATGAAATTTTACCTCCATCAACCAAGTATGCATGATCAAACAGCCATATATTGTAAAGACAGGGATGACAGATAAAACATATTTGATCATTAAGGGTATGTCTACACTGCAGCTGGGAAGGAGTGTCATGCTAGCCCGGGTCGAGCTAGCATGCTAAAACTAATGGTGTGAATGGTGTTGCCTAAGGCTGGAGCTCGGCCACTCAAGCCCAACTGACCCCTTCTGCTTGAGACCCTGAGCAATGTTTAGCATGCTAGCTCTACTAGCACAAGTCTGGGAGGCTCACTCCCAGCTGCAGTATAGACACGCCATAAGGGGGGTTCAACGTGAACAACAATCCAGAGAGTTACTAACCTACTGTATGTAACTGCCATGACATCAGCGGAATTTGCCTGATTGAACATGGTGTGCCATTTACATAATTAACTGAAGCTGATTTTGACTGATTTGTGGTGCAGTGTTGTATATTGTCCATATTCAGAACAGTTTGTTTAGATCTGGGATTTTGATTCAACCTATTCTGTAGTTTGGGAACACTTGTGAAATTCCAGTCTAGAACTAATTGCTTATTTCCAACACCCTCAAAGTTCAGGGGAATTTAAGTGAGGCCTATCTATAATAGGGATATCCCTCTCATTCTCTTTTCAGAATGTGCATTTGTAAGAAACAACTATGAACATGAATATATTAACAATAGATACCAGGGCATTTTAAGATTGTGTGTGTGTGTGTGTAAAAAATTCTCCCAGGATATATAGTATTAATTAGAGCTAGTTCAAAAAATGCAGAAGATTTTTCATGACATTGTAAAAAACATATTTCACAAAAGCCTTGTTATTTCAAACAATTTTTAGCCACTCTAGTTTTTGCCTCCCCAGTCTTCTTGTTTTCAGAATTTTATCAGCCAGATTTCTAATATATCTTTGTATATTTCATACACTTTACTCCACCCATATTATTTTCTGAAACCTCATTTTCTTTTGATTATTTTCCAACCTGAAAGTGGTGCATATTGATTTGACTATTTGACTGCAAACTGTGGGGCAAGGACAATGTCTGCTTCGTAGTACAAATGAATAATGAATTTCTTGCATTTCTGGAGTGGGAAGTAGTTCCATTTGTTTTCCAGCTGTGAAAATAATGCTTTTTTAGTATTGTAAATATAGGGAGCACAGTTTAATGGTTACACCAAAAGAAGTAAGAGTCAGAACTTCTAGATTCTATGTCCAAATTCTTTCTCTGACCCACTGTAAGAGCCTAGTTAAACCACAGCCTCATATTAATCATCTATAAAATGTATGTTATAATATTTAGCTAACTCAAAGGAATATTGTTAAGCTGAATGAATGTGCTGTGAGTCTTAGATAAATGGTGCCATACACAAGTGCAAAATTGTTTACTGCAGACACATAGCAGGAAGGCTGGTGTTTAATGCTTTTCTGAAATTGGAAACTGAAGAATTTTATATAAACTGTGATAAGCTGTAACTTTTCAAACTGCTTTTTCTTTAACCTTTTTTTATATGCAATATGTAGGTACAGTATTTTAAAATATAGTAGAGCTAGTCTTAGAGATTTTAAGAACTAATCATGAAGAGAGTTAAGGATCAGAAAGTCTAACAGTTCTAATTTATAAGTATCAAAACATTATTAACCTTTTGCCGCTAGGTTTAGGGCCATAGATGTAAAATACATACAGTAACCATAATGAACAACCTGGTACAATTGCAGTGGAAACGTGTATGAGTAGCAGAGTGGAAAACTGACATGAGAAAGTATTCACCAAGCTATTTTATTCCTATGTTTTCTTCTAATGGTACATTAGTTTTCTTCTGTATTAATTTTTTCAACTACCAAATGTTGTTTTGACTGATCTTAAGGCTGGAGGTATTCTGTGCTGGCTGATGGGGCTGGCATTGTGCTCATCATGTCAGTTTGATGGGGAAGTCTGGAGCATAGGTTCTGTCATCCTCAGTGACTGCCAATGTCCCTTATTCCAAATACTCTTTCCTTCCTTCTAGATTTGTGCAGGTCACATGTGGCCCCTTATAAACCAAAGAGATGGGCATGAGCTATATTTAAACATTACCAGAGCTCAGGTACAGGGTATGGTGGGATGCAGGGGAAGGTGGAAATTTTGGATCAAGAGTTTTAGTTTGTCCCAGTATAGATACAGGGCTAACCACAAAGTTCAGAGCTTTATAAGGATTTCTATAAAACATGGCAGTCTCCAGAACTGGTTTTTGAGTCAGAACTATCTTACTAAAGAATAATTATTTCATACATGTTACACAGATTTTCAGTTTATATTGCACCCCCAATCTCTACCTCAGACAAGAGGCAAGCAAGAACTGCAGCTCTGTGTTCTGAAAAAAGCACAAGGGTTCTTCCCTTTTCTAGAGTGGCTGAGGAAAGTTCTAGGCAGAAGTTCCACAGTGAGCAAACAGAGTGCTCTCATTTCTTCTTTCCTGTCAAAATGCAGCCTCAGTTGGTTTGGCCTGAGGAGGCTTTTTTCCCTCCAATGAGTTTTTTCTGTTTATTTTACACAGTCTTCTACTACTCCATTATCATAAACACCATAGGAGACTCCAAACACACACAGAGTGGTACTATCATCTGGCTTCATGATTGATACTATAAGGCTTGCTCCTGTACAGTCTGGGGGTTGTGACCCCAGGGAGAAGATACCTAGAGTAGTGAAACTGATCTGAGGTAGGGAAACTTTTGAGGTAAAGGGACAGGTAGCAGGAGTGAAAATTGTCATAAAGAAAAAAAAGTTTGTTTTACGTCTCCCTGCTGGTCAGGAGGAGTTGCCAGAGGGTGCAGCTGGTATGGATGTGGGTTAAATAGGAACAGGTTTGTGGCCTCTGGGAAAGATGTGCAAGGCATGTTCCTCATGACAAATTCTAAGAGTGGTCTCTTAAAGGGGTAAGGATGCAGAAGGGTTTTGCCATGGTCAGGGAGAATCAGAAGAATAAGAGGCTAACAATGGCTTAGCAGCCACATCTATCTTTGACCTTTTCTCTGTAAATGGAAAGGTGGGGGAGGGAGTTAATATGAAGGTGTAGAGAACATTGGAAATTTTTATGAAAATTATTTGACTCACTTTAACCACACTTTTTAAAATTATTATTATTTCTTCCTATTTGGTCTTTAGGGGTTAACTTCTTTATAGACAGGCTTGCTCCAGGACATATGCATTGAATGGACTAATTGTTGGTCACAAGAACATGTCTGGGGGTTGATATGAATAAACTAGCAAAAACTGTCAACAGGTGAACCTGGAGATACACTGGAAACCAAGAACTGGACCATTAATTATTAACAACTGCTGTCCCAGGAGACTCTTTGGAATATTGATACATGTCTGATCATAACCTCTCACCTACCTGAGCCCATGGGAGAGCCCACATGAAAATAGCTTGACTAGGACACTCCCAGAAAGATTTAAAAAAATATTGCAAAGATAGGATCCCCTGTAATATCATGGCAGAAGGGCTCTTCCTACATGGGTCAATCTACTTTAAGGGACTTTACTCAAGAAGTTTCTAAGCAGAGGGAAAAGTTGCCCAAAAGACTTTATTTTTCTCGAACCCGAGGTTCCTCGCAGTATAAAGGGAAGCCTGAGCGAAGATTAGGGAGCCCAGACATCTGCTGAGAATGAGCATCTGAGAAATAGTAAAAATAAGGAAGCACGTTGTAGTGTTTGTTTTCAGTCATGGGTCTCCCAAAGGGCCATCGAGGAAAAAATCCTATCTAGCAGTCACAGCTTGTCAGGCTTGGACCTTTGGTGAGGACTGTTCTCAATGGAAGCATTTTCCTAGGATGCCTCAACAAAGATATATGATTTCACTGCCTTGCATGGGGGACATAGACAAGTGTCCCATTACAGATTTTGTAGTTGAGCTCTCCTGTTAAAATCTTTTGGTTCTCTCCTGCACATTGAAAGCAATGACCCATCTGTCTGGCAGCAGCAAATTTTATGTCAGCTTTTATTCTTATAGTGATAGAAAATTTTGTGGGGAATAGTTTGTAATTAAGAAGAGGATCAGGGCCTCGGAGGCCAAAATAATAAATGATCACTGCATCATCCATCAAAACTCTCTTTAAACTTTTTGCACTATGAAAATATACATGAAATAGTAATGGAATTTTGTACACATTTTAAGTATACATGAAATGGACATTCTATATTGGGTATCTCATTATACTAAAATGTTGCAGACAAGACTATGACAGATGTTTGGAATGCAGAATTCAAAGGCACTATTGAATTTTCCCAGGTAAATAACTCAGTACAATGTCTTCCCAACATATAGTATTTAGGTTCTGAGCAGGGTTATCATAAGTATTCCATGTAGCCATATACTTGTTTTATCTGTAGTTCTACTGAGCATTTTAGTGCTGGCTGTGGGGTCAGGAAATGCATATGCTGTAGATCTTATGCTCACAAGACTGAGGACTCCAAGGATTCATTAGATGCGGTATGCCTGGGAACTGTGAACATGTTTATAGACAGTGCCCAGCAGAATAGCACAATAGGGAAAGATCCCAGTTGCACAAGAATCCTTCCTCCTTCTCTGAGCCAGAGGGTCTGAAGATTCCATGTAGCCCTTCAAGGATTGATGAGGCCTCCAATTTTAGCGGCAGGATCTCTCTACCTTTGGGAGAAGGACTCTGCCATTTATAAATAAAGGATTGGGTCATGGAAAAATACTAGGAAATACTGAGAGAAAGGATGTTACAGATTGGGGCATGAGCACTAATGATATGGGGAAGCCCGATTCAGAGATCAAGGGAAATGGGGTAGGGAAAAGAGAAATTGTGTAAGAAACATCCAGAGGATCCACTGATTTCGAAGAAATCTCAAAAAATTAAAGATTGTCCATTTTTCCAACACACACACACAGAGAGAGAGAGAGAGAGAGAGAGATTCTCAATATAGGAAAGGGAAGTAAGGGATCCAATGAGAATGCTGGGATTATAGGAATTGAGAGTAGACTGTTGCATCAGAATCACAAGGCATTTTCACACTTCTAACAGATAACAGGTTTTCTATATTAGGCACTGACTCAGGAAATGGAGAGAATAGAGAGAAACCTCTGGATGCATTACAAAAACATTTATTGGAGGATAGATTTCAGGATGTTGCTCTGCTTGAGCAGATTAAGGAAGAAATAGTCAAGATGATACCAGGATATAGGAACTCAGGAGATCATTTAGCTGAGAGTAAGGTGTCGGTAGACAAGAACAAAATGCTCAAAGAAAAGGAAAAAGGTGAGACAACAAAAGAGGTCAGACATAGGGATTAGCAATGTCAACAAGGTCCTCAAATAGGCACAGATGCCTGTGGAGACTCCATCCTGAATGTTCACTGAAGGAAAATGCTCTTTTAGTTTTCAGAGGGGCAAGATTTGGATATAGTGCAGATCCAGAAAACAAGACTTTGGTCTTTTAAGTGTGAAATCCAGAGGGATTGGAGGTTCTTTTTGGTTCACTGGTCCCCATACTTGTGATGGAAAAGGGATACTGTTTTTCACCTATGCAGTAATGAGGCAGAGGGGAATAGAAGTTCACCCAGGGAGGGGTTATAGTCTCTAAGGTGCCACAAGTACTCCTTTTCTTTTGGGTTGATTTTTGTTATTTGACTGTGAGGTATCACTGTGTTACCAGCGATGGCCCACAACATCAGAAGTTGAGTAAAGATATTTTTTACTAGAAATTGTTTCTTCCTTACTGATGACTTGACAGCTTTTTTGGGGCTGTGTGGGGTTTTTTTTAATGTTTCAGCTATATAACAGAGAGAGAAATAACCAAGTAAATGAAACTTACTTACAGGTGGTAGGTAATGCTGCAGTGTTACAGGGAGTTTTTGGTTATTCTTCTTTTAGAAGATGTAGGACTTTTACATTTTTAGAGATGACTTGGGTAGTTGGTTGAAGAGGGGGTATATGAAAGTTAATATGATGATTGAGCAATGGTAGAGCAGCGAGACCACTGTTTGGTTCCAGCTAAATTCAGTGAATATGGCACACTGATTTTTGGTTGGAACTATTGGAAACAAAATATCTGTTTACTCAATACTGTGGTTTCTAGTAGAAAGGATGAAGGTGTCTTTATGGAACAAGCATCAGTCTGGGGGTATTAGTCATCCCTGATGGAATGGTGGGAATTGACCGAGTAGAATCTGGTGGCTTCATTACAGTTCTTTTCAATATATTGGTATACAATTCACTGAAAGTGTCATTTAGCATTGCATGGTCATTTGAAAGATGTTTATAATTGACTGCGAGCTGGGGAACACGAGTGTCGTACAGGAAGAAAAGAAGGCGATGATTCAATATTGAAGAAGAAAAAGTTGGAATCAGATAAATTTGCCAAGGATCTTAGGATAAAAAATGGGTCAGCGGTCCCAGACATATTTGCAGGGTGCCAGGAAGGAAAATGCAGTGGAATATGGGGGAGTTATGGAATCCTGTTACTGGACAGATCTACAGGTATCCAGCTGGCATGTTGAGACTAGTTCAGAAATACAACAGAGCAGGGACAACCCAACTCTAGCTTGAGTGTAGCCATATCCAGAGAAAGATCAGTTGGAAGATGGCCCAGGGGAGAGGAGTCTGAGACTTCCTGCTCTTTGAGAATGGTCTGAGAGAAGAAAAGAGCAGAATATCGGGGATGAACTGAAGTTCAAAGCCAGAAAGGCTGAAAGTGATTTAAGTTTTGTATTTTTGTTTTGGGGATTTGTTGAATAATGTCAGGGAAGAATCCTGGCTTTGGAGGAGGAGGGATGAAGTCTGAAACCTGCGGGAGCTTAAGAAACACAAGTACACAGAGGGCCCAGAAGGGGGCTGCAGGAAAGGACTATTGACAGGCTACAGTAGAAAGAAGCCCAGAAAGGTAGCAGAAGGTGGGGCTGAATATAGACAGCCCTTGACTGATCCATTATAGGGTCCCTGGGCTAGAACTTTGAGGAGAGGGATGACCTAGGTTTCCCTACTGACTACAGGGAAAGTGGTGGGAAACCTCCTTGGAGAGGAGTATAAGGATGACCGAACCCTGAGCAAAGGGTGTGAGGACCATGGGGCTCATAATGGGGGCATGAAAATCTGACATAAGAACATTTGTGTTGTGTTGGATTTTGTTACCCCAGAAGGGGTAGGAACAAAAGATGACCTAGCTGAAAGGCCAAGTCATGAGAAGAGAGATCACCACAAGACCACAGTGACAGTTGGCAGATGGCAGTAGAAGAGGAGAGCTAGCTATGCCATGCCCTGCCCAACCATGAGGGCATGCACCACAAGTGACTCAACTCTTCCACTACAGGGACATATTTTTTACCTCAAACAATTACTCAGTTGCAGCCATAGCAGTGATTAAGATGAATACAAGCAAAGCTGTGTCAGTGGGGACTTTGGGGCTGGGGGAGGGGTTCTTTGCTCTGCCAGAGGATTTACAGATCATGAGGAGCCCTCCTGGTTTTATAGATATCTTAAGACTAACCTTAGGCTGAGTTGAACTGGAAGAAGTGATTTGCCTCCTGCCAGGTTAAGGTGATAATGGAAGGGATGAAATCTGACTGTGGCCGGGGTCCCAGTGTGGGCCAGCTGTGGTCACTCAATTAGGGTGAACTGCAATGAATGGGGCAGGCAAACCCCCCAAAGCTGGTGGATATTCCAGTATCTAGATGTACCAAGCCAGCATAAAACAGCTTCTTTATTACCTTACTGGTTACTCAGAAGTCCAAACAACACAGTTCCTTTAAAGTGATCCAGCCTCAGGCCTCCATCCAGGTGCCCACATCAAATATGATGATTTCTGAAAATCTTATTTCATCATATAAAAGAAAAGGTTCTACCATTCCCAGAGGATTGGATACATTACCTCCCAGGTTAATGAATGTTTCAGATCTTACCCAAATACATGCTACAGCCAATTCTTATTAACTGAATTAAAATTTATTAAAAAACGAGAGAGAGAGAGAGAGAGAGTACGGCTAAAAGATCAATATACATACAGACATGAGTTCAATCCATTTAGGTGAAGATCCATAGCAGAGATGGTGAGCTTTGTAATTTCAAAGAGTTCTTTTAGAAATAGTTCATAAGTTATAGTCCAATGTCCAAATATCATATTCAGGGAGTACCAGCATAACTGGGACCGCCGTCTTGCAACTCAAATTTCCCCTGATGAAGCTTACGCAGATCTGAGATAAACAAGATCAGGACCCCAGGTCTTCTTATACAGTGTCCTAGCATCCACTTGACCACACAGTCCTGGTTAAACAATAGGCTTTTGATGTAACCTTTTGCTTTCTAAACATCACTAGTAATTAGTTACACAAATTAACATAGGGCAATTTATCCATTAGGCAGTCTATTACAAACTTCAGAGAGACATATAGACAATAACATTATTTTACCCAAGATTCAGCCAAATGTTAATATTTCCTTTTGATCTCTGAATCAATAGTTATAGTGACAGACAGGAGCTGTCTGTTTACAGTTAGCATCTAAGATACACACAATTAGTATTACTTCTAAAAATATAAGTTTGCATTTAAAAGTTCTAGCCTATTTCACAAGAATGGCCCTAATCATCATTCACATACCTTTCTAACATGACTTTAAAGGTGGGATTAGGTCATTCAGCCTGCAAGCTGTTTAACCCTTTCTAGCCATGCATCACACTGAGGTTGGCAGGAAGGGTGATGTTAATTAAAACATTCCTGTTACCTCTCTACATTTATTTGGCATATGTGTATCTCCTTCTGGCAAATTGTCAATTAAATTGACAGGGTAATTTTTTTCAGATGCTGGAGGGAAATAAATGTAACATAGTGAAGAGAAGTATAGTTTAATCTATCAGTTAAAGAAAGGGCCTTGGGGATGGTATGCTCAGAAACTTTCTTGTTGGTGTGACAAATTGGAAAAATGTCTGTACTATTTCTTATTAATATTATGTATGACTCTGTTCAATCTGATATTGTTACATCCCTGAGCGTGTATAATCAGATCAATGGAGGCTGTAAAGAGGGGTCGTTTAGGAACCCAGCAAAGGTAAAACAATGACACAGATAAGACAGCCTCTCAGGTTCCCACTGCAAAAGAATTAAGGGTTTTGTCTATACTGTCACTTTACAGCACTGAAGAAACACCCCTCCCCCCTGAGTGCTGTAAAGCACCAGTGTAGACAGTGCACTCGTTCTGGTAGCTATGCCCCTCATGGAGGTGGGTTTTTTAGAGCCCTGGGAGAGCTCTCTCCCAGCGCTGTGCCGTGACTACACAAGCCATGTTAAAGTGCTGCCACGGCAGCGCTTTCATGTCTTCAATGAAGATGTGCCCTAAGATTACAACGGATATGCCAACAGATGGGGAAATGAAATACCTCACTAGCACTATCCAAGTTAACATGTTTTTTTTTCTCTTCCCAAAGGTAAGGTTGAGATTGAGAGACCCTGAGGGGTTAAAATGGTGCCCCCTGACAGAAAGGTGCAGGGAATAGTCAACTCAGCCAGAAGCTGATAGGCAGACACAGAGTAAGCATGATGGAGTCTGACACAGCAACTTGAGAGTCCTGGTCCTTATTAAGCAGGCTGTAACTTGGTGCCCAAAGAAAATTGGGGTGGTGGGGGGGAGTGGGGAACACCAAGTTGATGATACTAAACTGGGAGGAGTGGTAGATACGCTGGAGGGGAGGGATAGGATACAGAAGGACCTAGACAAATTGGAGGATTGGGCCAAAAGAAATCTAATGAGGTTCAATAAGGATAAGTGCAGGGTCCTGCACTTAGGATGGAAGAATCCAATGCACCGCTACAGACTAGGGACCGAATGGCTCGGCAGCAGTTCTGCGGAAAAGGACCTAGGGGTGACAGTGGACGAGAAGCTGGATATGAGTCAGCAGTGTGCCCTTGTTGCCAAGAAGGCCAATGGCATTTTGGGATGTATAAGTAGGAGCATAGCGAGCAGATCGAGGGACGTGATCGTTCCCCTCTATTCGACACTGGTGAGGCCTCATCTGGAGTACTGTGTCCAGTTTTGGGCCCCACACTACAAGAAGGATGTGGATAAATTGGAAAGAGTACAGCCAAGGGCAACAAAAATGATTAGGGGTCTAGAGCACATGACTTATGAGGAGAGGCTGAGGGAGCTGGGATTGTTTAGTCTGCAGAAGAGAAGAATGAGGGGGGATTTGATAGCTGCTTTCAACTACCTGAAAGGGGGTTTCAAAGAGGATGGCTCTAGACTGTTCTCAATGGTAGCAGATGACAGAACGAGGAGTAATGGTCTCAAGTTGCAATGGGGGAGGTTTAGATTGGATATTAGGAAAAACTTTTTCACTAAGAGGGTGGTGAAACACTGGAATGCGTTACCTAGGGAGGTGGTAGAATCTCCTTCCTTAGAGGTTTTTAAGGTCAGGCTTTACAAAGCCCTGGCTAGGATGATTTAACTGGGACTTGGTCCTGCTTTGAGCAGGGGGTTGGACTAGATGACCTTCTGGGGTCCCTTCCAACCCTGATATTCTATGATTCTATGATTCTATACCTAGGTGCTTGAGGGAAATGCCAAGCATAAGACAATATGCATATAGGTTTCTGTTATTTTTAAATCCACTTCTGTAATCTCTGCATACCACTTGGGCAAAAAAAATCATACTTTGTTTTGGAGACACTGCTTCCTTTTCACTATATAATATTACTGTCTACAGGTCCCTAGAAGAGATCTCTGCCAGGGTCCATGTCTACTAAGTAACATGACTGGAACTTAAGGAGGTGAAACCAAGAGATCCAGTTAGACAGTGGTTGGATTGCAGGATCCCTCCCCAAAGAGAAGTGGCAGTACAAGCCTGCCATTTGAATGGGGTGCATTCAGGGGACTGGAAAAAGTTCTCAGAAGAGGGTAGCCTACAAGATATTGTTTGTGGTTTTTAATGTTCATAGGGTTCCTATGGAATGCATAAGGGAATGTCACTTATTTTCCAACATTATTGGAAAAGGTAACAGGAGAAAAATGGGGGAACTGATGGGGGAAAAAGAAATGCCTTTATAAAAGTATTTTTCCTCACAACAACCCAAGGTTCCTTTTTACTTGCAAAGAGCGCTATGCTGGATCTCCCTTTGTCAAATTCAGGCAACTGCATTCCAGCAGGTTGGTTCACAGTTTAGGAAAGTGCTATACCAGGAAGTCCTTCAGAAATATTTTTCTGAATGTCATTTTGAAATTTTGATTTGTTCAAATAATTATTTTACCTCCAAAATAAGAAAATTCCATTCAGAAATTGGGATATATGGTGGCAGGTATTTTAGGGAAAACTGTATTTAAGGAGCAATCTATAAGCCTGAAGCAAGAACATAATAAATAAAGCCTGTCTGTGGAAAGGTGGCTGTGTCAGTCATATTTGTGGCAGTCATATTTGCTGACCACAAAATTTTTGCATTGCCTTTCTTATGAACACTTGGTTCTGGTTCTAATGTTAAGATGCCTTAGGACTGTGCATCTACGTCTATAAGGAAGGATGGAGTTTTCCAAAAATGGTCTTGGAGATACTTGCAATAGTTAATGAAGGAGGCTTTTTTATATTATTATGGCAGAACTGGTGCACATCTTGTTTTCAGGCACTGGAAGAATCACTTGACACTTTAGTTTGAACTATTTTTGGCACCATTCAATGATTAGCAATGACAAAGAAAAAATGGATGAGTGAGGAAAGATGTAAGTTAGCATCAGGTCCTATGATATGTAATTTGCTTTTTAGCTATCTGGAGAGTGGTCTTGAGTATTGAGAGTAAGGCTATGTCTATTGTGACACTGAGCCAGAAAGGGCTAAGACATATTAGGAAAGTATGTAAATGGTAATTAGGGCTATTCCTTATAAATAGCTAGCAAAGCTGTGTTAGATACACTAGAGTTTTGAAATGTAGGCTTGTATTGTTAAAGAATTGGAAGAAGATAGTGATTGTAGTAGTCTGTGTTTACCTATATCTTGTTACAGGTTAACAATGTAACCAGACGGTTTCTGTCTGTCACTATGTTTTATTGATTCAAAGATCAAAAGGGAATATTAACATTTAGATGAACTGTGAATGTAGTAATATCACTGTCTTAATTTCTTTTTGAAGTATGTAATAAGCTACCTGTAAATGGCAGGAAATGGGCAGTTGCCTTATGCTAATCCTTGTAGCTAATTACTAGTGATGCTTAGGAAATAGGAGGTCTATTTCAAAGCTACAATGCTTCACTTATTATTCACCTACTGTTAAGAGGCTACCAGAGAACTGTAAAAAACTCCTGGGCCCTGATCCTGAATCTCATATCTGCTTAAGCTTCATTGGGAAATTTGAGTTGCAAGACGAAGGTCCCCAGCTCCAGTCTGGATGACCCTGATTTTGGACATTGGACTATATATCCTATGGAACTTATTCTGAAAGAACTTTTTGCAACTCTAAAGCTCACCATCTCTACTATGAAACTGATCTAAGAACTCTATTCATACCTGTATGTATAATGATCTTTTAACCAATACTCTGTCTCTTTTAATAAATCTTAGTTTAGTTAATAGGAATTGGCTGTAAGCATGTATTTGTGTAAGATTTCAAATATTTATTGACCTGGTGGGTAATGTGTCCGATTCTTTGGGATTGGTAGAACTTTTAGTATGATGATCAAGATTTTCAGTAATCATCATATTGAACTTGGCTATCTGGGTGAGAGCCCAAGGATGCGTTGCTTTAAGGAAGGTGCGTTTTTGGCTTCTGGGTAACCGGTAAGGTATTGTAGAAACTGTTTTGTTGCTGGCTTGGTGATCTAATAATTAGAAATAACCTCCAGTTTTGGGGATTATGTGCCCCATTATTTGCAGCGTGCCCTGATAGAGCAATCTCAATGTGGGTCCCCTGGAACCCGTCACATCTACACTACCACTTCTGTCGATACAATGTGTGTTGCTCAGGGATGTGAATAAACCACTCCCAAGCAACATACTTTATATCAACCTAAGCACCCATGCAGACAGCACTATGTCAGTGAGAGAGCTTCTCCCAGAGACAACTACTGCAGCTGTCGATTAATTATGTCGACAGGAGAGTTCTCTCCAGTGAGCTTAGAGTGGCTACAGCTGTGCCGCCGTGCCTCTTTAAACTCTCTAGTGTAGACATAACCTAAATATTGGGTTTCTTTTATATCTGAGTACTGTGCTTGTGATTAATTTTTGGTTATTGTTTTAAGTCTTTAATTTAATGAACATGCAAAGATAAACATACTGATAATTTTCAGTGTTAAAAGGAAACAACTCAATTTTTTACTGCTGTCACACAGCAATAGGAAAACATATCTGGTATTAAATTTGTCCATCACTTTGCTCTGCTTTCTGACAGAATTGACAAAATAGTGAGGTGCAAACTCAGAAAAGTTCAGAGTTTGGGTTTGGATGCTCATCTGAAGTTAATCCTTTCTGCCCTCCTTGTGTCTGCAAAATTAGGCTGCAACTTTCATAATTGCAATTTTCCTGCAATATTGCTGGCACATCTGTTTTTGGGTCTCAACTGTAAACTGCACATGGAATAATGTATACAGATTTTTCAGAACCTTAAAGGTTTGCTTGAGGTTCAGTTATAAAAATGGGAAAGTTTAGGAAGTTCTTATGGAATTTGAACTGGTTTGACCACTCTTATCAAACACTTTGCAGAATTCGTGGGACAAATGCACAAATTCATCAGCTTCAAAGCAAATGTTACCCAAAGCTGTCTGATAATAACTCAAGTTAAAACTAGGGTCACTTTTGCAGGAAAAAGAAAAGAGGAAAACTACCCTCCAATAATCACAACCAATATCTGCTGAAGGAGAAAGAAGATGAACCAGTATGTAGGGCAGGTGCTGATTTTGGTGACCTGGATTCAAGTTCCTACTGCACCACAGACTTCCTGTATGGTCTTAGGCAAGTCACTTAGCTGCTGTGCCACAGTTTCCATCTCTAAAATGGGGATAATAGTCCTTACTTCACAAGCATATTAAATACAATAACGAAACGAGATTTTTAAGACAGGTGTAATTGTTTAATCACCAGACTTCCATGAGAAAGAATAGTAATGAAAGATCAGTCTGGATTATTGCAGTAACAAGAGCCTGCAGAGGATTTGGAAAGTCAGAAGGCTGCCAAGAGTTATCAAGCAAAAGATTTATCTAAAAGCTACCAAATCTGGCAAAGAAATAAATGACTCTTTAGTCACAAGATCACCCCCAAAAACTGACTAGACAAAAGAACCAACTGGTAAGCACAATGAAACATGAACAAGGGCTAACTAATGCACAACAGGATAGAGAGGAAGTTGAGAAGAATGATGAAGTACTTGAAATAGAATTAGAAATTAAATGAATTATTAGAATTTGTAAATGTAACATCCATTTCTACTTATCTTTTAAACTATTACTTTATCTGAATTCCTGGAAAAGGGCAAATTGTGTGAAATAACAATACACATGAAAAGGATGTAGGACACTTTCCAATCATTGCTCATTACAGAGGACTATCTGGCCACACATACTTTTCTCTTGTACTTATTTGGCTAACTTTTCCACAGTGGCAGTAATGTATGCTTTCCCTTGAACACCCAAGGTCCCAATTCAGCAAGTTATTAAGCACATGCCTAACTTTAAGCACATCCCAGGCCCCATGGGACTATTCAGATATTTAAAGTTAGGTGCAATATGACACATTCAGGGGAAAATGTAATGTGACTTTAAAAATCAGATTAGCCTAGTCTGGGACTACAGATACCAAAATACCTTAATCATACTCAAATGGTCATTGCATGGTCTCACTACAGGGGAGAGCTAAAGCTGTTAGGGAGTCCTAACTGTGCATGCCCCTTACATATTTGGATTTCTTCTAAATTTAACTTTAATTGAATTTCCTGGATTTACAGCGCTTGTTTATGTGATCATTACAGTATCCTTGCACTGTATTTTACCCTAAATTTCTGATATGTACTGTCAACCTTAACTTTATTTAAGCATAGTTTTTGACTGGGAATATATAAACACAAACAAACATATATTGCTGAAAAAAACAGGCCTTCCTTATTACACCTGCACAAATATTTGGGGGGCAAAAAGGATGGTAGGCAAAGATATGGCTACTTGCATTTACCCACGAGGGGAAGTCCCCATTTCTATCTGCAAATGGTTATTATGCCTGGAAGCATGTCACCCACACTTACTTCATTAAATTTCAGACACAAATTGGGAACTTATTTATGGCCTCTTTAAAAATCTGATGCCTAAAATATGCACTTTGATACCAAAGTGATGGGTGTCATAAAACAACTGGTACAGATATATTAGACTGGTAATTACCAAATCTTAAAATTAATTTCTGACCTACTATGCAGAATGGGATCTCTCCCAGAAGAAAGTGATAAATTAGAAAGTTAGAATCAGCATTAGTGATCTATATTTTAGCCATATCTTCAGTCATTTGAGATGAATGGCTCAAATACCTGCTCTAAATTATATTAATACACGTTATGTGATGACAGGCCAAAAACAAGGTTTATTAATTATCTCAAAGATTAAATTTATGGTTGGATGGACCATCACCTAAGGTGTCACTCACAACCAGTGACTGAGGTAATTTATGTGAGGAAGTGACTCATTTTAAAAAACAATCAATCAATCTTGTTTCCAATGAGCTAAAGAATAAGTAAAGGGCTTCCAAGATTTGCTATCAGAAAGCCATCTTTAGACATCAGAATCTTTGGTGTGGGTTTTCTGGAATAAAGCATCTTATCTATGTCAAAGCGGTATTTATATTCCACTGCATTCCAGATGAATGAATGGTATTACCCATAGGAATAATACAAAACCAACAGAAGATTTTAAATAGAAACAGATCCTCTGCTTTGTCCCGCAATAGACTCAAGAAGTAACAGGTATACAGATGCAAAAGAAAAGATTTTTCCTGGCAAGAGAGAGAGAGGTTCAAATAGAAATAATACTTAGCATGTAGTGCTTCTGCATGGCCAAAATGAAGTTCAAATGTATCATCTGATAAGTAGTTAATTCAAATAGTTTAAAATGAACTGTCAAGGTTCCTTCCCCACTCTGAACTCTAAGGTATAGATATGGGGACCTGCATGAAAACCCCCTAAGCTTATTTTTACCAGCTTAGGTTAAAACTTCCCCAAGGTACAAACTATTTTACCTTTTGCCCTTGGAATTTATTGCTGCCAAATATTTAACTGGGAAAGAGCCCGCTTGGAAACGTCTTTCCCCCCAAAATCCTGCCAAACCCTTCAGTCCTTTTCCTG
Organism: Dermochelys coriacea; assembly: GCF_009764565.3. Lineage (NCBI taxonomy): Eukaryota > Metazoa > Chordata > Testudines > Dermochelyidae > Dermochelys > Dermochelys coriacea. Next base: position 48,614,333 of record NC_050073.1, read on the forward strand.
GGGAAGGCTTGATAAAAATCCTCACCAATTTGCATAGGTGAACACAGACCCAAACCCTTGGATCTTGAAAGCAATGAAAAAGCAATCAGGTTCTTAAAAGAAGAATTTTAATTAAAGAAAAGGTAAAAGAATCACCTCTGTAAAATCAGGATGGTAAATACCTTACAGGGTAATCAGATTCAAAACATAGAGAATCCCTCTAGGCAAAACCTTAAGTTACAAAAAGACACAAAACCAGGAATCTACATTCCATTCAGCACAGCTTATTTTATCAGCCATTTAAACAAAACAGAATCTAACACATATCTAGCTAGATTACTTACTAAGTTCTAAGACTCCATTCCTTTTCTGTTCCCTCAAAAAGTATCACACAGACAGAGAAAACCTTTGTTTCCTCCCCAGCTTTGAAAGTATCTTGTCTCCTCATTCGTCATTTTGGTCAGGTGCCAGCAAGGTTATCATAGAATCATAGAATCATAGAATATCAGGGTTGGAAGGGACCCCAGAAGGTCATCTAGTCCAACCCCCTGCTCAAAGCAGGACCAAGTCCCAGTTAAATCATCCCAGCTAGGGCTTTGTCAAGCCTGACCTTAAAAACCTCTAAGGAAGGAGATTCTACCACCTCCCTAGGTAACGCATTCCAGTGTTTCACCACCCTCTTAGTGAAAAAGTTTTTCCTAATATCCAATCTAAACCTCCCCCATTGCAACTTGAGACCATTACTCCTCGTTCTGTCATCTGCTACCATTGAGAACAGTCTAGAGCCATCCTCTTTGAAACCCCCTTTCAGGTAGTTGAAAGCAGCTATCAAATCCCCCCTCATTCTTCTCTTCTGCAGACTAAACAATCCCAGCTCCCTCAGCCTCTCCTCATAAGTCATGTGCTCTAGACCCCTAATCATTTTCGTTGCCCTTCGTTGTACTCTTTCCAATTTATCCACATCCTTCCTGTAGTGTGGGGCCCAAAACTGGACACAGTACTCCAGATGAGGCCTCACCAGTGTCGAATAGAGGGGAACGATCACGTCCCTCGATCTGCTCGCTATGCCCCTACTTATACAACCCAAAATGCCATTGGCCTTCTTGGCAACAAGGGCACACTGCTGACTCATATCCAGCTTCTCGTCCACTGTCACCCCTAGGTCCTTTTCCGCAGAACTGCTGCCGAGCCATTCGGTCCCTAGTCTGTAGCGGTGCATTGGATTCTTCCATCCTAAGTGCAGGACCCTGCATTTATCCTTATTGAACCTCATTAGATTTCTTTTGGCCCAATCCTCCAATTTGTCTAGGTCCTTCTGTATCCTATCCCTCCCCTCCAGCGTATCTACCACCCCTCCCAGTTTAGTATCATCCGCAAATTTGCTGAGAGTGCAATCCACACCATCCTCCAGATCATTTATGAAGATATTGAACAAAACGGGCCCCAGGACCGACCCCTGGGGCACTCCACTTGACACCGGCTGCCAACTAGACATGGAGCCATTGATCACTACCCGTTGAGCCCGACAATCTAGCCAGCTTTCTACCCACCTTATAGTGCATTCATCCAGCCCATACTTCCTTAACTTGCTGACAAGAATGCTGTGGGAGACCGTGTCAAAAGCTTTGCTAAAGTCAAGAAACAATACATCCACTGCTTTCCCTTCATCCACAGAACCAGTAATCTCATCATAAAAGGCGATTAGATTAGTCAGGCATGACCTTCCCTTGGTGAATCCATGCTGACTGTTCCTGATCACTTTCCTCTCCTCTAAGTGCTTCAGGATTGATTCTTTGAGGACCTGCTCCATGATTTTTCCAGGGACTGAGGTGAGGCTGACCGGCCTGTAGTTCCCAGGATCCTCCTTCTTCCCTTTTTTAAAGATGGGCACTACATTAGCCTTTTTCCAGTCATCCGGGACTTCCCCCGTTCGCCACGAGTTTTCAAAGATAATGGCCAAGGGCTCTGCAATCACAGCCGCCAATTCCTTCAGCACTCTCGGATGCAATTCGTCCGGCCCCATGGACTTGTGCACGTCCAGCTTTTCTAAATAGTCCCTAACCACCTCTATCTCTACAGAGGGCTGGCCATCTCTTCCCCATTTTGTGTTGCCCAGCACAGCAGTCTGGGAGCTGACCTTGTTAGTGAAAACAGAGGCAAAAAAAGCATTGAGTACATTAGCTTTTTCCACATCCTCTGTCACTAGCTTGCCTCCCTCATTCAGTAAGGGGCCCACACTTTCCTTGGCTTTCTTCTTGTTGCCAACATACCTGAAGAAACCCTTCTTGTTACTCTTGACATCTCTTGCTAGCTGCAGCTCCAGGTGCGATTTGGCCCTCCTGATATCTTTCCTACATGCCCGAGCAATATTTTTATACTCTTCCCTGGTCATATGTCCAAGCTTCCACTTCTTGTAAGCTTCTTTTTTATGTTTAAGATCCGCTAGGATTTCACCATTAAGCCAAGCTGGTCGCCTGCCATATTTACTATTCTTTCGACTCATCGGGATGGTTTGTCCCTGTAACCTCAACAGGGATTCCTTGAAATACAGCCAGCTCTCCTGGACTCCCTTCCCTTTCATGTTAGTCCCCCAGGGGATCCTGGCCATCTGTTCCCTGAGGGAGTCAAAGTCTGCTTTCCTGAAGTCCAGGGTCCGTATCCTGCTGCTTACCTTTCTTCCCTGCGTCAGGATCCTGAACTCAACCAACTCATGGTCACTGCCTCCCAGATTCCCATCCACTTTTGCTTCCCCCACTAATTCTACCCGGTTTGTGAGCAGCAGGTCAAGAAAAGCGCTCCCCCTAGTTGGCTCCCCTAGCACTTGCACCAGGAAATTGTCCCCTACGCTTTCCAAAAACTTCCTGGATTGTCTATGCACCGCTGTATTGCTCTCCCAGCAGATATCAGGAAAATTAAAGTCACCCATGAGAATCAGGGCATGCGATCTAGTAGCTTCCGTGAGTTGCCGGAAGAAAGCCTCATCCACCTCATCCCCCTGGTCCGGTGGTCTATAGCAGACTCCCACCATGACATCACTCTTGTTGCACACACTTCTAAACTTAATCCAGAGACACTCAGGTTTTTCCACAGTTTCGTACCGGAGCTCTGAGCAGTCATACTGCTCCCTTACATACAGTGCTACTCCCCCACCTTTTCTGCCCTGCCTGTCCTTCCTGAACAGTTTATAACCATCCATGACTGTACTCCAGTCATGTGAGTTATCCCACCAAGTCTCTGTTATTCCAATCACGTCATAATTCCTTGACATCACCAGGACCTCCAGTTCTCCCTGCTTGTTTCCAAGGCTTTGTGCATTTGTATATAAGCACTTGAGATAACCTGTTGATCGCCCCTCATTCCCAGTATGAGGCAGGAGCCCTCCCCTCACAGACCTTCCTGCCTGTGCTTCCTCCCGGTATCCCGCTTTCCCACTTACCTCAGGGCTTTGGTCTCCTTCCCCCGGTGAACCTAGTTTAAAGCCCTCCTCACTAGGTTAGCCAGCCTGCTGGCAAAGATGTTCTTCCCTCTCTTCGTAAGATGGAGCCCGTCTCTGCCCAGCACTCCTCCTTCATGGAACACCATCCCATGGTCAAAGAATCCAAAGCCTTCTCTCCGACACCACCTGCGTAGCCATTCGTTGACCTCCACGATTCGACGGTCCCTACCCAGGCCTTTTCCTTCCACGGGGAGGATGGACGAGAACACCACTTGCGCCTCCAACTCCTTTATCCTTCTTCCCAGAGCCACATAGTCCGCAGTGATCCGCTCAAGGTCATTCTTGGCAGTATCATTGGTGCCCACGTGGAGAAGCAGGAAGGGGTAGCGATCCGAGGGCTTGATGAGTCTCGGCAGTCTCTCCGTCACATCACGAATCTTAGCCCCTGGCAAGCAGCAGACTTCTCGGTTTTCCCGGTCAGGGCGGCAGATAGATGACTCAGTCCCCCGGAGGAGAGAGTCCCCGACCACCACCACCCGCCTTCTCCTCTTGGGAGTGGTGGTCGTGGAACCTCCAACCTCAGGACATCGCATCTCATGCCTCCCAACCAGCGGAGTCTCCTTCCGCTTTCTCCCCCCAGACATATCATCTGGTCCACTCTCCGCATTGGTACCTGTGGAGAGAACATGAAAGCGGTTAGTTACCTGTGTCTGTGTTACTGGAACCCGGACATTCCGCTTACCTCTTCTGGAGGTCACATGTTGCCAAGCTTCTTCACTGGCCTCTTGGCTCCTCTGTGCAACCTGCTCTACATCTTTAGAGCTTTGTGCCCCTAGAAGGCTATCCTGAGTTTGGTCCAGAAAATCCTCAGTCTCTCGTATACAACGCAGGGTCGTTACCTGTTGCTCCAGACCTTCAATCTTCTCTTCCAATATGGAGACCAGCTTGCACTTTGTACAGACAAAGTCGCTTCTGTCCTGTGGAAGAAAGACAAACATGGCACATCCAGTGCAGGTCACAACAGCTGAATCCCCCCCTTCCATATCACCTACCTACTATGAGCTTCCTCAGAGACGTTGGCAAGATGTAAGCCTCACTGGGCTCACTCCAGGCGAACTCCCAGGCAAACTCCTGCTGTGAGCTGCTCTGCTGTCCCCGCTGCTCAGCTGGTTCGCGAGGCTCCGGCTATTTTTAAACAGCCAGGCTTCCCTGACGCAAACACACAGACACCCTAATGCCCGCCCCCTGCAGGCTAGCAGCCAATCAGACACTCACTCAGGCTCCCTCCCAGCAAACACACGCTCGGATACTTCCTCAGCAAGCAAACACACACACTCGGATACTTACCAGTCCCAGGCAAACTCCTGCTGTGAGCTGCTCTGCTGTCCCCGCTGCTCCGCTGCCTGCGCTCAGCTTCTTATCTTATCTTATCTCAGCTTAGTTATCCTAGCTTCTTAACCATTTACAGGTGAAAGGGTTTTTCCTCTGGCCAGGAGGGATTTAAAGGTGTTTACCCTTCCCTTTATATTTATGACATGAACCAATATGAAATTTAAAGGAAAGAAAATAAGATCATCTGGACATAGTTTTTTAAATCAATGGGACTTAGGTGGCCAAATAAATAAATAAAATCCCACTCAGCACCTGTCTGAATCTTTAGGTACCTAATTACTTTAAAAATCTGTCCATGAGTTTTTCATGTTCTCTGTGTATATATGTATCTATCTATGTATATATATTTTCCTGCTGTATTTTCCACTGCATGCATCCGATGAAGTGGATTTTAGCCCATGAAAGCTTATGCTCAAATACATTTGTTAGTCTCTAAGGTGCTACAAGTACTCCTCGTTCTTTTTTCTAGTAGTGCAATGTGATATGACTAACTTCACAAGTGGTTCATTTTTTCTCACATCCTTTCCCCAGAGGCAAAGTGGTGTATTTTCCCACAGCCCACACCAATACATACACACTTCGACAATGCAAATTCAAGGAAATGTGAAGTGAGGAGGGTTTCTGTAGAAGTTCAGTTTTCAGTCTGGAATCAGGCCTCATGTTGTGGAGGAGACAAACTGAAGTTTTTGGTATTATTCATTATTTGCAATACCATAGCACTTAGGAGACCTAGTCATGGGTCAAGACTCCAATGTGCTAGGAACAAAAAATATTCCCTAGAGTTTCTAAGAGCTGAGGGCTTCATGCCCTGGTATGTTGCATTGCTGTAGTCCAGATGGAAGATGATAGAGACATGTTTAACTGGTCATTCCCCATCAGGATGGTCTCCTAGACCACCAGATGGGAGAAAGCCTTACTAGCAGAGGCTGATATATTAGAGCTTAGCATCAGTGAGGAATTCAAGAGCACTGCTCAACCACAGACTAAATTGGCCAGTTGTGGGTGTGTACCTTCAACCAAAAGGAGACTTCACAGTGCTGCAAATTCCTCAAAGTGCTTTCCCATGCCCACCAGAATAACCTCAGACTTGCTTGGGCTATGCTTCAGTCTTCTTTATACATGAACTAATTTCCTACAAATACCCAGGGCCATCTTGGTGGTAGTGCTATATGGTGAAAGATAAGTAACGTTTAATTACTTAATTAGTAAACAAAGTGCTGTACTATCTGCAATAACCCACAATGTTGATTCAAGCACTATGGAATAGTGGTTGATGGAATAGAACTGAATTCAGTTATGAATTCAGTGGGCAAGGACCTCAGCTAAAGTAAACTAGCAGGCCTGCAATGAAGTCAAAGCAGCTACTCTCACTTACATCAGCTGAAGATCTGGCCCAGCATGGGTTGAATTTTTGTTTTTAATTTTACCTGTGGTGTTTGAAAAATTGTAAAATTAATAAAATAAATTTATTTGGAGTCTGATCAAAGCTTACTGAAGTCAATTTGAGTTCTTCTATTAGCTTCAATAGGCTTCGGATCAGATCCTTGATGAATAATACTTGACAAGTTCTTATTGGAATCCAACTTCCCTAGTTCTAACAAAAGTAGGATCTACTAACCATATACACCAGACATTTTGCTTTCCTTGACAAATCAGTATTATATAGTTTCTCTTAGCCAGTATGAATTCAAAATGGAACTAGTAATTGAGGTACTATCAGCACATTCATTAAGAAGGCAATGGCTAAGACACTGAACTAGAGATCTGGGTTCTTGGCTCTGCCGTTGATTCGTTGTGTAACTTTTGGGAAATAACCTCTCTCTGTCTCACTTTTCTCATCTGTAAAATGGTGATTTTAATAATTCTGAATCATCTTTGTGAAGGAATGTAAGCTCTATGGACAAGAAATATCATTTACTAATTAGTATCATTATTATGATTACTAAATGGGGATTGGGGGGTAAGATGTATTGCTTATTACTTTGGGGCATGCCAGACAAATTCCTCTTCTTCAGTATTTGTGGAAATATGGAAAAACAACAACAAAAATAATTTAAGACTCATAAATAACTGCTTTCTCCACTCAAGAAACAGCTGCTTTGAAAGTTCTAAAATTCAAACTCTGTTAAAATCACCAGCAAAGTTTATATTTATGATAAGTGATTTTTAATCACTTCTGGGAGAAAATAAAACCTGTGTATGACTCATGCAGCTACAGCATATCCTTTGCTGAAAGTGGGAAACAAGAGTTTCTCAAATAGCTAGATAGTTTTATTTTCCACTAGGGCTGGGCATATTAAGGTGCAATCAAAATTTTATGGAAATCTCAGGCCATATCTTTATTGAAAAATAAAAAAGTTTGGTTCATTTTTGATCTATTGTTTTTTGTAAAAAGAAAAGGAGTACTTGTGGCACCTTGGAGAGTAACAAATTTATTTGAGCATAAGCTTTCGTGTGTACTCCTTTTCTTTTTGCGAATACAGACGAACACGGCTGCTACTCTGAAACCTGGTTTTTGTAGGCACTCATACCTGCATTTAGGAAACAATATGCAATATGCCCAGCTCAACCAATGTAAGAGGTAACATAAATTTTATGAGATATTTTTCAGCATGATTTTTCAGGCTCAATTATCATAACTGACCATTACAAGCAGCCAAGTATTTGGATGCTTATCTGAACTGAAGCCCCCGAATATTTTGAAGTTCACCCATCACTTGAGTAAACAATCTGGAAAAAAAATCCCGAAGCATCCTGAGTACACATAAACTGTGTAGGTTAAGCTCAAATTTACAAATTTTACTTTGGGACTAAATTCAAATATGAATGCTATGCTAATCTGGCCTAGACTGAAATAAATAGCAGCCTGGCATTTTCCTGAACTCCTGGAACAAGGGTAGTAAGAACATTTGTGGAACCTACTGTATTAAAATCCTCATTGCTAATGCTATTAAAACTATATATGAATAGCAACATTAGCTTGGGCAATAGAAGGCTCTTATAATCACAGCATGTTTGCAGTAGGTCAGCAAAGACAGCAACAAAGCTTTAACATTAATCTAATTCCACTGGAAAAGTGGGAGCACAAATCTTTGTAAACATATTGGATTGTGAAAAACACCGCAGTCAGATACAATATGTGTGTAATGTTATTAGAGATGGACACAAAAATCGCAAATCCAACAACTCCTGAACTTTGGGAGAAGTTTAATCAGCAGTCAAAATTGTGATTGTTCCCTTAATCGAAATGCCTGCAAACTTAGAGAGCTTGGATCTAGGAGCAGTCCTGGCAGCCCAGGTGCTTCTTTCATTACTGTATCACCCAGCTGGTAATTATTAGATGTTCAGACATCACTTACTTTCTAGGAAGCCATCCCCTCAGGTGGTAGGAGTTTAGGAGGGAGTGGCCAGGGAATGTAGTTTATAAACCCTACATATATAGGGATCCACAGGGAAGCAAACCTCTAGATAAGTTAGGCTTTTTGGTTTCTCCTCCAACTCTCCAGACTCCCCTGCATGAGTTTGCAGCTTTTGACCTGAGATTTTAGGATTTTGGTCTGTTCTCTAGATTCCTGGACCACTCTGGCAAATCTGACTTTTAGCTAGAGACTTTAGTTTCTCCATCTTCAACGTCTGTGTATCAGGCTTCTTTAGCCATCTTCCAGGTTAGGAAAACCAGTGGTTGAGACTTCCTCCTCACCTTCCACTTACTAGCCAATCAGTCTTTTTTTGTGTGTGTGTGCCATCAGTTTCTCCCATCTCTTTCAAAGAATGAAACTAGGGGAGTAACTTTGGGCAAAATGCACTGAGCAGCTAGGGAGAAGGAAGGAGGGAGTTACAGCAGCTGAGCAAGAAGTCCAGCCCAATCTGGTCTGTGTGTGTGTTGGATGGGTAGGTCATGGGGAGAGGGGGAAAGGAGGCACTGGGATAAGGAAAGAGATATGGGGCCAGATTCTATTTTGCACTGGTAACTGTGATCAGACTTTGTACTCTGTAGAGTTGATGAGACAGGGAGATAGAGGCTGTTACAGATAACAGGAGCTACATAGAAGGCTCTCACACTAACCATGTAAAGACTGTCTGAATGGAGGAGGTTGGTGCCGTGAGAAGAGATGGGTACCATGACATAAGCTAGGAAATCTAAAGGCTTTTAAAAAAGAGCAGAGAGCAATTTATAGCTTGATATGGAAATGAATGGAAGCTAATGAAATTGTTTGAGGATGTGAGAAATATAGCTATAGAAAGAGTAATGGCTTTTTGCATTTGGATTTTATTTCAGTGCTATAAATGTAATCATTAGTTGAGCACATATAGTACCTACCATATTTGATCTAAAGTTTCTGGCACTAATTTTTTTTCTAACTAAGAAAAAATAAGTGTTCACAATTTTTTTTTCTTATACTGACTTTATTTTATGAACACTAGCAGATAGATTTAGATAGGTAAGAAAGCTCAATTGTTTGCCAAGATATCTGATGTAGGTACAATGAATCATAAACTATATTTTTTTTTATTAAAAAGCAGTTCCTGCCCAGCTCTAATTTTCATTCTTTATGTATATTGCAACAGCATTCAGCAGTAACAGTCAGGCTCAGCACCTATTGTGGTAGGTGCTGTACAAACTCATAAAAAAACCACAGCCTCCTTCCTGGAATGGCTTACAATGTAAGACATTGTCCTGAAAAGAAATCCACAAGCACGGCCTCTTACACCCACCTTCCATGAGCCTCCGCATGACCAAATGAGTCCATGTTTGCAGACCAGCTTGCAGTACTCACATTGGATTGATAGGAATAATTCCTGGCAGCAAACAAACAGGGGGAGGGGAATTAAGTTACTCAGTTGCACAACTGGTGGCTCGACAATATAATGAGACACAATAAAATAACTTATATATTTTTCTTTATCATCCTACCTGAACGCCTACTCTCTCCTGAGCTTTACTTGTCCCCAGTGCTCTATAACCCATATTCCATTTCCATAGAGTTAAATTTCACTTATTTTTAGTTTCATACTTCCTTCCCCTTGTCCATTCATCTTGCTTTCCCTACCCTCAGCAATCCTCAGCCTCCATTCCAGAACCATTTAGTTCCTACCTCCCAAAAGACAATGTTTTCCCTGGCAATAATTTGCAGGTCGTTGCCAATGGCAGTGTGTTATCAGAATATGTTCCAGGGCCTGGGAGGATGTAAAAGTATGCCTGCCTTGCAGCTTGTTCCAGAGATACAGAGATATGCAGTTGTGGTATACAGGTAGTCAAATGAAGCAGGCTAGTCTGAATCCCCTTTGTCAGCTACCAGAATCCCTATGCCCCTCCTACAGCTCTAATTCCACCTTTTAGATGGTAGATAGCACTCCTGTGCAAAATAAATCCATTTCACAGGAAAGCCAAGAGTAAAAACCCTGAATTATCATAGGGAATGTGCGATTTCAACTTGCACTTGAGCTGGTTTAATCAACTGCTCCCTCTAGATGATGGGATGTAAAGGCTGGTCAATTGATTTGCCAAGTACTTAGTGACCTGCAGTAATAGCAGGTTGAGGGACCTGACAATGTGAATCATAATGTCAGACAGTGCCTTACTCCCACATTCTCAAATAGGTTCATGCACACAGCAATAAAGGCTGATCCAGCACTAACTCACAGTAGGAGTCTCATTGAGATCATTGGGTTATTACCAGTATGAACACAGGTTTCAGAGTAGCAGTCATGTTAGTCTGTATTCGCAAAAAGAAAAGGAGTACTTGTGGCACCTTAGAGACTAACAAATTTATTAGAGCATAAGCTTTCGTGAGCTACAGCTCACTTCATCACATCACAAATGCATCCGATGAAGTGAGCTGTAGCTCACGAAAGCTTATGCTCTAATAAATTTGTTAGTCTCTAAGGTGCCACAAGTACTCCTTTTCTTTTTACCAGTATGAAGAATTTGCAAGACCATTCCCTAAAGATCCCCCCTTTACTCATATGAGAAATCTTGAAATGAATGGGAGTACTTACGTGAGTGAGAACTGCAAGAATGGACACTAAATGCAGCCAAAAATATAAAATATCCCTTAGGTAATTTTGTGCCCCTCATCTCTTATTGATCTCACACACAACTAAAAGCACAGTGTAATATATGAATTTATCTATTGATGCATATGAATGAATAAGCCAGTAAAATAAATTTGACAGAACTGAAAGGTTGCTAAGTCTTTTGCTGCATGAAGACAACGTTGTACAGTACATAGCATACAATGTTATCAGCTTGCGTGTTAATTTGATTATGTTGGAATCAATCACTTGCCCATCACTCATCTAGTAAGCACAGCCTTAGTTCTCTAAGTAGTTAATTAGGTGACAATCTCACTCCAGCCCAAGAGTAGTTTCATTATCTCAAGTCAATTACTGGTTGATTTATCAATTAGTTTTTCCATTGTAGGTTCCAGAAGTATCATGCATTGCAATGTGGCACAATTTAATTACACCAGAGTTTATTAGCACAGGCTTAAAGGCACTTAGAGAAATCTCAGGAGGTTAATAATAATAAGCTATATTCAGGTCAAAATTTGAAAGTATAAATTAGGACATTCAAATGTTAAAACTCACCACACAAGAGTATAATAAAATATACTTGGATTCTCATGCTGATATATTTATGATTCAAGACTTACTTATTGCAGTTTGGTAAGCATTTCACTCTTTAGTGCTCAGCATAACACACTGCGGTAAAACATTAAAAGATGTGAGGAAACTCCATAACAAGATCAAGTTATGCAAATGAAAGGTTGCAGTATCATGAACCATAACTAGACTAAACACTATTGGAAATATTCATTTATAAAGACACAATTAATTAGGATTTGTTCAATCCTTTGAACAAAAAAAAATCTGCCCGTAGAGAGAGTCCAGATGGCCTGACTTGTTCCACAGCAACGCTGATAGGCAAGTACTTGTTTTTTGCTAGAACACTTAGAATGCTTGAATGGACCATTAAGGATGGCGTATTTAACATCCTGCAATGTCTGTGAAGTTAATTTGTAAAAGCAGTACACAGCCAGAATAGAACTTCCCTGACCCTGCAAGGTGATGAGTACTCCTGTGAGAAATGGTCTGCCCTCCACTCCCTCTGCCTTCATTGCAGGGTTGAACATGCTCACTAGCTTGCAGAAGTGTTCAACAACTTATAGTATTCAGTGCTTTGTGCCTCCATAACCTGGGTTCACACATATAAATTCTGTGATCAGTGAGCTCATTGTTTGAGTAAACACAGTTCAAGGGAGAATATATGCTATGCCATATATCAGGAGGGAATTGTAGTTACCACTGGGAGATCAGTGATGACTGTAGAGCAGTGGTGGACAACCTGTGGCCCGCAGGATGCATGTGGCCCATCAGGGTAATCTGATTGTGGGCCGTGAGACATTTTGCTGATGTTGACTGCCCACAGGCACGGCCCCCTGCAGCTCCCAGTGGCTATGGTTCACCATTCCTGGCCAGTGGGAGCTGCAGGAAGTGGTGGGCCACAAGGATGTTCTCTGGGTTAACAGGGAAGGGTTTAAAAACTTTTACTTGGGGGGAGCCACTGTGTCAGATTTTTGTTACCAATTTGCCTGGGCCACAGTTGATCAGGCTGGGGCCACAGAATTTTTTTGGGGAGGAGATGACGAGGCACACCAAGTGTTTAAATTGTAAAGCTTTATTGATAACATAATAAAATAGCAGCAGACAGTGTTGGGAACGCTTTCACATTACTTAGGGGAAGAAAGAAAGTGTTAATGCCCCAAGCCCTAACCCACTTTTATGCTTACACACGCTTCCCAGATTGGCCAAGTCTGGGTGTAACATTAGAAGAAGGGCAGGGGGTGGGGGGAAGGTGGACGGGAGTGCTGTTCTAGGCCCAGGCCATCCAAAGATCTGCTGTGCTCTCCGAATTGCTCCAGCTCTTATGAGGGTTTTAAGCCCTGTGGTTTTGGGGGCGGTGTTTTATTCTCGAACTTCTGTTCCTGGTGCCTTTTGTGTTAGTTTAAACAGGCTTGCTATGGCCTTTTTTGTTTTTTTGAAACATTTTGGCTTTGGAGACTTTGTTTTTTCTTTTATTGGCCTTTCCTGTTGTTGTTTTATTTGCTCTCACTGTTCTTGCTGTTATTTTTACAGCTTTGCTTTACTTAGGTTTTTTTTGGGGGGGGGAAGGGTTTACGGCTGGTTAGGGGGGTTAAACTTTCCCCCATCTGTCTTGGCAGGTAGCAGCTGGCCTTGGGCTAAAGTCAGCTTCTTTACTTTGAACTCAGCTTGCTAGCTGCAGTGTTAAGTTAACCCGGTTTTTGCTTTTTGCTTTGCCCCCCCCCCCCTTGGCCTTTTGTACCTGCAAAAAAAACTTCCACTCCCCACTCACACACCTTTAACCTTCCTCAAAATGCTTTGCAATGCTTGCAACAGTGTTAGCAATATACAGTGCTAATCTGCCTTCCCAGGGGACTTCCTAAGGGAAGGGGGCCATTGGATTGTAACACCACAACTATGTACACTACTTGCAGGGGGATTCTGTGAGAAGGTATGGCCTATGTGTGAGAAGTCCTTAATTCTGTTTCTGCAGAACTTTTCATCAGGCCCCTGCCCTGTGAGCATTTCCACTCAGGAGGAGGTAGGAGCTCCTCCCATACTATATAAAGAGCTCAGTTATTGGGTGCAAGTGAAGAAAGGAGGTTTCCCTTTCCTGTTGAAATCTCCAAAGGACTGACACATCTGACCTGTTTACTTCAGGACCCATGGAAACCTGAAGAAAAGCAATTAGGGAGAGGGACCATGAAGACTAGCTGGTCTATTCTTGTTAATTTCTTTGAACCAGAATAGGAGAGTAGAAAATGACATAAGGGACTAAATTAGTACTCTTTTCCCATTGTATCTTTGGCTGGAGTAAGCAGATATTTTGTTTGGCTCCAAGAGGATGAAGAGCTGGAGTGGGGATTTTTTTGACTTTTTTGTCCTGGGAAAGTGAGGTGTATTCTAATTTCACCAGTGAGTTAAATCATTAGAAAACACTTGACTCAATTTTAATCTAAGAGAGGGACACCAACACTCCAGGAGTCTGACTGAGAGAAAATTGAGGCTCAGACCCAGTAGCTCACCATGATTAAGAATGTCCCAACAACACTGATGAATGTGTTTGTGTGTGTGTTTGTGTATACCTATGCTCAAAATACAGTGCTCTACTTAGACATAAAAATGTTACCTGTGCACCAAACAGTACATGTCAATGAAATGCTCAACAGGATATACATCAATTTATTATGATACTCTCTGTAGGTTTGTATACATTGATCTGGGTAGCCAGTCCTGGTTCTGCAGAAGTCACTGGCTGAACTCACTTTCCATCTAATTGATGGGACCATAGGGTTTTCAAAAGCATTCAAGATACTCAGTCCAATCCTGAGTGTTTTTGAAAATCTCACCCTTAGACTTTATTTGTATATCTACCTGCCTCTGAATTACAAATTATATTTATAATTGATAATTTTCAAAGTAAATTTTTGTTTTTTGGGGCTCCAAATGAGTCTTTTTAAAAATAAATAAATTAATTAATAAATCTGGTCCATTCTTGAGTGAAAAACGTATGGGTTTTTTTTCCTGGGGACAGGGTGGATTGTGTGTGAACTTCACATTTCATGGTAAATCTGCCAATACTCAGATCTGAATTGTGTTGCAAAAATGTCACATCATGCTAATGAAGCTCTTAGCTACATGTTCTCTCCTTTGGCTTGACTCCTCCTGCTCAGTAGGGTAACGTGGCAGCAGTTCAGCAACATCCATTAGTGCAGGATCAGGATGATTCTGCCCTTCCTGTTCCTGCCCATAATTTTTTACCTTCTGTTTCTACATGATGCACCACATATTTGCACTGGACAGGATGAAGCCCTATATTTGGTTCTCAAGTGATTGGAATAATAACAGGAGGAAAAGCAATGGGGGAAACCAAGACAAGACATCCATCTTCCTCTCTCCAAATTCTTCTGTTAGCACATTTCTATAAACGGATTAATCATAAATTATTAATACCAGCCTCACTGATACACACTCTATCTCCTTTTATTGAAATCTGTCTCCCAGGCATTCTGGCAGTGTTTTTGACAGATAAGCCAATAGTGCCTCTATTTGCATAACCGTGCTGGCACCTTGCTGCATAGTTAACATGCTGTAGTGTTGACACAGTGGCATATGATGTATTTGTGCTTGGCATAATCTTGATGGCTCACAATCTATTTTTGGATGAGGAGATTATAAATAAATCATAAATTGTAACTCGTTGTAACTCATTTGATTATTGGTAGTTTTAAATAAAATACAGTCTTGGGGGAAAAGAAATTCCCTTCTGTGTGTTAAACAGTCAACTGTACAAAGTATTATGTTAGGAAAGTAGTAGTGTGTGAGAGTAGATACAGGGAAACAAACTCCTATGTTTTAAAGTAGCTCAGAATATGAATTGCTAGCTGAGAATATTCCTGCAGCTACACTTTGTTTTTACTGTGGTTCTAGATCCATTTTCTATGGAACATCCAAGTTAGAAGGGACTTACAAAGTCACTACCATTTGATTTCTACCTGAAGACAATAAACTAATTTCACATTGGTTGCCATACAAGTTCCTACTAGAGAGGTGCTCACATCACACTATCTACAGTGTCCACAGCAAGTTTGTTGGTAGCCATAGAAGAAACACTAGGATTGAATGGATCAGAGAGACAGAACTCTGTCATGTATAAAATAATTTATCCAGAAGAGGGTGATTTTAAGCTAAGCAGTCACCAGTGACATCTTCATTTTATTTTATGGATGAGTTGCAAAATGATGTTGAACATACTGTAGCCACAGCAGCAGTCAGCAATGGTGGCATGATAGGAGAACTGAACCCCCAACATCTTTAAAATCTTTACATTTATGTAATACTGGGGATCTCAAGGCACTTAAAATCACTTCTCAAAATACTCCTTTGAGCAGCTAAGAAATTTACTTTCCTTTAAGATACCAGTTCTTTTGTTAATTGATCAAAGAATCCATTTGCATGAACAATAGCTCTCACACAATGGGCCCTAACATTAATTGGAAACAAGCAATAAGTGAATGTGGGGCACTTACATCTTTCCAAACTATTATTTTGTGGTGAAAAGACATAGCATTTGGGAATAAACTATAAACTTAGGGCAGTATTATTAATAGTACTGTATGTTTGTCCTTTTAAAAACAAGTTAAAATAATACATAACAAAGACTTGTACACAGTTTATGGAGTCTTGTGCGTAAATTTAGTTTAGGAACATATAACACAAATGAAGAAATGTGTTGCCACGCTGTAATTTCCATCAATATCTCATTGCTGTGCCCACTGGGTTACATGCAGAGGCAATATTTTTCCCTTAGTAACTATTTAAATGCATATTAGTCCTTTCTCTCTTTTGTGTTGGCAATGAAGAGGCAGGAATACAGCTACTGAAAAACAGGTGACAAGCACTGGATGATTTTAAATTAATGAGGTTCAGTGGCTGCATGGTCATTTGGTTTTATCCCTGTCTTTGCTTTACAATTTTAGAAATATGTAAGCATCTATCTCTTCCCCAAATAAAATTTTGAAATACTCTTTATTAATAATTTTGAATTTAATGGAAAACTTTAATTTTGATCTTATCTTAGTAGATGGATATCAGGATACATGAATTCTAGCTGTTCAAGGAGATCAGACATTTGTGTCTCAGGATTACAAAGCCTTCCAAAGGTGTTCCCACCAGTTTGAGGTGATCATCATTCCCTTTAATCTCTTTCAGTATTTGGTCTATATCTATCCACTTTTCTATGGTATACAAAGCCATCCATTCAATCCTTCAGTGACAATTCATTTTAATTGAAACTGCTGGTTGGATATGACTTTGGCCTTGTCCATGTTCATTTTTAGACCAATCCTTGTGCTTTCTCATGCTTTAATCATAATTTCCCACTTTGTGTGAGAGATCAAAATACTGTTAGCTGCATAGCTCAAATTATATTTTTCTCAGAAGGCCTGGAGAATTCTAAAAATATTATTTTATTTTAAACTGAATGTGAATTTAATGCTTGTAAGGTGCTTGAAGATGAAAGCCTTCCAATCTGCTTGAGCAGGCACTGGCACAGGAGTGAGGCAGGTGGGGGTAGAATTTCTCTCTGGTGGTAAAGGGTGTTGAAAGACAAAGGTTTTAAACCATCTTGGTCTAATGAGTTATGAGGGAGAAGAATGTGCTTTTAAATGCATCTCCAGGGAGACTGGAGCTTGAGATGAACATCATTTGGTATGGAAATTACTTCAGACCAAAATAGAAATAAGTAAATAAATATTTTCCTAACAGTCTCTATATAAAGAGGCAGCAGTAATGCAAGTATGAGTTAACATAGACCTTGCAGATCCCACTTTTAAGGATGAGTAGGTAGAGTTTGGTCTCCATGGTCAGTTATTCCTCCGTGTCTCTACTGAGATTTCCAGCAAAAGTGGATAATGATTTCTGTGCAGTAGACCCTTGTCCATTGAGAACTGCACTAAGGTTGAATCTTTTTCAAATACACCAGAAAAATGTAGCCTTTTATATAGTAATGGCTTTCCTTCAATGCTAACCAAAATTGAAATGTGGAATGGAAAGTCCAAAAAAATTAAATTTGAAAATGTGGAGTAGTTTAGTTTTGATACTGTCAAAGCATGTTAATATAAAATATTAAATATAAATACATTATTATAATTATAATAATTTAAAAAAACCTTATTTTTAACATTATCCAAACAAAATCAAGAAAGATACATTTTGACATTTCCCCCCTCAAACTCAACACATTCCCACAAACTGTTGATTTCAACAAAACTGGATTTTCCAATGGAAAACTGTTCCGGTATTTTTTTGACCAGCTTAGGCCCAGCATTGACTTCTCTGAAACCAATCCAGTTTTTGAAAAAACTACTTTCTCCATCCCACCAGCTGCCATACTCCTGTGTCCTCCAAATTGCAAAAAAGAGCTTTAGTTCATGAGTGTTACTTATATTTTAACTGTCCATTGACTCATGAGATGTATGGAGAGCACTTTATAAATAGTATATGGGGCCAAATAATGCAACTTTTACTAAAGAAAACTATCATCAAATTCAAAGGGAGTTTTGCATGGTAAGGATTTCCTATTAACACAGTATATCTTTGTGCCTTACTCCCCATTCTATTTGGATCATCTTGGTTTTGCTGAATGTCCCGAACAAAACACTCCTGTTAGTGTGGATGCCCAAAGCATATACATATCTGTTTATAAAACTATTTTTATAACAGCCTTTGCTTAATTCTATTCATGAACACAAGACATCATGGCTAGTTTGCAACCATATTCTCAATTATTTCTATAACCACCTGTTGGTGATCTCCAGCACTATCGATGATTCTGAAATCGATTTTCTTTCATAGCTCAGCAGTTTAGTCTTTAATATGAGCTCAGTATCAATGCCATTGTTAGGTACTTGATGACATGCCTGTAGATATGTAGTCCTTAAAGTCTTTTTACTCCTTTCTTATGAAGGAGAATCAATGAAGCATGAATGGGGGAGTTTAAAAGAGATGAGTGAGGATAATACAACACATAGAGAACAAAGCAAAGCTTACTCTCTCTTTTATTGGTTTGTAAGGAGAGAAACAAAAGAGCTCCTGGAGTGTGATTTATTAATTAATTAATATTATTATTACAGAAAATTAAATGGGAGAATCCACTGAGTCTCAGAACAAATATTTGTATTGATTTACCTTTTCTTCTTACTCATTGTGATGTTCCAGTAACGGAGCATGAAGGTATTTGCTCTCATTTCTTATGGGCTCAACAAACCAGCCATCTCCTCAAACTAGTTCTAACAAACTTGGGACCCCTTCAAGGCCCAGACAAGAATATTTATTCTTCATTGTTGGAATACCTATTTGGAATGTGTTTCAGATTGTCCCTGGACTCTTTTTTTTCTTTCATTTTATCTGAAGGAATACATTGGTCCTTCAGAGTTATTTAAAAAAAATGTTACTGGGCTGGAACTATTCCGTAATGCTAAGTCATAGCACTGGATCTGATAGTAAAATTAGGACCAGGTCTTGCCTTTAGAGAAAGTCAAATTACTTTATTCATTCATGTTACTACATCACAGTCTGACCCCACAACATACTACCAGTGAGGATTGCTGTTGAAGATCCCTGTCCAAGAACAGATAGGCCCTGCACAGCTAGAAAGAACATGAGAACATAAGAATGGCCATAATGGGTCAGACCAAAGGTTCATCTAGCCCATTATCCTGTCTTACGACAGTGGCCAATGCCAGGTGCCCCAGAGAGAATGAAGAGAACCAATAATTAAGTGATACATCCCCTGTCACTCATTCCCAGCTTCTGGCAAACAGACTAGGGACACCATCCCTTCCCATCCTGGATAATAGCAATTGATGGAGCTATCCTCTGTGAACTTATCTAGTTCTTTTTTGAACCCTGTTGTAGTCGTGGCCTTCACAACATCCTCTGGCAAAGAGTTCCACAGGTTGACTGTGTGTTGTGTGAAAAAATATTTTCTTTTGTTTTAAACCTGATGCCTATTCATTTCACTTGGTGACGCCTAGTTCTTGTATTATGAGAAGGAGTAAATAACACTTTCTTATTTACTTTCTCCACATCAGTCATGATTTTATATACCTCAATCATATCCACTTTAGTCGTCTCTATTCCAAGCTGAAAAGTCCTAGTCTTATTAATCTCTCCTCTTACCATTCTATACCCCTAATCAATTTTCTTGCCCTTTTCTGAATCCTTTCCAATTCCAATATGTCTTTTTTTGAGATGGGGCAACCACATCTGCACGCAGTATTCAAGATGTGGGCATACCATGGATATATATAGAGGCAACATGATATTTTCTGTCTTATTACCTATCCCTTTCTTAATGATTCCCAGCATTCTGTTCACTGTTTTGACTGCTGCACATTGATTGGATGTTTTCAGAGAACTATCCACAATGACTAAAAGACCATTTCTCAAGTGGTAACAGCTAATTTATACCTCATCATTTTATATGTATAGTTGGAATTATGTTTTCCAATGTGCATTACTTTGCATTTATCAACATTGAATTTCATCTGCCATTTTTTTGCCCAGTCAACCAGTTCTGTGAGGTCCTTTTGTAGCTCTTTGCAGTCTACCTGGGACTTAACTATCTTGAGTAGTTTTGTATCATCTGCAAATTTTGTCACCTCACTGTTTATACCTTTTTCTGAAAATCCACTGGATTCCCCTTGTCCATATGCTTGTTGACCCCATCAAAGAATTCTAGTAGATTGGTGAGGCATGATTTCCCTTTACAAAAACCATGTTGATGTCTTCCCCAACAAATTATGTTAATCTATGTGTCTGACAATTATGTTCTTTACTATAGTTTCAACCAGTTTGCCCAGTACTGAAGTCAGGCTTACCAGACTGTAATTGCTGGGATCACCTCTAAAGCCCTTTTTAAAAGTGGTGTCACATTGGCTATTCTCCAGTCATAGTAGATACCCAACAGCAGATCAGGAGCCAACCTTCTAGGTTGTGTGTGTATATATATATATATATATATATATATATATATATATATATATATATATATATATATGTGTGTGTGTGTGTGTGTGTGTGTGTGTGTGTGTGTGTATGTATGTGTGTGTATGTATGTAGTGGATGATTTATGCTGAGGGATGTAGAAGGAACAATTAGCATGTTATTGGGGCAAGAGGCCATCAGGGTAGGAAACCGTTAAGATGAGAATACCTTGGTGGGACACTTATGGGCCGGTCTCTGTGGCATGGAGGCAGGTCAGAGCTGATAGTGTGATTAGCCTGTGGTGGGAGACACCAGAAGGTATCAGAATTAAATAACATTCTTTTTTCTTTTTGAGGGTGGGAGTCTTAAAACTGACGAAGGATGGATGATTGTACCATTGGGTATGATAGCATCTTTAATTCTTCTCTCTGGTAATTCTGTGACAGAAGAACTAGTGGGGTAGGGATCCAGAATCCATAGAAGTGGATACTTATGTCAGCACTACTCACTGGGAAGAAGACACAATGAGTATAAAGTAATCAGAAGGATTTTTGTTTTGAGTGGGACAGCACTCTAGGGTTTTAAAAGTGATTTGTGAAAAGTAAGCAGAGTGGGTGGCAGATAAAGAGGGCATTTGGATCTGAGGGTTTTTTTTTCCAGTCAGCCAAAAGGCTCATTAGTTAGGCAGAGACTGCAACAGCTGCTTCCCTTCAATGGCCACTGTCTGTGGTAGGACAATACTGCCGTATGCTGGGAATATGGACGCCCATGAGGCAGGTATAGTTATGGGGGTCTGATTCCTTGATCCCTGTTGTAGCTGGCAGGGGGAGAGCAGATAATGCATATATAAGAAGAGCATGGAAACCAAAAGGAACAAGATGTTTAATTTCTGTTCCCTTCCCTCTTATCCCCTCAGGAGGTTGTGTTGACAGAAGACAAGTATTCTGGCCTTCAGTGCATGATAATTAATTCTTGATCAGTGGGAAAAACAAACAAACAAAACATTAATCAGTTATGATTTAATAGAACATGAGACCCCCTCCACAAATTAATGTGTTTTACCAAAAGCTACCTGGTGGGATTCTTCCATCTTACATCCTGCTGAATGGCACTTTATCGCAGGGGAGGAATGAGGCTATTCAACATGCTAGAAGTTAACATTTTTCTTTAGGGACAAGGCTTTTCTTTTATGTATACTTTGTTTGTAAACTTAAAAAAAATTACAAAGTCATATGAATATAGAATCATATTAATATAGGCTCTGTTTTACACTTATAACCTCACTGCTTATGGAGGGAAACCTTCCATTTTCTGTGTGAAGTCTGCTTGAGTGGGCAAGAGTTAAAAGAGGAGAACATGGCCATAAAAAAAGAGACTTTTGAAAAATAGTCAAAACATTTACTGTCAGCACAGTGCACAAAATGACTATATTTGGAAACAATTGGACATTTTTCCATAGGAGGTTTTGGGGGCTGACTAGAAATAAAATGTCATTCATCCTCCATTCCAAGTGCAGGGGTAGGATAACCAGTATGGCAGTATTATCAGAGCTGGCATCACAAAATTACATGCCTGGAGATTACATGAAAAACGGGTTTAGTTTGTACTCCTTGCCACTCGTATTATAACTACATCTCAAGAATGTAATTTCTTTTCTTGTTATACTTTCTTATCAAGAGACTCAGGCATCAAATATGTAGGAACAGAAGACACTTTAGGAACAGTAAAAGGCCAGGTAGCCTGATGTGCCTGCCCTTTAAATGAAATGCTCAATAAAATATATGCCACACAGATAGTAACAGCCTGTACTTTCTGTCCTATATTGCAACTGGATGGTGATTCTATTGTGGCCCAATGGTTTTATTAGGATACAGGGATTCTCTTCCCAGCCCTGTCTGTTTGTGACCTTGAATAAATGATAACTTTTCATGTGCTTTTATCATTTCACCACCTGTAAAACTAGTATTATGTAATAATCACAGCATCATAGAAACTGGAGTTGGAAAAAACTGATTTGCTCATCAGTACATACCTTACACTCTCGTATTAAACTTTAGAAAAGGGTTTTAAAATAAAAAAGAGGAAGCAAGATAAATAACTAAACTGAAGAACAAGTTTAGACAGAAGTTAGTTTAGAAGTTCAGACAGCTGCAGCGGCACAGGAGCTAGCAAACAGAGCTCTAAACAGGGGAGTTAGAGTGGGAGTTTGCAAGGGGAGTTTGGCTTGTGGTGCTTGTTTGGGGTTTGCATTTGCTGGGGGGTTGTGGTCTTTTTGGTGTGGCTTGTGTTTCCCAGATTAACAGGATTTAAGTGGGAAGGAGATGACAGATACAGAGGCAGCTGTGGGAGTGACTCCTGCAGTGAAAGACACATTGAGGATGACTGGATGTGGAAGCTGTGGTATGTACATGATCCTGGAGGGGGGAACCGGTAAGAGTTTTGTCTGCATGAAATGCCGTCTGATAGAGCTGATGGAGGAAAAGATCCGAGGTTTGGAGATGCAGGTGGAAAGTCTGGTTGAGTTTAGGAAGGGGTTTGAGCAGATGATGGAGCAAAGATATGAGGTATCTGAAGGGAAAAGCTCAGACTCACGGATGGAAGCAGGGCTGGGGAATTTTGAGGGGAGACTGGATGAGGAAAGTGGTCAGTGGAAACATGTGACTCAAAGAACCAGGCAGAGAAAAAGACGGGCTAGTGAAGGAGAAATAGAGCTTAGGAACAGGTTTGCAGAGTTGGAAAATGAAGGGGCTCAGCAGGTAGTCGCTGAAGGTGGAAGGGTAAGGAAGAAGAGAAGAGAGGCTAGCCCTATAGAAAAAGGAGAAGAGTCAAGGGAGACTACACCAAATATGAGCCCCAGGAGGATACAGGATGGGTTGAAGAAGATTGTAAGGGAAAATAGGAATGGAAAGAACTTGCAGCCAGAGGGAACAGGGGAGACTGGAGAATAGCACTGTCACCAGGAAAAGGCAGGTCTATGTGATCGGGGACTCTTTATTGAGAAGAATAGACAGGCCTGTAACTAGAGCTGATCCTGAGAATAGAAGGGTGTGCTGTCTTCCGGGTGCTAAGATACGGGATGTAGACCTGAGGTTGAAAAGGATCCTAAAGGGAGCGGGAAAGAATCCCCTAATTATCCTTCATGTGGGAACAAATGATACGGCTAGATTCTCGCTGGAAAGTATTAAGGGAGACTATGCTAGGCTGGGGAAGACGCTTAAGGAAATTGAGGCTCAGGTGATCTTTAGCGGGATCCTTCCTGTTCCTAGAGAAGGGCAACAAAGGTGTGACAAGATTATGACTGTCAACAGATGGCTTAGGCAGTGGTGCTATAAGGAGGGCTTTGGGATGTATGACCACTGGGAGGCATTCACGGACAGAGGTCAGTTCTCTCGGGATGGACTTCATCTCAGTAGGGAAGGAAATAGACTTCTAGGATCGAGGCTGGCACAACTGATAAAGAGAGCTTTAAACTAGGAATTGGGGGGAGATGGATGGGAGATGTCCAGAAAATCTCCACGCCAGATTTTAGCATTGAGAGGGAAGCAGATGAAGTAAGAATGGACACAGCCGTGGGTAGGAGAATGTATATAAGGAGTGAGGGCGGTGTGGATACTAGTCTAATAGGTTATACTGGATGTAGAATGACTGTGCCTAATAGGGTACAAAATGTGAGCGAGGCCAAACAGTAAAAATTAAGATGTTTGTACTCCAATGTGAGGAGTCTAGGTAACAAAATGGAGGAACTAGAGCTACTGGTGCAGGAAGTGAAACCAGATATCATAGGGATAACAGAAACATGGTGGAATAGTAGTCATGACTGGACTACAGGTATTGAAGGGTATGTGCTCTTTAGGAAAGACAGAAACAAAGGTAAAGGGGGTGGAGTAGCATTGTATATCAATGATGAGGTAGAATGTAAAGAAATAAGAAGCGATGCAATGGATAACACAGAGTCTGTCTGGGCAAAAATTACATTGGGGAAGAAAACTAGTAAAGCCTCTCCTACGATAGTGCTTGGGGTGTGCTATAGACCTCCGGGATCTAATTTGGATATGGATAGAGCCCTTTTTAATGTCTTTAATAAAATAAATACTAATGGAAACTGCGTGATCATGGGAGACTTTAACTTCCCAGATATAGACTGGAGGACCAGTGCTAGTAATAATAATAGGGCTCAGATTTTCCTAGATGCGATAGCTGATGGATTCCTTCATCAAGTAGTTGCTGAACCGACTAGAGGGGATGCCATTTTAGATTTAATTTTGGTAAATAGCGAGGACCTCATAGAAGAAATGGTTGTAGGGGACAATCTTGGCTCAAGTGATCATGAGCTAATTCAGTTCAAACTAAATGGAAGGATTAACAAAAATAAATCTGCAACTAGGGTTTTTGATTTCAAAAGGGCTGACTTTCAAAAATTAAGGAAATTAGTTAGGGAAGTGGATTGGACTGAAGAACTTATGGATCTAAAGGTAGAGGAGGCCTGGGATTACTTTAAATCAAAACTGCAGAAGTTATCGGAAGCCTGTATCCCAAGAAAGGGGAAAAAATTCATAGGAAGGAGTTGTAGACCAAGCTGGATGAGCAAGCATCTTAGAGAGGTGATTAAGAAGAAGCAGAAAGCATACAGGGAGTGGAAGATGGGAGGGATCAGCAAGGAAAGCTACCTAATTGAGGTCAGAACATGTAGGGATCAAGTGAGACAGGCTAAAAGTCGAGTAGAGTTGGACCTTGCAAAGGGAATTAAAACCAATAGTAAAAGGTTCTATAGCCATATAAATAAGAAGAAAACTAAGAAGGAAGAAGTGGGGCCGCTTAACACTGAGGATGGAGTGGAGGTTAAAGATAATCTAGGCATGGCCCAATATCTAAACAAATACTTTGCCTCAGTCTTTAATAAGGCTAAAGAGGATCTTGGGGATAATGGTAGCATGACAAATGGGAAGGAGGATATAGAGGTAGATATTACCATATCAGAGGTAGAAGCGAAACTGAAACAGCTTAATGGGACTAAATCGGGGGGCCCAGATAATCTTCATCCAAGAATATTAAAGGAATTGGCACCTGAAATTGCAAGCCCATTAGCAAGAATTTTTAATGCATCTGTAAACTCAGGAATAGTACCGAATGATTGGAGAATTGCTAATATAGTTCCTATTTTTAAGAAAGGAAAAAAAAGTGATCCGGGTAACTACAGGCCAGTTAGTTTGACATCTGTAGTATGCAAGGTCCTGGAAAAAATTTTGAAGGAGAAATTAGTTAAGGACATTGAAGTCAATGGTAAATGGGACAAAATACAACATGGTTTTACAAAAGGTAGATCGTGCCAAACCAACCTAATCTCCTTTTTTGAAAAAGTAACAGATTTTTTAGATAAAGGAAATGCAGTGGATCTAATTTACCTAGATTTCAGTAAGGCATTTGATACCGTGCCACATGGGGAATTATTAGTTAAATTGGAGAAGATGGGGATCAATATGAACATCAAAAGGTGGATAAGGAATTGGTTAAAGGGGAGACTGCAACGGGTCCTACTGAAAGGCGAACTGTCAGGTTGGAGGGAGGTTACCAGTGGAGTTCCTCAGGGATCGGTTTTGGGACCAATCTTATTTAATCTTTTTATTACTGACCTTGGCACAAAAAGTGGGAGTGTGCTAATAAAGTTTGCAGATGATACAAAGCTGGGAGGTATTGCCAATTCGGAGAAGGATCGGGATATTATACAGGAGGATCTGGATGACCTTGTAAACTGGAGTAATAGTAATAGGATGAAATTTAATAGGGAGAAGTGTAAGGTTATGCATTTAGGGATTAATAACAAGAATTTTAGCTATAAGTTGGGGACGCATCAATTAGAAGTAACGGAAGAGGAGAAGGACCTTGGAGTATTGGTTGATCATAGGATGACTATGAGCTGCCAATGTGATATGGCTGTGAAAAAAGCTAATGCGGTTTTGGGATGCATCAGGAGAGGCATTTCCAGTAGGGATAAGGAGGTTTTAGTACCATTATACAAGGCACTGGTAAGACCTCACCTAGAATACTGTGTGCAGTTCTGGTCTCCCATGTTTAAAAAGGATGAATTCAAACTGGAGCAGGTACAGAGAAGGGCTACTAGGATGATCCGAGGAATGGAAAACTTGTCTTATGGAAGGAGACTTAAGGAGCTTGGCTTGTTTAGCCTAACTAAAAGAAGGTTGAGGGGAGATATGATTGCTCTCTATAAATATATCAGAGGGATAAATACAGGAGAGGGAGAGGAATTATTTCAGCTCAGCACCAATGTGGACACAAGAACAAATGGGTATAAACTGGCCACCAGGAAGTTTAGACTTGAAATCAGACGAAGGTTTTTAACCATCAGAGGAGTGAAGTTTTGGAATAGCCTTCCAAGGGAAGCAGTGGGGGCAAAAGATCTATCTGGCTTTAAGATTCTACTCGATAAGTTTATGGAGGAGATGGTATGATGGGATAATGGGATTTTGGTAAGTAATTGATCTTTAAATATTCAGGGTAAATAGGCCAAATCCCCTGAGATGGGATATTAGATGGATGGGATCTGAGTTACTATAGAAAATTCTTTCCTGGGTATCTGGCTGGTGAATCTTGCCCATATGCTCAGGGTTTAGCTGATTGCCATATTTGGGGTCGGGAAGGAATTTTCCTCCAGGGCAGATTGGAGAGGCCCTGGAGGTTTTTCGCCTTCCTCTGTAGTATGGGGCATGGTTGACTTGAGGGAGGCTTCTCTGCTCCTTGAAGTCTTTGAACCATGATTTAAGGACTTCAATAGCTCAGACATGGGTGAGGTTTTTCATAGGAGTGGGTGGGTGAGATTCTGTGGCCTGCGCTGTGCAGGAGGTCGGACTAGATGATCAGAATGGTCCCTTCTGACCTTAGTATCTATGAATCTATGAATCTAACAATGATATTAAAATCTTTCAGTTCAGCAGGGAGGCTACTTAAGTAAATAACAGAGGCATAGAAGTTCTACAAAAAAGGAATTATGAAGGAAAGAAACAAACAGTATAATAATGTTACTCCTTTTGTTCCAAGTGGTTAGCCAAGATCTTCTGAGATATTCCAGTTAGGAAAATAAATTGATGATGGAATCAGCCATTTCTCTGATGCAATCTTGTTTACTTACGAAGAATGTACAATGTTCTGTTTCCCTGAACACAATAGGAATCAAACACGAACCAGTGTCACAGTTCCAAGTTAATGTACTTAAAGGAAATGTTTTTTCCCCAGACAGCACATATCCCAAAAGCTCTCTGACTTTATCTAACAGCCACATTCCTGGCACTTCTTGTGACTGCATCTTTACCTTTTTTCTGCTCCTACTTCTCTGGTATTCTCTCCTGCTTCTCTGTGTTTCTGCCTTTCTCTCTCTCTCTCTCTCTCTTTCACACACACACAAACCTCCAGAAAACAATAGTGAACCCCTCTGTCCTCATGTGTCTTGCATGTGTCTTTGTTTTGAATGATGACTTGCACCTGTATTTGGGTGGAGGCCTCTATGGTTTCATTTACCTCGTTTCATGGAGAAGTATAACTGTTTTTTACAACTACCCTGAATGAAGGGCATTGGTTATTCCCAACCCATAACAGTAAACAGTAAACATTGGTCAGAACAATGTGATTATTTGGGTCAGACAGATAATCCTTCAGAAATTGGAAAACAAGCCTCACCTGGAATATTGTGTTGAGCTCTGGTCACTTGGGTGATTTTGAGTTCCGATTCACAATACAAGAAAATGGGGTCAGTCAATGAAATTTAAATGCAGCAGGGTAAAAAGCCCTGATACATTGTGCATAATTAACCTGTGGAACTCATTATCACAATATAAGATTGAGGCCAATAATTTAGTAGAGAATTAAAATGTGTATAGATAATAGATATAATGTATATAGATAATAAATAATGAATATAAACCCTTATTCTTCAGTGCATAAATGTACCTTTGACAAGGGATAGGCAAAAGCTTCCCCTATCAGCAACTTAGCCCATAACTGTTCATTGCTGAGTTCCTTGCACCTTGCTCTATTTTATTGTTACCATATCTGTTTGGGCAGAGTTTTGTTGGGATGGGACTAGTTCAACTCATACACCAATTTACAGGAGTTG
The DNA here is from genome assembly GCF_009764565.3 of Dermochelys coriacea. Classification (NCBI taxonomy): domain Eukaryota; kingdom Metazoa; phylum Chordata; order Testudines; family Dermochelyidae; genus Dermochelys; species Dermochelys coriacea. The sequence goes on from NC_050073.1 coordinate 48,642,838, forward strand.
TACTGTAAGCCAGCCCAAGAGACAGTAACACAGCCCTAAAATCTTTCTCCCAGTCCAGTGCTCTAATCATTAACCAAGACCGAATTGAGATATAGGCATTATAGTCCCATGTCCAGGTCTCCCAGCTCCTGATGAAATAAGAATCTTAGCTTTCATTTTCTTAATTTAAAAACAACAAAAACAAAACAAAACAAAAGAACCACACACACTACAAGCCCTGGTGGCTGCAAATAAATGCTTGAAAATGTGAACTGAGTGTAACTGAACTTCTTTATTCATCTGAATTCTGCAACCTGCTGTCACGCCAAGGATGGGCTGAGGAATAGCAGGGGCAAGGCCATAATGTGGGAGCAGGTCAGGGGTGGGGTGTGTGTGTGTCATATGTGTGTTATGAGTGATGAGGACGCAACATAGGTTTTGGGCCAAAGTATGGCTAACAAGATCACAGCCCCAAATGTTATGACTACAGAGTTTAAGGTAAAATGATGCATCAAACCATCTAACTTATCAAGCAACAGCTTAAATATTATAAACAGCTAGCTCTGGTGAATTTAAATTCATGGAGTAAAAATGCCTCTCAAAATGCAACAAAGCAAAAAAACAAAACAAAACAAAAAAGGAAGCCAATTCAGTTGGTCAGTTTGGCTGTCTTCCATTCCCAGACTTAGGACACATTTTAATGTACTTTGAATTTCCTTTTCATGAGAAACCTAATTGATTTTATTGGCTAAACATAAATAATGCAGAAAAGACCAACACATTTAAAATAAATGCCTTCTTTGAAACAATACCCGTATTAGCCTTTAAAATCCACCATACATGCACCTCTGTTTTCAATGAGGACTTTTTTCAAAGAGAAAGAAATGATTTGGTAATTGGTTTGTTTTAACTCTGAAAATGTACTTATAACACTCTGTAAGGTCATAAAATATATTTAGAGTAGAACATGAAAAAGGAAGGAACACATTTCAGAAGGAGTGGGATTTATACTATAAATGTGCCTCTGGAAACATATCCCTTAATCCTCTGCAGCTAACCGTCAGATTGTTTCAACATGACCTTCATCTCAGGAGTTTTAACACTTATTCCGTACAAAACATCAAATAAATAAAGTAATAATAATAAATAATCATGATCATCAAAACATAGAACTTTTAATCCAAAGCTCTCAAAATACTTTGCAAAGATAGTATTATCCCTTTTGACCTGAGCAGTTAGCCAATATTCAGGGTATTGCAGTAGGAATCAAACAAATAACAAGAGACAGTTTCATTTCTTACATCTCCAAGCCCAGCCAGCACTCTGCCCAAAAAAGCTCTCTCTTCGCTTTTTCCTTGTGGTCATTCTACAAGTGCTTCCCTGGCTATCTCTGGTGCTTCCTTGCTCTTTTCTTGCCTGCTTCTGTGGGGTTTCTGCTGCTTCTCTCTGTGACATCCAAATCTCCCTCAAGCAATACCCAACCCACCTGTGGAGGCCCTCCACACACATAGCTCATATTCCTGACTTTTATGTGTTTTGGGAATCGGCTGCTATTGTTTCAGGCTTCTTATTCCATAAAGGATCTTAATTGATTCTTAATATTTAACCTGAATGAAGGGTGATTAGTTCACCCACCAGCTTCAACAAGGTTTCACCAGCACCTGGCATAACAGCAGGTAAAACAGCAATATCTATTTTGCAGTGGAGAAAACTGAGGCACTGAAATGTTAAGCCCAACATTGCAAAGTCAGGTGGAGGAAGCAGTAAGAACAGAACACAGGAGTCTTGTCTCTGTTTCCATTTCCTCTTCTGTAAAATGGGTATTGTAATATTTTCTACCACACGGGCTATACTGCAAGACTGTGAAGGCAACTGTTGTGAAGCTTACTTCACAGTGCATGTATGTCTACAGAGTCCCTCTGTATCGTCCTACATCCAGCTTCTGCAGTGTATGTGCAATATTTCTATTGTGTTTGGCAACTTTGTGGTCATGTAACAATATCTGTGTGGAGAATATATGGTGTCACAATTCAGTTCTGCTTTGTGACCGTGAAATTATTCGGCTTCTGGAAAATCTTCCATAGGAGATGGTTATTCTAAGAGTTGGAGGGTTATCTGTTTTTAATTCACTATGGAATTTCTCTCTCAGGAGTTACAAAACAGCATTTCAGCAGAGGACACTAAAGTACTTAGAAGAGATGTTGTGAAGCTAGCCCATCTTTCAATCCATTTATCAAAAGTACTGGCTGTTCTGATTTTCCAGTAGTGAGATAATAATGCAAATTGAATCAAGTAAATTAATCTTCATCTGACTATTTTAATACATAAAAATTCCTATAAAATAAGTTCTGACCCATTAGCTTTTGCCAATTATTGCCAAATTATGGGGCACATACAGAGTAGAAATATATTACTGCTCATTATAAACCTTCTGAAAATGGATATTTATAATAGAATTATTGGCACAGCCTTAACTCAAGCCCTGTGAATAGTGATGCTAGAATACAGTCAAATGCTGCAAGTCAAATTCTGGTACAGCAAGCTAGTTTATTTTCTAAGCTCTATTCCCATAGATTTATTTTATGGGCATCACTTAATAAGCTCATTATGTACAGGCAACTGTTAATAGTCAAAGCATGGTAACTTTCAGGTTCTATTAAACCTGAAAAACATAGGCACCATAATCTTTCTCAATCACTCTCCCTTTCCTTTAAATATGTAAATTATCTTTTACTAAAAGCATAAGTAACTATTAATTAAGTAATGACTTCAGCTGGTTTTGTGTTGATCTTCTCTTTATTTTTTAGTGTGACCCCCCAGCAGTAAACTACAGAGAGGATATATATTTTAAAGTAGGGAGAATTTCATTTAGTCTCTGACTTTAAATTATTTCAAGCCCTTTTATATACCTTGATACCCGTGCATAACATTGCAGGTGTGTTGTCAGAAGATAACATATGGGAGAAGGAAAATCCATCCATGGAGAAAATGTTTACTGTCTTATACTTAGTGATGAATATTAGTAATTTCTCCCCTTCCCATTGAAGCAACTAGTGGGAGGGACAGAAAGGGGACACCAGCTAAAAGGGGGGTATGTGACCTCCCCTCATGACTCGTCCCCACCCACCACATGACCCCCTCACGTGACTCCTCCCCACCCTGCTCCCCATGTGATACCCCCCCGCATGCTTTCCCTGTCCCCTCCCCATCCCATGTTACCTGGTGGGAGGGCGGACTCTGCTCCAGTCCCCCTGGCATCTCCCAGGCAGCCTCCGGCCACGCTGCCTGCCTGGGTTGTCCTGGGAGAGTGCAGCTGCTGCGTGCCACTCCAGGCAGCATGACCAGAAAAGGAGGCTGGAAGAGGAGAGGCTCTGGCCCCGCTTCTTTTCTGGCCTCTTCATCTTCCCAGCTTCATTTTGGGGAAGGTCATGTGACCTTAGATTAAGAGAATCTAACCGTGAGTCACCATGGGGCCCCCCACAAAGTTATTTTAAAATCACTTGAACACATTCCAAAACATTTTATCCACAAATACCTTTCTCACTGGTTTTGAACAAAGTACTTATATAAAAATGTATCTTCTGATCCCAATAGGATGTTTTCTTTGTTTTGCATCAGGAAATTATTATTATTTTGTTTAAAGTAATGCAATGAAAAATAAAGTACCGAGTTTATTTAATAGGATGTAATGTTCACTACCGCAAAACAAGAGCTATTTTTGATACCCCAGCCTATAGAATTTGTATTGGTCTAGCAAGCACTCAGAAGTACTCTTGTTTGGAAGTTGTTTTCCCCTATAATTAGAAGCAGTACAGACCTGGGTCTTTATTGGTCAAAGTGAAATCAGAGTTTTATACTTTTGTAATTATATTGGCTTCTGTAGAGTTACTCCTGACTCACACTGGTATAAATTAGATTACAATAATTTCTTTTTTCATTAACAAAATGTGGACTTAGATTCTGGAGCAAAAGGGTAGAGGCCACCAGAGAAAGTATTGGCTTACCAAGCCTCTGCATAATGTCCCTATCTGATTCATTTAAAACTGTAGGCATGAAATTTTGGTCCCATAGAAATCAATGGTAGTTTTGTCATTGATTTAACTGGGGCCAGAATTTCACTGATAAAATCTACAATCTGCTGCCATTTTGTGTTCAGTTCAGATGTGGCACAAGCTCTCTCTTGGAGAGCTGACTTTTTTTTTATTGTGTGTTTCTTTTTTAGATTAGATTCTCTTAATCTACAATAAAAGTCATTCAGACTGAAAGTCTACATTTGGCTTTGTGTACAAAAAAATCCAGAACAAATTGACAATCTCTTTTCTATTTTGTTTCCTGGTATTTGCTGCTGGGAGTGGCTAGATAATGAAATTGGAAGGGGAGAGGCAGGCAATAACTGAATATAAGAGAGCAAGGAAGAAGACAAGAGTGGCAAATCCTGCAAGAAAGAAAAGACAGTGAAGATAGCCAGAAGTTGGAGCCCCTGGAACATAGATGATGGCTGGCAGAAGATTGCAATTGAGAACAGAAGACAAGAAGACTTTCAGCCAGAACGAATAGAGTGGGGAAGGCCTGAGAATCACACCAAGAAGAGGCAGGTCTATGTGATTGAGGACTCCCTACTAAAAAGAAGAGAGGGGCCTGTCACCAAAGTGATCCAGAGAACAGAAGGGTGTTTTGTCTGCTGGAAGCTAAGATACAGGATGTGGACCTGAGCTGGAAGAGGATCCTAATGAGAGCAGGAAAGAATTCAACTGATTATCCTTCACATGGAAACAAATGATACTGCTAGATTCTCATTGGGATGCATCAAGGAAGACTACTCCAGGAAGAAATGGAAGCTCAGGTGATCTTCAGTGGGGTTCTACTAGAGGAGGAGAGCAAAGGTGAGATAAGATTATGATGATCAACAGATGTCTCATGCAATGGTGCTAGATAGAGGCCTTTGGAATGTTTGACTGCTGGGAGGTATTCATGGACAGAAGACTAGTCTCATGGACAAACTCCACCTGAATAAGGAGGGAATAGACTTCTGCAATGAAGTTTGGTACAACTGATTAAAAGAGCTTTTAACTAGAAATTCATGGGAGAGGGTTGAGAGGTGCTCAGGTAATCTCCACATCTGATTCTAATATTGATTGGGAAGAAAATCAAGTAAAAAAGGATAAAACAATATAGAAAAGAACAGAAGGTACAAGAATGGACAACAAGAGAAAATATAGTGCCAATTACATTGACAGTAACAGTCAGGTAGGTGATACTGGCAGTATAATAACTGGCACCTATTCTGGTAAGGAATCTGGGGAGACCAAGTAAAAATTTTTAAAAGGAGCCTGGGTAATAAAATGCGGGAATTAGAACTACTGGTGCAAGAAGTGAAAACAGATATTATAGGGATAATAGAAACATGGTGAATAACAGTCATGACTGGAATATAGGTATTGAAGGGTATGTGCTGTTCAGGAAAGAGAAATAAAGGTAAAGGTGGTGGAGTAGTATTATATGTTAATGACAAGGTAGGTTATAGAAATTGAGAGTGATGGAATGGATAAAATGGAATCTATTTGGGTTAAAAACACTGGGGGAAAATGATAACAGAGGCTTCACTAAGATAGTGCTGGGGGTATGCTACAGACCCCCAAGATCTGATCTGGATCTGGATAGAGTTCTCTATTGTACTTAATTAAATAAATACTACTGGGCATTGTGCGATTATGAGAGACTTTAATTTACCAGATATAGATAGGAGGACAAATGCTATTCACAATTATACAGTCCAGATATTTCTGGATGTGATAGCTAACAGATTTCTTCACCAAATAGTCACTGTGCCAACAAGAGGTGATGCCATTTTAGATTTAATATTGGTAAATAGTGAGGACCTCATAAAAGAACTGGTTGTAGAAGATAACCTTGGTTTGAGTGGTCATGATTAATTCTGTTTAACTTAAACTGGGGTCCCTGATTCCAAAAGGGCAAACTTAAAACAAGTATAGGAATTGTTATGTAAAGCCTCTGCTCAATCCAGTAGAATGTGATTATAAAATTTGTAACTTTTCAGACATTGTTAGTATGATTATTAAATTCTGTAACCTTTTGCAAACTTTGTAACTTTAGTGATTGTTAGCATAGCCTTTTAAGTTTTTTAACTTTTGCAAGCTTTCTAATCTTTTCAGTTACCACTTGTATGAACTTCCAAACTTTGCAATATTCCATCACAGGATCAGAGAGAGTGTGAACAAGGGAGTGTGTGTGGAAGATAAGGGAGTGTGAACAAGAGAATGTATGTGGGACTGGGTGGAGAGGAACTGCAAAGAGAAAAGAGCCCAGAGACAGGAGCCAAGTGTGTCTGATATAATCTGCCCTGAGAAGGCAATCACGGAGTGCTGTAAAGAAAAGAAGAACCTGATGTGCATGAAAGGAACAAGGTCTGGGAATGTTTCTGGGTGATGGACACAGAAGGAAAAACTCAGTGTACGTGACAGGAGCCACCCAGTTCCAGCAAAAGGAAGAAAGCATGTGCACAAGCCCCCTGCTTCTTGACCTGCTCGCCGACCTGTATCCATGACTGCTAACGGACACACCAGATCTACTATGCTTCGGCTTCTCGGTTTCCTCTGCTGTCTCTGGTAACTCTCTGCCTGTGTGAGTGTGTGGGTGCATGAGGGTATGAATGAAGTGAATGTGTGCATGCATGAATAAGCTCCATCCCTTTTCTGTTTGATCCAATAGCGGCATTTAATAAAAACAATATAAGTGTAACCCTGGGTTGGTTTCTAGGGAAAATGAGGTAACAGGAATTAGTTAGGGAAATTGACTGGACTGAAGAACAAGGATCTGAATGTGGAGGTGGCTTGGAATTAGTTTCTGCAACTTTGACTAGAAATATCTGGATCCTGCAGTCCAAGCGTGGGGGAAAATCTTGTAGGGAAGTGTTACAGAGCAAACTGGATGAAGAAGCATCTCAAACAGGCTATTAAGAGAAAGAAGATAGCCAGCAAGGAATGCAAGAGGTGATGGATCAGTAAGAAGCTACTTCCTGGAGGTCAGAAAGTATGGGAAAAAATAAGAATTGACAAAAGCCAAGCAGAGCTGGACTTTGCAAAGGAAATGAAAAACAATCATAAAATAATCATACGAATAAGCAGAAAGTAAGGAAAGAAGTGGGACTTCTAAACACTGAGAATGGGGTGCAAATTAAAGTATGTAGGTATGGCCCAACATTTGAACAAATACTTTGCCTCAGTTTTTAATAAGGGTCATGGGGAGCTTGGGGGAAATGGCAGGGTGGCTAATGGAAACAAGGGTACAGAAGCGGAAATTACCACATCCAAGATGAAAGCCAAACTCAAACAGCTTAAAGGAATTGACTCATGACATTTCAAGCCCAACCGCAAAGATTTTTAATGAAACCTCCAAGTTAATGGACAACCTCTATGATTGGAGAATTGCAAATATAGTGTATATATATATTTAAGAAAGGCGGAAAAAGTGATCCATGCAACTACAGGTCCATTAGTTTGACCTCAACTGTATGCAAGATTTTAGAACAAATTTGAAAAGGGACAGTAATTAAAAACATACAGGTAAATGGTAACTGGAATAAAATACAACATGGTTTTACAAAAAGTAGATCATTCAAGACCAACCTGATTTTATTTTTTTAAGAAGCTAACCAATTTTCTAGACAGTGGAAATGCAGTAGATCTAATCTACCTGGATTTTAGTAAACCATCTGAGACAGTTCTACATGGGAAATTATTAGTTACATTGCAGAAGATAGAAATTAATATGAGACTCTAAAGGTGGGAAGGGACTGGTTAAAGGGGAGACTGAAATCAGTCATGTTGAAAGGTGAACTGTCAGTCGGGAGTGAGATTAATAGTGGAGTTCCTCAGAAATAAGTCTTGGAACCAATTTTATTTAACACTTCCCTTATTGACCTTGGCACACAAAGTAGGAGTATGCTAAAAAAATAATTAAAAGAAAATTTGTGGATGGTACAAAGCTGGAAGGTATTGCCAATGTGGAGGAGGATCGGAACATCATACAAGAAGATTTGGACAACCTTAAAAACTGGACTAATAGAAATTGGATTAAATTTAATAATGTGAAGTACAAGGAAGTCATGTACTTTGGAACATTTTTTGCTATAAGATGGGAATTTATCAGTTGTAAGAAAGAGAGGAAGAAAAAAACATGGGTGAACTAGTCAATCACAGGATGATTAGGTACTGCCAATGTGATGCAGTCATGAAAAATGTTAATGCAATCCTAAAATGCATCAGGTGAGGTATTTTCAGTAGAGATAGGGAAGTGTGATTACCATTCCAGGCACTGGTAAGACCTCATGTGGAATGCTGTGTGCAATTTTGGCCTCCCATATTTAAGAAAGATGAATTCCAACTGGAACAGGTTCAGAGAAGGGCTTCTAGGAGATCAGAGGAATTGAGACCCTGCCTTATGAGAAGAGTGCACCACTGAGGGCCCTCATTTAGGTTGTATTTCAGGAAGTTATATATCTTGTCTATCTTGTGGTTTTTAAACATTAAAATACAGGATGAAATTCCTTATCATGTGCCAACTAAGAGTTCCCTTTGAAAACCTGGAGAACCAGCATTTTAAATCAGAGTCACTGATTGAATAGAAGTTGCTCGTGGTTGTATTAATTCCATCTCAGAAGGATGAACATTTCTCTGGATCTGTCCTAACTGATTTCCTGACTGCAATTTTTCACTGTAATCCAGATGATTAAAAAGAATATTTTAAATCTTCCTTTAAGTCAAGTCCCAATGTACAAAGGCCTCAGTAGGCTAGGGCCTGGATAGATTTCTTTTCATATCAGACCTATGGACTGTACAATTCTAGGTATTTACTATGGCTGAGAAAGCTTCTAGCAAAACTGGTATATGGAAGGAGACAAAGCATTTTTAACAAAGGGCCTTCAGCTCTAGAACCTTCTATAGATAAAGATTCAGATGCAATCCTGCTTCACTACTCTTAGAGCTCAATTTAAGATCTTCTGCCAATAAAAGAGGCTTCACCAAGGTTGTTGATATTTTCCTTACCCAACATATTTTCAAAAAAACCCAAACAATAAAACAACACAGCATCATTGAGGGAGGGAAGGAGAAATAGTAGCTACTGGCTGAATTGCATAGTACTAAGGGTTTACAGCATCCAATTACTTCACTTCTGAAAATAACATTGTCATTGGCCAGCAACTACCTCTCCTCTAATCAATGATATGTGCCTTGGTTCTATAGTGGTAGATATTTAGTGCAGTTTTCCCATTTTTGTTACTTAATTAACTCTAATGGTTATGTTGGATGGGTGAACTGGGTGAGGTGAAAGGAAGCAATTTAAACTTTTTTTAAAAAAAAAAAAAGCCTGTTAAAAAATTAAAAACAATCTGTTTCTGTTCAATTTGTTTCTCTTTGTTTTCATCCAGTTGTTTTCTTTTTGCTCTCAATAGGTATCAGAAGTGCAAGTAACAAAATACCATGTAAGACACTGTTCTCTTATCAAAGAGGTTAGGCTAAATGTCCAAGCATTTAACTGATACATCTTTGGAACTGCGGAACACCCACCTGGGGAACAATTAATTACCTCAGCCTTCTAAATGCAAGAGGCAAAATTACTGAAAAGGCTTGTTAATAAATTTACAAGAGTGATGTTAGAACTTTGAGCAAAAGTCCTCTGAAAACATATGTTTGGAGAAGATAAGGAAATACTGTTTTGGGCTCAGGTCACATTGCACCTCATAACTTCCCTATTCAAATATGCTGAATCATGATACTGAAATATGAAGAATTGCTGAATGTTAAAAATAAGAGTTTTGTTAGTTTAATGTAATAGTTTATAAATATGGATAGTTATGATGGGTATGGCTTTTGTCCAGGCCCTAGGCTAGCTTCTGCCTGGCACAAGTGTTGTCTTGCTAATCTCTTTCTCTTATATAAACTTGTTTAGGTAATATTTATTGCTGACAGAACAAAGATGATGGTTTGTTATTGTCCTGGAGAATTTAGATACCAGCTAGTATAATAAACACACAAAACATCATGGTAAAAGCCTCTATCTTGGGAAAATCAGGTGTACGGTGACAAAGACATAATGGCATCAAAACAGTGTAGACAGTGAAAGTTATGTAAAACTCGAGTGTACATATTGTACAGGTTATATAAGACACAATGCCGAGTGTTGATTGGGGAAAGCTAATGAATATATAAGGTGAAAAAGTATAAGAAACAAGTGAACGAGAGCCCAAGTCGGAGAAATACCAGACCAGATACTGAAGAAATGAGACTGAAGGACCATACCAGAAAGGGACTGAGAGTATAGGTGCCATCCCTGGAGCACCCATGGAAAAAAAAGAGTGGGTGATCAGCACCCACTGGCATGGATCAGTGCCTCCCCATCCCTCCTGCAGCACCTCCAACCCGCCGTGATCAGATATTCATCAGTATGCAGGAGGCATTGGGGAGGATGGGGAGAGGTGGAGGACCAGGAGCAGGAAGAGGCAGTGGGTTGGGGTTTGGGGGAAGGGATAGAGTTGGGGCAGGAAGCTCCACCCCAGGAAGTCAGCACCTATGATTGAGGCACTCATCATGAAATACAGGAGTGCTTCCTGGTACCAAGCAGTTGGCAACTTGGACCCCACCTGTTTTGCTTTATCTGTTCAGTCTCTGTCATAAACATATAATCAGAAACTATGTGACAATAATTCTGTCTGAAAATTTATAAATAAAGATGAAAATTGGTTACACTTAAATTGGGTGAACTCGTGACTCAGTTTTCTATCTTACACTCATTACAAAATCTAACAGTCACATATCACACAGGGACTCAAAAAAAAAAAAAAGGAAAACCAACCTCCTTTCTTCTTCAGAAGCCCCCATCCCATCCTAGTCCCTACCATATACACACAAACACAAAACAAGCCAGTCCGGCACATAGTTACCAGAACTGCAGGAGTATTCTTAGTTTTGGGTCATTTCTTATTCCTCACTAGTTTTCCCCCCAGACCAGTTAACATTATCCTAAACTTTTACTCTATTTTTGTATCTTTTCACAAACTTTACTTCACAACCAATTCAATATTTATTAAAGAGTTAGAAGGCCCTGCCTGCACGAGGTGCCTTTTTTGGAAGGATATGTAAAATAATATTATAGTTTACATCTTCAAAGTACTATTCAAACATTAATTAATTAAAACCAAGGTCCTGACCACTCGTTGTCATTAAACAGCCTTAGTACTTTCTACAAGAGTTGGAACATTAGCCTCAGGCTCCTGGCCAAATTCCAAGCATGTAATTACATTCTACCCACCTAAATTTCCCTGGCAATTGACATTAGATACATTGTTTTTCCATTTCTGTCCTGAACTGTAGTACCATCTAGCTATTAGCTGCTTAAAGACTGACACTTTACATTCCAAAGGTGGCTGCATTTCCCTGATAGATGAAGGCATCCCATTACATATAGTATTGATGTAAGCTTTGGGATTTTTGGATTAAAATAAGATACTATGTCAGCCAATTATTAATTTTAATTATTTTCATATGCCAAAAAATCTGATAATTTTTTTCCCAGTCCACCTCCTAACACATGTCAAAAAGGAAATTTGTGTTTACTTTTTTTAAATAATTCATTTATAGTAGAATTATATAAGCAGGTGAGACTATGAACTGTTGCAACAGTTGATCATCTTATTAATAGGACTGGGCATTGAAGAGGTTTATGTAATGGATCAGGAGACTTTTAAATATAAACAACTCTTTCTTTTTTTAATTCCTCACTCCCTGAAGTTTCTGATTTAGCAAGAGAGAAAATAAGTGCACTGAGGCTATGTACAATGTAGAATATATTTTAAAGACTTTTCATGTGAACTATGTTCCAGAGTTAATTAAGAAGCAGAAGAGGGAGATGATTTGCGATATAGACAAGGCAGAGAAAATTTCAGAGTCCAGGAAGTAGAGAAATACAGGAGTTCTATTTCATCTGGCTAAAGATATAGACGAGAGGGCTTTTGCAATGAAAAAGAGCACGACTGTACTATGTGTATGTATTAAAGGTGTGACACAGGAATTCTTCTAAGTGAGCTTTGTTTCCTGTCCCCAGTCACATGATGTAAGTCAGACTTAAACAAGGTCAAGAAGTTGTCATGTGACAGGGGTCAGTGCTCCCCCTCCTCCTGTTTAAATAATTTCCTCTTTATTGTAGGATCTGGGGTGGGGTCACCTCTCCACCCCCCTCCCCGGGGTGGGGGGCTCAGCAGCTCAGCCATGGGGTGCACTCCTGGAATGGTCACTGACTCCAGTGGCTAGGAAAGGAGGCTGCTGCAAGAGGAGGGAATGTGGAGAGGCAAGGGGATCAGATGCAACCATGCTTCAGAGGCTCACAATCTGGGTTTGCCATGTTGTGAACTGAGCCCATGAAACCAAATAGATAGAAAGCTGGCTAGATCATCAGGCTCAACAGGTAGTGATAAATGGCTCCATGTCTAGTTGGCAGCCAGTATCAAGGGGAGTGCCCCAAGAGTCGATCCTGGGGCCGGTTTTGTTCAATATCTTCATTAATGATCTGCAGGATGGCGTGGATTGCACCTTCAGCTAGTTTACAGATAACACTAAACTGGGAGGAGTGGTAGATATGCTGGAGGGTAGGGATAGGATACAGAGGGACCTTGTGTATCTATGCATGCTACATTCAATGAGCATCATTAAATTTTTGCTCCCATTTACAGTAGTTAAACCTACTTCTGTATTTCTTTTTCCATTTTAAGTATCAGCATAGGAACCGTACTGTAAAGGTAAATGGCATTTTACAATAAGGCCTAACATATATTTCAGATTTTGAAAACAACCATTTCAACTGATAAGGACTGAAAGTAGAAAAGAACATTGGATGGCAGCATGGAAAAGAGTTTAAGCATAGGACAGCTCACATGTTGTAAGAGAACAGTGTAGGGCTTATGGCATGTGAGTGTAATGAAATGCACATAAGAACTGCTGAAAATACCTGAGATTATTACCAATACAACAGAGGAGAGTAATACAAAAGGCAGCTTTCCAGACACTAAGGTCCAGATCCTGAGCTTGGTTCTACCAGCATAACTCAGGAGGGATGGGAAGATAGTTTTAAGTCACCCAAATCCTCAGGTCCTTCTGCACTGGCATAAAGCAGAAGAGCCTCTATGATGGCTGCTCATACCCTTGGGAGGCCATACCAGTACAGGGATTGCCTGGGAATGAATGGAACAGCAAGAATTCTGCCAGTCAAGAATAAAGTTTAGAAGGATGTGTATATATAAGCTTTCACAGATTCTGCCAGCATTGCTCAAAGCTCAGGGCATTGGTTTTTTTTTCATAAAGACAATCATATTTAAAAAACTGCATTTTTCTGAAAGTTCAGCATTTTAATGTTTTCGGAGAGTATGCTAGTATTGTGAGAATAGTTGTCCATCATTCTCCTTGCAAAGTAATAAATCCTGAAATAACAGCAATATCCTGTGGAGATCAATGAGAAATCTACATATTATCTAGCAGCTCTGACAGTGCCATAGCATAGAATCAAGCTAACCTGTCCAAATGGTTGAACTAGAATAATTGAAATGATCAGAGGCATTTTTTTTGTAACTGGCACAGCTGTGTAGGTTGTGTGTCTTCAAAATCATTTCATTTCATTGGTCATCTATCACCATGACTTATCTTCCTTTATGTTTCTGAACAACTTTTTTCCTAAAAAATGCATTAGATGCATTAGAAAGAGGCCCAGCAGTTAATGCTGGGAAAAGTTCATTCCTGCTGATTTCCATGAACTCCAGTGTTGCTGCTTCTCCAGTCTCAATATTTTTTACCTACAGAGAATTGAGACATTGAGGTCATGGCAATAACTCATGGAAGGTTTTGCGTGCCAGGTGTGGACATGCTGGAACAGGAGCGATGATTAGTGTAGGAGTCTGGTGGACAATCTGGGAGAACGGTTGGGCAGGGCCTGGGGCTGAGGTTGGTTGAAATGTTGCAGGTGAGGTCTGTGACTAGGTAAGAAGATTATTTCTTATTTGTATTATTGTATCACCTAGAACAAAGGTGAGCAACCTGCAGCCTGCGGGCCATACGCAACCCATCAGGGTAATCCACTGGTGGGATGCGAGAAAGTTTGTTTACACTGATCGTCCACAGGCACGGCCGCCCGCAGCTCCCAGTGGCCACAGTTTGCCATTCCTGGCCAATGGGAGCTGTGGGAAGTGGCGCAGGCTGGCTGCTGCTTCCCGCAGCTCCCTTTGGCCAGGAACGGTGAACCGTGGCCAGTGGGAGCGGCGGGTGGCTATATCTGTGTATCGTCAATGTAAACAAACTGTCTCAGGTCCTGCTAGCAGATTACCCTGCCAGCTGTAGGTTGTCCACCACTGACCTAGACCTTCAATCAAGGATGTGTACCAGTGTGTTAGATATTGGACAAATAATACTACTAAAAAGACTGTAGCTTCTGCCCCCAAAAGTTTAGGTGTGAGGAGAGGAAGGGTCCTTAGCAGGGGGCTTCCTCCTTCTGCCCAGGCATAAATCACCACAGAAGATGCAAGGCTGTTGAGAATCAGACTCAATACCTCCAGCCCCTAAAATTTGTCTGAAGAACACAAGAATCAGTCCTTGTGTCATATGTGTTCCAAAGGTATTATGCTTTTTACTTTTTACACATATTCTCACTTTACTATATTAATTTTATTATTGTTTGGCTCTAACACCAAACTGTCTAGCTTATCCAGGTCTTCAGGTGCAAGAATAATACCTAAAAAACAAAAAGGAAGCAGAAAAAAACCATATTTTTCAATTCCCTCAACTAGAAAAATATGAAGTGAAGTTTTTGTTTTTTGATGGTGGAAAAATGTCATTATTTCCCATGAGAAACAGTGCCAGCAAGAGCATATTTATACTACTTCTTCAATGCAAATGTCAATGGAGGAATGAGAACAGAGCTTGTTAAGGAACAATTACAATTAAGTGGGAGCTTGCAAACAATCTGTAAACGTACAGCTGGTATATAAAATACTACTGTGTATTATATTCAAGGTAGTTTGGAATTTCTCCATGGACATGGCTGGCATGAGACAGACACAAACTGTAAATCTTGTCAACACAGGACAATAGAAGTGCAATGGGAAACAATACATTCCTTTGCTATGCTAATATTTATAGAAGAATGGGAAACAGGCACAATTTTCTGTTAAAACATTCTGGGCCAGATTTAAAAATGAGTGCTTAAAAGCAGAATTCGAATTTAATGCTTTAGCACCTAAATAAGTGATCTCATTTTCAACAAAGTTGGATACCCAGTACCTCCCCCTGAAGTGAATTGGAGCTGTTGGTTGTTCTGCACTTTTGAAAGTAGCGACTTATTTAGGTACTTAAATACAGATGTAGTAGCCTAACCATGGGCATCTATTTTAGTACCATCAGCTCCCACTAACTTCATATTTATGTTGACTATGAACCACATGGAAATCTCCTGTTTTAAATTTTATGGTTATCAGGCTCATTTTTGGTACAATGCCTCTCCACAAAATGCTTAACCTACACTATGGGCGCTGTTAGTCAGTGGCTCAATTATATTTAATGCTCCAAGACTAAATTAAGAATAGTCTCTTATTTCATGTGCTATAGAATTAGATATTCCAAGAAGCAATTGTTTATAAGCATACATTTTCAAACCTATGGATAATGACCACTTTCTGAATTTATTTATAGGAGGAAGCCATGAAACTTCCTTCTGGTGTAGTATGGGGTCACAGAAGGGAAAAGACTGGTTACCAGTGTTGAGAAATGCTTTTCAAACCCTGCATGTGATCTGAAATTTGACTAGTTGATAGACTAGTAGCTGAAGTTGCCCATTATTATTGTTTTGTCAGACATAGTTGCCTCTTTGATCTGATTGGTATTGTTCACTTAGTATCCTTTTCCTGATCAGGAGTCAGGTAGCATAACCCTGATATTACATTTGTATTCTTATCACTTTGGATTTATATCCATGTATATTCTAGTAGGGGATCTCTCCCCACAAATTTAATCTCATTAGATTCTGAGGAATCTTTTGGTACAATGAAACTCCCCACACCTCTATGACCTAAGCTGTCCTCCTTGTATATTTTATAACCATGCATTACAGTAACCCACTGATTTTTGTCATTCCGCTTTGTTTCAATAATGTCTATTATGTTATGAATTAATAGCAGTACTGTCTTGGGTAGCTGATTGAGACCAAAAGACTTACCTGTTCCTGACAAAATATGACTCACATCTTTGTGCAAACCTCACTCTTCCTATTTATACTTTCCATGAACTAGATGTATAATTCACCTGTTTGTCTAATGCATGCACACACACACACACACACACAAACTCTCTTAGTACCAAGTAAAGTACCAGCCAAGTAAAACAAAACACTTCAATCAATTATATAATGTATGTGTTCTCATTTTTCCCCTATATCAGTCCTGATGCTCCTCCTAATTACTCCTCCATTTTCTTTTCACCTACATTGCCTTGCACCATACTATATATCACCCCTTCGGTGTTTGGGACTTCTCCACTTCATATACACCAAGCAATCTCCCTCTTAGCTTTTGTATCCTTCCTGGTAACATATTTCTTTCACAAAATCATGCAGCGTTGACCTCAGTAAAGACATCTGCACTATTTATTGTTGTGCTATAAATGTTTGAACTAGATTGCAAGCTCCTTGGGCTAAGGACAGTGTCTCACTTTAGTTTGTACAGTAACAAGCACACTGAAGATCCTTTATAAATAACAAATTGGAATGGAAAGAGGAGCTATCTGGAAGTCTGTAGTTCTTCCTAATTTTTAGAGGTTCAAAAATACCTCTTCCTCTTTCTCAGGAAACTGTAGGCTGGCCAGCACAATTTTCAATGTTCAGAGTTCAGTACTGCAGGGCTGCCAAAGGAGGGGGCAACAGGGCAGTTTGCCCTGGGCATCACATTTGAGAATGCTCCCAAACCTCATAATGGAGGGGTGACTTGGACAAATTTGAGTGAGTGGCATTGTGACCTTGCATGCAGGGTCATAACAGAGGGGTGGCCAGGCCAAAGATGAGTGGTACTGCGACTTCACGTGCCAGGTCACAACACCCAGAGAGGGGAGCCAGGTCTAGCCCAGGGACAGGAGCTGCTGCAGCAGGGTAAGTTTCTCTCCAACCCCTGCCCCTTCCCTCATTGCGGCTGCTTCTGAGGGCTAGTCTACACTGGCTACACTAAAGTTCTGCTGTGGCAGCACTTTAACATGGCTTGTGTAGTCACAGCAGAGTGCTGGGAGAGAGCTCTCCCAGTGTTCTAAAAAAAACCACCTCCACAAGAGACGTAGCTACCAACGCTGTTGTACAGTCTACAATGGCGCTTTACAGCGCTGAAACTTGCTGTGCTCAGGGGGGTGTTTGCAGTGCTGTAAATTGCCAGTGTACACAAGTCCTCAGTGGTAATTTCTTTGAACAGGTGGGAGAGACTTCTATTTTGGATTTGTCCTGGGCCCCCCAAAACCTCTGTGCAGCCAGGCAATGCTGAAATAGATACACTAAAACTTCCCTTGAACCAAGGTTTGTTCTAGGAAAATCCTTGACATTCTAAAACATTTTCATGTTTTGGGAGAGAGACCTCTTCGTTATTTCCTTCCTTAATACTCTTGGATTCTATCTAGGAGCATAACTGGAAGTGCATCACAAGAACTGTTTCATGGATATTTCATTGGGATTTGAAGATTGAAACTTGAGAGGACCTATTCTTGGTTACCTGCCAATTTTTTTATTATTATTATTGCTATTATTTGCAATTTATGAAGGATGTACACTTTATAACATTCAAGTTAGTATTTCAGCTTTTGTTTGCTTTTCCAAACCCAAGTTTGATTTGCTCCAATTTGAAAAAATAATTGTATGGTTTCATCGCAATAAAGCTTTATGCCGCTATGAAAGGTAGCATTTTTTTTAAAGTTAATCACCACAACACTTGGTGACCATCCAAATTAGATACATATTTGTGTTGTCAGAATAGAAAAGATCAAGCACCACTGAATTCAGCCGGTCAAATTGTTAGCAGGACGTGTACATTTTTAAAATCACCTAGACAGTCTTCAGAGCTGTATAAAGTCATTTTGAAACTATCTTTTGTTGGAAGGAATTATACCCTTAACCATCAAGAATCACTATTCCTTTTCATTATCTAATTTAAGAACCATTACAATCTCTCAATATAAATAGGAAAAAACATTATATGCTTGTATTTACTTTTGAGCTTTCTTGTCCTGAAAAAATATTTCAAAGTAATGTGTTTAGATGTTCTAAGACTTGTTAAATAATAATAAAAATGAGTAGGCAGATCTTCATTGTGCTGTGGGAAAACAACTCACAGTGTCTTTGGAGGGAGAAAGAAGAAAGTTGAAAAACTACTTCAATGAACTGGGTGCATACATTAATGACCGCATCCTGGACTGAACACATAGATCAGGCAAATGGGGTGCACATTGGGTTGGCCTGGAGGGATCAGGAAAGTCCAATTTTCCACCCGAGACTGCTGCGTTGTAGTGGCAGCTGATTAAAAGCTACTCCTACAACCTTTTGACTGTCTTAGCCCCTACAGCAGGTTCATACTGCCTACCCCCAATATTTACCAGAGCTTTAACCAGTGTATTTGCATAATCATAGCTCCACTGGCCTACCTCACTTCAATTTATTTTTTCAAAAATATATGCTTTAATTCAAACAGGAATTAATAGATGGAAGTCCTATGGCGTGTGTTATGTAGGAGGTCAGACTAGATACCACAGTGGTCCCTTCTGGGCTTAGAATATATGAAGCTATGAAAGCTCATCCTATAAACTCAGGGAGGTGTGCTCTACAAGATGAACTGGGAGGACTCCCTGAAAGAGGAAGGAGGACAGGATTTGCTCTTATCTGCCGGTATCCCTGCAAAGTTTGCCTCTGTGCTTTACAGCAGTAGCATACTCCCCACTCCCTGCACGGTCCCTGGAATTCTACCGAATTTTATTGGTTCTGTTGCCAAGGGAACCACTGCAACCAGGGAGACTGGGACAGGATTTGGCCTTACGTACATAAACATTCCCTAACAGTGTTTAACAGTCTATCCTCCTATAGATGTCTCTAACCAAGATATCAGGAGGCACACAAGGGGGGACATTTCAGGACCTGCTCGTTTCACTGCCTTTGCCAACATCAGCATGATGCTCAGTGCTGCTTCTCATGATTCCTAAGTCACTCAAATGACTGACTTATCTTCAAACAGCAAGCACATAGAGACAGAGGCAGCTAAAGAAAATGGACATTTCAAGGCACATTTCAAAAGCAGCACAGTTCTGTTGAATGTCAGCTAAAAATACATCTACAATTGTAACTGTAGACTTTGTTTTTGTGAGTGGAAGAAGCCAGCTTTCTTTTAGCTCTTAAACGTGCAGGGTACAATAATTCTGTTCTTCTTAGGTGCAGGTACTTGTAATGTATCTGCCCTTAAAACTGCAGAGGCATTCAAGGATGCTGAGGGGATAACTGGGTATCTAACAATAGACACAAGCAACAGCCATTAGGCATTGGACTTATCATTGTATATTAACTCTTCCCTTCCCAACTGTGACTATTTGCAAGACAGCACTGAAAGGGGTAAGACCAAAGTCACTTCACTTACAGAAAAACTAAGCTTTTGATATTCTTGCTTGCTATCTATTAGATATAATTAATTGCAGTTTACTCACATGATTAACTCAAAAAATTAATCGTGATTGTGACGTTGCACTCCATATGTTTTATGGAAATATGCTCATAAGTGTGAATATAATGTAACTGGAATATGCTTCATGCAAAAGGTCTCTTGTAAGGTATCATTACAAAGCTTATAATCTACTGAGTATAGTAATCCCATTTGTTTGCATGTATTATTTCTATGTCTGGAGTTAGGAGAATAAGATATAAACTTGTGTTACTGATGTAAACATGTTAAGTGGAAGCCATTAAGGGTGTTTCTGAATCAAATACCTGTAAATGGTTCTGTTTACTTGGAAACCTTCCGGGGGACCTGCTGGCCAGCCTTTGAAGAATGGAAACTAGGGTTCTCAGAGGACATGAGACCATGTCACATCATACTGGAATCCTTCTTAAACCTGGTGCTTTTCCATTTAGAAGGAGGGCTGGGAACCCAGAGAGACAAAAGCTTTATGCCAAAGCTATAAAAGGGGATTGAACAGAACAAAGGAAGCTGAAGTCTTGAGAAATCCCCTAGTTAGCTAGAACTAACAAGAACTGTACCAGGGGAAAGAATTGGCCCCAGACTAGGAAGGAGTCTAGTCTGTGAAAGAAGCTTATTGGAACATGTCTGAGGGTGAGATTTTACCTGTATTTCTTAACGTGTTAGGCTTAGACTTGTGTGTTTTGTTTTATTTTGGTTGGTAACGTATTTTGTTCTGTCCGTTATTACTTGGAAACCACTTAAATCCTACTTTTTATACTTAATAAAATCACTTTTGTTTATTAGTAAACCCAGAATAAGTGATTAATACCTGGGGGAGGAAAAGCTGTGCATATCACTCTATCAGTGTTATAGAGGGGGAACAATTTGTGAATTTACCTTGTATAACCTTTATACACAGTAGAACAGATTAATTTTGGGTTTGGATCCCATTGGGAACTGGGTGTCTGGGTGCTGGAGGTAGGTGACTTGCTGAGCAGTTTTTGGTTAAAGTCTGTAGCTTTTGGGGTATGGACCAGACCTGGGTCTGTGTTGCAGCAGACTAGCATGTCTGGCTCAACAAGGCAGGGTTCTGGAGTCCCAACCTGGCAGTGGAAAATGGGCTCAGAGGTAATTCCAGCACATCAGGTGACAGCCTCAAGGGGGTCTCTGTGACTGAACCAGTCACAGTGATTAATCACAATTTTAATCACACTGTTAAACAGAATACCAACTGAAATTTATTTAATGTTTTTCAACATGTTCATATATATTTTATTCTATGTTATAATTGAAATCAAAATGCGTATTTATTATAAATATTTACACTGCAACAATGACAAACAAATGAAATAGTATTTTTCAATTCCCCTCATACAAGTACTGTAGTGCAATCTCTTTGTCCTGAAAGTGCAATTTACAAATGTAGATTTTTTTGTTACATAACTGCACTCAAAACAAAACAATATAAAACTTCAGAGCCTAAAAGTCCACTCAGTCCTACTTCTTGTTCAGCTAATCATTAAGACAAACAAGTTTGTGTACATTTACAGGAGATAATGCTCCCCTCTTCTTATTTACAATGTCACTAGTGTGAGAAAGTGAGAACAGGCATTTGCATGATACTTTTGTAGCCGGCATTGCAAGATATTTATGTGCCAGAGATGCTAAACATTTGTATGCCCCTTCATGCTTTGGTCACCGTTCTAGAAGACATGCTTCCATTTTGATGGCGCTCATTAAAAAATAATACGTTAATTAAATTTGTGATTGAACTCCTTGGGGGAGAATTGTATGTCCCCTGCTCTGCTTTACTGTCATTCTGCCATATATTTCATGTTATAGCAGTCTTGGCTGATGACCCAGCACATGTTGTTCATTTTACGAATACTTTCACTGCAGATTTGACAAAATGCAAAGAAGATACCAATGTGAGATTTCTAAAGATAGCTACAGCACTCAAGGTTTAAGAATCTGAAGTGCCTTCCAAAATCTGAGAAGGATGCGGTGTGGACCATGCTTTCAGAAGTCTTAAAAGAGCAATACTCTGATGCGGAAACTACAGAACCCAAACCACCAAAAAAGAAAATCAACCTTCTGCTGGTGACAACTGACTCAGCTAATGAAAACGAACATGCATCATTCCACACTGCTTTGGATTGTTATCGAGCGAACCCATCATCAGCATGGATGCATTGTTCCGTGATACAGTGGTTGAAGCAAGAAGGGACATATAAATCCTTAGTGCATCTGGCACTTAACTATTTTGCAACTATCTTGCAACGCTGGCTACAACAGTGCCATGCGAATGCCTATTCTCACTTTCAGGTGACATTGTAAACAAGAAGCAGGCAGCATTATCTCCTGCAAATGTCAACAAACTTGTTTGTCTGAGCGTTTGGCTGAACAAGAAGTAGGACTGAGTGGACTTGAAGGCTCCAAATGTGTACATTGTTTTATTTTTGAATGCAGGTTTTTTATTATGGTACTTTATTATTGTTTATGAGTGCAATTAATCCAAATTGTTTTTTTTAATCGTGCGATTATTCCCAATTAATTTTGTATGACTTGACTGACCATATATATATATATATGTAACCTGTGGTCTCTTTTTTCCTATGTACTGCACTTTTAAATTTCTAGGTTTCTGTTGCCTGCTAATGAGGCAGCTGACATTTTATGAGGCTTTACTTTTATTCTCTTGTTTGTTTTGCCCATTCTTAAATATAGAAGTCAGTCAGAAAATGAATATGTTTGCTCTTTGTGTATGAAAAGGCAAAATATTTTGACAATAATGGGTGAAATCGGAGAAAACAAAAGTTGAGAATGTTAAGGAAATAAGAAAAAGGAGTACTTGCAGCACCTTAGAGACTAACAAATTTATTTCAGCATAAGCTTTCGTGAGCTACAGCTCACTTCATCAGATGCATGTAGCTGTAGCTCACGAAAGCTTTTGCTCAAATAAATTTGTTAGTCTCTAACGTGCCACAAGTACTCCTTTTCTTTTTACGGATACAGACTAACATGGCTGCTGCTCCAAAGGGAGCAATAAGGCATTATAGCAATAAGGGGGGAAAAGATAAAGTGGACACATTTGGAAATATGGACATTTTTTCAGTTTAATGAAAAAGGGAAATATTTTGGATCAGAGGTTCAGAGATTTGTTACAATATCAAGAGAATTATCTGCTCATCTTACTAGAGCCAGAATTCTTGTAATGCAGGCCTAGTACGTGCGTGGGGGTGGGAGATGGGGGCGGGGTAGGGCAGAGAAGCAGACCTAAAAATACTCTGGAAAATTCCAAAACTTTTTTTTAACTGAGTGTTTTGTGTGTCAGAGCTAGGAAACACCACAAATACATCTCTTGTTTTAGGCTAATAAAGGATGTTTTTAAAAAATGAAACACATTTTTCTCCATTATAACACACCGGCTAACTGTGTATTATGTGTCCTTCTAGTTGTGATCTACATAGGGTATAACAGCCTTCTACTGTTATTAACTAATCCAGTTTCTTCTTTACTCAAATGGCTGAGGTACGTTCATCAGTGCTGAAAGTACTGGGTTCAAATTCTGCTGACAATCCATATGGAAAGCTGTTATACACTTGGTGGAAACGGTGGGAAGAAACAAAGATTTTCTGGCTTGGAAAGGGATTTTAAAGTTTAACAATTAGTCTGGAAAATTGAACCCATCCCCAGGTTCATGAAGGTCTTCTAATACTCAAATTTGGAACAATGAGTTGTTTTAGACTGTAGGGATTTTTGTGGTCTCGAGGCACTGAAACCAACTGAATAACTTTTCTACCATCTAATTTTTAAATATATTATATTTGGTATGTTTTCATTGGCCAAGAAACTCTGCATTTTTCCTATTGACATTATCCCAATCACTTTTATGCTAAGAAAATTAGAAATAATAATTAATAAAATATCACTTACTTCACTTTCTGTTTTCAAAGCACTTTGTACTCATTAGCTAATACTATAATAAGACTAAGTTTATGATAATGCCTTACTGAAGGTCAATGGTGGTTTTGCCTTGGATTTCAATGGGAGCATGGTTAGGCATCAATCCAACAAAAATATTTAAGCCTGGAGTCACTCAAATTATTCAGTGCTTAAACTCAAGCATGTGCTTAAGTGTTCTGCTAGATCAGAGCATTAATGGATTTCCACAAATATACCAAGATATTTTACCATAGCCAAATATAACATTTTGAGAAATGCTACACCATACTACACTGTGATTCAAAATTTAAATAATTTTTGCATTTTATTTTTAAGATGTTTATTTTATATTCACAACACTACTTTCAAAACTCAGGATTGGATTTTGAAATATACCATACTTATATTTTCTGACCACAAATCCAGCTCATTGGCTTCACTTTTTTCTTCAGCTCAAAGAACCTAAGTCAAAACCCTCTCATGATAACTTTCTTAATGTAAAAAGAAAAGGAGTACTTGTACTTAATTAATTAGACTAATAGATTTGTTAGTCTCTAAGGTGCCACAAGTACTCCTTTTCTTTTTGCGAATACAGACTAACACGGCTGCTACTCTGAAACCTTTCTTAATATAATAACTTGGAATTGTATTGATCATTAAACTTGACTCTGCAGCAAGTTACTATTCATTCCTCAAAATCAGATATCACAGGGACACTTGTTGCTCATTTTCTTTAGATTGTATTTCATCCACCTAGTGTAGTACTTCATGAATGTATTCCTTCTTTATATCTTGCAGTGGGAAAGTACATGCACGTTGGTATATATGTTTGTTGTATCAACCAGGCAAGGTACTAACAAGCTTCAACAGGACTTTATTTTCAAAGTGGAAACCTCTTTACCAAGCTGCTGCTGCAGCCTCTGTAGCTTTCTCCCAGCCTCTCAACTCCTCCCCCCTCCTTCCTGTTTCCTGCCCTTTCAGACTCCCAACAGCCAGATCTAACAGATCCCAACAGCTCCCAAATCTAATACTTACAAGCAACATCTAAACACCACATTCCCCACTCCTCTCCTTAAGAAACTCTCCCAATTAAAATAAACATTATTGTTCTAACTACAGGAACAAATATGAAACAAGACACTATACTGTTGGCAGAAATATTACACTGAAAACACTGTAGATACTACATAACATAGTCTCTAGTCCAGACAGGTGGTCGTATGGGTCTGACAGGCTGTGTCTTAAGCCCTGGTTCCAGTGCAATGTCTTGTTGTGTTGGTACTACGGTGAAGTCATCCAGTGCAGACTGGGTGTTGGCATAATCTCCTCTTGGTGCATAGGCAGGTGCAAGATAAAAAGTATTCCATACCCGCCCCATCAGAAAGTCGATGTAAGGTCCCTTCTTCTCTATGATTTTAAGAGGTGCTCTGAATTTATGGTCCCCTTTGCATAAAATTCCAGGTTTTTGTATTCTAACAAAGGAACCACACTCAAACTTTGGTTCCTTAGCACCCCACTGCTTATCTATGAAAGCCTTAGACTTTGCCTGGTTCTGTTCAATTCCTACTCCTCCTTCCTGTCCTTTCAGACTCCCAACAGCCGGTACTCTCAATGCTAATAATTACAAGCAACATCTAAACATCACAATGTTCCTAGGATTCATGTCCCCAGAAAAAAAGCAACATTTCAACCAGGGAGGTGATTTTAATTATATCACAGCTAGCTCACAACAATGACTCCCCCACCCCTGCCTTCACTGCTGAGATGTAACTTTTCAGTTCGTATTTCCCAGGCCTCCACTAATTTTTCTCATTAGCAATTGTTCTGCCATATTTGCTGAAATTTTCAAATCTGTAGGGCTGTGTGGCCCTTGGATGTGTGTTACAATGTTCTCTGTATGTCTGCAATGGTCAGTTGTAAGAATAACTGCTGGGTTCTAGCTTGAGGCAGCCTAAGGTAGGTGGGGAAAAAAAGTTTAGATAAGGATAACCTTACTCTTATACAGACTTTTTCATCCAGAAGGAGTCCAAAAGTAGGAGTACAAAATGTATATATGGGAATCTTTTCACCTATGACTAAAATGTAGCCATCTTGGGGGTGAAACAAAGCAGCTGATTAACAACATACCAAAGAACGCCAAATTCCATTTAAAGTACAAAGGAAATTAGAAGTCAAGAAAACATAATTACCCAAATTGGAATTTGGGCAGGACATTGAGTTCAACACCATAGTCTTGAGAAAAATGCTCTGGGTATAATACACACTGGAGGTGGTCAGAACTTCAGTTTTACTTCTGATGCTTGTCCATTTGTCCTTGTGTTTAATAATACTTCCTCTCTCTCTAAAGGCTCCAATGGAATGTCCTTTGTCAGGTCTGCTGTAACATCTTCCTCTGGAAGAATGAGCTTTCCTCTAGGGGTGAAAACTCATGAAAATGCATTTGTGAAAAGGGATATCTACTAGACTTTTAGTCAATGCAGCAAAAAGAATTAACTCTGAGCCAATATATATGAGACACTTCAGTAGAACTATATTTAGATTCTGGTTGGAAATTAATAGACACTGCTCCCTATCAGTTAATCCTGGTGTGAAAAAAACATCACCCAGATAAAATACCCCAAATGCCAGTGACTATACATTCAGATGATAAATTGGGAACTATCATAATAGCAAGAAGAAATGATGTGTTTACTCTGTTTACAAGTGTTGGGTTAAGTAGCTTCCCATGGGGCAGTAAAAGTCAAAGTAGTTTATACAGTCATAAATAAACCTCAAGGCAAAGGCAAAGTGAATGCATGTACTGTAGCTAAACTTGGAGGACATTTTCCCACAGTGAACATACACTTCCCTATTTTACTGCTATTATTTCACACAAGCAAAGCACTCTTCAGAACAAAGTTGTGTGTGCCAAGATTACAACATACAGTGAATTAGTTGTCCAACTTTCCTGAAGTATGATTGAGCCAGAAACTTTCTAAATAATCAAATGAAATGAAATGTAATCTGGTCAAGATTTTGTGTGCCTCCGTTTTAAGCAGAGGTGGGCAAACTACGGCCCCTGGGACCATCCTGCCCAGTCCTTGAGCTCCTGGCTGGGAAGGCTAGACCTTGGCTCCTCCCCTGCTGTCACCCCCCTCAGCTCATCATGCTGCCAGCGCTCTGGGTGGTGGGGCTGTGAGCTCCTGCTGGGCGACGTGGCTGCCAGCCCAGCTGCTCTGAGCAGCATGGCAAGGGGGTGTTGGATAAGGGGCAGGAGGTCCTGAGGGGCAGTCGGGGATGGGGAGCGGGGGTGTGTGTGGATAGGCGTGGGAGTCCCAGGGGGCCTGTCAGGAGATGGGTGTGTGGCTAGGTGTCGGGGCAGTCAGGGGACAGGGAGCAGGGTGGGGTTGGATAGGGAGAGGGGTCCCAAGGGGGTGATTAGGGGTGGGGGAGGCGGTGAGGGGACAAGGAGCAGGGGAGTTGGATGGGTGGGGGTTCTGAGGGGGGCAGTCAGGGGGTGGATGGGGTGGGGGCCAGGTTGTTTGGGAAGGCACAGCCTTCCCTACCCAGCTCTCCACACAGTTTCAGAACCCCAATGTGGCCCTCAGGCCAAAATGTTTGCCAACCCCTGGTTTTAAGGGTGCACAACTTGTTACATGGCCCTACATGACCCTGGTTTTCAGAAGATGGGCATCCAGCACTTTCTGAAAATCAGCCTATTTAAGTTGTTTCAAGGTAGGAACCAAAAATGGGGGCCTCTAAAACCACTAGTTGCTTTTGTAAATCTTGGCCCTCTCTGGACCTGGTCCATTATTTGTTACAAATTGAGCCTATTTCTTGTGATATAAATAATTTGTGATTTCTGCAAATATATTTGTTATTTTTAAGTAGTCACCAATTAGTTTGGATAAATAATTCCCATACTATGAGGTTAGTTTCCTTGGCTTAGTCATGAAAGTTTTGGGATTCCCATATAGTAGATGCATTTATAAAATTTCCTTCTGATTTTATGGCTATTATAGATTTCAGATAGATGCTTTGTACCTGAAATGGGGAATACACAGTTGTGTCTCTAGAACAGAAAATGTGCCTGACCATGTTCATTTACATCAACACAAACAAATAATTCCACAAATCAGAGAGGCCCCAAACTGAAGCTTTTATTAGCAACTTTTATACTCTTTGGTTACATCTTGTATTCCTGTTACAGATGGAGAAATTGAGACACAGAGCGGTTAAGTGACTCAGCTAAAGCTGTCAGAGTCACTGTGCTAATAGGCAATGGTCACATAAACACGACCCTATACTGGAAGCCTACTGACTGCTATACTTACCTACATGCCTCCAGCTTCCATCCAGGACACACCACACGATCCATTGTCTACAGCCGAGCTCGAAGATACAACTGCATTTGCTCCAATCCCTGAGACAGAGACAAACACCTCCAAGATCTCTGTCAAGCATTCTTAAAACTACAGTACCCACCTGCTGAAGTAAAAAAACAGATTGACCAATCCAGAAGAGTACCCAGAAGTCACCTACTACAGGACAGGCCCAACAAAGAAAATAACAGAACGCCACTAGCCATCACCTTCAGCCCCCAACTAAAACCTCTCCAGAGCATCATCAAAGATCTACAACCTATCCTGAAAAAAAATGATCCCTCACTGTCACAGATCTTGGGAGACAGACCAGTCCTCACTTACAGACAGCCCCCCAACCTGAAGCAAATACTCACCAGCAACCACACACCACACAACAAAAACACTAACCCAGGAACTTATCCTTGCAAGAAAACCCGATGCAAACTCTGTCCACATACTTATTCAAGTGACACCATCATAGGACCTAATCACATTAGCCACGCCATCAGGGGCTCGTTCACCTGAACATCTACCAATGTGACATATGCCACGCTGCCATGTACATTGGCCAAACTGGACAGTCTCGATGCAAAAGAATAAATGGACAAAAATCTGACATCAGGAATCATAACATTCAAAAACTGATAGAACACTTCAACATCTCTGGCCACTCAGTAACAGATCTAAAGGTGGAAATTTTGCAACAGAAAAGCTTCAAAAATAGACTCCAACGAGAAACTGCTTAGCTTGAATTAATATGCAAACTAGATGCCATTAACTTGGGTTTGAATAGAGACTGGGAATGGCTGGGTCATTACACATATTGGATCTATTTCCCCATGTTAAGTATCCTCACACCTTCTTGTCAACTGTCTAAATGGGCCATCTTGATTATCACTACAAAAGTTTTTTTTCTCCTGCTGATAATAGCTCATCTTAATTAATTAGCCTCTTACTCTACTTTTTCATGTTCTCTATGTGTTGTGACAGGGTCAGGCCAGATGGCTACAGGAGAGTGATAGAAGGCAGATATGTTAGCCCCAGGTTAAGTAGGTCCCTTTTCCCTGGGTAAAGTGACAGGGAAGGTTCTAGAACAATCAGGAACTTTCTGGAACAATTAAGGCAGATAAGCTGATTAGAACACCTGCAGCCAATCAAGAAGCCGCTAGAATCAATTAAGGCAGGCTAATCAGGGCATCTGGGTTTAAAAAGGAACTCACTTCAGTTTGTGAAGTGCGTGCGAGGAGCTGGGAGCAAGAGGCACAAGAAGCTGAGAGTGAGAAGGCATACTACTGGAAGACTGAGAAATACAAGCATTATCAGTCATCAGGAGGAAGGTCTTGTGATGAGAAAAAAGAAGCTATTGGGAGGAGGCAATGGGGAAGTAGTCCAGGGAGTTGTAGCTGTAACTCAGCTGTTAAAGGAGCCACTTTAGACAGCTGCAATCCACAGGGTCCTGGGCTGGAACCCGGAGTAGAGGGTGGACCTGGGTTCCCCCCATACCTCCATCCCCCACAACTCCCTACTTCATACTGGAGGAGTTGACCTGGACTGTGGGTTCATGAAAATGGCCAAACTGAGGGCTGCCATGAATCTCTGAGGCGAGCAAATCCACCAATAAGCACAAGACCCACCAAGGTAGAGGAGGAACTTTGTCACATTGTATATATATATATATCTTCTTACTATATGTTCCATTCTATGCATCCGATGAAGTGGGCTGTAGCCCATGAAAGCTTATGCTCAAATAAATTTGTTAGTCTCTAAGGTGCCACAAGTACTCCTGTTCTTTTTGCGGACACAGGCTAACACGGCTGCTACTCTGAAAAAAGTCTCAGAGCTGAGAATAGAACTCAGGAGTTCTTTCTTCCCAGTCCTCTTCTCATTCCACTACATATTTCTGCTTCCTCAACAGAAACGAATAGTAGGGAGCAAAACCCATGCAAAGTACTATTTCTGAAAATGAGGTTTTACTAATTATTACTATAAAAACAAATGGAAGTTATTTCCCACCCTCCCAACAAATATGGTCTTGGTTATTTTTTCCCCAAACTTCATAATATTGTCATATTTAAATCTAAAGTTCCCTAGAACTAATTCATCATAATTCCTTTGAGAGAGGATTTATTCCACTGTGCTATCCTGGAATATGTTGGGGGGAAGGGGCAAGGGGAGGAGAGAGAAAGAGAAAAGAAAGGAGATGATGAAATCGTTTCTGATAGAGCAGTTTGCAGCTGTTTTCAGTGTTTGATGACACACAGCAACATTACAGGACATCAAAATTAATTATTTAAAATGAACAATCTGGCAAAAATCAACCACACAAATCAATCACTCAGAAATGTTTTTTCCCTCTTCATTAGTCTCCTCCTTTGACTTCCAATTCATCATCCAAATTCATTTGAATTCACGTATTTCCATCCACTGTGAAAATGATTCCTGGCTAGGGAGATTTATAGTAAAAACTCTTAAAGATACAAGTTTAGATTTAATAGGGGAGGCTCATGGATGGGGGCTCATGAATGAAGGCTCATGTCCTTTAATTCTGAACTGTAATTTGGGCTGTGATGGCCAAGGTGTAGTTGAGGATGAACTCCCATCTCCTATAAAATGCCCCAAATGGCTGCCAGAATAAATCACTTCTTCATCACTTGCCTTCATGTGGCAGAGATGTTTCTACTAAAAGTGAAGTTGTGAAAGTTGAGTATCTGGTGACTTTAGAAAAAAAATACAGAATGCGGAGGACAAGAGGGGTTCTGCAGTCTTGGTAGACAGCCGACCCTGAAGAAATAAACTCAGAAGTCAGCCAAGGGTGCCACACCCCTCAAGGCAGATAATCATCCTTGGATGAAAATGACAGTGGATTCTAGAGAGGAGATGGGTGCACCAGCATTATTGTCCATAACTTATGACAACACTTCACAGTAGAGGTGACATATTGGCTACCATGTACCAAGGGAACAGACATATTTGCATAGGAAAATTCCAGTGGTGCATTCAATAAGGAACAGCTGGATTCCAAGCCAATTAAGTTGGCGAGAAAGTGTTCTCCATCAGCTTATGAAATGTTCATACTGTTAAAGCAAGTTTCCTCCAGCTAATACAAAACGAGAACTCGTCAAATAAGTGGGATGTGACTGTCCATATGAGAGTCCATAGGGACTTCAAATAGAATGATGATTACTACAGAAGAAAACATGCTGATCTGGAATGGTGATGACAGAATAAGACAGCATAGCATTGCACTGCTGATCTGGCAGCAGATCAGGCCTTACATGATGGTCTAAAAACCAGCCAGCAGCAGCAGTTGATGACCCTCGGATTGGCAGGCCATTCCTATAAAAAACTCTTTTCCAGTGCTATACCCTAACTACTGACTGTGATAATGAAGGAGTTGAGAAATTCTGTGGCAACATCGAGAAGGAGCTAGCAGCTGTTCTCCGTAGAGACATATTAATTGTACAAGGTGACTAGAAAGCATACACTGGTCCTCAGAATGACAGAGCTGTGTTGGAAAGTTTGGGTATGGCATGATAAATAGCAGAGGACTGTGGTTCATGCAATTTGCAACTGGAAATGACTTACTATTAACAAATGTCTTGTTCAAGCACAAACTGTCAGAGTGATGGACTTGGACACGGCCAGATTTGCAGACTCAGAACCAGATCAACTTCATCATGATCTCAAAGAGGTGGCCTGTTGAGGAGTAGATCCTCCAAGAATCATAAGATCTGATCATAACTTAATAGCCAACACAGAGATTAAACTTTGAAACAAGAAATGACCAACATACAAACAGAGTCCATTATAATGTTAACATATTAAAAGTCTTTGAAACACCAGTGGAATACAAGAAGATAACTGAACAAAAGCTGCAAGCTGCTGACCTCTGCATTGGTAAATTAGATCAGACAGAGCATAACATCTTCCGTTGCATTACCACGACCATGGATGAACTCCTGGGGAAACAGATCCTAAAAAAGGAATCTGGAATCATGTAGATGATCAAGTTGTGCAAGTTTTGAGGGAAGCAAAAAGCTCAAAGGAAGATGGATGAAACTGCAAGAGAGAAATATTCCTATATGATGTGAGAAATAGATGCACAGATTAAAGTGGCTAAAGAAGATTAGCTTGAACAACAGTGCATCAATATATGCAACTCTTGCAGCAAATGCCACTAGGAATGCCTACCAAACCATTAAGACTCCTCTGAAAGTTTTCCATGGCAGGAAAAATATTATTTCACTCAACACTTGGGGTAACTATTGCAAAGAACTGCATAATACAAGCAAAGTGAATTCTAAGCTGGAAGTGAAGGCAGAGAAAATTTATGCAAGCAGCTCAATTCATCCAGATGAACTTCCTCTTATGATCGAAGAAGTTGAGGATGCAGTGTGACACTGAAAAGCAATAAACCCCCTAGAGTGGATAACATACAAGCTGAACTAATTAAAAGTAGTGGAGAGCCATTCATCCAGACTGTAAGGTTGTCAGTGTGACTGGGGAGTCTGGAAGATGGCCTAAGACTTGGACAGTTCTTCATAATTTCTACTCATAAAATCTGAGACTTGGCTGTTTGTGGATATTACTGCACAATTTTATTATTGACACATCCTAGAAAATACTGCTGCATATCATTCTGAAAAGAATTGTGTAAGAGAGCGAACTTTCTGGATGAAGAGCAAGTGGTTTTGACTCAAAATAAGCACAGTGCAGAAAATTATCTACATGATTTATGCAAGAACATG
This sequence comes from Dermochelys coriacea, assembly GCF_009764565.3. Classification (NCBI taxonomy): domain Eukaryota; kingdom Metazoa; phylum Chordata; order Testudines; family Dermochelyidae; genus Dermochelys; species Dermochelys coriacea. The sequence goes on from NC_050073.1 coordinate 48,675,594, forward strand.
CTGGAGAATTCTGGGAAGGTGGTCTATGTTTTTGCAGATTTTGCTAAGGTGCTTGACAGCATATGGCACAAAATATGTTTGGACATTCCTTTAGTTGGTTGGTTGGAGTTGGTGTAAATGTAACAAGGATGATACAACATCTCTATGGAAGCACAACAGCTTCAGTGTTTGTGGGCGAGAACAAAGCAGTTGGTTTCCTTGAGGTAGGTAGGCTTGAAAGCATTAGATTTTTATCAATAAATGCCAATAAACGTCGATTTCCCCAAAACACACACAAACTGACAACAAACATTTCTATCTTTGATAATAGAAATTTATAGATATGCAAAGTAACAAAAATGCTACTTGTCAACTTACAATTTGATTTAAGGCAAAAATGTTGATCTATGATGTTGGAAGGTACTGTTGAATTCTTGACTGCAGTTCTAGCAACACTCAGCCATGTTCGGAGAAACAAAATTTATTACCATGAAGGGTAAAATGAAATTCCTGTAGTCTCTTGTCTTCAGCATCTAGCTAGTGAAACATGGATGCTAAGGAAACAGGACATTAAGAGGATTTCGGCTTTCAGGTTGAAATGGTACAGGCAATTGCTGCGCTTTAGCTATACCTCAGGTTATGACTAACTAGGAGGTAAACATACCAATTTACAGCAAAACTGATGATACCTGGTATCAGCAAGACAATAAGATGAAGAAAGCTGAAGTTTGTGGGACATGTAGGATGGATGAATGGAGAAAGTTTTGCAGAGACTGGTACCAGGGCAGGGATGCCCGTGGCAAGTGTGGTTCGATAATGTGGCTGACTGGATTGGTTACAATATGGGGCACTTCTCAAGGCTGTGTGAAGACCAAGAAATGTGAAGGAAGATTACTGGCCAATGAATGCTGTATACTGTGTTTACTGTTCATTTTGAGGTGATTCTATGGGGCTTTGCATTAAGAGAGAATGTAAGTATGTATGTAATTCAGGATATGATTTGTAACACAACCTATTCAAAGTTACAGGAGGAACCAAATTCTGGGACAAAATTAGCTTTGCCTTGCATCCAGCTTTGTGTTAAGATCCACAGTCCACTTCCCCTTCATGGACTACAGTGCACAAGTTAAGCTGCACAAGAGCATTTCCATACTGCTTTTCATTGTTCAAAGAAATAACAACAACTAGTCATCCCAAAAGTGCTTACACATTTTTACAAAGTGAGCATGATGAACATTGCTTGGTGTTGCCAGTCTTAGACATTCAAAAAATCATGAGCCAGGACCAAAAAGAATCATCAAATTGGCTTAAAGATATGAGATTTTAAGAAAACTGAGTTTTGATTCTTTTTATTTGCCGTGCTTCCAAACATTCACAGCAACTAAATGCAGTGGGTTTGGTTACAATACTATAATAATACAGTTATCTGGGGAGGGGATTCTGGTCCATGGGGTAGCACAAAGGGGACAGAGAACTGCTATAATAAAGCATCTAGGGATTTTCCAGGTGCAGCAGATAAAACCGAGGTGGCATAAATCTCACGTGGTAGTCTCCATCAGCAAGCATAGTGGCATTGCTGAGTGGATGAGTATGATCTTTGGACAGGAACGTGGTTCATAGTGAGCCATTCTAGTCAGCATAACAACTGAGTTGGCTTATGTATGGTTTGGCCCACAGACAAGCCAACGACAGGGGAGTGGATCAGAAAGGTGGCTTAAAACTCCTTTTTGCCTCCAACATTTAGGGTTGTTTGCCAAACATAGCTCAGTCAAACACCAGGATAGGGCCCTGAGTTTATAATGATGCCAATTGAACTATAATGTGCTGTACTTAGATTACAAGGTCCCTGCTCTAAAGAGCATCTTTTGACTCTGTGTTTGTACAGCTCATGGCACAATGGGATCCTGATCCAAGACTCAGACTCCTAGGCACTACAGTAATACAAATAATGAATAGTCAAATACCTGATTTCTGAATGGACAATATTTCACGTACAATGTGAAAGAATTGGCTAATGATCACATTTCTACTCAAAAAGTTTTGCAAACAGCATTTTGTCATGAAAATTAAATGGTTTTCAGATTATATTAAACAACCAAGTAGAAGTATTGACATGAAACAGGATACCACATTAAAATTATCATTATCCCCTCTTAACCATGTTATTTCACTATGAAATGTAGTCAGAAATAATACTTCATAAATTTCTCATCTAACACCTTTCATCTGATAGCATCAGAGCACTTCACAAAGAATGACTTAAGCATCACAGACCTCTATGAAATAGATAAGTGTTTGGGGAAGCAAAGGCACAGAGATGTTACTTGACTTGCCCAAGGTCAAAAAGTAAGCACTTGGAACAGATCCCACAAGTACAGACTTCCAGAGTCTTCAATACTCACAATTAGGTCACATGTCTTCAGTTAAATAATACCATCACATGGAACCAAATTTATACCCAAGACCTGCTTGGCTTGAATCAGTAACTCTTTTTAAGAGATTGAAAAGAGAACATCAGTGGCTCCAGCACCTCAAGTGGAGACTTGTGTGGAAAAGTCTCTTCAGATGTTCTCATCAGGAGTGAGAGGCAACAAAAATAGAGTATTCATGCTATGTTTTCCACCTGACCCCAGCATACTAGGTAGAGTCTACTAAAAGCAGATGTTTTGATTAAAGCTGATTGTTTATCTTACTACTGGATAACAGTACTGTAATCAAAGGCTCCCAGTAACCAAGGTTCAACACTTCACTCGCCCAGCATGTTGCATTTGCACAGAGGGTCAACTAATGTAAGATACTTGGTGTGCATCTGGAGTTACTCCAGATGACTCCATAGCCAGTCTTCAGAGAACCTGAGCTGATTTATAGTGTTTCACTAAAATACTGAATAAAACCAGGGGGAAATTGACAAATTGATATTTTGTAGTCATCTGAGGCTAAAACTCAAAGCAAAATTTGAGATGGCTGGAACCACCTAAATTGAGACCAAAGGAAACGTAGTCATGAGCCCCTGTGGAGTGCAACTGATAAATTTTAAACATTGCTACTTTTAATCATAAAAAAACTTACTTCAGTTGTACCTCTCCCCCCCCACCAGTCTGTCTGAGTCCATCCCCTCAGGTGTTAGGCTTCAGACCTTTACCTAACCTGAGAGAAGAATTTCACAGTTCTCCCACTCGTAGACAGGGCCCTGAGCTGTAGTACCTGGGTATCAACTGTTACCTTGAAGGTCCAACTGAGTTTTTCCCTTCAGGACTCTGTGACCGGTGGTATTCAGTGATCAGACAGGCTTATAAAAAAACAAAATATTGTTTATTTTAGAAAAAACATTAAACAAAACCAGGATTTTAAAAACAAATAGTCCACATGCATGTCTAACATACCTTCAGTCCTACCATCCTGTTATGATGACCTAGGCAAACCTAGTTCCTCAGAACCCCTCTGGGGTGATTGGATTCTTAGTCTGGCTCCCTCAAACAGCTACTGCTTCTCTCTTGAGGGGGTATCCCTGTTTAAACCCCACTGTAGATCCTTTGTTTTTCTGTGTTTTGGACCTGTTCCTGTTCTGATCAAATCTAGTTTTGTAAGTCGGCTGGAGACAGAGGCAACATCTAAAATAATAAATCTGGCATTGTCCCTCGGGTGTTTCCTGAGAAGTGGCTATCTTGGACCACTCTTTTCCTTCCTGATTTTTTTTTTCCAGACAGACACCTATTGAAGTAAGACATTATATGCATACAGTAAACATTCCAGTATCCAAGACAACAAACAGTATTCATAAATTAGTAGAAGATTGCTGGATTTTTTTTTTTAATTTGTTAAAAAAGAGAAATGAATGTATGCATTGAATATCTTATTCATAAATAAAAAAAATAGAACCTCAAGACCTTTAAATGATCTTTTGGCAATGCTTATTCAAGCACACAATTTCTTATTAAATCTACAAGTGCCTTGGGAATGTAAAGAGCTTTCTTTGGCTATATAAAAACACAAGCTAATAAAATGTAGGGGTTTTTTTAGAGGGACATAGTCAATTTACAAATCAACACTTCTAACTTTTTTTAAAGCTTGTATTGTTACAAGTAACCAAATAATTATAACCAAAAGATTTTTCTCTATTTTCAGTTTGTTTAATTTGTGCATTTGACAGCACTTTTTGTACAGTCAGTTTCATGGCTGTCCCTGCTGCTTGTGGGTGTCCCTGCTGTTTGGGTGGAGGGGAGAAGAGGGCACACAGTGACAGAGGAAATATGATGGTTTAGAAAAGGAGGGTAAAACCTACAAAAAATAGTAAGATGACTCAGGGACAAATCCAGGCCCTGAAACTGATTAACATTTTTTATTTAATTGACAATTTCAAAATGACTTTCTTTTAACCCCCTTGACTATACTATACTATACTATACTATACTATATATAAATATTTCATGCACACATACACAAAACAAAACTATGGAAAAAGGAACAATAAGGCTGGAAGTCTAGTGAATTGTCTATGAAGAGTTTATTCATTATGTGATGTTACGGAAAATAATTAAAAACCAAAATGTTTTTTTGTATCTTGCTGCCCTAATTTTTGCTCAGTATATAATCTCCCTTTTCCTTTTAATTCATCTTCCATGGGTTTGCATAAAACCATAATTTAGAAATAGACAGGATTAAAGATAAAAAACAGCTTGCTTATGCGGCAGGTGTTTTCAAAATTCCCTCATTTCAAAAAGATCTATTACTTGCTGTACATGAAGTTACTGAAATGAATCACTATAAATAATTACATGTGCAACATGGAAGAGTTCAACATTCTCACAATGCAAAGAAAAACAAAGCCTTAATGTTTAATAAAAGATCTTGTCTATCTGGTAAATTAAAGTTTAAAAGGACTCATAATAGTATGTTTTATTTCTTGTTTAAAAGTTAATTTAAATCATAATACATGTTGAGCCTTTCAACATATGCACTATTTGTTGTCTAATGGATTATTTCAAGATAATGGCAATAATCCATAATGGCAAGATAAGTGCAATAACTTATATTTACATGAACTGTCATTTATTTTAGAAAGGCCTGATAAAACACCTGACCTTAAAAATGTCTGTGACTGATCAGCAGCAGTTAGGGATGAGGTAGAAACTTTTAAAAAGGTATCCCATTGAGTTGAAGGGAGGTTTGGGATGGTTTCTTTACTACTGGTATTGCTAAACTATCTCTGCCAGAGATGGTTTATCCTTGAGGCATGTATTTGTTTCAGATATCAGAGAAACAGGGGTTTTGTTGTTGCTGTTTTTATACCTCTGCAATAGTTTGTACCAACAGCTGGGGAATTTTTTTTTCCATAATTTATCACTCTTAGGGCCTTCTACAGGTCACTCCTTAATTATTCTTATTAGAAGCAGAGCTGGCAGAAATGTCTATAGTTAATGTTGCCCAACAATTTCCATTATAAGACCCTGTATTCAGAAATTTATGAAAAAAAAACAACCTGTAGTGATCATTGAGGAGTTAACTGGAGTTACTCAGAGTATTATGGGTTGGGGATCCCTGCTTTACTTCTCCCTTACATCTTGTTTTAGTTACTGTATGTTCCCCGCCCCCCACTCTATATAGTTGAATAAAGCAGCATGTTCTAAGTCTGCCATACTGTAAATAAAGAGTGTTTCTGGTACACTGAGTGGTCCATTACAAAAACAAAGACATATTTAGGGCTGGATGTATGGAGGGATTGTACTCAGAACTCACTACTACTGGTAGTTCTAATAGCATACTACTATTGTCTGCTTCCCAGGGCCCCTGGAAAGCAGAGAGTAAAACTGAGCAGCCCTGAGGCTGATGTAATCCACAGAAGGAGCCAGACAGTTGCACGGTTGCCCCAAAGTATGGGGCGTGAAAAGTTGTCTGAGAGCCATCTCTCTTACCGATGCTGCTTCAAGTGCAAAAACAGAGCAACTGACAATCGGGCTCTTGAAATTCAGATTAGTGAACAAGGCCGCCAGCCAAAACATTTGTCAAGAGAATTGTGAGCCTTTAGTTTACTTCAGATTTACAACTGAATGTTTTCAGTGATGGAGTTACATAGTAATTACATTTAATTATAGAGACACCACTAGCACCAGTATAACTGTAATTAATGGACTGTCAGCTTCTCTTTTGCAAACCTCCATTTTAGAGATTTATAACGCAACACACATACACAAAGGGCTGAGTAGGATTTTGGTATTCCAGGTCTCCGACAATTTTATACACACTTAAATCATTCTGTTTCAGGGGTGTGTGTGCGCGCACATGAGCAAGAGAGAAGGACAGATTGATTAGTGGTTTCAGTTGTTTGTTCTTTTTGTGATGTGCTGCTTTAACTTTTTTATATTTTAGTGGAGAAGTTGCAGGGAATCATTGTATGGTATGCCTCTGGGTTTTTAAAATACCTTCCAATAGAAATAAATTCAAGATCAAGGAATTATATAAATAGAGCTTGCTGTGATTTATGAGAGTGACACAGTATGTCAGTTTGTGTTACCACTCCCCATACAATATATGGGACAAATCCTAGCTGCCTTCCATATACAAATGTTACTACTGAAATACATTTACTGTTTGTGTCCCACATGTCGACTCGCTTTCTGTCAGCCACCTTAACATCAAGGTTTATGATCTTGTGATTTACTCTCTGCATAGGAAATATGCCAGCTATGTCAGAGAAGATCGTGCTCCCATCCAATTCAGTCTCTTTTTATATTGCGAGAGTTGGTCATTTCAGAATGGCAAATGAGTACAAGCCCCCTAACTAGCCATGACTAACCCTAAATATTCTTCCTAAGTTCCTGCTTCCTGATATCTATGTTGAAGATTTTAATAACCACCACATCATCTTGGGATACAGATAGTGAGATCAAAATAGGGATGACTTATAGACCGGGCCTCCCTCCATGAGCTTCACCTTATCCATGACCCAAAACTGTGAGTACTTTTCTTTCAGCCAGATGGAAGCAAGATTGCTCCCCTGACCTCAGCACAGGCAATCATCCATATCAAGCTACAAGCTGTGTATTGAAAAACTTTCCACATAGGGAACATCATCCGATCCTTATAAAAGGTAGACTAACCATACTTACTATAAAAAGAAAAGGAGTACTTGTGGCACCTTAGAGACTAACAAATTTATTTAATTTACTTAAGTGAGCTGTAGCTCACGAAAGCTTATGCTCAAATAAATTTGTTAGTCTCTAAGGTGCCACAAGTACTCCTTTTCTTTTTGCGAATACAGACTAACACGGCTGCTACTCTGAAACCCATACTTACTATGAGCACCAATAAAACCGTTTTTAAGACCAAAAAAACCCAATCAGATTTTTAAAAATCAGAACTTTATTAGAAGAACAACAAAAACAAAAAGATAAGAGAACAACTCTGTAAGATCAGAATGGAAGATAATCTTACAGGCAGCCAGATTCAAAACAAAGAGAATCCCTCTAGGCAAATCCTTAAGTTACAAAAAGACACAAAAACAGGAATACACATTTCCTCCAGCGAATTCCAGCGAATTTACAAGCCAAAAAACAAAGAAAACCAAACGCATTTTCTAGCTAGATTACTTACTAACATTACAGTGGTTGGAGAGCTTGCATCCTTGATCTGTTCCTGGCAAAAGTGTCACACAGACAGACAAAAACATTTCCCCTCCTCCAGATTTGAAAGCATCTTGTTCCCTCATTGGTCATTTTGGGTCAGGTGCCAGTGAGGTTATCTTAGCTTCTTCACCCTTTACAGGCGAAAGGATTTTGCCTCTGGCCAGGAGGTATTTTATAGCACTGTAAACCTTCGCTTTATATTTATGACAGCTTGTATCCCACACATATCTATTGAAGAAGCTTACATGAAGTTCACAACAGCCATTTACAAAGCTGCCACCAAATCAATTCCAAGAGGTTCATAGAAGAACCTGGATGAGAAATGTGCAGAACTCCTCAAGCAATATGAAGAAAGTGGTGATCCAGACATTACCACATAACTTTTAGACTGCTTCTATGGGTCTAGGAGAGCAAGATGGGAACAGGCTATCATTGAATTAAATATGTCAAGATCCAGTTGCAAATCCTGGATTCTAATCAGAAAACTTGATGCTGTTCAGAAGCCCCCAGCATGCATTGCTACCCACCAGATAAATGTCACAAAGGCAGATAAGGGCAAAAAGTATGAAGGAGAGTTAAAAAAGTAATGGTGGCAATATAAACAGTATCTACCTGAAATCCAAGAATACTTCCAAACTTTCACTGCAGATGAAATAGAAAGAGCAATTGAAATATTGAAAACAGATAAAGGCGGTGGGCTTGATAATATCTCCCCTCCAAATCCCTGAAGAAACTGGGAAAAACTAACAGACAATGGATAGACATCTTTCTATCAAGAGTTATCCAGGAAAATAATATACCTAAAATCTGACACAAAGCAAAAGTAATAGCCAAAACCTGAGAGAGACCAATGATTTGCAACCAGTTACTGGCCCCCACACCCTTTGCTAAGTTGCATGTACAAATTACTTGAAAAGTGTATCCTTCAAAGAATTGCCCCCACCATTGATGACATCCTCAGTGTAGGTCAAGTAGGTCTGAGACAAAACCACAGTTCTTGTGATCAAGAGCTGGCAGTCACCACAATGGCTTTCAGACCAGGCAGAAGACAGGGACAGTACTCCTAGACCTCACTGTGCTTATGACATGATCTGGCATACAGGGTCTACTGGCATACATTGGTCCTACTGAAGTGGGTTGTCATGGCTATGGAACTGTCGCTGAGAGGCCATAGGTTCCAAGTTTCACTTGGACAAAAAAACAGCTACAGGAGGTCTCAAAATAACTTCAGTTCTAGCACTGATACTTTTCAGCCTCTTCACAAATGATATTCCCAACATCACTGCCAGGTGTTCTGTTTATACAGATGACATTGGTCTGGCAGTACAGGACCAGGGTTTCTGTCATCTAGAAGTTCTGAATGCTGACATGCAAAAGATAGAAACTTTAACCTAGTTCCAAAAAAGAGAGTTTCCAGATGCTTCCATCTATATCACACAAGGGTCAAACAACAGGACCATTCAGGACACAAGCTACCCCATAACTCAAAACCTATTTGTCTAGGTACTATATTGAACTGCACCTTGACTTTCAAGGAAAATTTTACCAACACTTTGCTGAAAATAAAAGACAAGAAACAACTTTCTCAGCAAACTAGCTGGTTCTACATGGGGAGCCAATGCACCGATACTGAGAAATTCTGGGCTTGCCTTGTGCTGTTCTGTAGCAGAGTATTGCTCCCTAGTGTTCCTCAAAATTTTCCACACAGGATTAGCAGACATCCAGCTGAATGAAACTGTGCATATAATAAAATGTACCATAGGACTGGCTAACTGGCCTGGCTGCTGGTCCTGTTGAACATCACCCTACTGACATCAGGTTATAAGTCGCCTTGCAGAATTTGCTTCTTAAGGTACTAGTCATGCCACATCTACCCCTGTTTAAAGATGTTTAATCTACTGAGCCACTGTTTTAGCTCAAGGCACCCTGTTTGGACAATTCTCCTAATATCACCTCTGAGTGGCATACAAGGTGTCAAGAACAAGCTATAAACGTAGCCAAATTTTTACCTTGTGATAGATCTAACAGTCCAGCCCCCTAGTTTTGACCTTCCAGCTTTGAGTAAAGCTCAGTCACTTCAGGTGTGGAGTGATCAGATGTGTTCCTAATGACTATAAGTGTTCCTCCTTTGTAGACTGCCTGGGATCCTCACTGACTTGCACAGTGTTCTTCCTTCTGCTATTGAGCAGATAAGATACTTAGACTAATACACGTGGCTTGACTATGTAGATACAATCACAATATGTACATACACACATTCTGTTTGTGAATTTCAGGTGAAGCCACTCTTATTACTTATCTGACTATAATGACCAAGATTTGGCCCTATACCTCAGTTCCATTCTTAATTTTAGTGCCAGAATTTTGCTATGAATGTTCTTATAATATACTTACTAAGCGATATAGGGCCTGATCCAAATTCCACTGAAATATGTTGAGAGATTCCCATGGACTTTATGAGTTTGGGAACAGGCCTATATATTGTATGTAACATAGATTATCACATTCATTAAAGATTCCATATCCCTCTTTGCAAGATTAGGGTTGTGAGTACTACAGTCCTGATCAAATTCCAATCTGAGTAATTATTAATCCTGCACCATTCAATGAATATTTTATTCTTCATTTTCTATTTTAGTAGTTACAGTGGTGTGGTGATGCTTTTGAGATGTTAAACAGTCATGATGTTTCTGTCCATATTCTGTTCTGCACCTCATTTTTGGGCCAGTGATTTCTTTATTTTTCAGGCCTGATCTTGAAAGCCCTCTGCGTGTAGACATTCTATGGACTTCAGTGGGAGCTCAGCACGGAGAGGGTTTGCCAACATTGGTCTCACAGCTGGTGTAATCAGTAAAAGTCTATAAAGTGTTTGAGAAATATTTGAATGAAAGCTATGAAATAAATGCAAGGTCATCATTGTCCTTCATTAATACTCACCATAAGTGTATTGAATAAAAGTCTCATGGTTGTTTTGGTAGCAGAATCTATCACTTAACACAACAGAATGTGTGGAACAAATACTGTTCATCACACTCATGTCAGAAGTCCTATCCTGAAGTTATTTATGCTAACTACGGGATTCGTGCCATATGATGACAGATAGAGTGGTCCGGTGGACAGGGCATTGGACTAGGAATGAGGAGTCCTGAATTATATTCCTGGCTCTGCCACTGACCTTTTGTGAGACCTTGCGCAAATCATTTTACCTTTCTGCCTCAGTTTATCCAACTGTAAATTAGGGGTAATGATACTCATTTCCTCTGTAAAGTATTTTGAGATCTATGTAGGAAAAAACCTTCTAAGCATAACTGGTAACACCTTGTCCTACTGGAGGAAACAATGACATTTTAATAGGAAAAACTGCATTGGCCAACCTGCTGTGGAAATATTTGTATGATTCCTACTGTACCATAACAAAGTTCCAAAGTAGAATTTGGGATTAAAAACTAAAGAAAGGAAATCAGTGTTTAACTCTTTAGTTTTATTAGGCAGCAGGCCTGCTTAGCAAGTCTGTGGTGTTGAAAAGCCAAACAATCAGACAGGCTTTGCAAGCACAGCTATGGTACTTTTTTATGTTCTCATTTATACCAGTGAAAATAAGAGTTCGTAATACAATGTCAACTCATTTCATGCTTAGCAGTATGAAAAATGTCCTGGTATCAAGAGCTGGGGGAAAAATACAGCAATGGGAAAAGCTGGCCTTACTGTCTCACTTATAGAAGCAAAGAAATTCAGAGTTAAAATTAAAAAATTCCAGACTGAATTGACTCTGTGTGCCATAAATAGATTCTGTTCCATCAGCATGCCAAAAAATTGTTGTGGACCTGAAAGCTCACATGCCAACTTTTACATTCTTTTGTCCCTCTCTCCCCTCATCCCTACTGTCAAAAGTCTTGCCTAAATCTTTATGTTTCTTGCCTAGACTAATGCAGCCTTCTCTCTGGCTTACCTTGCATGTCCTCCTCCACCATCCAGTCAATCTGCAATTCTGTCAACAAATTCGTTGCCTCTCTCACCACTCACAGCATATTGCCTTCTCTTTGAGACCATTTTCTTGCTTATTCCCCACCCACACTACCACCACTTCATGAAAATTAAACTCCTACTCCTTACATATGGTTCTGCTGTTTCCTATATCTCCTCCCTTGTTTCTAGCACACATGCTCAGGCTCAAAGTTTTATCACCTCTGTTTCCTTTCATGCCCCATTTGTTTCCTATTGCCATAAGAAATATCTCACCTTCTCCCAGGATGCTCCTTATCCATGAACTATCTTTCCTGATCCCACTTGCCATACAGTCTCCCTCTCCAGTTCCCTCTTCCTACTCTGATTCATGCTAGGCATTGGAATTCCACAAGGCAGGCTCCTTCCACACCTATAAGAACTCCTTTATTGTGCAGAAATGGAACATGGTTCTTTCAGGGTTTTGGATCACCATATTGCAGCTGCCTTATCCTGCAAACCTCCACATCTCAAGAGAGTGCTTTGGTCCCTTTCTGTCACTGCCTGTGACCCAGTTCTAACCTCCACTCAGGAACCATCCCAGTTTATTCACATTGCTACATATCTTTCCCTGCATCAAATCAGTTGGTATCTGACCTCGATTTTATGCCCCTCAGGACAGGGACCACATGTTCATTCTCTGTCAAGCTCTATTCACACCTATGGCAGTATATAGAAATGTTAAATAATAATGCTAATGATCCTGCTTTCCTACAGTATAATTAATGTAAAAATTTAGGGGACACGTACTCCAATGAGCTCTATGTGGTAGAACCCAAGTCCTTCAGATGACACCAAAGTAAGGATTGCTGCCTTCCTACAGCTATGGATTCATATAGGGTCTCTAAAAAACCAAAGGGACATACTGCTATGGCTTTTCCAGATCCCAACAGCCAACTCTGTTGGGCTATGAATAAAACATTGATTTTCAGGAAAAATCCACAACAAACTTTGACCATGCAACTCTGGTCCCTTGTACTAAAAAGCTTCAGCATCTATCACTTGAACTAAAAGACTAATTCCCTTAGCTGTTAGCCATAGTCGATTCATTAACCTCTTCTGCATACCAGCAACTAGAGGAGAACAAAATCCCACACTGAGGAAATGAGGGTTAGATTTTTAATCCTAGTGAGTGGCTTACAACAATTTGCAGGTGTTACATTTTCAAGGTTCTTTCCAAGAAACAGAACCATAGCCTTAAAGCAAAACAAAAAATCCTGCAATACTGAAATTCCTTTTTACTTTTTTTTTGTCGCCTCCTAAACTCAAGGGGGCTGTGATTACAGGCTTTGGAGACTTCCAAAGTCTAGCTCTCAAACACAATAGATGCTGTATAGACCCCATAAGAACAGAAGTTAATAAAGGGGTTGCTAGCATTTCATTATGAATAAACATGAAGCAAAATCTATAGAGATCCATTGCATTTACCTTCCCCATTGTCAATACTCAGCCTTCAAAATTCTTTCTGAAAAGTGTTTTGTTTCATATGCTGTTTTGCCAGCCCATTCAGTGAGCAGAGATGGAGATTATGTAAATACTGTTTATCTCTGAGGATCAATCTATTATGGAAGAAAATATAAATATTACAGTAACTGAGCAATTATGTTGTAATGAATGACAAAGTGTGTACACATATAACTACAATGCCCTTTTTCAAATTTATGAATGTTTTTGCAGTTATTGAATATGCCAAAATTAAATAATTAACTCCAAGTATCATTATACATGGTCAAAAATTGTGTGTACATCATCTACTTATTTTTCACAATATTCACCATGTGAACAAGATATTAAAAATGATTCAGTAATCTGCCCAGACAGTTGGTACAGCTTTGTTCTGCTATGAGAAATGGGGGCTGATAAGAGTCAATATTTTCACACATTTATTTTAAATTGCTCCCATTGATATGGTATGCTTATCACTCAGATAATTTTCGTGTGTATTAGAGGATCAAGATCTGTGATCAGAAATGTAGAGTCTTAAACAGTATTTGTTACATTCTGAAATCCTCTACAAATGAACTTGTATTTATAAATGTTTGTTTGAGTCTATTCCCTGTTAGGCATTATGACATTGTTGTGATAGTGCTGGCTGCTGAATATGTGAAAAAGATATGTGCAGCTGGGGGTCCTCAGCAAATTGTTAGCAGCAAAACTGAGGGGTCCCATGATCTCTTTAAATGATGTCTTGTGGGCGAAGAGGAAGAGGGACAAAATGGATCCCTGCAGGATGCTGTGTGTTCTGTTGGGAAGAACAAGGTATTTTTTATTAGATCAGCAGCACCTTGTTTGCAACAGTGTTGAAAGCTTTAGAGAAGCCAAGTAGTATGAGCACTGAGGTACGTTTCTTATTTGTTGCCATGAGGAAGTAATCTGTTAGTGTTACTAGGGCTGTCTCTGCCCTGTGCCTTGCTTTGAAACAGGTTTCTGAAATGTCTAGTATGTTGGCAGATGGCACATGTTGGAGATTGGTTATCTCTGCATTTCAACAAGTTTGCCAATGGAATGGGAGTTTGGAGAGGTACAGAGTATGTGCTCAACTATAAAAAGTGAATGAAAGTTCACAAAATGTCACAATAACCTAAATCACCAAATGTTGATAGGAAAAGGTGCAAAAATAAAATGGAAAGAAACAGAAAAGCCTACTGATATAATTCAAGGACTGTGTTAAGATCATGCCTGATAAACAAGAGAAGTGTGGAAACCAGAAATCAATAGATCAAAATTGGTGTGTCACAAATTAGGCCTTATTGGTAGACAAAATAATGAGAGGTCAGGCTATTCCACCTATCACTTTCCTAAACAGAAAAGGAAAAATAAAACTTTTGAGGAAAAAAATACAAACAAAAGTAAATGCAGACAATTGCTGACCAAAAAACGGGGAAGGGGCTTCACCATCGTGGCTGCCACCCCCTCCATCCTCTGGGACCCTGGGATCCAGCATGACACCATTGTGCCTTCTTCATCCTGATCCTGAAAGACGTCCTGAACAGACCGAACAAGAGAGTGGGGCCAGATGACATCACCATCTCCACCAGCTGCGGCTAACTCCCAATCACCACCTGGGATGTGAGACTCTCTCTCTCTCTCATACACAGCTTTTTTTTCCTCCATCTTATTTTTTCTCTTTTCTATCCTTCTTCTTTTGCCTTCTATCTAATAAGAATCTGACTCAGCCCACCAAGACTGTTTATTTTGCAACATTGCTGTAAGCCTGTATTCAGAAAGGGGCAGCTAAAAGCAATGCCCTAAACAGCCCAACTGCAGTACAAATTTGCCAGGTCTAGGAGTGGCTGATATTAAGATCATGTACCGTGTCTGTTATTTTCCAGCAAGAAGCTTGCAAGTGAGACTCAACCCGAAAGACAAAAGCTGCATTTTCTATCATTGCTGTTCTCTTCTTTCTTTTCTTGTATGTGTTTGTCTTGTTTTGTCTTCTAGGAAATGGGACCATAATTTAACAACAATAGCAATAATAAGAGCTCCAGCCCATCTCAACAGCCTTTTGCTCTTTTCCCCAAGAAGTACACATTTAATACCATTTAAGAGTCTCTCAATTGGGGAGGTTCCTTCTAAAAGGAAAGTGAACAAGGGAAGTTGTTAAAATGAAAGCCTTACTTAATTTTTACCTTTCTAATACTTTAACTTTTTTCCTTCTTTTCTATATCTTTAATAAAAGATTAAAAGATGTGTAATGCTGTGTTTGCCATCATATAAGCAGGCTGAGGTCTCTGCATATCAAACCCCCAAACCTTGTTTAAAACTGTTTAATTTTGAAAGTTACAGGGTCATGTTCACACTTTTTACTCTCTAGGGAGACTTTTTAATAGTTTACCTAAACCAATTGAAGCTAGAAAGCAGTGGAAATTCTTATGAGAAAATCTCATGAGATTTCCACCTTGATTTTCAAGTTAAAAAGACACTGTACCCAGTTGAAGCCAATAGGAGTTGAAGGCAGTCAGCATCTTGTGGAAGTGTTCAGTATTTCACAGGACAGGTCTTATGATTAGAGCAATTTATCTGAAATCAACCTCTGAATCATTTGAGGTCCATCACATTTTATCTCATCCTCTACCCAACATACTTACTGTAGCAATTAGTACATCAGCAATACCAATAGCAGTAGCCTGGATTTTGTATGCTGAATTCATATTGTTTCACAGAAATAGAGCCTTGCTTTCCATTGTTGCCAGCTGTTATAAAATAAATCAGTCCACTGGATTCCCTCAGCTATAGGATCTCTCTATTTGACAGTCAACTGCATATTATGTAAATATTCTGCTGAAGCAAGGAAAATGTTAACTGTGTCTTTGGGCTGAATTTTTCACCTTTAACCCCCCGTATTCTTTTCTAATATAGTAGCAGAGTCTTAATGCAAAAACTGTACACATATATTCCTATGTTCATGTTTATACATATATATATATAAAACTGGACAAATTTTCTGTCTCCTGTTTGAATAGGATTTGGGCTTCGACTGAATAGAATGTGGAAAAGATACTTTAAAGGCAGAGTCCCTGTAGCTTGGCTTTCACCTTGGCTACCTTCCTAGGCAATTTCCCTTTCTTTCTATTATTTCAGTTTTTTGACAAGCAAATAGAAATGAAAAGATAAAGGCTGACGGACTCAATTTGTCTCAGGCCCGCAGCCTACAGTCACAGTGAAATGATAAATGCACTCCAATAAATCACGCTATGGACATCTAGTTCCAACATGGGATTATCTATCCTATCCTTCTATACCAACAGGCAGAGAAAAAGAAACAGCTCCCAGAAGCAGCGGCATGTCCCACCTCAGGGTCCTACATGAAGGCGCAGCCAGGCAGCTCAATGTGCTGCCCTGTCCTCAGACGTTGCCCCTGCAGCTCCCATTGGCCATAGTTCCCAGCCAATGGGACCTGTGGGGATGGTGTTGGGGCAGTGGCAGCATTCAGAACCCCTTGGCTGCCTCTATGCATAGGAGTCGGATGGGGGGACATGCTGCTGCTTCCAGGAGCCTCGCAGAACCACAGCATGCTTGGAGTGTGGCAAGCCCCTGGCTGGAACAACAGAGTGGGGCAAGCCCTGGACCCTGCTCCCCGGCAGGAGGTTGGGGGGCCAGATTAAAACATTTGAAGGGCCGGATGTAGGCCCCGGGCCATAGTTTGCCCACCCCTGGTTTAAATGCTGTGTGCTGTTTTGGAAAAGTCTTTTCTCAAAAGGCAAAAGAATCAAGGAATTTGTTTCAAAAACTCGAATATAGACTGCAAACTCTATCAATGAATTCACCTATGAATGTGGCCCACAGGTCTGAGGTATCTGGTTATATGCATGATTTACATATCTTGTGTCAGGAAGTCTTCCACTTAAATCACAATTGTTTCCATCATTGTGGTGCTGTATCCAGTCATCTGCATAATTATTGTTGATGGATGAGATTACTTAGTCCATTCCTGCCGCTGCAGAAGTGTTTCCTATTGTAGCTTGTTTAATGGTCTGTTGAGTCTATTTTAAGTGTCTCAAATGCTGGAGCTCCCACCATTTCCCTTTGGACATAATCCTTCTTTCTAAGGAATCTTACTCTTTGGAACTGTCCCCTAATAATAGTCTAAATGTGTCTTTTACTCATGCTACTTCTGTCAACAAGCTTTCTCCATCTTTAGGACCCTATCCTGAGAAAAGAATTGCACATCTCAGTGTCAGGTTTTATACCCATCTCACACTGGTACATTGCTATCATGACACCCTAGCTCCATAGATATAATTTGACCAGGCTCTAAATATTTAGTAATGTTAGTCTTTTCCTGACCGTGATACAGAGACCCATTGGTGGTTCACTGCTCTAGCTCAGTAATTCCTATCAGGCCTGACAAACTTATCACACCTAACAAATTTCTGTTATAGTATTTATCTATAAGGAACAGGGTAGGAAGTGTCACATGAAAGCTTATATCAAACTGGTCATCATAAGCATTGCTGTATGTATGGGTGTTATTCAAGAAGTTGTATGTATGTACTAAAATATTTAAATATATTTAAATTATGTAACCAGGCAGGATTGATCAACAAGGTTGTCCTAGACAAAGGAATGCTAATTTACGTATCTGCCTAGGTTTCTGATGTAGATCAAACATTGTAAAAGCCAAAACAGGTTCACAGGGAATGTGAAATCATTATAGGAAGACAACAGAGACTAAAATCACAAAGGATTGTCTATGAGTTGGAGGGTGAGGATATAAGGGAGAAGCAAAAAAAAATTTCTTGTCCATCACTGAAGGAGCAAAAAAGGACAGGTTTCTTTTATTCATGAAAGCTGGATCCTGGCCCCTGGGGCTGGAGATGCTGAGAGGTTGCTTTAGTTGAGAAGCTTATCTTAGACAAAGCCCTAGTCTATGCTAGGCATTGAGGTTGAATTTAGCAGTGTTAAATTGATTTAACCCTGCACCCGTCCACATGACAAAGCCCTTTTTTCGACTTAAAGGGCTCTTAAAATCGATTTCCTTACTCCACTCCCAACAAGAGGATTAGCATTGAAATTGGTGGACGCAATTATACGGTACTGGCCTCTGGGAGCTATCCCAGAGTGCTCCATTGTTACCGCTCTGGACAGCACTCTCAACTCAGATGCACTGAGTAGGTAGACAGGAAAAGGCCCGCGAACTTTTGAATTTCAATTTCCTGTTTGGTGCAAGCTGCAGGCAAGCTTGCAGGTGACCATGCAGAGCTCATCAGCAGAGGTGACCATGATGGAGTCCCAGAATCGCAAAAGAGCTCCAGCATGGACTGAATGGGAGGTACGGGATCTGATCACTGTATGGGGAGAGGAATCCGTGCTATCAGAACTACGTTCCTGTTTTCGAAATGCCAAAATATTTGTGAAAAGCTCCCAGGGCATGAAGGACAGAGGCCATAACAGGGACCCGAAGCAGTGCCATGTGAAACTTAAGGAGCTGAGGCAAGCCTACCAGAAAACAAGAGAGGCGAACGGCCGCTCCAGGTCAGAGCCCCAAACATGCCACTTCTATAATGAATTGCATTCCATTTGAGGGGGTTCAGCCACCACTACCCCAGCCGTGTTGTTTGACTTCTTCAATGGAGATGGAGGCAACACGGAAGCAGGTTTTGGGGACGAGGAAGATGATGATGATGATGATGATGAGGTTGTAGATAGCTCACAGCAAACAAGCGGAGAAACCAGTTTTCCCGACAGCCAGGAACTGTTTCTCACCCTGGACCTGGAGCCAGTACCCCCCGAATCCACCCAAGGCTTCCTCCTGGACCTGCCAGGTGGAGAAGGGACCTCTGGTGAGTGTACCTTTTAAAATACTATACAAGGTTTAAAAGCCAGCATGTTTAATGATTAATTTGCCCTGGCATTCGTGGCTCTCCTGGATATACTCCCAAAGCCTTTACAAAAGGTTTCTGGGGAGGGCAGCCTTATTCCATCCACCATGGTAGGACACTTTACCACTCCAGGCCAGTAGCACGTACTCGGGAATCATTGTACAACAAAGCATTTCAGTGTATGTTTGCTGGCGTTCAAACAACCTCCGTTCTTTATCTCTCCATGTTATCCTCAGGAGAGTGATATCATTCATGGTCACCTGGTTGAAATAGGGTGCTTTTCTTAAGGGGACATTCAGAGGTGCCCGTTCCTGCTGGGCTGTTTGCCTATGGCTGAACAGAAATGTTCCCCGCTGCTAGCCACGCAGTGGGGGGGAGGCAAAATGCAACCTTGTAACGAAAGCACATATACTATGTATGTAATGTTAACAGCAAGGTTTACCATGAAAGAGTGTACCCATTGTTCTATAAAATTTTCTTTTCAAATACCACTGTCCCTTTTTTTTTCTCCACCAGCTGCATATGTTTCAAGGATCACAGGATCTTCTCCTTCCCAGAGGCTAGCGAAGATTAGAAGGTGAAAAAAACCCACTCGTGATGAAATGTTCTCTGAGCTCATGCTGTCCTCCCACACTGATAGAGCACAGACGAATGCGTGGAAGCAGACAATGTCCAGGAAAGCACAAAATGACCAGGAGGAGAGGTGGCAGACTGAAGAGAGTAAGTGGCGGGGTGAAGAGAGGGCTGAAACTGAAAGGTGGCGGCAGCGTGATGAGAGGCAGAAGGATTCAATGCTGAGGCTGCTGGAGGATCAAACTAATATGCTCCGGCATATGGTTGAGCTGCAGAAAAGGCAGCAGGAGCACAGACCACCGCTACAGACCCTGTGTAACCAACCGCCCTCCTCCCCAAGTTCCATAGCCTCCTCACCCAGACGCCCAAGAACATGATGGGAGGGGGGTCTCCGGCCACCCAGCCACTCCACCTCAGAGGATTGCCCAAGTAACAGAAGGCTGGCATTCAACAAGTTTTAACATTTTAAACTTTTAAAGTGCTGTGTGGCCTTGTCCTTTCCTCCTCCACCACCCCTCCTGGGTTACCTTGGTAATTATCCCCCTATTTGTGTGATGAATTAATAAAGAATGCATGAATGTGAAGCAACAATGACTTTATTGCCTCTGCAAGTGGTGATCGAAGGGAGGTGGGGAGGGTGGTTAGTTTACAGGGAAGTAGAGTGAACCAAGGGGCGGGGGGTTTCATCAAGGAGAAACAAACAGAACTTTCACACCGTAGCCTGGCCAGTCATGAATCTGGTTTTCAAAGCTTCTCTGATGCACACCGCACCCTCCTGTGCTCTTCTAACCGCCCTGGTGTCTGGCTGTGCGTAACCAGCAGCCAGATGATTTGCCTCAACCTCCCATCCCACCATATACATCTCCCCCTTACTCTCACAGATATTGTGAAGCACACAGCAAGCAGTAATAACAGTGGGAATATTGTTTTCGCTGAGGTCTAACTGATTCAGTAAACTGCATCAGCGCGCTTTTAAACGTCCAAATGCACATTCTACTACCATTCTGCACTTGCTCAGCCTGTAGTTGAACAGCTCCTGACTACTGTCCAGGCAACCTATGTATGGCTTCATGAGTGATGGCATTAAGGGGTAGGCTGGGTCCCCAAGGATAACTATAGGCATTTCAACATCCCCAGTGGTTATTTTCTGGTCTGGGAAGAAAGTCCCTTCCTGCAGCTTTTGAAACAGACCAGAGTTCCTAAAGATGTGAGCATCATGTACCTTTCCCAGCCATCCCACATTGATGTTGGTGAAACGTCCCTTGTGATCCACCAGTGCTTGCAGCACTATTGAAAAGTACCCCTTGCGGTTTATGTACTCGCTGGCTTGGTGCTCCGGTGCCAAGATAGGGATATGGGTTCCGTCTATGGCCCCACCACAGTTAGGGAATCCCATTGCAGCAAAGCCATCCACTATGACCTGCACATTTCCAGGGTCACTACCCTTGATATCAGCAGATCTTTGATTGCGTTGGCTACTTGCATCACAGCAGTAGATTTGCCCACAGTAGATTTGCCCACTCCAAATTGATTCCCGACTGACCGGTAGCTGTCTGGCATTGCAAGCTTCCACAGGGCTATTGCCACTCGCTTCTCAACTGTGAGGGCTGCTCTCATCTTGGTATTCTTGCACCTCAAGCAGGGGAAATCAAGTCACAAAGTTCCATGAAAGTGCCCTTACGCATGCGAAAGTTTTGCAGCCACTGGGAATCATCCCAGACCTGCAACACTATGTGGTCCCACCAGTCTGTGCTTGTTTCCCTGGCCCAGAATCGGCGTTCCACCACATGAGCCTGCCCCATTAGCACCATGATGCCCACATTGCCAGGGCACATGCTTTGAGAGAAGTCTGTGTCCATGTCCTTATCACTCTCGTAACCATGCTGACGTCACCTACTCGCCCGGTTTCGCTTTGCCAGGTTCTGGTGCTACATATACTGCTGGATAATGCATGTGGTGTTTACTGTGCTCCTAATTGCCAAAGTGATCTAAGCGGGCTCCATGCTTGCCGTGGTATGGCGTCTTCACAGAAAAAAGGCACGTAACGATTATCTGCTGTTGTCCTGATGGAGGGAGGGGCGACTGATGACATGGCTTACAGGGTTGGCTTACAGGGAATTAAAATCAACAAGGGGGGTGGCTTTGCGAGAAACTGAATGGCCACCTCAAGGATATAACTCAAAACCTCAAGAAGAGAACTCAAAACTGGGTTTAGCCGGCCATTGATTTCACAGAGGGAGGGAGGGATGGAGGGCGGAGAAAATGAATACAAAACAAATCTGGTCTATTTCTTGTTTTGAGCCACTTCATCTATCTTTATACAACTTGCTGGCAGCAGACTGTGCAGTACAACTGCTAGCCATCGCCACCTCCAGGGTGCTCGGCAGAAGACGGTGCAGTATGACTGCTGGCCATCATCTTCTGCTGGCTGCAGATTAAAAGACAGTGCACTGCCGGTAGGACTCAATCGCCATGAGACAAAACAAGGGAAATGACCTGGCTGAGTCACTCCCATGTTTGCCCAGGCCCCCGGTTAAAAGAGTACCCAGGACTACGTTGACGATGGCTACCAGTCATACTGCATTGTCTGCTGCCAAAAGGCAATAAACTGCTGCTGTGTAGCAATGCAGTACTACGTCTGCCAGCACCCAGGAGACATACGGTGACAGTTTAGCTGAGCGGGCTCCATGCTTGCCGTGGTATGGCATCTGCACAGGTAACTCAAGAAAAAAGGTGCAAAACGATTGTCTGCCCTTGCTTTCACAGAGGAGGGAGAGAACGGGGGCCTGACGATATGTACCCAGAACCACCCGCGACAATGTTTTAGCCCCATCAGGCACTGGGATTTCTACCCAGAATTCAAATGGGTGGTGGAGACTGTGGGAACTGTGGGATAACTACCCACAGTGCAAAGCTCCGGAAGTCGACTGTTGCCTCGGTACTGTGGACACAGTCCGCCAACTACGTGCACTTAGAGCATTTGTGTGGGGACACACACACTTGACTGTATAAAAATGCTTTCTACAAAACCGGCTTCTATAAATTCGACCTAATTTTGTAGTGTAGACATACCCAAAGATTTTAGCCTGGAAAAGGTATGTTTAGTGTCTTAGAAACATGTTATACTTTAGTTTTATTAGTCAACATATCCTTATTCAGTATCACTTAAATCTCTCTCTTTGTTTTATCATAAGTAGATCTCCAATCTGTAATATTCAGCAGAGCGTGAATTCATAGTTGAATCAAACAAGCTGGTGTGTGCATTGTCTCTTTGGAAATAGCAAAACTGGTAATTTCTGTGAGTGTCCAGTGGCAAGAGCTAGATACTCCACAGGAAGGTTCTTCCAGAGGGCCCGGGAACTGGGGTGCACCAAGTGTTACTCAAGGCAAAGTAAAGGCTGTCAGAGCTTTGGATGAGATTGTCTGGGTGGCTAACTGTCAGGGAACTGATATAGTGTGTAACCCCAGAAAGTCTCTCTGTTGCTAAGACACAGTGGAGCTTATGCTCAAATACATTTGTTAGTCTTTAAGGTGCCACAAGTACTCCTTTTCTTTTTAGTGGTAACTAGGTGTCCCATAGTTCTGGGCACCCCAAGAAAATGTCACACTGATGAGTCAGTTGCTCTAACTACTTACAGTGAAATTGACACCACTTGTTTACAGTAGTGCCCAGAGGCCCAAATTGCAGATTGGCATTCTATTGGCATCCTCTAGCCACTGTACAAAGATACATTAGGAGAACATCCCTGCCCCAAAGCCTTTGCACTCTAGTAGTTTGCCTACACATGGAAGCTAATATGGAATGAGATAGGATGTGAATGAAAAGAAATCCAAAATGGAATAAGCTAATTTAGAATACGGCACTCTTTTTCCAGATAAGAGCGTCTACAGATGGAGTTCATCTGCAACAGCTACTCTGGAATCCTCTTCAGTTAGACATACATTAAATAGACAAAGGATGGGAAGTTAAACAGAGGTATGGAAAGGTGATAACTTTCCAAGATCCCACAGCAGTTCAGTGGCAAAGCCAGGAATAGAATTCAAATCTTCTGACTTCCAGTCCAGTGGCCTATCTACTGGACTATGCTATCTCCCCCTTTTTACAACAATGCTTTCTATATAGTTAAAGCTTTATTTCATAATCACCATTTCCCAGTTACTCTTTCCTTGGGCTTGTCTCCACTGCAACAGTTAAGTTAATACACTCAAGTTAGCCTAGCTCTAGTGAGTGTGATCACACTACAATACACTTGAGGTACACAGAGTGATTTGATTAGCAGAACTGAGCGATGGGACTAGCAGTTGATGAGTTGTAATTCAAGCTGGTCTCCATCACTGCATTATTACTAGCTTCAGCATCAGTCTATACCTCACCGCCATCCCCCCCACAACAGTCCAACTAGCTTGGGTTTACAGCACCAATTAACATGAGCTAGATATTACTGTGTTCGGAGAGTAATCAAGTTAGGAGCAAATTCCAAGTTGTACCTTGAGTTAACAATACAGCAAAGAAAAGCCCACTGACTAAAATATCAAACAGAAATACATGTGTTGTTTTAGAAAAATAAAACAAAGCCCATTTTGTTGGCCTTAGGGAGAAGTCTGAATTGCATGAAATTGACAGAATAGTCTCGAGTTGTAGGGTTTGCTCACTAAATGCAGTTGCATTCCCCCCCCCACTAGACTAATTGAATAAGAGTGTTATTTTCAAGATGAAAATGTCACTTGGGATTCAATCTGAGCCATCTGAGGCACCATTCAGTTGTTTTTCCAGCTGAGCAACCCGGTGGAGTAAAATGGACTGACTGAATTTCACCTGGGTTGCAGGGAGAAGCAATCAGCCAGTATGAAACAGGAGATTTCAGAACATCTGATAATCTTAACTGCCAGTAAGGGAATTATAAAGGAAATAGAGCAGATGAAGTTGGCTTGCACATTTTTTCTTTTCTTTTCTCTTTCAAAATCTGTTCAGATTTTCAAATTTTGTAATCAGCTTCCACTATCGCAAATTCCATAATACAGAACTTTCGTTAAGGCACATTATTAAAAAATAACATACATCATCATCCACTAGCAACTGAAGGACATAGCAATGATGGCCAATGTGATGGCCTGTTTTTATGGGAAGAGTAAGGCACACAAACTTAAGAGGAGGTAGTTCCCTCCCAGCAAAGGCTCTTTGGGGATTAAGTTGCTCTTTGGCAACACAGGGAAGGTTTGATATATTTGATATTAATATTGATAAATTTTCCCTATTATCTTCATTAAAATAAAAAGTACAAATAAGGGGCCAGACCCTCAGCTGCTGAAAATGGACAAAACTTTATTGACATCAATAGAACTGTGGTCATTTACACCTACTAGAATCTGGCCCAAACTGTAGTAGTGAAAGATAGTGCTCAAAAGATGCACAGATTAAATAAGTACCTCACTGTTCCTGGAAGGAGTGCTGACTGACTGTGTTGCTTCCAAATGATCTGTAATAAAGCACTTATAAATCATGTTTGCCTCTTTGTACACTTGGCTCCTGCCTGCATCAGAATACAACCGCTTAGGTGTGCTAAGAAGATTAATCCATGCATTCTTGTAAAATATTTTGAGATACAAGATTCTACATAAATGCAGATTCTACATAAAGGCAGATTTTTTTAAACTGTGTTTTGCTTTATTTCCACTATTCTGTGAAAGATTTTATTTTCAGCATCATAATTTAAATGTTGTACCATAATCCAGTTAGCTAGTCTAATTATATTACATTACAGTAGCAAGTTCTAATCATTATGCTTTCCTCACCTAATGCTACTGATTTTTTTTTTAAACTTGCACACCATTTGCAATGCATAGCAATACACATGAGCACCAACAAACTTGAAAACCTTCTGGTTATGGGATGGGATGTTTTCTGCATTGCCCGTTTCTAACTAACTGATTACTGACTGTCTGAATCTCTGAATCCTTTTAACTGCCATAATTTCAGATAGAATTAGATGGTTTCTGTATGCTCCCCCAGTGATAATATCTATAAAACCTGTATAACCTCTTTACAATGAGCTATCTATAAATGCAAAATTAATCCAATATAATCTGAAGATGTGAATAGTTCTGATTTGAAGATCTAGTAAAATTTAAGAAATTTTGAATGATTATTCATGTACTTGACCCTTAAATCTGAAAAATCCCTCAGTTTCACATTGTAAAATTGTTAAGGAAATTATCACATTTTTAGAATGTTAAGATCATTTGTGTTTTGATCTGCATACATAGCCAGCTCTGGCTGAAGCATTACAGCACATTCAGAAGCTTATATCCTCAAAAGTCAAGAGGTATCAGAATCTTAATTTTCATTTAAAAAAATTGTTTCTTGACCTCGTGGTTGTGAAAAAGCTTCAAAATATCATCCAAGGCTAGGCAATGTATTGATGCCTGCCTGAGTCTACAGATAATCTGAAACAGTAGCTCTAAGAGACGTGTTTTGTCCCATTTATTTATCTTAATGGGGTAACTGACTGAAGGTAACTGCCAACACTTTAACAACAGAAGATTGTGGGAGGGCTCTTGCTACTACCATCGTATTTTGGCTATGTTGAGGTAGATTTGGCATATGTGCTAAACAGAATATTCTATTTGGCTGGATGGGAGCCACATCCTTCCTCTTCCTCCATTACTAGTCCCAGCCTTCCCGTAGAAAGGAAATGCTGTACCACATTCCTAGCAGACAGGTCTTGTGTGCGTGGCTCTGGCCTCTCAAAGATGGGTGGGCCATGATGCAGGGGAAGAGTCATAGGAGGAATTCTCATGTGAGGGAATTGTAGGGCCCTGATTGCCTTAATTAGCTTGTGAAGGCATCCCCCACTGATTTCATATTTAAGGTTCTATGCAGAGCTTAGTTTTGAATCTGACAGCCAAGTGTCAACTTTTAAATATTGCAGTATTTTTAGGGTTTTAAGTTGCTCCTGGGTGCAGTCTACACTGCTTCATCACTGATGCAGTGTGCAAACTTGACCAAGTCACTTCAGACCTCTGTATCTTAGTTTACCCAACTATACAATACTTACCTCTGTATTACAGATGTTAAATAAATACTGCTTGTGAAGTGTTTTCAGAAGAAAAGTGCCCTAAAAATACAATGCTGTATAATACATATATTTTATAATAGGTACTAATGGAGGGATAAGGGAATTTTTGCTTTTCTTTTTCTGGTTTATTAAACTGGCAGAAATATACAAAGAATATCCAGCAAATGACTATCTAATAGTACAACAAATCCATAAATAGGCCCAATCTGACAGATTAAATCAGGCCCAGGCCTATTATTCATTTTCGTTTTCATTTCTTTAGGCAGTTTTGACTTTGTTTTTCCTCTTCCATGAGCCAAAGAGATGAAAACTCTTATTGAACAAATAAGGAGTTTATTTAATACTGACATAATGTGTCTGAATAGTTAGAAAGTAATCAATAGAGATGAGGTGTTCTTTCAAAGACAAATTTCTTTAAATTTCTACCTTTCAGGTAAAGAACTTTGCATTCTTTTCAGACCCATTTATTATTTGCTGAGAGGGTGTGTTCAGAGCTCTACAAATGAATAGCACCACACAGTTTAGTCAGTCAATAAAGTAGCCCAGTGTTCAGCTCCCCAAAATGTTTATGTGGTCTTGCTGAACTTGGGAAGTGCTGAGCCAGTGAGACTACAGAAACACTTTTTCTAACATCTATATAGGTTTTCTGAAGCATAAATCTAGTTGGAGAATTCACTATTATTCTATTATTCTTCTCTTTCTACCTACCTCCTCAGGGAACGCTAATTCTGACTACCAGAATGAAGTACGATTTCACAGTCATTGGCCAGTTGAACTGAATCAATTATATTCCCCCCGCCCCCAATTTCAAAATTAATCCAGCAATGATCTGTTTAAGTGATACCACATTGTATCTGCTCAGCCATAACATGCTGTATCCACTAAACCATAACTGCAGATGCGAAGTCTGCAGAAACTGAAATGGTTCTGTATTCAGAGAATGGTAGTGGCCTTGAAAATTACACTTGGAAGTTTGACTGGACAGTCCACATTCATGCCAATCTGTTCAGAGGTGGCAATATGCTCATTAAGGTGGCATCTATGCCTCTTATATACACCAACCAAATATCAGTGTAAAAGGTTGCTTTATGCATAAACCTATTATGCAAAAAGTTCCTTCTCAGATGAGAAACCTCAAATTAGGAATTTTTTTTACAGGTACAGTTGGTAAAATGGTGAAAAAACACCTGACTGAGATATTTAGATTCCTAAATGAATTTACCCTGGCCATTTTTGAGCGCATTTTGCATTCTCTTTCTGTCAGCCATTAGAGAGATCAAGTTTTACTGGTGCAAATGTTTGTGAAAAGCTAGCACCAATGTGGTAAGAGTGACTATTTGTGGAAAATGAATGTTGCACTTGTCCAGAATTGCTTGCACATTCATCCAGCTGGGGACCAGAGACAATTCCTCATGACATATCTGCACAATCACAACTAACCGACACAACTCAAACAGGAGGCATCAATTACATTGATTACTCACAGATTGTTCTGTGATCACATTAGATTAGATCACATTAATAAACATTTAAATACCAGTGAATTCCTTTTTTCTGTATCTCTTCCTCCGAATCCTGTTCAATAGGTGAAATTCTGCATATGGAGGAGAGGTTAGGAAAAGATACTTATGGAGAAAGATACTTTCTCAAAATTCATTTTTTCCTTGAAGGTCTTGCTTATGAATGCTTAAACTGCAAATTGTTAAACTTTCGTAGCAGCTAACTACAGCTGACAGTAATAGTTTTTATATATCAGGAAAGGCATTGGAACATGACATGCATTCCCTCTAGGTGACTTTGATTTCTGAAAATGGAGCCTGAGGTGCTCTCCAATCAATATTTTCCTAGATATTATTCACCACTATTCAAGAACCTTTCCATATATTGACTATTAAGAGAAAAAGAGAGTGCTTTTATTAAATGTATCCTGTTGTCTGCAGATTCTGAATATGAAAATTTCTTGGGAGGGGGGTCACAGGAGAACTTATCCATGTATATTTCTTGTCACATTTTTTAAGGCTTTGGATTCTTTTTGCCTGATAGCTATTATGAGTGTTTTACTTCCATCTGCCATCACTAGAATGGGCAAGGTTGCTTTCTTTGAGATTCAGCGATTTCCCAGATTCCTAGAAATTATGTCTTGAGTATTTATGGTAATGTGGCCCTTTTTAATGATAAACAAGAATCAGAAAGAAACCATTATACAACCTGGACAAACAATCAAATCTGGCATTTACTGTATTTACTTTTCCAAGCAACCCTTAACTAGGAAAGATAGATAATGTCAGCAATAGAACTGTTTAGGAATTTTCCATCAATGTTTTTTCAACAGAAAATGCAGTTTTCATGGGAAAAAATGTTGATTTTGCTGACATTATTCAATTTTATGTTAGAAAAATCCAAAATAAATATTTTATTTGGAGTTTGGTTCACCCAAACTGAAACACTTTGATTTGGCAAAACGTTTCACTCTGTGTCAATTCAATATTAATCTGTGTCAATCTATGCTGTCATGGTGTCTCATAGGAGTTGTAGTTTGGGAGTCTCATACCCATGTCTTCTTGTGTCTATTCTCTTCTTGTCAAGGTTCCTTCCCCACTCTGAACTCTAGGGTACAGATGTGGGGGCCTGCATGAAAACCCCCTAAGTTTATTTTTACCAGTTTAGGTTAAAAATTCCCCAAGGTACAAACTATTTTACCTTTTGCCCTTGGACTTTATTGCTGCCACCTCCAAGTGCCTAACAAATATTTAACAGGGAAAGAGCCCACTTGAAAACGTCTTTCCCCCAAAAATCCTGCCAAACCCTTCAGTCCCTTTCCTGGGGAAGGCTTGATAAAAATCCTCACCAATTTGCATAAGTGAACACAGACCCAAACCCCTTGGATCTTAAGAACAATGAAAAAGCAATCAGGTTCTTAAAAGAAGAATTTTAATTGAAGAAAAAGTAAAAGAATCACCTCTGTAAAATCAGGATGGTAAATAGCTTACAGGGTAATCAGATTCAAAACATAGAGAATCCCTCTAGGCAAAACCTTAAGTTACAAAAAGACACAAAAATGGGAATATACATTCCATTCAGCACAGCTTATTTTATCAGCCATTTAAACAAAACAGAATCTAATGAATATCTAGCTAGATTATTTACTAAGTTCTAAGACTCCATTCCTTTTCTATTCCCGGCAAAAGTATCACACAGACAGAGAAAGAGCCTTGTTTTTTCTCCCCCCCATCTAGCTTTGAAAGTATCTGTCTCGTCATTGGTCATTTTGGTCAGGTGCCAGCGAGGTTATCCTAGCTTCTTAACCCTTTACAGTGAAAGGGTTTTTCCTCTGGCCAGGAGGGATTTTAAAGGTGTTTACTCTTCCCTTTATATTTATGACACCTCTACAGGCCAAGCTCTGTGGCTGGACTACATATCCCATAGTGTGTAAGTAAAGAATTGCATTGGGCTAAGGAATCATCTTTTCATTCTCTGGAAGGACCATTCCTAGCACAATTGGGCCATGAACACTAACTATGTACTAATGGAAAGAAATGCCAACAGAAATTAAAAAGAAAATACAGTTCATTTGTCAACAAAATTACTCCTAAAGTCTTGAACTACATGTCCTCCTGTTTATAGTACTGAAGGCCTCATGCAATTGTACCCAGTTTTTGTAAGAGATTTTGCTCATCGTCCTCGAGCCAATTGACTGGAACATATTTCAATGTTAATTGCAATTTGCTGTAAACCTCAATAAAAATGTTAAGAAGCTTATTTATACATCATACGCATACTGGGTTTTCTAGTAATGTGCCCCAATTAAGACCACTCATTAACTAATTACAGGCCTTTTGCTGGGATGAAAGGAACCTTTTTTTTCTGTTTTAAGATGAGGTGTGTATACCTAGGTTTCTTTTCATCCCAATTCACAGATCCTGAATTCACCACCTGAATTTTGTATCTTTCAGTACAATGTAAAATACAGCCAGAGGGAGGGGGGTCATGGGACCACAATTTAGCAGCATGTGATTCTGATCTGTAGCTTGTGCTAGCAGCCAGGCACTGCAAAATAATTTCCCAGTTCCATCTGCCCCTCCACTATACAGATTACTTTCTTGGGATCTGAGGAAATTGTGCAGAAAAGTACAGAAATAAAAAAGTAAATTTGGTCTTTCTGATATTTCTTGCTCAGTAAAATGTTAGAAATACTCAAGTTAATTTGCCTTTTATCTATTTGCATTTTATTTTCTATTACCAATGACAAGTTGTTACACAAAAATGTGCATGTTGGAGTGATCTCATACATGTTGCTCCATGTTTGAGCAGAAGGGTATGCTTTTCCTGTTTCCATACGCATGGACTGTGGAACACAACACAGTTTAGCTTTAAATACATGTGCCAGTCATTACCACATGTCAATATACGCCTTAGACTCACTCCTCCAAGACAGCCTACATTGCTATAGGAGCTGATTTATCATAGATGTCAATGACAATTTCTCTGCAGCCCTCCCCCTTCAGGCAGCAATCTCAACAGATGTCAGAAGCTAACCAGAGCAGAGTGGAGCTTGCTCAATAACTAAGCTGGACACCTCCCTGGAAAAAAAAAAGCAAAACCAAAGTGCTGCAGAGTGCCATGGTAGTGGTTCAGTACATGACACACTTTTCCCTCTGATTCATAACAGCACCTGTGTACTTCAGCATGGTGCTGTGAGATGCTGTGCTGATGAGACCTAAAACAGGAGGTTCCCTCACCTCTTGCAGTCATCAAAGATTCATGTTTGCAGGCATTAGGTATTTCAACATAATTAATTATTCACACATCTCTAAAACCAATTCATTCCCTGGGGGAGTAGGTAGTAATTCCCATATAGCACTTTCATCTGAGGATCTCAAGTATTTTACAAATATTTGATTAATTCTCATAACAGGCTTGTCAGTTGGCATTATTGGCAATTCTTGTAATTTTCATAACAGGCTTGTCCTTGGCAGTCTTCAAATTAGGCCAAGGAGTCCTGATTCAGTCCTTTGGTATAGTCCAGGGGTTGGCAACCTTTCAGAAGTGGTGTGCTGAGTCTTCATTTATTCACTCTAACTTAAGGTTTTGTGTGCCAGTAATACATTTTAATGTTTTTAGAAGGTCTCTTTCTATAAGTCTATAATATATAACTAAACAGTTGTTGTATGTAAAGTAAATAAAGTTTTTAAAATGTTTAAGAAGCTTAATTTAAAATTAAATTAAAATGCAGAACCCCCCGGACCAGTGGCCAGGACCCGGGCAGTGTGAGTGCCATTGAAAATCAGCTTGCATGCCAGAGGTTGCCTACCCCTGGTATAGTCACTAACTCCTCCTCACGTGTATGTCTTCATCTGTGAACTGGTATAAAGATCAAGTCATGGATTGTTGGGAGGGAGATACTAGAAACACCACAAATTCTGCCCCAAACCACTCTACTTTTTTTCTACTAAATTGGAATTTAAATCATAGTGAGAGGCTTGGGTTTCTTTTCCATACAGAATGTGTTGCACACAAGTGATCATAAAACATGTTTAATCTCAGTATGTAGGGTAGATTTCCCCATGACATTGGTTAACAGTTTGTGCTGCAGTTGGTGCACTTGGCTCTGTTACTATTGCCTCTCTCTCTGCACACCAGTCACAGTTGGATGTAATTCTTTTTTTCAAGCCTGGCTTAACATTTGTATTTAAAACGGTTATCTTACAGCAGCTATCAGTCAACACCCAGCTGTGCCTCTGCCCTTGTGCACTACTGAACTCTCACTGGGCACCAGGTTTAAGAGACAGTTAATTAGGAGCCAGTGACATTCCATTAAAATGAAACTCAAACAAGTTTCTTTGTGTTTCAAAGGTTTAAAATAATTTAGGATGATATTCCTTCACTATTTCTGCCTCCGAATACAGAACTCAAAGAGAAAGATCAACTTATCTGTATAAACTTTTTGATCAGTTTGCATGACAGAAAAATTAGATGGGAATAAGCAACCCCTCTGACATTAGAAGGTAGAAACTAATTTAGAGCTCAGACCTCCAAAGTACTGATGTCAATGGGAATTGAAGGCATTCAGGTCCTCCATGTGTTTTACAGGACCTTACAAAAAATCAAGCAAAAAAACCCAATTTGCATGAAAACTAGGCTGTTTACTGGGGATAGAGATGGTAGAATTTTACATCAATTTGGCACCACTCTTGATCTTGGTTTTGAGAAACAATTTCATGATGAATAATGTTTAGATTTATACTAGCTAAGGTAAGAGCAATGAAATCTCATGCTTCAACATGGAAGATGATCATTGCAAGGTTCAGGAAGGATTTATTTCCTCCCATGAAGAGCATTAGTCAGTTTGGTTTCTCTTTTTTTCCAAACTGCATAGAATTTGCCACTGATGTCAGTGACAGGATATTGAACTTGATGGATTAGTGACCTAATCCAGTATGGCATACCATATGCTTCCCTCTTCATCATCCACATGATTCTGATCCTTGGGGACAGTCGGAAACCAAAGAGGAGATTGTGCCTACATTACAGGCTCTAAAATTCTTCTGGAAAGTTAGAAAAATATACTTTTACCGGTTGAACCAGTACTATTTGTTTTGCCACCCTAATCCTGGAAGTCTTACATATGCACTGTGACACTTAGCACGGAATCAGTGCTTTATTTCAGCAACTAGCTGTAAAAACAATAAGAATGAAACTGACAGAATAATCTAACGTAGTTTTACCATTGCTAAATGAAGTATCTGAGCAATCTAAGGAAAAGTACTCTAACGTTAAACTGGAGAGGATTTACAGCACTGGAGATAGGTAGAATTTGCTGGTTCAGAGGCAAAGATTTTCCTTTCCATTTTCTGTTTCACTGCACCTGGGGAATCAGAACAAGACATTTGGTACAATTCAGTGTACCTCCAAACTGAAAGAAAAACTGGAGTGGAGACAGGAACTCATCTAAGAGCTTTTATATGATCCCCCATAGAGAGCTCATATCCTTTGTTGTCTGCAAAGCCTCTGAATAGCTCTTTCATTTGAAGGCTGTCCTTTTAATAGAAAAAGTGCAAATTGCTTCTCATGGCATCCTGGGGAAAATAGAACATTTAAATGCTCTCAAGTGAGGAATAAAATACTTAAGGGTATACACATGTTTGGCAGATACTAACCAAACTCACGTGCCAAATAAGAACAAAGCTGAACGCTGAGTACCTCCTATACTGCTACTTTGTAATGCTCATATCCTACAATGGACAATTCCGCTTAAAGTGTTATTTTACAGCAATACACTTAAGTTAATTTAGTGCTGGTAAAAGATGCTGGATAAACTTCTCTGGAAAACGAAGCCCTCTCTTTAATCATAGAACAGGTATAGCAAAGGCAGTAGCCACACACATGCTTCCTCCACATTACCATGCCAATGTGCCTCTATCCTAACCTGCAGGGCCCACCACTATAGAGGGAAGACTGTAGTTCATACTCCACACACTCCATTCAGTCACCGGTCTCTTTGCAGAGACTGCCTCTGCTCCATACTGCCTTTTATTTAAAAGAGAAGAAGCTAGTGGTAGAAAAATTTCTGAAGCACTCTGGAATCAGATTCCATTCCTGATCATAAATAGCCTGGGTTTTCCTGATTTTTTAAGCTAGCATTTGCAAAGAGAAGGGCTTGATGGGAATGATGTTTAAGAGTGTTGGGAGTATCTGAGGGGAAAGTTCCCTCCCTTTGAGTTGAGGGTTAGATGCTGGATTTTAACTGGGTTGTTTTAAATTCTATCAAAGGCACCAAGTGTGGGCATCTTTTTTTGTATCCTAGCTTTGAGAATACCAATGAGTTTGATTCTTTTACTGATAAGATATCAGATAACACAGCTCAGTCAGTTTTAAGTAGTCAAACATACATCAGCACAAACAGAGGTAAACGCATACCGCTCCCTGAGAAATAGGCCTGCAGCTCAAATCTGTTTCAAAGAATATGAGCTCACTTCAGAGTATATTTATACACCATTTGTTTACAACAAACAGAAAATGCTCCCCAATTCCATCCTTTTCCTTATCTTCTTTTCATACCTGTTTTTCAAGGAAGACAGAACATTTTGACCAATTATCCTAGCATCTAGTCCAGAGACACTTGTACCAATTATCCATGGCAATTGTGCAAACTGTACCCAGAGCACTAATTATTAGTTGGCAAGTCTTAACAAAAGATACATCTTCTTTCTGACAGTTCCTGCATGTACAATATACTGGGGTTATACTAAGTTCACTGTAAGCCTTACATAAGTGAAAAACATGCTGGGAGTCCTGTTTATAATTAGCATAAGCACAGAACCTTTTAGAAATATGATATTGGTTAACACCTGTAAGGCATTGGATTGGAAAGAAAGAAAATAAACAATATATTTGGGATTGGGAATCTGGATTTTGCTCATGTACATATGAAAAGGGGTCAAGAAGCGAGAGGTGGTCTGGTAAGTTTCTAGAACAACCAGCAGGCTATACTCATTCTCATCTGATCATGTTTCCTCCACTGTTCCTTGACAATGGTTTTGTAAGCCCCCCAACCACTGTCTCTGTCCTCCCCATCTATCTCTGGCTCTTCAACCACATCTGGCAGTCAGGGATTTTTGGGAGGCAGAAAGATATATAGGTTTAAGTCAAGTTATCCAAATGCTTTTCTCTATATCATTCTCTATTTAAATCCTGGCAGAAAATGAAAAGAGCTGGACTCAACTATCCTGCATTGCTATTTTCAGGTGCTAATCAAGCTCATTACTTTAAAAAAAATAACGAAACTCATTTCCTCTGCAAGTGTTCCTGCAGAAGATGCTTTGCCAAAGCTCTCTGGTAATTAACAAATTATTCCAACATCGCCTTTTCAATTCAAATTATGTTGCAAATTTCACTGAAAGGAATGTTCAATCAAAGAAACGGATATTTGGCACAGTTCACTGATTGCAAGCAAACAAAATGAAAACCACCAGTGTTTCATTGTGCCAGTAATATATACTATCCACTAGTTATTTTTCTCATAGCCTACAAGTACTGACATTTCTTCAAGCAGAATTTGGTGAAATGCTTCATAAATGGATTTGCTGTTTTGCCAGTGACTGACTTGGAGAAAGTATTCATTGCCAAAGCACAGACAAATGAAGGACCCTAAAATTCTACATTTCTCATTGTGAAACATGAAAATCACAGATGAGCACAGACCTTTTATTTGTCCAAACTGATTCCAATAGGCTTACATTTTTCCAGTCCTACTCTCCCAAAATAGTTTCTAGGTGGATGTAATCATGTAGCCAGTTAGTTCATTTTATCATCCAGTTATCATTGTGTTATATGGTGTTATGATAAATTCATATGCTATTTCATTTATAATCAATGTATGCAAAATAGATTTAACTTGTAAGTCTATAGATATGTAAGACTGACAAGTATTTAGGAGTGTGTATTGGGGACACAAGCAAAGAATGGCTGCAACACAAGGCCTACTGACTGAGACCTGTAAGATTTTAGCTTAGATAGACTAGGTCATAGGCTTAAGAATGGTTGACATGAATGTGTGATCAAGTAATAACCCTATGTCAGTAAGGTCACAAGATTACTGGAAAAGATGTGTCAAAAGGTGATGTTATGGAAAAATGGGTTGCAAGAGACCTCAATGTATTGTCCGAGATCACCAGATATCTGATTGTAACATCTTTGAACGGTCTGTCCTGACCACAGGTTGCCATAGACACATGTTGCGTATAGATACTAATGAGAATAAGAGGAACTAAGAAACAACCTATGAAAAACAGGACACCCCAATATTTATGGAGGATGGAAGTGCAGAAAAAGAAAAGGGGTGAAACCTTCATGCATATACATGAGGTATGGTCAGAAGAACAAGTTAAAAAGAGGTTTCCTGGTTGGGTAAAAGTGGGATGACCCCATGGGATACCACAGCAGGAATCATCCCTCTTTGGATGATTATCTGGTGAAAGCTCCATCAGACAATGGAATCTCTTGGGGATATGAGTATTACTACAGTTATAATTCTTGCGTGGGTAATAGGATTACTATGTGCATGGGTAATTGTAACTTTATTTATTGCTTTAATAAAACTTGTAGTCCAGATAAGACTTTGCACTTGTGATTGTGTCTGTCACTATCCTGGGACTTTGTGTGTTCCTAAAGTCTCGAGAAAATCATCAGAGGTGATTTTCACCCACTTGAGTTTGAAACTGGAGCAACTGGAGATAAGCCCACAGTGGTGTAATATAAAATTACTAAATTCACCTTAAATAAATAAAAAGGCTTCAAACAAAACTTGACAGTTAAATGTACAGATATGGATCTTTTCTACTCTGTTTTCATTGAGTTGAATGGTTGTCTGGCAGGGCTGTGGGCCTCAGTAAGATCTTAGAACACTACATGTCTTGGAATAAAGCAGGTCAATAGGGACTTCCATTTAAGCAGGTTAGATTATTCTGGGGATGTGTTAGGATGCTGTGGATTGGAA
This sequence comes from Dermochelys coriacea, assembly GCF_009764565.3. Taxonomy (NCBI): domain Eukaryota; kingdom Metazoa; phylum Chordata; order Testudines; family Dermochelyidae; genus Dermochelys; species Dermochelys coriacea. The sequence goes on from NC_050073.1 coordinate 48,712,663, forward strand.
TACTGGAAGGTGAAAGGAAGGTGAACAACAACTTTTAGCAGATGTTTCCCCCTCCCAAGATGGGCTACCTTGTTTGAGGTGAAAAGTTTAATACAGATGCATCCACTTAGCAAAAATATTCTATCTCTCTCTATTCTCTCTGGCCTCTTTCTATTCTCAACCTTATTTTACAACACAGAAGGTGACTGTGGCAAGTGTGCATTTATTGTGTTTTTTTTTAAATTCATTACTATTCATAAATATTAGTAACAAGACTTTTTATATATCCAGATGACTAGTGATTCTGTATTTGTGGAATAAAACAAGAACATAAACTTTCTCACTCTTCAAGGATTAAGCTAATCTCCCTGGGGATCAAAAATATTATTTGTATTGTAGAAGCACCTATATCTGCCACTCCATGCACAGACCTGTGCAACAGAGGAGGCTAGGTGCCCAATAATTTGGTCTGCTGGAAGCACGAGGTCATTGCCCAGACTTTATCAGTGATTTGATATAGGATGGGAAATACTGGTTCTACCCTCACACCAGTAGCCATTTCTGGTCCATCAAAGAGAAAGCTGTAATTTTGGAGAATAAATCCATTTTTTCCCCTGATATCTTGCATTTCTATTGAAACAATTTCTGCAAAACATTGTAATTATTACTAACCTAGTGCATTTAGAGGGTGGTTGCTATGCAACTGTGACAGAATTATGGCCTCCATACCCCATTAAAAACACAGCAAAAGCTTATCGGTTGGACTTTTGCCTTTCTTCTTCAGCGAACAAAGGAATGCCCCCCCCCTTTTTTTTGGCCACAGACTATTTTTCTTTATCGCTTTCAGGAGCTTGCACCAGCGTGTCGGCCTGTGGTATTTCAGCAGTACCAGCAGCACAGTCGAGTACACACAACCCTTCCAGGTGTGACTCAAAGCCTGCAATAACCAAACACCACCAGCTAGAAGTTTTACATTAGGAGTGCACTTTGATGGGGGTTATAAACAGAACACCCTCCTCCACAGAATTATCGATACCCTCAGGTTTCTTATATCCCTGTTTTAGTGGGGGCAGGGTGGGGAGGAGGATGGAACTGAGGCAAGGATTCTAATTTACTAGCCAACAGTAAAAGTAAAATATTCAGAAGAAGCCATCACATTTCAGCAAGAAAAAAGACTGCAGAATCAATGCAGCACAGCGGGCCTACCCCTCACAAGATCTGGGAGTGAGCAACTTATAAACCCACTCTTGTATGGCTTAGGTTTTATTTGCAGTATTCAGAAAATTCCAAATTACATTAGCATGGCGCATAGGCACCAGTCTAGTGGATCTCTTATAGAAGAGCTAAAATGGGGCCTAAATAGCAGCTTATCATACAAAACTAAACCTTTGTAATTTTCCTACAGAATAGCCTGAACCACATCCCCTCATTCCTGCCTAAAGAAGATTCTTATCCTTGCTCAGGCTCCCTTTATAAAACCCCTTAATGAGCTCATTACTACAAGTGGAGACTACTTGCCTTGTTTGAATGATTATTAAAGAGGCCCAGCTGCTTTTGTAAAGATCTGGCACATATTTGGAAGGCATTTGTAAATCCTGGCTAGGACAATAAGGATTTAGAAGCACATATATTTGTAACCCCACTACCAGCCCAGAGATATCCTATGCCATGATGGTGGTGGAAGCATATCTCTGTAGCATACAAAGAGGAGCAGGTGTATCTCCCTCCTAAAAGGGTTCTCCTGTTAAGTCCCAAAGCGTTTGTACTCCCTATCCCATTGTTATTGCAGTAACCTGCCTAACTTTTATGCAGTCTGAAAATCTGAAATCTAAATCTGTAGACTCCCTATATAATAGATGGGGAGTATGGGATCCACAAAAGCCAGCACACTAGATAGGGAGCCATCTCAACTGGTCAAACTGTGCCAATGTGGGGTGTGTGTTAAGCCTTAACCCTCTTAGGGAGCCAGGTGCCTGTTTGGGCTGGAGGCAGGTGCCTATATTTGTTTGGGAATCACTTGGGAGTCCAGGGACTCTCCGGGAGTCATTAGCTGGAATGGCTGGTACACATGCCTAACTCCATACAAAATGGATCACTGTGGAGAGGTAGAGGTAACAGCTCTATAAATCTTTCGCCTGGTGGTTAGGGTACTCACTCAGGAGATGAGAGACCCCCGTTCAATTCCTCCTTCTGCCTAATGAGAAGGGATTTAAACTCCCACTTCTGCGGTGAGTGCCTTAACTACTGGCCTATAGAGTCATACTCACTCTCTCCCTTTGGCCCAATGCATATTTAATACACAGTGGAGCAACTTATTAGAGATTGAGAGCTCTCCCCATCAGAATATCCTCTTGCCTAGTTGTTAGGGCATATGCCTGAAAAGTAGGAAACCTGTATTCAGGTTCCTTCTCCTTATTAGGCAGAGAGGGCAAATTAACTGGGGTCTCCTATGTCCCAGGTGAGACTTGCTGCAGAACAAGGGACAGAATATACATCTTCTATCTCCCAGTCTAGCTTGACACAAGCTCTGTTCATTATTCTGTAAAACTGTCATGGTGTATTTTGTAATAATTATAAATCTGAGAACTAAAATCCCAGACCCATGCTCCTCCTTGGGTTGGAGGTGTATGCATTTCAGAAAACTCAGGGCCGGCTCTAGGTTTTTTGCTGCCCCAAGCAAAAAATGTGTTGCCCCAAGCTCCGAGCGTACAACTGCCCAAGCAAAAATAAAAGGATGGCCAGAATGCTGCTCCTGGAATTGTGCCGCCTTAAGCACGTGCTTGCTCTGCTGGTGCCTAGAGCTGGTCCTGAGAAAATGGCAACCAAATTTGGTTGAAAATCATTTACGCTATACATAGGATGGTCCAAAATGGAAAGCAATAATAGACACTGAAGTTGAAAACCATTTAAGATGGGTTTCAGAGTAGCAGCCGTGTTAGTCTGTATTCGCAAAAAGAAAAGGAGTACTTGTGGTACCTTAGAGACTAACAAATTTATTAGAGCATAAACTTTCGTGAGCTACAGCTCACTTCATCGGATGCAAGCAGTGGAAAATACAGTGTGGAGATTTTATATACACAGAGAACATGAAACAATGGGTGTTACCATACACACTGTAATGAGAGTGATCAGGTAAGGTGAGCTATTACCAGCAGGAGGAAAAAAAAAACCCTTTTGTAGTGATAATCAAGGTGGGCCATTTCCAGCAGTTGACAAGAACGTGTGAGGAACAGTATGGGGGAAAAATAAACATGGGGAAATAGTTTGACTTTGTGTAATGACACATCCACTCCCAGTCTTTATTCAAGCCCAGTTTACAAATTAATTCCAATTCAGCAGTCTCTCATTGGAGTCTGTTTTTTAAGTTTTTTTGTTGAAGAATTGTGACTTTTAGGTCTGTAATCGAGTGACCGGTGACCATATGTCCTGTTTCAGCTGGGACCTTTTTTAAGCACTGTCCCGACTTTTTTGACAAAAGTGGGCATTTGTCCCATTTGCTCTTGCCAACTGATCAAGTTGGCAAGAACAAATGGGACAAATGACCAAACAAGTGGGGTGTGAAGGAATGTGAACAGTGGTGCCAGCCCTGTGAAGGTGGGGGAGGCAGGGCTTGGGTGAGCCGTGACACCAGCCCCAGCCTCGCATTGTGGGGCCAGGCAGAGCTTGGGTGAGCAGTGATACGAGCCCCATGCGGGGTGGGGAGGGTGGTGTGAGGGGGCCCTTGGGCCAATGACTCAGGCCAGCCCCACATAGGGGGAGGGCTCAGGCTAGCCCATGCGGTATCCCGTTTTCCCTTGGGGAAATACAGTCATCCCTAATTTAAGCATGAATGAAAATAGTGGAACTCTGACCCATATGTCCCCCGAGTAAAATCTGCAAACCCCGAGACTTTGATGGTAGAATTGCAGAGTAAGGATTTTTTTTAAAAAAATTTGTTTTTCAAGCACACCCGCTTTCCCCCCCCCCCACACACAAAAGAAATACAAGAAATGAAGTTAAAAATTGGGGGGGGGGAAATGGTTGTCAAGTTTCTATCATGAAATGAGGTGGAAAAAGTCATTTCACAATATAAAGGACCAGTATTGATGTGACCCTGCAATCTCTAGGACCTTAAGCCCAAATGAGCTGACTAAATTCCATTAGATCTGGTAGAAGAAGAGAAGGAAATGTGATCTGGATTTCAAGTACCCCTGAAAAGCTAGGGCACAAGGTAGAAAGAAACTGTCTCTTTCATTATCTTTCAATAAAACATTTCCAAAATCTTTAAGAGAAAAATCTATAGCAAGAAACATTGGATTATTTTTGGACCAATATCTCATTGCAAATTTTCTCCTGAAATCTTTAATTTCTTCTATCCATCAAAGCCAAGGAGCTGATTCTACTTTTAGCAGCTCTCTCTCAGCTACCATTGACTTCAGTAGAAGCCACCTCCCATGTAGACCACATGCAAAAAAATAACCCCTTAACTCTGTTGCAGGGTTGGCACCAACAGCCAGCAGCTTTTACTTTGAATTTCCAGACTTTTGTAGATCTTGTGTCACAACTTTATCATTTCCTCTATGTCAGTGACTGAATTTAAAATCCCTTATTTTATTTTAAATTTTAAAGAGGTTATAAACTGCATATTAATCAATCAATGGATCAAAGAAGCTTTATGAGGCAGAGATCTGTTTAGGCAGATAATGATGGGCAAGGTCCACTTGAAGTCACAGATTAAATCCATGGGCCTAAATCATCAGCCCAGAGTGAGAATTCATCAGCCAGCTAGTAGGAGAGATGGTTAGAACATTTTCATAGGGGAAGCAGCATGAGACAGTGAACAGAGCAATAGCTTGGGAGGTACTGGTGACATGGATTCTGTATTTGTTCTACGACTGACTCACTGTGAGATCTTGTAAAAGGCACATTATTTCCATGTGTCTCAGTTTACCTATCTATGAAATGGGGATAAAGGCTTTATTAATGGCTTTGAAATCTAAAGGTGAAAATATTCCATAAGGTCTGGCCATGAATTTAACTATTTAGTTTGTCATTCCATAGTCAGAAATAATAGTATTCCTTCTTGGATTAAAGGGTCCAAACTAAAGTATCATTCTAATAGTACTTCTGAATGCTGATAGGTAACTTATATAGACCCAATCTTAGTAGATGTGTATTCACATCACAACAACAAAAAAACAACAAAAACCCAGCATTATCACGGTCAGCAGCCTTGGCTGTCTTCTCAGAGTGGACATGTCCTGAATGGGTATAAAAAGAGAACATCTCTCTCACTCAGACACACAGATGGAGCCTCTAGAGGTCAGGGATGAGATACACTGAAAGGAAGCATGTATTCTCACTGCCTGATGTGCTTTGTTCTGCAATTACTGTAAAGGACTTCACTTTTGAGTAGCTTTCACAGGCACTAAAATTCACTCTAAAAGGAAAATGCATGTGAATTACAGTATGCAATAGAGCAGAACAATACTAAAAGGGCACTTTACGACTGAAAGTGTATTTAGGATATAAATTATGCACATTCCAAGTAGTACAGTAAACATCACTCTTTGTACATATGTGCAGTTGCCGCTTTTCAAAGTTCAATATCTTGTTCATTTTTTAAAAATTACAGAGTAATTGGACAATATTGTGAAGCACAATTTGCAAATACCTTTCCCAGTATTGACCAGGTCTGATATGGAGCAATCATCTGCCAATTACATTCTTTTAAAACAAGCTATTTCTAGATTTCTACAAGGTCTAAAAAATATCAGGAACTGGTAAATTATTTATTACTATTGTTTTAATTCCCTACTCTTCTTCTACTGCTCTGTGCAAGGGAATGAAATCTTGGAATAACGTGTAGTGAAGGAAAGTGAAGGAGGAAGCCATCTCTACAGGATGGTCTTCTTTGTATAGTTTCATAAAGCAGCATTAGCCCCTGCTTTGCACTCTGTTAAAACTCTTACAGGGGTCACAAAGTGCAGCAGTAGACTGGCCAGCCAGCAGGCTGGCTATCAGCAATCTGTGCTGCCATGGCTCAGGAGATGGGCAGAGTGCAATGCAGAGGGATTGTCCCTCTTTGCAGCTGGCTGACAACTTAAAGATTGGGACATGGTCATCAGGTGCATATCCGTTTCTCCTGCTTGCTTCATGCCCCTCCTGTTGTCCCAAAGACCAGGAAAAGAATGTCTGTTACACCTCCATGGCTATTCAAAGCAGTAGAAGTATCATGCAGGCTGAGGTGTGAAATCCATCTACCAACCTCCCTACCCCATCTTGCAGCTTTCTATAAAGCTCAATTATTGACTTCAGTGTAGCTACACTGATTTATATCAAATGAGTATCTGGCCATTAACGTCTTTACCTGTATCTACATACCTACATTATCAGTGCATAAAGGGCTGGGCCTGCAGAAACATTTTGTTTTACTAAGTTCTCTTTAACCTCAGGGGCTTTAAACAGACCTTTTAAATAAAATATATATATATATATATATATATATAAGGGAGAGAAAATAGGGTCTTGCAATTTGATATGTGTAATTTTCTCCAACCCATTCAGGTCCTTTCACTACAGGCATATCCCACACAGTATGCTGCTGAAGTCAAAGTGCATTTTTCTTGCAATTTATCTGCTGGATTTTTATAAACCATAAATTGTCACTTTGTCACTCTGCTGACTGACAGCCCATCCCACATTGAGCTGCAATATCCAGTTTTTTTAAACTGACAGTATATTACTGTCTGGCATCAGCAAGTCCCTATTGATTTGAGTTGTAAATTAAATGCCCTGATGGTTGTAATATGGTGATTTATCACTAGAGTCAATGTAGGGTTTTTTTTTGAGTGGATATGAGCCTGCATAAAAAATCACAATTCCCAAGGGTCACGCACAGAGTGTGAATTTTCCATAATTTTCATGGAAATCACAGCATGAAGCCTGCCCACCTGGGAGTTTCAGGGAAATAAAGTTATGAAACTAGAGGACATCAATTGTGTGCAGCACAGACCCTATAAAAACCTCTATCTGACAAGTCTCATGTTTTTAAATACTCAGCCTGATTCAAAGGTTCTTGTGTGCAACCCGTAAAGAGTTCCTTTTAAATTGATTTGGGCTAGTAACTGAAGCAAGGGACACATAGAGGAAAAGCAACAAGAGGCATTTTTTAATTTTTTTAAAGGGATCCTGACAACTTACATATCTTTAAACGACACCAGATGAAATCCTGGCCTCATTGAAGTCAATGTCAAAACTCCCATTAACCTTATTAGGGCCAGGATTTCACCCACATTTCTTTATCGGTATTATTATTACTACCTTGTTTTTTAAAAAATGAAGACTTAAAATGTAACTGAATTTGCACCATCACTATTGATTTCCAAAAAAAGTAGACAGAGATTGATTTCTTTTATAAATTAAAATAAATATATTTTTTCTTGCTTTGGATCTTAGGTGTAGTAAAGCTTTCCTTTGTTTGTTTGTTTTTGGTCGTCCTCCCTCCTCCCCTGCATAAAAATCTACATTTCGGGACTAAATACGCCAATATCATTCCTCTAAGAGCAAGTCATTGTTTTAATAGGTTCCAACATGTAACAAGAAAAGTAGTGTGTTTATCACCCTCTCCCCCACCTCTCTCTGTGGCCAAATATAAGCTGCAGTGTTTTGTCTGGCTTCCTCTCACTTGACACATTCTTTTGCCAATGTAAAGATACAGTTCCATCTTTTTATGTGGAAGATGTTTCAGATGGGATAAAAAAGTTGGCTGAGCATTCAAATGGAAAGCCATGAATTCAAATGTTCATGGAAAACTTCCAGTACCATCAATCTCCTATTTTCACTGGTGGCCACTTCAATATAAAAAGCAAGAACCTCTTCCTTGTGACAGATTATTGAGAGATCATCTGTCTTGCTGAGAGGGGAAAGGATGGATTCAACTGGCTAAAACTGAGGGAAGCCAACGAGAGATGAAGGAAAGGGGCTCTTTATGAATTACCTCAGTTTATGTTTGTCAGATTTTCATGAACATGGGCTGAGGCTCATAAAACCATTGACCTTGCAACCCAAGATTAAGATTGGATTTGAGGTTCAATGTGACTATTTCATTAACTCAGCTCTATAATTGTATAATTAACATTTAAGCTGCAGCTTCTGCAAAGCACACAGGGCTGTATGAACATTTCTCTCCAGTATTACTGTGCTTTTTGCTTACTATTAAGCAACTATTATTACTGTTAATTGCCAAAGATAGTTTGCTCTTCCTATTCACTGAAGGGACTAGGAAGATCTTACTGTGTTTCTTGTTTCTTCATCTAGCAGAAGAAAAGGCGTGAAAAAGATTAGCTATGATATTTCCCCCACTTTGAGCTCAAAGTAAAATTCCATGTTACAATTAAAAGAAAGAATGCTAGCCTTAGGTGTACAGTTTATAGACAGAAGTACAGTTGACATATTAAAGAGGCACTGACTAAAATAATTAAATGTCTGAATATAACTAAATACTCTGCCATCAATGAAAAAGTAATATTCAGTCATCCTCTGTTTTAATTACTTTGTCTTTCTGGGTTAAAGCTGCTAGTAAAAAAAAAAGGGGGGGGAGAGAGGGAGTCCCCGCCAAAAATCCTTTCTCGTTGTGCCTGAACTAGCGGTAGACAAGTACATCAAGGGCATAATAGGCATCCCTATAAAATCTCCTGGTTTCCTGCACTGAAAGAAGAGAAATGTATGAAGAAGAATGAGGCAGAAAAATCTTGATCATATAGAGAGCTGAACAAATAGTTTGTAACACTATTGGATTGGACAAATTTAATTTTAGTAATGCACTGGACAAATTTAATTTTCTTTTCTCGTGTTGAAATATTGATGAGCAAAGTGTGATTTCCACTAATTTATTTGTTTTCCATAATTATTCCGCAAATGTTTGGGGAATGTTTAAATTGTGAATTGGCCAGCTAAATCACATGGTGTTGTTTATGTTCCTCAACTGGATGAGCATGCAAGTGCTTCTGGTATGAAGGCTTGCAAATGTCAGAGTCAGTTGCTGTGAATACTCATGTATGTGACTTTGAAATGCACTTTCTGTGAACATTCATACCAGTAAGACTCTAGTTATCATTCACAGAAAAAAACACAAAAGGAATGTTAACAGAGCTAAGCAGAACCCATTGTATCCATTCACTTGGTTTCCCTACTGGGGAAACCACTCCTTGGTTTCCCTGCTGAGACTATGAGCAGAGGTGACCATCATAATAGTTTATGTGACATGGACACCTGCCTGCCATAATCTCCACAGAGGTCTGTTAATTTCTTTCTCACAGGCCACCAGGAAGGCTATCAAATAGTAAGAACATATGAACTCAGATAACTTGAACTGCGTTCAACCAGTGTCTTGGAGGTTTGGGGCCTACAGATTTTACCACAATCTTATGAATGTGTAATATAAGCAGAAGTCTTTACTTGCTGACTCATTCCCAGGTCCCTTCCCTTCACCTTGCCTCAGCTGACATTGTGTTACCCAGTTCAACATTCAACCCACTAGAGGTATCCATAACACCAAGCAAACCAGAAAATGAACATCATGAAGTCAGAGGTGACCAAGCTCAGAAGAGAGAGAGAGAGAGAGAGAGAGAGAGAGGCTGTGTGAGAACAGAAGCAGCAAGTCATAGGCAGTAGCCTGGGAGGTGGATGCAGAAGGAAGGCTGGGTACCACACACAACTGGAAAGCTGTGAGTGAAAGCTGACAGGTGGGAAAAGAAGTAGCTTGTTGCTGATGCAGAGGTGAGAATTTAAAAACAATAGATACATTTTCAAAAGCTGCAGTGTGACTTAGGGGCCTAAGTCCCCATCACCGAAGTCACTGTGGCACTTTCTTACTTCATGTAATCAAATGTTACTTCATGTAATCAAAGAAGATCTGACCACTCTACAGCTGTTGCCCCAGACTGTGGATTTGCAGAACCTCCTACCAGATAAATTGATATCTATACACGTTTGCACTTCTTTTCAGTTGGGTCTTGTTATAAAGATGTTTGTAGATACTCTGAAGACCTAGTTTACTCTGCAGCACTTTTTACTGGTGTCACTGTAACCCAGTGGTGAGTATATGCTACAGGTTCCCCTTTGTCTCCAGTCTGTATAGGATGCAAGTCTATTGCAACCCCAGTTGTAGAAATTCATGTGTTTTAGCTCTGGAGGTCCCCAGTTCAATCCATTATGTGGTGGTCAAGATGGTAACTGTTACTCTAATGTATATGATGAACAGAACCCAGCTTGGCTTTCAGAAGGCTGGATTTGTAGGGCTGGCAATTAAAAGAAATATCTTTTCACTTGTAAACTGAGCACATTTAATCTGTAAGTTATGAGGAGACAAGACCATTTTTACAGAGATATTTTAAAGAGTAGAATCACATTTTAAGTGCCCAAGGTCACACAGTGAGTCAACAGAAAAGACTAACCATACTAAACAATAGATCAGACTGCACTCACACACATAAAATGTGCAGCCACCATTTGGTTATGTATTTTAATGGAAATGGTTGTTTCTATGTGATTTGTGTTTCTCTTCCACCGTGTTTGCAAACTGTTGAAAGAAAGCCTATACGGCAGCTCTTATCTGTCACTGTTCATTTGAGACTAATACAAGATAATGTCTGCTAATTCTCTCGGGGTCTGTTTTCCCGTTGATGTGTTAACATTGAATCCTGTTAAAGGAAGTGGTAATAACATGCATACTTTATGGTAGAAAAGATATTCAACTGATTAAGATCCCATTAACATTTCAACTGTGACCATATGATCTTCTCTCCTAATCCTGGATGACTGTGCTTCACCATAGATCTCACCCATGCGCCAGTCTGCTTCCATATGACATGTAAACTTCAGCTTCTGCATCAAGTGTAAACTGCCCACTCTGGCTTAAAATTGAGATAGAAAAGCCATGAATACGAATTGAGGTCTTGCACTGATTTCCTCTGGAGGAAAAACAAAGAAACAAACAACCCTCCCAAAAAGTTACAAATACTGTAGATTAGTGGTTCTCAAACTAGGGCCGACACTTTTTCAGGGACAGCCCCTGGCGGGCCAGGTTGGTTTGTTTACCTGCCACATCCGCAGGTTCAACCGATCGCGGCTCCCATGGGCCACGGTTCGCCGCTCCAGACCAATGGAGGCTGCAGGAAGGGCAGCCAGGACATCCCTCAGCCCGCCCTGCTTCCCACAGCCCCCATTGTCCTGGAGCGGTGAACCATGGCCAGTGGGAGCCATGAGTGGCCGAACCTGCAGACGTGGCAGGTAAACAAACTGGCCCAGCCTGTCAGCTTGTTCCCTGAACAAGCGGCGGCCCTAGTTTGAGAACCACTGCTGTAGATCACTCCCTTGCACACCCTCTCTCCCCCCCGACTCATTATAATTCAAATGTTAATGACTCCGCAGAAAACATTTAGGAAAAAACCTTGGGTATCCTTATGCAGGTGCATTAAAGAAGAGAGCAGGATCAGGGAGCATGAACCCCCCCAATTTTTCACTTACTTATGACTAAGGTAAGGTCCAGCACTTCCTTGGATGGTGGGACTGAGCATACCTGATGATGTTTTTGAGACCCAAGGGAAGAGCCCTGCAAGGCTGTGGCACTAACATATGTCTGCAGATGCAGGAGGAAGCACACTGAGCTCCTTTGCAAACAGCAAATATGAGGTATTCTCTTTTAAAACATTCCACTGGTGCTTCCTGAGACCTTGGTGAGGCCTGGGTCTATTCTGCATAGGCAGAATGATTTGGAATATCTCCACTCAGCTCCAGCAGCTCCAACTTCTATCTCCAGAAATCCAGCAAAGAGCAAGACCACATTACTCCCCACAGACTTCTGCAAAATCAGGCATCCCGAGAAATACCTTTTCAAATTATATAACTGAAGCAAAAAATCAACATCGAAACTTCGTGAAACTTGTTGATTTGTGTTCATGGTAGTTTGAATTTACATTCCATAGGGCTCAAACCCCGTTTGACTTTAAGCTTAACGGCCACAACAACTTAAAGTGAAACAACCAGAACTACATGTTTTCAGGTTGAAATTACATGGAACTAATGAATGTTTGAAGCACAGCCCCAGTTACACTCAAAATGAAGCCCTGGTTTCTTTTAAACCAGGTTCTTCAAAACCTGCATGAATTTCTGTAAACCTTACAGAAAAGCTAACCTGAATTTTGGGGTTGAACTTGTAATTTAATATCTCTAGGAAAGTACACACAGCTCAAATCAGTCTTTTACATTTTTATTGTTGTAGGTACAGAGAAAAAATATTTAAGAAAGTGTCTCCTTTTTTCAAAACAAACTCTCACAAACAAACACAGAGAAATGAAAAAGATCTGATTGTTCATTGACTCTGTTCCCTTGCTAATTGCAGGATTGTTCCATATACAATATATTTTCTAGAGTTTTGTCCAGTTCAGTTTGAAGTCTCAGGGGATGGGATTTTCCTTCCCACATATGAAAATGAAAAATCAATGATACCGGAGGTTGCCTGACTATCATGTCATTCTCATGCTTGACGTCTTTATTTCTCAATGATTTTTTTTCCTTAAAGAAGGCACCTGGGTCATCTTTTGACAAAGCAAAAAAGCAAGGGCTAAATGGATTGTCACTTGTCTGAAGAGCAGCCCCTCTTATCGGCTCAGGGAACACAGAGTGAAAATATTTACTCACAAACTTCTGTTCCAGGTGCAGGCTGGCTAACTAAAACCTTGTATTCTTGTGTTAGTAATAGGAAGTCTCTGTAAACAGTAATGTTATAATTTGGCTATTGACAATTCTGGAAGAAAAGCTGGGAAAATATAAAGAAATCTGATTGGTGGAAAGGCAATAAAATATGTATATATCCACCACCTCATACAGTGTACACAGCCAATGATCACAGCCTGGCCTTTATTTCTTCTGATACATACCTTCCTTCCCCAAGTGATTTATAAGTTTATTGTAGTATTATATCCCTCCTTAAATCCAGCCTAAATACACTTTTGTTTCATAGGATTTACTTATAATTCAAGATCTGATTTCTTTCATTATTAATTTAGTTTTATTATTCCCAAATTCTAGTTCTGAATGGCCAATCATTTAAGAATAAAGACAAAAAAATTGCCTCTTTGCTTAACATATTAAACATATTTAAACATATTAAACATATGCTTAAACATATTGCTAAATCATTTTCATTTAAACCAGATATACTTCAGGTATGATATGTAGATTAAGGAGTCTTGTACTGCAATTATTTATCTTCAGGCATACAATCCTAGAAATGAAAAACCTAAATGACCCATGTCAATATATCTATCCCCCCAATCAATGCAGAATTACTGTATACAGTATATTCTTTAATGCTTATGCGCTTCAATATTAAATGACTCATGTAATAGGGTTTCCATCATCTTTCATTCGAACACTGTTCCATGGTATAGAATAGATCTTGTCACTAATCCATTTTATCTTGATATTCAGCCGGAAATTTCCTTAATTTTATTGCTTAATTTTAATCCCATTATTCCTATTTATAATACCGTATACCACTCTGGCCAATTCATTGCAGTCCCCGTTGAAATGTTTGCATATTTATTCTCAGTCAAAATAAGCAAAGCATATTTAAGTTATTAGAGCTCTGGAATACATGTAAGACCCTTGCATGGTATTCTGCATTTGATTTTAGTTTGCCACAAAAGCAATCTAGGAGCTGGAGAGTGTGATTTATTAGAAAAGATTAGCAAAGATAAATATGTGTAATTTAACTAAGTGACAACTAAAAGAGGGCAGTGTAACAGTTTATGAAGTTTTGAAGGGCACTAATAATAAGGAGAGGTAAGAAATATTTAGAGTGACATGAGTTATAAGTAGAAATAATAGGATTAATTTAAGAAATGGAACATTTAGGCTGAATATCAGGATAAACTCCCTGACAGTAAGATCTGTTAGGCAACAAAACAATCTGTCAGGGAAAGTGGCTGAAGTCCTATGGCTTGGGATGGAGCAAACTAGACTGAGGAGTCACTGGAAAATGTGCTAAAGGGAACAATCCTGCACTGGCAGTGGCATACATTGGATGATCTAGTACAGTAGGCATTTTCCATGTATACTTTCTATGACTTTGTGATAGTTCAGGATGTGGTAATGTGCATGATTAAATTCTCATTTTGGTTTGTGATTGTTCAAGGCCTGAATTTACCACCTTTACTCATGTTGAATGGCACCTTGCTCAATGTTGAGTGGTTCCATTGGCCTCAGTGGTATAGATTTAACAGAAGGACATAGCAAGGGCACTTTCACCACCAGGAGAATGCCAAAGGAAGAATTGTGGCTCAAGGGTCTACAATTTCCCTCTTGCTCCTGAGCATTAATACTTTATTGTTAGCATAGACCAATAGTAAATAACTATTTATGGGTACGCTGGTGGGATCCAGGGCTTCTCCCTGTCACTTGCTCCAGGTATAGAGTAATAATATGTATAAACCAGTGGCCCCCAAATTGTGGGATGTGTTCCCTTAGGGGGGCATGGAGAAACTTTCAGAGGGGGTGCAGCAGGGCCCAGGCCAGCCCCCACAGGGGGCAGGGAAGGAGTGTCACCCAGCCCCACTCTGCCTCCAGCTCTGCCCTGGCTCCCACCCACCCCCAGCCACAACCCTAGCTCCTGGCCATGGCTCCACTTCCAGCCCTGGCCCTGGCCTTGACCTCTGGCTTCTGGCCTGGCCCTGCACCCTGCCACAGCCCTGGCTGCCAGCATGGCTGCAGCTCCACACCTGGCTGTGTCTCCAGCTCTGGCCCCAGCCTCAGGCCCCAGCCGCGGCCCAGCTGGAGCTCTGTTCCTGACCCTGTCTGCAGCCTCAGCCTTGACCCTAGTCTCAGCCACCGGCCACGACTCCGCTCCTGGCCCTAGCCCTGCTCCTGTCCCCAGACTTGCCCCGAGCTGAGGCCCCAGTCCCTGGCCCTGACCATGGCCCTGCTCCTGGCTGCAGCTCCCAACCTTGACTGGGGGGAGGGAGGCATGGACAGGAGTAAGAGGGGATGAGAGGTAAAAACTTTGGGGATCACTCGTATAGACTCTCTCACATTTGCATGGCCGTACTCAAGGTCTGGGTAGACTGAGTAAGAGGTTAAGAGTGTGCAATCCAAATCACAGTCTAGTTGAATGATATTATTCGTTGTGAGTAAGGGAGGCAGAATGTTGATGATCAGTACTAGGGTTAAATATCAGTGGCACTTTCCCTTATCCTATTTCTGTACAGAGAGTCATCCTGCAAAAGTGAAGGTGCTGCCTGTTGATAGAATACAATGTATTTCTCAATCAAGACCTGATATTAAGTACAGTTAAACCAAGCGTGCTTACAAATGCTGATGCTGTCATCTGACACAGGAGTTAAGTTTCATGTTGTGTGACAAACTACAAATGACTAGCTTATCTGCCTCTTCTATAAATTGAGAGAAAGAAGCCAGCAGGGAGTCAGTTTCAACTGAGAAATTACTCTAGTATTTCTTTATCCTCAGCCCCTTCTCCTTTGGGCAGCTTTGTAATGCTGTCCTATGTGACACAATTTAACATTGCTGGAATTTAAATTATGAAAGGCATATCACCAGTTGAATTAGCAATAGCTAGTAATCTAACTGGGACTGACATATGCCATGGGTGACAAACAAAAAAATAATTTCTAGTTAACTAAATGCTAATTACAGACAAAGTTAATTCCATATAACTATCTATGGCAACTATATTGTATGCAGTACAGTTGTAGTTGGTCCCAGGATAATAGAGAAACAAGGTAATATCTAAATGCCCCAAGAACAACACGTGGATGAAACCAGACAATCATTCTCAAATGAACTCACACAGGAAAATAATAAAAGACACAAATACCCTATCACCTCTGGGTGAACACTGTTTACAAAGGAATCACTGTATATCTGACCTATCCGTCCACATCCTCAAAGGAAACCTGTGGAATCAAAAGAGGTGGCTGGGAGCTTAAATTCATTACTCTGCTAGACATTAAAAGTCATCGACTGAACAGACAGAGTGGATTTATGGCTTATTACAACAATCTGTAATCCACTAACCCCCTCTTTTTGTCCTATGAGTGCAGAGGTGTTAACATGCCACCCTATCTTGAATGGTCCCTTACAATATTTTGTAACTACTTATGTTGAACAATCAGTTCCATCTTGCATTTTGCTGTGATGCTGGGAGTTCCTTTCCCAGAGCTGAAGAAGAGCTCCATGTAACTCAAAAACTTGTCTTCCTCACCAACAGAAGTTGGTCTAGTAAAAGGTATTACTTCACCCACCTTGTCTCTTTATAGTAACAATGGGTAACTATGCCAGCAGGGTGGGATAGCAAGTAAAGAAAGGGGATTGCAGAAACTATTGCAATTCCCATTGCAAGACACCAGGGGCTGACTGAATATCACAAACTGGGAGACAAGAAAGCAATTTTCTAATTGCTGTGCAATGTGTAAAGATTTAGGACTTTTACTTGGAGCAGTGGCCTTTACTTGGATGAAAACATGCATGGCACTTTATCAATGAACAAGGCTTGCAAAGCCTCTAATTGAACAGAATTGGCAGAGATAAGACAGTCTAGGCACAGGCAGGAAGTCTTCATAGCTATCAGCAAGGACAAACTCCCAAAAGTTAGAATTGCAGTAAGAGAAGAGCCATTTGTGAATGATATATTCTTGTTCTCATCATTTTTACCTGCAATATGTCTTTAGGAGACAGTATGTTTAAAATGATCAATAGAAAGTATTGCTAATATTTGGAGTGTTGCTAATTTATTTTGCGCTACATTCTGTCATACCTTTTTACACTGAGAAGTTCCTTACTCCACAAGTTGTCACTGCTCTCAGTGAGACTGTTTAAGGAATAAGGTACATTCAACATGACTAACAGTGGCCAAATCTAGACCCTAGAATATGTGTATGTGTGTGTGTGTGAGCGAGAGAGAGAAAATAAAATTAATGGTGATGATCTATTGACCACAAGACCTCATTCAGGAACAATCTACATTAGAAAAGGGACAGTGGTTGTGTTTGTCTCTCTGTTGTTTTGGGCCCAGATTGGGAGTTGGTTTATGGAGCCCCAAAAAGCAGTGAAGGGGGGTAAAACACCCGATTATTCCCTGGTGTCAGCTACCCAGATTGCAGGTAGCAGTGTGTTGTAGAGGGCAGCTGCCATGGAACTACTACATCCTTTCACCCCGTGTAAATGGACAGGAGTAAGTGGCATAAGGTGGGAGTGTGCAGAGCTTTGATCAGGGTACTTTTCCCAGAAAGCAGGAGGGAACTGGAAGGCAGATTTTGACTCTCAGGGCTTGTCTATAGTGGGCCACTCATGAAAGTTAAGTTGAATCTAGGCATTGACTTAACACCTTAAGTTGCTTTACCTTAACTTTTCTATGTCCCCATGTGAACATGGCCACAGAGTGAGATTCTTTTTCCTGGGATGCTCCTGGACAGAACAACATTGCACAGCCTTTAATCAGGGCAAAGCTATGACTGACTCTGGGCATCTGGGAGTGTGTTATTTTCCTTTAAAAAACTGCTGTTTAATAGCAATTAATAATCTTTTTATTGGTGATCATTTTCTACTAATAAATTGCAAAATAACGCATTAAAAGAATTAGAGAACTAGAAGCCATTGTTAATTCTATCTGGAATATAGTACTAACATGCTGATCTCACCACAGTGTTGTATCTGTGATTTTTCTTGTAACATTTCAGTAATGTCAAATATTGTGCTGGATGCTGCTTCCATTGAAATCAATGCCAAAACTCCCATTAACTTCAATGACTTCAATGATCTGGTCTCTTGTCTAATGTTGTAACCTTTCCTAATGTGTTCACATTATTGATTTCCCCCTAGGGCGTGTCTTTCATGAAAAAGGTGAGTCAGAAATTAGAGAAGAAAACAATCACTTTAAAAATCATAAGAGAAGAATTATTCACTCATCATCTTCTTTCAAAGAGACAATGTTCTCCCAATCTAGAGATCTCAAGGAAGCAGGCAAGTAACAGTAAAGAGCGAAGCTCATACTAGCCATGACCTCTGATAAATAAGAGAAGTGCTAAATCTATTGGCTCTTAAAAATAAATAAATACAAAGATAAAACACAAGAGTACAATATGCCTTCTCAGAGCTATGTTGAATCTGATGTGAACATCCATCCATCCATGTATTCTGCAGTTACCCCTAACAACTGGATCATTTACAGTCCTCCTGGAATAGTTAAATTAACTGCACCAGGTAAATGGTCTTATGATTACAAAGGTCTTAATTTATGCAGGGCCTGAAGTGTAGCATAGTTCACTAGTCATAGATGGACCATGGGTCAAATTCAGAGGTCCTCGAAATGGTAACACAAATTACACATCTATAAAGCAATGTAAGCTGGTGTTACATGGGTGGAAGGGTGAGGTCGTAACTGAAAAAGTAACTAACAGAAGAGTGAAAGATACAGTTCCCACACCATATGCTTTATCCCCCTTTCATCTCCACACAGAATAGCCTTCTGAAGCCTGCAGGGCTCGCAAACAAACATTCAAAATTAGAGGAGCCTGACACAATTGCTTTGACAACTCCCTAGTATAAATTGAAAAAAAGCACAATAGCTTTTCTTGACACTGACTGCATCAAGGCCTTGACACGCTAAGTATTTGTTTGACACACAAAACCTGTCTTCTCAAGTCAACATATGTCTTTCTATATCTGTCCCACTAACTGATAATACAATGCAGGGAATACTGGGTCCATTTCTTTCCTTGGCTGCTAGGACTTTTTTATGTGTCTGGAATATTTATTTTCAGTGTCAAAGAGTCCTGTGTCACCTTATAGAGATTAACAGACATATTGGAGCATAAGCTTTCGTGGGTGAATACCTACTTCGTTGGCTGCATGTAGTGGAAATTTCCAGAGGCAAGTATAAATACGCAAGCAAGAATCAGGCTAGGGATAACGAGGTTAGTTCAGTCAGGGAGGATGAGGCCCTCTTCTAGCAGTTGAGGTGTGAACACCAAGGGAGGAGAAACTGTGTTTGTAGTTGGCTAGCCATTCACAGTCTTTTTTTAATCCTGAGCTGATGGTGTCAAATTTGCAAATGAACTAAAGCTCAGCAGTTTCTCTTTGGAGTCTGGTCCTGAAGTGTCCTGTGTCCTGTGATGGTGTCACTGGTGTAGATATGTGGGCAGAGTTGGCATCGAGGTTTGTTGCATGGATTGGTTCCTGAGTTAGAGTTACTATGGTGGGGTGTGTAGATCAACAAGACCTAACCAGATCAGCCACACTATCACTGGTTCATTCACCTGCACGTCCATCAATGTAATCTATGCCATCATGTGTCAGCAATGCCCCTCTGCTATGTACATTGGCCAAACTGGACAGTCCCTACATAAAAAGATAAATGGACACAAATCAGATATTAGGAATGGCAATATACAAAAACCTGTAGAAGAACACTTCAATCTCCCTGGACACACAATAGCAGATTTAAAGGTAGCCATCCTGCAGCAAAAAAACTTCAGGACCAGACTTCAAAGAGAAACTGCTGAGCTTCAGTTCATTTGCAAATTTGACACCATCAGCTCAGGATTAAACAAAGACTGTGAATGGCTAGTCCACTACAAACACAGTTTCTCCTCCTTTGGTGTTCACACCTCAACTGCTAGAAGAGGGCCCCATCCTCCCTGATTGAACTAACCTCATTATCCCTAGCCTGATTCTTGCTTGCATATTTATACCTGCCTCTGGAAATTTCCACTACATGCATCCGACGAAGTGGGTATTCACCCATGAAAACTTATGTTCCAATACGTTTGTTAGTCTATAAGGTGATACAGGACTCTTTGCCACTTTTACAGATCCAGACTAACACGGCTACCCCTCTGATACTATTTTCAATGTGTTTACACTGATTTCTGACTAAATTAATGAAAACATTGGACAACATTTTAATGATACAAAACAACTTGTAAGTTCTAATTCCATTTTTGTTCAAAATTTAGCATGCATGCAACATTTTATGAACATGTCGTATTTGTATTTCTCTTCTAACAGTTCACTAATAGCAAACATTGTGCTAGATGATGCTACCATTAAAGTCAGTGCCTAAACTCCCATTGACTTCAATGGGAGCAGGATTAGGTCCATTGTGTAATATTACAACCCTTGCTTAAGACACTAGAATGTTAATATAGTCATAGAATTGATCCCCCCTCAGCCTGACTCACATGAAACAGGTAAAATAATTGGTTATGAATATGTATGGTTAAATTTCTCCCAGAATATTTGTACTTGTGTTTAGTACAGTTACAGGATCTAACTGGACTTTGAAAACAGGAGCCCAAAGGTGTGAGATCCTAATCACCTCAGTTTCACTTTTTAAATGCAAGTTTAGGGTGCCCAAAAGTTTACAGGGTTGGTCTTAGGAAAAGAGAGAGCATGGGAGGCAATAACATGTAATTGGAGGCTAGGAGTCTCCTATTTTACTGGGCTGATAGGCAATACTCTGTGAGAAAAATTGCCTTCAAACACACAGGAGTGTAACTACTACAGACAGCAATGGGAATTACGCAGGCAGATTGGAGGGCTGCATGTTTGTCTCTCTAATAACACTGGAGTGGGATTTGATATCTTTGATTTGATTCCTCCTTCCTGACATAGTATTAATATTTTTGCTTTCATTATAATAAAAAGAGATTAGATGTTATTTAGCTTCTTCAGATGTTTGGTTTGCAGCATCAAGAAGATCAGCTTGCAAAGGAGGATAAAACATAAGCCAAAGCACTGGGGAAGCCAACTGTTTTTGATGGAGTTGGTGTGAATCACCAAGAGAGAAATTCTCAAAGTCCTGAGGTGTGTCTGGCTCAGCACCTATGAAAATAACCTTCGCCCTTTATAACGCCCCCCAAGCCACTCTGCTAATTACAACTGACCAGCATACTGTGAAGAAACCTACATTTGACACAAATGATTTTGCAAATTTCCACCTCATTACATAGCTACATTTGCACAAAGATCCTTGTTGTTCCTCCTCATCAAGAATCCACTCAGCAACTCAGTAGTGAGCCTTGTGGGCCAGAAGGCTCAATAAAATCACCCTCTCTCTTTAACATATATATGAGACTGCTCAAAGAGTTTGTGCAATCTCAGATATTAACATTTGCTTATCCAAAGGTTATTCTTTGATATTTATATTACCTTATATAAGTTTAGCAATTGGCAAGATACTTTTGTTTTGGCCTAAACAATATCACTCTCTTTCTCTCTGAATATTGGTCTTGTTTTTTTGTGTACATATCTATATTAGCTTCCACTGCCCCGACCCCACCTCCCACCTATTATGTATTATTTTTATTCTCTCCATCAAATTGTATCTTTTCCAGGATTTATTAGTCAGAAATGGTGCAAGACAATCAAATTAGAACCAGCATGCTCCAGCTGCTAGAAAACCACCCAACTGTGATTGATTAATAGCAAAATGCTTCTGATTGTGAGGTTCAATCTGCACCCCCAAATTTCAGTTACTTAATATGATTCTGTCAGCAAAACCTTCTCAGCTGACAATCTTTATGGAACAGCCATCTGTTTTTGCGGATTACAAATACTTTATCAATATATTTATGACGTTTCTCCTGAAAGATGATATTGTCTCTTTTTCAATAGATTAATGTCTTAAGGGTAACTGCAAAAGCTAAGTATACAGCTTAGAAAATAAACTTTAAGATTTATCTAATTCACTAGCAAGTGACATAGCCCAGAGCCTGGGTCCATTTTTTATTGTCATAGGGGATATTAAACTAACATCAACACAACCAGAGCAGCTGTTGTTCTATTAACAAATTTAAAGGTCATGTTAAATCAAAAATAAGTGGAATTTAAAATGGTTAATTTGAGGTTGCAGTTTCCTTCTCCCCCTCCTCCTGATGTGCCAGCAACTTGCCTCTGTTTCCATGAAATTTTGATGGGAATTAGAAGATATTTCCTGTCATGCATTCATCTTGAAGATACACAGATGCTTCAGAATATACAGTGACTTTTCTCCTTCGTATCAACTAATTTATATAATTATTAGTATTCATTACTTATGTTACAGACATGACCAGCTAAATCAGGGCCTCGTTGTGCAAGGCATTATACAGGCATAAAGTAGGAAATAATCTCTGCTCCTAAGTCTCTACAGTTAGAAAGACAAGACAATAGATGGGCGAAACAAATAAATGGGAGATGGGAAAGAGGATGAGTAAAAAGAGCATGCTTTTGCATAGACTAGATGTGTACACAATCTGAAGTTGTAAGAAGCTGATCAGTAGCAATATCACTCACTACCTGCCTAGTCATTATCAGATGGATGCTTTTTGTAGGCATCATGGTAGGAAATGCCTTAGAGGTAAGATTGGCCATTACATATATATATATTTTAAAGCAAGACCTATATGAATCTTGTTAAGAGAGCTAAGGATTCACTTGCTTTTTGAATGGTTTGTACTGCAATGACTTTGATTTGCCCTCTCTGTGTAATACACATTTTAACAGATGCATGTATTTGGGAGAGGAGGCTTTTTGTAGTTGTGTCTAGGAGACATATAAAAAATAATACTATTGAAGAAGCTTAAATAAACTTCTGGAAACCAACGGTATTTTTCAGAATTATTGTGTATTTCACCAAGTTCTTTCTATCTATTACTTTTTAATTTACTTTATTTTCCCTTTTATCTTTTCCCATCAACATGGAACACTGCATAGCCCTCCACACAGATAAACTCTTTCATATACTTATTGTTTTGAACAGGAATTAAAAGGGCAGTGTAAAATAATTGCATGCTCTTTTCTTCATAATTTTCTTAGATCTAGGGAAAAGAGGTTATTTTTCAGTTCAGTTCAGTTATTATATTTTAGGGGGATCACATTATAGACATATTTCAGAGTAGCAGCTGCGTTAGTCTGTATTCGCAAAAGGAAAAGGAGTACTTGTGGCACCTTAGAGACTAACAAATTTATTTGAGAATAAGCTTTCGTGAGCTACAGCTCACTTCATCGGATGCATTTGGTGGAAAATACAGTGGGGAGATTTATATACACACACAGAGAACATGAAACAATGGGTTTTATCATATACACTGTAAGGAGAGTGATCACTTAAGATGAGCCATCAGCAGCAGCGGGGGTGGGGGGAAAGGAGGAAAACCTTTCATGGTGACAAGCAAGGTAGGCTATTTCCAGCAGTTAACAAGAACATCTGAGGAACATCTGAGGAGCCACACTATCAGAGGCTCGTTCACCTGCGCATCTACCAATGTGATATATGCCATCATGTGCCAGCAATGCCCCTCTGCCATGTACATTGGTCAAACTGGACATTCTCTACGTAAAAGAATAAATGGACACAAATCAGACGTCAAGAATTATAACATTCAAAAACCAGTTGGAGAACACTTCAATCTCTCCAGTCACTCGATTACAGACCTGAGGGTGGCTATCCTTCAACAAAAAAACTTCAAAAACAGACTCCAACGACAGTGAGCTGTAGCTCACGAAAGCTTATGCTCTAATAAATTTGTTAGTCTCTAAGGTGCCACAAGTACTCCTTTTCTTTAGACTCCAACGAGAGACTGCTGAATTGGAATTAATTTGCAAACTGGATACAATTAACTTAGGCTTGAATAGAGACTGGGAATGGATGAGTCATTACACAAAGTAAAACTATTTCCCCATGTTATTCTCCCCCCACCCCACCCCCCACTGTTCCTAAAGATGTTCTTGTTAACTGCTGGAAATAGCCTACCTTGCTTGTCACCATGAAACGTTTTCATCCTTCCCCCCATCCCCCCACTGCTGGTGATCGCTCATCTTAAGTGATCACTCTCCTTACAGTGTGTATGATAAAACCCATTGTTTCATGTTCTCTGTGTGTGTATATAAATCTCCCCACTGTATTTTCCACCAAATGCATCTGATGAAGTGAGCTGTAGCTCACGAAAGCTTATGCTCAAATAAATTTGTTAATCTCTAAGATGCCACAAGTACTCCTTTTCTTATTACAGACATATACATTTATTAGAGAAAACAAAAACAAAACCCCTTCCATATCCATCACAGCATTTACTCACTGTTCTAATTTGTTACAGGATATGGCCTCTGTGCCGAGTTCACCCCCGGGTGCCACCTGGAACTGGGGTACCACTGAGTACCTTGATCTATCAGTCTGGGCTCCCTCTCACACTGTGCTGCTGTAATAAGTTGCTAAGCTCTCCAAGTTTGCTCTTACAATCAGCATACACACAGGTAGGGGGACACCCAGCTGTAGTAACATGCCAACATGCTTTCTGACCAGCCCCTGCATGGGAAGGCTATACAGCTAGGGCACTTACCAGCTTCTCAGGCACACCCCTTCTGGAGGATAACCCAAAAATTATACTATCTTGTGCTGCACAGTGAATTGTACAGTGTAAGCTCATGAAATTTGCCCCCTCCCTCAATGTGGTGAGGAATATACCCAACTTTCTGCCCCCAGTTATGATTTCCATGCACTGGTTTTAGCCAACCAAAAAACAAGTTTATTAGCTACAAAGGAGAGATTTTAAGTGATTATAAGCGATACTAAACAGATCAAATCAGATTACCTTGCAAATAAACAAAAACAAAAAGGAGATTGGATACAAGTAGCAAATTCTCACCCTAATTGTTGATTTAGGCAGTTTGCAGAGATTTTTGAGGGGCCAGCTGCACTTGCTTGCAGCTTAAAAAAACTCCAGGTATTACTTTCACAGGCTAGATATCCCTCTAGTCTGGGTCAAACCCTTCTCCCCCAGTCTGGTCCTTTTTCCTCAGGTATTTCCAGCAGTCTTCTTGGGTGGGGAGTCAGTGAAGAACCATGATGATGTAACTCCCCTGCCTTAAATAACTTTTGCATATGGCAGGAACCCTTTGTTTCCAAGTTTAGTTCCCACGCCTTTCAGTGGAAAAACACTGGTACTCCAAGATGAAGTCCAGTACCAGGTGACTTGTAGCTTCCTCAGGAAGGCCTCCTGGTGTTCTCCCTAATGGCCCTTCTCAGCCAGCCATCTAAACTGATTGCATTATGCCTAGTGGGCATTCCACAGGTGTAAATACATTTGCAATAGATGCATAGACAATATTCCTAACTTCAGATACCAAAACGATACATGCATACAAATCGGATAATCAAATTCAGTGAATCATAACCTTTTCAATGATATCTTACATATCTTTCATAAAATACATCAAAGTTATGCCATAATCATATAATGATAATATTACTATGAAGAATATGGGGTATAATGCCACAGCCTCAATATTGCAAACATGATCTGTATGTACCTAACATTACTCATGGGAATAAATATGCATATATACATAACTGTTTGCAAAACTGGGGCCTATAAATGGAGATTTTCAGAGTACAGGTGTTGAGATTGCAGCACTGGACAAACCGTGGAGGCATAGGCACCGACTCCGTGGGTGCTCCGGGGCTGGAGCACTGTCAGGAAAAAAAAAGTGGGTGCTGAGCACACACCGGCAACCCCCCTATCAACTTTCCCCACCGCCCCAGGACCTCCCGCCTGCTGGTGGGTCCCGTGGATCAGCGCTTCCCCCAGTGCCTCCTGCTCACTGCAAACAGCTGTTTCATGGCATGCAGGAGGCTCTGGGGAAAGGATATGAAACAGCAAGGATGAGCTCAAATTTCTTTTAATTCCAAAAGAGAATAAAACAAAAACAAAACAAAAGAAAATCAATATTTCCTATGAAATAAAATTCTGAAAACAAAATCATTTTAGGCAGATTGAAACATTTTGTTCTAATAAAAAAAACAGTCTGACTTTGAACTCTTTAAAGTATTTCTTTTAAAAAATTTCATATTTAAAAATTAATTTTGTAAAGATGGTTTTGAAGTTAAAAATTGAAACTTTTTGTTTCAAAAATATCAAAACAGGACGTTTGAACATTATCAAAATGCTTCTTTTCTTTTTTTCTAAATAAAATTTTGTTGAAATCAATACTTTTTTGAAATACTTAGATTCTGATGAAGATGGCATTTTTTGTAAAACAAAACATTTCAATGAACTCTGCTGGGAAATGGAGCTCTATTAACAAAGGCCAATAAAAAAGCTTGCAAATATAACGCTTTTTGGGCATTTCATGTATTTCTGTTGTGAAAAGATCTACTGCAGAGGTGAAATTCTGGCTCCACCAAACTCAATGGCAAACTTCTATTGAGTACAATGGAACAAGAATTTCACCCTGTATCTTTTAGTATCTCTTGTGCCAATCAATGTTATGCAGTGGCAGATCATTTTGTTTATTTCTAAGATTCAGTCTCTGGTGAACATCTTATTCACTCACTCATTCACACTCCTACACAGTCTCAAATTCATGGAGATTTTCTAGTACTTTTCATTTTGACATTGACTTTAATTGGGTGTATCTCATGCTTACAAAATTGAAGAGCATTTCATAAAGGAAGGTAGTTTTCCCACCAGGTATTTCTTTCTAAGCTGTCACAATTTAGCTCCTGCTAGCACTAGAATATTGTTTATTGTACTGCCAAATACACAAATTAAAAACAACTAAAATCAGATTTTATGTATGGCTGAAAAAGTGCTCACATTCACAGCATGCATCGGGGGGGGGGCGGGGGGGGGGAATTACCTGAACAGAACAACAAGTTTCTGAAAAGGTTAGAGCAGATGTGTATTTCAACAGGCAAACCTGCCATACTTCTGTTCTGGATAATGTATGCATTTCACAGAGCAATGTTATTTTATTCATAAATTAATGGATGTACATTCATAAAACAAATGAAACGTCGTACACAGTATATGTTGCTACTTTTTGGATGGTGTCTATGCAGTATTTATGTCTACTCCATTCACTGGATAAACTACATCTAAGAACCTAGGTAGGCAGGTAGATTTATTATGTAGACAGAGATGTCTGAACCCCGTATAATACATCAGGAGTATAAGTGTGTGGGACAGGGATGAAGCAAAAGTGTAAAGAAATACAAGGTGGAATTACTTTGATATTTTTATTTTTAGGAGGAGTGTTATTCTTGCTATTTGGATGCAGGCTGCCGCATGGGTAATTCACAAATCAGTCTTCATGTTAACAATCAGAAGGAAAACAAGTTATACAGATCTTAATTTTTTTTTTTTTTGCAAATTATAGGCCCAATCCTGCAGTCATAGCAGAGACAACTTTCCCATGTCAATTATGATTTCACACCACTTTCCTGAAGAACTTAGGTTTTTTTTTTTTTTTTTTTTTCAAAATACCTACCAGGCTTGAACGTATTTAGCTTATGAGAACTGACAAGATCACAGGGCAAGGTATTGCAGTTGCCACAGTAAGGAAATAATACTATTTAGGTATCAACTAGCCAATTATGATTTTAAATTTACTCCAGAAAAAAATGATGCACTAGTTGTGCAATTCAGATAGGCTGTTTCCTGCCATATTTCAGCAATCCTGGAGAACAAATCAAATAAGCAAAAAGGCATTCTATTGGCATTGCAAGAAGCACATAAAGTGTCTCAAGGGAAGCTTGAAATTAGTCTTGGTCATTGATTGTTTAACTTTTGCCACAATATGCTGGCATGTCAATATTCTTAGGATATAATTTATTGATTTATCAATATACTTTAAAAGTATTATTTTAAGGGCAGTCTTTTCATTAGCAATTTATGCTGCAAGTCAAAGTCTGGGTTAAAAATACAAGGCCAAATATATCTTCATGGTGACTATATAAATTACAATGAAAAGTTACAATTTTACCCCCAAAAAACTTCTTTTTAGAGATGAACTGAAGTCAAAAGAATTGGGCTTTTCAAAACAGCCCAAAGGAGTTAGGTGACTGATTCCCATTGGTTAGGAAATGGTGACCCCTTATTCTCCATTGAAAATCCCAGCCAGATTCAGCTATGGATCTGACTTTTGATCACTTGAAAATATGGGAAGTTTCATATCAGGAGTTTTGGTCCAATTCCATCTACAGTTGTTTTAAACTGTAATTGTAGGCGTTAGACAGTGAGGTGTATTGTCTTCAAGCTGAGCTCTATGCATGCAACTCTCGTTAATGTGATTAGGATTCAAAGCTATAAATCTCATACCTACACACTTCAAGCTAAGACATTGCTAGAATGATTGTTCAAGTATGTCTAACAAATCATCAAAGTAATTAAACCAAACCACATTTTCTAATGAGCCACAAATCAGCTCCAAAATTTACATGTGG
Source organism: Dermochelys coriacea (assembly GCF_009764565.3). NCBI lineage: Eukaryota > Metazoa > Chordata > Testudines > Dermochelyidae > Dermochelys > Dermochelys coriacea. The sequence continues at coordinate 48,740,903 of NC_050073.1, forward strand.
AGTTATGCAACTACCCAAATAATAGAATTTTGTGTGAAAAAGGGATCTGCTTACACAAATTGTACAACTTTTGAATATGTTGCATATGGAAATTCTGAGACTGGTTTGAAGCCCCTTCTAAAAAAAAATAAAAAAGGTCACCCTCCTGATTACAAACAGCATGCTATCATTATTTTCTTTTACATAAAATATAGAACAGAGTTGCTGACAAAAATGGAACCTCTGATCTGAACCACTTCAATATCTGCGGAGTTGGGGATGATGGGTCCCTGCATTCTGAACCAACTCTTGTTCCAGGTCAGCTGCAAAATAAGAGGTTTGGGTTTTATTTTCCTAGCTTCAATTTGGATATAGACAAAATCTCAAGAGTGGAACAATATGGAAAAGCTCTCACAAAAACAACCCACAAGATACTGGTGCCACCAAAATCTGAATCCTATCCCTGACTCATCCTTGGATCCTGATCTGAAACCCTTGTCTTAAGCTACGGATCTGAACACATTTCTTCATCCCAACTCTCATTAAAAGGGATTCACATAAGAAGGAATGGGGGATGGAAAATGTGTTATCTGACCCACTCTAGCAGTAATACCACAGAGGCTGAGCAGGAAGTCACAGCAGATGATAAATAGCATGAGTTTAATGTGCGATTGCAGATGAAAAACAGGCCAATACCATAATGGGGCATGTTAACAGAAGTTTCCTCATAAAACAACCCTAGTAATTACAGTGAGAGGCCTCATCTGAAATATTGAAGTCAGTTTAGGACACTGTATTACAAAAAATGCATCATCAAACTGGAAAAAGTTCAGAGGAGAATGACAAAAAGAGGTAATGCTTTGGAAAATAAGATCTGTGACAAGCTAGGAACTGGAATACTCTAGTCATGAGCGAACTGGAATAGTCTAGTCACAAGAGAGTGAGGAGACAGACATGCTAACTGTGCACAAACCATAAATGATGTCATGAAGAGGGGAGGCCTCAAGTATTGTCAGCAGTAAACTTGGACAGAACAAGAAGCATTAGGGTTAATGCTGCAGCAGTGGAAATTTAGGTTTATATCTTAGGATTAACATTATAAGACAGTTAAATAGTAGCGTGACCAGACAGCAAGTGTGAAAAATCGGGACGGGATGGGGGGGTAATAGGTGCCTATATCAGATAAAGTCTCAAATATTGGGACTGTCCCTATAAAATCTTCTGGTCACGCTATTCAATAGCAGACCAAGCTGCTAATGAAGAGTCATAATCTTTGGAAATTTGGCAATGGTAGACTTTACACCCATCTATAACTGTAGGGGTAGTTATTATGACAGAACAAAATCACACCTGCTGTAATAAAAAGGGGATGGACTAGATGACCCATTTGAAATCTCTCCAGAACAAATGATTTTGATTGTCTCTCAAAACACTTATTAGTTTGTATGAACATATAATATGCCAAGGTTACTTGTGACCTTTTACCAATAGAGAAATGTGACCTTCTACCCTTGTCACCAATGGGAGTCAGAAGGATATATGTTAGTAGGATATAAACCTTTAATTTAATTCTAATGGCTGAAATGAGTGTGAGGGGATTAGTTTCACTTCAGTGTTTTCTTAATATTATTTTCAGAAGAATAAATGCCCACAAAAACACAGTATTTATGTCCACATACAGCATGTAAACTTGATCATCCTTTTTTTTAAAAAAAAAAAAAAGAAAAAGTGTTTTTCCTTGCTTTTTTAAATTAAATTAAAGTTAAATCTAGGCAGGCAGTAATTAAAATTTAGATAAATCCATTAGATAAAAGAATACCACTTGATTATAATAATTAAAAGTTTGGGGGGCACGGATCAACGTTCATGTTGCATGCTCTGTCAGTACTCGGCCCAAGTTAGGGGAAGTTAACGATCCCACCAGTGGACCAAATTTGGTGACTAATCCTGGTCACATGCCAGCTGAGGCATGTTGTGCATATACTAAGAAGAAGAGTAAAAGTTTAGGCTTTAGAGCCTTCTGTGTTAAAGGGAAAGGGCAACACTGGACTTTAATAGGTTTTGGAAGGCACTGTTTAGCTGAGACTCAAAATATAGCTCAAATATTAATGAAAAATGTAGGAGGTTACAAAAGCTAACTTTGGAACAAATTCTGCTTTTTCAACTACACTGGTGAAATCCTGGTTAACTCCATTTAATTCAGTGCTGATTGGTCCAGATTGTGCAAACCCTTACACATGAAAGTGATCCTCACTCATGTGAAGAATCCTTACATGCATGTGTAGTAGGGTGACCAGATAGTAAGTGTGAAAAATCAGGACACGGTGGGGGGGGGGGGTAATAGGAGCCCATATTAAAAAAAGCCCTATAAAATCGGGACATCTGGTTACCCTAATGGGTGGGCACACTGGTTTCAATAAGCCGTATCCAACAGTGTTGTATGAGTGCATTAGAACCAGGAAGTGAATCTGCTCTGTGATATTCCAAGCTGAATAAAATGTAAAATAAGTAAACAAAGGACATCGGTGAGTAAACAAAGAACATTGTGACAAAAATAAATTTGATCTCCATTAATTCTTTCATTTAAAAATCATAATATCCTCAGTTTAGAAGTAGCACACAATTTTATGGGGCCTCTGTAAGCCAAACCCTTCCAACCTTTGCCTAAGTATTGGGTCCCCAGAGATCCTGTCCATTTGCTGTACCTGAAAGAAGGGCCTAAGCCTGTTTAAAACTAGACTATTTATAAAAAAATCCTTTCTTTGTCTGTTGGTCCCTGAAGAATCCAGTTTGAACAAGTATACACCCCTCTCCAGGGGTGGCTTCAAAGGACTAAAAATCAGAGAAATTATATTAGCATCCCACCCCTCCTCCCAGGAAGATACATACAATTTCACAAGAACACATATTCAATTGCAGTTTTAGTATAATGTATCCCAAAGTTACTGAACTTAATTCAATAATATTTAACTCAATTGGTACACTATTGTCATATGTCACATTTTTAGAATGTGTCACCACCTCTACATTAAAGCAGAGCGAGAGAGAGAGAGAGAGAGAGACTTTAGGGATAACACTATTTTCTTAAAGTTCCTTGTTCGGCTTTAGAAGCAAATAACTTGTTTAGTTATTCTTTTTCACATAAACAGAAGTTGATACAAAGAAGAGGAAAAAGAAAATGTCAAAATTCAACATTTCACAAATCTTTCAGTCTGTTAAGCCCAGGAACTGTCCTGAATGGAAAGTGCACTTCCCCGTATTTGGAGAGCAATGAAGTTGGACACAGAGCAGCAAGACACAGGTTTTTTATTCATTTTTGCCTGGGGATGAGCCTGAAAATATTTATAAATAGTTTGCTTTCATGGAGGAGGGAGATAATAACTCTGTCAGTGCTTTTAAAACTCCAGTGAACATTCAGTTCCAAAATGCAGCGTAATGCACAATGGTCCAGACTTTGGCCAAAAGGGAGATTGAGGAATAAGGATACTGGATAAGTCAGAAGAGGAGGGGAGAGGAAGGAGGCATGGTAAATCTCTTTGAAAGCCAATCAGTTCTTGTAGAAAATGAAGCGGGGGAAAAGCACATCAAACATTGCAAATGAGTGACTATTGCAGTGGGCATGGGAGTCAACCAGTCTGAACTCTGAAGATGAGTCAGTGACTGCTGTTTGGCATGGAAGAGAAGCGGGGGGGAGAGAATAAATATGTAATGGAAGAAGTATGTATATTAGTGAGACTTTCTCTAGAAGCGCCAATGGGATGGGAGTAGGAGCAGAGAATGAATATTTGTGATGGAACTAAAGTTGGTGGATGGTGAGATAGAGTTTGTGGTGGGAAAGAAAAGGGCAAAATTGCAATAAATGTGCAGTTTAAAGCCAAGATGGCTCTCTCTTTTAATTTCCTCCTGCATTTTCCTCATGTTAGTTTTTATCCCAAACAGGAAACTCAGGCACACTGTTTGATCATATAAAAGACGTATTATCAAATAATAAGAGAGATTACAAAAGCCAAGTTGAGATACAACACTGTTTTATTTCTTCAAAGCTTGTTTTGCAAAACAATTTTCTACCTGTCATTCTAAACAGAGAATGAAAAAAAACTAGGGCTGAGAGCTGCAAAACTATGAGACTTGAATCCCCAATTCATATTAATTCTAAAGAGAATTGGACATCCAAATCTTTTAGGTAGCTCTCCAAATCATAGTCTAGACTTCTAGCAGAAACCATGGACTAACTTCTGCTCTTATTGCATTCATGTAAACCTGGTTGAACTCAAACCTTATGCACAGAAGAGTGAAAAAGTCAATGCAGTTATTTGATTTATTTTGGTGTAACTGGGAGTTGAACTTAATTCAGTGGGCAGTTCTACATGTATAACAGGGCAGAAATAGTCCTGAGAAACTGGAAGTTTGTGTAATACAAAGTAGAAATGGCTTTTTTGTATTAACTTGAAGCTTTTTAAGCCTTCCTACTGGTTGCTTTTCCTGCTACATTCCTTTCCTCTGTCTAGCCCCTCAGCATGTACACTAAAATATATCCACTTAGGCTTCTGAGCAGCTCCCAAGCACACAATTAGACTCAGAATCAAATGGACTAAAGTCATATATTTAGATTTCAAACATCCCTTCTGAAAAAAGTTAGAGTTTTTAAATTTACTCATTTGCATAATTAAAAAACAAAGAAAAAAATCATGTTGATGAGAATACTGGTGTTGACAAAGTGTAGATAAGTTTGTCATAAAAATATTTAAAAGACAAAAAAAAATAGCAAGCTTTCACAGAATTGTGTAAATAAGAAAAATCCAAAGAGATAAGTGTTGTTCTTTGCAGCAGCTTGAGAGATGCTCAAAACACAAACATTGTTGGTTGTGGCAGTGTTGGTGTCAGCTTCTATTAAACAAAAGAAGAGTATCTCCAGAGTATAAGTTACACTATGACATGGTAGTAGCAATAATTGGACCAGACAACATATATTAGAAATGCACCACCCCAATGACACATTAATAAGTACAACTGTTAATTCTCAGTTAAGGTGGGGAAGGGGAAGAAGTATTTTGCATACCTATTATCCACATCAGTGTATGCACAAGTTATACACAGAACAACTTCTTGAAGAGATAACTTAGTGCAGATCCTACTGGCTTGGATAGGAAAGTAACCTGGAAAAAACGGCTGCACATTGATCAAGAATCCTGATTTGAGTCTTAGCTTTCACAATTCAATTCTTTTCTATAGATTTGTATACTACCATATAATGATGAGAGATAGTCATGTAGAAAAGACTGAAAGTAGCTAGGGGACTTTTATGGTTTAAATGAGTAGAGCAGGTTCTGGTTTCAGATACTAAGGTCAGAAGGGACCATTCTGATCATCTAGTCCGACCTCCTGCACAGCGTAGGCCACAGAATCTCACCCACCCACTCCTACGAAAAACCTCACCTATGTCTGAGCTATTGAAGTCCTTAAATCATGGTTTAAAGACTTCAAGGAGCAGAGAAGCCTCCCTCAAGTCAACCATGCCCCATGCTACAGAGGAAGGTGAAAAACCTCCAGGGCCTCTCCAATCTGCCCTGGAGGAAAATTCCTTCCCAACCTCAAATATGGCAATCAGCTAAACCCTGAGCATATGGGCAAGATTCACCAGCCAGATACTACAGAAGGTTTGATTTATAACATTCTACTTTAATAAGATGTTAATGTCAATTAGATGGAGTACAAGAAAATATTAAAAGGTCTTTTTTCAACTATTATAGAGCATCTGGTAAACTTTGGGTTTCTGGTTCAAATTTTAAAACTAGTATGTGAGCCACCATTGAAGCTAACATGTGACTGACTGATTATTGTAATAAGAAAATCCCATCATTAGCACAAAATTAGGCTTGGAAGAATTTGATTTTTTTATATAATTTATACTGACAATATCTATGTTTATTTGTAAACATTTTTGCCTAGTTATTGTTTTAAATTTTCACAGTTGTGGAAAATTATGTGAAGGGTCACACAATGGGGTGTGTGGTCACATTAATGATTTCATGACAGTAGACATTTAATTTCAGAAATTTAAACTTTTATAACTGTTAAAACACAAATTGTCAACATCACATGTCAAATTATACACAGTAAATATCCTTAAATCAAACTTTAATATGTTCTCAAGCAGCATTTTTTTAATTTGCTTATTAAATTTATTTATTTTTTATTCATTTATTATTGATGGACATTTTTATTGTGTGTGTGTGTGTGTGTATGGTGAAGTTGACGTTTACCGACATTTATAAATAAAAATCTAATCCTTCCAAGGCTACACAAAACAAATATTAAAGTATTTGCATGAAAACTGGTAATGAAGATACATTCAAAGGCACATTGCAGTGCACGGTATCAGTTTATCAGGATCGTAAACTATACCAAAATTGATATAGAATTTAGTATTCACGTTATCCATACTAGTAGATCATGTGAAAAGCAAAAGAATATTTTCCCACTGTTCAGCAATGCCGGTTATGGGAACTAAATGAGATTCAGCTACTGGAGATAGAAGAATGTCTTCAGTTACGTCCCTATCACTTGTCTTTTCAATCCTGTCTTCGAATACCATGTGTATGGGTATCAGAAAATGATCTAGATGCTATGCTGACAGGTGCATTAAGAAGTTATACAGATATATTTGAAATATATAGATAGATCTGTCTACGCCTACTCTTGTGTAAACAATGAATACAGAGAATTAAAAAAATAGAGAGAAAGCTTGAGCTGATGAATTTAGACAGGAAATCTAGCTTACCCTTCTTCACAGTGCTTTGAAACTGCTTCCAGTCAGTTCTGGCTCTATTCTATTCTATTCTATTCTATTCTATACAGGTTCTTGTATCGCTGCTGTCACTGCTGAATATAAGTGCCTTTCTGGAACCAAGAGGAGCATGAAAATTTAAATTTTATATATATATATATATATATATATATATATATATATATATATATATATATAATTAACAGGACATGTAGTTCAATAAACTCTCTAGTAGCTCAAAACATTCTGTTTCAGAATTCATTCATGGACAGAATACATGTGTTTGGGGCAACTGGAATTCCAGCTGATCTAATTCTCTGATCCCCTAATTGAGACAAAGGGAAAAAATTCTCCTAAAACATCTAAACAATTCTTAAAATTGAATTTACATTTTTAACTTTTACAAGCACAAAATATAGAAAATAAAAGCTGGTTAAAGCATTTCTTTTATTTCCCCCCCCATCCTAAGCTACTGCAAGTGAATGTGAAGATGCCGATGAACAATGTGCGCTAAACAATACATAATAACTACAATCTAGTGAGGTGCCCTACTAAAGAGTGTTTGATAGGAAGCATAATTGATTCTCTTGCTTTTTCGTTTTTTGGACAATAAGATTTACAAAGAAGTGAGATAAAGCTATATAAAATGCTTTTGCAAATAACGCAGCAAAGTATAATGTTGTGTCTGCACTCCTTGCCTGTTAGGGTATTTATTCCACTTTTAATAGACTGTCCCAACTGATGAAATAAACACAGTTCTGAGGTTCACTTTGGATACGAATGCATAAATTTAAGTACCATGAGTCAAATCCACAGCCCAGCGCCTAGCCCAAGTAATTGGGCTGGATGCAGGGGAGATGAATGGGGGAGTCTTCCTCACTGCCTGTAAGTGTCAGTATCTCTATGGAGACTACTTGCCTCTATGGGGGCTATTTCAGCTTAATAGATGGAGTAGCCCTGTGGGCTCAATACCCCATCTCACTGTGGGAACAAACACTAGATTCCTTGGCTATCTCCACTACTAATCCCATGTTTGCTGCTGCTCTGTGAGCAATGCCAACACGTGCTTTGCATTTGCAGGGGTTGAAATCCCTGCCCTTGCACTACAAAGCTTCTTCCTTCCCAATGCCAGGTGGCTGTGCATAGCTGTAGAGGAGGGAATGTAATTTACCCCTACCTGAAACTCTTGGGGCCACAACATTTGGCTAGGAATTATGCTGGACAAGTTGTTTGGTGGAATTTCTAGTGCTTTCTGCTTCTGGACAGAAATATCATGAGGAAAAACTTTCTGATAAGATTTTAATATTTCTGCTTCCAGCACATTGGGAACCAGGAAGTGGATGAAAATGAAAAAAACAACAACAAAAACAATATAGAATTTTTGAAACTTAAAAAATCTTTAGTTTCAGGCTAGCTTGAATTTTACAGGAAATGTTAATTTTATTTTCACTTTATTTATCCAAAATAGATCACCCATTTTAATTTTTAACAACCAAAAAGTCATTTTCAGTCTGTTCTGTTTGAAGCTAAAATGGGCAGAAGCTAAAACAGGTCTGGCTGGAAGTTTTATGGTAGCAGAAGGTCTGCACATCTCCACTGCAGCCTCTACTCATGGGAACCTTGTAGGATTCTTGCGTATAAATCAAGCCTGCCTGCCCTTGATAGATGTCCCGTGGAGGGAGGAATGGAAACAATGCCTGCCTATCCATAGGCTGATCTGCCTGGTCACAGCAGGCTGGGCTGGTACAGGGAGATGCCATGCATATTGCCCTCTCTCAGTAAGGGTGAATATGGCCCATTGGTTGTGCTTTGGCCTCCTTTGGGATGAAAGATGTTTACAAATATATGAGGATAACATTCTTCTTATCATTTGCCCAGAACCCTGTAGATTCACTTGTGTCTTCAGTCCACAAATGGGAAACAAGGCAATCTATATTTCTTTTATTGTTGCAGCTGTTCCAATTTCCGACATCTGAAACACTGTAATCGTAATCAAACATCAGGCTTTTTTCTTAGTCCCATCTCCAGCCACTAAAACAACAGTCGTGGTATATACTTTGCTTGGTATCACACAGCATAACAACAATATTCTCAGGTAATTACTATATAACATCCTCAAGACCCAGATACCACCCTTTCTATAATTCTATAATTAGTAAATATTAACCTTTTCTGATTTCTATATGTTAAACTCTCATAATTTGTTTATATGATAACCAACATTCTTTTTATTCTTTGTGTATCTAACAGATCTAAATTTGTTGAAACTGAAAAGTTCTTTGTCCTTCAGTTGAACTTAGTGGGTGAAGGGAAAATTAACTCAACAATGGAATGCTTGTAATCTTTTACTCTCCGTCAGACAGAGACAAACACCTACAGGATCTCTATCAAGCATTCTTAAAACTACAATACCCACCTGGTGAAGTGAAGAAATAGAATGACAGAGCCAGAAGAGTACCCAGAAGTCACCTACTGCAGAACAGGCCTAACAAAGAGAGTAACAGAACACCACTAGCTGTCACCTACAGCCCTCAGCTGAAACCTCTCCAGCGCATCATCAAGGATCTACAACCTATCCTGAAGGACAATCCCTCACTCTCACAGACCTTGGGAGACAGGCCAGTCCTCACTTACAGACAGCCCCCCAACCTGAAGCAAATACTCACCAGCAACTACACACCACACAACACAAACACCTAACCCAGGAACCAATCCCTGCTACAAACCCCATTGCCAAATCTGTCTGCATATCTATTCAAGGGACACCATGATAGGACCTAACCACATCCGCCACACCATCAGGGACTCGTTCACTTGCATATCTATGAATGTGACATATGCCATCATGTGCCAGCAATGACCCTCTGCCATGTAGATTGGCCAAACCAGACAGACTCTATGCAAAAGAATAAATGGACACAAATCAGACATCAAGAATTGTAACTTTCAAAAAGCAGTAGGAGAGCACTTCAATCTCCATGGACACTCAATAACAGACTTAAAAGTGTCAATTCTTCAACAAAAAAACTTCAAAAAAAGACTTCAACGAGAAACTGCGGAACTCGAATAAATTTGCAAACTTGACACCATCAAATTAGGCCCGAATAAAGACTGGGAGTGGATGGGTCACTAAAAAAAGTAATTTTCCCTCTCCTGATACTCACACCTTCTTGTCAACTGTTGGAAATGGGCAACATCCAACTTGATTGCATTGGCCTCCTTAGCCCCAGATCCCTAAATGGCCCCCTCCAGGACTGAATTTACAACCCTGGGTTTAGCAGGCAAATGCTCAAACCACTGAGCTATTCCTCCCCCTATAAATCCTCTCAACAGGCTAGCCTGGGAAATGCTATTTTCTCCGTTTAATCGACGAGAGAAATGATGAAGAGATGTTAAGTGACTTGCCTAGGGACAGTCAGAGCAGGGATTAGAACTCAGCAGGAGTTACCATATGCTGTGGGTTTGATAGTGTCTTTACATAAGTGGCATGACCTTTCAGGAAAATATGCTGTATTAATCTTTCGTTGATAATATTTTATTAAATAATTCAATTTGAGCCTGTTAATTGACAACCTCAACACATTATTAAATTCAAACATGCAATAATTCCAATAGATTACTTACATTTCCTTATGGTACCTATATACCTTTGAACAGTATTTCCTCAATAACAGAAGCCTGTGTAATATAATTATTTGAGGCAAACCATGACAACGGCTTGCATAGTCTGATGTTCCCTTATACTGTATATCATATTTACAGATGTAAAACATCCCCAAAGTATTTACTCATACAGAATCTTTGTTCTCTTCTGAATTAAAATGAGGTTTTTAGCTAAAGATAATATACATGAATTGGAAATTAAAATCTCTCCCACCAACACACCTCCCCCCCCACTTTGAACAAGGATCAATTTAATGACAATAAAAGCCAATTATTTGAGGCCATGGATCTGAATGATTCTATTAAATATTTATTGCTTATCCCAAAAGACTGCAGAAGGCTTTCAGCATAAATTGAGTTGTTTTATCCTTCGCATCATATGGAATCAAAGACAAATACATACACAAGAGTAGCCTGAAGCCAATTTTAGGCTTTCAAAAGGAAAGCAGAATATTTCTGTTGTGACCATTTCCTCCAAAAAATATTTTGCCAAATGTTTTCAGAGATGGTGGTAAAAGTAAACTTAAAAAGTGTTATTCAATTTCTGTGCTTGTGTTTTCACCCTCATTTATATAGAACTGTATTTATTCTCCCAACTTCCCTAAACATGGTAAGAATCTCTCTCTTTTTTAACAACCCTTCTCTGTGGAGAGGAGTTCACTGAAGTCATGTACAGTACTACTGCTGCCCACAAAGGATTCAAAGAGTGATTTGAGTTTTCCAGGGCAAAGTATCCTAAAGATAGCCCCTGTCACAGTGTTGCCTGTAGAAACAGCAAAGCAGCAGCTAATCAGGGTGAATATCTTCCCTTATCTGCTTTATTTAAAAGTATATGTAAATTGGTGCATCAAGTCCACTGTACTTACAATAGAGCTTAAAATATATTTGTGCCATAGTTGTAGGAAGCAAAATTTAATTTGAATACTGGTGTGGAAGACTAAAATAGCCACATGTTAAAACAAATTATAAATAATAATAAATGCATATAGTATTGCAAATGTAAAAAGTACTTTAAAAACATATGGCGAGAACCAGACTTGGTGCAACTCCATAGATAGTAACCTGTCACAGTGAGTCTAAATTTGGCCCATACTCTATATATACTGCACCAAAGATCTAATAATCTAAACAGACACAAAAAGTGTGAGACAAACTTACCAGGGAAGGGGAGAGTGCAGAGAGAGTAATGGTGAAACGAACAAGACAAATCCTTGGAAGACTGCTGGAGTTTTTTTGAAAGGGGGATTTGTAGGAACAGAGTATTGAATGCAACATACAGGAAAAGGGAGAGCAGTGATTGTACTAGTGCAGGACTTTGGAAAATTACAATCTGTCTCCCATGCAATGTCCATTGTATATTACCCCTCTTTGGGTGAGTCTTTGCTATAAGTCAGGCACATTACAGCAAAGTATAACAGGGAGGTTGGGGAGGGATGCCATGAGACACCAGAAGCCAGAAGAAGGGACACCTATCGGGATGTGATCCAGGAACATCTTAGTGCCAACTGGCAAGGGGCACAGAGGTGTATAAGGGTTACAGGGATCTCCTGGGTCTGGTATTTACATTCTAGTTCACCACAAGAGTTCTCTAATGAAAGTTGGTTTCACACTGGTCATCAACATCATTGTGAAATGCACATGCAGATGTTGCGTAAGGAGTTATGAATATACATTGAAAATTATGTTCTTAATATCTGTGTTTAGATACTGGTCATAAGGAAAGGTGAAAAACAGGATTTCTGTCAGGCAAGAAATGCTTATCTACCTCTCTGTTATATGTATATTAGATATTGTACAGTTCACAATGGGGATCCACTCACCAGTTTGAAACAAATGCTAATGAAAGATTGTGAAAACTTCAAAGAAACAAAAGTGAAAGTAAACAATAGGGTGGTGGGGGGGAACCCTACCTTGAGGTGCATATCAAAGGTTTGTTCTGGTATGTTTGGGGGATAAGGAAAGCACCTTGTCATCCTTCACCTCAAAAGTAACAGACAACAAGTTTGTTTAATGAAAGATGGGTCCGGCTGAAAATACTGGAAAGAACTTTAAGTGAGAGAAGCTTCTTTAGACAGGAGGATGACTTGTTAGTTAAGTTTAGTCTCTAGAAAGTATGTTATGATTTTGTTGTATATGTTACCATTTGTTTCCAATATTCTTACTCATCATCACTTGAATCTCTGGTTTTGATAATAAACTTATTCCTGTTTTCACTATAAATATATCTAGGTGCCGTGTGATTAGCAGAGCTGTGTTGAAAGGTATAACTCATAAGCTGGTGTGCGCTGTTCCTTTGGGAACAGAAGGCTTGGTAATTCTGTGAGTGGTCAGTGGGTAAGAGGCTGAACACTAAAGGAGAACTCCGAAAACTTGAGTATTGGTGTGTGCCTATCGCTAACCTGCACAGAGAGAGCAATATCTGCAGATGCCTGGAAGGTAGTACTTGCAATCCCAGAGGTTGGTGGTTTCAGGGAACTGAGTCCCAGCAGGCACAGACAAGACTTCCTCCAGCTCAGGGTAGCTGATAGTGAGATGCCTCACAACCCTGGGGAGTGTCACACTGGAGACCAAAGGCTGCTGTCATGTGAAAAAAAAAATTGGAGGAAGCTGGATAGTTAATAGCCCAGGGTTAAATGGAGGTGCAAATACATGCATTGCTGCTATCAGGAATGCATTAAGCCTGGTTGAATATGTAATGGCTCAACAAAACAAGATTCCATAGATCTACTTGTCACCCTCAAGAACAATTTGCAGCAGCTGCAGAGAGAAATCTTAGCTGAATTTTACATTGATCACATGCTTCTTGTAGTGTGGGGCCCAAAACTGGACACGGTACTCCAGATGAGGCCTCACCAATGTTGAATAAAGTGGAACAATCATGTACCTTGATTGGCTGGCAATGCCCCTACTTATACATCCCAAAATGCCATTGGCCTTCTTGACAACAAGGGCACACTGTTGACTCATATCCAGCTTTTCGTCCACTGTAACCCCTCAGTCCTTTTCTGCAGAACTGCTGCCTAGCCATTCGGTCCCTAGTCTGTAGCGGTGTATGGGATTCTTTTGTCCTAAGTGCAGGACTCTGCACTTGTCCTTGTTGAACCTCATCAGATTTCTTTTGGCCAAATCCTCTAATTTGTTTAGGGCCCTCTGTATCCTATCCCTACCCTCCAGCATATCTACCTCTCCTCCCAGTTTAGTGTCATCTGCAAACTTGCTGAGGGTGCTATCCACACCATCCTCCAGATCATTTATGAAGATATTGAACAAAACCGTACTGAGGACCGACCCTTGAGGCACTCCACTTGATACCGGCTGCCAACTAGACGTGGAGCCATTGATCACTATCCAATGAGCCTGACAATCTAGCCAGCTTTCTACCTTATAGTCTGTTTATTCAGCCCATACTTCTTTAACTTGCTGGCAAGAATACTGTGGGAGACAATGTCAAAAGCTTTGCTAAAGTCAAGGAACAACACGTCCACTGCTTTCCCCTCATCCGCAGAGCCAGTTATCTCATCATAGAAGGCAATTAGATTAGTCAGGCATGACTTGCCCTTGGTGAATCCATGCTGACTGTTCCTGATCACTTTCCTCTCCTCTAAGTGCTTCAGAATTGATTCCTTGAGAACCTGCTCCATGATTTTTCCAGGGACTGAGGTGAGGCTGACTGGCCTGTAGTTCCCAGGATCCTCCTCCTTCCCTTTTTTAAAGATGGGCACTACATTAGCCTTTTTCCAGTCATCTGGGACTTCCCCCGATTGCCATGAGTTTTCAAAGATAATGACCAATGGCTCTGCAATCACATCCGCCAACTCCTTTAGCACTCTCGAATGCAGCGCATCCGGCCCCATGGACTTATGTTCGTCCAGCTTTTCTAAATAGTCCCAAACCACTTCTTTCTCCACAGAGGGCTGGTCACCTCCTCCCCATGCTGTGCTGCCCAGTGCACTAGTCTGGGAGCTGACCTTGTTCGTGAAGACAGAGGCAAAAAAAAAACCATTGAGTACATTAACTTTTTCCACATCTTCTGTCACTAGGTTGCTTCTCTCATTCAGTAAAGGGCCCACACTTTCCTTGACTTTCTTCTTGTTGCTAACATACCTGAAGATGAGTTACCAGATAAGGGTAACTGTTTTAAAGAGGGGGTGGCATGGTCAATCACAAGGACTTAGATTCTCTCAGAGAAAGCTTGGGAGAAGTTTGTGAAAATAGGAAGATTTAGGCCAGGATTAAGTAATTTGAACATTTAAAACTTTTTTTCTTTTCCAGATTACTAGAGTCAAGCCTTGCCTAAGACATCATTACAAGACATTTAGGTTGTTACGATATTATCAATTGGAGTCAGGTTTACATTTAATTTTCTTATCACAAACCTGCACAGTAATTTCATCCATGTTCTCAACCACGAAGATTGTGACCAGATCATCCTCTGGGTTATTTAATTTCTCTGTGATAGGTGTCTAGACAGTGGATTTGCCCTGTCTAGATATGAAAGGTATATTTCAATACAAATAAAAATTACAATAATTAAGCAAGATATATGTTTGTATCAGAATAGTCACCTAGAAGCCCCAAATGAAATGACGATCCATTGTGCTAAGCACTGTATATCCACATAGTGACAAATAATTCCTGTTCTGAAATGTTCCAGTCTCAATAAAGAAGGAAGACAAAGAATCAGAAGGGAAAACCAAAGGTTCAGAGGACTTCAGCAGAGGCTGGAATAGAAATCAGTCTCCTGAGTCCATGTCCAGTGCCTTATGTCAAATTAAGAACCCTAGTTCCAGGGGTCCAGGCTGCGATTCTGGGAACACAGTCTGTAAAGTTCTGTTTTGTTGGTAAGCAATATTGTGATATATGGATGAGGCACAATACTTATGTCTATAAGTGCAGTGGTCTCCAATTATCTGTTACTTGTTACCATTCACTACAGACTATCACAAATGAATTGATAATTGAGATGCAAATGAACATTCATATTCTTAGCTGTGAAGGAAACAGCAAGAGCAGGTTGCTGTAATATTCAAGAAATCATTGTCAACAAGGCCTTTAGCTAAGTGCAGAGGGTTAATGCCAATCATCTCTCTACTTGAGGTCTTTATCTTTCTAATAAGAAAGCCACTGATTATTGGTTTATGCAACAGGCAAACAAAGCCACACAATGTACAATCTACATTTATGTTTACAAAGTGCTTTCAGAATTTGCTATTGTTGCCTTTTACCATGAGAACTCATACTTCTTGGTTGTTTCCTGTGAACCATGTATCAAATCAGTTAGTTATAGGAATAAGGACCAAAACTTCTGCATTAGGCTATGCCCCAATCCTGCCTCTATTGAAATTAAGGGAATGTTCTCATTAGCTTCAATGGAAATAAAAATCAGGCCCTTACACCTTGGCAACTCCACTGAAGCTGCTGGGATAATAAAATAAATAAATAAATAAATTCAGAAGTATAACTGAGAGCAGAACCCAAGTTCTCTGATCTGTCTCCACAATCCAAAGGCAGGCACAAAGTTAGAGTAAAATTGGAGGCCTTCCTTTTGAAGTTATATCCTTTAATTCCTGATTTCAGCCATAAGAAATAACAACGCTCTTAGTACCACACACTTGGAAGTTTCTTTTAGTGCCATCTGGAATTGAATAATGAATTTGATTGTATCCACTCACCGTGAGGGATCTGTGTTTTAGGTCACTGTGTGAAAACATGCCCCGCCAGAGAGGATTGGAAGAATAATTGTTTGACCATGTATTTAACCAGGAGGTAGATAGATGAAATTACTGGACAAATGTGCAGCTGCTAGGCCACTATGCCATCAGCAAAAAAATGAGAAACCCTAGGGGGCATTGATCTTTGTGATTTTACTCAGAGGATAAGAACAAAATTATTCAGTGCAATCACTCTGTAATTGTGATACAGTGGGGAAATTTAGTGCTGGATGGATCATACTCAGGCTCCTTGCTTTGGTGATTTAGGACTAGGCTGGGATACAAAATGTGAATGGAGGATCAGATGGCTTGAATATGCCAATTACATTTGCTTTCTGCCAGTGGCTGTGCTGCTGATTTTTACTCCTTTCCTTTAAAATAGATGTTTTCTTTGAAAAAAAACACATACACACACACACACACACACACACACACAGAAAAAGAAGCATATTTCATTAGATGAAATTACAGTCAGAGCTGGAGTCACTCTTTCTGAATTCAGCTCCCTGTGCTGAAAGGTAGATTCATGGTACAGGGAAGTAAGGCAGGCAGGCTTTACACACAGAAAATTTAAGTATCTGTACTTGGACTCCATAGCAGCTTTGCGGGTGGGGACTACAGTAGGATTGCAACTGCCAAATCCTGGTAGTCTCCCTGCTGCCCAAGCAGCCATTCTTCCTTCTTAGCAACTACAAGTTCTCTTCGCTTTTCAGACAGAGCTGCCCTCTTGAGGGGGGTAGTTTCCAGCCACTTTGTTGTATATGATTAGTAATTGTTTTGCTTACTAATCATTTTGGCTAATTAATAGAAAGTCAATTTGTTTTTTGGGCAATGCTGGCTGAGCCATTGTCTAATCAATAATTAATTCAAGCAGTTTACCATAAAGCTGAATTCTGGAGGTATTTTAAATAGCTTTTTAACTTTACCCACTTAAAACAATTTCCAGTGCTGTCACTGAAAGGAAAGGAAATTGACGTGTTTCCCTACCCTTCTTTTTACTCTTCCACTCTGTCTATCAGAAATCCATTATCTCCCTCACCCAATTTTTGTATGTTTTTTCCTCTACTTCCTAAGCCCAATTTAAAAACAAACAAACAAACAAACAAACAAACAAAACCCCAACTAATCAAGGGTGATGACCGAGCATGTGTGGCACTATGATGCAAATGGGAGTTTTAGGATATGTTATGCAAGACCGGGGCCCATTATTGTATTCTAAAACAGGAGAGTCTTCAGTTAGCTCAAGTGAAATGCAATCATGTAAAAGAAGAACAAAGAAAAAGTTCAAAACAAAGGAAATAGTAAACGCCTCACATAGCACAAATGGAAAGAGCAACACTTCTGTGCTGAAAAAGCAGAAATCTAAGCAAGCAAATGTATTCAAAAGAAAATACAGTAATTTCCTAATATAAAATGCAGGTGGATGAAGCAAAGCTCTGCTAGGAGAAAACAGATGGAATCTTTCACAGACCTGCCAGATCTAGCCTTCCCAGAGTGTTTTAAAAAAAGTGGCATACATTCATTTCTGCTAAATAAAAAGTCTAAAATAACTGGTTATGGTTGTTTGGAAACCTCTTCTGAAATTGATGTAATTTTATCTATTAAGTCATGTTTTGAACTAGTTAGCACTGAAAAAAATGAAGTCTTAACCTAAGCCACAGTATCAACCCTGAGAGCTACCAGCTGCTTTTTACCAAACCTTCAAGATAACTGTCTTCCTGAGGTCTCCTAAAACAAATTAAAATAAAGGGTGCATAGAGTAGGGATGCTTGAGTATCTGAATTATGGGATATTCAAATAATGTTAAAGTTTGATCTGAACCAGACATAAACTTTGTGATCTCTCTAACTTTGAAGAAGTTTGGATCTGTACCTAAAGTCTGTGATCCAGGGCCATCTCTAGAACATTAATTCATACCAAATCACTGGTTATGAACTTCTTGAAATTTAGATCTTGCTCCAAAATGCACGGCTTTTATTCTACATGAGCTCCTGTAGTAGACAATGAATTGGAGAAGCAGCTGTCTTATCACTTTGTCAGAAATTATTTTAAACTAAGGATAGATTAAACAGGTTCAAATAAAATAAGAATCTTCATCCAGAATTTAGGCTGAAGCAGAGCTGATCTCTTTTTAGAATTGTTTCTGTAACTTAACTCAGCTTTTTGATATGGCTGGCACCAGAAGTAGAAGTGTAAAAATACGTTGGACAAACATTTTTTGTTGTCTTTCCATCTCAAATGGAAACTGGATCTGGAGTATTCTCATATGAGAGTCTTTCCTCATGTGATCTCCAGCCCCGCCTTGCTGACCCAAGTGATTCAAATAAACTTCTGATTGTCAGGGTCCAGGGGTGTGTATGTTTGCTGGACCCAGACTAGAAGAAGACTAGTCTGTAAAAGAAGCTTATTGGAACATCTCCTCATGTCTCAGATTTTAGGCCTTCAGCTTTCTCAGTGTGGAATCCTGCAATTTTCCCACTCAGACTGGACCCAGGACCAGGGCTGTCCTAAGACATATGCAACATATGCAGTTGCATAGGGCACCTGAAAATTTCAGGCACCACTGGGTCTTAGTGTCCACCATCCTGGCTTTCCTCTAACATTGCATAGTAAAAGTTCTGTTTCAAATAGTTGTTATGCAGAGAAAGTTTTCTTTCTGTCAGATAAAGAGCAATAAAAGAATAAAATGCTAGGAGGATATGTTTTATTCTATTTTCATTCTGTCTTGATAAATCTATCACATAAAGAATGCTTTCCCCATGTATAAAGTTGCTTTGTTTCAAAAAGCCTGCATAGCTGTTTGCAGGAATATTTATACATTGTGTGTCTGATCCAATCCTCATTCCAGTGAAAGAAAAAAGGAAGTTATTTTCACTACTTTATTTGTGCTTCACTTTACAAACACCTTAGTTCCATCAGATAAAATAAATTAATAAATCTCTGAAAGTAATTTGGCCGTATTCGCTGATATTTAAGCTTACAATATCCAGTGATATTCTCATCTCCCCTTTCATTCCAGCAATCTTAACTTAAAACTAAAATCAAAAGCCTTCATATATATTTTTAACACCTGCCATCTCAGCACATGGGAATGGTGGAGCGAACACAAGTGAAAACCCAGTATAAATGATGAGTCATGCTTGGGTAGTTTATTTTGCTTCCTGAGCTTTATCCACAAGAAGATAACATGATCCAATAGATTTTACCAGATATGTGATTCCATCCAATAAAGAAAGGGCAATATTTCAAATACATGTGAACAGAGTGTATTTATTCTAAATAGTCTTGGCCTGAGTACTCTAGCTGATACCTGAATCCTACCAAAATCTGGAAAAAGATAGATGGAAACTTCACAGCTTGGCCCTATGTCCATCATGGCTGAAACAGATCCTTGGTTGAAATCATGACTCATGGAAGACAATGGGACTTTTCCCATTGACTTCAGTAGGGTCAGGATTTCATACCTTGAATCTAAACAAAGTCTATACAACTTTGGAAAAGCTTAGATTTGAATCTGATTCCATTATTGAACTTCAGTGCAACAGTCTAAAAATTACATAGTAGAGCCTGCACTTTACTAATCTGCAAGTTTTATAATTCGCACTCTAAGTAACTGTATATGTTCCCTGCTTCTCATTAAACATGTGATGGCAGAGTACTGTATTGTGATTTTGCAGTATTTATAAGGCATTATTATTTTCATAAATTATACTATAAAATATTTACTAATATATTATGAAGTTATAATAGTAAATTTCCCCCAGTTGTTAGAATAATTGAACAAACTACATTTTGTGATGCATCATCCCATGTGTATGTTCATTCAATTATTCACTAATGTGCAAAACTGAGAATTTCTGAATGGGTATCTGAATCCACATTGTGAATTGTCACTACCTTCATTTATATAATGGTAGACAAAATTGCGTTTCTGAATTAGTCACTCTTTTTCTCTTATTTTGTTAATTTCATTAACAAGACCTTGTGGGACTTCATAATGGGCTTCTCAGCACAAAGATAATGGCACTGCAACTCAAAGCCCTATCACATGTGCAATGTATTTTGCAAAAGCGGCACTTGATTTTACCCTTAACAACATTAAAGTAGTCAGACTTTGGGGGACTCTGTCTTCCATTTGGATAGGAGTTAATAATTGGGGTTCTTAGTTCCCAAGTTTAAACAATAAAACCCCAGCAAAAGAAAATATGGTCTTGGTAAATAAAAAAAAAACCCTCAACTCCATCAAGTGAAGTCAACAGAAGTGCAGAACTACTGAGTGAAATCTTGGACTTCAATAAATCAGGATTTCACCCATTGTTTTTAACTATTAGACAAAGCTGCATACTTGCTGAGCACAAAACATGTGTAATCTGTAGTGGTTAAGGCAGTGGTGAAAAAAACCCAACACATCATACTCTGAAGAGTGAGCTGGCACCCTTTCAAAGGGGTGACAACCTTCAAAAGAGATGATGTTGTGGATGGAAACTGAGTGTGTCTCACAGTACAGAACTAAAGAGTTCAACAGACATTGATATGAAAAATTGATAGCCCTGTTAGATTTGATAGTTCTGTTAGCTGCTCCACACCGAATGCCCTGGATGGCAAGTAGAACCACAGAAAATTGAGTGGTTTCTGTAACCTGAATTAGTTCTTCTAATACAACTCCTTCTACTTCCAGGCAGGAGTGAGCCTGTACTCAGGAAACAACTAGTACATAGGTCTGAGCTAAACATTATTTAATTAAGAATATTTTTCTCCTGAGAAAAATCTCTCCTGCTCAAAATCACTGAGTAACATCAGATCAGTAGTGATAGAAGCAATAGCCATTGTTCCATTGAACTTAATGGCAAAATTCCCAGAAATTTTAATGGGACCAGGACTTGTCCATAGTGACTAAACTTGATCTTGACCTTCATCCAACTTTCAAACTGAACCTTGATGTCACTATTCTGTAGTTTTGTAAAATTTTGTAATTTTTTATAGTGTCTTCTCTCTGCATTTTTTTGTCCCTGACAGGACTGGAGACTTAAGTGACATCATATCAAAGGAAAGGATGTTTTCATAGAATATCCATCCACTGCTGAAATAGGACATATGTGAAATTTCACAACAAGCTTGTCATGAGAAGATCTGCAGCACACAGGCTCACAAGAGTTCCATAAGCACCTGAATACACAGTCACTTACCCAAACAAAACAAAACCACTAACCGTCTCTATCAATGGGGAAACTTTTCAAAGTTGAAGGGCTATGAGGAGGATTTTTGTAGTGGAATTATTTAAGCAAAACTTTGAGTTCTGAGCTGCCAGAACAAGGGTTGCCCTGTTTTCACTCACCCAGATCTTCTTCTCAGCGGAGGTATTGGGGCTCTTTTCAAAACTTCTGGGTCTCATTCATTTAGTGTGAGATCTTGCCACATGAGTTACTAAAGGCTCCTTCTTGAATTACTGTCATCCAGCCCTGATGGAACCTGGTCTAATCCAATATTGCTGATTTAGAGTTAAGCGTATAGCTGGCCCTTGCACGTGTGTGCAAGAGTGGAGCAAGAAGATGAAAAAAGCCAGGGGCAAGCCACAATATGTGTAGTTTAACCATAGCTCCTTTTGCAACCCGGACCCAGGTCAGGTGACTGGTGACAGGAAATAAAGATCAAGTTCTGTGACATTATCTGATTAAAATATGGACCACATAGATCATCGTTGCAACCACTGTTATATATTTGCAACAAGTCTTGTGCAAAGGTTGTAGAGTGAGGTGTATATGAAAAGGTTATGATTTGCTGGTTATGATTGTGCTATCTGTATGAATGTATCATTTTCGTATGTGAAGTTATAAGTATTGTCTCTATACCTGGATTTCAAATGTTTGCTCCTGGAATAACGCCAATGAAGTAATTAGCCAGCACATCCTGGACGGACTATTCAAATTGAGTGGTCTATCAAAAGAACATTTAAACTAACAGTGGACTATGGGAGACTACACTTAATGAAATTTCCTGCTGTGACGGGACGAAATGCATGCCCAAGTGACTCCAAACTCCATCTTGTTGCTGTAATTTTCCACACTCAGAACAATGGCATGCCCTCCACATGGCAAAAAACTACAAAAGGCCCTGGAATCACCTTCATTTTGTCTTCAGCCCTGCTTCTTACCTCTGGAGGAACTTTGCTACAAACTGAAGCTCTGAACAATGGACTGAATGACCCATACAAGCTGTGGATGTACTCCAGAGACTTGCCAGCAGTTTATTTCATCACTGCTACAAGCCTGAACCAAGAACGTTGCCATTACAGTATGTAATTGATTCCTTTAACCAAATTTTAATTCTCACTTTTTTCTTTCTTTCTTTTTATAAATAAAACGTTTAGATTTTACATACTAAAGGATTGGCATCAGTGTGATTGTTGGGTAAGATCTAAGTTATATATTGACCTGGGTGTCAGGGCCAGCTCTAGGCTTTTTGCCGCCCCAAGCAAAAAATTAGTCGTCCCCCGCTGAAGCTCAGGTGGGGCTGGGACTCACAGGTGGTACTGAAAGCGAAGGGAGTGATGTCACCTTCTCCAAGCACCTGCAGGGGCTTTACCCCCTCCCTCGCCCGGCTGCGCAGAGAATCCCCGATATAAGGCGTGGCACAAGGCCGCGCAGCAGACAGTGTGCAGATGAGGCAGCACAGCCGCGGCTCCCCGGCAGGACTCGCCATCTCCTCCCCAGGTAGTGGCTGGGCCCTGGCAGCTCAGCATCCTGGGGCTGGGGCTTCCCCTTCTCGCTGCAGCCGGGGGTGCGGCACCCTCGCTCCGTTTAAGTGGCGCAGCTTCGAGAGCCCAACTTCCCCGAAAAAAAAAGGATGGCCGGAATGCCATCCCTGGAAATGTGCAGCCCAAGCACGTGCTTGCTTTACTGGTGCCTAGAGCCGGTCCTGGAGCCTAGAGCTGGGTGTGTGGCTGGTCCTTTGCAATCAGAAGAACCTATTATTTGATGAGACAGGTTGTAAAGAACCACTCATCTCTGAATCCAGTGTTTTTGATGGCGATATAAGAACTGGAATGCCTGAGGAAACTGCCTTTATGTTTTCTTGTTAGCCAGTGTGGTGAAACAGGAGTTTATTTTTGTGGCTCATTTGGTATCTCTTATAAAAGAATAATCACCAGTTTTGGGCTGTGTTTACCCTATTTCTCAGCAGTTTGTCCTGAATTTGGCATTCTCAGTTATGACCCACTAAGGCCCGGCTATGAGCTCTTACTAGCACTCCTGTGTGTCACACCTTTATTACGGAAGGAGGGTGAAGCAGGTGACTCACAGGTATGAACTACTTGAAGTGGGCATAAAAGGGTGGGATGAGCTGTGACCTGTGGGCAACCCAAAAGAATCTGCATATATTAGCTGCTACCTTGTCACTTGCCAACCCCACTGCTTGCAAAGGGTAAGATCTAGCCCCTAGTTTATTGGCATTATCAGCACGGCTATACCTCATTTATTGTGTCCTTCATACAAATGTAAGTCAAACTCCTGGTAAAAGATGAGCATATTGTTAAGTGCTCCATTGCTTTTTCCCCACCCTACCCTCTAATCTTCTTCCACAGGGATTGCTTTGGGCCACACTGTCACAAATTGTGGGAGACAAGGGATCCCAAGGTCACTGAGGTGTTTCCCAATTAACACTTCAAATTACAGTTGTGAGGCCTGAGAATCTCTGCTCTCCACTCAGCTGTCAGAATTGCTGGAAAAAAAGACTGCCAAGGAGCAGCCTACAGAGAGTTGTCTGACCTTGGGTATCACTGAAGATGTAAATGCATATAAAGGTCTTTAGAAACAAAGAGACAGGATTATTTCTCAAACTGTGTTCATGGCTGATACCAATTAATCAGAAATAGTGTTTTTTGGTGGGGTTGTGTGTGTGTTTGTGTGTGTGTTGGTGGGAGAGTTGGTTGCTTGTTGCTGTTGTTTTTAGCTGCAAGGGATAGAAGCTGGGCTCAAAGGACATAATAGAAGGTGTCATCTGTCAACACCACCACCACATGACAGTATGCATCAAAGCTAGCAGCCACTTCCAATTCCTGGTGTGAGGTATGTGAAGTTTTAGTTTATCTGTGGAATAAACTCATTCCAGACAGTGTGGATAGTGTTTTGTGTTTGAAAAGGGGAATGCTAAGGTACCCTGAGTGGCAGTGAAATTCAATGTTAAAAAGGACTGTATTGGTGGGATGTCAGGACACCACAAATATGAGACCCATGTTTTGGTCATTTCATTTGTTTGCCATTTGAGAAGATAAACAGTTAAAGGGAGACTGGGCAAAGCACTGAGAAATGCACAGGAAACAATCCTGTTCTTGCTGAAAGATGGACTAGAAGGCCCAATAATTTTCCGCCCCTCCATTTCTGTAATTCTGTATTCAGTAGTTCCATACCATTGTGTGCTTTGAATTATATCCTTGAAAGGCATGTGCTAAATCCTTGGTTTATTTCGGAAGCCTTGCTGCAAGGCACAGCCTACTGGAATACACACACGTTTGAGAGCGAGGAGTTCTGTTCCAACTCAATCACTAACTCGCTCTGTGACCTTGTGCTTTATTTCTGTGCTTTAGTTACACTATCACTGTCAGTAAAAATGGGTATCATAATGCTCACCCAGTTTTGTAAAGCATTCTGAGATCTATGGAAGAAATAAGTGTGGTGCATGCATGCAACGAGCGGCAGCGAACCAGCGGAGCAGCGGGGACAGCAGAGCAGCTCACAGCAGGAGTTTGCCTGGGACTGGTAAGTATCCGAGTGTGTGTGTTTGCTTGCTGAGGAAGTATCCGAGCGTGTGTTTGCTGGGAGGGAGCCTGAGTGAGTGTCTGATTGGCTGCTAGCCTGCAGGGGGCGGGCATTAGGGTGTCTGTGTGTTTGCGTCAGGGAAGCCTGGCTGTTTAAAAATAGCCGGAGCCTCGCGAACCAGCTGAGCGGCAGCGAACCAGCGGAGCAGCGGGGACAGCAGAGCAGCTCACAGCAGGAGTTTGCCTGGGAGTTCGCCTGGAGCGAGCCCAGTGAGGCTTACATCTTGCCAACGTCTCTGAGGAAGCTCCGTAGTAGGTAGGTGATATGGAAGGGGGGAATTCAGCTGTTGTGACCTGCACTGGATGTGCCATGTTTGTCTTTCTTCCACAGGACAGAAGCGACTTTGTCTGTACAAAGTGCAAGCTGGTCTCCATATTGGAAGAGAAGATTGAAGGTCTGGAGCAACAGGTAACGACCCTGCGTTGTATACGAGAGACTGAGGATTTTCTGGACCAAACTCAGGATAGCCTTCTAGGGGCACAAAGCTCTAAAGATGTAGAGCAGGTTGCACAGAGGAGCCAAGAGGCCAGTGAAGAAGCTTGGCAACATGTGACCTCCAGAAGAGGTAAGCGGAATGTCCGGGTTCCAGTAACACAGACACAGGTAACTAACCGCTTTCATGTTCTCTCCACAGGTACCAATGCGGAGAGTGGACCAGATGATATGTCTGGGGGGAGAAAGCGGAAGGAGACTCCGCTGGTTGGGAGGCATGAGATGCGATGTCCTGAGGTTGGAGGTTCCACGACCACCACTCCCAAGAGGAGAAGGCGGGTGGTGGTGGTCGGGGACTCTCTCCTCCGGGGGACTGAGTCATCTATCTGCCGCCCTGACCGGGAAAACCGAGAAGTCTGCTGCTTGCCAGGGGCTAAGATTCGTGATGTGACGGAGAGACTGCCGAGACTCATCAAGCCCTCGGATCGCTACCCCTTCCTGCTTCTCCACGTGGGCACCAATGATACTGCCAAGAATGACCTTGAGCGGATCACTGCGGACTATGTGGCTCTGGGAAGAAGGATAAAGGAGTTGGAGGCGCAAGTGGTGTTCTCGTCCATCCTCCCCGTGGAAGGAAAAGGCCTGGGTAGGGACCGTCGAATCGTGGAGGTCAACGAATGGCTACGCAGGTGGTGTCGGAGAGAAGGCTTTGGATTCTTTGACCATGGGATGGTGTTCCATGAAGGAGGAGTGCTGGGCAGAGACGGGCTCCATCTTACGAAGAGAGGGAAGAACATCTTTGCCAGCAGGCTGGCTAACCTAGTGAGGAGGGCTTTAAACTAGGTTCACCGGGGGAAGGAGACCAAAGCCCTGAGGTAAGTGGGAAAGCGGGATACCGGGAGGAAGCACAGGCAGGAAGGTCTGTGAGGGGAGGGCTCCTGCCTCATACTGCGAATGAGGGGCGATCAACAGGTTATCTCAAGTGCTTATATACAAATGCACAAAGCCTTGGAAACAAGCAGGGAGAACTGGAGGTCCTGGTGATGTCAAGGAATTATGACGTGATTGGAATAACAGAGACTTGGTGGGATAACTCACATGACTGGAGTACAGTCATGGATGGTTATAAACTGTTCAGGAAGGACAGGCAGGGCAGAAAAGGTGGGGGAGTAGCACTGTATGTAAGGGAGCAGTATGACTGCTCAGAGCTCCGGTACGAAACTGTGGAAAAACCTGAGTGTCTCTGGATTAAGTTTAGAAGTGTGTGCAACAAGAGTGATGTCATGGTGGGAGTCTGCTATAGACCACCGGACCAGGGGGATGAGGTGGATGAGGCTTTCTTCCGGCAACTCACGGAAGCTACTAGATCGCATGCCCTGATTCTCATGGGTGACTTTAATTTTCCTGATATCTGCTGGGAGAGCAATACAGCGGTGCATAGACAATCCAGGAAGTTTTTGGAAAGCGTAGGGGACAATTTCCTGGTGCAAGTGCTAGGGGAGCCAACTAGGGGGAGCGCTTTTCTTGACCTGCTGCTCACAAACCGGGTAGAATTAGTGGGGGAAGCAAAAGTGGATGGGAATCTGGGAGGCAGTGACCATGAGTTGGTTGAGTTCAGGATCCTGACGCAGGGAAGAAAGGTAAGCAGCAGGATACGGACCCTGGACTTCAGGAAAGCAGACTTTGACTCCCTCAGGGAACAGATGGCCAGGATCCCCTGGGGGACTAACATGAAAGGGAAGGGAGTCCAGGAGAGCTGGCTGTATTTCAAGGAATCCCTGTTGAGGTTACAGGGACAAACCATCCCGATGAGTCGAAAGAATAGTAAATATGGCAGGCGACCAGCTTGGCTTAATGGTGAAATCCTAGCGGATCTTAAACATAAAAAAGAAGCTTACAAGAAGTGGAAGCTTGGATATATGACCAGGGAAGAGTATAAAAATATTGCTCGGGCATGTAGGAAAGATATCAGGAGGGCCAAATCGCACCTGGAGCTGCAGCTAGCAAGAGATGTCAAGAGTAACAAGAAGGGTTTCTTCTGGTATGTTGGCAACAAGAAGAAAGCCAAGGAAAGTGTGGGCCCCTTACTGAATGAGGGAGGCAAGCTAGTGACAGAGGATGTGGAAAAAGCTAATGTACTCAATGCTTTTTTTGCCTCTGTTTTCACTAACAAGGTCAGCTCCCAGACTGCTGTGCTGGGCAACACAAAATGGGGAAGAGATGGCCAGCCCTCTGTAGAGATAGAGGTGGTTAGGGACTATTTAGAAAAGCTGGACGTGCACAAGTCCATGGGGCCGGACGAATTGCATCCGAGAGTGCTGAAGGAATTGGCGGCTGTGATTGCAGAGCCCTTAGCCATTATCTTTGAAAACTCGTGGCGAACGGGGGAAGTCCCGGATGACTGGAAAAAGGCTAATGTAGTGCCCATCTTTAAAAAAGGGAAGAAGGAGGATCCTGGGAACTACAGGCCGGTCAGCCTCACCTCAGTCCCTGGAAAAATCATGGAGCAGGTCCTCAAAGAATCAATCCTGAAGCACTTAGAGGAGAGGAAAGTGATCAGGAACAGTCAGCATGGATTCACCAAGGGAAGGTCATGCCTGACTAATCTAATCGCCTTTTATGATGAGATTACTGGTTCTGTGGATGAAGGGAAAGCAGTGGATGTATTGTTTCTTGACTTTAGCAAAGCTTTTGACACGGTCTCCCACAGCATTCTTGTCAGCAAGTTAAGGAAGTATGGGCTGGATGAATGCACTATAAGGTGGGTAGAAAGCTGGCTAGATTGTCGGGCTCAACGGGTAGTGATCAATGGCTCCATGTCTAGTTGGCAGCCGGTGTCAAGTGGAGTGCCCCAGGGGTCGGTCCTGGGGCCCGTTTTGTTCAATATCTTCATAAATGATCTGGAGGATGGTGTGGATTGCACTCTCAGCAAATTTGCGGATGATACTAAACTGGGAGGAGTGGTAGATACGCTGGAGGGGAGGGATAGGATACAGAAGGACCTAGACAAATTGGAGGATTGGGCCAAAAGAAATCTAATGAGGTTCAATAAGGATAAATGCAGGGTCCTGCACTTAGGATGGAAGAATCCAATGCACCGCTACAGACTAGGGACCGAATGGCTCGGCAGCAGTTCTGCGGAAAAGGACCTAGGGGTGACAGTGGACGAGAAGCTGGATATGAGTCAGCAGTGTGCCCTTGTTGCCAAGAAGGCCAATGGCATTTTGGGTTGTATAAGTAGGGGCATAGCGAGCAGATCGAGGGACGTGATCGTTCCCCTCTATTCGACACTGGTGAGGCCTCATCTGGAGTACTGTGTCCAGTTTTGGGCCCCACACTACAGGAAGGATGTGGATAAATTGGAAAGAGTACAACGAAGGGCAACGAAAATGATTAGGGGTCTAGAGCACATGACTTATGAGGAGAGGCTGAGGGAGCTGGGATTGTTTAGTCTGGAGAAGAGAAGAATGAGGGGGGATTTGATAGCTGCTTTCAACTACCTGAAAGGGGGTTTCAAAGAGGATGGCTCTAGACTGTTCTCAATGGTAGCAGATGACAGAACGAGGAGTAATGGTCTCAAGTTGCAATGGGGGAGGTTTAGATTGGATATTAGGAAAAACTTTTTCACTAAGAGGGTGGTGAAACACTGGAATGCGTTACCTAGGGAGGTGGTAGAATCTCCTTCCTTAGAGGTTTTTAAGGTCAGGCTTGACAAAGCCCTAGCTGGGATGATTTAACTGGGACTTGGTCCTGCTTTGAGCAGGGGGTTGGACTAGATGACCTTCTGGGGTCCCTTCCAACCCTGATATTCTATGATTCTATGATTCTATGATTCTATGTATTATTAAATGTCTGGAGCCCAGGGACATTACTCTCTGAGAATTTTGCTTCCTCAAATATAACTCATAATATGCCAGAAGGAGCCTTCAACTTGGTGTGGGTAGATGGATCAAGGTAGGATGCATAGTCTATTTTTGGATGTGGATGTGGATGTTTTGTGCATTTTTTTTTCTTTTCTGTTGTGGGTGGATTTTTTTCTCTCCTTGTTCAGTTTGTAGAGGGAAGTAGGGGCAGTGTACTGTGATAGAAACAGAGTCCTGATTAGGGGGTGGGGCTTGCCTGATTGCGGGGGTTTATAAAGGCAGCCAAACAGTCAGCCTGTGGCAGAGGAGTAGCAAACAGAACTGTAAACAGGGGAGTTTGAGTGGGAGTTGGGGGTAGGGAGTTTCTGGTTTTGTTTGTGTCTGTGGTGGGTTTTGTTTTGTTTTTCTCCCTTGGCAGGAATTCAGGCAGGGAGCCTGTGACAGATACAGAGGCAGTAGTGACAGTGACCAAAGCCATGGAAGAGACAATGAAGCTGACAGGATGTGGAAGCTGTAAACTGTACATAATGCTAGAGTGGGTACCTGAAAAGAGCTTTGTTTGTTAGAAGTGCTACCTGATAGAGCTGATGGAAGAGAAGGTCTGAGACTTGAAGATGCAGGTGGAAACTCTGGCGGAGTTTCAAAGGGTTTTCAAGCAGATGGTGGAGCAAAGGCAAGAGGAGGCTGAAGAGAAAAGTCAAAACGTGCAGGTGCAGGCTGGACTGAAGAACTCAGAGTGGAGACTGCTGGGTAGGAAAGTGGTCTGTGTTGGAAGCATGTGACTACAAGAACCAGACAGAGGAAAAGAGAAACTAGTGAAAGAGAAATAATGCTCAGGAACAGGTTTGCTGTGTTGGATAATGAAGAAAGGCCAGAGCAGACTGCAACTGAAGGAGGGAGGGCAAGGAAGAAGAGAAGAGTAGCTAGTTCTGTAAGAAGAGGGGAAGAGCCAATGGAGTTACCCATAGTTCAGAGCCCCAGGAGGATACAGAATGACTTGCAGAAGATTGTAAGGGGAAATAAAAGACATGAGGACTGACAGCCAGAAAGAACAGAAGATAGGATGGAGGATCACACCATCACTAGAAAAAGGCTGGTCTATGTGACTGGAGACTCCCTACTAAGAACAACAGATAGGCCTGGCAACAGAGCTGATCTGGAGAACATAAAAATGTGCTGTCTGCTGGGAGCTTAAGATATGGGATGTGGACTTGAGGCTGAAGAGGATCCTAATGGGAGCAGGAAAGAATCCATTGATTGTCCTTCATGTGGGAACAAATGACACAGCTAGATTTTCACTGGAACATATCAAGGGAGACTATGCCAGGCCGGGGAAGATGCTTCAAGAAATGGAGGCTCTGGTGTCCCTAGAGGAGGAGAACCAAGGTGAGACAAGATTTTGATGATCAATAGATAGCTCAGGCAGTGGTGCTATAAGGAAGGCTTTAGGATGTTTGACTACTGGGAGGAATTCATGGACAAAGGACAGTTCTCATGGGATGGACTCCACCTGAATAGGGAGGGAAATAGACTTCTGGGATGGAGGTTGGAACAATTCATTAAAAGAACTTTAAACTAGGAACTCAGACAAGACTATTGGGAGAGGCTCATGTAATCTCCAAGCCTGATTTTAACACTGAGAGGGAGGAAATCAAATAAGAATGGATACAGCAATGGAGATTGGACATTAATAGGAAGGCTAGTGCTGATACCATTCAGATAGGCAATACCGGCAGTAGAATTACTTTACCGAATCAGGCGAGGAATATGAGCAAAGCCAATCAGCAATAGGTAAGATGTTTGTACACATATGCAAGGAGCCTGTGTTACAAAATGGAAGAACTAGAACTACTGGTGCAGTAAGTGAAACCAGATATTAAAGGGATAACAGAAACATGGTGGAATAGTAGTCATGACTAGAGTACAGGTTCTGAAGGGTATGTGCTGTTCAGGAAAGACAGAAATAAAGGCAAAGGTGGTGAAGTAGCATAGTATATTAATGAAGAGGTAGATTGTAATGATATTAGTAGTGATGGAATGGATAAAACAGAGTCTATTTGATCCAAAATCACTTTGGGGAAGAAAACTACAAGAGGTTCCTCTGATATAGTGCTTGAGGTGTGTTACAGACCACCAGGATCCAATCTGGATATGGATAGAGACCTCTGTCATTTTTTTTATGAAATAAATACTACAGAGAATTGTGCGATTATGGGAGACTTTAACTTCCCAGATTGGAGGACAAGTGCTACTAATAAAAGTAGGCTCCAGATTTCCCTGGATGTGATAGCTAACAGATTTATTCACCAAATAGTTGCTGAACCAACAGGAGGTGATGCCATTTTAGATTTGGTATTGGTGAGCAGTGAAAACCTCATAAAACAACTGGTTGTAGGGGACAAACTTGGTTCAAGTGCTCATGAGCTAATTCAGTCAAAACTAAATGGAAGGATAAATAAAAATAGATCTGCGACTAGGGTCCTTAATTTCAAAAGAGCTAACTTAAAAAAATAAGGGAATTACTTAGGGACGTGGACTGAATCAAAGAACTTAAGGATCTGAATGTGGACGATGCTTGGAATTACTTTGTCACAGTTGCAGAAATTATCTGAAGCCTGCATCCCAAGCAAGGGGAAAAATATCATAGGGAAGGGTTGCAAACCAAGCTGGATGATCAAGCAACTCAACCAGGCAATGAAAAAAAGCAGAATGCTTACAAGGAATGGAAGATGGGAGGGATCAGTAAGGCAAGCTACTTCTTGAAGGTCAGAAAGTATAGGGATAAAGTGAGAACTGCCAAAAGTCAAGCAGAGTTGGACCTTGCAAAGAGAATTAAAACCAATAATAAAAGGTTCTATAGCCATATAAATAAGAAGAAAACAATGAAAGAAGAAGTGGGAACTCTAAGCATTGAGCATTGGGTAGAGATTAAGGATTATCTAGGCATGGCCCTACAACTAAACAAATACTTTGTCTCAGTCTTTAATGAGGCTAATGAAGATCTTAAGGGTAGTGGCAGGGTGGCTAACAGCACTGAGGATCCGAAGGTAGAAATTACCACATTCGAGGTAGAAGTCAAACTCAAACTGCTTAATGGGACTAAATCAGCGGGCCCGGATAATCTCCATCCTAGAATAATAAAGGATCTGGCACATGAAATTGCAAGCCCAATAGCAAGGATTTTTAATAAATTGGAAACTCAGGAGTTGTACCCTATGACTGGAGAATTGTTAATATAGTTCCTATTTTTAAGAATGGGAAAAAAGTGATATAGGAAGCTACAGGCTTGTTAATTTGACCTCAGTAGTATGCAAAGTCTTGGAACAAATTTTAAAAGAGAAAGAATTAAGGACATAGATGTGAACAGTAATTGGGATAAAATACCACATGGTTTTACAAAAGTTATATCATGCCAGACCAACCTGATCTCCTCCTTTGAGAAGATAAATGTTTTTTTAGACAAAGGAAATGCGGTAGATCTAATCTACCTGGATTTCAGTAAAGCATTAGATACAGTCCCACATGGGATATTATTAGTTAAATTGGAGAAGATGGGGATTAATATGAGAATTGAAAGGTGGATAAGGAACTGGTTAAAGGGGCGACTACATTGGGTCATACTGAAAGGTGAACTATCGGGTTGGAGGAAGATTACTAGTGGAGTTCCTCAGGGATCAGTTTTGGGACCAGTCTTATTTAACATTTTTATTTACTGACCTTGGTTGGTTTAAACTAGTGTAAATGGTGAATTCTCTGTAATTTGAAGTCTTTAAACCATGATTCAAGGACTCCAGTAACTCAGTCAGAGGTTAGGGGTCTATTTCAGGACTGGGTGAGGTCAGATTAGATGATCACAATGGTCCCTTCTGACCTTAGACTCAGACTTTATTGAGAATTTTTTTTCTTTGATAGTTCTGTCAGGGGCTGTGTTGTCAGAGACAGATCACCAGGGGTTGTAATCTGAATCTGGCATTCACTCATGGTGTGACCATGGGGAACTCACATAACTTCTCTGTGTCTCAGTTTAAACACAGAATCATACAGGTTAAATCACCCAGCACAACTCCCATTACAACACAATGAAACCCCCAAATCATGTCATTTGTGTTACAAACTAACAACTCAGACTGGGATTGTCTAAAGATTCAATAAGGGTTCAATAATGGCATTGTTCATGGTTAGCAGAGAAATCATGTGAAATACCTGGTTTAAACTGAACAAATGTCTGCACGAATCTCTGGTAGTAAAACCACGATATTTTGCACAGCTCTAGTAACTGAACTATGGAACCTCACAGAGTTATTGTGAGGCTCAGCTTCTTAATGTATGTAGATTACTTTGCAATCCACAGATGGAAGGTGATACATAAAGTGCAAAAGGTTAGCTGACCTGAAAATTAAACCTTCAGATGTTATAAGACAGGGCACAGGGTAATTGACAATAGTGCATATGCTTTGAAAGTAGCAACATTTAAGACCTACCATGTTTACTGCCCATTGGCTGAAGTCAAATTGGATTTGGAATTTGGAGTATTCTTTGCGCAGCAATCTGCAGAGGTAAAATTTCAGTGCTACCAGTTTAATTAATCTCACAAGATTTTTAGCCATTAGATTCCTTTGTATCATCTGCTTGTCTTTAACTTAGTATCTCATTGTGCAAGTTTACAGGGAAAGACGGAAAGACCAAAGAGAAACTGTTTTCTTTTATGCTACTCTACTTTTCTAGGTGAGGCTGAAGGTGTTATAATTTATCTTTGTGTGTGTCTTATTACAGCTCTAACCAAAAGACCTGAAAGGTGGGGGGATGATACAAACCACATCTGGCTTCAATTTGATGCTATTTATTAGAGCTGGGTTGGAAATTTCCAACAGCACATTTTTCTGCTGGAAAATGCAGATTATTCAAAATTGAAATGTTCTGTGATAATGTGTCAATTTTGACAAAACTCCAGTGGAAATCAGGCAGGTTTCCACCTGAAAGCTACCTGGTTTCCTGCCAGCTTGCTCATCCATATCCTCTGCAACTTGCCTGATGGCCTGACAGGCAGCTGAGAGCCTGGTAGCCGGCTCCTGGTTCCTCAGCAGTCTATGCTCCCAGGTGAGCTGCCTGGGAGTCCTGGATCCCAAGCTCCCAGACTCATGGCTACCCAGTAAACTAGAGTCCCCGGTCTTCCAGGTCAGCTTGCCAGGAAGACTTTCCCAGAGTTTGAGCTCTCTGAGTTTCCAAGCGCCTGGCTTCCCAGCAGTCCTAGGACTCCAGGCTTCCCAAAGTGCTCATCTCCTTATCTGGCAGACTGCCAAGGTTTGGAGCAGGTCAAAGGGCCTCAGAAATCTTTTTTTTTTAAGGGGTGAAGCAAATATTTTAACTTTTTCAAAACAAAAGTTTGGAATTCCTGTTCCACAGGAAATGTCAAAATTTTATTTTTCATTCTGTTTAGGAACTTTTTTTTTTAATTGAATTACTTCACAATGGGGATTCCAGCCAGCTCCATTGTTTGTTCTTATTTAAAGGGTAGAGGGCAGAAATGGTACAACATTCCAACTGAGGTGTTCACTTGCAATGGGGCTATACACTAACAACAACAATACTACCTAGAATGTAGTAAACAGAATGGTCCATTTCATCCCACTATCTTATAAGCAAAGACTAGAACCTTGGCACCAAGTTCCCCGCCTTAACCAATAAAAAAGAGACAGCCTACTTTTATATTTAGGCATCTTTGATTTTTGGTTAATTCATGGAAATAGTTGCATGCTAGAATCTTTTGTGCCTCCAATAACATTCCAAACTAATTTACCGAGTATGTCCTTAAAACCTAGTTTGATTCTCAGAGCTAGGAGGCTGACATATTTAAAAATCTTTAGAGAACATACCAATCTATTATATGGTTGTCTTATCACTGGATCATCAGGAGAAAAGTGATTTATGGCTCATATAACAGTTTGCTAGCCGACTCTGACTGTCCTAATTAGGTATCCTTCTGAAGTGTGTGTGTGTGTGTGTGTGTACACACACACACACACACACACACACACACACATAAAGACAGGTTTCAGAGTAGCAGCCGTGTTAGTCTGTATTTGCAAAAAGAAAAGCAGTACTTGTGGCACCTTAGAGACTAACAAATTTATTAGAGCATAAGCTTTCGTGAGCTACAGCTCACTTCATCGGATGCATTTGGTGGAAAAAACAGAGGAGAGATTTATATACACACAGAAAGAACATGAAACAATGGGTTTATCATACACACTGTAAGGAGAGTGATCACTTAAGATAAGCCATCACCAACAGCGGGGGGGGGGGGTGGAGGAGGAAAACCTTTCATGGTGACAAGCAAGGTAGGCTAATTCCAGCAGTTAACAAGAATATCAGAGGAACAGTGGGGGGTGGGGTGGGAGGGAGAAATACCATGGGGAAATAGTTTTACTTTGTGTAATGACTCATCCATTCCCAGTCTCTATTCAAGCCTAAGTTAATTGTATCCAGTTTGCAAATTAATTCCAATTCAGCAGTCTCTCATTGGAGTCTGTTTTTGAAGCTTTTTTGTTGAAGGATAGCCACTCTTAGGTCTATAATCGAGTGACCAGAGAGATTGAAGTGTTCTCCAACTGGTTTTTGAATGTTATAATTCTTGACGTCTGATTTGTGTCCATTCATTCTTTTACGTAGAGACTGTCCAGTTTGGTCAATGTACATGGCAGAGGGGCATTGCTGGCACATGATAGCATATATCACATTGGTAGATGCGCAGGTGAACAAGCCTCTGATAGTGTGGCTGATGTGATTAGGCCCTATGATGGTATCCCCTGAATAGATATGTGGACAGAGTTGGCAACGGGCTTTGTTGCAAGGATAGGTTCCTGGGTTAGTGGTTCTGTTGTGTGGTATGTGGTTGCTGGTGAGTATTTGCTTCAGATTGGGGGGCTGTCTGTAAGCAAGGACTGGCCTGTCTCCCAAGATCTGTGAGAGTGATGGGTCGTCCTTCAGGATAGGTTGTAGATCCTTGATGATGCGTTGGAGAGGTTTTAGTTGGGGGCTGAAGGTGATGGCTAGTGGCATTCTGTTATTTTCTTTGTTGGGCCTGTCCTGTAGTAGGTGACTTCTGGGTACTCTTCTGGCTCTGTCAATCTGTTTCTTCACTTCAGCAGGTGGATATTGTAGTTGTAGGAATGCATGATAGAGATCTTGTAGGTATTTGTCTCTGTCTGAGGGGTTGGAGCAAATGCGGTTATATCGTAGAGCTTGGCTGTAGACAATGGATCGAGTGGTATGATCTGGATGAAAGCTAGAGGCATGTAGGTAGGAATAGCGGTCAGTAGGTTTCCGATATAGGGTGGTGTTTATGTGACCATCGCGTATTAGCACCGTAGTGTCCAGGAAGTGGATCTCTTGTGTGGACTGGTCCAGGCTGAGGTTGATGGTGGGATGGAAATTGTTGAAATCATGGTGGAATTCCTCAAGGGCTTCTTTTCCATGGGTCCAGATGATGAAGATGTCATCAGTGTAGCGCAAGTAGAGAAGGGGCATTAGGGGACGAGAGCTGAGGAAGCGTTGTTCTAAGTCAACCATAAAAATGTTGGCATACTGTGGGGCCATGCGGGTACCCATCGCAGTGCTGCTGATTTGAAGGTATACATTGTCCCCAAATGTGAAATAGTTATGGTTGAGGACAAAGTTACAAGTTTCAGCCACCAGGTTAGCCGTGACAGTATCGGGGATACTGTTCCTGACGGCTTGTAGTCCATCTTTGTGTGGGAATGTTGGTGTCGAGGGCTTCTACATCCACAGTGGCTAGGATGGTGTTTTTAGGGTTTAGTGTTTATAGAGTGGAAATCTGTCAACTTCATGAAAAAAACTCGTACAGATACAGACAGACATCATCTCCCTCTCCAAATGCAAACAGATGGACATCATACCGAAAGGACTGAAGTTAAAAAATCCATTACAATCTACATACCACACAGACTATGCTGACAGCTTGTGCCACACACTCTCAAAGAAACTGCGGAACCACCTGATCAACATCAGGGAAACAACTACAGCAAACAGGGAAAGATTAAGAATGAGCTCTCAAAACTGGATACCCTCATAAAGAATCAACCTTCCACACAAACTTCCTCGTGGCTGGACTTTACAAAAACTAGACAAGCCATTTACAACACACACTTTGCTTCTCTACAAAAGAAAAAGGACACTAAGCTATCTAAACTACTTTATGCCACAAGGGGCCACAACAATGGTTCCCGTAACCCACCCAGCAATATTGTTAATCTATCCAACTATACTCTTAGCCCAGCAGAAGAATCTGTCCTATCTCGGGGCCTCTCCTTTTGCCCCTCCACCCCCACGAACATGATACAGTTCTGTGGTGACCTAGAATCCTATTTTCGACGTCTCAGACTCAAGGAATATTTCCAACACACCTCTGACCAACATATTAACCCACAGAGACCTTCCTGCCAACACTACAAAAAGAAGGTTTCTGGGTGGACTCCTCCTGAAGGTCGAAAGAGCAGACTGGATTTCTACATAGACTGCTTCCGCCGACGTGCACGAGCTGAAATTGTGGAAAAGCAGCATCGCTTACCCCATAACCTCAGCCATGCAGAACACAGTGCCATCCACAGCCTCAGGAACAACTCTGACATCATAATCAAAAAGGCTGACAAAGGAGGTGCTGTCGTCATCATGAATAGGTCGGAGTATGAACAAGAGGCTACTAGGCAGCTCTCCAACACCACTTTCTACAAGCCATTACTCTCTGATCCCACTGAGAGTTACCAAAAGAAACTACAGCATTTGCTCAAGAAACTCCCTGAAAAAGCACAAGAACAAATCCGCACACACACACCCCTAGAACCCCGACCTGGGGTATTCTATCTGCTACCCAAGATCCATAAACCTGGAAATCCTGGACGCCCCATCATCTCAGGCATTGGCACCCTGACAGCAGGATTGTCTGGCTATGTAGACTCCCTCCTCAGGCCCTTCGTTACCAGCACTCCCAGCTATCTTCGAGACACCACTGACTTCCTGAGGAAACTACAGTCCATTGGTGATCTTCCTAAAAACACCATCCTAGCCACTATGGATGTAGAAGCCCTCTACACCAACATTCCACACAAAGATGGACTATGGCTGACTTAGAACAACGCTTCCTCAGCTCTCGTCCCCTAATGCCCCTACTCTACTTGCGCTACATTGATGACATCTTCATCATCTGGACCCATGGAAAAGAAGCCCTTGAGGAATTCCACCATGATTTCAACAATTTCCATCCCACCATCAACCTCAGCCTGGACCAGTCCACACAAGAGATCCACTTCCTGGACACTACGGTGCTAATACGCGATGGTCACATAAACACCACCCTATATCGGAAACCTACTAACCGCTATTCCTACCTACATGCCTCTAGCTTTCATCCAGATCATACCACTCGATCCATTGTCTACAGCCAAGCTCTATGATATAACCGCATTTGCTCCAACCCCTCAGACAGAGACAAACACCTACAAGATCTCTATCATGCATTCCTACAACTACAATACCCACCTGCTGAAGTGAAGAAACAGATTGACAGAGCCAGAAGAGTACCCAGAAGTCACCTACTACAGGACAGGCCCAACAAAGAAAATAACAGAACGCCACTAGCCATCACCTTCAGCCCCCAACTAAAACCTCTCCAACGCATCATCAAGGATCTACAACCTATCCTGAAGGACGACCCATCACTCTCACAGATCTTGGGAGACAGGCCAGTCCTTGCTTACAGACAGCCCCCCAATCTGAAGCAAATACTCACCAGCAACCACACACCACACAACAGAACCACTAACCCAGGAACCTATCCTTGCAACAAAGCCCGTTGCCAACTCTGTCCACATATCTATTCAGGGGATACCATCATAGGGCCTAATCACATCAGCCACACTATCAGAGGCTTGTTCACCTGCGCATCTACCAATGTGATATATGCCATCATGTGCCAGCAATGCCCCTCTGCCATGTACATTGACCAAACTGGACAGTCTCTATGTAAAAGAATGAATGGACACAAATCAGATGTCAAGAATTATAACATTCAAAAACCAGTTGGAGAACACTTCAATCTCTCTGGTCACTCGATTACAGACCTAAGAGTGGCTATCCTTCCACAAAAAAGCTTCAAAAACAGACTCCAATGAGAGACTGCTGAATTGGAATTAATTTGCAAACTGGATACAATTAACTTAGGCTTGAATAGAGACTGGGAATGGATGAGTCATTACACAAAGTAAAACTATTTCCCCATGTTATTTCTCCCCCCACCCCACCCCCCACTGTTCCTCTGATATTCTTGTTAACTGCTGGAATTAGCCTACCTTGCTTGTCACCATGAAAGGTTTTCCTCCTTCACCCCCCCCCCGCTGCTGGTGATGGCTTATCTTAAGTGATCACTCTCCTTACACTGTGTATGATAAACCCATTGTTTCATGTTCTCTGTGTGTGTGTATATAAATCTCTCCTCTGTTTTTTCCACCAAATGCATCCAAAGAAGTGAGCTGTAGCTCACGAAAGCTTATGCTCTAATAAATTTGTTAGTCTCTAAGGTGCCACAAGTACTGCTTTTCTTTTTACACACACATAAAGGGATTTCTGCAAACCATGATTGTTTTGGAATAGAGGCCTATCAGAAGATATGTAAATTTGGGTGAACTTAAAACAAAATAAGTGACATGGAATCAAAAGGATTTGTAACTTCAATCATGAAACTAGATAATAGTATTTATAAGCCTATAAATTTTAAATGCTCCCAGCCCAATTTAAAAGCAGTTTAGTGATGCTGCTGAATGAGAATAGCATAAGCAGAAGTTTCCTTTGGATTATCAGAATGTTTGCTTCTAAAAATTAGAACACAGCCATTTATCAGAGGGTGTCTCAAGGATATAATCAGTTAAAGATATTCAGGAATGGAGGTAATTTAGCATGCTGAATGTCAATCAAGCTGGGGCAAAACATAAAGCAATGTGCTAATGTAAATGTGAAATATGCATATGCTAAGGTAACATGTAGGAGCAAATGATAATCGTATATCTGATGTGTTACAGTCCTTTTAACACACAGTCATGTATGTGTGAACTCAAGGGATGCCCTTGCAAATCATGAAAATGAATATGTACTGTTAGTTTTAGCAAAACTTGAATATGACTTCATGATGCCAATATCTTCAATGAGGCCAGAGATTACTAGCATTTCACAATAGTTTCAAATATTAAACAAAAAAAGGGAAAGAGGGCAAACCTTCTCCATGCAGCATCTTTCCTTCAGCCCTGCAGGTATTCCACAAAAAAGTTAACATTGATTGAATCAAGATGAACTTTGATGTCTGTGATCTGTTCTGTGAAAACCTCCATCTTCTAAGAAGGGATTTGGGTGAAGTGACAATAGGTGAAACCATGGCAGCATGACTCCATTGGCGAAAACAGGAAACTCTAGAGAACTGGGAAAGTTCTGATTTATTTTTGTAAAAAAAGTGGGACTCAATTTTGCTTCCCTCCTTGTACTGTTACCTGTGACTGTAAGGGCTAATTTCGAAATAGGACAAGCAATGCAAAGGTGGGGAGGGGATGTCACATAAGCATGAATATATTATGGAAGACTATCAACCTATGAATTGAGCAATGGAATCACAGAATATTCAAAAACCAATGTCTCAACTTCATAACTGTTATGTGTATCTTGTGTTATATGGGATGGGGGCAGGGACTGTAAGAACTAAAAATCACTGTATGAGCTTGGAGGGGGGACCTAAATCAGTCACTGGGGATAATTAATGTGAATCCTTAGGCAGACAGAAAAGTCTGGAGAGGAGCTTCAGCCCCCAGGAGAAATTGCATATACTGATTTGACCTGATTAAAGAAGGCTACCCAAACAAAGAAGATGAGAACTGTATAAAGTGTCAGTCTGATATTGAGGAGTGGTTAGTCTGACTCGATCCAAGAACTGATTTGACACTGTGACCTAGAGGTGTAGCAGGAACTTTAAAGATCCGAGAACCACCACATGTACTAAGTGGTAGAGAGCTATTACCAGGTAAACTTGTGTAGTAAGCTGTTTATTGTTTTATTATGTTTCCTCTGTATTACTTTTGTTCTAAATAATACTTTGCTTTATGAAGCTGTTGGCTGATTAACCTTGTCATTGGTCCCTAAGGGAATAGAATTGCTGGAGCTGAACTAAACGACAATCACAGTGAATTGCAGCCTAAAATCCTCGTGTGGAAGGAGAAGAACTCTGAAAAAAGAACACAGAGAAAAGTGATGGGTAGAGGCCCAGTACCTGAATGGGGGTACTCAAGGAGGCCACAAGGGAATCAGAGGTGCCAACTGTGGCAGAAGCGGGAAGCCAGTTTGGAGACATAGGTTTCCCAGCAAGGGTGGTACTGGCCTATGTTCATTTTCTCTAGGCTGTAATTCCTACTGCATTTCACTGTGATCATCTCAGCAAGTCTGAGTTTAATTTGGCAACTGCAGTCCTGCTCTCTCTGAGGCAATGACTAGGTTAATAAGCCAGCCAGCTACATAAATCTCTATGGGGTTTGCAGGTCCAAACTCCAGTCAATTCTGTGAAGGAAGTTAACCCAGGTCTCCATAACTGCTGAGTTTCTTCTTCTCTGTGATAACACTGACCAATAACAATATGTTTCTTTGTGACACAAGACGTGTTGAGAAAAATATATTTGGGAAGGGCACTCACTGAAAGTGCCCCCTTGTGGTCAGATATGGGACATAGTCTGTCATCTTTGCTGGCACCATTTGTTGACAGGCACTTTGACTCTGGTAGTCTGCCCCTCTCATGACTTGTCACACATTTATGTCCACCCCTTTGGGCATATATAAACAATCCAGAAACAGCATAGTGCTATTGGTTAGGTGCAGCCCTTCAGCCCTCCTCTGGATCAAAGTCTCAGGGTCTTGACTCTTGTCTTCAAAGCCTTCTTTCACCTAGCTTCCCTGTATCAGGGATAGGCTTTCTTCACCTCCTAGAGGTTGTTAAGGGAACCTAGGTCCACCCTCTCCATTACCCAGCGGTAGGCACTAATACCCTGAACCCAAAAGTATGATACTGTGCTTCCCTCGATCACTTCCTACCAGTCCCTTCTTTCCCAAAAGATAAAGTAAAGCCATGCAGGTGAGGCAGGATGGGTCTGCTTAACCATTTCCTTACTGGTGCAGTGCTTGTATATCTTGTCACAGCACTGTTAATGTCTTATCCTTTCTATGGATCCTCGTTACAAGAGTTGATGGAACAAGCTTGCCTTTTTCACTGCCCAGAGAAGATATTATTTTAAAGTTCCGAAAAACTTATTGCATACAAATTAATTGAAATATTAGTACTGGGCCCTTTGGATTTCTATACATATGTTTTTCTTCATTCTCTATGAAGGATTCCTACTTCCACTGGGTTTCCTTTGGAAAGTAATGTATTGACAGAAAAGCTTTCCATTCACTTTTCTTACTATAATGAGAACTATTAGAAACACAGAGTCTTTGTAATAGATCAGTGATACTCAGCTGGTGGCCCGCAGGCCAAATGTAGTCCACCAAGGCTTCCAGTGTGGCCCTCTGGCTCACCTTTGAAAAAAAAGGTGTTTAAAATTAAATTTATGAAGTGATGCACTGCCTATAATTTCCCTATGACTTCCTTAGTAAGTAACTTGCTGGCAGTGCTTAATTTGTAATGAAAGATGCCAGGGCTGAGCCCTGGCAAGCCCTGGCACAAATTAAGCACTGCTGGGCAGCCAGGGAGCAGAGGCAGCCAGCTGCACAGAGGTAAAGGTTGCATGGTATGATGTATTGCTACCCCTACTTCTGCACTGCTGCCGGCTGGGAGCCCAGAGGTTATGACCTGCCAAGGTTAAGGGTGCGGGGGTTCAGCCCCACCAAACCCCGGCAAAAATTAAGCACTGCTTACTGGATCTTAAGTTCTTGTGATAGCATCAGCTATGACTGAGCTAGGACACTGCCCATTTTTTTTATTAGTGATGGAAATGGAGCCAAAAATGAACGCGAGCGGGAGCAAACATTGCAAAGTCAACAGAAAAACAGAGTATTTAACCCAGGCTGAACAGTGGATTTTCTTTTTATCAAGCTACCTCTTTTAAACACAAACCCCTTGTGTTTCACATGCCACAGCACTGTATCCATCTGTTAGGTCATCAGTATGAGGCACCACTTTGAATCAAAGCACAGTAACTTCAATGTGGCCTATCCTCCTGGCAGTGTTGCAAGATGTGACGAAATTGAAAATCTGGAGTCTTCGTATTACACTTCAAATGTCATTGTCGTAACATCAGCGACTGTGCGGGAAAAAGCAATGGCTGCTTCTCTTCAGATGATGCTGGTACCAGCTAAAAAAGAAAAAGCCTTTCCTGAATGCTGAGCTTGTAAAGGAGTACATGTTGGAAATGTTGGAGGAGTTTTTGCTGGAAATAAAGATTACATTGTGAACTGTGTGAAGCAAGTTCCCCATCTGATTCCATGGCAGTGTGAAGTTTGGAGATAATTTATGAGAATTGTTTGTCAGCACTGCACAAATACATGTCTCTTTCTATGGAGAAATCAAGTGATTAAAGTGACACTGCTCAGCTATCATTGTTTATAAGATTTTTTGGATGGTGAAATTTTCAAGAAAGAATTTTTATGCTTAGTACAATTAGAAACCTATGCTACAGAACAGATCATTTTTGAAAAGGTAAAAGGCTTTTTTGAAAAAAATGGTTTAGATCTTCAGAAAGTACCCTTACTTGTTAGAGACAGAGGTCCCTCCATGACAGGGAATGAGAAGGGTTTTGCTTCATGTTTGGCAGTGACATACCCTTCATTAAATACACTTCACTGCACCATTCACTAGACAGTCCTGTGCAGTAAGTTGTCTAGGGACTTGAAAAAAACCCACCAAATAGTATTGTGATGAGATTAGTGAACTACATAATTATCAACTTCTAGCTTGCAACATTGTCTTTTAAAAACTCTTTTACAAGATGAATACAATGACCTGTTGCAGCACAATGACATTCACTGGTTAAGTAGGGGATGTGTGTTAGAGAGGTTTTGTGAGGTTTAAAAAGAAACAAAATTTCTTTCAAACAACAAGACCAACAAGGCTTGTGAATTCCTGGAATTTATGAATGATGTCCCACCTATGTCACTGGTAGCTTTTCTGTGTGATATTACTGGTCACTTGAATTCCCTCAACTTCCAACTCCAAGGCGGTGCAAGCAGTGTCAGATCTGTTTGAAAATGTTTGTGCCTTTGAGGAATCTTGAAATCTTTCACACAGACTTAACAGGAAAGATGTTG
Organism: Dermochelys coriacea; assembly: GCF_009764565.3. Lineage (NCBI taxonomy): Eukaryota > Metazoa > Chordata > Testudines > Dermochelyidae > Dermochelys > Dermochelys coriacea. The sequence continues at coordinate 48,785,496 of NC_050073.1, forward strand.
CACTTTCCCACATTGTGTGTTTTTGCTACGATGAAATTTAGATGAAAACAATGAAAGAATTTCTAAACAATCTGAAAATTTTAAAATGCAATTTGAGAATTTTCAAATTCCAAAGGATTTACTTCTATTTGTTTGTGATCTCTGTGTTGTCTCTGCCAATGGACCTTGACCTTCTGAAGCAAAGAACATTTTTGATTCAATCGATGAAGGGGCCTTTCAATTAGACATTGTAAAACTCCAGAGCTGAGATGTCTTGAAGACAGAATTCAGAGAAGTATGACTTTGTGATTTCTGGAACCAGTATCCTGACCAATTTCTGAATACCCAGAATCTAGCCATCTATCTTGTAATGAAGTTCAGATCAATGTACCTCTGTGGATCTGGGTTTTCTACCATGAACATTAAAATACCCAACACTGCAATCACCTAACAGATGAGCATCTTCACCAGTGCGTACGCCTTGTCCTGACAAGGGGATTGGACTAGATGACCTCCTGAGGTCCCTTCCAACCCTGATATTCTATGAGTCTATTACTTTCTACAAGCCACTCTTCACAAAGCTTACCAGAGATCACTGGTCACTTCTCCCATTAGAGATTGCCACAAAGACAGGTTATAATGTTGATTTATAAACTTTGTTAAAAGATAGAAACTAATACTTATGTTGTGATCAAGGTCTTTATTTATTGGCAGCTGAAAGTTTTGTTTCTTTGTCACCTTTTTGTGCAAATAGCCTGCCTTTTGTCAAAAAGTTCTCAAATTGGCCCATGGGTACATCTAATTAAGTATCACTGTAATTGGTGGTACATATTAAGGCTGTATTAACTGGTCTGGAAAGAACAAATATTATTGACCACAACTTAATCTGAATCTAGGTCCAATCCTTTTCTTAGAATAGATACAGATTTTCTATATTTTGGATTATTAGTTTTCATTTTTATGCATGTATGTACATCTTTATTCCATTAGAGGCTAAAAGTGCTAAGAGCTTTCATAGAGAAAAGTCCTTCAGAATTTAATAGAAAGTTATGAACTTTCTATATAATTTTTGAACCATCCTACAGAATTTAACAAAGAATTGTATTCCTGATACTATATTTTTTTTATAATGGAGACCACTCTCTACAATATTTTAACAATTTTCAGAATAATATCTGTAGAATCTTGTAGTTCTGAATGCTATGCTAAGGGCAAAAAAGTATCTTGCTTCAAGGCATAAAAAGATCACTGAACTTTTATCTATGGACAATACTGCAAAAGTGACTGTGAAGATTTCTGCCCCTTCAGAAGCATCAGAGATAAGCAATAATGGAGGTAAGACATTGTACTTGACCAACTGTCTAAAACTGATCCCATACAAAAAAATATCTTTTATGTTCCTATGTCAAACAACCAAGAGCTTTGTTTTTACTACTTTCCCTCTAGATGGTACTTTATCAATCATTTAACTTCTGTAGACATGCTGAGCTGAAGAAGGAAGAGAAAGATCATTATATATAATTCTCCAGAAATACAAAGCAACCTATTCAGTGAAATAGTTTCAATAAGACAGCCTTAAATACACAGCTAATTTTGGTTTGAACTGTTTAGACTGTGTAATCTTCTTTTGTACACCCAAACCTTATTATAACTATATGTACAAACAATATTGAAAGACTCAAATTCTCACCAAATGAAAGCACAAAAACTACTCTGCATTATACATATTGCTTGGTTCAGATTCTCTTTTCTCTCGCTAGTTTCCTTAAAGACAATGAAAGTTGGAAGAATAAAGAGAAATGGAAACAAAGTAATGGAATGGGCTATTTATTACTATAGTAAGTGCTTTAATGTAGTGTATTCCCAATCTTCATGTAATAATTACTTTCAAAGTCTGAAATAACCTCAAAACTACTCTATTGTTCCGTAGCATTTTTTTTAGCACTTGTCTTCACCGCACCACAGATCAGTCTATGATGGTGCCAATTACAGAGTGCTCTAACATGGAGCACTCTAACTGCCCTGTGTAGACCATGTTGGTATGAACTAAAAAAGACTTAGGTGATTTAGTCCTTTTTCAAACAGGATTGCATTGACATGCACTAGGTAGCAGTCATTTCACAGAGTATAGAAATATCATGTAATTTGGGTGACCAGTCACACTTAAAAATAACAAAATGAATATTCATAGTGCCCAATAGAAGGATAATGTGCAGGCTGAGATTTGATGTACAATTACGACTAGTGAATAAATCTGGGGCTACTGAGCTCAATTTGCTGATTGATTCTAAAGATAATACAGAACTAAATTTGTCAGATAAATTGTTCATTGCAAACAGTTCACCTAGCAGTATCAGTAACTGCCATCTGTGCTGGGTGCTTCCTCTCTCAAAACATGTTATTTCAGTTACAGTGTAAGTTTCAGAAATGCATAATGAAGCTTAACTTCAGGATTCCCTCTGGTATATTCATAAGAGATTACACTGGAATGGCATACTATAAAACCTATACATACAGTATGTCGTAGGTTATATGAAGGACTAGGATTCATACCCTTCAACTATCCCAAATTTGCCTGCAGCCCACATGGATATTTGCTGTTCTCACTTGTATGAGACAAGTTTTAACAATGAAACTGAGGCTACAAAAAGGTTAATGATGCTAAAGACATAGTTTTAAATTCCAGCACTAATATTGTTTTTTGTTTCATCATTTAGGGTCATAATGCAACTACACAACTTCCAGTTTTAATCCTATCAGATTTTATAAGCTAAGCAAGGTTAGGCCTTGATGGCCTCTGGATGGGAGGCCCCCACAGAAGTATCTGCATACTTCGGGAAGCAGCAATGACAGCTCAATAGGCATCATTCTTCCCACTCAATATTGAAACAATGATAGGGGATGCATTGAAAAATGGGACCTAAAACCAAAGTTCTCACCTTATGTGCTCATTTAATATTTAATGGAACTTTTTCTAAGAGTCAGAATTTTAACCTTGCCAAATCCAAACCAAATTGCAACTTGAGTAATGACATTCTGCCTACCTACAAACTGTTCCTATGGTTTCTAATGGATGTGACACTATTCTTTTCTGAACTGCTGCATCATGCTTCTTTGTACTGTTAAATACCTGCTGTGGTTTACCTTATAGGAGGTCATAATTTCAATGGGGCATGAGGTGATTTATGTACATAAGTAGGGCTTGATCTTGCACCTCTAGAACTCAATCGGCTCAGGACCAGGAGTATAGTTTGTAACACATTTTAGGATCTTTTTGAGACAAAGTGTGATATTATAAATGTAATTCATTATTATTTGTCTCATAGCCCTTTGAGAAGTATCATCAAAATTGTAGAGAGACTCCTACAAATATTACTTTTTCAAGATGACTTAGTTGAAGTTCAGTAGGTACCACTGGTTATCATAGAGCCATTGATTAACAAAGGACTCAGGACACATCTGAGAATCACAAAGCAATCATTTTAAATTTCTCTTGTGGGGAAAGTCTTACAAAGTCCTTTTTAAGAGATCAAAACAGGAAAAGCACTTAGAAATACACAGTGTGAGCAAAGACTGATGACCTCTAAGAAAGGAAAGTCATGTCTCACCATCTAGTTGTATTTCTTTGAGGATAAGCCTACCATAGGAGACAAAAGTGGGATGCAGTGGGCATCACATCCTCAGATATCCAGAAAGGATTTGACAAAGGTCCAGCTCAGAGGTTACTTTCTTTATTGTAAAGTTGCTCAAAAGCATGTGGGTTAGCTCCCTGTTAGTGTTGTCTCTCTGTTCAAAGGCAGTGGAGATATGGAGGAGGAGCGGGTTGGGCAGCAGGGGCATCTGGCTATATTAAGTGCTGTGAAATGCCATACATTAATGTTTCACATGGCAACACCAGCTCTCTTATCTCTTTCATTGCCACTTTCCACAGTAGCTTCTGAATTATCTTCTGAAGTGTTGCTTTTTTTCCATTGGAACATAAGTCTTTCTAAGTGATGCACATTGTACAGCACTTGAGGTACATTTTGCTCTGAGTATGTTGGGAGGCATTTCAGCCATTAATTCTGAGTGTGACTGTGGACCATTGTCCAAAAGTTTGGGAAACATAAAAAGGTGTTTTTCACTATTACAGAATTTACATATGAGGCATGATGTTGCACAACTCAGCTGTAGGGTTTTGTGCATATTAGCACAATGTAAAATGCAATGAACAGGACAGGGAGCATAAAGGAACTTGATTTTGAATCAGGGCCTGATCCAAAGCCCAATGAAGTCAAAGGAACAACTCTGATTGACTTAATAGATACCAAGAAAGGACCACTGTGATCATCCAGTCTGACCTCCTGGATAACTCAGGCAATAGAACTGTCCCCAAATGATTGCTAGAATATATCTTTTAGGAAAACAACTAATGTTGGTTTCCAGCACAACCCTCAGTAAATTGTTCCAATGATAATTAACCTCACTGTTAAAAAAATATGCCTTATTTCTGATTTTTTCTAGCTTCAACTTCTAGACATTGGATCATGTTGTAGACTTTATCTGTTAGATTGAAGAGTCTTATCAAGTATTTGTTTCCCATGTAGGTATAAACTGTGATTGAGTCATTCCTTAACCTTCTCTTTTTAAAAATAAATAAATTGAGCTCTTTGACACTAATCACTATAATGCATGTTTTCAAATCCTTTAATTATTCTCATGGCTCTTCTTTTAATCCTTTGCAATTTGTCAACATCCTTCATCATACAGAGTAAGCTTGAGTGACCTGTCCTCTTCATTATATATTGCTCCACCAATTTTGGGGGTCATCTTCAAAATTTATCAATGCTTAATTTTAAGTTTTCTTCCAGGTCATTGATAAAAATGTTAAATAAAGTAGAGATAAAACTGATCTCTGTGGGGCACCACTAGAAACATACTCACTCAGTGTTGATTCCTGGCTTACAATTACATTTTGAGATATATCAATTAGCCAGTTTTGAATTCATTTAGTTGTGTGTCTGTCTAGTTTAAACAAAGTATTGTGCGCTTACAAGTCAAATACCTTACAGAAATCATCACTATTATTAATACTGTTATCTTTATCATCCAGACTTGTAATCTCATCAAAAGAAATATCAAGTTAGATCCTGTCAAACTATTTTCCATAAATCCATAATGATTTGCATTAATTATATTATCCTCCTTTATCAGCTGCTCTCTTATCTTGCCTGGGATCGATGTTAGACTGACAGGCCTATAATTGATCATCCTGTTTACCATTTTTAAGTACTGGCACAACATTAGTTTTCTTCTAGTAAACTAGAACTTCAGCAGTGTGCTAAGACTCATGGAAAAAAAACAACATTAATAGTCCAGCAAACACCTCAGCCACTCTAAGACTTTTGGATGCCAGTTACCTGGGCCTGCTGATTTTAAAAGTGTCTAATGTTAATACCTGCTGTTTAACATCCTCCCATGATGGGAGACCTCAAAGGGTCCCAAGTGGAATTGCTGCTGTGAGCCCAGTAAGTGATTGCTTCCTCGTAGCATGAATAAGAAGAGACCATTTAGTCAAGTTCCATATTAAGGCTCCTGCCTCCTCAAACATGCCCTTTCTTTACCCCCATTTTGCATATTTTCTATCTTGTGCTCTTGAGAGTAAAGGAGCAGGTACTCAGGGGCCTTGAGACTGAATACTGCTGAGTGAGGAGAACTTCTTCTTAGTGATTTTTTTTAAAAAAACAACTAACAAAATCATCCAAAGCATAGGACTTGGTGGTGATGGGGAACTTAAATTACCCAGACACCCGTTGGGAAAATAATAAATGATGGTACAGATTATTCAACAAGTTCTTGGAATATACTGGATACCATTTTTTATTTCAGAAATTGGAGAACGCTACTATGGGAGAGGCTGTTCTAGAATTGATTTTGACAAACAGGGAGGAACTGGTTGAGAATTTGATAGTGGAAGGTAACTTAGGTGAAAGTGACCATGAAATGGTAGAGTTCATGATTCTAAGGAATTGTAAGAGGGAAAAACAGCAACAATAAAAGGTAACAGATTTCAAGAAGGCAGACTTTAGCAAACTCAGGGATCTGGTAGGTAAGATTCCATAGGAAGCAAGTCTAAGGGGAAAAATAGTTGAAGAGAGTTCGCTGTTTTACAAAAAGAAATTATTAAAGGTACAAGAACAAACTATCTCACTGCATAGGAAAGATAGAAAGTATGGCAAGAGACCACCCGGGCTTAACCAGGAGATCTTCAATGATCTGAAACTCAATATAAACAAAATAACAAGTATGTAGGGACAAAATTAGAAAGGCCAAGGCACAAAATTAGATTAAACTAGCTAGAGACATTAAGGATATCAGGAAAACATTCTACAAATACATTAGAAGTAAAAGGAAGAACAGCAATACGGTAGTCCCGTTACTCAATGGGCGGGCGTGGGGGGAATAACAAAATGTGGAAACTGCAGAAGTACTAAATGGCCTTTTTGTTTCAGCTTTCACCAAAAAGGTTAGTAGCAACTGGATGTCTAACATAGTGAATGCCAGTGAAAATAAAGTAGGATCAGAGGCTAAAATAGGAAAAGAACAAGTTAAAAATTACTGAGACAAATTAGATGTCTTCAAGTCACCAGGGCCTCATGAAATGCATCCTAGAATACTCAAGGAGCTGACTGAGGAGATATCTGAGCCATTAGTGATTATCTTTGAAAAGTCATGGAAGATGCGAGAGATTGCAGAGGGTTGGGAAAGGGTAAATATAATGCCAATTTATAAAAAGGGAAATCAGGACCACCCGGGAAATTGCAGACCACTCAGCTTAACTTCAGTACTTGGAAAGATAATGGAGCAAAAATTAAGCAATCAATTTGCGAACACCTAGAAGATAATAAGGTAATAAGTAACAGTCAACCTGGATTTGTCAAGAACAAATCATGTCAAATCAACCTAATACCTTTCTTTGACGGGTAACAAGCCTTGGAGATGGGGGGAGGGGTAGATGTGGTATATCTTAGCTTTACTAAGGCTTTTGATACTGTCTCACATGATCTTCTCATAAATAAACTAGGGAAATACAACCTAGATGGAGCTACTATAAGGTAGGTGCATAACTGGTTAGAAAACGATTCCCAGAGAGTAGTTATCAGTGGTTCACAGTCAAGCTGGAAGAACATATCAAGTGGGGTTCCTTAGGGATCAGTTATGCTTCAGGTTCTGTTCAAGGCCATCATCAATAATTTAGATAATGGCATGGAAAGTGCACCTATAAAGTTTGCGGATGATACCCAGCTGAGAGGGGTTGTCAATGTTTTGGAGGATAGGATTAAAATTCAAAATGATCTGGACAAACTGGAGAAACAGTCTGAAGTAAATCGGATGAAATTCAGGAAGGACAAATGCAAAGTACTCCACTTAGGAAGGAACAATCAGTTGCACACATACAAAATGGGAAATGACTGCTTAGGAAGGAGTACTGCAGGAAGGAGTCTGGGAGTCATAGTGCATCACAAGCTAAATATATGAGTCAACAGTGTAACACCGTTGCAAGAAAAGCAAACATCATTCTGGGATGTATTAACAGGAGAGTTGTAAGCAAGACATGAGACGTAATTCTTCTGCTCTACTCCACGCTGATTAGGCCTAAACTTGAGTATTGTGTCCAGTTCTGGACATCACATTTCAGGAAAGCTATGGACAAAGTGGAGAAAGATCAGAGAGAAGAGCAAGAAAAATGATTAAAGGTTTAGAAAACATGACCTATGATCTTGAAAAAAACTGGGTTTGTTTAGTCTGGAGAAGAAAAGACTGAGGAAGGAACATGATAACAGTTTTCAAGTACAGAAAAGGTTGTTACAAGGAGAAGGAAGAAAAATTGTACTCCTTAACCTCTGAGGATAGGGCAAGAAGCAATGGGCTTAAATTGCAGCAAGGGCAGTTTAGGTTGGACATTAGAAAAAACTTCCCAACTGTCAGGGTGGGTAAGCATTGGAATAAATTGCCTAGGGAGGCTGTGGAATCTGCATCATTGGAGATTTTGAAGAGCAGGTTAAAGCATCACCTGTCGGGAATGGTCTAGATAATACTTAGTCCTACCATGATTGCAAGGGTATGGATTAGATGACCTCTCAAAGTCCCTTGCAGTCCTACAATTCTATGGTTTATTCATCCTGACAGTAGCCTCAGCTCACACTTGAACCAATGGGCAATACTCAAACTCCTTGCAACAGGCACAAGGACCTGAATGACTAAGACCACAAGTGCTTTTATATTTATTGATGTACACTCAGAAATAAACTAAGAATCCATCACCTCATATGAGTGAGTCATTTCAAGTAGCCCACCAAATAACTGTCAGATGAGATTAATGACCCTTCTGGTGCTATTGACCTGGCCCAAATTTGAGCAAGTAGTATTAAGATGAAGGGCCCTCTATTCTATTATTAACTCCCTGAGCTATCTATCCCTTTGCTTATTTCAATTTTACTGCTGCCAGACAGTTATTATCACATTGAGACAAATTCTACTAGACCCATCCATTCAGTGTGTGACAAACCAAACTCTACTCAACATATAGTATACATTTTAGCTTTCTTACCAAAAGGATCATCTGCAATATTCATTTTGACAGGGCAGTTCCTTCACCTCACCTGTGAACTTACTGCCTAACTACAGCCATTTTTTTAAATATAATCAATTGTATGACTTCTTAAAGGCTATCCAAAAGCCCTGGTTTAAAGTTGGAGACAACAATTATTTAGGGCTGAAAAGCCTCAGAGAGCCTTGAAATCAATAGAAGTGAGGCCATGTCTACACTACCACTTATGACAGCAAAACTTACGTTCACACCCCCAAATGACATAAGTTTTGCCGACACAAGTGGCAGTTGGCAAACGCAATGTTGGTGGGAATGTTTCTCCTGACAATGTAGCTACTGCTGCTTGTTCAGGTGGTTTTATTATGTCGATGGGAGAGCTCCCTCCTGTCAGCATAGAGAGACCACACAAGCGATTTTACAGTGGCGCAGCTGCATTGGTACAGCAGTGCCACTGTAAGCTTGCTAGTGTAGAAACAGTCTTAGAAACTCACACAAGCCAAATGATGCTAGTCACTGTTGACAGAAAGGTATAAACAGGCCTTGTGAGCATTTTGAATGAAATGTGCCTCTATCTCTAACAGCATGCATAGATGTTTAGTTCTGTTCCACAGTCTTACATGGTCACTTCTGGAAAATGTTAGATGGGCAATAACAAATCTGAAAACTACTTTGAAATTCAATTAATGTAATGAGACTTTAAAATATTTTTAAAAGTTATACTCCCCTCCCCCCTTCCCTTAGAAAGTAATATCCCTTAAGGAGATTCAGCAAAAGTCACAGAATTGGTTTATATTCTGGGCACTTTGAAGGGACCAGTTCAGTGCTTGATTTTCCTTCAGCCTATTTGCGCAAATATTATATGCGATTAAAACATAAGTTTAAATAGATTTTGGTGGCCTTATATTGAGGTGACCACACTTTCAGAGATTATGGAGGTGGTTAAAAGAGTTCTCACACACTTTAGCCTATACTCAAGGACAGGACATCACCTGGAAGTACGGAATGACACTGTTGTGCTATGTTATACTGGAAGTACTATTTCTGATGTGAGTATGTCTGGGGCTCTTTTTATAAATGGAAACAAATGAATAGAATAGCTAATAACAACCACCGCTTAAATAAAAACCCTGTCACCAGCACTATTAACACATACATTACAGGTGTTTAGAGCTGATCCTGCAGATACCTAAGCATATGCTTAACATTAAGCACAAGGAGTTCCACTGAAGAATCAAGGCCTTAACATTGTTAGATCTTCAGGCACAAACAGATAAAAAAAAGGCAATCCCTAGCCTATTGAGGATTAACATAAAACAAACAACTCCCCCACAAACCTTTGAAAGATATTCCTGTTTTAGATATTTTCTTATAAAAGTACATTGAAGTTGCCCAGCATTGATTTTTAAATTAATTGCTATAGAAATCAGAGCTAATGCTAAAATATAGTCAGAATTCAGCAGAATTAGGTTTTATGATTTAGCCTTTGCATCAACTAAATAGCTACTGTTCATTAATGGTCTGTTGTTGTGTTTACTCTTTTTCAAATTAAAAATTATATAACTTCCCAGCCCCCTTTCTATCCTATGTAAGCCAGATGGATCTATCAAACCTGGGCTAAATATAGACAAGATTAATCTGTGACTGTACAACATTTTGCAAAAATTTGCATACTAAGGTGATTACCCTCCTTCTGATAAACTAAATGATTTTTTTTTCCTAATAAATATACATGTTATTACTGAGCCTTCTCAAAAAGCTGCTTTTAACAGTATGAATCCAGCATGCCTCTGCAAGTCCCCAGATAACGACTGCTGTTGGAAGAAAGGAAATACAATGTCTTTCACAGTATTCTAGAGCTGAATTAATAACATGGAAATATTTCCATGAACATTTCTTCAAACTTTAAATGCTAGGTCACTTTCTGACACCATTATTCTTACTAATTAGCACCTTATTCCATGAGTGGATCTACTGACTTCAACATTACCAGTCATGGAATAAGGTATTATTTAATCATGAGTAAGGGCAAGATTTTGACATCCTTTCATTCAACATCTTCCACAAATATTTGAGTCCTAAAACTTGACTAGTGCAAATACTAAAGAAAGCAATTTTAAGTCAAAACAAATTTTGAATTTTATATGCAATTTTCAACATCGTACTCAACAATTCCTGCCATTTTGCTTAGTTACATAGATCTCATGGTTTTGTTTCTTTTCCCCAACTGGATGACTTTAATCCCAACAGTGTGAGAAGTACAGTTCATGAGTTTCCACAAAGGTACTGTTCACAAGCAATCTATGATGAAAATTAATTTGACGTAGAAGTTTGTAATTCACTTTGAACAATGAATACTCTTGAGAATTCTGCAAACTTCAGGTAAGATTCACAAACAGGAAAAAAAAAGAAGCAAAACCCATCAGATGAATGATTCATTGCAAATTATTCACTCAACTCAAGTAAATTGCCAAAAGAAAAAAGGGATAATGTACAATAACAAATAACTTCATACTGTCTATAATAAAGCACCCAATGTAACAAAATAGTCCTAGTTACATTTGAAAGTTCCAGACTTACCCAAAATCATTAGTCCCCATCCCAAATCTCTGTGATTCAGGCAATAAACAGAGTGGAAGGGTGCTCAAAACTTAAAAAATAAAATAAAATAAATTAACCAATAAATCCTCAGCTGCATGTGTATATATCTGAAGGTGTATTGCTTGTTTATAAATATATACACATATACGCACACAGATATATATCAGAGTCACTATTAAATGGCAGCCTCACATGAGAATTGAGCCAACTTCTGCTATATTGGAACCTAACATAACCCATTTACCATTGACTTTATTGGAACTAATTTGAATTTACACCAAAATAAACAACATACAAATCTAGTCCAACTCTTTTAAACTGTCATCTTATAAAATTCCATCTGCTAAAATACATTGTGATAGTATTTTTAAGTGGCTACTATTAATCAGAAGAGACATATTTGAAAAAAACTAAATATGGTTGACAATACAAAAATAATATTAGCCTGATTCTCATCTTGGAGCAATCCCACCACTGTAGCTCTCATGATTTGAATGGAATTAAGTTTGATTTACTTCAGTCAGAGATTAGAACCAGGCCTCTTGTTATGAATAAATTTGATAGCATAAGAAATTTGGAAATTTCACTGAGTGTTTAATTATGTCCTCAGCGTGGTTTAATTTAAACTCATAGTTGCTGTCCTGGATTTATAGATTTCCCCCACATATTTCTTTTGCAAGCTCTAGGATGATTATACATGGCATGATATACACTGTCAGTCAGGGCTACTGGTGCTGTGCTGTGTAGTGAATTTAGAATGTTTTCAGGGCACCAAGATAAACCCCCCTTACAGTACTTCATGAATGGGTTTTGGATTGCAATAAAAGGGAAGCATTAATACTCATGTAGTTTGTATTATTAAGTTCTGATCATCAAATTTTAATAGGAGTTATACCTGGATGAATTTTAAATAGATTATCCTGCGAAGGAACTGACCCACTGAAAGATGGTCGGTGTCTCCTAAATTTAATTACCTATTCACTTCTTCTGCTGAGTCTATTATACTAAGTAAACAACAATAATTAATAAAAATAATAATTAGTAATAATGTATACATTGTGTATAATGTGTTATTGGAGGTGATGTTCTTTACAAACAAAGTATGAAGACAAGGTCCCTGCTTTGAAAAGTTTACAGTTTAATATACAGATTCTCCTCTTATTCACACTAGTTTTACGTTTGTTGAACTCTATTGACTTCAGTGGAGTTTTTCCTGATTTATACTGGCGTAAGGTAAGGGAGAATTAGGCCTTAAGGAGTCTGATCCTGTACTCAAAGTGCCCCAAGACCTCCCATTGAAGTCAGTGGGACTTTACACAGCATAAGGAATTGGCATCACCCTGTAAATTGAAGCCTGTTCAATTGAAGCAGGATTAAGCCCTCGATAAAATAACCTAGTGACAATATCATTGGACTATAAGCCAAGGAAGAGAGCTGTGGCAAAAGCAGCCTCGTAGCAAAGAGCACAAGGGATAAGATTTTCAAAAGCACCGAAGTGAATTTGCAGCTTAAGTTCCATTTCCAAAAATGGATTTAGAAGTCTAAGTCCCATTAGACTTACACTCTTATATGGTCCCTTTGAAGTCAATGGGAGTTTTGCCTTTGATTTCAGTGGGAGCATGATTGAGCACAAAGTTTACAGATTAAATAAGCAGGATCTTTAGCTGGTGTAAATCAAATCACACCACTGATATCAAGGTAATAATGCTAATTTATACCCACTAAAAATCTGGACCAGTACAGCGAAAGTTAGGTTAAAGAAGAAATCTTTTGGGTGTTCAGCCAGTCTGAACATCTGCAGCTTCTGAGGTTTGTCCATTACTAATGTAGTTAAACTGTGCTCATATACATGATATTTTGCATATTTATTTTATTTTTCATTAGAAACCTGGGTAATGCTAAAATCCTTACTGTTTATAGTCATGATCATGTATTAATTGAAAGAGTTCAATTGCTTATATGAACATGAGGAAGCAAATTCATTCATCCCAGCCTACTGGAGGAATTTCCTCCAGGGCACATTGGCAGAGGCCCTGGAGGTTTTTTGCCTTCCTCTGTAGCATGAGACACCGGTCACTTGCTGGAGGATTCTCTGCTCCTTGAAGTCTTTAAACCACGATTTGAGGACTTCAATGGCTCAGACATAGGTGAGAGGTTTTTTGTAGGAGTGGGTGGGTGAGATTTTGTGGCCTGCGTTATGCAGGAGGTCAGACTAGATGATCATAATGGTCCCTTTTGACCTTAATATCTATGGATCTATTAATCTGCTGTAACACCACTAATATCAATGAAGTTATATGGGGATGAATGTAGCCCACATTGTCTGCAGATAGAAGGGAATCAAGCTTCTCAGATTGTTTAGATATCATGAGCCAAATTCATCTATACACTTGGGGCTGTTTTACACAGCTCCAGTGACACAAATGAGGTATACATCTTCCTTAATTAGCCAGTTCAATTTACCAGTGAATCTGGCATTGTACATTGTGTGACTAAATGTATGGAGAGAGTTGTAAGTTGAACTGACAGTTTGCTGGTTTGTGTTTCTGTCCAAAGTTGCCCAGAAGAGTTTACTTTAGGCAGAGTGCATTTTGCTTGCGATTTCTCACCATTGGTATCATAAACTCTCTCTGATTGCCCAGTACAGTTTTAATATGGACATAATAATCTGTATATTGTGAGGTTCAACTATTGTTTGTAAAACGTTTTAAAGGAAGAGTAGCACGACACTACAGCTTGATTTCATATTGGCCCATAATATTATCAGATGCAAGGTGAAAATTTACTACAAAGTAGAATAAAAATAATAAATCTTGAAATTCTTCTTAAATTCTGTTTGCTTTTTGTGCTACTTTAACTGGGTGCACATTATGATTCCTATATAAATTATATATAAAGGTATTAGAAAAGCAAGCAAACAAAAACCTCTTCTCCAGTGGAAATAATGGTGCAACAATGTAGAACTGAGCAGTTGAATGTATGAGGCACCAGCCCCTCTGTGCTGAAATACATTTTAGCTGTTTTCTCAGTTAGCTCGACAGTACTTTCCTGGCTGATAATGGTTGTGTCTCTCTTTACAAGTAACTCTCACACCAATAAACTCTTCAATTCTCACCATGTGGTGCCATGTATGAAAAGGAATCACAGCACAAAATGATCCCTTGGAGAGATTCTTTTTTAAAGCTGTGAACTGGGTGAGATTCTGCGGCCTGCATTGTGCAGGAGGTCAGACTAGATGATCAGAATGGTCCCTTCTGACCTTAGTATCTATGAATCTATCTATGACTGTGATGACAATTCTATAAGCCATTTGCCCCAAAGTTCTCTTTGCTACATTATGGGACTGATCCAAAAATCATTTAACTCAAACAGGAGTCTTTCAATTTTCTGAAGTGTGCTTTGCATCAAGTCCTAAAAGCTTGAGGAGTTTGGGACCAATAGTCTCTTTAGAGATTCTTATTTAGAAAGCAATTATCTGTACCTGTTACCCTTATAAAAATACTTCAGTATTCAACAGTAGTGTCCCTAGCTGTACAGTAACTATTGTATATACTCTAATGGATCATGTTTTATGAGGCATAAATCTGTCACTATAAAAGGAACATCATCAGGCACACAACATAATCTGATGGCTCTAAAGTACAACAGCTGAAAATGAAGAATGCAAAGGATTTGCATGTCAAGAAGAAACTATCTGGCCAATTAGCACTATAGATCAGATTCTAGACTAGCAAGCTGGTACTGGGGTTATTTTTTCCCCCTCTAATATTTTTACACTTTTGCTAGAACACTTCAATTGAAAATGAAAAACTGAGATTAGGGAGTCTATTCATAAAAGCAGGAGAATGGTAGGAGTCAGAATGCCTGGGTTTCATTCCTAACTCTGCTACTGCCTTGATGTGTGACCTTTTGCATATCACTTAAATAAACTGAGATAGAGAGGTTAACACTAGAAGTATGGAGACTGGAAAAGAAGGTATATTTAAAGCTATGTGTTACCTACAGGAAGCTTTCAGACACATGTAGGAACATATATATTGTAACAAATATGTGAAGCACTATTGAAACACTGTGGCACCTTAGAGACTAACAAATTTATTAGAGCATAAGCTTTCGTGAGCTACAGCTCACTTCATCGGATGCTGTAGCTCACGAAAGCTTATGTTCTAATAAATTTGTTAGTCTCTAAGGTGCCACAAGTACTCCTTTTCTTTTTGCGAATACAGACTAACACGGCTGCTACTCTGAAACCTATTGAAACACTAGCAGAGTTAGACAGGTGGCTAGCCAGAATTACTGGTACCAGTGATGCCAATTGATTACTTAAATCTTAAAAAAAAAACCCTTACAAATTGTGCAGATACTGTAACTAATCTACATAGCCACACATTCCTATCCCTATTACCCACTGCTCTCCCTCCTCTCTACATCTGCTTGTGTCTTCTCTTAACTTAGACTGTAAATTCTTGGGGGCCGAGACTGTCTTGTTGTGCATTTGTAGAATGCATGCCACAGTGGGGCCCTGATCTGACTGCAACATTGGAGCAGTATTATATTCAATACAAGGCACAACAATAATTGCTAGAACAGGAGTCAGAGGGACAGATTTTTAAAGGTATTTAGGCATTTAAAGATGCAGACAGGAAACAGTGGATTTTCAAAAGCACCAATAAGACTGATTTCAAAGGAAACTAACTCCAGTGGGAATCAGCTACCTAGGCATTTTGAAAATCCCACTAAGAGTTTATCTGTATTTTTAGATGCCTAAATACCTTTGAAAATCTGTCCTGTAAGTCCCATTTACACAGAAAGCAAAAACCTGCAGAACCAAGTCTCAGAACCTGGGTCTACAGACTTGGGCTTGCCAAATTTGCACAACAAAACTAAAAATAACAATGTAGATATTCTGGGTCTCTGAAGCAGAGGGAGGTAGGCTCCAGCGAAAGGTCTATTTTTAGCCTAATAGTGTGAGCCCTGCAAACCCAAATCTATAGCCCTGACCTCCGAGACTCGCTGCCACAGGTTCTGTAGGTGTACTGTTTTGGTGGTCTTGAACTTTATTCCCGGCTGTACTTTGGCGCACTATCAGTGGAATAAGCAGTTTAATAGAATGTTTATAAATCACTTCAAGGTGCAAGGTATTATATAAATGCAAAGCTCTCCTCTTCCTTCAAGAGTCATAGTTACTCTAGCTAGCTTTCCCTAATTGATTTCCAAAGAAGGTACTCCAAAGTCAGGGGCTTCCAGGTGTTTTACAGACATATGAATTACAAATAGTATTAAATATATTTTACTGCCTGTTGACTATGCACATTTTTGTGTCAAACCTTGCAGAACGGTCTGTGGCCATTGTATCGGAGTGTTATATGACTCAGTTGCAGACAGATATGCCAGCCTACTTATTTTTCTCCCTCTCACCATCCATCCTGGTCTGTTAACCAGATCAGAGAAAATGAGCGCAGCTTGAGTCAAGGACATCCTCACACCGCACTGATTTCCTTTCATTTGCAAATAGAAGCCTGAGATAGAAGCAGACAGAAGATATGAAGTAGACTCAGCGGTAGGATAGTAAAGCCATCTGAAATATTTTTTTTACTCTTCTGATGTTGACTTTTTGGGTTCTCTTCAGGTTTCCAGATACATGGTCAGATGCTAGGTAATTGTTGGGGGAAACTGTTCTTTGACACAGCTGTTCCTTACAGTTATAAGGCCACTGTGGTGGGAAGACCCATCCTGTGTGTTCCTTAAGTCCTATTCTCTTCCTTACTGCCACTCTATTAGTGAACTGAGCTGCACTATTTATTGTCACTATATTGTGTGATTGGCAGGGAAGCCACCTTCTGTGGACAATTATTTAATAGCTTTGTAAAGGGGAACACTTACCACCATTGCTGCCTAGTGGTCAGGCAGGGGCACAGCAGATTGTTTCTCTCCATGAAATTTCCCTTTTCAGTTACAGTTCCATCTTGTGTGATCTCTCCCTTCTTCTAAAGCTCAGACACCCCCAGCTACAAATAAAGTTCTTGACTTTCACAATTAGTCACCAATGTCTCCTTTGCAGGTTTTATTGGGTCTATGTTACCACGTCTCAGGCAACCAGAGCTCCTGAGATGTGCTTCCCCAGAGCTCAGAGCAGAGGTCTGCTCCTTTCCACAGCCCACCTCCCCTGAGTGTCTCTGCTTCCCTTTTTAAACTCCACCTCCAGCTTGTGTAGGCTTTGCATGTGTGGCCATCTGGGCACAGAGCTGCTTCCTAACTCCGGTGTGGGGGTTGTATATCCCATCACAGGCTTCAGTGAAGTTATTCTGGTTTTATATATGAAAGGAGAATTCGATCTAGCATGTCAATAGTATATTTCAGATGCAGGACCTATTTACTATTATTGTATTGCAAGGTCAACTACAGGTGACATGCAGCCATTGAACTGGTTTATTGGCCATGCTGTGCCTTGGGCTACTGAAGCTGATCTGTACTATAACTGTTTGCCAGTTATGCGTCCCTACTGGCTGTTATTAACCCTCCTTGCAGTGTCTCTTCTGATGGCTAGACCCAAAGTCACCACATATTTGGGGAAATAAATTTGGTAAATATTAACCACAACGTGCTGCTGGCTAAGTCAAAGAGCTCATTGGTTTATCACTCCATACTAAGGGGTTCACTCAACATTGAAAACCCCCTTGCAGCTGGATCTGGGGATTAGCTCCACTCAGGTCTGACACCCCCGTTCTCCTCCTCATCCTCCTGATGACTTGTTCACCCCACATCCATCCTGGATCTCCAGGACATGCAGTGCTCCCTCTTCATGACTCAGCTCTCTGGCTCAGTCATTATATAACTCTTCAGGTAGGACTTTGATACCCTGGAAGTGGTTAGCTGTCCGCACACCATTTCAGAAAGTCTTCTGCTCTAAGGCCAGGTCCTATGACACTTCCCCAGTGGCTGATAGGGAAACCCAGGTCCACTCATTACTCTGGGTTCCAGTATGTTTAGCATCTCCAGTCTGCTTGCTCCCAATCCCTGTCACTATTTCCCTGCTCTCTCCCCTACACCCTGGGCTTACTAGCTCAACTCCCTCAGGAAGTAACTATAGACTACTCTTTTCTTTGATTCCTTGACAGATTCTGTAGCCTCAAACACATCACACTTCTTCCAGAGAGGGACTGTTTCCTCTTCTGTTCTTGGCTTGCTGGCTTTATCCAAGCTCAGCCTGTCCCTGCCCAGCTGGACTTCATCATCAATTAGTGCTTGTCCTTTAAGCCAAAAATTCCACCCAGGTGCAACCTACCTAGTTAATTGACCTAATTTAACCTGCTCTGCCTTTTGTGGGTGGACACCCCATTACACCCCACCTCACATAGAGGACTAGATGGATCCAATCAGACTAATGTAATGGATGACAATTACATCAAATAGCCTTTTTTTTTAACAGGTAACAGAAAAGCAGAAAGAACCAAAACATCCCATTACACATGAGCTCTGAAAATAATAATTACAACAACGGTTCTTATATTCTCTCCTCACAATTCTGACATCACAGTCACCTGTCACTTACCCTTCTTCCTTTCATTTTATCTCCTGCTGCTTTTGAAGTTATATTCATAAAAGTCTTCATGGTGGGGTATGACGTTAGCTTGTCTCATGCACATACAAATTAAAAGCTTTATTACTTCATATGTACAATATTGTTGCTTATGCTGTGCTGTTAATGTACCTGCATTACCTGCTGCATGTCACCATAGATCACAAGTAATTTGTTCTACATTAAAACTGGAAAAATACAATCATGGTTAAATAACACTTGCAGAAATTAGGTTGACACTGGTTATTGTGGAGAAGGCCTTTCTACTGTCAGTGCATTTTGGATAATGGGATGTAATTGGGGACAGATGTATTACGAGGTCCGAAATCAATCAAGAGTTTTTGATGCTATCATAAGTGGAGAGCCCAAAGCTTGAGTAGTTTGTAATAGCATCAAAAACCCATCTGAAGATATAATGAACAACCGGCAATGAATCCATCATGTGGTCAGCATACTCTGCTGCACACCTCCTGATACAGGGGAACAGGAAAGGAGTAAAAACCCACTGAAGAATCTGAACTGAAAATGAAAGTTAGGCCCTAACATGAATGATCATTGTGAACCATGTTAAAATTAAATAGAACACTTAGCCAACAAATAGAAGAATAAAATCACAATAAAATACTTATATACTACCTTACATCACAAGAGAATAGATAGATAGAGCAGGTATTTTTGTACATGAAAACAACATTTAGAGATAATTTATTACATCATTTTATCAATACTGGGCCTGATTTGTTTCTCACTTTCGCACTGTGTAAATATTGCACTGGCATTTATTTTGATGGACTTACTCCAGATTTTCTAAGCTAAATGAGATATGAATCAGGCTTATTAACCCTAATTTTCTAGAAATGGTTGTTAGATCTTTTGTTACTCATTTGTAAGGCTAGTTTTCTGATAAACAACTAACCCAGAACTGATGTTCCAGTTGACCTAACCTTTGACTTAATCTCTTACGACTTGTGTTGACAGGTTTCTATACTTTGAAGATTTTATCCTGTAGAAAGAAAGAAGGACTTGAGTAAGTCAAGAACAAAACAATCAAATCCTTCTTCTCCCTGCTCCCATCCTGGGAACACGCGTTTACCACACTTTTCAGAGAAATCAGAATCATACCAGATTCTGGAGATCAACCCATGGAGAATCAAAGTAATTGTATGTATGTGTTTTCTTCTTCCATTTATATAAGAACCCAAAAGCCATTTTTAAGACTTTAAGTATTATGAAGCATGATAAAAAGAGAAAACAAAGGTAACAGCTTTTATCTGTATGGATTTTTGCTGTAAAGTTGCCTGGGGTTTTGAAAGTCAAGGTTATAAGCAATTCAGTTAGCATTAGAAAATGCAGCTTTTTTTAAGACGTGCTTGTTCATATTAGAGCATATCATATAGAGTTCCATGCACATTAGGTTAAGGAAATGCATGTACTTATGGGTAAATTAATTATCAGAAGATATTAAACTTTTGTTTTATGAGATAAACATTGCTAACTACAATCATTTAAAGGAATGGATTTAAAATTATTTTCAGCAACGTTGTAAACAATGTCTAATTCCTTCCAATGCAAAGGTCCAGTTTAGGAAAAATGTATTAATTCTCAGCAAAACTTATGCAGAAAAGCTTCTAAAATGCCCTTGCAAAACACTAATAAAATAACATGATGCTGGAACCAGAGCTCAATACTAAGCTAACAATATACTGACATTGTTTAAGAAATAATCATGTAACTGACCCCACTGCAGGTGTTGCTGTGAGTGATGTGGTACACCAGGCCACTCCAGGTACCTGGCAGTGCGCTCAGGGCACCACAAAGCCAGAGGTAAGTGCTGTAGGTGCTCGAAAGGCTAGGCTGTACAGGCTCTAGCCAAGAATGGGTCCCCATTATGACTCACAAACTCCAAAGAAATAACAGAGGATTGCTTTAATTGGGCTGCCATAAAGTAAAAGGTGCAAATAATCTATGACCAATTAGTTTAACAGGTACAATAAAAGATCAACCTAACAGTTTCTAATTCAGCCCCTAGTGAAAGTCCACAGTGGAGTAAAAGCAACTATACCCCATTGGGCTCCTGAGGCCTAGTCCGAGGAGATACTCCCTTCAGTCCACTTCTCCTCCAAAAGCAATGAAACACTGGCCTGACAATCCTACTCAGAACTTATTTTTTTTGTCCAAGATCTCATTGGACCTCAGTCAAGTTTTCATCTTCTTTACACTCTCTGCAATTACTACTCACAGAATTTAAGAGACAGAAAAGTGATCTGCTTTGTTTCTCTTAGATCTCTAAGGACTCTGTGGTTTATAGAGGCAGGCAGCCATTTTGTATACAGGGTAGCACAAACTATTCCAGAGAAAACACACACACTATTTTACTTTTGTTCTTACATGTTGTTTCCCTTAATCTAATCATAACAACTATTTTAGATTGAAAGTACACTTTCTAATCTTTGTATCTTGCAACATGATTTATTCAATATACTTTCTAACCAATTTTGCAGGCCCAGGAATGCTGGGTAGTTCAGGTAAGATTTGAATAAACAATCAAACTTTTTGCTTCATATCCAAAGTGATCTAATTTCTGTAAGGTTCACCCACCCCTGTTTATTAGAAAATGGTTTGACACTTGGAGGTGCAGTATCTTTTGAAAATAATGACATACCTTCTTATCTGTTTAATTTCAGCATCCTTTGCGATTGTACATTCAATCCCTTCTCTTCAAACATGTGGGTTTTTTCATCATCACACCCTATCTCATCACTTGATGCTTGACATAAAACATTTTCTGGTGGCCCATGTCTCAAAGTCCATCATCTCACTGCCTCCACTTCTGAATACCTGCTCTTTAACCTCTGCAGCAAATTGATTCCTCACAAGCCTCTCTGATCCTCTAACCATGCCAAATTATTTTGAGGCTTTAAAGTGGATTTAAGGACTCAGAATTAAATTGAAGTGCCAACTAAAAAAAAAAAGAAAAAAAAGAATAAATAAAGTGAAAATTTAAAACCATGGATGAACCTATGTCAAACTCTTTCTTCTTTTCATGCATAATTCTTGCACTAAAGTCTCAATCAAGTCTAAACAGCATTAGACATACTTTTCCTTTTTTTTGCCACTATGTTTAAAAGAAAAGAGCTAACAAAACAAACAAAGAAACAAACAAAAAAGATCCAAGCATTTGCTTTCCTATAGTCAATCTCACTTTCTACAGCTCACAGACACAGCTGGGAAATTACTTTCTTGCTGTAATTTTTCTCTGTAATATCTATTTTTAAAATGCCCTCTCTTTCCCCCCATTATTTTAAAGGTTGGGGGTTGGAAGAGGAATGGGCTAATGAAAAACAGGAAAAAACAATCCATCTGAAATAAAAGAATGCGAAGTGCAATAAAACCCATGGAAAGCTGAGGAGAATCCCACTCGTAGGCTTCCTGACAATTTCATTTTTGATGATTCTCTAAATACGAGGAAGAGAATATTTGTATTTTAAGCAAACCCCTGCATTTAAACTTCTAAGACGCTAAATGACATTTTAGTTGGAAGGACTTCATGGGAATCTTTGGTGCATAAAATGTACTCACAACTGTATGTAAAAAACAACTTTATATAGAGAAAATCATTTTAGAGTAATCTCAGTGAAAGATGATGACACCAAAATAAACTGAGCTGAGATTATGTTTACATTGTGCAGTTAAAAAGTCCTACTGGTCAGAAAGAGATTACTATTTTCACCAGTATGATCCACTTTAGATATAGGGATATCTCTCAAAGGAGTAGAATCCTTCCCAATGGATGAAAGAGGTTTTTTTAGCTGTGATCACTGTGTATGGAGGGCTATATTTCCCTTTCATTTACAAGAGCTAGAGCTTCCCCAATCCTGGGTCTGGTTTGGTCTCAAGGTGGAAATCAGAGCAGATTCGAGACTGCTTTAAATTGTATGGTTGGTAATAGACCATTATGCACCAAAGGTTGGCTGGAAATAGCAGCTTCATGGCCAGATCCCCATTTCTCAACTGTGCCTCCTTGGACAGAGAGGTGAAATGAATTGTCAAAGGGTACACAGTCTGTGGCAGAGCTGGGAATAGAATTCAGGGTATCCTAATCCTATACTCAGAATACTAAACCACTCCTGGCCCAATTTCTTGACTGTCATCAAAAATCTTGTATCATCTTGCAAAAATCCAAATTTTTAAAATGTACTCAGTGAAAATAATACTAAACACTCACTATCACAGTGTCTGAGTACCAAAGGGCCTTGTAACATAGTTAGGGAAAAATATGTACCTCTCTGGGTTGAAAATATAAAGAGACTCATTAATTGTAATGAAAACATGGCTTCTTCCACGGGCTTATGCCAAATGGATCTCTTATACTTAGAAAAGAAAGCACAGGGTCAAAAATAGGACAAAGTGACAAAGGATAGAACTATTTTAATTCTGAGATATTGAAACTAACCTTGATAGGTAAATGCCCTGCTCTAGATGTGAAGTTCATCACCAATTGATTACTAGTGAGACTCTATGGGCCAGATAACTGGAACACTGTTTGCTGATGTCCTCAAAGGAAAGGGATAAAGGCCTCAGTGACTGTGATGATAAAAGTTTTAGATTGCAGGCGGTTTCAGTAACCATCCCACTTGAGCTTCATGAAGACTCTATTTCAATTCAACAAACACAACACCAATTTAAAAGCCTGCACCAAAAATTATCCAGTATTTAGTGTCATACTGTAAACAGGTAATGACCTCTTAGAGATCTTTGATGAGCTTCTACTGGCTTTAGTAGCTGAAGCAACCTAGTGAGATGGCTAGCAAAAACTGCAATTTATAGCAGTCCTTAGACCTGAGCAAATAATCCATAATAAATTATTTCTTCAAGGCATTTAGCTTCTTTTCTCTGATTATTAATTGTTCACACAGAGATTGTGATTATTTCAAATTTATTAACAATTCAAAATTATTTGCCAAATATTTTCTATGGATAATCCCTTATCTGTAATTTATTCCAAGCAATTCATTCTAAATACTTGACATTCAAAATTCCAAGCTCTTTTGATTGGACATATCTGTAAGTTTGTGTTACCTGATTGGATGAATATAATATAGACCCCCGAATCAGGCTCCCTGTGTGAATACTCACAATTTACATATTCAAAATTCACTTCCTATAACTATGTTTCACTACTGGCTTATGACATGCTGTTTCAGCAAAACTTCAGCCAGCTTGTTTGCTATTATACTGATGATAGTGAACGCAAATGGTATGGACACAGTTGAAGTAAGTTCATTTTAAAATATGAACAAATAATGGTGGATAATTTTTGTAGGTAGTCAGATACTACAGTGATGGACAACAGTTCAAAACCCTACAAGAGAAAGTATTTCTCATCTGCAGAAGTCATGTACACATCTATCGAACACAGACTGGAAAATCACTTTGAGAATACATGGGAGGACTAATTAAGAGATTCACAATGGAATATAGTCTTCATTTTTTAGGTCATTGACTCTCAGGTCCTGTTTGGAAATGATCATAAGTAACTCTCTTTTCCCTTTTGGATGCAAACCTTGTAACTGTTATCTCAGCATTAGACTATTAAAATGTGCTTTACATGCTCTATAGTTTAAAACTATTCGGAGACTGAAGCTGGTGTAGAATGCTTATTGAGCAGGCCATCTCATGGGATTATATGGCACTAATGCTCTGGAATCTGCACTAGCTGCTTATTGGTCTCTGGGAGGAGTTCAAGGCGTTGGTTATATGACCTATAAAGCCTTACGTGGCTTGGGATTGGCCTACCTGAGGGAGGCATCTCTTCCTGTGCTTTACTGTCATCGTTGCAGTCAGCAGGGGCACCTGAGCTGTGGGGGGTCCCCCACATTATAAAGAGAGTAAGCAGCTGGCAGGATGTTCTCTGTGAGTTACACACCTGCAGCTGGCCTGGGCCAGCTGTTTTGGGCTTATAGGCTATGAGATTGTAAAATTGCAGTGTAGACATTCAAGCCTGGGACCCTAGAGGGGGGATTGTCCCAAAGCCCAATTTCCAGCCCAAGCCTGAATGGTTATACCACAATTTTACAGCCCAACAGCCCGAACTTTGCAAGCCCAAGTCAGCTGACCCAAGCAAGCTGTGGGTGTTTAACAGATGTGTAGCCATATGCTAGGACTCTAGAACTTTTACCTTCCCCACCTCCTGTCAGTCTGAAATAGCCTGAATTTGGTGACCTTCTGGGCATGCTGTGAGAAACACCTGTTTGATTGGAGTTTTGAACAGGACTGAGGGTGTACTTTGTACAGTGATGAAGGGGTGGAATGAGATTCTGTAGGTGTCTAGCTGGATGAGTTCCTCTTGGAATTATTATTTAAGTGGTGTGGGATTTCATTGTATTGTAAAATTAGGAAAGCTATTAGAGTGCCTAGAGCCTGAGATAAGCATCTTTATATAATTTTAAATCTTAATAAATCAATTAATTAATATAATTAATTAATTTCCTATAACAAGCATTCACAACCCTAATACAACCCCCTCAGTTGCATTAACTGACACCCTTGTTGGCAATTCAAGAAGAGACACCAAAAATTAAACAGAGTCATAGACTGGGTCCTTTCCTCCTTCCAACCCCCTTCCCCATGAGGTTATTCAGCCATGTTAGGATGGAGGCATAGTGGTAGACAGTGTGTGAAAACCATACATTGCTGCAACCAATTCCGTATCTGTTCTCTGAATAAAATGAGGACTGGGCTCTCAATGTAGCACTTTTGGAAAAGAAACATATTTTTTAAAAGAAACATACTGAGTTTCCCAGCTGACTTACAACTTTACTAACCATCACACATCCTTCATGCTTTATTTATAAGCTGTGGACTCAAATCACATGCAAAATCACTCTCTGCTAAGTTAGGAGGACTCAAAGCAGTATCTAAAATGTGATCTAACCATTAGGTCTTTGAAACTACATCATTATAAATGAGCAAAGCTACAGTAGTCTTCTTCATTCAATACAACTAGTGAAAAATGTTTCTGGAAAGTTTAAATTGAACTTACTTAATTCAATTAAGAAACCATTATAAAAAGACATAAGATAATCATGGCTGTTGTACAAAGAGTTTAGTCATTCCCTCAAGTAGCCCCTGTCTCTTACACACCCACATTCAGAATAATCTGAAAAATCCAGTTAAGGATGCCAGACAGTGTATTTTGTACTGTGTACTGCTCTTTAATACTGCAATTTCAATGCAGGGGCATATCCTATGAGGCTTTCCCCCCACTTCTGGTTTGGATGGGTGCCTAATATGTTTCATTATGAGTTTTGCTGTTAGATGAACTCAAAAATTCAAAACAAAACTATGCAGAAAAAAACAAGCTTTGTTCTGTGTCTAAACCATAGTTGTGAAATTTTTGTATGGACCTTCAAACACAAACCTAATGAATCTCTATGATTTGAGATCTGATGTTTTTGCAAATTTCAGCACCTGTTTACAAGAGTTTGGAAATCACAGGTCTGAATTTGTTCACACAGCTGGGAAGCCAGAGTCCTTTCTTCCTTCCCTCCAGTTAGCATTCCCTTGCTTCCCATCAACAGCTGCCCCATTCCCTCAACGAGCCCTTTCACGTAGCATCCCAACAGCAGGAGAGGCATCCAAAGGCTTGCTTGTTGGGCGTCTGTGGCTTGCTAGTTAGAAAGAGAGATTTTCAATCAATGATCTGTAACACATGGTGAATACTTGATAATGCTCTCTGTCTCCATTGAGTGGCAGCATTGAATGTTTTTTACTGTGTGGTGTTTTCACTATGTTTTGTTCATGAAAAATATTACTTAAAATTCATTTTCTGTGGAGATGGAAACTCTTTAGGAAGGATTTTCATTGCCTGAGTTGCCTAGTATGGTTCTGGCAGTGCTGAAAGAACTTTTGGCCAACACCTGCAAGTTGGATCAATGTCCTTTCATGGTTCATAAAATCTAATGGTGAGAACATGAGTTGCTAATTAGAGAGGAATTCCATTTTCTCTCTGAAGGGTAGTTGGGAACATCTCCTTCACAGTGGCATCCTGCTCTCAGTCTCACCCAGTTATAGTGATGTAGAATTATTGGGTCTGATTCTGATCTCCCAAAAATAGTTTTACAATGGTGTAACTTTGTGACTTCATTGGACCTGCGGCTGATTTATAGCATTCTAAGTGAGAGGAAAATCAGGCCCAAAGATGCTACAGTACAATGTAATGTCCCTTTTGGAGCAATGAAGTGCCTATAATGTAATGCAACCTGTTTTGTGAATGGTAAGATATGTTTTAATGCTCTATTACTAGAGCTGTGGACAGATCAGACCACTTTGAGATTTAGGGGTAGTTTGGCTCTGGATCTAAATATGAATATAAACTTTTGTTGCCTGTTCATATTTCCATAATGAGCTGAAACAAAACCCTAGATATGAACAACACAACATTACAGGGGTGTTTAGATACAAATCTGGATCTCAACTGTGCAGCTCTAGCCTATCTCTATTTATAATAAATCACAGATCTCTAATTCATGTCCTCCCCCCGCCTTTTACCCCACACTTTCACCTTCATATTTTTGCTCCTAATTAATACTGTTACATCACATCTCCACCACCTTCCACAATATTCTGTCAATGTCACCGACTATCCTTATGCTGTTCTGCTGCTTATAGATTAATTTATTAAGCCATCTGTCTGGTTTTTATAGTCTATGCATTTCTGCATTGTATGCTACTGCAATAAACCAAAGCCTTTCAATCTGAAACATTAGTTTAATTTGTGAAAGATAGAATGATTTGTCTGCAAATTCTAACTAACTTGATGCAAACATAAATGGTGCTATGCAGGTCATCTTTTGATCCACACAAAAGGGAGTAATCCTCATTTCATTATCCTTATTTATGCTTTTATTCTGTATTTTGTTATTTTATGACCTATTTTACTTGTTCCCTCTGTCATTCAAATACTACTGGAAAATTATTTCCACTAAAAAGAATAGCCAAATGGCCTTTTTTGATGTGGTGCTATTTATTTTGAGTATTGGTTGCTAGAAAAGCAAGGCCTATGTGTCTCTGCTGTATCATCTATTTGTATCTCTCATTTTTATATCACCTCTTTCTAAATGGACCCTAAAGCACTTTACAGAATATTGCTAACTGAATGGATAAATATGCACACACAAACACACAACCTAAAGTGAAATCTCTGGGTGGAAACACTTCCAGTCCCACTGCTGAACATGTTAGAATGCAAAGAATATAGAGGCCAGTAACAGAACTGATCGGAAAGGATAGCAATTATTTATGCCTAAGAGATGGCATGTCTGATAAGATATGCTATTGTCCTGGACACTTCAGAATTATTATGCCCTTCTCAGGTCTAAAATACAATCTAAGTAACAAGAGCCTACATCTGCAATAATTTCCTCTAAGTCAGTTAACCACATGGAATGATTGGTGGTATTATCACAATCTTATAAAGATTTTGGTATAATATTACATAGCATTTGTTTCTGATTTCATTTTGTATAAATCAGGAGGAATTAACTGAAGTCAAATGAAGTTACACAGTTGTATAAAAATGCTATAGAAGATAGCAGTATTTGACTCACAGTCTACATATTATATGTAGGACACCAAATGTGAGTACCTGGACTAAAAGGATTCTGATACCTGCTGTGAAATGTGGTCACTAGCTCTGATAGTTGGGTCACTATGTTGCCGTTTGTGTTGTTACAACATATGGGCCTGATTCTAATTTCATTTATAACAAGGTAAATCATAATTAAATTCACTGAAGTTATCTGAGTTACATTAGTGTTCAATGGTTGTTAGTGAGAAGAGAATCAGACCAAATATATTTAGTTACATTCCATTAGGTGATAAGAAACATTTTGCTTGTAATAGTTGTATATATTGCAATTCACTCTTTCACCACCTTACACTGTTGTAGTGATCCAGCAACTACATTGCTGAGGAAAACATGGATGTTTGAAATATTGAGATGTAAAATAAAAGATGCATTGTTTTTAATTCTAATCCTTTTATTTGGATTTTAACTAGAGAGGTTTAGATATATACAGTTACAAGGCTGGAGTATCTCCTCTCTGAGTCTTCATTCCAAGCACATAAAACTGAAAATTCTTAGCAAGAAGAAATGAAAGATAAATTTGACTTTTTGAAGCTGAGTCACTTGCTAGCATCAAACCCAGGTTGAAATGTCCTCTCAGTAATTTCTGCCTATTTTCACCAAAACTCCTTTTACAGGACTTAAGCTCTCATTCAGCTGAATCTATTTAAGAAAGTTCAATGACTTTTTCTTGTTTTGGTTTTGAAATGCAGAGTGCTATTGTGTGATCTTTCAAATTAGTATCATTGAGTTAAATTCTGCACTTCTCCCCCGCCCCCTTGCCTGTATATTTCCTTCCTGTTTTCTTTGTTGCAAATTTAATAGATGCAAATAAAATTCAGCACTTCAGAAAAAATATCTTTACCTCAAGCCCTTTCGAAATATACAGCACCTCAAGGTTTTGGAAACTTTGTTCATTTCCAGGTGAATTTATATTTGCCTTTTGTTAACATTAGAAATGGCTGGTCTCACTTTCCCCCAAGAGGGAACAAATAGTTCCAGAGGAAAAGAACCTGGAAGACACAATGCCTGAAATAAAAGGGCATGACCCTCACATAAATACATTTAATCTAAAAATGTAATTAAGGGACTTTAATGAGATAAAGCTCAAATTAATTGCTTTCCTGTTATCCCTAATATCCTTGAGGGATCTAGTTTGGTGTTAATGACATACTGTAGGGGATTATTTACTCTAGTGTTCTTTTTGGTTTGGTTTTGTTGTTTGTTGCTGCCTCGCTTTTTTTCTTCTCCTTCTTTTCAGATGTTTTCTTTAGAACTCATCTCATTTCATATGTTCTTTTTGTCACAGATCCCTTGACACATTCAAACATCATCTGTTGTCCAAATTTTTATTTTGGTACTGCCTTTCCGCTTCCGCACTTTATGACTCCTGCACTAGTAGCTGCAACACCTTCCTCCTACATTTCTGCAGATGATCCTGCATAGAGTGCACCAGAAGCAATGCAGCTCACATTCTATTCTGGAAGTCAAAACACATAACTACTGTGGTGCAACTGAGTCCTGTGTATCCCAAAGACAGTTCTATGCAAAGCTGCCCACAGTAGAATACATTTCTTCTCTCAGGCTACATCTTGTCTTAAAAAGACTTTATTTGCCAGCATGTTCAATAATTTATCAAGGAACAGATTCAAAATTTAAGTTTTTACTATTAGAAAAATTTAATTAGTATCATAGAATCATACAATATCAGGGTTGGAAGGGACCTCAGGAGATCATCGAGTCCAACCCCCTGCTCAAAGCAGGACCAAACCCCAACTAAATCATCCCAGCTAGGGCTTTGTCAAGCCTGACCTTAAAAACCTCTCAGGAAGGAGATTCCACCACCTCCCTAGGTAACGCATTCCAGTGCGTCACCACCCTCCTAGCAGAAAAGTTTTTCCTAATATTCAACCTAAACCTCCCCCACTGCAACTTGAGACCACTATTCCTTGTTCTGGTATCTGGTACCACTTAGAACAGTCTAGGTCCATCCTCTTTGGAACCTCCTTTCAGAAAGTTGAAAGCAGCTATCAAATCCCCCCTCATTCTTCTTTTCTGCAGACTAAATAATCCCAGTTCCCTCAGCCTCTCCTCGTAAATCATGTGCTTCAGCCCCATAATCATTTTTGTTGCCCTCTGCTGTACTCTTTCCAATTTTTCCACATCCTTCTTGTAATGTGGGGCCCAAAACTGGACACAGTACTCCAGATGAGGCCTCACCAATGCCGAATAGAGGGGAATGATCACATCCTTCAATCTGCTGGCAATGCTCCTACTTATACAGCCCAAAATGCCGTTAGCCTTCTTGGCAACAGGGCACATTTTTGACTCATATCCAGCTTCTCATCCACTGTAACCCCTAGGTCCTTTTCTGCAGAACTGCTGCCTAGTCTGTAGCAGTGCATGGGATTCTTCCGTCCTAAGTGCAGGACTCTGCACTTGTCCTTGTTGAACCTCTTCTGATTTCTTTTGGCCCAATCCTCTTATTTGTCATGGTCCCTTTGTATCCTATCCCTACCCTCCAGCATATTTACCACTCCTCCCAGTTTAGTGTCATCTGCAAACTTGCTGAGGGTGCAATCTATGCCATCCTCCAAATCATTAATGAAGATATTGGACAAAACAGGCCCCAGGACAGACCCCTGGGGCACTCTGCTTGATACCGGCTGCCAACTAGACATGCAGCCATTGATCACTACCAGTTGAGCCCATTAACCTTTAACTCTTTGAATATTAGAACACAGCTATGAGTCTGACAATAAGAAATACGATGGAGCTCCAAGAAAGAAGTGCATGTTCCATGTCTTAACTAGCAATCTGACATACAGGAATACACACACCTGTATTCAGACATGCTCAGGCAATGAGAGCAAAAAATAAATTATATAAACCAGAAGCCTTTTTTACCTATTTAAAATATGCAAACTTATTGTGTGAAGAGAGTATAATGATCACATGAAATTATTGTATGTATTCTTCCCGTAGTGACTAGTGCAAGGGAGTGTAATACAGAACTTGGATTTTGTGGTTATTTAGCTGCCTTTATTTAGCTCCCACATCTTTAAATCTCTAAGGTCCCTATTATCCTGAGAGAAAGAAGGCCATTTTTGTGTTCAGTTTAGTGCAGTCTTTCGCAGAAGAGAGATACTCTGTGCTTGATTTTTGTTTTATTTTGTTCTCCCAATCTTAAATAGTCATTTTACTGAAAGAACCTATTAAACTCAGTATTCTTTAGAAAAAACATGACAGCTTCCATTCCTGACTCACTGCGTGATATTCAGAAAATCACTGCATCGATCTGTACCTCAGTTTCCCCAAGAATAGAAGTCATATAATAATGATTACCTCAAAGGGGAGTTTGGAGGCATAGTTAATTACTGTTTGTAAAACATTTTTAGATCCTCAGATGAAATCAATTACTGTATAAATGCAAAATATTACTAATTATTTCATTATTGAAAAATTATACAATTATCTGTCATATTTCAAATATAATTGGGCCTATTACTATTTTAAGGTTCTCTTTCAATTTGTACAGAACATAACATTTCACATCTGAGAGAGAAAAATGTTGTACTATTTTAATTATTTCTTACATGAACAAGCAACTGGAGTTTATTGAATAAAAACGTTATGGCCCAGATCCTCAAAGGTTTTTAGGAAGCTAACTACCATCGGAGAAAAAGAACTAAATGTTTTGTTTGACCACAAATTATTTCTTTTTCAACTTTTCAGTTTGCAAAAAAATTCCCAAAAGTTTCATTTTGGGTCAACCCGAAATGATTTATTTTAAAAATTTTCAGCACCGCCAGTGAACCAAGAAATTACCCATTCTCACAACCCTAGTCAGAAGTGTACCAACTCTTGCAGATTCACTTTAAGATATTAGTCTGATAAACTCAACCTCAACACTCTTCACCCACCATCCTCCCATTATAGGAACCATTCTTTACCCCTTTACCTCATTCTTTACCCCTTTCCTTCAGTAAACTGTAGGAACCCCTCACTTCATATCTCAGATGTCTTCAGGAGGATCCTAGAGGTCTCCTCATGCTCTAAATCTTTCCTCCTTGGACCTGGGTCTTCTCTGCCACTATATGAGATCTTGGATCAGGTCTCTCCCAGTTTAAAGGCCTTAGGAGAGCCACTGCATGGGCAATAATAATAAAAAGTGAGTAGAGATTGCCAGTCCTCCATCTGCATAACAGGTATTGTATATATGCTTTGCCCAGTATTATAATTCTATAATAAAATAGTTCTTAGATTAAGTCCTGATTGTGATTGGGATCTCTAGGTACTACAATAATATAAATATTAATCTGCTGTGTTCCTATTGGCTAAAATTTACAGGGAATACTCAAAGGCACACTAATATTTTAGCAGTTCCAGGACTTCCCTAAGGACCACACTAAGAATTATGGGGTTTCTCTCAGCCTCAGCTTAATGGAGCCTTCTTGGTAACAGAAGGATTGCTTCCTCACTCCCATGGTATTATCTGAAGAGGAGGAAACATCTTTCCTCTGAAGAACTATTATAAAATGAGAAGGCAGCAGCACATACTGAACGATCTCTGAAGAATATGTTGGGGATCATGAGGAAGGAAGCATTCATCTGAGGATGTGGAGATGGCTACCCAATGTAGAGCTATTAACAATATGCACTGGATGATGACAGGGCCACTAGCATTCCCGATGACAACTGAGGTAAGAAAATTTGCATGAGGCTTACTGAATAGGTAGAAAGATTCTCTTTGGGAATGAGAGGAGAGAGAGATTCACAAGTTCGGCAGCTGTGCAAACATCCTATGCCCATGTTTACTGAACTTTCCTGAATATAGTCCAAAGTTTGAAACTGCTTTAACAGAACCACAAACCTGAGTCTCACTTATATTTACTTTGAGGTTCAGTTAAGATATTTTGCATTGCTCTGGTTTGGAACATGGTTTAAGATGACATTTGCTCTCTATCACTGACAAATCTGCTACTGATTCTAAGCTGTTATCTTTTGCTCTCAGTAAAGCAATATCCATCCTGTAACCCATGATACTGCTTATTAGGTTTTACTGAGTATGTGCACGTGCACGCACACACACACACACAATTACTGGAACATTAGGAAGTTAAAGACAAACTAATTAAGGGGAACAGATGGAGCAACTGACCTCTGATACGCTGATAGTTAAAGATCTTTCAGAAATGTTAACAGTGCTGCATTTTCTTTCATAAATGTCACCTGGGGGAATAACAGACGGCAGGAAGACCAGCAGAAGGGATGTGGGGGGGAGGGAGTTAATGCACTCTTCCATTTTACTAATATTCTACTACCACTGCTAACCTAGTATGATAGTATATGGTGATAGGAGATGCTGGTAGTTTATATCTGAACAGAATATCTGTAGCCCATCTTCAAATAAAGCATGCCTATTCATAAATATCATAGCTCTAAATGCCACAGAGGAGCCATTGGGTAAACAGAACATGATAGGTGAGATATTCCAAAAGGGTAAGCATTAGCTTTTTGTGACATTTTATGCTCTTTTGGAAAACCATAATAATAACAACTGCATTATGTATATCTGTTTCCCCAGAGGACTGCCACCTTGATTTGATTTAATTTTGCTGACATTTTCCTCATCAAATTATAATCAAAAATAAATGTATTCATATGAAAGCTTGGTTAAGATGAGAAAGGAAGCTGGGTAGAGTCAACCTATGGGAAAACAAACACAAGAGCACTTGTGTGAGGAGCTTCTCTATATATAGTGCTATGTATAGAATAGGATGGAACATTTGTAATTAAACCTGAAATACCAAGTTTTGCAAAGTTTTCAGTGTACCCAGGCTGATTGATAATTTGGGCTGCAGGTCACGGAAAAATTGTCATGGGAGGGGGCATCCTTTTGTTCTGTGTTTGTATCAAGCCTAGCACAATGGGGTCCTGGGCCATGACAGGTCTACTAGGTGCTACTGTACAAATAACGAGTATTACTTTTTTTTATAGGGGCTTCTTCAGACTTAAAATTGAAAGTAAAATTTGGGAAAAAGAGGTGAAAAGTCCTCAGGAAATATCAGTGGGAAAATTCACTTCCCTGGCGTTTCACACAGACTCACGGGGTTGTAGGCTGATAAATGACTAGGCTGGGTTTGCTGGGAGTTTACATGAAGGATATCAGGGATTCTTCTCCAGACCAAGCATGGTGTGGCTTTATGTCAGGCTGTGTCACTGGTCAATGCTCTGACTCTAAGGAGCCTTCTGATTGGCTCTGTCTCTGTTTGGCCCTCAGATGTTCTCCATCATTAAGAGATACACGGATGCCATGGACAATAACCGGGCAAGCTTTTACACTGCTGTCTCCCACTAGCTCAGATGAGACTTTTCTATATCCCAGTGATCTCCAGCTACTCTAATGCAGCTTGAAGTCCTTCTACATGCAACTGGACTGGCAGTTCCTCTCCTTTATACCATCTCCCACCCTGTCATTCACACTTCATTGTACTCTGTCACTTGGCCTTTAAAAAGGGACCTGAGTTAGCTGAATGAAGAGAGGAAAGTATAACATCTGCTCCAGATATATCACTACATAAAAATATCTAAATATAAAATATTGTAATGTATAAAAGAATTTAACTTTAGCAGTGCACAAATGCCTCACATCTTATTAGCTTTTATTATGGAAGGTCATGTTGATCTACTACCAAAGATGCCATTATAGGTTTTACTACTTCCTTGCATTAAGACCGAAGCACTACTTCAAATTACTTTCCTAACTGGATTTGGTGTCTCATAAATTCCAAAGAGAGGTAACAGAGAAAATTTTCTAAAGCATAAGCTCAAGTGTCATTGATAATGAAATTATTTCCTTCTAAGTTCTTGCTTATAAAGCTGACTTAGAAAAGTAAAACAAACAAATAAACAAAAGCCACAAAGCCAATCAAACAACAACAAAATTCCACACATATACACAACAAAAAACCCACATAACTGTTTTGTGTCTCATGTTATTTCTCTTTCTAGATTTAAAAAAAATACTTGATGTGGTTATTTTCAGTCTGCATGTTAGTATTTTTTAAACCATTATACATGGTCTAAGCTTTATTTATTAGAACCCTCAGAGTCTGGGCTCCAGCTCACACCTGAACATCTACAGCTCAGTTAAACAGTCCCATAGCCCAAGCCCCACAAGTCCGAGTAAACTGACACCAACCAGCCACAGGTGTTTAATTTCAGTATATACACATCCTATGACTTTATGTGCCCTGCAATCCATTTACATCTTTATCTCTTTTACTTGTATATATCCACTTAGATGTGTCTAATAGAACTTGCCAAAGTGACCTAAACATAAAATATATGCATAAATGCCTTTTGGTATTAAATACCTAAGGGCTCATATGTGGTGAAAATTTTCTGAAGTTCACAATATGATTTTGTTTCAAAAGTCAATGAACTAGATTTTCTTTGTGGGACAGCATAAACCTGTGAAAATTCAAAATTTGCATTTCAAACTTTAAAGTCACCTTTCAGCATAGGATTGATGGATATTCATTCAGATACAACAAAAACTAAAAAGTGACAAAGTTTCAAACATAATTGGTTCATTTTTCATTTGTAACAAATTGTGAGAAATTCAGATTTTGAGTTGTTTCAATTTACATTACAAATATTTCATACTCCTCTAGTCAGAGCCATCATCATCATTTTAAGAAGCAAGGCTATATTAACCACAATTGAAACTGGGCATTGAACTTAATATTATGTTTAACTGAGCCATTAAATTAAAGGACTTGAAGCTAAAATAGTAGAACTAACTTATTGTCATTAGTTGCAGTCTTTCATCAGTGTCCAAAGACTCCAGTCACAATCAGTACTCCATTGCACTAGGTTCTAGCGAATCATAGAAAAGTAGGACTAGATGGGACCTCAAGAGACCATCAAGTCCAGCCCCCTGCACTGAGGCAGAATATAGTAAATCTCTGCCCTGGAGAGGTTATGGTGAATATATATATATATATATATATATATATATATATATATATACACAATAGATTTTGCACTTTGGAAAAAAAATCATACCTATCCTGTAAAAAAGATGGGTCATATCCATCCCTGGTGTAAATCCACTGATGCAAATGGAATTACACCAGGAATAAAACTGGCCACATGAAAAAGGGAAGGAAAATTTCATAGTTTGGAACATAATTTCAATTTCATAGTGAAAATTTAGCAGAATTAAATTCACCATTTTTTCCCTCCAAAGTTACCCAGAAGAAAAGATGTTGAAAATATTTGTGAAACTATAAATTTAACTGATGTGAGCTAAAGCTGCAACTAGGGAGAATAAACTGAAAAGTTGGACAGTTACTCATCTTACATCTCTGTAATGTAAAAGATGTAAATTGATTCTATAATCACAACTAATCACATCTTAAACCATATGAAATGATACAATAGGACAGTAAGATTGAAACTAGAATAAGAATAACTGAACATTAATTGGTGTGAATTTAGGTAAATGTACTAGGACAGAAAATGAATATTGAACAATGTAAAATTAACCTTAAAGATATAACTTAAGCTAAATGCATTTAAGCTGATTTAATAATGATGGTAATTAAATCTAAAGTGATGGGAGCTGAACCTACAAGAAGGAGAATTAAATTGTGACTGCTACAAAATAATTCTATAAAACGAGGAGATTGACCCATAGTAATGTAGGCTAAACCTAAATAGTGGCAAGTTGAATGCCAAATAACCTAAAACAACACAACCTGGTAGGTATTTCCACTAAAACAGGAAAATGTGATCACTGAATAATATGCAGTCAGTGGATATGTATGAACATTGTGTGTAGGAAGAGAGGAGCTAAACCTGCATTCTAAAACAATATCAGTTTGATCCAGACCCATGGAAACTGAATCAATAACAAGATAGATGTGTGGAAAATGAAGAGAACAAAAACAGTGTTGATAACTGAATCCAAGATAAAAGGAAATAAACTAAAATGATGGTGGCTGATTATACAGATATGAGTGTAGCATCAAATTATGTGAATAGATTTAGAGATGATAGAAAATGAACTCAGTGATTGAACTGGAGTCAAAGACAATATGAAACAATGTTGCAGTGTCATAAGTGAATTAAAGATGATGTGCTCTGAGCCCATGAGGACGGATGTGGAGTGAAATGTGTAATGAACCGATAACATGGGGAGATACATCTAAAATGGTTTTAATCGATCCCGCATGGATGTAACTGAACATAAAGCACATGAACTAAAGTTATCATTCTGAGGATTAAACCTAGTAATAGACCTAAATTAAAAAGAGAAGAAATTATTCTGAAACAATAAGAACTGACTCTAATTATACTGAGACTTCAACAACAGGAAATTAATTTGTGGGCTATAATCCAAACCAGCAGTTTTCTTTTTGAATGCAAAATATGGTGAAGTAAGCCCCTAACAACGGGCAAAACCACCTAGAATGACATGATCTGACTACACAGGTTTTATTTAAAAACAAGGTGAAGTGAGTAAACTGTTACTTATCCCAGAATTTAATGATGTAGTCATTTTAGTTTTCTGTAAAATAAAACAAAATGATGACACAATCTCACAGATGGAATTTATGAAAAAGTAGAGAGCACCATATATCTGAATTCTGAGGCCAGTTCTCCCCATAGCAGATAGACGTAACTCCCAATCAATAAGAACTGAAGGAAAAAATTAGGACAGCTGAACTTAGGCAGAGCACAACTAAGAATGTTTTGCAAAAACCCCTCTGAAGTGGAACCACTGAGTTTCATCTCTGTATTAACTCTGTGTGGAACTCCCAATTCACTTGCTTTATTCCAAGTCCACATGTGGAACTCTTCAGCTGCAAAGTTTGGATCAATATCTTAATTTCCCAAAGTTTAGGGAGTTTAGATCCGGGACTTTGATTTGGGCCTAACTCTAATATTGCCGGGTTTGTATATGGTACAATGACACAATATGCCTCTATACTCTATTCCAATCATTTTCAATCTTTTTTCATTTGTGGACCACTACAAAATTTCAAATGGAAATGTGGAACCTTTTGGAAATTTTATATATAGTCTGCAGACCCTCAGGGATCCATGGACCACAGGTTGAAAATCACTGCTCTTGTCTAAAAAAGGCCAGAAAAAATGTGAATTGAAGCTGAGCTTTCATATTAGTAGACTAAGTAACATCTAATATTGTCAAGTAGACAATAATTCTTTAACATTGGCAAAAGAGTTCTGATAAAATAATTGCTATGCAAATCTTCACCCAGAACTTGTACCAAACGTGGAACTACTTTGAGATTTGAAAGTTAGATATTTCAGTTGAAATCCTGGCTCTACTGAAGTCAATAGGAATTTTACCATTGGTTCCAACAGGGCTAGAATTTCACCCTTCTTTTTCAATGTGTTTCTCTATTTCCTGGTGTTAACTAATAAAAATATAGGAATACCAAATATTCTTAGGGCTGCTGTATTTCTGACCCTACCAAAACAAGGAGATACTGGAGAGGTCTAAAAGAAGTCTGGGTTCAGAGTAGCAGCCGTGTTAGTCTATATCCGCAAAAAGAACAGGAGTACTTGTGGCTCCTTAGAGACTAACAAATGTATTAGAGCATAAGCTTTTGTGGGCTACAGCCCACTTCATCGGATGCGAATAGAACATATAGTAAGAAGATATATATACATTCAGATAAGTTGGAAGTTGCCATACAAACTGTGAGAGAGATATATCTTCTTACTATATGTTCCATTCTATGTTCCAATCCAAGCCTTGATTATCACTACAAAAGTTTTTTTCTCCTGCTGATAATAGCTCATCTTAACTAATTAGCCTCTCACAGTATGTATGGCAACTTCCAACTTATCTGTATGTATATTATCTTCTTACTATATGTTTATGCATCCGATGAAGTGGGCTGTAGCCCATGAAAGCTTATGCTCTAATAAATTTGTTAGTCTCTACGGTGCCACAAGTACTCCTAAAAAGAAAAGGAGTACTTGTGGCACCTTAGAGACTAACAAATTTATTTG
The DNA here is from genome assembly GCF_009764565.3 of Dermochelys coriacea. Lineage (NCBI taxonomy): Eukaryota > Metazoa > Chordata > Testudines > Dermochelyidae > Dermochelys > Dermochelys coriacea. Next base: position 48,824,922 of record NC_050073.1, read on the forward strand.
AGCATAAGCTTTCGTGAGCTACAGCTCACTTCATCGAAAGCTTATGCTCAAATAAATTTGTTAGTCTCTAAGGAACCACAAGCACTCCTTTTCTTTTTGTGGATACAGACTAACATGGCTACTACTCTGAAACAAGTACTCCTGTTCTTTTTAAAAGAAGTCTGTTCTCTCATGTATATCAGCTTGATTTCCAGAAGAAAGAAGTTGGGATAAGCAAGAACAAAATTGTACATGATTATTCTATCCAAACTGATCCTTTTAAGGTTCATCCATCACCAGTTGCTAGCATAATAATTTTACACTAAAACCTTTTTTGACATAGTAGAAAGACTCCATATAAGGGTATTTATATCTGAGGAACTATATAGGTTTTGATGGTCAATTAGAAGAACTTGTCCAGCAATCCCAGATGTGTGTGTGTGTGCATGTGTGTGTAGATATGGGTTGTATGGATTATCTATTTCAGTTTTATCAGAAGTAATTTAGATGAAGTAATGATTGCTACAGCATGAAATGATATGGGGCAAACTCATCAGGATGATTGATGTCAAGAGCTTCATATTTCCCATGCAATATAAATCTTAAAGATGCCTGTCATCATTGTAAGACAAATGTTCTGCTTCGCATCACAATGTAAGATCTGATTCTCATTCCTTTTTTCTGACACTCTAAAGTAATGGAATATATGTCAGTATAACAGAATCTTTCTACTGTAATATAAGTAGGCTTCGTGCACTCACTATAAGAGAAGGTTTTCTACTGTAATATGAAAGAAGCTTCTCAATGAAATAGAGTGAAGTCTGTAGAACCTATTATTGTTTAATTTGTGGATATTTCAAACACACACACACACACACACACACACAAACACACAGAGCGCCAAGGTTTCGGGTGTGTGATGATTTGGGGAATCTGTGCAATGTAGTAATTCTGGTTGATGCTATGGAGTTGTTCTCGTGAATTGTTGTATTTTCGAATACCTCCATGTGTATATACACTCCACCTTTGCTGATGAAGGGTGTGACCACGTCCTTCCCCGACCAGGTACAATGGTGAGTTGCTAGAACTCAGTGACTGCCTATTCTGGGGTGGAAGCATCTTGGGACAATGGGTTAGCTCAGGCCCAGGCAAACCAATTTCAATATATTTCTCTGTGGGGGCTTGTGAAGGGGAGCGAGTGAAAAATTCCCAAAAAGGACAGAACCAGAGGTGACAAAGCAGAAGATTTAAAAGAACTTGTAGGGGGAAGATTTTCACACCCACACAGGAAGCTTTGGACAGGAAAGAGGAAGAGATAGGCAGGCTTTGGTAGCAGGGTGGGCATGGTTTAGCTTGAGGGTTCACCAAAGTCAAAGCCTTGATTCTGTCTTCAATTGTGAGAAAGTGTTCACTTTAGGACACCCATGATCCAAGCAGCCCCTGGAATAGTTCAAGAGGGAGCCTCTGACTTCTAGAAGCACATCCTTCCTCCCAGCCACTCTCCACTGCTCTGGAGGGGTATTATGCTGCGCTGCACTGATCATAGACTCACACAGTAACTTGCGAAAAAAATCTTATCCAACATGTGAATTTGGCCTAACTCTAATCTTCAGCTTGTAAAACACAGCTTCAGGCTTTTTTCATTGGACTTTAGTTATTTCTAGCTTCTTGTCAGGTTAGACATACCCTTTTCTTGTGTTATTTTGGTACATCAGTTTCCAGGCAGAAACGGGAAGTGTGTAGATACACTCAAATGAAAAATGTTGTGGGGAAGCAAGTTATTCAAACACTGTAAAGTTGGTTTTGAATTTGGTTCTTGTTTTGAGTGTCAGTTCAGGTCAGTTTTATTTTGGCTACAGTGGTTGTCTCATCACTGATTTTGCATTGAACAAAGCAGGAGAGAAATTTCCCTCACTTGTACACATATATTATATTTTTCTGCCTACAAATGTAAGAATAGTGGAAACAGAGAGGTATTTCTGCAAAGATAATAATGACTGTTTCCCATACAAGCAAACCCAACTGATAATCTAATTTAAATAGGTTGTGCAGATATCACTTAGATTTTTCCAGCTGCCAGTTACCTTTTCTTTGTGCATCATGTCTGAACTATAGAAGACAGTCTGTAGCAGTAACATCTGTATCAAAAAAAGTCTGTCTATTCCCCCCCACATCACTAATCTTCGGAGCTATTTGCTTATGAATGCTATTCTATTTCTTCATTCCCTGTGATGCAACCAAGCAGAAAAGTCAAATGTAAGCTGCAGACTTGAGCAGAGAAAGCTTCACAGAAGTCATTAATTTTTTTTTACCCCCTTCTTTCCTCGCTCCTTAAAGTTTTACCCACAGGTGACTCAAGGTAGGGGGTGTCTATACCCAGAAAATCAGCAGTTGGGATTAGGAGGGGAAACTCTTTTCCAATGTTGGTCACTGCATGAAATCAAGGGGCAAATTTTAGAGTAAAGGGGTCTGTTTGTTAGTGCCCTGATTTACCACATTCTGGCAAGCCTCACAGAGATATTTCTTTTGTGCAATAATAGACTCCGTTTCCTTATCTATAACAACAGAAGTGATTTGATTTTTTTTTTGTAAACTGATGGTTGAAAAAAGCATCTAGAACAGTGACTGGGCAATAGTGCCTTGTCAAGTGCCTCTCTTTAAATCAATTGCAGAAGTCACTGTTATTAATCATAATAATTAATGTATTTCACTTATATATTCCCTTTCATCCAAAGCTTACAAACTGTTTTACATAGAATCATTAACTAAATCTTACTGTGTCCCTGGGACGTAGCTAAACATACCTCAAGCTGACTGGAAAATGCTGAGTATTTTCCATGATTTTTTTTTTAAAGAAGACATCACATTTTCATTTTTTCCTCTCTATGGAACACTTCCAGTCTTTCAATGAAAAGCCATAACCTGATAGCCAAAATCTTTTCAGCTTTTAAAAACAAACAACAGAAAAAATGGGTTTAAAAACTGTTTTTTTTCAGGTTTCAGTACTTTTCAATTTTTAGTTTTTCAATAAATAGCATAAAATTAAAAACAAAACAAAACAAAAAACCTCCTTGTAATTGTCCAAACAAGTACTTAGAACAGACAAAGGAAATTTTCTTTTTGGACCTCATTCCTCCCTCTCCATTTCAACGAGTTTTAGGTTTTCTTGAAAGTGAAAATTTCTTACCCTAAAATACATCTTTTTCTGGGAAAATCAACAAGAAAGCATAGTTGGGAAAGAGTTACCATGATATGGCACACAATACCCTATTTCAGGTAGAGCAAAGAGAGAGGTAGCATATGTGTGGCTTAGAAATTGTAGGTTTCAGAGTAGCAGCCGTGTTAGTCTGTATTCGCAAAAAGAAAAGGAGTACTTGTGGCACCTTAGAGACTCGCTTGTTAGCACTGTAGTGTCCCTGAAGCCACACTATCAGAGGCTCATTCACCTGCACATCTACCAATGTGATATATGCCATCATGTGCCAGCAATGCCCCTCTGCCATGTACATTGGCCAAACTGGACAGTCTCTACGTAAAAGAATGAATGGACACAAATCAGACGTCAAGAATTATAACATTCAAAAACCAGTTGGAGAACACTTCAATCTCTCTGGTCACTCGATTACAGACCTAAGAGTGGCTATCCTTCAGCAAAAAAGCTTCAAAAACAGACTCCAACGAGAGACTGCTGAATTGGAATTAATTTGCAAACCGGATACAATTAACTTAGGCTTGAATAGAGACTGGGAATGGATGAGTCATTACACAAAGTAAAACTATTTCCCCATGTTATTTCTCCCCCCCACCCCACCCCCCACTGTTCCTCAGATATTTTTGTTAACTGCTGGAAATAGCCTACCTTGCTTGTCACCATGAAAGGTTTTCCTCCTTCCCCCCCCTGCTGCTGGTGATGGCTTATCTTAAGTGATCACTCTCCTTACAGTGTGTATGATAAACCCATTGTTTCATGTTCTCTGTGCGTGTATATCAATCTCCCCTCTGTTTTTTCCACCAAATGCATCCGATGAAGTGAGCTGTAGCTCACGAAAGCTTATGCTCTAATAAATTTGTTAGTCTCTAAGGTGCCACAAGTACTCCTTTTCTTTTTAGAAATTGTAATTTGCTTTAGAAGATACTGGTTTCTCTTCCAAATAAGCACTGGTGAATGTTGAGATGTTACAGAAGTACTGGAGAGTAAAATGGGCCAAAGGGACTATTTTATTATTGTATTTATAAGAACAATATTATATGCCTAAAGAACCTTGATTATGCAACAGCAGAAATCTCATCCAGATTTAATTAAACACATCACATATGCTCAACATTAATTGCCACTAAAAACAAATAGAAAAGATCTTGCATACAAATAATGCTCAGTTTGTTAGAGACATTGACAAAAGCCAATAAATTGTTATTTGAAATTACAGTGAAAACTAAGTGAACAGAGTCAGGCAAAGTGATGACAATGAATGGGAGACTGCAGAAACAAGTCAGAAATTCCCAGCTTTATACTGTAGGTATGTGCCAAGCACTTGGTTTGTTTTATCTTATTTATTTATTTAATTATTGGAGATTGGTGGTGACTCTGTTGTGTTTTGTGTTACTAATAATGAAAATGCCAGAACTCAGTATTAATTAAAGAAGCTATCAGCTTTCTTCAACACACTTACTCTGAGAGGCTAGCTATATAAACACTCATAAAACTGTTCAAACTATACATCTAATTTTCCAGGTCTCATCCATAACCTGGGATAGATTATTTAAGGATTCTCTCTGCTTTGCCTTAACTTGTGCTAGCTCTGATTCAGGAAAGCACTTAGATGCATACTTAAGTCCATCTTTGTTTAGCATGGCACCTAAGCATGTGCTTAGTTTTCAGTATGTGTTTAAGTTCTATTGGTTTCTAAGTTAATCACATGCTTTAGTGTCATCCTGAACTGGGGATGGACTTAAATGGCCTCTATGGTTTATGTATCCCAGTGAATTAGAGCTATAAGTGCTCTCCTTGGAGCATGCTCTATATATACACCTTTGCTACAACATGGTTTTGCCAAAAACACCCAGAAACAGGTCCATGTATTATTAAACAGTAAGCCCATATTGATTCATTAGGAGGTGTTAAATAGGTATCTTGGTGTATAACTCTGATTTTGAAAATACATGTCATTTATTCAGTAGCGGCTATGGTCTGCAATGATTTTTCTCTGGTTATGCAGCTCCCAGCAGACTATTGTATAAAAGGTGACTGAATATTGCAGCAACTGAGAAAGAAAGAGTAGGGGAGGGAAAGTCAGGAGGTCAAACTCTGCAGTTAGCAGACCAGGATCTAGCCAATTTCTTCCCTCTGCTGCTGTACAGTGAAGAAAAACTGACAGCAGGTTTAAAATTTAAAGTAAGACAAGAGATTGAATGGCTCTAGGTCAGTGATCAAATGAATCTGCTGACTGCTTAGTGACTGACGTCATATGAAATGGGTCAGAAGGCTGAGAGATTGACGAACATTTTGCAATTCCCATTGATTTCAGAAGGAATTTTAGGTGGCTCGCAGGTGCTCAGCACCTGTAAGGATGTGGCTTTAAAAATAAAAAAGAAACTAGTACTGAAATAGAGTCACCTTGGAGGTGGCATGCAGCAACTGTTTTAACAATGCACAAATGTGCCACATATCAGGTTACGGAGAAGAATATTGTATGCAACTGAGGATGCAAAGGAAATTTTATGCAGATAGTACAGAATCTTCATATCAGAATGTAGTGAGGAAACTTGGATTAACATTTCTATACTTTGTAAAAAGAACCATGGTATCTTTAGGGCCAAGTTTTCCTATCTCGGCTTCTGCTAATGTGAAAAGGCAATAAAATTTACAAATATAATGCTCATTTATTCAAAGGCATCTTTAACAGGAAAATTCTACCACCTCTGCATGCAAATGAGAGGGCTCTAGAATGTGCATGCAGATGTTTGTTCACACAAAGTTACATGCACACAAGTGGGCATTAAACTAAGTGGGTTCTCAGTTTAATGTTTCATCCAAAGAACAAATCCTCTAACAGCACAGGCTAGGTCATTACTAACAGAATACCACCTTTGAATCATCAGCACCAATTCTGATAGCATCTAGGTGGTCTCCCATCATATTAATGATCCATCTTGATCCTGCTTAGCCTATGAGAGCTGACAAGATTGCAACAAATGGCAGTTGCAAATGATAGTTATTTTGACACTTAAAAATCTATGTGTCTGGACATATTATGGTCTTCCAATCCATAATATATTTGCTGAGGAAATATACTTTAAATCTGCCTTGATTTCTGAATGTAAGCAGGAAGGTAGTTACTGAAGAGAAATCATGGGGTAGTTATGCATCTAACTAGCCATGAATGAGAGATCCAGCAATCCAGATAATATATTGCATAATTAATCTTCACACTAACAGCTTCCTTTGTGTTTTAGATACAATGACCACTTTGGAAGGCAGCACTGAAACTGGCCTAGCTGCTATTTGGAGAAGCTTTGGAAAAGCTCAGTCTTCATTTGATCATTCAAGATCTAAAAATATTACTCAAAGAGAGACCTTCTTTGTCAGTGCAGCTTCCATTGATACTGCTTATAGATGGTAGAGTTTAAAAGTGGATGAACAACTATAGAAATAATCAGAGCCTGCCCAAACCAGCGTATTCAAGTGAAAATAGAATCACAGAATCTAGAAATAGAAAGGGTACACTAGGTTATATAATCTATTTCCCTGCCAATGCAAGATTGTCCTCATCTATTAGTGTTTTGTCCAGTCTAGCTATAAATGTATCACACAATGGCACATTTACCACTTCTCTTGAGAGATTACACTAGGAGATCTTACTGTCAACTGAAATTTCCCTGTCTTAATTTTATCTTATTTTCCCTAATTGTTCTTATTTAGATTAATACAAAAATTCCTCTGACTTTTTTGAGTTTATAGCCTTCAGATTTTTGTAGAGTGTTATCACATCCTTATTGCCCACTGCTTAGTCAAGCTATGAACATTTAACTCTTTTTATCTTTCTTCATAAATCAGTCCCTTCTGCCCCAGCCACTGAATGCATCCAATGAAGTGAGCTGTAGCTCATAAAAGCTTATGCTCAAATAAATTTGTCAGTCTCTAAGGTGCCACAAGTACTTCTTTTCTTTTTGCGAATACAGACTAACACGGCTGCTACTCTGAAAAATAGCCACTTTTGTAGCTCCTTTCCGAAATCCCTTCAATTCACCATTGTAATTCTGGTACATAATGGACCAATTCATCCTTGTTTTAACTTCAGTGGAGCTACAATGACAATGAATGTGGCTCAATGTTCCAGTCATGTAAAGAAGGACCATTAGCTGCTACCTTTATAGCCCAAGATTGCATTGATCCCTTTTGTTACCATACTGTATTGCAAACTCCTGTCTAATTTGTTTACATTACTGATTCTCAAGTTCCTCTCTCCCACAGAGTATCTGTATTTTGGATGAAATCTGATGTTCTCATTCCACTATGTTTTCATTATGACTCTGAGTTTCATTAATGGGGTCTATCTAGTCCTTATGCACCAGGCCTCATTAATGGGGAGGCAAACATTGTGGGTCTGATTCTTTTCCATTGGCAGAAATCAGCTGCTGTCACCATCCAGAAAATGGGTGGGGACAACTGGAAAGGGGAAAGGGCAGGGCATTTCGGAGATACGCTGATTTGTTGAATCTTCCAGGCAACCTTGGACAGTAGAGCCCCATCAATGTTTTAAAAGGTCACTATGGCAGAAACAATACGGGATGTCAGTGAATCCATCCAGGGCTGCCACTGACTACATGAGTACTGAGAATACAAATTGGACATCCATGGTAGTAAATCAACCCCAGTGACTTCAGCCACTGGATAGGATCCTCCTCTAACTGGTTGTCTGTCAGCTCTAGATTCTGGCTGCTCATTGTCCAGAGTGATATTTTTTTCTCCCTGTTTCAGTAGAAAAAAGATGCATGTGGGTTTCCCATTTCTCCTTGTTTCCTGTAAATAAAGCATATAGAAGTTACCAGCATACAGTTCTTGTCTTTGTATGTTGCAGGGATCTTTAGGAGCATTCTCTTAATCATAACACTGCAAAAGTGTCGTAGGATGCAGAAATTGCAGAGAAATAACATTATGAATTGTATTTTTATTCCAAAGGTAAATGACACTTATTATAGTGTGGCTATGAACATAAAAGTGACTGTTAGAATTAGCATTTACTGGATGACAGCTTTCAGAGTGGTAGTCATGTTAGTCTGTATCAGCAAAAACAACGAGGAGTCCTTGTGGCACCTTAGAGACTAACACATTTATTTCGTCATGGCTAGAACCCACTTCATCAGATGCTTATACCCACATTTACTGGATATATCTGTTCCCTTGGTATTTTCAAATCAGGATTATTTTATGGACAACATCTCATTAACTCCTGTAACCCTTGCAGAACCAATACAGCTATGGGAGAGTAAGAGGAATTCTATTCTATAGTGGCCTCACGTAAAATTAAAACCAGTAATGAATACAAAGAGGATTCTTACTTAAGGCTGCTGGATAGAGACAGATACTGGGGTTCCCTCTAAATTAATTGTACACAACCTGTGCTGCCTACTGGCACCACACAGGATCTCTTGAATGATGATGGCTTGAATCAAGCAGTGCTGGAAGGGTCTGAAGATTGCACTACACATTCTGCCACATGTGCCTTCCCAAAATGATCAGCTATCTTCTGACAGTAGAATCTTTATCACTGGGGAGGGTGATACAAATGTGAAGCAGAAAGAACATAGCTCAATATTTAGATCACAAAGGAAGTTGGCAGAACTGGTCATGAGGAAAATCCTCTTTAAAACTCATAAACTGAATCAATTTGACCTGGAAGTTCCTAAAAGAAAAAAAAAATAGAGCTTCATGATGTCCTTTCCAAAGTCATTTTACACCCTGTATTTACACTCCAAGAAGAAAACATCTTAACTTTTTGGCAGCCTGACATGAGACGCACACAAACTGGTGTATGGAATTATGCCTGAATACTGGGAGTTCAAGTAGGAACCTTGATTTCACACATGATGAATAGTCAGGCTAAATAAAGACCTTCAAAACAAGCTATTTGTCATATTAGATTGGACCATACAGTATATTGTTCTGACTCCTGCAGTGGCCAACACCTGATGTTTCAGTAAAGGGTGAAACCTGCCCACAATGTAACAAGCATTTTTTGCCTGGCAGACTTTATTTTAAATTCCTTACATCTGAAGCATGAGATTTGATTACTCTTCTTGTTATCTTAGCAAGTACAGCTACAAATATTGTTAATGTTAATAAATTTATCCAGCTCTTGGTAGTCCAAGCACTTTCAATACACTCATGAAGGAAATTCTGATTAAATGAAAGTGACCTCCTAATTAGTTACCAAAATAAATGTAGCAGTGATTAACTTTGTCATAGTTTATTTAAGAGTTCCAAACTGGCAAGCAATGCACCAGCTAGTGCAAGGAGAACTTACTGAGAGATTTTCCACAAAATATTGGTCGAATTCATTCCTCTTTCCTGCTGACTGACTTTGTCGTACCCTGAGGCCATCCACTGAGGCAACAGCAGAGGAGATGAAAGACTGCCTAAAATCTGAGTAAGTAAGAACCACAAGCATTCAGAAAGAGCCAACTTTAAATCTGTCAAAGCCCTCTGGCACTCAGGAGTCCATTCTACAGGTTGAAATTTAATATTTAACAATCAATTCGGACATACTTCTAAAATGCTTTTCTTTCTGAGTCCCAGGAGCTAGTTGCACAAACTCTGCCAGCTGAGCTTCAAATGAAGTGCTTATAGACTTTGAAATGGGACAGAGATGGATCCAATACAGTACTTGTGGCTGAACTGCCTCCAGAGTTTTTCTCAAATAGCCAGTAAAATAGCTCACCTCATTAGAATTCACTGTAAAATGTATTGTCATGAATGGCATTTCCAAGAAAACAGAAGTGGCTTGTCTTAGCAAGTTCCAAACTTTGGTATTAGTTAAGATTTTAATGAATTTGAAGCATGCTCAGCAATTTTTTTTATCTATGCTATTTCAAAGATGCCTTTTATCTGGGAATATAAACACAGGTCTAGATCAAAGTAGGCAATTTCTATTTCTAGATGCAAAATAAATTAATGGCTGTTCAACTCTGAGGAGTGTAAACAACCTCATCCTGTTTTAAAGGCATGTTTGGTGCCCACCCAAGAAGACAGGCACTGAAATACTCAATGTAAAATTATACTACGAGGTTCTATTGACTCCTCCAAATCCAATATTTCAATGACAGTCAGACCTTCAGCAATGTTATATTTGTGTGTTAAAGCCAATCCCTTCCCTTTAAATTATATAATTTGGGGACAGTGTAGGTCAGAGGATCCACCATAAAGTATTAAACTGTTCAACACTGCTGGTGATTCACATCTACAGACTGAAAATTGAGGCCACCCTAACATTAAATAGGCATAAAGACTAAATTGCCCTTTCATTGCTAAAAGCCAGAGCGAAGTGCCTATCTCTGTTTGGGATTCACAGCCATGAACTCACTCCTGGAGTTAGGTGCCTAAGCCAGTTCAGGCATGGGGGTGGGGGGAGAGAGAGAGAGAGAGAGAGAGAGAGACTCTCTCACCCCATTATAGCCAGCATCTGAGTCGTTAGGGCACTCAAATGGGATGTGTAGGAGCCCCTGGTTTAAATCCCTGCTCTGTCTGATTTGGAGCAGGGATTTGAACTTGGCTCTCCAATATGCTTGGCTCTCCCACTAGGCTATTGGGTATTCCAGGAGACACGTACCTGCCCATCCCCACTCAACTCCAAACATTCCCCTTCTGGCTGCTCCTGGCTGCCTTTGTGAAAGGCCTGATCCAATAGGCATACTCTGAGAACACCTACACTGGATTGGGGCCCCCAGACACCATAATGGGGGAATACCTAGTTTGAGAATCTTCCTGGGGCTTATGTGCAAGCTAGGACACCACGCAACTCAGCAGTGACTGCACTTTGATGGTTTTACACATGCCCATATCTGGAAACTTAGGTGCTTAGACGACTTTACAAGCAGAAACTTAGATGACTAGGGAATTTAGGTGTCTTCAGGGTTAGGCAGCATCTGAGCAGGTTTCTAAGGATTTCAATGGTGCCCACCTTTTGGATTTAGGTGCCTGAAGTAGCAGTAAGCCACCTCAGATGTGGATCTAGCCCCTAGTCTATCTGGGCATTAGTTCCCTCACTGTGTAACAGTGGTGTTTTGAAGATAAATACATTAAAGATTGTGATATGCTCAGATACTATGGTAATGGGGGCCATATAAATATCTAAGAAAGACTGATTCTATTCGCTAAATTTTTCTTCTAAAAGATGAGCATTAGCATTCATGACTAACATTCATATATCACCATTAATGATAACAGAGATGTATGTGCGTGTCTAGGGGAGAAGAAACTAATATGTTTTACCTTCTTCCTGAAATATGTATAAAAAATACGGGATGTACAGTTCATTGACTTCAGTGGTGAAATACTAAACATATGAACAGAACAGAATATCTGAATTATCAGATGAGAAATAAGATTCTAGACTGAAAAGACTCCTTTAGACTCTAGCTTAGAGGATAAATCTGTTCATCTTTTCAGTATCTTTCTGTGCACATTATAAAAATAAAGGTTGTATTTTTTTTTAATATACGCTTATGTTGAGGACCTTTTAAACCCGAACCTTTTCAAATTGCTTTAGGATATCACTTTTTTCTCTACCAAAATTGATAGGAAAAAGTTAAGATTTTCTGCTTATTTATAAAATAACCAAAAACAAACAAACCAACAAACAACATACTCTCTCTCTCTCTTACAGGGACCATTACCCTCCCCGCATCAGTTTAAAATAATAATAATAATTAATAATTAATAATAACAATAATAAAGTGTATAAATAGTAATTTAGGTGGAAATCCTGATCATCAGTTAAGACAGGTCTTGCAATAGCCAGGATATTTCAGCGTGAAAATTTCCCTGACCATTTAGAATTAGGTAAAAACCACTCCACCTGTATAGCATATTTGACTTCATACATGTGGCATGCAGAGGTAAAATTTACCCCTCTAAGTCAGGGCTATGGGGCAGGCTTGCTTCATAGCCTCTCTCCTCCTCCTGTGCTTATTGCATCACTTCTGCTTCCATGGCACACTGATGGTCAGTCCTCTACAGACCCCAGCCGTGGCCTTGCCTGATGGTAGACTATTTGTTTAAATACGTACAAACTATTTTGGTAAAGATTTGAAGATTTTGTTAATATAATTTAAATGTATTGTTTACACTGCAGCAGTATGACTTGCTTATTAAGAATTGCCTCACTTCTCTCTCATGCAATTTCCCATCCATTTACGTGCCCCAGCTTCCTCCTCCTCAACTAATATACCATTGGTGATGTCCTGGAAACTTTATAGTTGGTAAAATACAAAACAACAACCCAGAGTATAGAATGAAGCTTCTCTCCATGAAGATGTTACACAGATGTTAAATGTACAAATACAGTGGGTACTATGAAAATCACCTCACATTCCCATCTAATCCTAGTTATCTTTTTCTCATCAATATTTTCACTGGCTTCCACTCTTCCTCATCCTTCAGTTCCATTTTCACATCATCTTCAATGTACTACATAAGTTTAACACCTATTACAAATATAATTAAATGTATTCTTAAACTCCATCCTTATTATTATTTATTATTTGTATTAGCATAGCACTTAGGAGGCTTAGTCATGACGAGGGCTCCACTGTGCTAGGTTTTGTACAACAGAACAAAAAGACAGTCCCTGCACAACATTTTACAATTCAAGTATAAGACAAGAGACAAAAGATGGATGCAGACACTTGCGGGGGTACAAGGAAACAAGGAGACAATAATGGTCATCATGATAGGGAGTGGTCAGAGCACCTCAGCAGCCTATCGCTTGTCAATGTTTTTTTTTTGTAGGCATCATGGCAGACAAGGGATTTGAAGGAGGACAATGAGGTAACACTGCAGATATATATAGGAAGCATCTTCCAACTGCATGGGGCATTATGGGAGAAAACACAAGGGTGCCTGTTTGAAAATTTAACAACTGGACAATGGAGGCTGGGCTGCATGGACCAACTGGAGGAAGGAATCGGCATCTTATTAGTGCATGAGGTGGAATGGGGACAGAGTATGAAGGGCCTTGAAAGTGAAAACAAGCAGCTTAAGTTTGATGTAATAGAAAAGGGAGAGTCAGTGAGGGATACAAAGAGAATGGTGACCTAATGAAAGCACTGGGCTAGGAAAATGATCTTTGCAGCAGCATTCTGAATGGATGTCAGTGATGCAGGATTGCATTTGTCATAGCCAGAGAGAAGGATGCTGCAGTAATCAAGATGAGAGATGATCATTCAAGTTGGGTGAACAACAGATATTTTGGTTCACTGGCAGTTCTAAAAAAAATGGGGAAAAAATATTGTTTAAGGTTGAACCAAAAAGGAATTTTTTGGCAAATCAAAAAGTTGAAAAAAATATTTAAGGTCAAATGAAATGTTTTATGTTGACTTTTTTTTTTACTTCAAGTACAAGTTTTAAAAAGTCAAATGAAAAATCATTTTAAATTTAAAAATCAAAATGTTTTGTTTCAAAATGACAAAACAATTTTTTTCAGAAAAAAAGGTTTTTTTAAACCAACACAATTCTGTGAAATCAACACAAGTTTGCAAAATATTTCAGCGTTTCATCAGTTTTCACCAAAAATAATTTAAACTGAAAATTTTCAGCCTGGTCTAATGATAACAGCCTAGATAAGAGTGCTAGACATGTATCTGGATATTGAAAGTTGTGTCTTAGAAATGTTATGCAGAAAGAATCTGCAAGATTCAGATATAGCTTGTTCTCTTCATATCCTTCATGATGTACACCCAACCATGCAATTAATATTTGCCAAGCACCCTTTTCCTCCTGGAAAACTCTTCTAAGACCACCACCTGTCACGCATTGTAAACCATACTACTTTTATCTACTAGTTTGATAACAGACTATACTGGTGGAGAGGTAACTGAGGAAAGGGGAGATGCAATTCTTCTGGTGATATTGCTTAAAGGAAAAATGACTCAGTTGAGGCTGGATAACTCACAAACGCAAAGGAGAAACCACTTCACTGAATTATTAGCTTTCATAACTGCAATCCATTGAGTGTCAAAGACCTTTTCTCCCTCCAGTGTATTCAGTTCACAGCTTTCCCATCCATCTTGGTGCCACTTTTCTGCTCTCACAATTTCTTTTTCAGTTTAATCATTAGTCATAACAGTAATCAGACATTTTATATTAATCTAGGGCTGCTGCAGTAAATCCAATTTACTACAAAACTTCTTTTTTTGCTAAATCCAAGGCATCATCCACCCAACCCAGCTGCATATAGGGTATACATATTTGTTTTGGTCATATTTCTCATGATACTTGATAATGACATTTCAGGAGTTACTACCGTTGTAACAATCACTAAAAGTACAGTAGTTTGATACAGTCAGTTTCTAATTCCACTGAATACATTGCTTTTTAAAACCCTTTGTGGCAATTTATACAATGCATACCTGCAACTTTTTACTTCACTGTTTTTGCACAAGTCAGTCATTCCAAAGTGGACTTTAGATTTTATTCCTTTTTTTCCTCTCATATGTCTCATTTCACCTCATGTTGTAAGTCGATTTCCTAGAAGGCAGAAGTACATATCAAGACTTTAACGATCTTTGTCCCACCTACCTCAGGGACCACTTTTCTATGTGTACAACTTCAACAATACAACAATTACAAGGGATGTTGAAATGGTATTAACCAGGACCAGGCTCTGTGCAAATGGCGTCATGATATTTTCAATGAAATTTGCAGGACTATATAATTCCCTGCTGCAGGACATCAGGATGAGTTTAGGACTATATTTTTAAGAGTGACTACTGATTTGGGTTCCTCCATTTTTGAGTCCCCAACTGTAGACAACTTGAAGGGAAACTCATTTTCTGAAAAAGGTGTTTTAAATTGGATACCTCAAAATTGAGGCAATCAAAATAAATAATCACTTTACAAAATTTAGACTTATTTCTTGCTTCCTTCAGCATACAATGAACAACACCCAACTTTGCAAATGCCTTACCCTCAAAGAGTGAGCAAAAAAAAAAGTGACCACATATTTCTTCCTTCCATAAATATTATACTCTGAAAATCAATGGAATAAAACACCTACCAAAGATCTAGAGGTAGTCCATTCAAATGAGTAGTAAGAGATATGGTTTCTCTGATTCTTCCCATGTCTACTTAAAGAAAGTTTTAATTGCCACTGCTATTATTTGTTGTTTGTTGTTAATGTTTCCGGACCATGTTCTGGAAATGAATTGGTTATATAATTACACAGAAGAGATGGATCTATGATTATAACAGTAGAAAACATGATACATTCTGTAAAGAGACAAAATAATATAATATGAAAGAAGAAAAATTATGTGGATCCTGGTGCTCTTTGGCTTTGCTGATTTCCCCTCCCCCCCATGCATACAGTATCATGTGATTCTACTATTGTAGTCATAGATCTGTCTCTTGAATTAATCACAGAGTGTTGTGGAAAGCAGAAAGTTGGAAGTGCCATCAACACACTGAAACAGAGCATAAAATAACCATC
Organism: Dermochelys coriacea; assembly: GCF_009764565.3. Lineage (NCBI taxonomy): Eukaryota > Metazoa > Chordata > Testudines > Dermochelyidae > Dermochelys > Dermochelys coriacea. Next base: position 48,840,605 of record NC_050073.1, read on the forward strand.
AAACAAAAGGACATAAAAGCTGTCAGTGGAAGAAATTTGCTTGAACTATGCCTCTTAGAAAATGACTGGCAATTTGTAATATCTACTGGCAATGGAGGATATTTCACAAAGCTTGCCTGAAGCTTCTCAGATGGGGTTATCCAAGTCTAAAAGAACAAAAATGTAGCCTGGAGGACAATATGTTCAGAGTTTATTTGCATTAATTTAGACCAGAAAGCATGAAAGTTGTGGATCAGTTTAAAAAAAACAGATCTAAAAATCAAAATATGGGAAATAATTTTTTGGTCAGTTTAGATCCTAATAGGCATGGACCATTGCCATTAACAGTGGAACAACCATTTAAATTGGCAGCTTTGTTGACAGTTCCTCTTACTCCTAGAGGAGTTTCTTCTAGTGTGAAATTGCAGGAACATTTGTAGTGTGGGGCAGTGTAGGATACCTTTCACTGGTGCTACCTGTATTGTATCTATCCTGTGTTTAAATTGAAAACTTCAGTCTTCTGGGCAACCACCAGCACTAACATCACTCTGTAAAGACTGGATACATGCAACTCATTTGTGAGTGTGTATTACATATCCTTCACAGAGAATATGCCTGTTACTGACTTCAGCTATGGAGCTTTGGCTCAGGCTGTAGCAGCCTATGCATTTAGCTCTCGGGATCCCTAGGTCAATCCCTGGTGTTGACCAAGATGGAGGCTGTCAAATGAGTAGAGCCAAGACTCTCTAGATAAGGCTGTAACAGACCTCTGTGAATTGGACACAAAGGAGGGACTATACTGCATGCTCACCAGTGGGTTACATACTTCCATTGATCAAAGAAAGCTTGTTCTGAGTTTCTGAGGCCCACAGCAGTTTAAATTTCAGAAGAAATGCCCTAACATAGGGGAAATTTACCAAGAGCGGTGGTAGATTCTACATAATTGGCAATATTTAAAGCAAGACTGGATATTTTTCTAAAAGATAGGCATTAGTTCAAACAAGAATTATTTTGATGAAGCTCTATATATGCCGTGGAGGTGGGAGGGTGTCGGACTAGATGATCAAAGTGGTCCCTTCTGGCCTTAGAATCTATCACTTTGATGGCTGCCATCTTGGCCAGGGATTTGAATTATGAACCTCTAGAGCCTAAAGCTCTACAGCTTGAGCTATAGAGCCAGACTTTCTAGCTGAGAGCTGGAATAGACTCAAGTTCTCTGTAGATCAAGCATGAAGGGAGATCTGTAGCACACACCAGTGGATTGCATACATATGGACATTTCAAAACTGCCCAAGTGAGGTTCTATGAGATGAATAATCCACTGAAGCTGAATATTGCATGTAAGACAAAAGTAAGTGTTTACAGGTGAAAATTTGAAAAAGCTTTCCATTTATCACCTTCAGAGTTGTATTGAATGTGGATTGCACTAAATATCCATCTTCACAGGTCAGATTGCTTTATGATACTGGTGATCCATAACAGGACTGAAAGGCTGAATAGCTGGCCTAGGTGAACTACATGTATTCCAAAGATTCTTTATTGTTTTGAGACTGGACTTGGGAATTCCAGAGCAAACTGGGACAGGTATTGTGCACATTTACATGCCAGTATCCAGAATGCTCTTATATGTCTAATACCAGTGTTGGTGTCTGAATTCTGGGACCAAACTGAAATATTTCCGTATGTTCATAGATGTACCTATTTTTTTTGTGTTATATAGCACAGCAGTTCTTAACTAGCTACAGTGGCTTCACAAAACCAATGCAGTATGTGCAGGGAATGTAAAAAAGAAATGCAGGAAATACATTTGGGTTGCTGTTTTGAATATTAGGCACAATAGGTATAAATCTCCTACAGATCTACAGCTAACCACAAGATACAATGACTTACAGCTAACCACAAGATACAAAAGAAGGGTAACATACACTTAACACAAAGCAAAGAAAGATATAGTTGTGTTCTTGAATGTTCTAGCTGAGCTCTGGTTGTTGACTCCACCAACTTTAAGACACACTGATAGCAAAATCACACCTTCCAAATACTAAGAAAAGAAACAACCATATATACTTTGGGCCAAATCCTCAGCTGGTATTCATTAGTGTAGCTGAACTGAAATCAACAGAGCTATATCCATTTACACCACCTGAAGATCTGGCCCTTTGTTTTGTTTTCACAGAAATGGTGTTTGGACACACAGCAAATAAGAGTTGTGCTGGGGAAGGAGCAGGACAGGAACAAGGCTTCACTCCTGCTTGTTCTTGTCCTGCTCCTACCCTGTTCCAGTCTTTCCTAGCTCTATTCCCTTGCCTGGCTTCCCACTCCGGCTCTGACTGCTGACTCCAGGTCTAAGCCTTGGCATGATTCCTGGTTCATGAGTCCAGCTTTGGCCATGGTTCTGACTCCCAACTCCTGGGCTCTGACTCCCGCCACTATGCTGGGCTCTGATACTAACGACTAGGTCAGACTGCCTACATCCCAGTCCTGACACCAAAGCTACCATATTTGAATAGCCCTCAAGCTTCCTTAACTATTCCCTTCCCAATTCATGGGTTTTTTTAATTTTTTGTATGCATTTTTATGTCATTTGGTGAAATGGTATCTGCCCAGCCCTCTGTTATGGGAGCTACTGAGGTAGATATAAAGTCCCAACTTTTGTCCGAAACCAAAATGAAAGAATGAAATTCTACCAAAGAGAAAATTTATTGGAAACCCTAAGGATCCTTCTCAAAGACTCTTCAGGCTCTTCTGATTCATCAAACAAACCCAAACTGGAGGATTATTTTAGCAGCCTTTTAAGTGTCACTGGATAGTTAGCCATCAAAGAGCAGCTCCTAAAGAAAGAAGAAGAAGAAGAAGAAGAAGAAGAAGGTGGTGGTGGTGGTGGTGGTGGTGGTGGTGTTAAGTCTTGAGGGGAACAGCCTGTGATACAGGAGGGCCAGGGAGCAGTAGGAGAGTGCTAGAGGGGAAATATATAAGATCAAGGCTAATTAAGGCCTGGTTCCCTGTAGACTAGGGAAGGTGGCTGCAGGTTAATTGGAGCACGTGCAGTCAATTAAGGCCCTGTTAGGAACCTAATAAAACCCACTGCGTCAGGCAGACAGAGGAGGAGGAAAAAAGATTGGAGTTTGGAGGGGGTGTTGAGAGATTTGGAAGACTTGAGAATTGGAGTAAAGGAGACCCTGCCCAGCAGGACAGGGAGACTCCCTTCTCCCGAACATCTAAGGATTTGAGGGTAACCCCACCTAAGGGGGATGAGGGTAAGAAACCCACAGGAGTTGAGAGGGGCTGGGACTCAAACCCAGACCCCAACCCTGCTTCCCTCCTCTACCACCTTCCTGGGCCAATAGCGGGGCCTTCAACACCCAGGAGCAGGGACAAAGGGTGGTATCTTAGCTCTGCACCAAGAAAAGCGCAAAATTGTCCATCTTGCCACAAGCCAGACTAATGAGCATTATTGATCAGCCTGTCTGTTCATTTTCTTCCTTCTCCTCCATTCAGTAAAGATGAGGAATTATATACTGCAGAGATCATAAGAACTCAAGAATTTGCAGCCTATGTTATGTATGTCAGTAGCAGTCCCCTTGAGACAATATACACCATAAATCATCAAACCATATCCCAGTACAAGACTCTTAAGAAGGCGCTGTTGGGGAAGGAGTATGCCAGGAAGTTCACCAAAAAGTGGTAAAAAATTTAAATTTAGAATGCTACTATAATAAAGGAAAGTGTGCTAGGCTGCCCCTTCTTTGGGGAAGCTCATTTTTAAAAACACAGCTTAGGTGTGGGAGGTGTGACTCTAGAACCTCTTGGTGCTAACTGATAGAAGGCGCAAGGGGTGCATAGAGTTTTACTGAGTCAGATAGATGCATCTTCAATTCACCAAAGGGTAGCATGTAAGGTTTCTACCGAAAGCCACTCACCCTCTGGTCTTCATAATCATTGCAAAATGTATGCAGGGATAATATTTATGATTTTATCTAGAATACTGAAAATTATGTTCTGTTTGGTGATATGTGTACTAGGCATTGCATATCTCACATTGAAGGCCTGTTTGCACACTGAGCCTGAACCTAGTCAAGCGATTGTGAAATATACAAGAGAAGATGTGCACAGGAAGAAATAAATAGCAGGAAGGAGATCATGTTTACAATTAAAGACAAAGGATTGTGGGAATGGGAATGCAGAGGTAGACTCTGGATTCTCCACCTAGAAGACAAGCTAACAGTATGATTTGTCTCATGAAAAAGGATTCAGAGCCTGCCTCCCTGGCAAGCCCTGGTAATCAATAGTTTATTAGACATTATAGTATCTTGTTAATTAAATCTAACCTCTAGATTTCATTTTATATGTAGCCCTTTGTTTTCAGTACTTCTATTTGATGTCACTAGAATCTATGCTTTGTTAAATAAACTTTTATTAATTGTCACTATAAACATATCTAAGTGCTGTGTGTGTCTGGTGATCTGAGGTTCAGCTGGTAAATTGTGGTGTGCTGTTCCTTTGACAGAAGCAAATCAGTGAGTACTGTGAGGGTCCAGTGGTATAGGGGCTGAATATTCCAAGGAGTGCCAGTGGAGTTGGGGAGCTGACCCCCAGAAGGCACGGCCAAGGCTTCCATATGCTAAGGTCTAATGTGAGATTGGGGATGTGCTCTCCTAGATCTCTGGTGGAGAGAAACATCCCATATTGGATTTGAGTCTATAGTTATTTCCATGGGAAAAGGCCTCCTCAGTAATAGAAAAGGAAGCACTGGCAGTGAAGTGGGTCTCATGCTATTATCTATTAGAGAACCCATTCATGCTGATTATGGACCATGCACCCCTCCAATAGCTACACATGAAGAAGGACACAAATGCAAGCATTGTGTGTTGGTATCTAGTCCTACAACCATACTGATTCCAGGTGCTTCATATTTTCTCAGAGTGCACACACTACAATGGACAAGGAAAGAATGCCCACCAGAGAAGAGTACATCCCTGTGTCATTTTTGAGGAGGAGGAATGTAATGGGGTATATAGATTCTGCATTGAGAAGGAAGGTGTGGAAGATAGGCTCTGTGTGCAGGCCCCTCTGGATCTGTTAGTCATGCATGGCAGAGATTAACCTTTAGAAAGGACTGCGCAGTCGACTTGTGGGAGAGATCACCCTGAACTGGAAAATGGCTGGAGTGACTCCTGAAGCTGCCGGGGGATCTTCCAACCAGGAGTATCTCATCCCTACCCAATGGGGAATGCAGTGAACTCCAAGAGTAAGCGCAACAGAATAAGCCCAATTCAGCTACCCACGCAGAGGCATGCCTAGAAAACTGCTATGCAGACAAACCTGAAGTAAAAAAATTGATGCTGGACTTTTCCCCTTTTAGTTGGCTATGGGAGGAAGTTATTCTCAGGTGTGTCAGAACATTTATTTTCCTTTTGATCCTCAAGTGGAAGAGACATAAGGAGGTCTGCAGAGGGCAGGGTCCCCTTGCAAAGACTAAGAAGCTAGGGCCTGAACAAAGGCCACACAGTGTAGTTAACTGGGCATGGAGAGAGACTTTAATTATCTGGGAGAATAACAAGGCACAGGGGGGAAGGTCTTTTACACGGTTCTTTCTCCCTGATCAGTTGATTCTTCTCCCTCTGTGTTGCTTTGGGTCCCCTGCATGCCTACAAGTGAAGGAGCCAGAGTCTATACACATTTGTAAATATTTATAAAGTGTTTTGAAGGTGTAAAGTGTTGTGGCCCAGATTTGTACAAGTATTTAGGTATTGTGATCCTCAACATTGCAACTGCTCACTAATTTAGTAGCCTAAATTTCACTTTCAAAAGGAATTTTGTCACTCAAGAGCCAAAATCCCAGACAGTCAATGGGAGCTAGGTTCCGAAGTGCTTAAATCACTTTGAAAATGAGATTTTGTCTAAATTAGTTAGTCATTGCAAGGCTGAACACCACCCTGCCTAAATGTCTTTAAAAATCTGGACCTATATTCATAGATGCTAAGATGCCAGAGCAATAAACTCCACAGAAATAGCAATAACCAAACATAAATGCTAAGTATTATGGATTATTTTATGAATGCTTCAGAACTTTAGACTACTCCTGGGTGCTGGATGTTATGTATAGAGGATATAGCAATTAAAATACAATAATTTTATCAGTTTGGTAATTGCCAAACCACAGCACAAACAGTTGGCAATTCATAGTTTCTTTAAAAGAAAAGGAGTTCATATATTGACCATATTACCCAAATTTGTTTTTCAAGGGTGACATTTCCACCCTTGATTCTGCAGACTGATGCCTTTTAAAATTCGTTGCTGGCAAGAGCAAGAAGGCTAAGTGAAACAACATGAGGCACGTCAGTTTATTCATCAGAATAAACAGACTAGAATTGTTTACTGTTTGAAGTGTCAGAGCAAATTTCCTCACAAGTTCACATTTACACAGTTCTACACACAGCACAACAATATAAGCATTATTTCAACTGAAAAATGAAAAAGGATATTAGACAAAGAAGCATTGGAAATTCATGAAATAGACTTACTAAAGAAAATGATGGCTATCAACAGTTTGCACGACCTGTGGAGAGGATGCAATCTATGAAAGGCAGTTTATCTAGTCTGACAGATCTTCTGCAATGTTCACTGGAAATAAAAGTCTATATATGCATCACACAACACCAACCCCTTCATGTCCTTAGCCATGTAGAATAAGTTATTTCGTGGAAAATGGACATCATACTAGCATATACAACTATTGAATGTTTAAAGTTTAAATCACTATTTCAATGTAAACTGGTTTAAATATTTTGATTATATCCCATCTTCAGAACCAAAGAGGTCCTTGCTTAGGCAAAACTCTCACTGAAGTTAATGGGTGTTCGGTTGAGTGAGAAATGAATAACAACCTCAGGATTTGGACCTTACTTATCAATTCAAAGCTCTTTAAAGGTTTGCTGCATGAAAGGGATTGGACTAGATGACCTTCTGAGGTCTCTTCCAACCCTAATATTCCATGCAAGTTGTAATACCATCCATGGTATTCATGGAGCATCCACTACCATAAGACCTAAGTGCTAAATACATTAATTTAGATTTGCATATTGTTACCCCTTAATTATGTTTTTTACCTCTCCAAGCTTCTAGGAAACTTTGTTATTTTGCATATCTATTTTAGTATAAAAGGAATAGTGTTCTTCCATCTTTGGCTGTAGACTGTATCCTCTCCTCTTGGATTTGAATTTAGCCATGGCAGTTCACACATCTGTGAACTCCAGGTTTGACTACTGTAAATCTCTGCATAGTTATGAAATTGCTGTTTCTCATTAAACCACATTTGGTTCAGAACATAGTAGAAAGAGAAAAGTTAAGAGGCATGGGACAAAAATACATATTTTCATATGAAAAGAACTGATGATACAAAGGTAGATTCTATTCTCACACCAGTCTTACTCCTTGTAACTCCACTGACTTTGGAAATCCTATTGCTTTATCTTAATGGCAGTGAGATTAGAACCAACTCCACAGACTCAAATAGAAAGACTGTTTCAGATGACAGGAAAATTCAGCTAAGGCTTTTCCACCATTGTATGAAAATACAGGGAGGAAGCCTGTGCTAGATGAGTTGAGGAAGTGGTTAAAGGAGTAGAAACAGACAAGGCCCAAGAGTTGATGGGGCAAGTCTATGGGGAATTTCCAACTAAGAGAAAAAAAATGAACTGGAGATTCTGTGGAATTGTTTAACGATAGGGATGATATGATTGTAATAAACTCAGAAATAATGGTTTTAATGGTTCCATGGGACTCTCTCTCAGCATTTGGGTTCTAATTCTCACACACTAGATGCTTGTATTGTACCCAGATAACAAAACTTCTGTGTCAGGATATTAAGGGATTTCTCAGCTGCACTGTTGTTACCTCTGTGTATCATGGTTCATATTAACTTTTCAAGGAGGCTATGTACATGTCTGGAAAGATGAAGGTGCGCTCAGAGCTGACCAGGGAGCATTGTGATTAACGGTTCACAAATTGACATAGCACCAGTAGTAACAGGGTGTCAGTGTGACAAAATCATGAGTCTGTGGTTGCTGTGTCAGACTCATGAGTAGTATAAGGCTTTTTTTGGCCCCTACTGACTCTTTTGATCCTTACTTTTTTCTCTCATGATGATTTATATTTTAGCAATGATTTTTTTAAGTTTGAGCAGTTCCGAGCAAAGCTTTGGTGACATTTCTATCACAGGGTGTTGATTTGGTGACATAATTGCAAGATTCTGTACTTCCAGATAGAAAATAAATGTTCAGTTATAGTCATGGAATCTTGCTGCACCAGGCCATCAGAGGTTGAGTGGGTTGCCCCTGTTGTCTTTAAAGGGTGAGAAAAGCACTGTGGATCTGCCAGAAGCAGCCCCTGTCCCCAGTTAAGAAAAAGTTCTATAAGCTAGGTATAATAGTAACATCCAGATTCTAGAATGTGAGAATTACAACCCCAAAGGCACTAATCGAAGTCTTGTCCACTTCTCAGACTCAGAACAATAGTAAGGTGTCTTGATTATGTGTGGATGTGTAATGTAGGGAAAAATATAGGGGGATCTTCAGGACTCTATCCCAGGGACCTCTCTAACAGGGGCAAATTTTTTCTCACTATTTCAAACGGAATCTTCTTTCACTCTCTGCTTCTGCCTGCCATTGTCCTCTGGTATGTTCCCCTCTACAGGCAGTGGATATCTGTGCCTAAGTTAATGCATTTCATCTCCATCAAGAGTTGAAAAGTGAGGCTGGGATAACAGTGGCAAAGCAGCTCTGCAGCCTGAGGGGCAAGATTCTTCCTTATCGTGGCCTCATGGAGATACCTAGCATCCAACCCAACAACTTGGGAATATATTCTATTATTTATCTAGTCTATCTAGGTACTTATACAGTCTTCATTATCCAATCCTCTGAGCACACACAATACTGGTGTATTATAGTATATATTATTCATTAACAATATTCATGGTATATTTTACATCATAAATGCATTTGAAACAGTCTGATTTTTTTTCATAAATGGTGATAGATATGTACTTTTTTCCTGGTATGATGATTAGATTTATAATGCTAGTTAATATATTTTTATTTTAGTAAGACCTAATAAATCTCAGGGGATATAAACTATGCATTTAATAGCTGTATTTATTTCAAATTCACATTATCTTGTTATTTTGCATCATTATATATGACAGTGAGTCTTTCTGATGTATCTGGTAATCATGCAGTAATGACTGGAATAGTCAAGATGAGAAGTGCAAACAAAATATTTACTATAATTTACAAACCAGAATTTGATTGCTTTAAAAAAAAAACTATTTGACAGGGGGCAGGGTAAGATAGGCTTAAATTTCCCCCCCAATTTAAGTTTTATAGCAATGGCTTTTTTAAAAAAAAACTTCCTATAGTAGGATATATATCTCATATTAACAAGCTTCATTATACCAGTAGCTCTGAAATATTTGCTTGTCTCCTCAATAAACAAAGAGGCACTGCCTTTACTCTCAGGGCAAAGAATAAAATGACTACTTCCCTATCTCTGAAGAATCTGAAAATGTGATGAGTATTTAATATTTGAATAGCACACAATTCTAATATAGACATTCTCTCAAAGACAGTTTTAAGGTCTTTGAGATACTAGGAAGCTCGAAGAACTAACTGAAGAATCATGGACAACAATACTGGCAAAAAGACATTGGCATTCCTTTTAGAGAAGGCAAAATACATTTTTCATTCCTTTTAGAGAAGGAAATGTAAATCTGTGATCCCATGGCACTTCTCCCTAAAGTCCGAGTGTAACTCCCAGTGTCCTAGGCCCTCTTCCAATTTGGAGTAACACATTCTGCTTACCCAAAATTCTCCTACACTGTCAATAGGATACAGTATTTTTCTTCACTTACTATGCTAAGTTGTTGCATAGTGTTGCGTACTTTATTAAAGAGGTGGCTCATTCCAGGTGCTTTCATTTCAGTGGTGGGCACTCTAGTGTCTCCCTTCAATAGGTAAACTGTAAAGACTGAATTCTGTATTGTGTCTGAACTGCAAAGTCTCAAAAAAGAAAGAGGTATAGGTTTGTGCAGTGGATTTATATAGGGTGCCATCTCTGTATCCCCCTCTGATTCTGAGAACTGCTGGAGTCAATCTTGGCCCCTGGCACATGCAAAAGGAATCTGAGGGCTGCTCTAAAATTGGTCAAAAGCAGCAACCCCAAAGGGATGTCTCACCAGCTTGAGACTATGGGAGTAGAGCACACCCCAGACAAGTCCTCTCATACCTGTCATATTCAGGGAAGCAGTGGGGGAGCAGAGGTTGATGTTGAACAGCTAGCTATGCCAGCTTTATGTCACCTGGGGTTTCCCCAACACAATGGGAATTCCCTATGTCTTGTTAAAAGAAAAGGAGGACTTGTGGCACCTTAGAGACTAATAAATTTATTTGAGCATAAGCTTTTGTGAGCCACAATTTGAAGTGAGCTGTAGCTCACGAAAGCTTATGCTCAAACAAATGTGTTAGTCTCTAAGGTACCACAAGTCCTCCTTTTCTTTTTGCGGATACACACTAACACAGCTGCTACTCTGAAATATGTCTTGTTAGTTCAGCTTCCCATCCCCTTTGTGCTGTCAGAGAAGTGCAAAGTGGAAAGAATGGGGGACACAATCTATACCTTTCATTAACACATTTGCATTACAGAATGCTTAGTATCACAAAACCTATTAAACTCAGCATTTGTGTAGATTTTTTTCTTTTGATATATAAATCTGTAAGCTCCCAATTCTACTATGATGTCTTTCTATTAAAACTGCATCACAATAAAAAGCTCTGAATACAGGATGGGTTTAGTAAACATGTTTTTCTTTCTGACATATAGCTAAATGCATTAACTGTTTTACCCCCTTGTAAATTTTAGTTCACACTTCTGGTCATTTATATCTCCATTTGTCAAGAGAAGAAGGCAAGATAGTACCTAAAGCAGTTTAAGAACAAAGTCAAAGATTTTTTTTAAGCTTAAGGAATGCATTCAAACCCAGGAAACGTATATCAGATAGAAAAGTGCATCATAATAGCCTAAAAAGAATCCAATAGTGCTTCATTTGGTGTTATGCTGCAGTGTTTTTCTCATTGTGCCGAGATTTAAGATTATACCTCAGTGTATTAAGCCCACTCTATAGGTATTCTTGGTGGAAGCTGATGTAAAGCAGGCAGTAAAAGCATTTTCAGAATCGCAATGATGTTTGCTAAGCACTCATAGAGCCATCTCAGGGCATTTTTCTCCTCTGAATAGCGTGCTGTGGTTTGGCTGAATCACCATCTGTAATAGGAGAGGGGAATGGATAGCAGTGTGCTGCTCCTCTTATCAGTGAGAAATGCCCATTAAGCAGCTACAATATCAGTAGCAAATGACCAACTGGGAAGTTGACTTTATTGTACATACAGGGCCAATGGGGGGACGGAGAAGTGGGGGGAGAGGAGAGGTGGAGGGTCATTTGGCTTGAGCTTCAAGCTCAAAGGAGGCTACAAATTTGGACACTTGTTAATTTTTTGGCAGTTGATAAGTTTCACAACTTGCTTTTATGCACATCCCTATTGGACCAAAATGTGACACGCTCTCTCACTTAGAGCTGCAAATTTAAGCAAATCAGAGATGTGATTTGGTAAAAGACATATATTTTTTGTTAACTGATACAGATTTTGTCATAATAAAGAGTTTAAAATGGTCATAAATATTAATAAAAATATATCTGTTCTGATGGCACAAGATTAGACCGTGATAAACGTGTCCTCTCAGATCAATTGATTATATAAACAAACTATTACTAGTGGCTGGTGCTGGATCAAGTGCATGTTTAAAGGTAGAGAATTTGAGTGTATTTATAGTTTTACATCTAGTTGAATAAGGAATTCTTTGTGTGAGAATTCCTCATTATTATCTTCATATGGTAGCTAAAAGAGGTGACTGGTTCACTGGTTGAGATCTAGCTTGGTAGCTTGGCCATCGTCATAGGCTTTCACAGTCTATAGGCCCAGATTGAAGGTGAAAATTTGTGAGGACAATCTTGTAAAGTGAGTTTCGTGAAGACACACATTTGAAATTTTTGGACATTGTCCCTCTGTCTGTATCTGTATTTACTATATATATGTCATCCCTTTGTCTTCAGCTCAGCCTGTTATATTATACCTTGCGTACTTGCATTTTGATTCAGTGATAAGGATAATATCCTGTCTCACTGTTTCATTTTGTGTTCTTAATTAGTATTCCTTTGTTTTAAGTCTTTTCAGCATTTGTTTACCGTTCAGCATTTGTGTACATATTTACAGTAGAAGATTTCAAGTGTAGCTAAGCTACTTATTTACAGCAGAATATTTCAAGTATGGGTAGGCTACATATTGACCAGAGAGATCACTATGAAGAGGATTTGAAAGTGGTGCAAGCAAGAGACAGTGAAAACAACTGAGTGAAGCAGCATCTAAGAGCTCAAAGCCAATAACTTCATTTCTCAAACCACTGGAAAACACAACTTACCCAACAAACAATAATGAAAACTCCGCAACTGCAACAGATGATATTTCAATGCCAATACCTGAACATGAGGATAATAGTCTAGAAGGAAATGTGCCAACAGTAACAGATGCAGCAGAAGATCCTGTGTATGATCAAGAAACTCAACAGCAACAAGAAGATGTAGATCTTATGCAGCAAGAGCAATTCATGAGTACTACAGGTTTGGCTGTGACTGACACTGGAATTATTGACAAGAGCAATGCTTCCCAAATGCAATCTTTTCTTCAAATTAGTTTTGAAATTCCGGTAACAGTCCACAAGATGCTGATAATCATGTTTTCCTTACTCGTCTGCTGACAAAAACTCTTCCAAATGGTGAGACCTGCATAAGAGACTGGTTATGCTGGAGTACAGAAAAACAATCTCTGTATTGTGCACCCTGTATGATTTAGAACAAAAATGCTGAAAATGCATCAGTTCTCTCTGATCAATTAGGATGGAGCATCAACAAAAGTTGGAGGAAGTTGAAAGACTGAATACAGTTACACGAGAATTCAACATCACACAAAGAAAACTATGTTGCTTGGAAATCAGCCAGTAGGGCAGCATAAACTGAAAGTTCAGTTGAGAATTTACTCTTGACTGAACTCTTTACAGAAACTAATAACTGGAAAAAACTTCTTGAGTGCATCCTGACTGTCATCCTTTCTCTTTCTGAGCAGAGATTAGGTTTCTTTGGTTCCCGTCAACGTATTGGTGGTCATGCACATGGAAACTTTCTAGGCATAGTTGAGCTCCTCAGCAAATATGACCCACTTTTATCAGAGCATATTAAATGTGTTCAAGAATCGCAAGAGTCAAAAGTGCATGCAAGTCCATTATCTCTCCACACGCATACAAAACGAGTTTATTGAGCTATGTGGGTCATTCATACAAGCAACAATTCTTGATGAGATTTGAAATGCCAAGTCTTTTTCAATCATTGTTGATGCCACTCCAGATTGTTCTCACAAGGTACAGACTACTATGGTTATTCAATATGTTAAGATTGTAGACAGCTCAAAATTTTCAATTGAAGAAAGGTTTATTTTGTTTGATAATTTCATTAGAAAAATTGAAAAACAAATTGCTGATCAAGTACAAGCAATTCTAGAAGTTTTTAAGTTAGATTTTCAAGTCTGCATTGGTCAAGCCTATGACAATGGATCTAAAATAGCTGGGAGTACAAAAGATGTACAAACAGTTCTGCTTGAGTATAATTCAAACTGTTTTTTCTCCTGCTATGAAAACCACACACTAAACCTTGTAGGTGTTTACTGTGCTGAATCATGCAAGGAGGCAATTACTTACTTTGGAACTGTTTAACAAATGTACAATCTCTTCAGTAACAGTCTACAAAGGTGGGATATTCTGAAGCGATATCTTCCTATTTCCCTGCATGGGATGTCCAAAACTAGATGGTCTGCATGGATTGATGGTGTTCAACCAGTTGCACAGCATTTGAATGCAGTGAGAAAGGTCACTTTCTTGAATCTCTCAATCTCACTGCATAGGCTCGAACTGAACTTCAGTCTGTTCAGAACCACATGCTCAAATTTGAATGCATTCTGATTTAATCTTTGTGGATGAAGCTATTTACAATGATCCACCAAACTAATCCGGTAATTGAAGCACACAGTGCTACACTTGATGTTGAGAGGGATAACATTGAAAATCTTATCAATGACATTCAACAGATTTGTGAACAATGGGATGCGATCCTGACTGAGTCCAAATTAGTAGCACAGAATATTGGCATTTCACCTGCGTTCTCCACCAATCACAATTTACCTACTGAATCCGATGCTGAGCAGCATTATAAGGTCAATATCATCCTTGTCATCATTAACTCTATTCAATCAGATCTTACACACTGATTTGAGTCACTGCGACTAATTTGTATCTTTTTTGGGTTTCTTTGGCAGTTCTACAGACTGAGTAATGAAGATCTACTTTCTGCAGCTGAACAATTTCAGCAACAGTACAAAGAAATCTCAAAAGATCTCAGTGATGAGGTCATCTTCCTCAAACTAATATATTCCGCAAACTTTCAATTGGATTGCAAGCCAAAGGAATTGCTTGAAGAAATACTCGAACTTGGACTCTCTGGGGTGTTTCCTAATATCACAATTGCATTGTGTATTTTTGTCAGTTTGCCTGCATCATTGGCTTCAGGTGAATGCACCTTCAATGTGTTGAAGCAGGTAAAGAACTATCACCATTCAACTATGGGACAAGAGTGTTTGAATGGGCTCACCGTGCTTAATATCAACTGTCAGATTGCACAAAAGCTAGATTTTTCCTCAATAATTAGTGCATTTGCACAGAAAAAGGCTAGAAAAGCATTTGTTAAATAAAAACATCAAATTGTGTCTCACTCTTTTTTTGGTGCCTTTTTTGTTTTCATGTATCATCATTTATTATTTTTATTATGGCTAGGGGCCTCAAAAGCTGAAAGTGGCCCGGCCATCTCTGGACCTCTGAGAAGGCCTGTGTAGATATGCAAAGAACAAATATTCTCTTATATGAAAGTGGGTTTAGCATCTATGGGATTGATCCTGTTATCTGTACTCAGGCAAGCATTCCTTTATTCATGTGAGTAATCCCATCAAAATCTATTAAATATCTAGGGAGAAATCCTGTCTTTCTTGAATACAGTGGAAGTTTTGCTACTGACTTCAGTGGGACCAGTTATCATCCCTATTTTCTAGAAAAGACAAAAAAGAATCACAAACCTGGAATAAACCCTTCACAACTTAATCTGAACTTCTCGAAAGTCTGAACTTCTCACAACATACTTTGATGCCTCTTCAGTACAAGTCTAGATTACCAATCTGGTGTTATATATAAATATAAAAAGTGGCACAACATTAAATGTGCATTTGTAAGTTACAGATCAATGGAAAAAAAAGAACCGGGTCACATTAAGCCATTGAAATGGCACATCAGCACTTCTTCAGAGGTTGTAGGTCAGCAGTGCATACTATATCTGATACTATTGCTACATTATTATAACATTAGCTACTAATGAGGTGAAATGCTGATAGCAGTGCTGTCCTTATCCAATTTTAGCACTGGGTGATACTTAAATGTCCAGGGTACAGGACTAATAAAAATCCCCCTACATTTGCATCCTAACTACCAAGTAAATAACTATTAAAAGCATCTAAGAGCACCTGCACAATATTTTACCAGGAACAAGGGGAGGGGAGAACCTTCCCCCTCTCCCCCTATGGGTAATATGCACATTGCTTTGATAGCCATGTTATCTACTCTCATAGGACATTGCTGCCCAGTTAGTTATCAAGACTCTCATATCCTGACCATGACTTCGACACAGTGAGAGTGATATTCTTCAAAGTCTGACAATGCAAGGATAAATAGATGGTCACCAAGGCCTCAGAAAATGCAGGCAGCAAGGCTAAATGTCAGTTTTCTGGTCCAGCATCAGAACTAAAATGTAATGTGGAATTAGTGGAATCTTGTAGAATGACCAAACAGATATACTTAAAGGATCTCTCCAATAAACCTTAAAGAATAGCATTAGACTGGGGTACAGAAAAAAGAGAGGCACACAGGTAACCATTTACTCTTTTTCTAGATTTTTTTTTAAATTCTACAGAACAAAGATGTCCCTCTTAGGGAAAGGACAAGCCCAAAACCCATGAATGGGGTAAGCCAAGCACAGTGCCTTATGCAGTGAGAAATCAAAACAATGCTGTCAAGATTAAAGGCAAATTTTTGATTTTGGGGGGATAATATTGTTTATCATTCTAATAAAATTCCTTGTTTCTGACACACACACACACACACACACACGAGCTAATGTCTTGAGACTGAGGTTTTATTATCCTTTTCATCTTAGCTTGAAAAACCAGACAAATTGTCATGAAAGGACTCAACACTTTCAAAATCCAGCTTCATTATTCACTTTAACCCTCTGACTTTCTCTTCTACACACACTACAACTTCCCAGAAAGCTCACTTGCCTTCCATTTTTAGTTTATTTAGGGGGAGAATGTAGCAAATGTTTGCCTGGATGATATATAGCTAAACATTTTAAGGAGCTTCCATTGTTGTAAGCAAATCATTAAGATTCAAGCTATAATGGCACTCAGCATTACATCTACCATCTATCTTATAAGCATTCTGTTAATTCATACTCTTAACAAATGCTAAATAGTACACCATATGCTGGAAGTGAAACTAGTCCAGAATGGTAAATTGGCATAAGTTACTTCCTGTCAATTAACAGTAAAAAGGAAGAGTTTATTTATTCATTTATTATAAATACAAATTATGTGGTCTAATTGAGAACCACAGGGTGGAAAAAGTCCATTAATCTTCACAGATTTGTATCACAAAAAAAACCAAAACAAAAGCCATACCTATGGAGTCATTATGTCAGTGCACGCTAATATCCCTAGATTTAATGATGTTAAAGAGATGCCACACATGTCCTTAAAGAATCTGTCCTAAGAAAATCTTAATTTCTATTCTTTATAGAGGTGAGTATTTCCATTATCTGTATTTCCATTATGAAAAAAATAATATTTTAATAATATATAATTTGCTGAGATTATAAAGGGTTGCTTGCAGTAGTTCTTTTTTTTGTTTTCCTTGATTTTGAGAGGTATCACATAACTATGTAATTTCTACTGTGTAATTATGTAACAAAAGCATATATTTATTGATTTATTTATTCGTTTGGATGTTTAAAAAACCTACAAAAATCCTTGATTTTTTTTAAATACACTAACTAAATAAATGGACCCATCAATCATTCCAGATCAGATAACATAACCCAGCAACAACATAAATATAATAGAAATAAATCACACATACCCACAATCACAAGCAGGGAAGAAAAGATAGGCCCTAGAGGCTCATAAACTCAGGCTGTTAAAGAACGCTAGAGGAAATGAGTACCAAAGGGGCCCTAATAGAAATTGCCCTAGAGGTGGCCCCCTCTTTCTTACACTGATGGAGACTAAGGTCAGGTACCTTCATTGACTGCAACTGCAGCCATAATCATGAGGAGAGAGGTGGTCTCTTAGGCAGGACTCAGGCCATTTAAGGCTTCAGAGGTCAAAACATCTTAAAATCAATCTGGAAACAAAAAGGGAGACAGTACAGATGATACAGCACAGGCTTAATAAGATCATTGTAAGAGACACTGCTTGCCAAGCTGGCCACTGACTTCTGTGGTAGCTGCAGTTTCCAAATATATTTAAAATGTAGCCCAGGCACAGTTCATTTGAGATGACAAAGGCATGGATGATGGGTCCAAACTCTGCATCTGAAATTAAGTAGCCTAACTCTCCAGCTGTTCACAGTGTAAGACCAGGGCTGCTCACTCAGTTACAATGGCTCACCCCCCAATCTTGGCTCTCCAGACCTCGCCATAGGGCCCCTGTCCCATGAGACCCCCGGCCATTCCTCCACAACACCAAAGCCAGCTGCGTTAACTTCAGCCAGTCGATTTCTGATCCAGGCCTAGGAACCAGCTGTAGACGCTAGTGCTCCACACTCTTCATTTTCTCACCTTCATGTCCCGCCCCGACACCGAGTGGTGGGACCTCCTACCACCTGTGGAGGGTGGGAAGCCCTGGTGGGCCAGTCTGTATTCCACCCTGGTCCCACAGTCCCTTCATGGAGCCAGAAGCACAGGCATGTACCTGGCACAGTACACCCCCATTCCCAACGCACCTTCAGCGGTATGAGGGAGACCCTGGTTCACCAGGCTGCAGCCCCTTTTCTGGTTCCTCCAGAACCTTCTCCTCAGGTTTTGGCAACACTTCTTCTGCACCTCCTGATTTATGCATACGCCATCCGTGGCCTCACGACGTCGCAAGACCTTCTTACCAACCTCGTCCTGGTGCTGGTCAAGGTGGCCATCTACCATACCAGGAGGGTGCTGGATGGGGAGGAGCACTCTGTGCCTTTGGGGCCTATTTCCTCTCCCCCTTCGATCATGCATCCAGGCAGATTTCCTCTGGGCTGTGTCCACTGGCTTCCTAAACATCTTCAGGGAGCAGGGGGCATTGCCCGGGTTTCCACACTCAGTGTCTCCTTCTGGCTCCCTACATTTGACCCTATAACTTCACTCCCATCCATGTTTTATCATTTGTTGCCCCCTTCCCAACTTCTTATGATACCTGGGTCCATTGGCTCCTCCCCTTAGGCTGGGGAGTGGGGCTTAAGATTCTATGGCAATTCAATAGGCACAATGACTCATCCCTCCAGCAGAGCCTGCAGTGATGCATCCGTTATGCATGCTGCAGCTGCCTATCCCTGGGCAGGACCCAAATTAGGTACGTCATTCTCACTAGAGCCACAAGTTAGTCTGTGCAACTGCTCCACTCAGTGTCTCAGACTGCAAGCCTGTCCCTGTCCTAGACTCATTCAAGTCTTATTCCAGCCCATTTTGGCTTTGTCCAGGCCCTATTCTGATCCTACTCCAACCCTGTTCTTGACCTGCTCCAGGCCTGCAGCCACCTCTTGACCTATAGCTCCGTGGACTGACTCCAACCCAGCTTCAGACTCCCATATTAGAAACCCAATCAACAAAGATACATTTTTTCAAAGAAGAGCAGGAATAACCTTTTCCATTTCTAATGATTGCTTCCACCAACCAGCATATATCACCTCAGTCTTATCCAGCTAGAACTCAAGTATGCATCTTAACTCTCCCAGACACTGAATAATGTAATGGACAGCTCCAGCAAGGGCAGAGGTGAGGGAGCTATGAAGTAAGCTATAGACAGTGCAATGCATCCCTCCACACTAGCCCTCCCAATGGCCTCATATACAACAAAGATGACAAGATGGAACTTGTGAAATGCCACAGAATATCACCCTCAGGGAAGAGGAGCAATTGACCGATATCAACCTCTGAAAGACCGCAGAAAAGTAAGATAAGAGCAACTCAAGGACAGCCCCATCCACCCCTGCTGTGGTTGACACTGAGATAATGTTATTTAAGACCACTGACTGAACTAATAATATCACCATAGCTATCTGATTTTCATCTATTGTCAGGAGGAGATCATTAATCCCCACCATCAGAACATTTCTGTGCAGTAGCCAGATGAAAAAAGACATTGAAATCAGAGGCCAATAGATCCAGTGAGAGTTGTCATGCCACAGGTATGCCAGGGTAATATCCTTGATTGGCATAAATAAATGCCAGTGGAAATTCTCCGTTTGACATCAGCTGAGGATCAGTTTTTGTATGTTTCATATCCAGGTTTTTAGTAACATTTCTACTCTACACTGAATCATCACTCTATCTCCATTCAATTTTTAGGACCAAACAGATATGTGTATGCATCTCCCATTGACTTCCTTTGGTCCTTAGTGTAAGAGATACATTGATATTGTTTCCTTTTGGTGAAATTCAAGACTAAGCTAACTCCTCTATCCCACTGCGTCAACTTGCTTATCCTGGAGTCTTTGGATACCTTCACTCTCCTATTCGGATCCCACCATTCTCTAACATAGGACTGGTCTACACTATGGGGGTAAGTTGGCCTAAGTTATGCATCTCCAGTTACTGGAATAACGTAGCTGGAGTCAGTGTAACTTAGGTCGACTTACTGCGGTGTCTACATTGCACTGAGTTGACAGGAGAAATGCTCCCATCAACTTACCTTATGTGTCTTATTCTGGTGAAGTACCAGAGTCAACAGGAGAGTGATCTGTGGTCGGTTTAGTATGTCTTCATTGAACCCACTAAATCGACCCCTGGTGCATCGATCGCCACAGCATCAATCCCCGGTAAGTGTAGACATAAACATAGTTATGAATGTGACAGGGCCAGATATTCAGATGATGCAAATAAATGTCTGTAGAAATATGCCAGTTTGCAGAAGCTGAGAACCTGGCTCTGTATCTAGTAAATCCAGATTTTCAGTAATATTTCTATTTTGAGTCAGCAGAGGGCACTGTTCACTCAATGACTAGGTGTAAGTAATTGGTATTTTCATACTTGTGCATCATACAGCGTTGTCCATATGTTTGAGTCCCTTATTAATTATGGTTATTAAATTATTACTAATTACACTTGTATAGCAATTTTTGTCCCAGCTCTTTAGAAACACATAGCACTCTTTACAATATCCCTGGAATCTATGTCAGTATTTTCAAACCTATTTTACAGAGAAGAGAGAGAAAGATGATGTGATTTTTCCAAGATTGTTCAGAAAGGCATTGGCATAGTCCTGCCAGAACCTTACTGCAGACAACCTCCTCTTCTTTATAGACTCTTATCACATCTTTAAGAGAAATAAGACATTTTCAAAGCATTTCCATTTGTGAGCAAGATTCTATGAAGATAGATTAATGGGAACCTGTGAGGTTTCCTTTCAGAGCATTTTTGAAGAAGGAAAGCTTTTTCTCAACTCCAAATATGTTTGTTTATTTTGAAAACTGTTTTCAGCCTGTCAGTTACAATCTTCATTTTCAGTGTAGATGAAGCAACAAAATGTTCTGACTGCTGCATGGTGAAACAAAGTTGTTTCCATGGGCTCCACTACTGGCCTGTGTTTCATTTGAGTTGAACTGGGGGCTCTTAGTTCCCGTGCAAGCAGCCGCATCTGCTATTCAGCAGCAGCCACAAGCCTAAATCAAGCTTTTATGTGTGCTGTCCAATTTCACAACGTCAGTAAATGATCATTTTCAAGCAAGTTCCTTTGCTCATTTGAAATTGTAAAAAGTCTTGTGAAACATTGCCTTGCTACTAAGGGCATGTCTCGTCAGGAATCATACTTAACTGCAACTTCCTCTGCTTGGATGCAAAGCAATATAGACAATTTAAGGAAAATAACCATGCCAGAGGTAGCAAAATGTGGATTGCAAGAAAGAAAGAAAGAAAGAAAGAAAGAAAGAAAGAAAGAAAGAAAGAAAGAAAGAAAGAAAGAAAGAAAGAAAGAAAGAGTCAATGATTCAACTGTCCATCAGTCTTTAAAGATGCTTAGTACATATGCTGTCATCATCAGAGCTGTTCTGATAGATGAATTTGTCAATGGGATAAAATACGTTTCCAGAAAGTATCTTAATATCGAACTGAAGGCACCTGGCAACAAGTAATAGGGATTTATCTGAAATAAGATCTGGCAGAACTCCACTAATATTTCACGAGATAAAGTTCTTTCTTTCCTTACCCTAAATTGCATCAGTAATAGAGGGCAAAAGGACATGCTATTTATTTACAGATAGTAGGTTTCCGTTTTGGTCAAAATTAAGTAAAGAGAAACACAGGATCATTTCATCCCCTGCAATGTTTCCAGCAAAGGATACGAAAGGAACAGTATTAAACCTACTCTGTTGAATCACATTCTATCAATGAGAATGGTGACTGAAGCAAGGCATCCTCCTCCAAAACCTTTGAACTCACAGGAAGTATCCTGAGGAACTGTGGATGATCGGGTGTCTGATGGTTTTGGTCAGGGTTAGATTTAGGGACAGGTGACCCAGTGACTGCCTGGAGTGCTGGGCTTGTGGGGCGCCAGACTTGGGGCGCTATTTTTGTTGTTAGTGACTGTGACTTTATGAGTGTAATCTAATATCTCAAGGTGACAGGGCCAGAAAGAGTTAATTAACTCTGTGATAGGGTCGGGCCAGATGGCTACAGGAGAGTATAGAAGGCAGATATATTAGCCCCAGGTTAAGTAGGTCCCTTTTCCCTGGGTAAGGTAACAGGGAAGGTTCCAGAACAATCAGGAACTTTCTGGAGACAATTAAGACAGACAGGCTGATTAGAACACCTGCAGCCAATCAAGAAGCTGCTAGAATCAATTAAGGCAGGCTAATCAGGGCACCTGGGTTTAAAAAGGAGCTCACTTCAGTTTGTGGTGCACGTGTAAGGAGCTGGGAGCAAGAGGCGCTAGGAGCTGAGAGTGAGAACGCATACTGTTGGAGGACTGAGGAGTACAAACATTATCAGACACCAGAAGGAAAGTCCTATGGTGAGGATAAAGAAGGTGTTGGGAGGAGGCCATGGGGAAGTAGCTCAGGGAGTTATAGCTGTCGCACAGCTGTTCCAGGAGGCACTCTAGACAGCTGCATTCCACAGGGCCCTGGGCTGGAACCAGGAGTAGAGGACAGACCCGGGTTCCCCCCAAACCTCCCAACTCCTGGTCTAACACAGGAGGAGTTGACCTGGACTGTGGGTTCATGAAAACAGCCAAACTGAGGGCTGCGTGAAGCTCGAAGGCGAGCAAATCCACCAATAAGTGCAAGACCCACCAAGGTAGAGGAAGAACTTTGTCACAACTCACAGACTGACCTGACTCCTGGCTGCATTTTAAAGACTGGTTAGGAAGATATGTAAATGAATAGAGCTTTGAAATGCAAGTCTGCATCGTTAGAGATAGAAGAGTAAATGTTTGTTCAGGTCTTGTGATGTATGTAAACAAGTCTTGTCTATTGCTATAGCTTTGATTCAAAGATCAAAGAAGGAATATTAATATTTAGGAAGACACTTGAGTGAAGTAGTATTATTGTCTATATGTCTCTTTGAAGGTTGTGGTAACCTGTATCTGAACTGTTTAATGAAAAAATTACCTTGTGCTATTTTCCATGATGTTTGGGAGAAGGAAAGTTAAGTCTATTGTTTTCTCAGGCCAAAAGGCTGCTGGAAATGTATAAAACCTTTGGGATATGATCCCTCTTTATCTCAGATCTGCTTTGGGTTTCAAGAAGTGGAAACCTTGAGCCATAAGGATTGAGATCCCCAGTCACTGACTGGAGTCACCCTGAACATGAACATTTAACTATAACCCATGGACTATTTCTCAAAGGACTTTTGGCAACTACAAGCTCAGCTCTGCTATGTATCTGAACCTCAAGAATTGAGCTCAAGTCTGTATGTATATTGATCTTTTAACCAATACTCTCTCTTTTCTTTTTTAATAAATTTTAGTTTAGTTAATAAGAATTGACTTTATGCATGTATTTTGGGTAAGATCTGAGTTATCATTTCACCTGGGTCTGAGGCTTGGTCCTTTGGGGTCAGGAGAACCTTTTCTTTTATATGATGAAATAAGATTTTCAGAATTTATCATCATATGTTTGACATGTGTGTCTGGATGGAGGGCTGAGGCTGCGTACTTTTAGGGAACTGCATTATTTGGACTTCTGAGTAACCAGGGAGGTGCTATAGAAGCTGTTTTGCTCTGGCTTGGTAAATCTAAGTATTGGAATATCCACCAGCATTTGGGGTTTGTTTGCAGTGTTCTGTTTGCAGTTCACCCTGATTGAGTGACCTCAGCTGGCTCCCACAGGCAGCGCCATCACAGTGGCATAGTCGGCAGTATTCAAACCTGCGTGGAATGACGGTGCTGCCTGTGGGAGCCAGCTGAGGTCACTCAATCAGGGTGAACTGCAAAAAGAAGGGGCAAACAAACCCAAAATGCTGATGGATATTCCAATACTTAAATTTACTTTTCCCTTCAGCCTCCTCATATCTTTCCTCCATCATCTGCTCAAACCCTCTTCTAAACTCAACCAGAGTTTCCACCTGCATCTCAATCCTCGGCTCTTTTCTTCCATCAGCTCTATCAGGCAGTACTTCATGCAGACAAAACTCTTTTCAGGTACCTCCTCCAGGATCATGTACATGCCGCAGCTTCCACATTCAGTCATTTTCATTCCTGTCTTCCATTGCTTGGGTCACTACCACTGCTGCCTCTGTATCTGTCATAGCCTTCTCACGTAAATCCTGATAGTCCGGGAAACATAAACCAAACCAAAACACCACCACCCACAGCAAAACAAACCGCCAGAACACCACACACTCCCTTCACTAGCCTGTCTGTTCCTTTGCCTGTCTCTCTTAGTCTTTCCCCCAAACTTCCCTTGCAAACTCCCCTGTTTACAGCTCTGTTTGCTGGCTCCTGTACTGCTGCCTGACTGGCTGGCTACCTTTGTAGGACCCCTAGTCAGAGAAGACCCGCTCCCTAATCAGGGCTCAGCTTCCATCCCAGCACACTGCCCCTACCAGCCTCTACAAATACCTTCTCCTCCAATAGAACTCCCACTCAAACTCTCCTGTTTACAGCTCTGTTTGCTGACTCCTGTGCCACTGCAGTTGGCGATGAATTGTAAATTACAAGACTGGGGCCCATTACTAGTCTTGAAAAGGTAAAAGGATGACTTCTTAAATATTAGAGAACTAAAACTAACAGCAGCTGCTGTCCACTAGCATGCAATAAGCCAGATCATTGACTGGGGTGAATTGACATAACTACATTGACTGTAATGGAGCTATGTCAGTTTAAGTTAGCTGAGGATCTGGCCTAATATTTCCATGTGTTGAGAGTTATTTTAGGACTGGTTAAACGAGAATATTAGAATACCTGTCCTTTGAGTATGTAAGTATGTTTTTGAGTTCATGATAGATAGTGAAATAAAAATGGCATGTATTGGAGGCACATATCGACAAAACTATGTAAGAATTTTCATATTCATAGCTTATTGATAAATAAAGGGTTAATGTTAGCATTAATAATGCTCTTAGACAATTTGTGGCTTATCAAGCCAGTATCAATCTACTAGTTAACACAATATTAAATTGTGTTAACTATTTTTAACTAATATTGTGTTAACTATTGTGCTTTAAATTGCACAAAGGAAACACACACTCCAATGAATCTTAAAGATCCTGTCATGGTTACCAGGACAAATACACTTGTGACATTTTATACCTTGGGGAGCATATCGTAACCCCCATATTCCTCATTTTCTTATAATCATGATCTTACATATAAAGCAGGCCTTGTAAGGTATCAGGGGAAAGGTTATGATCTGCTGAAAGTCATTTCTCTATCCATATATGTGTATCATTAATGCATATGAAGTTATGAGAATTGTGTTGTATGGTGCACAGTAAAGCATGCTGTAAGTTGGGGAATCAGCCAAATATTAGCTCCCCAGAGGCAACAGCAAGGAAAGTAACCAATGCTCCTGTCTGGCGGGGTATCAAACAACCCATCAATAGCCATTGTCCAGCAAGGGAGCTACAATGCGATGACTCACATGCATGAGGCCACATCAGGGGAATTGCTCAACCTTGCTTGGAGAAACTCAGCAATGTTCCCAGACAGGCCCTAAATTGTGCTCCCCAAACACATGGACTGAGGATATAAAACAGACAGAGTGGACACATATTGGGCCTTTCTCCTGCCCCCACCTTTGCTGCAAACAACTAAGACACTGAGAAGAAGACAAGACTCCAACAGAAGAGATTGGCCCAGGTTTAAGGAACAAACCTGAATATTAAGGACTGTAATATCCAGTGGGGTGAGAAAAACTGCTTAATCTAGTTGTTGCCCAGTCTAATAGGGTTGAGAGTTTAGACTGCATGCTTATATTTTATTTTATTTTGGTAACCACTCTGACTTTTTGCCTGTTAATTAATATCTAAAATATTAAAATCTACCTTTTATAGTCAATAAATTTAATTGTTTATTTTTACCAGTGAGTTTGTATGAAGTGTGCAGCAAATCTGCTCAGGTTTGCAAAGGCTGGTGTATGTCCACTTTTCATTGTGGAAGCGGTGAACCGATTAACACATTTTCACTGCCCATCTTGAGCAGTGCAAGACGGTATATTCTTGGGCTACAGTGCTGGAAGCTGGGGGGATTTGACTCTGGTGCCTTTCTCTATGTGATTCATGAGTGGCTCTGGAAGAATTCATCCAATCCAGCTGGGTGTATGGGCTCCACATGCGGTTGTGCTGAGTGATCACAGTGCCTGGAGGGGCTTGCTGCTGGTCACTAGCAAGGGATTGTGAGAGACCGCCCAGGCTGGAGACAGTTAAGGGGGCATAGCGATCCCACAGTCCCAGGCTTCACCCCAGGGATCCTGTCGCAACACCTCTGACCACTTCTCAGGTCATTTGTGTGCATCACCTCAGATCTAAGACCCTATTTTTCACCTCTTTTGGGGAGGTGGAATCCTGTGATTCTCCCATTCTTAGCCCAGGTCCCAGGCTACATTACCTTTCTATTGGCCAGGCTTAACCAGCAGATCTGACTGGGTTCAGGACTTGCAGTTCTTCCCTTCTGGAGCTCCTGACTAGCAGTAGATAAAGTGACTGAACAGCCTTCTCAAACCAAAGTATTACAATCTTAACAGTAGGAACACAGTATAAACATAGGTTTCA
This sequence comes from Dermochelys coriacea, assembly GCF_009764565.3. Lineage (NCBI taxonomy): Eukaryota > Metazoa > Chordata > Testudines > Dermochelyidae > Dermochelys > Dermochelys coriacea. The sequence continues at coordinate 48,867,297 of NC_050073.1, forward strand.
GAGTAGCAGCCGTGTTAGTCTGTATTCGCAAAAAGAAAAGGAGTACTTGTGGCACCTTAGAGACTAACAAATTTATTTGAGCATAAGCTTTCGTGAACTGCAGCTCACTTCATCGGATGCAAAAACAAGGATTTTAGAATCAACAAAAGGTCTACATGCATGTCTCTCTACTAAGCCCTTCCACCATATGAGGAGAGTTTAAGAAGGTGTAGCTTCTTCTGAGACCCTGGTGGGTGTCAGTCTGTTGTCCCCAAATAGTTCCCCAATGACCAAGTCCCTCCTAGAGAGACAGAGTGCCCTTTTAAATCTAGTTAGAGTCTTTGTTCTCTCTTCCTGGGCTTATTGACACTGCTAGTTCAAAACCAGTTTGGTGAACTCTGCAGGGGCAGGTTGAGCCAACCTCCTCCAGCCACTTGCCCTCTCATTGTCTTGTACCATCCCAACAAGTGTTTGTTGGGGGATGTCATTGTCTTGTCTCCCGCTTGTTTTTTCCCCAGCAGCTTATTATTAAACTAAACCAAATAAAACTAAACTAAATAATCATACAGTGAATATCCCAATAATCGTGTCACATACAGTATGACAGAGCGTCCCCCATATCCTTCACAAATCCAATCATGACTTACAGAAAATTAAAACTTTGTTAAACTTTGTTTTAAAACAATTGTGCCAATAAATCCTAAATTTTCACACAGACAGGGCCTGCATGGCTTTAGGAATTTATCTGTTTTTGTTGTTTGTTCTAATCCCCACCTCAAGTAATTATTATTTCTAAAGCAGCTAATTGTGCTGTCCACAAACAGAGGATTATGATTTCTGGTGGAGAATAAGCAGCAGGAGCACATGAACAAAGTTCCTGTTTTCATGCAATTATCCATAATAATGAATAAATAGGGGAGCTGGATGACAGAGATTGTTATATTACACAGATTTTTATCTCTAGGTTACTAGTACAAACCCATTGTTGTCAATAGTGAGCACGAGTCATTATTACATGAAGGTTCTTCAAGCATTTACATGAAATTAGTAGGTGGTTCTCATCCCATTTCCTACTGGAAATGCATCCACATTAAAAAAAACATATAATTGACACTAACTGGCATCCTTATTAGTAGTGTCAGCTGGAACCATCCCCCCTCAAAATGGTTTCTCCAAGTCGGGGCTTTGCGCATCAGCAAAGTATTATATGGAAGTTTTTGCACTGCTTCTGCTGTTCTTGTTCTTAGAAACAACTTTAGTATCCAAGACCTTCAATCTAATACTTTTCACAACATCAAAATTCAGACAAAAACAGAAGAAAACAGAATTGTCTCAAAATATACAAACAGAACTGTCTCCAAATAGTTTCCAAAGTAGCTTCCAAATTTACCACTAATAGTAACTGGGTCCTTAAACCAAACTACAGTTAACAATAATGATAGGTAATATATCAAAAATATCATAGGTAATTTAGAAAAAAAAATCCAAATGGATTAGGGACTCACTGGAGACACTAGTCTCCATTTTGCAATCACAAATTGTAGGTGAAAGAGAATGAGCACAGGGTTTTAGTAACCATTATATGCACCTGTACTTTAAATCCCACATCAGTCACTGACTTGCAGAAGCATTCAGGAAATTAAATGTCTAAGTGATCAAAATGGTAGATGCTAATAACTGAGAGATCAAAATGGATGGCTCACATTGTTATAAATGATTACATGATTAAAATGGTCAGAAAAAATGATGAAAATGAAATTTCAATGAGAGGCAGAAATGAAATTTCATGAAGATTTACATGGATTTTTTTCCCATTTTTTGGCCAACTGCAAAATCTCATTTATAACAATTAGAATCAGCATTAAACTGTTAAAGATGCAGTTCCCAAGTGTCCTCGGTAATAGGAAAACAATAACTTCATTTAAAATGGGATTCATTCTATGGTTAGCGTTAGATCACAAGTAAGCATGTTCTATAGCCCCCAAGCTACAGAGACAAAGATACAACATACAGTAACCTCTAGACTTGAGACTCCCATAACCCCACCTATTGAGACCATAGAAAGAATCAGAAAGTCAGAATGGTAACTATTCTGATAAGTCATTATGTTTCAAGATTCATACAGACAAGTTAAACAAAAACATAAAATACTTTTGCTGGAAGTTTATGATACTAGTTTATCATTTAGAATTCTGAATGATAACACACAAGCATACAAAACAGAGAGAAAAAGCAAGCTGGTCCCTAAAACAGAGAGCACAACTCACTTACCTTACCTAAACTGACGGGATGCAAACTGACTGCAGCTAGGCCCAGCTTGCAGGCTGCTCTACAGAGCCCCCTAGCCTACAAGCAGAACCAGGAAAAAAACCTGAAGTGACAGCCTACAATTTAACACAGTTTTAACTCCAGAGAAACCTAGACCACTAAAAGATAAAGGGGAAAAAATCTGTAGGAGATAAAGGACAGGACTAGAAGTTAGGAGACGTAGATTCTAATTCTATTTCTGCCACTGATTTGCTGTGTGACCTTGAACAAATAATTGTAATTTAATAATTTCCTCTGCTGTAGTTTATTAATCTTTGCAATGGGGATGCTAGTTCCTATGTCAGATATACATTGTGATGCTTAACTCATCTGTGTTCATAAAGAGGATCCTTTGAATAAAAGTACTAGCCTCATACAGAATATGGTATTATTATAGCTTATTATTTATGTAGCTAAACTCAAGAGGACCATTCTATCAAGTAATTGTATACTCCTGGTCAGTCCTGTAGGCCACTAGAGAAATATATATTTAATCTCTGAGCCATGTAAATGACTCCATATAAATATTTTGTGCTCCAGTTTTTACTACAATATGTCAATTGACTTGGGGTGGGGGGAAAACACTCTTCCAGAATATGTAATTGTCTTAATACATGAGACTCTTTGATAAAAGTTCATACACACATGACATCTTGGCAGCCTGATTTTCTGAGCTTTATTATTATAACACTTGATATCAAAAAGAATGGACAATTTCCACAGAAAGGTCCTGACTCAGCATTGATCTCCTGCACTCATGCAGAGCCTCATTGAAATCAGTAAAAAAGAAAAGGAGTACTTGTGGCACCTTAGAGACTAACAAATTTATTTGAGCATAAGCTTTCATGAGCTATAGCTCGCTTCATCAGCTTATGCTCAAATAAATTTGTTAGTCTCTAAGGTGCCACAAGTACTCCTTTTCTTTTTTGTGAATACAGTCTAACACGGCTGCTACTCTGAAACCTGTTATTGAAATCAGTGAGGATTTACCCATGCAGAGTGCTTACAGGAGTCAGGCCAAAATATGTAACATTCACAATTAGCACATTACTGGTCAATCTTATCTTATGTCTAATCGACTGGATTTGCAAAGTGGCCTAAGTGACATCCCACTGGATGTCAATCACAGGCAATAATATTTAGCAAGGAGGTTTTCAAAAAACATGCTTTCATAAGGCTCATGGACAAAATCCAGGCCTAATCTAAGACAGCTGTACTCCCAATTGCTTCAGAAGTCAGTGAGACATCGGTGGGAGTTGCTCCTGCTTATGTGTGAAAGAATTTAGCTCTGTGAATGTAATACTCACCCGCACCTGCACTTGCTCTAATCTCTCCTTTATTTAGGTTGCCTTTGTACTGGGTCCTTATCCCCTTCACTTCATGTACATGGGAAAAGGGGGGGTTGGGTGATGCTTGCAAATCCATCCACATTCAGTGAGTCAATGAATATGTAATATTGTATGTAATAATACCTAAATAATTATTCCATTATGAACTCAATCCAATTCTACTCTTTGATTTCACAAATGGGTTTTGAACATGGGCCTGTTTGACTAATCGGATCACTTTCCTATTCTTTTCTATTTGAATGTTGAGTGACATAGTTGTATTTGAGCAAGGCAGTGATTTCATTTCACCAACAGAGGGAACTGCCATTCCAGCAAAGTGACAAGAGCCAAACTGGCCAGGGGAAAATATTCCCTCCTAGACTGAAGGGAACCACAGGAGAAATTCAGGCAAAATGTCACCTCTCAAACACAATGACAACAGGATTACAAAAATTTAATTAGCTGTTTCATTAGCCGAATCCTATCTGTGATCACAACAAACAATGGGTATTCGGAAGCTGTCCATCCGTTTTAAATATAGGCGCTGTCATGGAGATGCTCTGGCTAATGTATTCTCTGCATTCCCTCTGATTGTGGAGTGACTTCAAGGAGGCATTTTGTTTAGTTTTTAAGGAAGAGGGGATGTTTTAAAGATACACCACCACCTCTGTAATGACATTGCATGCCTCCTGCTGAAAAAAGTCTTTATTTCCTTCTTCCCTGTATAAATTAATTGAGGGTACTTGTTTTACAGTTATTATGAAAACCACATCAAAACATGTGAATGCTCAAACCAGGAGAACCCTAAACTTCAGTGTAACAAACATATTCAGAAACTTTCTAATTAAAAAATATAGGACTCATTTAGATTTTAGAGGTAAATAAAGAGCGTTTATGAAGATAGTTGCAGTGGAGTTTATAGATCATGATGGGGTAAATGGAATTTTTTTTCTTCCATACACAAAGTTATTTTATTAATTTCATTTTCTAAATAACAATCATAGTTAAAACACAATCAAGTTGTCATTACTGGACACAAGCAGTTGCAAAACATCATAGTAGTGATTTTTCAAAGGAAGGAATTTAGGAGGCCCCCCTCATGCTGTTGGTGGTTGCAGCTGCATACTACTTGTATTCAAGTCTCCTGACACCCATCCAACATGACTAGTGGTTGCAATCTCCAGCTTGGTGATGCAGGCAGTCGAGTACTATCTAGCAGGAGTTCACAGTGGTAAAACTTCATAGGGATATATCCACAAAAGGATTTGAACACTGAAGTCCAAAATTTAGGTCCTCAAAACCCCTGCTCAGTCACCACCCAAACCTGGACGTACCTAAGTTTCTTAGGCACCTATGTTTCCACCAATTAAGTTCCCTAAACCTAACCATTGAGTATGCGTGCAATTAGCTAAGGCCTCATGCACAGTAACTATCTCTGGCCTAAGCTTCACCAGGATCCTCAAACATCCTCAAGCTGCCTATTTTGCTGGCTGGGAGCAATCTGGAAGGTGTTCTCAGAAGTGGCCCGAAAGACTGGGCCCACCAAAAACACACAAACAAACAAACCCCAAAACAAAAAACAAAGCCTGAGGAAGAGGTAGTGTTCCTCTTATAATCTTTACCCTCCTGGTTAGAGCACTCACCCAGGATCTGGGAGACCTAGGTTCAAATTCCCTCTCTTCTGGATTTGAACCCAATTCTTCAACCTCTCAGCAGAATACCCTAACCACATGGCTATGGGGTATTCTAGGGTAGGGTTCTCAATCTTCCCATTGAAGCTTTGTATAAATAATTTTTAGTTATTGGAACACGGACTTGAACTAGGGTCTCCCAAATCCTGGATGAATGCCTTAACCACTGGATTATAGAGTCAGTCTCACTCAGTCTGTGACCAGTGCTTTAAGAGCAAATTGCATAATCAAATTGATGATCCTAATATGGGTAGGTGAATGTGACAAGATTCAGAAGGTCTAAATCAGGACATGTTTGGGAATGTAAATAATACTATAATGGTGATAATATTGACAGAAGATGGGGAAATAAAACAAGGAGAGAAAAACAGGAAAGATGAAAACATTTACTGCAAGAATTTATTTACAAGACAAAGAAACAGAAAAGCAGGGACAAATATTACTACACACTCCGTAGAATGCACTTATACTTTACACTCCTATAAGATTTTTCATTGGAGGATCTAAAAGCCAATTCCAAAATTAATTTGGACTAAGATAAAGTGCGTTTTCACTTCAGTACCTGACATGCCATCTAGCTGGGGACACTATCTGTCAGGGTCAATAAGCTTTATTTCACTAATTTCTACATCTTAATTAAGTCCCATAATGCACTGTTGAGGTAGTAGTATACCTCTTTTACAGTTAGGTTAACTGAAAGAAATGGTATTGAGGTGACATGCTGAAGATCCAGAAGAAAGTAGTAGCAAGACCATTGATATATTGCAAATACAATTACAGCAGGAGGAGCAGCAACAAAACAAAAAAAGAATAATTGGATTGAGAGGAAATTCTGCCAGCCCCTACAGATGTGACATTTTCTTTCCTCCTACAACCAGTGCCAAAATGGCAGCAGAAAAATCCTGCTCTCTTCAGAGGGAAAAAATGTTTCATTCCAGTGATCCATTACTACTGGTGTCAAATCATAGATACTAAGGTCAGAAGGGACCATTCTGATCATCTAGTCCGACCTGCTGCACAACGCAGGCCACAGAATCTCACCCACCCACTCCTACGAAAAACCTCACCTATGTCTGAGCTATTGAAGTCCTCAAATCGTGGTTTAAAGACTTCAAGGAGCAGAGAAGCCTCCCTCAAGTGACCTGTGCCCCATGCTACAGAGGAAGGTGAAAAACCTCCAGGGCCTCTTCCAATCTGCCCTGGAGGAAAATTCTTTCCTGATCCCAAATATGGCGATCAGCTAAACCCTGAGCATATGGGCAAGATTCACCAGCCAGATACTACAGAAAATTCTTTCCTGGGTAACTCAGATCCCATCCATCTAATATCCCATCTCAGGGGATTCGGCCTATTTACCCTGAATATTTAAAGATCAATTACTTACCAAAATCCCATTATCCCATCATACCATCTCCTCCATAAACTTATTGAGTAGAATCTTAAAACCAGATAGATCTTTTGCCCCCACTGCTTCCCTTGGAAGGCTATTCCAGAACTTCACTCCTCTGATGGTTAAAAACCTTCATCTGATTTCAAGTCTAAACTTCCTGGTGGCCAGTTTATACCCATTTGTTCTTGTTCTTTGTTCTTGTTCCACATTGGTCCTGAGCTTAAATAATTCCTCTCCCTCTCCTGTATTTATTTCTCTGATATATTTATAGAGAGCAATCATATCTCCCCTCAACCTTCTTTTAGTTAGGCTAAACAAGCCAAGCTCCTTAAGTCTCCTTTCATAAGACAAGTTTTCCATTCCTCAGATCATCCTAGTAGCCCTTCTCTGTACCTGCTCCAGTTTGAATTCATCCTTTTTAAACATAGGAGACCAGAACTGCACACAGTATTCCAGGTGAGGTCTCACCAGTGCCTTGTATAATGGTACTAAAACCTCCTTATCCCTACTGGAAATACCTCTCCTGATGCATCCCAAAACCGCATTAGCTTTTTTCACAGCCATATCACATTGGCAGCTCATAGTCATCCTATGATCAACTAACATTCCAAGGTCCTTCTCCTCTTCCGTTACTTCTAATTGATGCGTCCCCAGCTTATAACTAAAATTCTTGTTATTAATCCCTAAATTCATAACCTTACATTTCTCACTACTAAATTTCATCCTATTACTATTACTCCAGTTTACAAGGTCATCCAGATCGTCCTGTATAATATCCCAATCCTTCTCTAAATTGGCAATACCTCCCAGCTTTGTATCATCTGCAAACTTTATTAGCACACTCCCACTTTTTGTGCCGAGGTCAGTAATAAAAAGATTAAATAAGATTTGTCCCAAAATTGATCCCTGAGGAATTCCACTGGTAACCTCCCTCCAGCCTGACAGTTCGCCTTTCAGTTGGACCTGTTGTAGTCTCTCCTTTAACCAATTCCTAATCCATCTTTTGATGTTCATATTGATCCCCATATTTTCCAATTTAACTAATAATTCCCCATGTGGCACAGTATCATACACCTTACTGAAATCAAGGTAAATTAGATCCACTGCGTTTCCTTTGTGTAAAAAATCTGTTACTTTCTCAAAGAAGGAGATCAGGTTGGTTTGGCAAGATCTACCTTTTGTAAAACCATGTTGTATTTTGTCCCATTTACCATTGACTTCAATGTCCTTAACTAATTTCTCCTTCAAAGTTTTTTCCAGGACCTTGCATACTACAGATGTCAAACTAATTGGCCTGTAGTTACCCGGATCGCTTTTTTTTCCTTTCTTAAAAATAGGAACTATATTAGCAATTCTCCAATCATTCGGTACAACTCCTGAGTTTACAGATTCATTAAAAATTCTTGCTAAAGGGCTTGCAATTTCAGGTGCCAATTCCTTTAATATTCTTGGATGAAGATTATCTGGGCCCCCCAATTTAGTCCCATTAAGCTGTTTCAGTTTCGCTTCTACCTCAGATATGGTAATATCTACCTCCATATCCTCATTCCCATTTGTCATGCTACCATTTTCCCTAAGATCCTCTTTAGCCTTATTAAAGACTGAGGCAAAGTATTTGTTTAGATATTGGGCCATGCCTAGATTATCTTTAACCTCCACTCCATCCTCAGTGTTTAGCGGCCCCACTTCTTCTTTCTTGTTTTCTTCTTATTTATATGGCTATAGAACCTTTTACTATTGGTTTTAATTCCCTTTGCAAGGTCCAACTCTACTCGACTTTTAGCCTGTCTCACTTTATCCCTACATGTTCTGACCTCAATAAGGTAGCTTTCCTTGCTGATCCCTCCCATCTTCCACTCCCTGTATGCTTTCTGCTTCTTCTTAATCACCTCTCTAAGATGCTTGCTCATCCAGCTTGGTCTACAACTCCTGCCTATGAATTTTTCCCCCTTTCTTGGGATACAGGCTTTTCATCCAGTCTAAGATGTAAGGAAAATATACTTAAGGTTTAGATATTTTCGCATCACTTAATCTCTTGTGTGTCTTTCATGAGGTAAACGTATTTTAGTTTGGTATCTTTTCAAATTTCCTGGAGCCATATGTTGTACCAATTGCACCACTGTAAGAGAGGACTAACTGTGACCCAGGAAGTTAGATAACAAATGGCCACTAGATTATGCCACGAGTTCATTAACCAACAGAAAACATTTTTCAGCTGTTTCTCAGAGGAAGTCTGACATGTATCAGTTGATCTCCGGCCTGAAAAACACAGTACCATATTGTGCAATTTAAAAACAATTTGCATGTATTCATAATTAAAAAAACCAAAATGGAAACAAAACTAACAAACACAAAAGCAAGATCAAAATCATTGCCAGACAAGATAATTATAATAACCTACCCTGACAGTCATTTCCTAAAATCCACCCTCTACTACTGCCTATAGAAGAGTAAGCTTCACAAGAGCTGTCCTTTACACCAGAGAGAAGGTTCCCGGCATGCCTTATTCTTAGTTGCTTCTTTCTCTGAGGAAGATTACCCAACCTTGCTGGAATATGGGGAACCAATGAAAAAGAAGAATAGAATGGAAGCACATTGGTCTCTGTGTGTATATGTTTGTGAGGGAGAGCATTAAGAATTCTGTTTACGAAGAACTGAAAATGGACTAAAGGTCCACCAAACTGAATAGACTGAAGGGAATTCATGTATTTTTAGGAAGACCAGTCTGATCAGCTCATTGTCAACTTCTTTTCTGTAAGAGAAATTCAACTAAAGAGTTTCAGAAGAAAGAAACAATGTTTGATATAAAGCTATGCCTGAAGCTGACTGTCATGGGCAGCCAGACCTAGCAGTCAAAGCCAGAACCCAGGCACAAGACAGGAGTCAGTTGGGTCAGGATACCAGAGGTCAGAAGCAGGGGACAACCTGGAGATCAGAATCACAAGTCAGGCCGGGTGAGGATACCACAAGGTCAAACTCAGGAGATCAGAACCACAAATCAGATACCAAGAGTCACAGGAGCAGGAAGCACAAGGAATACAGTCTGAAAGAGGGTTGTTCAGACAACTTACTGTGCCTGCTGCTGGTTTAAGTACAGTCAGTGGGCCAATCAGCTGCTCTGGTACTCTACCAATAAGACTGCAGGGGTGGAGCCTCAAACTGGGGCTGGGCTTTATGGGTTTCAGGTGATCAAGTGTTGGTAGCTGTCAGATAGAGGGTTGGAGTGGGGCTGCTCCTGTAAATGCTGCAGGCCCAAGTTTGAGACCTGTGGGTAATGATACTAAGGTTGGTAAGAGAATCCAAAATAAAGATTCAGGTGATTACTGAAGAAACAAGAAGCTTTGAAGGCTGGGAGAAACTGAATTAAAATGTAATTATGATTGTATAGCTCTATTTAAGTGTATTTTGTTGACACAACACTGACTTGCCCTGGCTGTTCTGACGAATGACCACTGTAAGGTGCATATAGTGCCTGGAAGCTTTCCCATACTGCAAGTTTGGCAAATATTAGGAGGGCATCCACTCTTACAGTCATACAAGTTCTAAATCAGTTAACTTTCATTCATTTTCTTTTCCAACAAGGGAGTTTCAGAGGCAAGATAGGAACTTTGCTCTTTATGCTGCACTCTAAATTTTGTTTCGGATTCGGGAATCTCCATCTATGGATACATTTCCAGCTTAGACCACTTTAAGAACCGAATATTACTATGCATGGCTTTAGACAAAAAAAAAAAGAAGAAGAAGACACTGTAATGCCACTGCATAGTTCCATATTTATTTTCTCTTTCTGATTTGCACGGACCTGATATTTCTGCTATATAAGTGAGAGGAAGTTTTGCCATTGATTCCAATGGGAGCAGCAATAGGACCAAGTACCAAATATACTCAACTTATAAAGTAAAAGATGACTTTCCCTCCTCAACATTCAGTCTTTGTAGCTCATCCAGGGACTTGAAAATTCAGCTGGCTTTTTTTCTTTCTGCCTTTTACACCATCCCCCTCAATAAAGATTTTGCAACTGAAATTGAACTGTTGATTGCTGATGGTGTCTGAGCCAGGATTGAGTCCAGGTCACTCAGATCCTTGGCTCCACAGTGTAAACAGAAATGAAAACTTTTCTTTGGTAAGGAAAGCAAGCAGATCTGACCTGCAGACACACAAGGATCACAGTATATTCTTTTGACTTCAGATACACTATAACATGTTTCCGAGTAGCAGCCGTGTCTAGGAGCCCACTTCATAGAGAAGATGCAAATATCAGTCTATAAATGGTTTGGTCATAACTATTTGCTCAAGACACCCAACAACATGTTAAAATTCCACACTGGGATGCTCAAATTATAAGGTGTCTTATTTCAATTTCTATGGTTCCCATCACCTTAGTACCTCTGCATTCACATACGTTAATGATTGTATCCTCACATCACTATTGCAAACTCTGAATATCTCCATTTTACAGATTGGGAAACTGAGCACAAATTTTCAAAAAAGCTAAATTTCTTGTAGTCAGTTAGTGATAACTCCTCCCTCTCCCGCTTGGAAGGAGGTAACTCTACCTCACTATGGCACAGCAGTCAAAAATCAATTAGCAGGGGAATTTGCAAATCACCAGTCTATAGCCCTGGCATTTTAGGAAGGGCCTAGCAACAATCTGTCTTTAGACCAGCCTTGGAGGGGCAAAGCAAGGAGCAGTCTTTAGCTCAGAGCCTGCTGGCTATGGCTGACAGCAAATACAGTCCGGTGCTCTGGCCTACTGGGCAGGGCAGAGCAAGGAGCAGTCGTTAGCCCAGACTTCTGACTAGGGCAGGCAGCACATACAGTCTGGTGCGCTGGCCCTTTGGTAGAGGCAGAGCAATAGGCCATATTTAGCCTAGCTCTCTGGCTAAAGCAGACAGCAAATGCAGCCAGGCTCAGCATTTTGGGCAGGGCAGAGCAATAGGCCATCGATAGCCCAGCTCCCTGGCTGGGCAGATAGCAGACAAACGCGGGCCATTCAACCTAAGGCGGGTAGACTGCAACCCAGGGGTGGCATTGGCAGCAGGAGGTAAGGGGACTTAGGCCCATCCTATTCCCCAGGTCCAGGCCCAGGGCCCCAACAGTGGCAGAGGGGTCCACCACTGACTTGCACTCTCGAAGCAAAACTGGATTAAAGTCTACTTTAGATGGGCTATTTCCTACCACAGTCTGGGGACAGGGCTCCATAGTCCAAAGGTCCTCTGTCTCCTCAGGGTACTCTGCAGCTGGCAGTCCCAGCAGCTCCTTGGATTACTTGTCAGATGGCAGTTCTGACAGCTCCTTGGAGTCCTCTTCCAGGGATTGGCACAGCTTGGTCCAGTGGTGAGACAGAGATCTCCAAATCCTTCCTTGGCTCTTGGCTGAGCTGGAGGCCCCACCTCTTATACTACCTGTTCCACTGTACTTCCAGCATGAGGGGTGGGCCCAACTTGGCTCCCCAGGGGGTGGAGAATGGTCCATCCTCCTGTGGCTTGGAGGGAGGCCACTTTGCTTCACTACTATCCTATTTAGGTACCAAATAAAGTTGCTAGATTTTCAAAAGAAGCTTGGTCTGTTGGAGTGGAAGCTGTGCTTTTGAAAATCTGATTCCAACTCAGGATGCTGAGTAGAACTCATTGGCAATTTTTCAATGAACTGTTTTTTGCCAAAAAAAATTGCTGATTAGTGAACACCAAAACTGTTTGTGAAAGAGAGTTAGTTTCAACAAATCTCCTAACTCAATTAAAAAAAAATTCCAAAATTGTCAAAGCACCCTATTTTGACATTTTTAAGCCATAAAGTTTCATTTACTGTCATAAAATGAGTTTTCATTTTGAAGTTTTAGTAAATTTACACTAAAAATGTTAAAAAAAGAAAAGTCAAAATCAAGTTTTGAAATTATCAATACAAAATGTTTTGATTGACCCCAAATACTTTTTTATGTTTATATTTTGGATTTTTGATTTTTCAATATTTTTTGAGATTTTGACTTTTCATCTTGATTTAGGATACAATTTTTTTTGATAGCTCAATTTTTTGCATGGTTGGAAAACTGTTGCTTGCCCTGCTCTATTATTGAGCTCTTTTTTGAAAATCAAGTCCTAAATGATTTACTCAATGTTCCTGACACAAGAAGTCTGTTTTAGAGCCAAGAATCAAACTCAGGTGTCCCAGTCCCAGAGTCCCAAACCAAAAGACCATTCTTCCCCTCTTTATGTTTCTATTTTAAAAAAAGTACTTCAGTATTCCATAGTAATGGACTAAAATACTTCAGATCAACTTATGCGGTTCTTACTCAGACAAATTCCCATTAACAGAAAAAGTGCTATGTAAAAGCTAAGGAAGACACCCAATAATTGGTCCTCTAGCTTACACTAGCATTAATTCACTCTTTTGGGTCATTATTATAATACTATTCAGTATTATAGTATTTTTATATGGAATATGACTCTCTGTGCATAAGTAAGGATCCATTGACCCGCCTCCCAATTAATCCAGCAATATCTCCCAATTCCTCATCTTGCATTCCTACTGAAAGAGCCCCTACCAACCTAGGTTTTGTGGCATGGCACCCACTGAATGGATTCTAAACACTGTAAAATTATAGAACAATTAACTACACATCAGAAATGTACCAGTTCCACAAGAGGCAGGGTCTAGAATTTGCCCGTAAATGTCTTTACTTGCCCTGAAGTCTAGCATCATTGAATGGGCAACAGTTGCTAATTTGTCTGTCCTTTGTCAAAGCAGCTTTGTAGGTACCTAATAGTCTGTCAAGATCCCACAGCAAGGATGTTCCACCACGTATGAGGATGTGTGTGTGCTACTTTGAGCATCTACATAATCTACCGGTAAGGCTCCTGCATTTGAGAATGGGCTTCTAATCTTTTTATTATCAATACCTTCCAATATTTGTATTGGTTGTCATTAGCCCAAATTTTGCAAGTATGCCCTAAGTTTTGTGAAACCAGGACAAGTGCATATTGTAGCTCAGTGTATAACATTTGAGTATGTCCACCCCATCATTTTTTTCTCCACTTGGCAGTCAGTTTAAAGGAAAAAACAAAACAAAACAAAACCCCACCAAAAATCCTCTACAGGTGGGGAATAGAATATTGATCAACCATGAGAGAGAAAAAACGGGGGGCATAAGGAGGTGGGGGCATGGTGGAGAATCATTCCTTCAAATTCACAGTTGTCTAGTCAAGCTAGAAAATCCCTACAGGGAGACAAGCATAATAATTAGTTTTAAGTTCAGGTACTCAGACGCACATACAAATGATCCAGCTAATAATTTTGTTCCCTTTCTGCATGTAATAGTGTTGCCCAGCTCCTGCATCCAACAAAAGGTTCCAGAAACTTTGCCAGAGGAACTGGAGTCATAGTTGTGATTTCAGCATTCTCATCTACTGTCTTGTTAACTGCAGACCTGAGGACAGAAAGTACTTTTTCCTTCATTAAAAAGAAAAGAAACAAAAAATCCCACAGGCATCTAATACTCTGTGCAAAAGGTTATCTGAGAAGTAGAGCCATCAGTCAGGGTATTTGAAATGAAGATTGCAGTGGAATTAGTAGTCCCGACAAATGTTTCAATTAATAGTCAAATTAGCAGCTCAAGGTTTAGGGAATGAATTCAAATAGATACACTCAGTCTGTACAGACTTAATAATTCTTTGTTCCTTCCTTTTATTTAGGAGATCATAATAATTAAATGTGATTTGAAACTGAATGTAATAAAGTACAGCTTAGCAGTATTTCAGGATTCATAACAAAAATAATTAGATCCTCTGATATTATTTGAAACCACAGTGCTATAACCCTTTATTAAACTAAAAAAGAAAGAAAAGAAAATGATGAATTTGTCGGCTTTATTAGAATACAGAATGACACCTCATCTTTAAAAAGATACATTATATTTTTATTGCCTGAGCTATCTGGGGACCCTTTCTCTCTTTCCCTTTCTCACTCTTTTTTAACCTAAGATTTTCTTGACTACACAGTGGATTCCTGTGGCATTTTGCATTTGGTAAGAAAAATGCAATGTGAAAATTAAATCACAGGAAACTGGAGAAAACTGACAGCATCCTCAAGTAACAGGGAATGGAAATGAAATGTTAGCTGATATAATGATTGGACCATTAACAATTCTGTAGAATGACAGAACAATTAACTATTTTCTGAATGGCCCATGCTTTTTCCTCTCCATGAGCTAAATAAATCATTTCTGGGCTGCAGGATATACTCACGAGCAGCCAGTGCCTGGTTAGAACCAGAGGCGTTTATCCTTCTTAATGCAAAGATGCCCTGCCATTGGCAGTTCTGACTGTTCAGTGATTTTTCTAACAAAATCCAAATGCTTTCCTTCTACATAGTTGAATCCTTGGGCTACTCAGTACTTGGTCCTCAAGTCTCATGCATACATGGCCCTTTCATGAGACCATCAAAAGCCTCCAAATAAAATATGTAATAAAAATGTATTTCTCTTAAGCAGTATAGTTTTACTTCTGGAACTCTTTTGTGCATCACTGCCTTCTGTGCCCAGATGTCTTCTCAACCTTCTGTCTCTATTCTTTTGCTATCTCAAACTAGCCCATAGAAACCCACTTACGCTTCATGTAGAACATTCTCCTTGGAAACAATTCAGCTTATCTATCACATATTTTATATTTTTTATCCCACATTATTTATTGCTGGGGATATATATGAAAAGAGAGGGTCAGATGCCATTCTCATCCAGTGCAAATCCAGAGTAACTATTTAATTTAGTCGTGCAACTTCATTTTTACATTGTTGTAAATGAGTAAGGCCCTACCACATTCACGGTACATTTTGGTCAATTTCATGCTCATAGGATTTAAAAAAACATTAATTCCATGATTTCAGCTATTTAAATCTGAAATTTCACGGTGTTGTAATTATAGGGGTCCTGACCCAAAAAGGAGTTATGGGAGAGTTGCAAGGTTATGGGGGGGGATTGTGGAACTGCTACCCTTACTTCTGCGCTGCTGCTCGTGGCTCTGCTGCCTTCAGAGCAGAGCAGCTGGAGAGTGGAAGCTGCTGGTCAGGCACCCAGCTCTGAAGGCAGCAGTGCAGAAGTAAGAATGGCATGATATGGTATTGCTACTCTTACTTCTGTGTTGCTGCCTGCAGAGCTGGGCCCTCAGTCAATAGCCACCACTCTCCAGCCGCCCAGCTCTGAAAGTAAGAGTGGCATGGTATGCTATTGTCACCTTTATTTCTGCGCCACCTTCAGAGCTGGGTGCCTGGCCAACAGCCGCTGCTCTCCAGCTGCCCAGCTCTAAAGTCAGCACAGAAGTAAGGGGGACAATACCCCCAAAAATAACTTTGTGACACCCCCCGCTGCAACTCCCTTTTGGGTCAGAACTCCCAATTTGAGAAACACTGGTCTCCCCATGAAATCTGCATAGTATAGGGTAAAATCACACAAAAGACCAGATTTCATGGTGGGAGATCAGATTTCATGGTCCTTGATGTGTTTTTCCTAGCCGTGAATTTGGTAGGTCCTTATAAATGAGAGTAAAATCTTTCGCAGAATATCTAAGAGTTCACCATTTCCTGTTGCTTAACTATCTTTTGGAACTGTCGGCTCTGCCTTTGAATACATGTGACTAACCCCATCTACATTTGTGGGAGATTCTCTTGCATAACCAAGGGCAGAAGTCTGCACTTTATGATGTATTTTTAACTTCTTAACTGGTTGCTTTGGAAATAATTGTATGAGAGTATGAAAAATAAGCAACAGCAATAGATATATACCTTACAAAGAACACAATGTTTTTATTAAAATAACCCTAAAAATTGAGAATGAAGAATATTAAATGCAATAAACAAAGACAGGAGGGATACAGAAAATACAAGGATATATCTGTAGAAATCTCACTAAATAGAATGTTTTTCTGGGCATCAGCAGGTCCCCAAATTAAGTACATCTGTTATAGATTATGCCTGTAGCCTCTTTCAAAATCTTGATTTTGTCTTCAGAGACAGGTTTGTATGAAGAATTCCTTTCACTTTTAATTTGTGAGGCAAGACATTGTTTCTTTGGTTGCTTTCACTGATGCTCTCATATCTGGGTTTTTTTTCTTTTCTTTTTTTTTTAAAAAAACATCTTTTGTTCAACAATAACAAGGGTCACACTGAGGAAGAGACACTGCTATTAAAATCTTTGAAATGAAAATGTAACAATGGTTGAGAGTAATTTTTTATTCATGCTGTTAAATTGAGCATCATAGTTTTTTCTTTACTATTCCCAAGATTCTTTTACTTACCCAGCATATTTGCTAAATAACATAAAGTCTAAGACAGAGAGTTGGTGTTTTTAATAAAAAGCATTGGATTTACTGTGAGTTTTCATCTTCTGGTGCTAAATGGTAGACAGACTCCCTGTGTCTATATATGAAGAGAGAGGCAGACAAGTATATAAGGGTTTGGTTTGGTATAAAGCTTTTACCAGCATAGGTTTAAGATTAGTACATTACTGAAGCCAGTCACAATTTTTTGAAATTTTACTGAGATTTTTTCATCAAACTTTTGAATTTGACTGAAAATAAGGGAGTACATTTTCATGAAAAAAATTGCAAAAAATCACATTCTGTTTTTTCACCAGTTCTGTTCAAGAGTGATGAAGTTGTCCATGCTAATAAGACCTTTACATCACATCATACCATCATTAATTCTATATTTGCCACAGATTTTATAAAAAACTACTGGATAAAATACGATAGCCTGAGTTACGAAGGTTGATTAGATTATCATAATCGATCAAATAAATTATTCGAGGAAAAAACACAGCATGTTCCACTGAATTTTTTGACAGATACCATTCAGCCAGCTCTGGAAGAAAGATAAGTGAATGGACAGATGTGCACATTCCTCCCCCCCCAATAGAATACCACACAAAATCAAACTGTGAACCAATTAATAATTATTCAGTATTCATCAGGCACATGATGTCAGGTTGTGGTCCTTGTATTGGTAGACTTTGTAGAGATCTACTGTCCTTTTACCCCATTGTTTTGGTTTTTGTGTGTGTGTTGGATGGCCACTTTTCGAAAGAACATAACCAAAATGACCTGAAAAGAGGCCCTGAGTTTTCCAAGATTAAGATAAAAGCAGAGATTCAACATCCTGATTCAGGAGCATTCCCAAGGTGATGTACCTGCTTTGTTAGGTAGTACTGGGGATGAATTTTGCTTGACTAGATAGGTAAAAGAGACTATTAAAAGGTACATTTTAAACCAGTCCATGGGACTGTAGCCATAGGATATCCCATTTAGGTTAATCAAAATTCTGAGGCTAAATCTCTACATGCCATTTTGCAAAAAGTTATCCCAATGGATCTGACTTAAAAACAAAGCACAAGAGCAAGTTGCTCTAAGGACAGAGCCTCAGCCTTAGCTTTGAGCTTTCTGTCTTCAGCAAGCCAAAGTCAGATCTTAACATTATTTATGGATTGTTCTTTGGTAAATATGCATTTTGTAATCTCCCATGAAAGAATAAGTGCAGAGAGATCAGTAAATATGTTTGTAGGCAATATTTAAATTACACATTTATTATGTTCCTGACAGATTGAAATGGCTTGCTTGGAGCTTTTCCAGTCTGTCATGCAAATCTATTTTTAATGTATTTTATTATGAAATAGGAGAATCACAGGATTTAAAGTTGGAAAAGATCTATTAGGTCACCCCATTTATCTCACTGCCAAGGCATGATTGTTGCTATGATTGTAACAAATCACATACAGAGAAAATCAAGTCATATTCAACTCTTTCAAGTTTCTGAATGTACAGTCTCCTCACCAGCACTACAATCCAACTACCTCAGGTCAGCAGAAAAGAGTCTCCATCCAGATGGTAAAAAACAGCTCTTTTTGCCCAGATAAGAATCAGTTTGGTTCAATAAAATAAAATGTAAAGAAACAAAATCAATTTAAAACTTATGGGTTTGATTCATGGGTCTGTTACTTTCCTTTATGTGCTAATGTGGCTCCCAGGTAATACCCCTAAAGCAAGTGTATTGTCCAGGAAGTGTGGAACTGGCAGAATGCCTCTATCCTGTAGTATCCTGTCCTGACAGATTGACAGAGCCAGAAGAGTACCCAGAAGTCACCTACTACAGGACAGGCCCAACAAAGTAAACAACAGAACGCCACTAGCCATCACCTTCAGCCCCCAACTAAAACCTCTCCAACGCATCATCAAGGATCTACAACCTATCCTGAAGGACGACCCATCACTCTCACAGATCTTGGGAGACAGACCAGTCCTTGCTTACAGACAGCCCCCCAATCTGAAGCAAATACTCACCAGCAACCACACACCACACAACAGAACCACTAACCCAGGAACCTATCCTTGCAACAAAGCCCGTTGCCAACTCTGTCCACATATCTATTCAGGGGATACCATCATAGGGCCTAATCACATCAGCCACACAATCAGAGGCTCGTTCACCTGCGCATCTACCAATGTGATATATGCCATCATGTGCCAGCAATGCCCCTCTGCCATGTACATTGGCCAAACTGGACAGTCTCTACGGAAAAGAATGAATGGACACAAATCAGACGTCAAGAATTATAACATTCAAAAACCAGTTGGAGAAAACTTCAATCTCTCTGGTCACTCGATCACAGACCTAAGAGTGGCTATACTTCAACAAAAAAGCTTCAAAAACAGACTCCAACGAGAGACTGCTGAATTGGAATTAATTTGCAAACTGGATACAATTAACTTAGGCTTGAATAGAGACTGGGAATGGATGAGTCATTACACAAAGTAAAACTATTTCCCCATGGTATTTCTCCCTCCCACCCCACCGCCCACTGTTCCTCTGATATTCTTGTTAACTGCTGGAATTAGCCTACCTTGCTTGTCACCATGAAAGGTTTTCCTCCTTTCCCCCCCCCCCCGCTGCTGGTGATGGCTTATCTTAAGTGATCACTCTCCTTACAGTATGTATGATAAACCCATTGTTTCATGTTCTCTGTGTGTGTGTATATAAATCTCTCCTCTGTTTTTTCCACCAAATGCATCCGATGAAGTGAGCTGTAGCTCACGAAGCTTATGCTCTAATAAATTTGTTAGTCTCTAAGGTGCCACAAGTACTCCTTTTCTTTTTGCGAATACAGACTAACACGGCTGCTACTCTGAAACCTAAATTGTGCTGCGAGCTTAACTGATCCCCAACTTTTGGTGTTGCTCCAAGTGCAGCTCAGGCACACCCATAATTTGTTCTCTTTCTCTCTCTCTCTCACTCTAAATATATAAAGAGAGAGAGAGAGAGAGAGATTTTTTTAACCTGGATTACTAATGTCACCTATTTTACTAGGAGTAATTTAAACATATAATCTGGTTTTCACCATTTTTATTGCTTGAGCTATTATACGAGGCCCCGGTTTAGGGCCACATCATGTCATCAACCTTTAAGCAGAACTCCCCCTTAAAGTCAATCAGGAGTTCTGCTTAAAAACCAGTGGAATCGTTAGATTCTAGATTAGGCCATCATCTCTCTAAATGAAGTCAATGGTTGTCTGGGAAAGAGCCACATGAAAACTAAGGACCTACTCATCTTGGACACTGACACTAGACTGTGCAACCCTTATTCACATTGATGATCTCTTACACAACCTGATACTGAACTTACACAACTAGTTACTTTCACTTTTATTTCTATTCAGTTTCATTTTCAGGTTGTGATGCCCCTGCACTCTGGTTTCCATCATTTTACAACAGACAGAAGTTTCAGGGGCCCATCTCCCACCTAGCCATTAAGAAAGGAAGAATTGTTGAAACTCATCTGGATCTGCTCATGCCCCCTGGTTTGAGAACCCATGTTTTAGTACAATGCCGCATTGCTTGGGCTGTGAACATGTCAGAGAAAGCTTTAAAACAGTGGTTCTTAACCTCGGGGTGCGAGATGCCCTTTCTGGGGGTGCGAGACATGCCAGATTTTTTTAGAAGGTAAATCAGCAAAAACACAAATTAAGCACAGGCATGTAAGTACAACTACTTTGTTTAATCAAATCTATGTATTTATTAACATTATACATTTTTTAACGATTACTGTAATATACAAACAAAAATATATCTAGGTTTAAAGAACTGACCTACTTCAATGATTTTTGATAAGGGTTGGGACAACGTATTTTGAGAACTGAGGGGGGCAGGCTGCAGTAAGGTTAAGAACCACTGCTTTAAATCTATGCAGACTGATTTCATTCACATTTAAAATTAATTGAATTATTTATATTAATATTAAATCCTTCTTTACAAAACCAAATGTGGGGCCTATACTATTTCCCAATCTCCCTTTAGAAATATCAATTTCTGTAGTGTTTCATTTCTTTTCATTAAATCAAATCCATTGCACATATTTCATCATTTATCTGGACTTAATACTTGATAACTCTCTGCTCTTTTGCAACAGTTCTCCCATGGTTAATAAAAAAAAACCTTACACATTTTTATCTTATTTTTAAGTCACAATCTTTTGGGAATTAGCCTAAGTGAATACAATTAGAAAGACATGTACAATTTTCCACATTCCTTATTTGTGACATTGTTACGAGAGAACTTGACTTGAGATAACCACAGCCATTTGTGTATTCAACCACCATTAACTGGAATTGAGAACACTATGTAGTCAGGAATAATTTGGCTTTTACCTAAGCAAACAAAACAACTGCACAGCTGCAGTGTTGCTAATAAGAACAGATAAAGTGACAGATTCATGAGAATGGGAGGGAAGGTGGATAGCTGATCTTGGACCTGGGTATCTATGACCATGAGTTGTTTGGGTTTTTTGGAAGGTGGAGTTGCTTTGCTGATAAGTAGAATTATTAGTTATTTGGCTGAGGCTAAGGAAATTGTTTGCCTAGGAGGGGTTATTATGAGTTATATGCTTTGTTTTGAGCAATCTATAAAGAGATTAGTTAGAGTGTGCTCTTTGGAGAAGTACAGAGAGGTTTTCAATAAGCTAGGATGCTGACATCCCATTCTGCAGCAGCTAGGAGGAAGGCTGGCCACCATATACCTGGTGCTGACCACTTGACACCATCTCAGACTTTGGATAACTATATCTTGGGTGCTCTAACTATTGTTATCTCAGATGTGTGCTTTAGACTTAATAAAAATAAGGATTTTTGGATGAAAAGGCTCTTTTATATACCAATAATTTATCAGACCAAGGACTGTGTCCTCGTTGATTTATGTCATGAAACCTCCTGGAAAACAAAGGACTAGTTACCATATTTTCGGATTCAGAAAACCCCAGTTAACAAGATATTTGGTTTGCTATTCAATTCAAGATGATTAAACATTTAATAAATGATGTCCCAGTGCACTATCTATTCAGGGGAAAGAACCCTACTGAAAACTTTCTTGCTATTTAAATTAAATAAAACTGCTAGGGAATGTGATTCTCTTGGCAATTTTATTATATAACAGTCTTGTGTCTTCAATCCTGCTTCTTACCATAATGACACCTATTGGTTTCTTACGATAATGAAATCAAGTGGGACTGAGTTTTTCACATCTGATAATTTAATGAAGTTTTTACTATCTCTGTCATTTAGGGCTGGTCTACACACAGTTGCACCAATAAAAGTTCTGTCAGCATAGTTCAACAGAGTGCATCAGCACTGGGCTGATGGATCCACACACCATCAGGCACTATCAGCAAAAGTGTGGCATACTGTGGGTAGATACGCCAATGTCCTTCATTCCATTTATGTTGTGTATTGAAAACTGTTAAAATTATAAAGTATCATTTTAAAATCTGAGGGGTTTTCCTGAGAATGTTTGCAGGCTAACTGGCTCAGGAGCAGGATGTCTGGGCATTCAGCAGTCAGTCTGCAAAGAGATAGCCTAAAGCAAAAGAGTGAGATGTGCATCTCCACCTTAGAGAGCAGCCTACTTTCTCTGTCTGTTTTTGTTCTTGTTCTAATAGAGTTTGGGAATTTAATAAATCAAGCAGTAATACACTGCATACTTACAGAAAGATAAAAGCATAAAATATTCTAACTTCTGTTTGTATGCTGTGAACGTAACAACCTTTAGGTACAATATTATGAGAAATGGTTACTGTGTATTGTGAAGCAGCAACTATGTATTTGGGGATATCTACACACTTCTCAGGGGATTTTAAGTCAAATGCCCAGATTTCCCTCTAATGTATCCCGTAATGTTAAAAGAGAGAGCAGTTGATTATTATGTATTTATGTGTTTTGTAGGAGACACTTGGATATATGAATTTCAACGTTATTGTGTTACTGTAGTGTGTTGAAGGAGACACATAAATTATTTTTTTTTCTTTTTTCTTTTTTTTAGGGAAGTATGAAAGCCTTTGTGGCTGTATGAATTCTTGTCTGTAAGCCCACTGCTCACAATAAAGATGCATACATTTATGCCAAATTTCTACTTTATATACATAGTTCTGCTGTGTTGTAAATAAAGACTAACATTCTAACTAGGATACAATGCATCACAGGTTACAATATTTCAATAACAAAGGAAAATACCATGTCCATTTTAACAAATGTGCAGCTGCTTAAAGTGCAGAGTCAGCTTTAAAAAGTAATGGCATCACATCTCCCCAAATCTTAAATTAAAGTAATAATCAGATTGGGAAAAAGTAAATTTTTCCCACAACCAGGTTGGTCATATTCAGAAATCATACAACAAATACAAAAAGAACTTAATTTATCCATCAAAAAAAAAACCACTAAAAAAGAACATAACATTCCTTTTTTGTCCTCTGACTGCAGAGGTGTTAATGGACCAGTTCACCTTGAATGGACTCTTAGAATATGTGAACTACTTATGATAAACAATCTGTTCCATCTTGTATTTAGCTGTCACATTCTGAGTACCTTTCCCAAAGCTGAAACAAGAACGCTCTGTAGCTCGAAACTTGTCTCTCTCACCAACAGAAATTGGTAATAAAATATATTACCTCACTCACCTTGTCTCTCTACTATCCTGGGACCAACACTGCTACATGAACATGGCATACAACTCCACAGACAGACAATCTCCATCTGCAAACTTCTCTTCAGTTAAATATTTAATAGTTTTTTCTTAAACTCTCCTGTTTTACATATACACACAGATATGCACACAGTGTGAGATCTTAATTTCGGGTTGGACCCATTTATGCCACATAAAAGGGCCAGAATGGGGTAAAGGGGACCAAAAAGTTACACGTTTGTCCATAGGAGGATTCCCTGGCACAGGCACAGGCACTGATGGATAGACTCAGAGAACCACTTTATGAGTCCTGATGTCAGGAACATTCAGGGGGAGGGTGGAAAGTCCCAGTGACAGGGCTGGGACATTCTGCAGATATTCTGGGGAGTGCTGTGGCCTATAGGGCAGTTAGGAAGTCCACAATAACTTAAATAGGCCTCATGATTTTTAAGTTACACTGGAAGCCTTTGCAACCGTCAAAACAGCCCATGACTGGGAAGGCACAAAAAGGACTTAAAACCACTTTAATCCCCCCTCCCGTGGCTGCTAGTTCTGTGCTGGGTCTTCTAGAGACCCATCACAGAATATCACCAACTGTCTATACTTCCTCTGTTAAGGCTCTGCCTACACTACAGGCCTTACAGTACCACAGCTGTACCGCTGCAGCTGTGAGACTCTAAGGACTTTCATATAGCTGTTTTATGCCAGCAGGAGAGAGCTCTCCTGCCACCATAATTAAACCAACCCAAACAAGCAGTGGTAGCTATGTCAGCGGGAGATGTTCTCCAGTCGACATAGTGCTGTCCACACCAGCGCTTTTTTTGGTGACATTTATGTTAGTCAGCCAACAAAAGTTTTGCTAACAAAAATCCTAGTGTAGAGAAAGCCTAATACTGGCAACATTTCTTTTTAAAAAGAAAACTCCATCTTCGGTATCTTTTGCATTATATTCCTAAAACCAGTGGTTCTCAAACTTTTTTTTCGTGGACCACTTGAAAATTGTAGGTGGACCACTTAATGATCTTTCCAAATGTTGTTTGTACCATTAGTTAACTATTGTAAAGCACTTTGTATAAAAGCACTATATAAAAAAAGCTTAATAATAATAAACTTTTTTGTTCTACAAATAAAAAGCATACAACTCATATTTTAATAACAGTAGTCTTACGTATCTAATGAGATGGTTGTGCCTTCTCTCTCCTGCTGCATCAGACCCTGAGCAGGGGCTGGGAAGGAGGAGGGTCTCTCCCTCTCTCCTGCATCATGGCAGCCCCCGAGCTGGGGCTAGGAAGGAGGGCCATCTCTCCCTGGCAGCTGCAGCCCTGGAGCCCGGGAAAGTCACCTTTCTCTGGCTGCTGCAGCCCTACATATACCTAATTCTCCCCTCCCCCTCTTCTCACCCCACTGCCCCCTCCCACCTATCCCCTATCCCTCCCAAGACCATACCTCACCTTACATGTGAGTCTTCTCCAGGGTCCAGGCACCTAATTAGTGGAGCCACGCTTGCGTGGCTCCACTAATTAGGTGGTTAGCCCTTCATTCTCTTGTGTGCAGCCGCCCAGGTGGGCATCTTAGAGGGAACTATCTGTGGACCACTTGAATGGAACTCATGGACCACTGGTGGTCCAAGGCCCACATTTTGAAAACATCTGCCTAAGCCAACACTTCTTTGAAATAGAGATGGGCTATTTCCATTTTCTTTTCTGGTTTTTTTTGGGGGGGAGACGAGGAGCAAATCAGAAAATTATCATTCTTATAACAACACATATTTATTTCACATAAATAAACTGACACCCTCCCCTCCCTGCACACACACACTTCCTTCCCATGCACTCTATTGCATAAAGAGGCCTATTCAGCCACACTACATGGTCCCCCATGCAATGTAGCACACATCTGCTAGCTCTACAAACTGCCCCCTCACCAAACACACACACACTTTCCCCTACACACTCACTGCCCCTCTCACACACAAAGTCCCTCCTCCTCACACAACACTCAGTGACATATCATGTAGTCAGTTGGAGATGCTGCTTGTCAGTAGACTCCACCTGGAAACTTACTGCTCCCAAAGCAGCTACAAACTACATGAGATGTCAGAGCAGGTGGGGAGGCGGGGTGGGATGGAGCAAGTGAGAAGACTGGCTGTTGGTGCTGAGAAGGGGGATACAAGGTGCCGCTACAAGGGAAAGGAGAGATGAGTGGAATTACAAGGTGTCCTGAAAATATAGCTCTGTCCTATCTGGGTGCATTTTCTAACACCACAAGCAACAGCCCTTTGTTTATAGTCGCAGCAGAGGGCATTTGTTGATCATGATACCCCTTCAGTCTGCCCCACAGTTATCAGCTGCTATTGTATACAGTTAAATATCTCATTTGAGATCACATTTGGATCTCCTCCCTGATTAGTGATTAAAAAGACCACAGGTTTAGAGAGGGCTGAAATCAGTGAAGGATTTTCAATTGAGGAGAAGATAGGAGGATAGCAAGGAAAAAAATCTTGTTTCCTAATTATGCTGTGGAATATGTCTCTAATAGATTCCATTCTCAGTTTCCCAATCTAAATAAATAAACTGGCATATGGCCTGCTGTAGACTTGCCATTGCTAGAGTGAGCCTGTCATAACTCATATTTCTTTGATGCAAATATGGAACATAAAGTTGGATGTAACTGCTGAGTCTGTGTTGACAAAGTTCCACACATTGGTTGCTGGTAAGTGATGAGACATACCAGCAATGGCAAGTGATTTTATAGTAGTAGAGCAAGGAAAGTGAACACATGGGGGAGGTATTGTAATTTACAAACTAGCTAGAATTCAGCACTTAGCTTTGCTGGACAGTTCTCCAGGTTACTGACAGAGCAGAAGATGCAAGACTATCAGCAACCATAGCCCTATCTCTTTAACTGAACTTTGGTTGAAGTGCCAGACCCTTTCCATTGACTTCAATGGGATTTGAATCAGGCAGTTGCTGCATATGACTTTTAAGAATGCCTATGGGAAACTTTCTTTTTTCGATGCCCCATTTTTCAATTATTTTTGATTCTCATAATTTGTCTCTGGTCCATTGTCACCCCACTTATTCTCCATTTGCACTCTCCAACATGATCTTGAAATAATAGCAAATACAACATCTCTAAGAGGAAAAAAAGGCCCTGATAGTCTTGTCCCCCACCTCCCCCTTTCACTTTCTAATCTCTCCACATATCCTGTTTTAAAAAAAACACTTGAGTGCTTTGTACAATACAATAATACTTTGTAGGTTCCTATCCTGGTCCCACTGAAATCAGTGGCATGCCTCACATCCTTGAGTCTTATTTCCTTGAGTCTTTATTTTGCACATGAGCATTTATACAAACTCTTCCCATAGTTAAATAATACAATAACCAATGAAATATAAGATTCACTATTTACTTTTGAGATAGCTGTAGAATGTCCATTAAGCCACCTCTCACTCTCCCACCAAGCACACACAGGGGTGTTGCATAGTTAAAATACATTTTAAAAGCCAGAACAATTAGCATAGCAAAAATAGCTGGTGTGTGTGTGTGTACATATATATACACTAAAAAAGCACAAAGCAACAGCATTAAAACAGTGTATAGAAGAAGTGGCATTATTAATCTATTTATTTGAAGTAAATTGTTAATTGCCTGTTATATTTGAATGTTGTATTATTTCGGCAGCAGTTAATACAAAAAATACACCTGGAGGAAGAAAGGCTTTCAGCTGTGAGAAAGGAGGAACGGCCTGTGATGGATATGTCCAGGAGGCTCAAGTTTTACCCTCTAGGGTCAATCTTACAGTAAGGAGTGAGCACCCTTGTACCAAACTTGTACCACAAAGTTTGAAGAAGTTATTCATGGGAGCTCACTAACGGGCTGAATATTCTTCTGAATCCTGACACGAAATCTGTGCCAAAAACCCTTTCGCTCATAAGCAAATATAGTTCCATATGGAGCCCCTAATGTTGCATTCACAATCTCCCTATTATTCCAGTTCTTTATTCCTGAATTAAAATTCTATCAGTTTATGACTGATGACTAAGAACAATTTTTTTAAAGGCTTATTGATGCTATAAACCAAGTGAGATGAATGAACTAAACTCTTTTTCACATGAACTGGGCAAGTTGAAATTTATAGTACTTTTGCTCATTTTTCTCCTTTCAGCCACAATCCATTAAAGTGCTATACCTAACATTTCAACCAAATGTTTCTATTCCCCATTCCACATAATTCTTTCCTTTTTTTCACATATCTAGTTTTACAGTTTGGAAGATTTCTCCCAGTGTTTGGCTTTAGAATTTAGTAGACCTGACTCATAAAAAGTAATGTAGGCCAATTTTATGGCTGAAATCATTCAAAGTTTAATGTTTTGCTTGGGTATGGAGAGGAAAGGAGAGCTCTTCAAAAAATCACATTCTTTACAGTCATTTTAAAAAGTCATCTGAATTTAGGCCAAGACAGGCCACACATCTAGGTGCCCCTGGGAGTGTTTAATTTCTTTTATTTTCCCAACATTTTGGCTTTCCTTCAGCATTTTGGGCTCCTACTGTGCAGTCTAAAAAGCAGCAGAAGGGTGAGAAAATGCTATACAGATGGGACGATCCAACATTCCTTGCTTGAATGAATCTGCCATTGGAACTAGGAGTTTTGCTTGAATGAGGAGTTGAGGTCTAGGTCCAGATTGTGCTGGAACATGTTTGAATGGCTTCTGTTCTCCCAAACAATGGAATAACTTTGTGCTGCTGTTGTAGTGCATAGCTACCATAAGGCTCTAGATGGCCAATGGAGGATCCCCCCAGAGGAGAGGAATTATAGGATGGCACAGAGCTGCCATCATAGTTCTTATGTCACCAGTGAAGGGGGTGTATGGCTGGGGGGAAAAGCTAAGGAAAGGCAAAGGATCTCTTACATCTCTGTTGATCCCAAACTACTAGAACGGCCACGTCAAGCTGTGAATAGCTCTCAAGCTGCTCTTATTTACATTTGGACTGAGCAGTGCCATGAAAGCCCCATAATCAGGAGAGCATAAACGTAGACAAAGACACTTTTCTAACCTCTACCACTCCAAAACTGCACAGAGCATTCTTCATTCAGCGCTAAGGATCTTGACCAATATCTCCAGTACTGTGTCTTTTGCATTAGTCATGCAGGAGCATTGGTTACACTGTGCTGAGGCTTGTTTAGCCACATTGATTCTGCCAAGACTTAAGCATGTCCATACCTTTCAGAATGGAAGCAGTCCCATTTACTTCAGTGGGACTGTTCCCATGTGTGAAGTTATGAACATGCTCAAGTCATTGTTTTAGATTGAAAGTGTGATGTAACACTGTGTCTATCAATGGTGGCCAAAACTCCTAAACAGTTATGAGGGCAAAAACTTGTAACTTATTATTAACTGTTAGGACAGTAACTTATTTTTGCTCACTTCGTTCCATTTTGCTATGTTCCATTTAGCAACCAAACAGAGGTGGGGTATGTGTGTGCATATGGTTGTATTTATCTGTGTATATAAAAATTAATTACTACATGATTTATTATTCTCAGCTCTATACATTTTCACATTTTCTCTAAGTTTCATTTTACTTTGTTATATTACATATAAGTAATGTTGGTTGGGATTGATATGTAAATTATATCCCTTGAGTACTTTTCACTTTTTGTGAAATTGAAATGGAGTTCAAATAATTCTGCTTCAAGTGCTGTTATTTATAACCCTTTGGGTCTCAGATTTTCCAATTTACTCATATTTCTTTATGTAGAACAGAAAATAAAGTGAAAACAACAAAGATACTGTATTATCTATTGTTTTCAGATTCTAATCCCTAGTGACAGAACTATATTTTAATTATTCATATACTAGAAATATTTTATTTCCAAGTATAATGTGGTATATGGGATCTTTTTTATTTAATACCTAGTTTGTTCAGGGGATTTTCACCATTCTTTCCTTCTAGAATTTAGAAGTAATTACATGAACATTCAATAATACATTTCAGCAAAATATCTTAGTGGTGGTTTTATATTCCCCTGATTTTCATATGACTTCTCATGCCTGGATTTATTCCAAAGTGAATACTGATTTCTAATTAATTTTAAAGTATCTCAGGATAGCCAATAAGACTTTGTTCTTCGATTGCATGGAATTTAAAAGGAACAAACCTACTGCACAGAGCAGTAAACTTTCTATTAAAATGCTGTGTTTATTTCCACAGGGATACAATTGATTCAAAGCCAGTACAGTGAATGAGTCTCAGGGTAGGCTATATGTCTTACTAAACTTTCTTTCAGGAACATCTAAGCAGCAGGGGCCATCATAGCACTCCACAGCTATGTTTCACATGCTGTAAATATTATTGCACCTTAATCAGTACCTGATTACAAAATGAATCAAACAAAACCTGGTTCAAAACTGCTCAAAGAGTAAATCTGCTAAAATGTATAAAATATTCCAAAAGGCTACGGACATAGTGAAAAACATTCCATTAGATTCATACTGGTTGCCATAAAACTAGTGTGTCATACCTATTTCTGTACATACTGCATAATCACCTAGTACCCTTTGAGCTGTTAGCCATGGGATATCTGGGCCTAAATATAATTGAACATAAGAATGTCCATACTGGGTCAGAACAAAAGTCCATCCAGCCCAGTATCCTGTCTGCTGACAATGACCAATGCCAGGTGCCCCAGAGGGAATGAACCAAACAGGTAATGATCAAGTGATCTCTCTCCTGCCATCTGTCTCCAGCCTCCGACAAACAGAGGCTAGGGACGCCATTCCTTACCCATCCTGGCTAATAGCCATTAATGGACTTAACCTCAATGAATTTATCTAGTTCTCTTTTAAACCCTGTTATAGTCCTAGCGTTCACAATCTCCTCAGGCAAGGAGTTCCACAGGTTGACTGTGCGCTGTGTGAAGAAGAACTTCCTTTTATTTGTTTTAAACCTGCTACCCATTAATTTCATTTGGTGGCCCCTAGTTCTTATATTATGGGAACTTTTCCTAATTCACTTTCTCCACACCACTCATAATTTATACACCTCTATCATATCCCCCCTTAGTCTCCTTTTTTCCTAGATGAAAAGTCTTAGCCTCTTTAATCTCTCCTCATATGGGACCCGTTCCAAACCCCTAATCATTTAGTTGCCCTTCTTTGAACCTTTTCTAATGACAGTATATCTTTTTTGAAATGAGGAGACCACATCTGTATGCAGTATTCAAGATGTGGGCATACCATGGATTTATAAAAGGACAATAAGATAATCTTTGTCTTATTTGCTATCCCTTTTTTAATGATTCCTAATATCCTGTTCGCTTTTTTGACTGCTGCTGCACACTGCGTGGACGTCTTCAGAGAACTATCCACGATGACTCCAAGATCTCTTTCCTGATTAGTTGTAGTTAAATTAGCCACCATCATATTGTATGTATAGTTGGGGTTATATTTTCCAATTTGCGTTTCTTTCCATTTATCCACATTAATTTTCATTTGCCATTTTGTTGCACAATCACTTAGTTTTGTGAGATCTTTTTGAAGTTCTTCACAGTCTGCTTTGGTCTTAACTATCTTGAGCAGTTTAGTATCATCTGCAAACTTTGCCACCTCACTGTTTACCCCTTTCTCCAGATCATTTATAGGATTGGTCCTAGGACTGACCCTTGGGGAACACCACTAGTTACCCCTCTCCATTCTGAAAATTTACCATTTATTCCTACCCTTTGTTCTCTGTCTTTTAACCAGTTCTCAATCCATGAAAGGATCTTCCCTCTTATCCCATGACAACTTAATTTTCATAAGAGCCTTTGGTGAGGGATCTTGTCATAGGCTTTCTGGAAATCTAAGTACACTATGTCACTGAATCCCCCTTGTCCACATGTTTGTTGACCCCTTCAAAGAACTCTAATAAATTAGTAAGACATAATTTCCCTTTACAGAAATCATGTTGACTTTGGCCCAACAATTTATGTTCTTCTATGTGTCTGACAATTTTATTCTTTACTATTGTTTCAACTAATTTGCCCGATACTGACGTTAGACTTGCTGGTCTGTAATTGCTGGGATCAACTCTAGAGCCCTTTTTAAATATTGGCATTACATTAGCAATTTTCCAATCATTGGGTACAGAAGCTGATTTAAAGGACAGGTTATAAACCATAGTTAATAGTTCCACAATTTCACATTTGAGTTCTTTCAGAACTCTTGGGTGAATGCCATCTGGTCCCAGTGACTTGTTACTGTTAAGTTTATTGATTAATTCCAAAACCTCCTCTAACAACACTTTAATCTGTGACAATTCCTCAGATTTGTCACCTACAAAGTATGGCTCAGGTTTGGGAATCTCCCTAACATCCTCAGCCATGAAGACTGAAGCAAAGAATTAATTTAGTTTTTCCGCAATGACTTTATCATCGCATTCGAGAGTGCTAAAGAAGTTGGTGGGTGTGATTGCAGAGCCATTGGCCATTATCTTTGAAAACTCATGGTGATCGGGGGAGGTCCCGGACGACTGGAAAAAGGCTAATGTAGTGCCCATCTTTAAAAAAAGGAAGAAGGAGGATCCTGGGAACTACAGGCCAGTCAGCCTCATCTCTGTCCCTGGAAAAATCATGGAACAGGTCCTCAAGGAATCAATTCTGAAGCACTTAGAGGAGAGGAAAGTGATCAGGAACAGTCAGCATGGATTCACAAAGGGCAAGTCATGCCTGACTAATCTAATTCTATGACGAGATAACTGGCTCTGTGGATGAGGAGAAAGCAGTGGACGTATTATTCCTTGACTTTAGCAAAGCTTTTGACACTGTCTCCCACAGTATTCTTGCCAGCAAGTTAAAAAAGTATGGGCTGAATGAATGGACTATAAGGTGGATAGAAAGCTGGCTAGATTGTTGGGCTCAACAGGTAGTGATCAATGGTTCCATGTCTAGTTGGCAGCTGGTATCAAGTGGAGTGCCCCAAGGGTCCGTCCTCGGGCTGGTTTTGTTCAATATCTTCATTAATGATCTGGAGGATCATGTGGATTGCACCCTCAGCAAGTTTGCAGATGACACTAAACTGGGAGGAGTGGTAGATAAGCTGGAGGGTCGTCTAGGATACAAAGGGACCTAGACAAATTAGAGGATTTGGCCAAAAGAAATCTTATGAGGTTCAAGAAGGACAAGTGCAGAGTCCTGCACTTAGGATGGAAGAATCCCATGCACCGCTATAGACTAGGGACTGAACGGCTAGGCAGCAGTTTTGCAGAAAAGGACATAGGCGTTACAGTGGACGAGAAGCTGGATATGAGTCAACAGTGTGCCCTTGTTGCCAAGAAGGCCAATGGCGTTTTGGGATGTATAAGTAGGGGCATTGCCAGCAGATCGAGGGACGTGATTATTCCCCTCTATTCGACTTTGGTGAGGCTCATCTGGAGTACTGTGTCCAGTTTTGGGCCCCACACTACAAGAAGGATGTGGAAAAATTGGAAAGCATCCAGTGGAGGGCAACAAAAATGATTAGGGGACTGGAAAAATTGACTTATGAGGAGAGGCTGAGGGATCTGGGATTGTTTAGTCTGCGGAAGAGAAGAATGAGGGGGGATTTGATAGCTGCTTTCAACTACCTAAAAGGGGGTTCCAAAGAGGATGTAGCTCGGCTGTTCTCAGTGGTAGCAGATGACAGAACAAGGAGTAATGGTCTCAAATTGCAGTGGAGGAGGTTTAGGTTGGATATTACGAAAAAAATTTTCACTAGGAGGATGGTGAAACACGGGAATGGGTTACCTAGGGAGGTGGAGGAATCTCCTTCCTTAGAAGTCTTTAAGGTCAGGCTTGACAAAGACCTGGCTGGGATGATTTAGTTGGGGATTGGTCCTGCTTTGAGCAGGGGGTTGGACTAGATGACCTCCTGAGATCCCTTCCAACCCTGATATTCTATGATTCTATAAGTGCTCCTTTTGTATCTCAATTGTCCAGGGACGCTACTGGTTGTTTAGAAGCTTCCTGCTTCTGATGTACTAAAAAACATTTTGTTATTACCTTTTAGTTTTTGGCTATCTGTTCTTCAAACTCCTTTTTTGCTTTTCTTATTATATTAATTTGGCAGTGTTTATGCTCCTTTCCATTTACCTCGCTAGGATTTGACTTCCACTTTTTTAAAGATGCCTTTTTATCTTTCACTGCTTCTTTTACATGGTTGTTAAGCCACGGTGGCTTTTTAAAATTCTTTTACTGTGTTTTTTAATTTGGGGTATATATTTGGGGTATATATTAAGTTGGGCCTCTATTATGGTGTCATTGAAAAGTGTCCATGCAGCTTGCAGGGATTTCACTCTAGTCACTGTACTTTTTAATTTCTGTTTAACTAACCTCCTTGTTTTTGCATATTTTCTGAAATTAAATGCCACAGTGTTGGGCTGCTGAGGTCTTCTTCTCACCACAGGAATGTTAAATGTTATTATATTATGGTCACTATTTCCAAGCGGTCCTATTATAGTTACCTCTTGGACCAGATCCTGTGCTCCACTCAGGACTAAATCAAGAATTGCCTCTCCCTTGTGGGTTCCTGTACCAGCTGCTCCAAAAAGCAGTCATTTAAAGTATCAAGAAATTTTGTCTCTGCATTTTGTCCTGAGATGTCATGTACGCAGTCAATACAGGGATAATTGAAATCCCCCACTATTACTGAGTTCTTTATTTTGGTAGCCTCTCTAATCTCCCTTAGCATTTCATCATCACTATCACTGTCCTGGTCAGGTGGTCGATAATAGATCCCTACTGTTATATTCTTATTAGAGCATGGAATTACTATCCATAAAGACAGGTTTCAGAGTAGCAGCCGTGTTAGTCTGTATTCGCAAAAAGAAAAGGAGTACTTGTGGCACCTTAGAGACTAACAAATTTATTAGAGCATAAGCTTTCGTGAGCTACAGCTCAATGCATCCGATGAAGTGAGCTGTAGCTCACGAAAGCTTATGCTCTAATAAATTTGTTAGTCTCTAAGGTGCCACAAGTACTCCTTTTCTTTTTACTATCCATAAAGATTCTATGGAATATGTGGATTCATTTAAGATTTTTACTTCATTTGATTCTACATTGTCTTTCACATATAGTGCCCCTCTCCGCATGACCTGTTCTGTCCTTCCAATATATTTTGTACCCCGGAATGATTGTGTCCCATTGATTGTCCTCCCTCCACAAGGTTTCTGTGACACCCATTATATCAATATCCTCCTTTAACACGAGGTACTCTAGTTCACCCATCTTGTTATTTAGACTTCTAGCATTTGTGTACAAGCACTTTAAAAACTTGTCACTGTTTATTTGTCTGCCCTTTTCTGATGTGTCAGATTCTTTTTTATGTGAATGTTTCTTGTCTGATCTGGCCCATACTTTATCCTCTTCCATCCTCTCCTCCTGACTAAAATCTCGATAATCTCTATCAATAGACTCTCCTCTAAGAGAAGTCTTTGTCCGATCCACGTGCTCCTCTGCAGCAATCGGCTTTCCTCCATCTCTTAGTTTAAAAACTGCTCTGCAAATTTTTTAATGTTAAGTGCCAGCAGTCTGGATCCACTTTGGTTTAGGTGGAGCCCATCCTTCCTGTATAGGCTCCCCTTATCCCAAACATTTCCGCAGTTCCTAATAAATCTAAACCCCTCCTCTCTACACCATTGTCTCATCCACGCATTGAGACTCTGAAGCTCTGCCTGCCTACTTGGCCCTGGGCGTGGAACTGGAAGCATTTCTGAGAATGCTACCATAGAGGTCCTGGATTTCAGTCTTTTTCCTAGCAGCCTAAATTTCGCCTCCAGGACATCTCTCCTACCCTTTCCTATGTCATTGGTACCTACATGTACCACAACCACTGGCTCCTCTCCAGCAATACACATAAGTCTATCTAGATGCCTCTAGAGATCCACAACCTTCACACCTGGCAGGCAAGTCATCATACAGTTCTCCTGGTCATCACAAACCCAGCTATCTATGTTTCTAATGATTGAATCTCCCATTACTAACACCTGCCTTTTCATAATAACTGGAGTTCCCTCCCCCGAAGAGGTAACCTCAGTGCGAGAGGATACCCCAACATCATCTGGAAGGAGGGTCCCAATTATGGGAAGTTTTACTTTGTTTGCACTGACTGCTCTCCTTTCTTGAGCCTTTCATCCTCCTTAACAGTGCAGGGGCTGTCTGACCAGAGGTGGGACAAATCTACGATGTCCAGGAAAGGCTCATCAACATATCTCTCTGCCTCCCTTAGCTCCTCCAGTTCCTCCACCCTGGCTTCCAAATCTCGTATGTGATCTCTAAGAGCCAGGAGCTCCTTGCACCGAATGCACACATACGGCACCCTCCCACAGGACAGGTAATCATACATACTACACTGAGTGAAATAAACAGGATAGCCCCCACTCTGCTGCTGGGCTTCTGCCTGCATTGTCTCCTACAGCTACCTACGTTATTGATAGGGTTTTTGTTTAAATCAAGAAGTTTTGATTATAGTTTAGTTTAAAGGTTTAAAGAATGGCAAGTGTACCTCAGCCCCTTTCAAACTCCTTCTCAAAACTCCTGTTAGCGGCCCCTGTTTTCAAAGCTCCCTGATCACTGACTCACTGCTTTCTAAAGCCCTGGCCTTCCTGATAGCCCCCTGACTAACGCTCAGCCAGTGAACAGAGGCTTCTAGATTTCAAACCTTGTTTAGAAGCTCACAGCTTCCAACTGCCGATCACAGCATATGGTCCTTCAAACAAACAAACAAAACAAAAAAAAATAAACACAAGATCAGCACACAGCAAGTAACCCCCAAACACAAACACACACTATAGACAGCCACTTACCTCAAGGGTCCTGTATTTGCTCCTCCTTCACCTGGAGAACTCCCTCTCGAAATTCCTTGTTAGCATCCCCTGTTTGCAAAGCTCCCTGGTCGCTGACTCAACTTGCATTTTTTTTTATTTTAGCTTGTGTGATACATTGTCACGTTTCTTATATGAAATTCTATAGATGTGTATACTCAACACTTTAATATATATATGTGTGTGTGTGTGTATATATTGGTGTGTGTGTGTGTATATATATATACACACACACACACCAATATATACACACACACCCTCACACATATATATGACTTTAAAATAATATATAAATATTTTTTAAATAATATATATATAGATATGTGTGTGTGTGTGTATACACACACACACACACACGTATATATATATTAAAGTCAAGTGTTGAGTATACACATCTATAGAATTTATATATTTATAGAAAGTCTATTTATATCTTTGTTTCTGAATCAATTATAACCATATGTAACACACATAACTTCAGACTATACCTCTTAGGATCTAAGGGCTAGATCCACAAAGGTGTTTAAGCCTCAATTCCCTAGGAACCTAAATTTCTGCTGGTGAACATGCACAAAGCCACCTCAGTCATGGTGGCCAGCATCCAGTGTATGCCTAAGCCAAGGCAGGATCCTCAAACTAGGTGTTCCTCTGCCTTTGCCCATGGGGCCCAATGCAGTAAGGTGTACCAGACAGATCCCAAACAAAACACAGAATGAGGAGGGGCCCACACCATACCCAATAGTCAGAGCACTCACACAGGAAATAGGAAACCCAGCTTCAAATCCCTACTGTGCCTGAGGTTGAAGAGGTAATTGAACTTGTCTCTCCTCCCTCCCGGGTGAGTGCCCTGGGTTTCAGGGAGTTTGGGGGGTGGGGGTGGAAAGGCTCTTTCTCAATCTCTTCTGTTGAAGCTGTTCCATCAGGACAACCCACCATTTCTTGTTTTTGTGCAAGAAAGAACTGACCTTTCAGGTGCTTAGCTCCGAGAGAAGGTTCACTGCTGGGAATCCCATGCAGAGAGAGTGCCTCCCATTAAAGGCCTAATCCATCCGAGGGGCAGAGTTTATGCCCTACCCTTCTCCTCAGAAATTCCTATTGGCTAGCTTTAAATAGCCCACGCTAAATGTTCTGGCTTTTGCAAAACATATTAAGTGCCTAGTTCTCTGAATGCATTGGTCACCTCAGGGCTGTGGATTCCACTAGGTAGCAGAACACCTAAAAGTTTACTCTGCTAGATACTAAAAATCATGGATAGAACAGAGACACTGGATTTATAGTTTATTACAACAGCCTGTAACCCGCTAACCTCCTCTTTTTGTCCTTTGACTGCATAGGTGTCAATGGGCCACTTGCCTTGAATGGTCTTTTACAATATGTGCTCACTTCTTCCGCTAAACAATCTGTTCCCCCTTGTATTTTGCTGTGATGCTGGGAGTACCTTTCCCAGACCTGAAAAAGAGATCTGAGTGGCTTGAAAGCTTGTCTGTCTCACCAACAGAAGTTGGCCCAATAGAAGATATTACTTCACTCACCTTGTCCACCTAAAAGTTAGGCATTGCAATACTGAGTCTCAGTCTTCTTAGGATCTAGCCCTCAGAGTGCAATTCATCCTTGTGTGAAGGGCCAACCCAAGGTCTGTGTACTATGCACTTTTGAAAATAAGGTTTGTTATTGAAATTTCTATATATGGATTTAAGCAACCTAATTTTAGGTTCACACTTCTAAAAATCTTGACTAGCAACTTCAGCTCATACTACATATATATATGAGCTGAAATGTGTGTGTATATTATATATTAGGTCTGTTGATTAATCAGTTACCTCACACAATTAACTGAAAAAAATTAATTGCAATTAATTGCACTGTTAAACAATAGAATACCATTGAAATTTATTAAATATTTTTGGATGTTTTTCTGCATTTTCAAATATATTGATTTCTATTGAACACAGAATACAAAGTGTACAGTGCTCACTTTATATTATTATTTTTATTACAAATATTTGCAGTGTAAAAATGATAAAAAATTGTAGTTTTTAATTCCTCTCATACAAGTACTGTAGTGAAATCTCTTTATCATGAAAGTCTAACTTACAAATGTAGATTTTTTTTTGTTATATAACTGCATTCAAAAACAAAACAAAGTAAAACCTTAGAGCCTAAAATCCACTCAGTCCTATTTCTTCTTCAGACAATCACAAAGACAAACAAGTTCATTTACAATTACGAGAGATACTGCTGCCTGCTTCTTATTTACAATGTCACCTGAAAGTGAGAACAGGCATTCACAGGGCACTTTTGTAGCTGGAATTGCAAAGTATTTACATGCCAGATATGCTAAACATGCCCCTTCAAGCTTCAGCCACCATTCCAGAGGACATGCTTTCATGCTGATGATGCTCATTAAAAAAGTAATGCATTAATTAAATTTGTGACTGAACTCCTTGAGGGAGAATTGCATGTCTCCTGTTCTGTTTTACCTGCATTCTGCCATATATTTCCAGTTATAGCAGTCTCGGATGATGACCGAGCATGTTGTTCATTTTAAGAATACTTTCACAGCAGATTTGACAAAACACAAAGAAGGAACCAATATGAGATTTCTAAAAAGATTTACAGCACTTGATCCAAGATTTAAGAATCTGAAGTGCCATCCAAAATCTGAGAGGGACAAGGTGTGGAGCATGTTTCCAGAAGTCTTAAAAGAACAACGCTTTGATGTGGAAACTACAGAACCTGAACAACCAAAAAAGAAAATCCACCTTCTGCTGGTGGCATCTGACTCAGAGGATGAAAGTGAATATGTGTCAGTCTGTTCTGCTTTGGACTGTTGTCGAGCAGAACCCATCATCAGCATGGACACATGTCCTCTGGAATGGTGGTTGAAGCATGAAGGAACATATGAATCTTTAGTGCATCTGGCACGTAAATATCTTGGGATGCCAGCTACAGCAGTGCAATGTGAACACCGGTTCTCACTTTCAGGTGACATTGTAAACAAGAAGCGGGCAGCATTATCTCCTGCAAATTGTAATCAAAGTTGTTTAAGCCATTGGCTGAACAAGAAGTAGGACTGAGTGAAATTTTAGGCTCTAAAGTTTTAAATTTTCTTATTTTTGAATGCAGTTACTTTTTGTACATAATTCTACATTTGTAAGTTCAACTTTCATGATAAAGTGATTTTACTACAGTACTTGTACATAGTATTTTTCAATTCAGCTAGTAAAATTTCTTTTGTTTTTTACAGTTCAAATATTTGTAATAAAAATAAAATGAGCACTGTACACTTTTTATTCTGTGTTGTAATGGAAATCAATATATTTGAAAATGTAGAAAACATCCAAAAATATTTAAATAAATGGTATTCTATTATTATTTAAGAGCACGATTAATCATGTGGTTAATTTTTTAAATCACTTGATAGCCCTATTATATATATAATATAAAAATGTAGAAAATATTTCCAAGATAACTGCAGCCTCATTGGGAGAGTTTTCAGCCACACCGAGGTGGTGGAGAGGAAGAGAGTATGAGAATGATTCTGTAGTCCAGTGGTTAAGGCTCCCACCTGGATTCAGACTGCAGTCTCCCAGCTCCAACCCTTCTTTAATTATTTAATCCAAACTAGAACTGTTTCAAGAGGAAAGAC
Source organism: Dermochelys coriacea (assembly GCF_009764565.3). Classification (NCBI taxonomy): domain Eukaryota; kingdom Metazoa; phylum Chordata; order Testudines; family Dermochelyidae; genus Dermochelys; species Dermochelys coriacea. The sequence continues at coordinate 48,907,463 of NC_050073.1, forward strand.
TGGGGGATCTCCACATCAGAATATCCCATTGCTCAGTGGTTAGAGCCCCTTCCCCCACCTGCTTCTGAGAGGTGAGAGATGGTGACATCGCCAAGGGCAGAAGCTGGACCTTTGAATAGTGTTGTCCCCTTAATTCTCCAGACCAGGGTGTTTCTTACACTGCTCTGCTAATGAAAAGCAGCCTCTCCAGGCCCTGCTCAGACAGACATAAGCATGTAAAGCAACACCGAGGAAAGTTATATGAATGCTCTCCCAGGCACTTATGAACTAATACAGGGTAACAACTGCATATCCCTCACTCCCAGCTTTGCACCCTAGAAATGTGCGTCTTACATTGCTCAAGAATCACAGAATCATAGAAGATTAGGGTTGGAAGAGACTTCAGGAGGTCATCTAGTCCAACACCCTGCTCAAAGCAGGACCAACACCAATTAAATCATCCCAGCCAGTGCTTGATCAAGCAGGGTCTTAAAAACCTCTAAGGATGGAGATTCCACCACCTCCCTACGTAACTCATTCCAGTGCTTCACCACCCTTCTAGTGAAATAGTGTTTCCTAATATCCAACCTAGACCTCCCCCACTGCAACTTGAGACCATTCCTCCTTGTTCTGTCATCTGCCACCACTGAGGACAGCCGAGCTCCATCCTCTTTGGAACCCCCCTTCAGGTATTTGAAGGCTGCTATCAAATCCCTCCTCACTCTTCTCTTCTGCAGACTAAACAAGCCCAGTGCCCTCAGCCTCTCCTTGTAAATCATGTGCCCCACCCTTGGATCATTTTTGATTCCCTCTGCTGGACTGTCTCCAATTTATCCACATCTTTTCTGTAGTGGGGGGCCCAAATCTGGACACAATACTCCAGATGTGGCCTCACCAGTGTCGAATAGAGGGGAATAATCACTTCCCTCAATCTGCTGGCAATGCTCCTACTAAAGCAGCCCAATATGCAGTTAGCCTTCTTGGCAACAAGGGCACACTGTTGACTCATATCCAGCTTCTCATCCACTGTAATCCCCAGGTCCTTTTCTGCAGAACTACCGCTTAGCCAGCCTGTAGAGGTGCATAGGATTCTTCTGTCCTAAGTGCAGAACTCTGCACTTGTCCTTGTTGAACATCATCAGATTTATTTTGGCCCAATCATCCAATTTGTCTAGGTCACTCTGGACCGTATCCCTACCCTCTAGCATATCTACCTCTCCCCCCAGTTTAGTATCATCCGCAAACTTACTGAGGGTGCAATCTATCCCATCATACAGATTATTAATAAAGATTTTGAACAAAACCGGCCCCAGGACTGACCAGGGGCACTCCGCTTGATACCGGCTGCCAACTAGACACTGAGCCATTGATCACTAACCATTGAGCCCGACAATCTAGCCAGATTTCTATCCACCTTATAGTCCATTCATCCAATCCATACTTTTTTAACTTGTTGGCAAGAATACTGTGGGAAACTGTATCAAAAGGTTTGCTAAAGTCAATATATATCATGTCCAGTGCTTTCCCCATATCCACAGAGCCAGTTATCTCATCATAGAAGGCAATCAGGTTGGTCAGGCATGACGTGCCCTTGGGGAATCCATGTTGACTGTTCCTGATCTCCTTCCTCTCCTCCAAGTGCTTCAAAATGGTTTCCTTGAGGACCTGCTCCACGATTTTTCCAGGGACTGAGGTGAGGCTGACCGGTCTGTAGTTCCCCGGGTTCTCCTTCTTCCCTTTTTAAAAGATGGGCACTATATGTGCCTTTTTCCAATTGTCCAGGACCTCCCCAAATCTCCACAAGTTTTTAAAGATAATGGCCAATGGCTCTTCAATCATATCAGCCAATTCCCTGAGCACCCTCGGATGTATTAGATCTGGACCCATGGACTTGTGCATGTCCAGCTTTTCTAAATAGCCCTTAACCTGTTCTTTTACCTCTGAGGGAGGCTCACATCCTCAGCATACAGTGTGGGAGCTGACCTTGTCTGTCAAGACCAAAGTAAAAAAAGCACCGAGTACTTCAGCTTTTTCCACAGTATCTGTCATTATGTTGCCTCCCCCATTCATTAAGGGTCCCATACTTTCCCTGACCTTTCTCTTGTTGCTAACATACCTTCAGAAACCCTTCTTGTTACCCTTCTTATCCCTTACTAGCTGCAACTCCAATTGTGTTTTGGCCTTTCTGACTACACCCCTGCATGCTCGAAAAATATTTTTATACTCCTTCTTTGTCATCTGACCAAGTTTCCACTTCTTGTAAGCTTCCTTTTTTTGTTTAAGCTCACCGAAGATTTCACTGTTAAGGCAAGCTGGTTGCCTGTCATATTTGCTATTCTTTCTGCACATCAGGATGGTTTGTTCCTGCGCCCTCAATAAGGCTTCTTTAAAATACAGACAGCTTTCCTGGACTCCTTTCCCCCCATATTAACTTCCCAGGTAATCCTGCTCAACAGTTCCCTAAGGGAGCCAAATTCTGCTTTTCTGAAGTCCAGGGTCCATATTTGCTACTCTCCTTTCTTCCTTGATGAGTGTAAGCTCATTAAGGCATTCCATCAAAGGGTAATGGACATGCACTCGTCTTTGTTAACCGAGTAGAGATTCCCCAGATGCTTCAGTCAAAGCTCACTGGTTTAAGATAAAATATTAAAACAAGTTTTAAAGCTAACTATAGAAAAATAGATTTTAAGTGATTATATGTTATACAGGCATAAAAGGTCAAAATTGGTTACAAAAAGAAATAAAATGATAAATCACAATCTAATTCTTACACTTTACCAAAGTAAGTAAAATTTGAAACAAGCAACTTTCTCACCCCACCAGGTGCTGCAGGCAGTTCACACTAATTTGAAAGCCTGCCAGTTAGAACCATCCCTTCCCACAGTTCAATGTCTTCCAAACTGTCAAGATGAGGGAGAAGAGAGGATGTCAAGATGAGGGAGAAGAGAGGATATGTTGTTCTCCCTTTTTATAACCCAACTCCTCGTGCTGGAAAAATCCTTGCTGTGTCATGGGGTTAGGCAGTCCCATTGCCTAAGTGCCCTGCAATTGGTCCTTCATGTGAATTGAAAATTCTTACTTGCACCTTTTGTGTATGTGCAGCTTAACTTTGAAGGCCTTTGTTTACTGTTCTTTGCTACCTCTGAGGGGCTACAATTAGGAATTACTGTATGAAAAAATACTTAAAAATTATACTAAACAACAAGTATTGCACTATGGTCACTGGATAAAGAAAACACAAAACAGGTGCATAAGCTGACAAAGATGTAAGGCTAAAAATGAAAGGAATAAAATTATTCTTTTTGTTATCTATAGCTAAGGGCAGCTTGTTCAGGCACCCTAATTTGTAGTCCATGTTTAATAAGCAAAGCCACAGATGTGCAGTATATGAGCTACACAATAACACTCAACAAAGCACTCTACCTGGCAGTATTAATCTTTTTAAAGAGGAGCCATTTGAAGACTACCATGCTTTAGAAGTCCCACTCTGCTAAATACAATGGTGTCACTTTAACTTTACGATATATCCTAAATGCTGGTAACTGAAGTGTTAGTTATAGAAAGATTTTGCTTAGGTGTCAGAACAAAAGAAAAAACAGAACAAATCAACCTCGTCATGTATACAATGCTGACTTTTATGTTTACTGACTTTTATGTTCCATGCAACAAAGCTAAAGTGCAAATTAAAGCAGAACCTAAAGCACAACAATACCCTGCTACACAGGTTACATTCAGATCATTCAGGCCTCCTTACAAAAGTAAGAGTGTTTGTGTGTGAGTGCACACATCTGTTTCTATTCTATTCTATATAGGTTCTTCTTATACCATTGTCATTACTATAGTATCTGAGTGCCTTCTAGTAGTGAATCAAGCAACATGACCAACATGTGTAGTTCCTTCTTTCATTCATTCTCCGCAAGGTGGGACCTGTATGTGCAGTGTAGTGTTTTGTTCTAAATGAACATGTTGCTATGTGTTTATAACAGAGAACACAAGGTCAGAGAAATGTGTTCTGCACTTGGGGTGGAGGATGGTGAGGCTTGTGATGGTCTTTAGCTCCTATGCAGATTGAAGGTATAGTACAACAAATGTACACACCACATATTCTCAGAACACTGCCAAGAGAAGGATTCAAACTCAGGGTACATAGGTGCTGGTTGGATTTAATGGCATGTCACCCAGAGTTACCTACTTACTTATGTGTGTGCAGTGAAGAGTGTTAGGGTGTTACTATTTTAATCAGTGTTCACTTGTTATGATTATTGTATTAGAATGAACAATAGCAAGTTTAAAAAATGCTAAACATAATTTAGTTAAGGACATTACTGCCAAAAGAAATTTAGAATGTGACTTAACTTGCATTCAAACCAGAATAGAAACTAGCCAAGTCTTTCCTACAGCAGAAGGGATTTATTAAGTGTGTCAGCAAAAGCCAGGTTTCTACAATACCAAGAGATATGTATCATATGTGAATATATATAACAGCAAATACAATTTTTTTCTGGAGTTCAGAATTCACACCTGTAACATTATTTAAGGAAAATAAAAGTACTTGGGGTTGGCGGGTGGAATTTATCAACTCACAGGAGATTACTGAGCAGATCTCTTACTGAAAGTATAATCAATAGCAAAGTAAAATGTATTAATGAATCACTGCACATGTGAAGATCTGAGCTCAGAAAACAGTTGGAAAGAGACTTAGTGAAGCTGCCTCTTATTTTAGCAGAAGAGGATTTAAAAGTAAATATGAAAAGACTTGGCTCACAAGCAAGTATACGGCAGTTTTCTAAAGGAGCAGGGAGCCCTATGAATCATGAGCAAATGGCTTTTTGAATCAGAGTCTTTATTTGTGATTGTGATTCTACCAAGGTATGACTCAGGACTGCTGATAACTAGGTTGACTCAGCATCAAATCAGTAATTGGTGATGGAGTAATTTTTAGGTCAAGTGAGTTGGTTCAAAAAAGTGACTGAAGTGGGACAAAGGAACTGCAAGATTAAAAACTCCTGTTGTATTCAGCTGCTTACCACATGACTCCTGTAATTGCTGTTGCTCATTCAACTGCTTTAAAATTAGATAGAGGATAAATAAAATGAGACCAAATACATTCATTATCCCTTATCAAGAGAAGATAGATAGTTTAAACACTAAACCTGTGGAAAGACCAAAGTAATTTTAACCAAGTGTTAAGTTTTGTTACTATATTTTGTATGCAGCCTTCCTCTTATGAGCCTACCTTTATCTAGGGTTGCTAACTTTCCAATTTTTCAAAACCGAACACTACAGGCCCCCTCATCACTTGCTCCTCCCTCCCCAGGACTCACCTGCCACCTGCAGAGCTCGGCTGGGAGGAGCTGACACAGAATCTGCCTTCCTGCCCAATTGGGACATGGCAGGGCAATGGGGGCAGGGGTATCGGTCCCCAGAGCAAACAGCCAGAGAGAACGAGGGCCCCGGGAAGCTGAGAAGGCGGAACCGGCTATAACAGGTGGTGAGCCTGGCCATTGGCCCCACTCCTCAAATGCTGCACACTGTAAGGATCCCTCCCTCAGGTAGTACATCTCTCCGAGAGCCAGCAGCCAGTTCCTCCAGCAGCAGCTGCTCTTCCCGCCCTCCCACTGACGGAGGCTGATTGTGGTACCAAACGGACACTGAATAGGTCCCCTTTCGACCAGACTTTCCAGCTGAAAACTGGACACCTGTCTCTGAGGAGGAGCTGGGCTAACTGGGACAATGTCAGTGGGGAATCTGGTGTAGAACTTACCTAACCAAGGAAAGTGCAATATGGGATCAAGAAGAGAAGGGCTATAGCCAAGAGAAAGGGTGTAAATGAAAGCCCATTTCAATGCAAACTGCACTAATGTAACAGAGATCAATCCTGCTTAAAAGTGTGAACACTCCAGCCATAAGCCTGGGTCTAAAGGTTGAAACTGAATAAGCAACCATATCATCCTCTCTTTCACCTACTGCTGCCAAGAATGAGAAGGAAAAAGATGGCTGTTTGGTAAGGGTTCAGTGTTATGACAAAGAGGCGTGTGACAATTTGGGAGCCATATCAATAATTTATAGCTAATATATATTAGACTACACAAAAGCTGGAACTATTCAACTTTGATCCCTTTAAGTTTATGTCTCTGGGAGAGACCATGCTAAATTGGTTCAAGAAACATAATGAGCCAGAGCAATGGGAGCCAGAGAAGAGAGAAACACTCCAGGTAGTACAGGGATGTGAGTGATGTTATTTTAGGCTAGGATAAGAAAGGAAATACAAACAAACTTTGTTCTGAACAAAGAGCCAATATGGGGAGAAAAATATGGGGTGGACATCACTGTTTACTCAGTAACAGTGCTCTCTCTAGTAATTAGTGGAAATGAAAACATCTTAGGGGCAAAGATCATTCATTGTATGTGCTTATACTGTGCCTAATACAGTGGAAACCAAAGCTTGATTGAGGGCCTTTGGCTATTACTATTTAATATATTAAATAAAAACGAAAAAGTACAGATGAATCCACATCCCAAATCAGGGTAGGTGGGCAAACATTAATCACCTCATGTTGAACACCAGCAAGGACCCTCTAATGAAGTGTCAATGTACAATCACATCCATTCACTTCAGACGGTTCTCCAAAGTATAATTGACATGCTGGCAATTATGTATCTGAGAAGCTAGTATGACTAATACTTTAGAGAAGAGCTTAGACAGCCTGAGCGAGACTTTGAGAAAATGACAGAAATGAGAGTATATTGTTTTTTTTATTTCTCTTTTCTGTACCTGTCTGTTTGTACTTATCTGACTAAGCTGATCGTCACAGTCATAAGATAGATGTGACGTTTATACAATTGCTTTTTACTTGATTCTCTCCATTTCTCTAATGAACTTTTCTTTTGTGTAAGATCCTTGCCATCTTAGGTAGTTTTTTGAATATTCATGCAAGATGTCTTAAAGAAAAGCAAAACAGATCTTCTGGAGAGGTAACTAAAAGAACCTGAGTGGTTGGGCTCCAGACTCTCTCTAGAGTGTCAATGAGAGGTTCCTATTTTTATAAGATATGGTTACTGCAACCACTTAAGTTAACATGATGCATGGTATAAACATGAAGATCACAGACAACAATTGTGATTGAAGCATGCAGGTGACAAATGCTTAGTGAGGAGACACTATTTCAAGAGAACAAAATTCTACTGAGAAGGAAAGGAGCAAGACTTGGGAAGGCTACCACAGAAACCCCACAGAAGTAGCACCAACTAGAACTAAAACCAGAAAAACAGAGAAAAACTCTGTCATGGCTGAGGGAAAGTAGGAGAACATACTATTTGTAAGATTCTTCACCTTTTTCATAGGCCTACATACACTCCTTGAAAGAGCGGACTGGGACATGGAACTGGTTGTGGGGAGGGAAGCCTTTTACCTCTAACCCCCACCACCTAAACCAGTCTCACATTTATAGTGACCAAAAACCACTAGCATCTTGGAAGTCAATCCAAGGACTCAATAGGACATGAAAAATAAACTCCTTTCTCAATCCTAGAGATTGGGGTTCAAGTGTACTAATAGGGGGACCTTGCATTGCTACCTGTCCTTGTCAGTGCTTTTGATAAATAGAAAACTTGAGTCCAAGTCAGGCTGTTACCTTTCAAAAACATTAAATTGATTAATGAAGAAAAAAAGGTGTGCACTACTGAGGGAGAGAAATATGGTCACTGAAGAAGAAAATGCCAATCCAAAGGATTGTCAAGAAGGTTACACAGATATGAATTTATCCTCTTGCAAATACCTACATATATATGCGAGCATTGAGTCTGTTTATATTTTCCTAAACAGACAATATGTTAGAAATGCCTAAGGTATATAGAGATACAAGGTGAGTGAGGTAATATTTTCTTTATAGGACCAACTTCTGTTGGTAAGAGAGACAAGCTTTCAAGCTACACAGAGCTCTTCTTCATGTACATAGAAATGAACAGAGGATCCTGTGGATGATCACACTTACAGTGAAGTTAACTTAGCATAGCCCAGCTATAGGTAGCCTCTATCCTTTCTTAGTTGGGGATCAGCAGCAAATGAACAGGCTAATTGCCAACCCAAAAGACAATCAGAATCTATTTTCAGAAAACTACTCTGTGCTTTGCAAGAAGCTGTGGGTTATAATAAATAGCTTGACCCTTAAATGCTGCCATTACCCAGCTACTGCATATGACAATTCAGCTCTATTGATTTCCCATTAATCCCTTTATTTTCAGCTCAGCTGAGGGGAGAAATTGCTGACATGATGTGGATTTGCCAGAGTGTTTGTTGATGGCAGAGTTCCTTAATCCACTTTTCTGTGTGGCCTAACACTGTACAAGGTAAACTGACAATGACACACACAACCCCATCTCGCCTTCCGCCTACACCTCCCTCCTGAAAGTCATCTTGTTCAGGCTGTGCTAATCATTTCTGCAGCTGGTCATCAGGCTTCCTTGTGGTCTATGATGTGGTTGATAATGAAGTAGCATGAAATCAGCTCATATTTATGTCTCTCTCAGCTCATTTCTATGTGTCTTAGGGCAGGTCTACACTACAAACTTGAATTGGTCCAGTAGTTCCCATGCAGCTATGCTGCTGTAGCTCTTCTGGAGAAGACACTGTAAGCCAATGGGAAAGAGCTCTCCCATTGGCTTAATAACTCCATCTCCATGAGAGGCAGTAACTATTTCAGCGGGAGAAGCTCTTCTGCTATCATAGCACTGTCTACATTGACGGGGGAGGAGGGGAGATTAAGGTCAATATAACTACACCGCTCAGATTTTGCACATTCCTGAGCGATGTAGTTATGTGGAAGTAAATGGGTCTGGGCCTTGCCATTGATAGAAACCAAATACAAGGTATTAGCACACCACCAATTAAATTTTATTTGATTTTGGTACCAGACTTACACCAGTGTAAACAAGCAGAGTCTCACATCTTGTCATCATAATGGCCCCTAAGAACAGCTGTCAGGCAGGGTTACTTCAGCATATCTTGGTATAACACACTCATTATAAATGTCAAGGTCAGATTTATATTAATATTTTCTCATAGGAAATCTTTATTATCCGCCCTACAAATTCCACATATCTAAATGAGCTAAAAACACCCACAAATTTAGCAGATTAATCAATCATACTACTGAAAGGATAATGAAAGTTAATGAGTGGCTATAGTTACTCACTTCACATTAAAAAAATACATGGGTGTCCATACATGTTATGTATAACATTAGTTTAAGACAAATCTGAAATATTAAACACAAAATTTAAGTTTTACTCTTTTAGACTTCTGTCTAACTTTTCTTCTTTTTCTTGGCAGTGATTTTTGGCTTTGGTTTAACTGCAACTCCTTTGCAGATTCCAGTTGAATGAGAAAGGACAGAAATTTGTTAGTACATTTTACGTCACAGTGTGGTAAAGTAGACTGGAAAATTTGCAACGTGATTTGATAAAGCTCTAATCCTTAGAAACTAAAAACTACCTACCCAAAAATCAATCTGCAAAGCACTATTAACTAATTAGGTTCTAATCCTTCCAAGTTTTAGGCATGTAATTTGTTTTACATGACGTAAGTAATACTATTGATTTCAGTGGGAAAACTCACAGGGTTAAATCCTGGCCCCATTGAAGTCAATGGAAAAATCCTCATTTTGTTCAGTGACGCCAGGGTTTCACCCACTGTGCATAAACACATGCATAAATCTGTGCAGGATAAGTGCCTCAATCCCCACAATGCTCCTGTGAGGTACTGCAGGCAAGGAAGTATCATTATACCCCTTTTCAGACTGGTAAACAGACACAAACGCTTAAATCCTGGCTCCATTTAAGTCAGTGACAAAACTCCTATATCTCAAAGGAGCCAGGATTTCACCCAGAAAAGGGTATTATAAATGATTTGCTTAACATCATAGAGGAAGTCAGGGTGAGAGCTGCTCCTGGATTCCAGTCCTATGCCTCTGCCAGGTTAGATCATGGCAATATCAAAATAAATAAAAACCAAACAGATTTAAGGGCCTTCTCCTACTAATATTAATGGAAAAATTCCTATTGGCTTCCATGATGCAGGATCAGGACCTAATTGCACAGGAATTTGTTGTATAATCATGCTGCAGTATACAGGAGGAAAGATATAAACAATCCATTTGTTATTTAACATAACTTTAAACTAAACCAAAAAAAGACAATATTTTTATTACTATTTCCAGCAGTCAATCATCTCTCAAATTTTTGAAATGTGGTTGCTAGCTGTTAGATGTTATTAAATTTTTTAGTCACTTTATAATGAAAAGCAGACAGTTAGCTGAACAGTGTCTTACCCAAAAATCATGTATTCACATCTCTTGCTGATAATCTAAGAGAAAAGATACCAGCTAAATATTTGACCTAAAATTATTTTCTTCCCATTTTAATCCCCCCAACTGGCAGCTGCTTGAATTTATCTCAATGGAGGGAGGAAAAGACTGAGCCAGATAAAGTGAGAAACCTCTTTCTGCCTGTTGAGGAAGCTGAAAGAAGGATCTTCAGTGCCTTGCATAGGGCTAGAGAAGAAAGAGGGAGAAAAAATAAATTGTGATAGTTTTTGAAGATAAATCCCAGTGAAGATTCAGTGTCTTTGGAAATACAGTGTTTAGCTTAAAGAGTTGAAAGGAATTTCTTCATCAATGCAGAAAACTGAGACCAATACACATAAGTGTTCAATTAAATTTTAAAAAGGTGTGAGCATTCAGACGATTTCTATACGTGTGCTTTGTTTTTAAATCAAAGAAGATTGGATGTGTGTTTTGCAGGTACAGAAGGCACTGCATATAGAGATTCATATATCTATTCTGCATCATTCACATGACAACTTGGTGGCAACCTGTTTCAAAAGAAAATTACTGAGCATTTTACCTCCTATTTCTGTGAGCTACCAAAATGCTGCTATCTGATGCTGCTTTTCCCCTGAGGGATAAAACTACATTTTTCATTTAGCATTTCAGTTTATGGAGCTTTGAAAGCATCACAAAAATTTTTTTTTGGTACAGTGAGATCTTGATGTTTTATCAAATGATAATTCACAGAGGGGTGCAAAATTAATTAAACCTCTTTTTAAAAGAAGTTTTGTTTTTCATAAATATTTAATTAATATTTAAAGTGAAACTCATGAGAGTTCCTTTACAAATCTAAATGTCTTTTCTATCTGTTTATTTGGATAAGTAGTCAGAAAGAGCATCCTGATTGGCTAACAAAGGTTTAAAAGGGACAGATCAGTCTGTAAAGTAAAAAAAAAAAAAGTTTCATATTCACACTATCAAGGTCATTTTACTATACATGTGATTTTCCCTTAAGAAACCTTTTTTGATTTACTGTGGCTAGAAAGTAATGCAGTGAAGCATTGTAATGAACAGAAGTACAGTAGTTCCATATCCCTTCCACCCTGTTTGTTTTCATGAAATGTTCTCTTTTCGTTTTCTACTATAGTTTCATTTAAAAAGTGTGTTTCATATCAGAAAAGTGACTGTGTTAAAATGGAACTATCAATGTATTCTTGTGTGTATTTCAAGTCCTATATTAATTCTTTACTGACTCAAGTAAGTAGTTATTACTTTTTACTCCTTTAAGTTTCTCAGTTGATACATATGAGAATGAGCTGGATTTTGTGTATTTTCAATAGAATTGTCATCAAAAGTTCCCATTGCAGAAGTTTTTGAGACTTGGACAGAAATCTGACATGACTTTTGGATAATGGGTAGAGATTGCAGGGCTGGCCATTCAAATGACCATCTTTTTATATGGAATACAGATTTCAACTTCTATGAAAAAATGTAGTACTTGCATGTTTAATAAATATGTACATGCATCTTTCAGGTACAATATCGGTATCCACATTTGAATATTTTGCTCAGAGTACCCTCAGCTTTGCTTTGCCTTCCCATTGTCAAAATTTATCCCATAATATTTAATAGCTAGTATCCCTTAAAAAAGCCCATATTTCTTCACATGATTCTAGGATCCAATTTACAGAATGTGTTCTCCACACTTGAACACTTGAGACCAGAGTCTGGTACCACTGGATCTAACTGTGGGAAAGGGTATCTCTTTTTTAACATGATGCAGGGTGTAAAGGGATGGAATCTGGCCTTTGATAATTAGATGTCTTTGTCCCCTTGGTAACCATGCATTATGCAAAGGGATTGCTGGAAGAGTTGACTGAAGGAGGAATGAGAAGAAAAGCAAATTTGTATTTACATATATGTACATTCAATCTGGAGAAAAGACAGAAGGGAAGATGATCTTCTTCTTTGTTATAATTTTTACCTTTCAAAAGCCTTGCCATGCATTGCTGCCAGTTACCAGCCGTGACTAAAATCTTCCAAGCAGAATTGCCCCACTTCTTGTCTTATCTTTCTAATTGTTTACCATTACTCAGCATGAACCATTTTGTTCTGCCCCCTCAATCCACCTAAGGCAGAGGCCAGAACAAAGCCCAGTTAATAACTCTGAAACTGACTAGCAGTTTTAAGAATTCGGCTCACTGGCTGCTGAATGAAAGAAAAGTCTTTTTTTTTTTAAACAAACATATCATTTTATAGTCCTGCTTATCCTGTCTGTAGAAGCCTAATGTACCTTGAAATAAGTTTTGTTATGATGAAGTAGTGAACTGAAGTTGCAATGCTCTTACAGGCCAGGGAAGTTTATAGAGATGATACACCATGAAGGATGAAATTTAAAACAAAGGCATAAATCTCAAGGGATTATAAATATTGCTTCTGTTGAGATGCAATGGGTTTTATTTTAATTTGTTTGTGATGCTTTTTTTTTAAAAGTTATTAGTATAAATTCTATCTCTCTACTCATAACAACCAGTGAGGACTCCTCCAGTTTCCATAGTGACATTTCCTGCTAAGGATACATCTATTCAGCTTTTGGCTTCCTAGCACAGTTTACAGGTTTGATTCTGAATCATAAATTAATTTCCAAGTGCTTATTATTTAAATAGAGTGCTCTTCTTTCTCAGAGCCAGGATACTGATCTTCCCATATCCACAGAGGGGGAGAGCCAGGAGACAAAATAACATTCCAAAAATGGAAAATAATACTTCCTAAAAGCAACACTCCCAAATTTTTAGTTGCAGGGTCTAAGAGAGAAATGCTAAGTGCTAACATTAAGCAAGTTATTGTTAAGTCACCTTGATAACAGCAAAGGAGCCTTACTATCTCTGCTCCCTGCAGTGATCCTTTGGGGTTTAAAGTTAGTGATCTTAGAAGGACATTGTGTTTATGGATGTAAAGGCTTGGCCAATAGTTTTAAATGCCTATGGTCATGTTTGATAGGCCCAAAATTTCAATTTGAGTATGTGCTTTTATTACTACTTACTTTTAGACATGTGCATTAGGGTAAAATTTCCTCCAGTGCAGAAAGTTAATGCATGGTTATTGTACAAGTTAAGTCTCACTTAAGTCCTATTTTGAGTGCTATATAGATTTTGACCCTATGCAGGGAGGCAAATTTCTCCCCAAATGTATTGAAGGGACAAAAATCCAAAGAAAATCTATTAATTAAATGGTAAGTTAAAACGCTGGTATCGTTACAAATATAACATTGATTTTTGCTTTCTATGGCTGTCTTAGAATCCAATTTTCATATCCCATCACAGTCTGTATAGATAATAAAATGCGTTGAATTGTAAGCCCAAAAGAAGCATAATGTGTTTAAAATGAATTTTCTGAATATTCAATATTCTATAATAGTGAAATGGTTTCAAGTAAGTTCCTAACCAATGTTTACTTAACACATCTGGCTTGCTAAATAAAAGGCAAAAACAATCTGTTCTTCAGCAATTAATTTTAATATTGTACACAACAGGGCATCCCTTTTTAAAATCACAAGCAACAGCGGAATGACTCATCAAGGCTGTAGCTTTTAAGAGCTACCCACTCTGTGCATGGATTAATCTTTCAATTCTTCACTTTACCCTGCTTTCCTCAAAGTCCCCGTTTCTCACATATTATCATGTGCTAGCTAGCACTTTCTAAAATGTTTTTTGCATCTTATTCCAATACCAAAAACTAGCCAAACAATATCTGGACTGGAGCACAAGCTAATAAGTTGTGATAGGGAAATCTCAAATGTTTCAGAAGTAAGGTTCATACAAGCATCCTCAATTTGGGGATCCCTATCCAGACTTCTTGGGCTGAATACTCTGCTGGTGTAGGTGATAGAAGTAAGTGTGCCAGGGATGTGGCTGCACGCCCCTGGTTTGAAGTGGTTTCCATCATTTACAGGGTTTACAGTTTGGTTCAATGACTCTCAGCATCCCCACTATACAAATTGTTCCAGCCCCCCTGTCTGCCTGTGTATCTCAGTATAGTTTCAAACTACATTGATTTACACCAGATGAAGATCTTGTCCTTCTGGGTCTTCAAAACTAGAAATGTTGCAAGAACAGAGTATTATTCAATTTCTAGCACTTTCCATTGGGCTGTCAGTATCACAAAAATGGCCTTTTTCCATGATTATTTGCATTTTGTATCAGTGGTAATGAAGAAGTCCTGAGGCTCATAACAATGGACATATTTTTCAAAGTTAAATGAACTTCTTTGGACCATAAGCATTTGGACAAAATTAGGGGCCATCCACATTTCACCTGAGCAGTTTGTTTATCTGAATTCCTTGCCTGAAGCTTATCCAAACCCATTTTATCTGGAAATTTTATTGGAAGTCTCAAGAGATCAAAATATCTGGAGTGAAATCCAGTACTTACCCTTTCCTGCCCTGACTGGAGCCAGCAAAGGAAGCCCTTTCCATTTTTCGTTAAAGCCAAGTTTTTTTTTTCATTTTAAGTTTGGATTTTTGTAAAAGACCCAGGTTGGATCTTATTTTAGTCTAACGAGATGACTCATTCCAAATCCCTGTATCTGAATACCCTTGAACTTGTTGAAGATCAATCAGATTTAAACTTCATACCCCTATCCCTATAAGCTAAAATACCAAATCCAAATATAACCTGCATACAGGGGAGGTACAGCCATTTACTTATCAATTCCGTGCTACAGAATTTCTCTATCACACTTAAAGTATTTGCACAGACGATGAATTCATATCCCTGCAAATGACTACAGTTGGATTTTCTATAGGAACCTTCTAAATACTAAAAGCGGAAATTATAATAGGATTCATTTTCTTTTCTTCTTAGGAATCCAGTATCAGGTTTTTTTCCCCATAAGACAGTCACAGTCACACACACAATTAGCAGTTTCAAATTTTATTTTACTGAATAACACTCCAAAGATAAACCATTGCAGCACAGCAGTTACAACGCACCCCAGCTAGACTAACATCATTAAATAGAGATTTGTTATTTTCCTTTAAAATAAATATAGCAATGGGCCTAAACCCTATATATTTAAACCTCACAAAAATAAGTACAGGGATTGGGACTTCTGATAGTTGGAGATCTTCTGCTTTCATGCTTACCCTGGGCATTATATTGAGAACTAGGATAAAAATTTAGTTGTACCACATAACCAATTGTTTCAGTATCCACAGTTTGAGCACACACACAATCTCAAATAAGAAAAAACTGACAATTCTGTAGCTGTTAAGCTACACATTGTGCTTGGTTCAATGAATACAACTCCCAAAGATATTTGGCCTCTGGTCTATGATTCCTCCTTTACGGCATTTTCCCAGTCTCGATACTCTGACTTCTGTAAAATTACAGGAAACTGTACCGAGATCCAACCTGCAGAAGTAGTGAGGGTTACCCCTGGGAGCTCTATCTTCTCCCTGCAGGACTAGGGCTGGATCGGATTGGTGCTCAAAAAGACTAACCATTTTGTATCCCTGATAGAACTTATTACTGATTGGTCAGAAGCTTCCAGCTTCCAACTAAGGATGTATGAGTGTGCATGCAAGAATGTCTACCCTTAATGAAGCCTTCCACATCAGCTTCATGGTTAACTTCCTGAACTCCCTCTAGTTCAGTGGTTCCCAAACTGTGGAGCATGCCCTCCTAGGGGAGCCCAGCGGGGCCCAGGCTAACCGCCACGGGGGGGCGAGGAGGGAGGGAGCACCATCCAATCCTGCAGCTCCGCTCCAGCTCCAGCCGTGCCCCCAGACGAGGCCCCAGCTTTGGCTCCCTGCCCCGAGCATGGCCCGGCCCTAGTCTTGGCCCCTGACTGCATCCCGGCTACCATCCCGGTCGCAGCTGTGGCCCCACCTCCTGGCTTCCAGCCCCACTGACTCCTGGTCTTGGCTTGGCTCCCAGCCCTGGCTGTAGCCCCACAGCCTCAGCTCTGGACCCGGCCCCCATCCCTGCTTTCGGGGGTGGGGCAGGTCTCAGACAGATTAAATTACAGGTAAGATGGGGTACAACATAAAAAGTTTGGGGACCACTAATTTAGTTGCTGAAATAGCAACTGATCATTTTCAGTCACTCAAGCCTCTATACAGCCACCTTGTCTGGGAATATTTCCATATCAACTCAGAGGAAGTAGAAACAGTAGCTGTAATTACAGCAATAAAGTTTTTGGCTTAACATCAAAAAATAAGAAAAACAAAAGAACAAAGAGGGTACACAAACATATCTTAACTTAGGAAAAGTTCTGTTTTATGGCTCACATTTTGTATTCTTCACAGAGGGGTGGCAAAGGTAGCTTTATTCCACCTTTGCACCCTCTGGATTCTGGGCTAGCTGCGGGGTCCAAAACAGTATGGCAGTATCATTGGTGCTATCTGTGGCAGATACAAAGCAGCACAAACCAGAATAGCTATAATGGCATGTGTTACAGCTCCAGCCCCTCTTGCTCACAACTCTATCGGCCTGCCAAGGAGAGCTGAATCTTTTCCTATGTTTTTGTCTGAATTTTGTGGCCTAAGTCCATTGCTAGTTCCTACGAACAAGAGTTTTTACTGTGGAGCCTGTATGGATCATTTTGACTAATCAAGTCCCTTTTCCTAGAGAATGAAGAGAAAGAGCCAAATTTAGACCATGGGTGGGAGTAATTCCACTATACAATTGCAGAAGGTTTGAGTTTCGCCGCAAGTGTCTTTATCAAGAAGCATAGTGGTTCTCCAGAAGTATAGCTTTGTTGTCCAAATTTTATCTTTCTTCATCACCATGGCTTAGAAGTCTTTCTTCCATTTTTTTTTTCAAAAAATTTCCCCTAGAGTTCACAAAAGCTGTTTTATTTTTTTAATTTTGCTGGGGTGGGGAGGTAAGCAGCATAGAGAAGGAGTATATTTGTATTGATTTCTTTAAATGAACATCATATTCAAACTGATAAGGTCTTGTGGCCAGACATGATGTGCTGACCTGTGATACCTGACTTCTACTAATTTAACAGCATGCTTGAAATGAAGTGTACTTTTAAATTAGCATGATGTCAAGCAGATGCTAAAATAACTCCTGTTAGTTTCAGACTGCCTAAACTGGCCAAAAGGTGTTGCTAGTGTCCTTTGATTTCTCCATATTAAGTGTTACTGTTTTCTTTAGACGAAGGGCTAAACAATATTAGAAGCTGTGAAGTTAGTGTAGCCAAATATAAAGGAGCCATTTGGGGGCAGATTACCTGTGCAATAGTGGAATTGCAATGATTCCAATGCATTCACAATGTGTTGTAGGCCTAGAGATGGAGTAGGAAGGATTTATCAAGGCAGACTTTATTCTTTCTACCCTATTATATGAGGGTGAACTGCTTTGAATATAGCAAGAACAAAGTCAAACTTTCAGAACTGAAACCAAACTATTTTATGAAAGTTTAAAAGTTTGCATAATTTTAATGCTTATTTTTATGAGTCCCTGTACTTATGGATTAAAATATAAGGCACTAATTCAACAAAACATTTGCTGAACATTAAGGTGAGTAATTCAATTGAAATCAATAGGACTAATCAACTGCTTCAGGTTAACCATGTGGCCAAGTACTTTGCCAAACTGAGGCCTAAATATGTAAATATTATTCTTGCACATAAATGTTTGCAGGATCAGGGCGTTCCCTTTATTCTGCATAGTGTGGATTGACCTTCATCAATGAAATGTAGATTCACTGGGTTATAG
Source organism: Dermochelys coriacea (assembly GCF_009764565.3). NCBI lineage: Eukaryota > Metazoa > Chordata > Testudines > Dermochelyidae > Dermochelys > Dermochelys coriacea. The sequence continues at coordinate 48,925,494 of NC_050073.1, forward strand.
TTCCACACTCCTTTTGCATGTTCTAGCTTCTTTTGCCTTTTAAATAAAGAATGAGGGTATGCTTGGAGTTAGCCAGGAGACCACATCATTTCTGGCTGATTCTTGGCTGTTTTCAAGCTAATTAAATTATGGGTATTTGAGTGAAATATCTGTAGTATCTTGCTGATGAGCAGACTGGTCTCAAGATAAACATTATATTATGAACAGGAAATATGTACAGAATATGGTAACAAAATATCTCCCACTTTATGTAGCAGCAGTCTGCAAGTTCTCTACCCTGGGCTTGTTTGTTTCTTGGTTGTTTCCCATCAGGAAATATGTCACAGGAAATCCCAGAGCAGCATGAAGACTGCACAGGAAGTGGGGCATCTCCATATTTTCTGGTGAATTTAGCACAATATCCACCAGTCCTGTGGATCTGAGTCACAGAAACACAATTGAAAGATAAGGAGCCTGATTCTGATCTCACATCAGTTTTACATGAAGGTTACTCCTGATTTTCTTCAGTGTTAAATGAGATCAGAATCAAGCCCAAAGAATTTTACCTCTTTTCTGGTAAGTAAGTTACTAAGCGGGAGGCCCTAACTGTAAGGCAGATGGTGAAGCATGAATGAATGAACATCAAAACATTTTTCTTTCTTCATTTCTAACTGAAATTGCTTTCAGCTTGCAGAATATTTAATGCATCCTCTGGTGATCACTTTTTTAAGTCTCCCATTTCCCCCATGCTCTCTCAATCAGCTCAGCTATGATGATTATGCACCATATGGATGTATGAACCATATTTTAAGATGTAGAGACATTATAATTGATTTTTTCCCCTTCAGTTGCTGTGAGGAGTGACCAGATTCTTTGTCACTTTCAAGTCGAGTAACATACTGTTTCTCCTCCTTTTTTTTCCATTTAAACATACCTCAGTGAGGCGTGTGCTGTGGGGATGTATGAGTCCCTCATGCTGAGCCAACGGGCTAGCTTTTAATTGGCTCTTATGAACATTTTTCAGGATTTTTGAAATGGTAACCAAGAAAGGCTAAAATAATTTCAAGGGGATATTGAGTCCATCTACATCCTGTTATCAATCCCATATATAACTGTCTACTTTATTAATGCATCATCTTCTAAATATGCCCAGAAGATTTTGAATTTTAAAGGGATTTCTCCTTTCTGAGCAGTAGTCTTGTTACATTACTAAATTAATATATTCAGTTAATTAAAATAGGAAAATATTTTTTCCATTAAAAAGTTTTACTGTGGACTGAAGTGGATGTATAATTTTCATTTAACACAGTACGAAAATGAGATCCGCTCACTATCATATTCTACCAAAGACAGATTTATTATGCTTGAAATTGACAATCAAATCACAAGCCTATCACTGGTGTCGTTGCACTGAGTAGGGGAATGTCCTCATGCCCTGAAATATAGATTCCCTCTTTTTTATTACAATAGTGGCTAGATAGTGAGTATTCCACATGTCCCACATTCCATATTGCCCAGTAGACACTACAACTAGTTTGGCTGCAGAGAATAACAGCTATTAGAAAGGTTGTGAACACAATGACAGAAAGCAGTGTCACAGCAACACAACATATTACAAAGTAGGATATCCCATTCCTTATTTTTTATCATCTTTATCATCATAATATTGTCTTCTTTTTCATTTCACACTATGTAAACTAGGTCTCTCTCTTCCTAATCAAGCATTTTAGATGTCATATTTTTAAACATCTGCTTCTGTTAGTAAATGATCAGCAATTCATAGATATCCAGCACAACAATAGCAATGGCCACATTATAACAATTGAACAAAAATGATTTCTAAAATAGGGATAAATTGCATTTTCCAAGGAAATCAATGTTTTTCAGGGATAAATTCATATTCTCAGCCTGACTCTTTTGCACTGTCATAGTTAGTCATTCAAACACATAGGGTCAAATTCAGACCTGCTGCAAGCCAGAACAATCCTACTTAAGCCCACAGAATGACACCTGCTTATATCAAAATGGAATATGGACCTCAGAAAGAAATACAGTCAGCTAGTGTGAACAATGTAACTAACTCTTATTTCTCCCTGTGTGAATCTCCTATTATTTGTTTTCCAGGAGACTGCTATAGGTGAGGTGTCTGATGCTTGAGATCTTGAATCTTTCGGTTTAATCTGGGGCTGTTTTAAACAAAAGCAATGGAATGAAGCCACTTGAGTGAAATTGACTATGTTTAATACAGTACAGCTTTACCATAAAAGTGTTATTTCTGCTCATTTAATAGACTCAGTTTGTCACTATTCCTCACTTCAAGTATGCACAGTATCAGTTTTTTATTGCTTTCGGGGAGGGAGTTGGGGGGGAAGGAGGGGAGGAGTATTTAACCGTTTGCACACATCTATAGTTCTTCCATTTCGGTCAATATTTTCAAAGGTTGGTTCTGAAGTTAGGTGCTGCAGACTATTTGTAAAAAGAAAAGGAGTACTTGTGGCACCTTAGAGACTAACAAATTTATTAGAGCATAAGCTTTCGTGAGCTACAGCTCACTTCATCGGATGTATTTGGTGGAAAAAAAAAAGTTTTTTTTTTCCACCAAATGCATTCGATGAAGTGAGCTGTAGCTCACGAAAGCTTATGCTCTAATAAATTTGTTAGTCTCTAAGGTGCCACAAGTACTCCTTTTCTTTTTGCGAATACAGACTAACACGGCTGCTACTCTGAAACCTGAGACTATTTGTAGGTATCTTTAAAAAAGTAGCCTTATTTTCAGAAGTGTTATGCTCCCACTTAGGTCAGTTTTGGCCTAAATGTCTATACGTTTCACATCAACAAATTATATTCAAATACCAAGTTTCTGTAGCTAATGGATTCATAATTGTCCACTTCTCTAACCTCAGTGTTGCTCTTCACAGCATCAGCAGTAATATCCCTTTCTAACAGCTGAAACAAAACATTAGTGGCATAACTGATAGTAGAAGCCGGAGCCTCGCGAACCAGCTGAGCGGCAGCGGAGCAGCGGAGCAGCGGGGACAGCAGAGCAGCTCACAGCAGGAGTTTGCCTGGGACTGGTAAGTATCCGAGTGTGTGTGTTTGCTTGCTGAGGAAGTATCCGAGCGTGTGTTTGCTGGGAGGGAGCCTGAGTGAGTGTCTGATTGGCTGCTAGCCTGCAGGGGGCGGGCATTAGGGTGTCTGTGTGTTTGCGTCAGGGAAGCCTGGCTGTTTGAAAATAGCCAGAGCCTCACGAACCAGCTGAGCGGCAGCGAACCAGCTGAGCAGCGGGGACAGCAGAGCAGCTCACAGCAGGAGTTTGCCTGGGAGTTCGCCTGGAGTGAGCCCAGTGAGGCTTACATCTTGCCAACGTCTCTGAGGAAGCTCATAGTAGGTAGGTGATATGGAAGGGGGGGGTTCAGCTATTGTGACCTGCACTGGATGTGCCATGTTTGTCTTTCTTCCACAGGACAGAAGCGACTTTGTCTGTACAAAGTGCAAGCTGGTCTCCATATTGGAAGAGAAGATTGAAGGTCTGGAGCAACAGGTAACGACCCTGCGTTGTATACGAGAGACTGAGGATTTTCTGGACCAAACTCAGGATAGCCTTCTAGGGGCACAAAGCTCTAAAGATGTAGAGCAGGTTGCACAGAGGAGCCAAGAGGCCAGTGAAGAAGCTTGGCAACATGTGACCTCCAGAAGAGGTAAGCGGAATGTCCGGGTTCCAGTAACACAGACACAGGTAACTAACCGCTTTCATGTTCTCTCCACAGGTACCAATGCGGAGAGTGGACCAGATGATATGTCTGGGGGGAGAAAGCAGAAGGAGACTCCGCTGGATGGGAGGCATGAGATGCGATGTCCTGAGGTTGGAGGTTCCACGACCACCACTCCCAAGAGGAGAAGGCGGGTGGTGGTGGTCGGGGACTCTCTCCTCCGGGGGACTGAGTCATCTATCTGCCGCCCTGACCGGGAAAACCGAGAAGTCTGCTGCTTGCCAGGGGCTAAGATTCGTGATGTGACGGAGAGACTGCCGAGACTCATCAAGCCCTCGGATCGCTACCCCTTCCTGCTTCTCCACGTGGGCACCAATGATACTGCCAAGAATGACCTTGAGCGGATCACTGCGGACTATGTGGCTCTGGGAAGAAGGATAAAGGAGTTGGAGGCGCAAGTGGTGTTCTCGTCCATCCTCCCCGTGGAAGGAAAAGGCCTGGGTAGGGACCGTCGAATCGTGGAGGTCAACGAATGGCTACGCAGGTGGTGTCGGAGAGAAGGCTTTGGATTCTTTGACCATGGGATGGTGTTCCATGAAGGAGGAGTGCTGGGCAGAGACGGGCTCCATCTTACGAAGAGAGGGAAGAACATCTTTGCCAGCAGGCTGGCTAACCTAGTGAGGAGGGCTTTAAACTAGGTTCACCGGGGGAAGGAGACCAAAGCCCTGAGGTAAGTGGGAAAGCGGGATACCGGGAGGAAGCACAGGCAGGAATGTCTGTGAGGGGAGGGCTCCTGCCTCATACTGGGAATGAGGGGCGATCAACAGGTTATCTCAAGTGCTTATATACAAATGCACAAAGCCTTGGAAACAAGCAGGGAGAACTGGAGGTCCTGGTGATGTCAAGGAATTATGACGTGATTGGAATAACAGAGACTTGGTGGGATAACTCACATGACTGGAGTACAGTCATGGATGGTTATAAACTGTTCAGGAAGGACAGGCAGGACAGAAAAGGTGGGGGAGTAGCACTGTATGTAAGGGAGCAGTATGACTGCTCAGAGCTCCGGTACGAAACTGTGGAAAAACCTGAGTGTCTCTGGATTAAGTTTAGAAGTGTGTGCAACAAGAGTGATGTCATGGTGGGAGTCTGCTATAGACCACCGGACCAGGGGGATGAGGTGGATGAGGCTTTCTTCCGGCAACTCACGGAAGCTACTAGATCGCATGCCCTGATTCTCATGGGTGACTTTAATTTTCCTGATATCTGCTGGGAGAGCAATACAGCGGTGCATAGACAATCCAGGAAGTTTTTGGAAAGCGTAGGGGACAATTTCCTGGTGCAAGTGCTAGGGGAGCCAACTAGGGGGAGCGCTTTTCTTGACCTGCTGCTCACAAACCGGGTAGAATTAGTGGGGGAAGCAAAAGTGGATGGGAATCTGGGAGGCAGTGACCATGAGTTGGTTGAGTTCAGGATCCTGACACAGGGAAGAAAGGTAAGCAGCAGGATACGGACCCTGGACTTCAGGAAAGCAGACTTTGACTCCCTCAGGGAACAGATGGCCAGGATCCCCTGGGGGACTAACATGAAAGGGAAGGGAGTCCAGGAGAGCTGGCTGTATTTCAAGGAATCCCTGTTGAGGTTACAGGGACAAACCATCCCGATGAGTCGAAAGAATAGTAAATATGGCAGGCGACCAGCTTGGCTTAATGGTGAAATCCTAGCGGATCTTAAACATAAAAAAGAAGCTTACAAGAAGTGGAAGCTTGGACATATGACCAGGGAAGAGTATAAAAATATTGCTCGGGCATGTAGGAAAGATATCAGGAGGGCCAAATCGCACCTGGAGCTGCAGCTAGCAAGAGATGTCAAGAGTAACAAGAAGGGTTTCTTCAGGTATGTTGGCAACAAGAAGAAAGCCAAGGAAAGTGTGGGCCCCTTACTGAATGAGGGAGGCAAGCTAGTGACAGAGGATGTGGAAAAAGCTAATGTACTCAATGCTTTTTTTGCCTCTGTTTTCACTAACAAGGTCAGCTCCCAGACTGCTGTGCTGGGCAACACAAAATGGGGAAGAGATGGCCAGCCCTCTGTAGAGATAGAGGTGGTTAGGGACTATTTAGAAAAGCTGGACGTGCACAAGTCCATGGGGCCGGACGAATTGCATCCGAGAGTGCTGAAGGAATTGGCGGCTGTGATTGCAGAGCCCTTGGCCATTATCTTTGAAAACTCGTGGCGAACGGGGGAAGTCCCGGATGACTGGAAAAAGGCTAATGTAGTGCCCATCTTTAAAAAAGGGAAGAAGGAGGATCCTGGGAACTACAGGCCGGTCAGCCTCACCTCAGTCCCTGGAAAAATCATGGAGCAGGTCCTCAAAGAATCAATCCTGAAGCACTTAGAGGAGAGGAAAGTGATCAGGAACAGTCAGCATGGATTCACCAAGGGAAGGTCATGCCTGACTAATCTAATCGCCTTTTATGATGAGATTACTGGTTCTGTGGATGAAGGGAAAGCAGTGGATGTATTGTTTCTTGACTTTAGCAAAGCTTTTGACACGGTCTCCCACAGCATTCTTGTCAGCAAGTTAAGGAAGTATGGGCTGGATGAATGCACTATAAGGTGGGTAGAAAGCTGGCTAGATTGTCGGGCTCAACGGGTAGTGATCAATGGCTCCATGTCTAGTTGGCAGCCGGTGTCAAGTGGAGTGCCCCAGGGGTCGGTCCTGGGGCCCGTTTTGTTCAATATCTTCATAAATGATCTGGAGGATGGTGTGGATTGCACTCTCAGCAAATTTGCGGATGATACTAAACTGGGAGGAGTGGTAGATACGCTGGAGGGGAGGGATAGGATACAGAAGGACCTAGACAAATTGGAGGATTGGGCCAAAAGAAATCTAATGAGGTTCAATAAGGATAAGTGCAGGGTCCTGCACTTAGGATGGAAGAATCCAATGCACCGCTACAGACTAGGGACCGAATGGCTCGGCAGCAGTTCTGCGGAAAAGGACCTAGGGGTGACAGTGGACGAGAAGCTGGATATGAGTCAGCAGTGTGCCCTTGTTGCCAAGAAGGCCAATGGCATTTTGGGTTGTATAAGTAGGGGCATAGCGAGCAGATCGAGGGACGTGATCGTTCCCCTCTATTCGACACTGGTGAGGCCTCATCTGGAGTACTGTGTCCAGTTTTGGGCCCCACACTACAGGAAGGATGTGGATAAATTGGAAAGAGTACAACGAAGGGCAACGAAAATGATTAGGGGTCTAGAGCACATGACTTATGAGGAGAGGCTGAGGGAGCTGGGATTGTTTAGTCTGCAGAAGAGAAGAATGAGGGGGGATTTGATAGCTGCTTTCAACTACCTGAAAGGGGGTTTCAAAGAGGATGGCTCTAGACTGTTCTCAATGGTAGCAGATGACAGAACGAGGAGTAATGGTCTCAAGTTGCAATGGGGGAGGTTTAGATTGGATATTAGGAAAAACTTTTTCACTAAGAGGGTGGTGAAACACTGGAATGCGTTACCTAGGGAGGTGGTAGAATCTCCTTCCTTAGAGGTTTTTAAGGTCAGGCTTGACAAAGCCCTAGCTGGGATGATTTAACTGGGACTTGGTCCTGCTTTGAGCAGGGGGTTGGACTAGATGACCTTCTGGGGTCCCTTCCAACCCTGATATTCTATGATTCTATGATTCTATGAAAAGAACACCCTTTGTTGCAGCTTCTCTCAGTGGGAATATGGACCATCTGGCTGGGACCCCAGCAATGTAGAAGTGCTCTTCTAGCTTCAGTCCAGCTTTCTCTGCAGGAGACTCAACCAGCCAGGTCGCAGCCGGGGACAGCAAGAGCAATAACAAACTCTCATCCCTCTCTGTGTGAACAATGACCAATTGAGGCTGTACTGGAAGGCAATGAGTTGCCTCCAGCTGCCTTTCTGGAATATATGGATGCTTCAAGTTTTCATGCGTGAGCACATTGTGCCCATTACTATGCACCCTCTGCTGTTGTTTAGACGTCTTTTAGACACAAGCATGGAAAACCCGAGCAGAATACACACACACACACACACACACACACACACACACACACACACACACACACACACAAATAATTGCAGGGAGGCTCCGGGCAGGTCAACTTTAAAAGAAGGAAGTGAGTCAATTTAGATTAAATTGACCACTTACAAGTTGGCTGTGTCCCTGTAACTGTGCTACTCATTAGACACAGTTTCAAGATCAGAGACCCTTGTTCATGCTTGAGATGTGTCTCTCAGAAAGCCACATTAGCAATTAAAGAATGACACTCTCCGAGAAGGATAATTTTCAAAACACACAGACAATATCAGTCCACATTACCTGCATTTAATTCTGCAATTGGTAATCAGATGTGAAGCCTTTTATTTTTGAATAGTGTCTTTCATGGAAATGGTATTGTAATTGCATATTAAACATTACTTGAATAGAAACATGACTTTGAAGTTTAATAACTAGATACCAAACATGCATCCATCAATTAGTCATTAGAGCTCCAAAGGAAATTTTAGATTCCACTTTTTTATTATTCTTAAAGAATACGTACAGACCTTAAATAATGGTATAAATGATATGAGTGATGTAAGAGAAGGACAAATGATGTAGCATTAGAACTGTCAAAGTGAGTGTCTAATACCAGACGATGCCGCAATCCAAAGGATAATCTGATTACTTGACAGGAACAAAGCATCTAAAAGAGAATTTTAGTACAGCAGTAAAACGATAATGTTGAGGGCATAGAATTCAACAAATATCCCAAAATGTTTAAGACTGTTTGCTCCAGTAAACACTCAAATTAGCTTTAATTGTGTTTGTGCCCCTTTTATCTTCACTTGCCACAAAGATTCTGCTGCATGAGTCCACTGGAAGGACTGTTGGCAGGAACTGTGAAAATTTAGCAAATATTAGAGGGTTCATATAAAGGAAACTCTGAACTTGTGAAATGTGAGTATTCACAAAGAAGCCTGATTCCGAGTTCTCCGTATCAAGTCAGGGAAGAGAAACAAAACTAGGAATGGCCCTTGCACAGCAGCACTCCAGCCTCATGCACTTCCCCTAGCCGAACTTTTGGTTCGCATGCCACTGTTGCTGGGTTTTGTGAATGGTTGGAATAGAGACATTTGGCAGCTCCATACTGTCTACCTCTTATGCTAGGGATATTTCCCCAGGGGGCCAAATCTGATGAGTTAAAGCCTCTGTGCTCTGCTGAAGAAAGAAAAGGCCACAAATCAGGCCCCTGACCCTTATCCATCACCAGGAGGAGATTTACTAAAGCAACAAGTGGAGTTTCTGATGAATGTAGGCCTGTAATCAAAATGGTAAAGGCCAATGGCTATTGAGGCAAGCAGATACTCTGAGGGACTAGTTTCACCACAATCTTTCCAATACGCTTAAACCAAGAGAGAAGATTAGACAGTGGCTGATTGTTAGCTAAACTGTGGCCATTTAAAAAAATGATGGCCACACAACAGCTTCCTATACAGAAGCCAGCAACTTACCCGCTCTGGGGGCAGCACTTTCATTCTCCACCAAAAATTGATCAATTTCTTCCCTGCCCCGGACTTCACCAGCCGGGAAGGACATGGGTTCATGTCAAAGGTACCTAGAGTCCAACATAGACACTTGCAAATCACACTAAATACGTAAATACAAATGTAATTAGAAAATTATTTGTCCCCTTTTATAGCCAGTAGCACATTGGACTTGAGTGTTTAGGGGTTGATCCTGCAAGGGACTGAACACTTTGGCCCTGAACCAGCCAGGAGCAGGGTCGTCTCCAGAAGGGGGGGACTCAGACAGCTCCTTTTTCACTTTTCATCCCCACTCCAAACAGGAAATAGAAAGTAATCTTATAGAATTGTTTGTATGGATATTCATCTAATATAATGCAGCATGGCTGCAAGCTCCAATCTCATCTGTGTCTCACATGAAAAACAGATTTAAACCCTTCTTTTTCGGAACAGTCATTGACTGTTGCTTGTTAGAATATAGATATTGAGGCCTGCCTGTAAAGGCCTATGCTTTAAGAACCTAGGTGTATTGTTATTACTTAGCTAGTTATAGAAGTATAAAACAAAGAATCAAAATCAGAAGTCTGCCTTGTCTATGGGCCTTCTCTCACTAGGATAGTCTGAGGCCTTGTTCTTAGGCTAAGGCCTTTGGCTAAGGAGCAGGGGCAGCCATAAGCTGGGAAGCGTACTGTCATATCCTCACATTCCAAACCAGTCACATTGAAATAAGGTGGCATTGGGCTGTTAGGAATACAATCCATCCTGATAGGCACTATCACCACCAGATAAAGAAACAGATCTTAAGATGGTAAGAGAAAAGTTAGTTAGATAGCATCCTTTCTGGTAAGAAATCACTTATCAATGGTTGTGGTTGTGAAACCCTCATTTCTGTATGTTTTATCTTTATGGCCCCCACTTTTCTATTGTTAATCTGTCTGGTTCTCTAATTGTTTCTGTCTGCTGTATAATAAATTTTGCTAGGTGTAAGTTAATTAGGGTAGTGGGATAAAATTGTTAAAGAATTATGTTACAATATGTTAGGATTGGTTAGATAGATTTCAATAAAATGATTGGTTAAGGGATAGCTGAGACTACCACTGCTACTACAGAAATTGGTGTCAAACAGGAAGTAGGTAGGGAAATTGGAATCATGCTTTCTGGAAATTAACCCCAATAAATATCGCATTGTCTGCACTTCAGACTTCTGGTCTTTTGCTGCTTGCTCTCTGGGTGACAAGAACCAGGGAAGTGGGAGAGTAGAAGGAAAGCCCTCTAACATTGCTTCCTGAGGCCAATTTTTCTTCTCTAAGGTCATGTCTCCACTACAAACGTTCACTGATGCAAGTCAGTATATCGCTCCTGTGTGTGCATAATTGGCTCCTAATGTCATCACTGTGCATGGTCACAAGATACGCTTTCATCAATGCATAGTGTGATGCACCATGAGCAGATATTCCAGTATGCAACCCGCCACCTCCACATGCTGTCTTTTGGGAAGTTTTGGCAATACGTGGTGGGGCAGAAACAAGTTGCACAGGGATGATGGGGAGCAAGGGGGGAAATCAATTTCCCAGCATGCAACAGTCTCCATCACATAATGTCATCATTATCCCATAATTTTCTAGCCTTTTTAAAAAACCTTACAAATCTGCACAGCCTTCTTCTGTGTCAGAAGCGTGGAGCCTGCACGGCTCTGCACTATTGTCAGAGTTGCAAGGACAGGATATACAATCTTCTGGTATTTGCAGAGTCACACGTAGAACCGAATCAATGGGGAACATGATGATTTCTTGGAGGACAGATTGCTGAGAGACATAGTCAGAACCAGTTCAAGGTTGTTGAAAATATAACCCCAAGCCTTTGAAAACTTTAAAGCTATAAATAAAAAAAACACATTCTGTTATAATCTGAACTATAACTAATGTATATCACACATTTAAATTATAGCCATGGGAAGGTGTTAGGGGTGAGATGCATTAATATATTTTACTTTTACTTTTCTATTTTACCAATGTCTAGGATAACTGGCAAAGAAAGCCAACCTCAAGTGACTTTTTATACATTAAAATAATCTGTTTTTATTAAAGGGCTGCTGTATTCTATAAAGTGACTTCTAAAAATGGCACCTTCTTACGCAGCAGATTTATCATGTATGTGTATTCAGAGCCAGAGCTGCTTAAACAAACAAACAAACAAACTCTACATTTTTGCAATTTTCACTCCTGTCATCTCTACAGACTCAGCAGCATGACTTATTTATTATTTTTACTTGGCATTACAAAAAATATCAAATATGAGGCTATTGTGGCAACACAGCTTTGAAGTATAATAAAATATTAAAAATAAAACTTCGGTAGGTATAAAATAAGATCTTTGGGACAGAGACCGCCCTTTAATGTATGGTCACAATCCTACAAACTGCTCCACATGGGCAGATCTCTATGTTTGTGCAGATTCCCACTGAAGTCAATAAGGCACTATATACAGGGGGGCTGCCCCCATGGAGCACTGAAGTAAGTGAGATTACTCACAGTATATAGAGTTACACTTTTTTCAGGATTGGGGGCTGTTTATACACTTTTTATAAAAGGAACCCAAATCCTGATTGGGGCTGCAGGTGTAACAAATAAAATAAATAATGCTGATAAACCCTGTGTCTGATTGTTTACACGTTTTATCCAAGACAACAAAAAATGCGTTTAGTAAAGTGTGTACAAACTGCATAGTATTTATTCTCCATATTGGGTGGTTTACTGGCTATTTTGAAACAAGTCACCACAAGTGATGCTTATCTAGGCTCCAATCCTTCAAAACCCACATGCACTTAACTTTATGCACTGAGTAACCCCATTAGTATCAATTGGAATACATATCTAAAGTTGAGCTCATGGTAAGTGTTTTGCAAAATCAATGCCCCCAGTTGGCATCTTCTTCCACCTGTCTAGATAATTAGTGAAGAATAATAGAAAATATAGATTTTAACACATTTTCTGAATACTGAGATTTGACCTTGTGTTAACTTGTGTTACATAATAAATTTATGTAATGGATTAGGGCATCTGTAATAGAAAGGTCCCTAAGAAATGCAATTATCATCATCTGTATTTCCTAAAGGCTTGTGAGCTCTTAGTGCTCATTCCTCACCTAAAGACACAATCCTGTCTGTATGTATCCTGTTTCAGTTCCTGTGGAAATGATAGTGATATTCCAGAAGATTATGTGACTATAGTACTGAAGGCACAGATACTGTTTTCAGGCAAATTATCCAAGTAAATTAAAGAATAAGGGGAAAAGACAGAAAACAAAATGAGATGCATTCAGCAGAATTCATTTGGAATAGAATATCTTCCAAAGTTTTCCATGAGATATAGTCAGCTCTTTAAGGATACAGAGATCAAAATAAGCATGGACTGGGTCTAATATGTCTGCTGGCACAACAAAAGATCAATGGATTTTCTTTTGAAAGATTCTTCACATGGAAACAGACATGTCCCATTCATGAATTAAAATGCACATACTGCGAAGCATGGAATAATAATTTATCAGATCTACTTTTTGAACTTTACTAATAACTGAAAAATTATCTAGTAGTTCAGCCACATGATTGCATTTGATTGCCAATTGCCACTGACTTATTGTGTGGCCTTTGGTAAAGCACTCAACTTCTACTTGCATCAGGTTCTCCCAAACATTTTTATCTTCTGGAACTAATAATACTGATCTATCTCACTAGGGTGCATGGGTTAAACTGATTAATAAATTAGTGCAAAGTATTATTTTTATTCTAGAGAAACTTTATTACAAATATGTTAAGATTGGATAGGTTAAACACTCAAATGGCAGGAAATGACAATGCTAAGGTTTTTGCTTTCACAACTTCAACTCTCTCCCTTTATATGCATGCATTACAATGCAATATAATTACATGACTAATACATATAGCAAAACAGTACACAAACTGACTTGCAAATATTTCCACAAATACAAAAGGTATGGTTAGTTCAATGTTACTTGTGGAGGTAATATTATTTATTATTATTGTTGTGGTGCCTAGAGCCTCAAATGGGGATCTATTCATTCACCTAAGGGCTTACATAGCTCTCATTATTATAGTACAGAGTACATTCTGCTAGGCCTGTACAAATACATGAGACAGTCCTTGGCCCAAAAGAACTCACAATCTAAAATCCTAATCCTAAAATCAGATCTCCTAGTGCAGAGCTCTGTAACCCTGGGAAGGCCCCGTTACCTCAGTTAGTTTTTTGATTTTACTAGGAACTCTGTTTCTCTACTAAATTACCTGTAATCAAGGCAATGTCAAGCCACTGTTGTTTGGCATGTTTAGCTTGTGCAATAGAAGCATCTCTCTCTGGAGCACGCTGGTTCAGCCTATGCCACTTTTCTGTGTAGGGACAGACTCAGAGGTAAGAAGGAATAGATATGAAATGGACTCAGAGCTCTTAATGATCAGTTGTGAATGCTACTGCTGCATCATGAGAGAAGTCACTTAATGATGCTATTTCTGTGGAATCACTGCAGTAATTTGTACATGGTGATTAAAATGAAAAATCCCCACCTACTCAACGCACATGGAGAGAGATTGAGATTTAGAGAGTGCCATCAGCAGACCTACAGCACTGAATCCAAATTTCTCGGGCTAATAAAAAAAAAAGAAAAAAAAGAGGTATTCTTTTAATATCTCTAAAATCATAGTTGCCTCTCTTTTCTCAAAACAACAGTACTTTGCAGTTCACTGGAAACAGTACCTTGCATTTTTCTTCTTTGCACTTTCAACTGAGAAAGAGCTGGTTACTTACTGAAACTGTGGTTCTTCTAGAGATGATTCAGACAGATATTCCACTGAGGGATGTGCAGACCCAGCTCACTGGAGCAGGAGAATTTTTCCTAGCAGTATTCATAGGGCCATGGAGCATAGCCTCTTCCCTGGATATATGAGGCAGTGCTGTCCTGACTCCCCTAGTTTCCTTTGGACCGAATGCCCAGAGACTAGACTCCGATGCAGAGGGGATGGAGGGTGGGTCATGGAATATGTGTCTCAATCACAACTCAAAGAACCCCAATTGCAGTAAGTACAGTAACTCTTTCTTCTTCAAGTAGATGCAGCTGTGTATTCCATTTAGGTAACTTACAAGCAGTACCCATCCCAGGAGGCTTGTCTCAGAGTCTACCTAAATGAGGATTGGAGTACCACCTTACCATCAAAGAGCAAATCTTCTATGGTCTATTCCACATTTGGAAGTAATACCCATATTCTGTAGCCAAGACACCCTTTTCATGATCACTGCTGAGACCATGACTCTGGTCCAAGTATTGCAATGTCCAGTGTGAACTGTAACAAAGTCTTAGCCACCAAGCAGCCTTCAGTGATAAATGCACAACATTCCTCCCTTAAGGCTTTGGGTAGCTGGTCCACATATTGAGACATAATGTAGGGTGAAGAATCACTCTTGTGCTAGGCTCCAGCCAATCCACAAGCCAGGACCTGTTCTGGTGACTCTCAAGGCAGGTAAATAAGCCTCACAGGAGGAACAGCAGCTCAGTCTTCTCAGCATCACTCCAGGACTTGGAACTCTTTCCTGCCTGATAGTGGCAACAGACTCCCCAAGCCTTAGCCTGGTCCAGGTCTGCTCTTGCTTCCACCGTCTTCCTAGTCTTGCTCCAGCCTTGCTCTCACTCCAACCTCATTCCAGTCCTGCTCTGGAAACCTAATTCTGGCTCCAACCACTAGCTTGACTGCCATGGCTCTGACCACTCAGCCTGACCCTCTGCATTATGTTTCTGACACACAGCTATCTGCCTCAGAAAGTCATATTTGGACAGCAATGCCTGCTGGTTAGTAATGCACATCTGAAAGGAAGAGGAGCTGTAAATCTTAATACCCATGAGGTCCATCTGTTTAGAGCCCTTATCCTTAGAGGTGGACTTAAATCTGTCCTGCTGGGCTTTGTTGTTAACAGTGGTTAAACCAGGAGTTTGGGGCTGGATATGAGTAAAAACCCTCAGGTCCCTGCTCGGGAATGAAGTAGAGTTTCTCCATGCACTTTGCAACAGGCAGTACCAAAGTTGGTGTGCTCCAAAGAAACCTTAGCAGGCTCAAGGAGCACATTGTTAATAGGGAGAGCGACTCCCAGGGGTAGACGGTTGCAGGATACCCAACAAGGTATGGGTATTCTCCTGCAGGAACTCTGCTTGAATACCCAGGGTAGCAGCCACCCGCTGCAAAAGGTTCTGATACACTTTGAAATCCTCCAATACTGAAGAAGAGGAAGAGCTAGGCCCTGCCGAATTGTCCAGGGACAAAGATGAAATGGTTAAGTATGCCAGACCCAGATCCTGCTTCAGGACCAATGGACCTGGAGGGGATGACTCTGGAGGCTCCACAAGGGGAAGGTTCACTGGTGCCTGGGTCTGTGGCAGATTGACAGTCACCTCCACAGGCAGGCTCAGTGATTTTGTCTCAGAGCAAGATAAGGAGTGGGGCCTCTGTGACAGAAGAGCAGTCCCATAGATTCCATGGAGGCCACTGGTATGAATAGGACATTGGTGGCCAGTAGACACTGGGCCATGGGGCCCTGTCCTGACCATGAGATGAGCACCAATGCTGGTACCCACAGTACTCCATGAATCTTCTCCAATGTGGGTCAGCTGATGGAGAATGGAAAGAGGAAGATCCCGACCTAGACACAGAGGAGTCTTGGGTTTCAGGGGATAAAGGCAGAGCCAGCCCTGAGGGTGTGAATAGCTCATCAATAGCCCAGAATGAAGGAAGGAGGTACTGGTGCCACTGGTGGAAATAGTACTGCTGGCAGCAAGTTTGCCTCCATTGTTTCTGGTGCCAGAAGCAGTACCGAATTTCAGAAAGAAATATAGACTTTTCCCTAGCAATCTAAACTTAGCTCCCAAGACCTCTCCCCTTTGCCTCCTTGCATACCATTTTTATCAATATGTGCCATGACTGTGGGGTCTTCCTTGATAAGCACTAGATAGCTTGTCCTGATGTCTTTCTGTACCTGGCAGGCAAGATGAAGAATATGTCACCACATATCCAGCTAATGATATTTCTATTGATCTAATCCTATAATACCAAAGCATGTCTGCATCTCACAGACTGGTCTCCAGGACCTCTTGTCCTCTGATATCAAGACTATCTGTCGTGAAGTTGTTTTGCTCTACAACAGTGGGTTTCAACCTGTGGTCTGCAGACCCCAAGGAGTCTGCAGACTTTGTCTGAGATTTCCAAAAGGGTCCACACCTCCATGTAAAATATTTTAGGGGTCTGGAAATGAAAAAAGGTTGAAAACCATTGCTGTACAATATCCCTTCATGTTGCCTCTATAAGAAATTCCATTGCTATCTGTTGATCCAATTCAGCAACTCTCCCCACTACCCCAAACTCTGAGCTGCTTGCACTGGGCACATACATACATCACTTGGCCAAAGAAATCATGTATTCTCCCCTTATCCTGATTACTACCTTCAGGGTTTTTACATACTGACCGGGATAAGGCAAAAGTTTGTATTTGTTTTATAGGTTTTACTTTGTCGACTGGCAAATAATTGAGCAGTCAATTTCCACTGGGTGCTGGACTGCCCCACAGTACACATTGCTGTGTACTCATTCTGCCAGAGCTTCATTCCATCACTGTGAACTATTTGAGAACAGAAGAAAGAGCTACATTAGCTGAATAATTTATTCACAACATATAATTTGATCCAATCCCAAGTAGACCATGCTCTCTTTCACCCACCATTTTCTCTACAGGCATTCCCTTTATTGTATTTACCCCAGCACTATTCACACACTGTTTGATATATATTTCAGTATAATAGTTTGTACGGTACAGATTTACCTTATGAGAATCACAAGAAGTGACTTATGCCTCCTCTTAGTCACTGCTGCAGTGAGTAGTAGTAGCTGCAGAAACACAGCACATAAAACCAAACTGTTTTCTATCATCCAGGTGTGCTGATTCTTTTATTTAAAAAGCAAGATAAAGCAAACAAACATCACCAGCCCTGGAACATGATTGTAAAGCTTTGCCATTCTGGAGAGGACCAGAAGCAGAACTTGCCAAAACACTGTAAGAAAGGCAGACCAGAAACAGAAAGCACCCAAAATTGTCAAGAATTGTATTCTTTTGACATTCCAGCCCCATTTTATAGATTTATGGAAATCCGAGAAAATACATGAAAAACATCAAAACTGAATCTCCAAACATTTTTGTGCGACTATAACTAGGTGAGAAGAAACAGTTATAATAGAATGTCTTCTGCCCATGTTGAGGGTCTGTTTGAGCAGAAATTAGAGATCTTATGTATCACTGTTTAATGACAGGAGAGTTGGAATGGAGGTGTACGAAACATCATAGAAGAAGACACAAGCACAAGAATGAAAGGAGACAAAGGAAGAGGTGAAGTTGGTTTATCAGAAGAAAGGAGGACAAGGAAGGGAGTAGCAGGAAATTAGGGCAGAGATTCTGGAGGGGACAGCTCTTAATGGCTGTTCATGTTGCTTAACTGTTACACAGGTTCTGATCCTATTCCCATTTCCGTAAACATATGTATCATTGACTTTAGAGGACCAGGTGGGCCCTTAATCTGTAAAGTGTTTTGTAATATTGAAGTATTAGAGATGCTATAGGAAACCATAATTTTATTCTGATGACCCAAATCCATATGTAGTACCCAGCTGACAGGTACCAGTAAAGTCTGATATGTTGGTGGTAGCATTAAAAAAAATGGTGAATAGTGCACTAGTAAAATAAACTAGTTTTTTTTCCTTCTAGAGATCAGGGATGACATTTTTGACATAGGTCAGAAATACAGAGTTTAATGAGGTTCTGCTTAGGCCCGAAAGGACAGTTGTTGACATTTAAAAAACAAATCACAAAATGTCACCAGCTCTGCACATTGTCAGATCAATAGATCATATTTATAGGAATCATTATTGTCTTTAATAGGTGGGACATGCATGTAGGCATGCAGTACCATGGAGACAGCAGGTTTGGAGAAGTGAGATGCATCGAGTTAGAGCTGCATGGGGGAAGCTTGCCCAGAACCTCCCTAGCCTAAGGAAGTGTTTTAGTCCCTTGAGTTCATGAGCATCATATTCAATTACAAAATGGTTCAAAAGCCAGCATGCAATAACAAAATAATATTTTTTAATGTCTCCTCTAACATTGCACCCAAATAATAGCTGAATATCCAAAACATCCCACTCATGAAATAGCTGCTTAAGGAACGTATTGGAAGCCAAATCACTTTGAACTTCTGAAGTTACACTGGAGAAAGCACTAGAATAATGTATTCTGTAGGAAACTGCACTGTTCTGAGAAGGTTGAATGGATGGTCTCATAGGTCTTTTCCACTTCTCTCTCCTACAATTTTGTGGAACAAAAACACCCCAATTTTGTTTAAAAAACCCTCTGCCCCTATAGTATTTTATATTTAATTCAGCTTGTGGGTTCCCAAGCTTTTCCGTACCATCTGGAACAATCCATGCTACAAATACCTGAAAATCCAGGATTTATCATAATTTTTGTAATTTACATCAGTTTAAATGGCATTATGTTTGGAATTTTGGAAAGTCAGTTTATTTTCACCTGGAAATAAATATTTTTTTAAAAAATCCACTTCATTTTTCATTTATTTTATAAAAGTAATTCTGGAAAAGTCTCTCATGCTGTTCCTCTGTTCACTAGAGTAGCTATGTGTAAATGTCAAGCTGTATTAAGTTGCATTATATGCTAACATTAAATTACTGCAAACTGCTGATATGCTTTTACTCATTATCTTTCTGGGACATCTGTCAATATTAATATGGTAAATGACTAAGCAATCATCCCTTGTAAATAAGTGTATCAGATCCAAATGCAGGCACCCTTTAAATAATTAAATGGAAGCTTAGGAATAGGAGATTAACATACCAATTATTTTGAATGACTTTGTTTCTGCCCATTTTTACTTTATGAAAATAGGTGGTTAAAATGCACATGACAGGACAGAACAGGAATTTATCAGGATGACCTTTGTTTCTTTTATTATTTAAAATATGATCTGGAGTTGTATCACCACACTAAAATGCTGACGGCCCCTTAGATGTTCTGTGGGGAGCGTAAAATATGTATTCACAGTATCTCTAATTCTTACATGAGGTCAATTCATTTTGTCTAGTAGCTAGAGAAGTGGGCTGGGAATCAGTTCTCCCGAGTTCTGTATCCAGCCATGCCACATGCTCATTGAATGACTTTGGACCAGTCCGTCAATATATGTGTGTCTTACATTTAACCACCTGGAAAATAGATATAATTTTAACCAACCTCATGGAGATTTATGAGGCTTAATTAATTATGTTTGCAAATGCTTTGAGATCACATAGATATGCAAATATATTTAGCGCACACACACACACAAGAAGAGTATGCCAATGAAATAAGTATGGGAAGGAACAATATTATGAGAAGTAAACTTATGCAGGAACAAATATGTCATAATTAGAGTGAGTCTCAACCACCAGTCAAGCATCTGATCCACACAGCCAATAATACCATTGCAGGTTTATGGAGAAGGTGCCTATCCCTTGACATTTTGTTTGCCTGAAGTTCTGAAGTAGCTGTAATTGAGAACCTTATAGCCCTGTAAAGGCTGTGGTCTAATATTGTATTCTTATCTTTAGCTACATTTTGGGGACTTGCTGGCACTTGGGTCCCAAACGCAATCTCAGTAACTGGATCCTTTCTGGATCTGGTGAAGTTCTTTAGTTCTGTTGGCCAGCATTTTAAATGCATATTAATCAAGACACTTCACAAAGCAAGGCTCTCATGAATATTCCACAACATTCTTGTTGTCTTTTTGGTCTTTCAGACAGTCCAAAACCAAAATGACCAAGTGCAGACATATCCAGTCAATATCTGTGGCCCTGAATCACAAGATCAATAAAGACTTATCCACAATCCTTGTAGGCAGTTTGGAATCATCCTGTTAGCCATTGCTGATAATTCACATAATGGAGTAATCTACAGAGCATGTCAAATGGCAGAGCTGCTGATAAAATTTACAATAATAAACATGACACATATGCATCAAGAAAAAGCTCTTCTGTAGGCATATTGGTCACATTATTCTTTGATGTACAACACACCACTGTTCCTTAGTAATTTTGTCAGTGACTCAGCTGCTAGCTTTATTTACACTGTAAAATAGCTGCCCATCTCCAAGACTTCCTGGAGAAAGAAAAAGGCCCTTTAATGAAAGAACTATTGAGATTTGAGAACCAATATATTTATTTCTTGATATAAAAATGATATAATACTGCTTGAATGCTTCCTTCAGAAAACTCAATGCACTTTGCAAATGTGAATTAAGCTTTGTAATATCCCCTGAGTGAGGCATTATTATAAATGTGGGTACAGAGATGCTAAGGTTAACACATTGATTTGGGATACTTCCAGTTTTGAATGCTTATCTTGAGACACAACAGGCCTAATTTGCAGAAGTGCTGAATACCCAACTGCTAAAACTTAAGGTAATAGTTGCTCTGTGTGCCAAGGACCTTGAAAATACAGGTCCACATTCCTCAGTTTCAGCACCTAACCACTGAGGCAGCAAAAATGAGTGATTACTTTGGAAAATTTGGCTTTAGGGGTTTTTATTTTTTAAATGAGCAGACATTCATGCCACAGAAGTGCATTTGCACTTGTGTACTTGCATTTGTGCAGCCCAGTCTCTGATGAGTGCATGCAAATTGTTTTTTTCCACAGCTCACCATCCCTGTTTTTGCACCTGTATGCACAGGTATCACTTGAACCTTTTTTCCTTTTAAGTCAAGGGAAAAATTCCCATAGACCTCCAGGGGACCTGGATCAGGCCCTTTGCTGCTTCGACAGTAAGGTGTAATCCGCTAATGTCTAGTTCCTCTTCTCATTAGGTACACATTTCTTCTGTGGCTCTTGCTAAATTTTGGTAATCTCCTTATAGAAAGAAGCCAAATTTTATATATATTTGTAGCTATAAATCTCCATGGAGTATGACAAGTTTAGACAATGTAAACTGCTGGACAATAGCTTAAAGTAATCTGTTTGATGAATATGGTTGTTTCAAGTGGTGTGCGACAAACACAAAACTGTGAAAATGGCAAGGAAATAAGTTATCAGGGATTGATAAAGGGGCTTTCAATCATACTTGGAAGTATGATGTCCCTTCTTAAAAAAAACAATTTCTCATTAAGTGTTTTTGACATTCCCCAAGCATTAATATTCCTATTGAGAAAATGGCACTCATCCTGAGGACAAAAGAGAATGTCAGTTTAGAACAGCACAGACTGGAAGAGTACTTAGAGCCACTGCAGATTGCTACAAATTCCAGGAAAATAAATGCTTTATATAAACAAGTGCTTTCTAAGGTAAAATAATACCACCTATGCAAAAATAAATACTTATGTCAATGAGATCTTTTATTTTTTAAAGAAATCACTGGAAACTATTTTTTGGTGCTTAAACATGAAGTAAATTCATGATAAAAAATTGTACTTACATATTCTCCCTCTCCTTATCAAAAGGAGCACGGAGTTCTTGTAAAGAACACTAAATCATTTAAATTCGAGATGGAAAAGATTTTAGGTTGTTTAGTACAAGCTCCCACTCCACTACTGTATGTGATTTGGGCAGCATGTTTGCTATAGTCCTGCATGGAGGGACTCGTGTGGTCTGTTTCATTTCTTATTTCTTCCAGAGATAGGACAGAGGGAGCAAAATAAAGCAGATTACTTGCTTTTGCAGACAAACACTAAACTGGAAAGTGACAAAAATCCCAGGAGGAAAGAGAAGATTCAAATGAATATAGAAGCAGTGAGGAATTAACAAAATTAAATTCAACCTGGAAAACTCAAATTTGTACATTTGGGGGGGAAATTTGCAATGTCTGGTGAACAGTAATTTTGAGAACAAAAAGTTAATTGCAAAAGAAAGGAGTGAACTAGATCAACCATATTATACTGTAGGGTATAATAGGGAAGCTAGTGCCATACTGGGTTTAAAATGTAGAGGCATAGATAAAAGGGTAACAGTTACTCTCTGTGTAAGGTTGGTCCATCATAGTTTTGAAACTACATATAGTTTCAGTCAGTCACCCTAGTTCAAGAACGGTATGAGCAAATTGGGAGGGATTGCTGAGGAGGTCATGAGCAGTGGTTAATAGCTTAAATGGGGGATTGGTTAGAACTACAGATAACTTGGTTTAGAGTTAGGTATTTCTGAATCACTCATCTCCATGGTACCCAAGTACCTAAGTACTGGATAGTTAGTCATGATGAGATAAATTTCCAAATATCAGAACAAAGGAACATTAAGGAGAGGGGGGATTATTTAGGATGATTTTGATGTAGAGGGATGAAAATTAACCAGGGACGACATGCTATACATCAGGCAAAAGTTCTTAACAGTAAGGTCAGTTTGACTGGGGAACAGGCTCCCCAAAGGCAAAATTATTCTAGTTTGGCCCAGAGAATATTAAAGAACATTTTGTGTGGAACCATACCCTATGTGGATGGGTGGGGACTGGATGATCAGTCCTTAAATTCATTTTTAAAATGGTTTATGAACTAATAAAAACATTTGGTATCCTCTGACTCTAAATATCCTACACGGACAGGTAAAAATAGGCAGACACCACACACTTAGATGTACCTGAATTACCATTGGGTAGTTTGGTAATAAAAAGACATAATACATTTTTAATGCTAGAACATTTTCACCCCACCCCCAGATTACTATTTAGTTTTTCTCTGGTGTTCAATACATTTTGGATGTCAGCACTATTATGTTTTAAGTTATTTCGTGAGAGCATTCAATTGTCAATATGTAACTCGAACAGAGATACTTTAAAATTGCTTGGTAAGAATAAGCTTCTGTTCTTTTGAAATGAGCTATTTATAACAGGAAAGAGGAGGCCTATTCCTTCAAGTCATAAGCTGAATCTTGCAAACAAAACTTCTGCCCAAGGCTTTACTCTGTTTATAGAAAACATGAGCCCAACGCTAAGGCCAATACATCTGTCACATGTTCTAGCACTCAAACAGTGAAATGTGCAATATTGATACATACAGATTCAAGGGAATAATCAAACCAAAACAGGAAGTTGGATGTACAGACAAGTTGCTCTGTATCGAAAATAAACTCTCCAAATAACATTTTTCACTGACATGTTGAAAACTGTCTCTGCATAATAATGAAATGGTCCTTCAGAGTCCCCTTCCCCACTCCCCTTACAGAGGAACCCACCGAGATTAGTGTAAAGCCTAAACAAGGTTTCTCTTTCTTTGTTCTGCAATGACAATGTAACCAGCTGATCATCTTAGCTTCCCAGCGGTTTCTGCTCCTGCTGATCAGGTTTTCTTCAGGGGCCCACTTATAGTGAAGTCAGATATAACAATTCCAGTAAAGTGATGTGAAAGTCTCAGTGGTGTTAGTCTTTTGCAATGTATAAATTCCTCCCTCAGTGGAAGTGGGCAAAAAACAGAATTAGATTCTAACCTGAATTTCTCCAAATTTGTGGGGGCTGGATGCAACTGGTGGACAGTGTTCAGATTCTCTGGTCCTGTTTGGACCCATTATAGAGGTCAGACTACGCCATAATTTTCAGATTTGGAACTAGTTCCAGATCCAAACTTTCCCAAAGACCAGATGGTTCAGACCTGATATAGTTCAGACCCATTTCTATATTTCAGCTCAGATTTTTCAAAAGATCTGTAAGTATGTGGATGGCCAGTTCCCACTGGAAATTAATGGGAATGCCCAAACTCATCTAGGTTACTTTGAAAATCTCAGCCTACAGTTTTGGTAATAATTTCATTGTAAATGTTCCTTTTTATGCAATGATTTCAAAGTGCTTTTCAACCATTGATCATAAGGCTTGCAACAACTCAGTTCAGTAAGTGTTTAATCCATTTTTCAGATGAGCAAACTATGAAACAGAGAGGTCAAGGAACTGATTTTTAGAAGTTGTGAGCTGAAGTTAATGTGACCTGTGGTCAGAAACTCTGAAAGTCAAGCCCTAAGTGACTGGCCCAAGGTCAGTGGCTGAGCTCATATTGCAAACCAGAATACCTAATACAAGGTCCTTTTCTCTATCCTTAGACCAATGCTACCATATTGTGTACATTTCCCATAAGACAAA
Organism: Dermochelys coriacea; assembly: GCF_009764565.3. Lineage (NCBI taxonomy): Eukaryota > Metazoa > Chordata > Testudines > Dermochelyidae > Dermochelys > Dermochelys coriacea. The sequence goes on from NC_050073.1 coordinate 48,949,904, forward strand.
TGACACTACTACATGAGGGTTCTTCTCTTTTTCAGAGCGTTTCCATGCCTGTGTCTTTTAGAAGTTCCAGAAAGCTTTCAGGAACAATTTGGGTGATATCAAATGGTGTGAATCACAGAAGAGTTTTTTTGGGAATTGCTCATGCCTCTAGAGCTCTTTATAATGCCAGAAAGATACACACACACACACACAAGGGTCATTGCTGTAATGGAATACAGAGCTAGTCAAATAATGAGAAAAGGGCTTTAATAAATATTTTCTTGAATATAAGTGCTGTATTCAGTTCATTCTGATCCTGGGATCATATCATAAACAAGGGCTACATTGTGACTTTAAGCACAGCACTAGGGAAGTGGTGGTGGGTAAGCTACCTGACCAGTAGCCCTGGGAGGAACTGTGTTTCCTAGACACATATCTAAGTCACAATTCTTCCTCTTTGATTACTTTATTGCTACAATTACTATCCTTCTGAACTGGCTCAGCTGCACTGGTCAGCAAGTCTCATTCATTACCTGCTCTGGGGAGAAATCAAGCAGGTATGGAGCCTTGCTTATCTCTCTACCCTGAACCCAAGGTCCAGGCATCACTTGTGAGGGAAATTCTTCCACCCTCTTATGCCCCAGTGGAGACACACAACCTTGAATCACCATCTAACTCACTAGTCACAAGCACTCTGACAGCTGATGTATATTCATCCCACAAGTGTGTTAGTCAGTATTCACCTATTTACAAAGTTTCAGACACCCAGACAGGGAGCCAAAACCTATACTGCATAAATGAGGAGATCAAACAGCATGAATAATAAACAGGGAATCCATGGAAGCAAACAGCTCATATACAACCCATAGGAGGTGAAAAGTATTTTCACAAGCTAAATGGTGGATTATAATAAATATATTCAAAGAAAATCAAATTGTTCTGCAAACTAGTCACTAGATAATAAATAAATAAACAAACAAGAGGTGACATTCCTTGTAAATATCATTTATAAATGAAGAGTGTGACTTGATCTAGGGGAATGTGGCAAATACTGTGGCTTAGGCAACATCGGTCAAAAATAAGTAGTGTTTTGAATGTTAATGTGTCTTCTATAGGGCTCATACATCCTTGTGCTATTATCATAAAGAATGACCAAGTGCCAAATGGACTAAGCTTTATCATTGATTTCAGTGGCAGCAGGATCACTCCCAGACTAATAGAAAATTGTTTTTCTTTGGACAACCACTATTGATTTATTTCTCATAGATTTCATATTTCCTGCAGGGTTTTAATATCACAATCACATCTATCCCTAATACCAGCACGTCAACACCACATCAACTCTTTAAAATCAGAAATTCACAGGTACTAATTCTCCTGAAATGCAAAAGATAAAAAACCTAGAAATACTTTCTCCGATTAACAGCAAATAATAGCTAGCAAAATATTTTAATCCATTTTAAATAATAAAAATAAAACTCCTTGAATAAATAATCTATTTTGTCTTCATCTTTGTAAATTCTAATCACCTGAAAAACTGGGCATCCGTCTGACTATTTAAATTGCCTGAGTAGATACAACTGTGCAATGGTGAATGCCTCCAAGTCACCAACTCTAGCTTTTTCAGAAGTGTTAATATTGTATTATACTATTTTGCATGACCTGTGTCAGGAGAAAAGAATGAATCTTAGATTGAAAGGATAATGGATATACATATCCCATTTTAGGTTTTCTTAAAAAGCTTTTTTATCCAGGAGATATCAGCAAGCATTTGGCTGGTGTCAATGGATCTTGGACCTGATTGATTACATTCATTGTGTGAGAGTGGGTGGATCGGGATTTAACTTTTGTTTATCAAGCTGAAAAAGATATGACAGATGGTTCCAGACTGGAACTAAATCCTAGCCTTTTTCGGAGCTCAACATATATTTAAGCAACTTCTCCCTTTTGCTTTCCCCTAAACCCAAATTTTGTTTATTTCTGTTTTCTTCTTGCACTCCTGAGACTAAAAATGAATCTGATGAAATCACACAAAAAAGTTGTTCTCACAATATTCCTTTCCCAACAAGAAGCAGGTTGTACATGAAACTTCATGAAATGCTTTGTCTAGCAAAATTTATAGACAATTTTGGAGAATCAATAGTTTATAACAATTTGGGAAAGTTACAGATGATCATTGGAACCTTGGGTGCTTACCTGAATGGAGTCACCAAACCTTTGGAGGCTTGCAACAGTTATCAAATTGACAAACAAATGCTTTTTAAAGAGATATTGCTGAGTTTGGTGGCTTATTGGTAGCATGTGTTGGAATACTTTTACCCCTTTGACCTAATTTGGGATGTTGAAGTTCTTCCAGTTAGGAGCAGAAATTGCTGAGAGTCAGGTGTTTCTTTGTTGCAATTTTGTTTATTTACAAAGGATATACAGAGTCCAGTTTCAAACTCTGGAATCAAACAAGGGGAGACTGTCCTTTCTCACAGGTCCCAGACATTTCCAGCCTGCACCCCAACCCACAGTCTTTCTGGGCTTCTCCCAGGGTCACACACCATATCTCCAAGCTATATCTCATTGGTTTTCTTTTCTTTGATTGCTTGGCTTTTTGGACGCTGCTGTGGTCCTCAAAGTTGACTCTCTGCTTTTCACACACCCCATACCCAAATAATGCCCAGCCAAGCCCCTGCCCACATATTCCTGTGTGGTTTTGGATGTGCTTTTGTTTTGGCCAAACATATGGGCCTGTGTTTTGGGTACTATGGCTATATTTTTCCAGTCTCTTTTTTACATTATCCTGAATGATATGGATGAGATGTAACCATCACTTAACATGAAAGTTTAACTCAATCCACAATAGTATTTCATTTCCTATCTATATATCTATCGCAGTTTTTATGCCTTACTCATCATTAAGGAATCAATGCTTTTCTGTTCAGCTAACTGTTCCTGAATCTTTTCTATTAATTCCCATGAAGTTCCATGTTTTAGACAATTCAGACTCAAAACAATTTTCCATTTTAATGTAAAGCTGTTTGGGGAAGTCATTTTTAACATTAGAACATTGATTAAGCAAAACTTCTAGGACCAAGCCCCTGGCAATGGAACTACATTGATTAACATCAGCTGTCACTTACACAAATGGAACTATCTGTATTTTCTCTTTTTTTGTGTGTGATGAAACTCTGGTATCATGGCAGGATCTTACTGTGTGTGATAGTTACCCTTTGCAAGACCATTGTCTCATTCTCTATGAATCAGCCACTCGAGTCTGCTATACAAAGTAGCACAATTCAGCTGTTCATGGTCAGAGCTGTTGCCACTGATTCATTTATTATGAACTATGACACTAAACATAGAAATGTGACATACAAATAGTCCCCACAATAAGATATTCATCAACTAAAAAGTAGCTTTCCATTTGACCAGGTGAGTCACTTAAAAGACAGATTTACAAGTGTAAAACTAGACTAATGCCCATGACTTCAACTGAATTATTCAGATTTACATCTGTGTAACTGAGAGCAGGATTCGACTCACCAAAAAGAGGTAGAATGATCCAGCTCCTTGTTTTTTAAAACTCCCCAATCCTTCCAGTAATCTTACATAAGCTTCTTCTATATAAGGCTGACCAGAAATCAAGAATTCCATTCTGTTAAAAAAAATTGAAGTTTTGAAATTTGTTTTCATTCTGATGTGATAAAAAAAACTGATACCTTTCAAAAATGTCACAAAGAAAGAAATATATATATTTAAAAAAAGGGAGATCAACCCAAGAATGGCCAATTTCTTGGTGGTTAGGCACTCACCTGGACGGGGAGGCTCAGGGTCAAGGCCTACTCTGACTCAGACTATTCTGGAGTGGGTCTGTGTTTTGACCAGAAATTCCACCCTGGACCTTCCAGACAGAAGTTTAATCAAAATTGATAAATGTTCACAAAAAGTTTTGGTTTCCACAAATTGGCATTTTCAGAAGAAAAGATGTTTCATTGAAAAATTCCTGACTAGCTCTGTTTCCATGTCCCTTCTCATAATCTCACTACAGCTGGTGCAAACACCCTCTCGTTTGTAACAGTGTGCCAATGTATCTGCATCCTAAAAACCACCCTTTCCTCCTAATTTCTCTTTATCTGGTTTTAGTCTATAGACTGAATGCTCTCATTCAATCAAACACTGTCTTGTAAATACACTATTTTTTTCAATTCATACCAAATTGTCCATTCTCTTGTATTATTTAATTCTATAAAAGTATTTGGGGACACAATTTGTAATAATGGCACTATACAGAATACATCTATATTACTTTGTGTTGTAATGCTTAATATAGACCTGCAAGAGAGATTTTTAAAGAGAGGACTGCTGGATGGCAACCCAAAAATTTAGAGTGCTTGCAACATACTAATAAATAAGAATGAATGTATTGAACTCCTGAAATTGAGACTATGGCTTCAGATGAATTAGAAGTTGATTGAAGACTAATACATGTGTGTCAGCCCTAATATGCAACAACTTGGAAGGGGTATTTGCGCTAAAGTGGCACAAAACTATGTTTCAATCCATCTGATCCTGAGCCAGCTGCAAGCTGAGGGTTTCTCTAAATTATGTCCACAAGGAGCTGTCATGCTCGTCAGTGATTGCTTGGGGACATGTAAACCCAGCCATAAACTTTCTCCTGGCTGCAGCCCCTACACTGACAGTAACAAGAAGTTATATGGCTATCTATGGCAGATTTAGAGCTTCTGCCAGAGCCTTGCAAAACAACCAGCATACAGTGGATGATCAGTGTTAATTATATAACGGTTCAAACAATTACATTTCCACTATTATCAGACTTCACCCACTGGATGTGTGCAGCATATCAAAGATGTCACTGAACATATGTTACAAATACCAGTATAAAGTTTATGAATAGAGAAAAATGAATGTAAGGCCAGATCATTGAGTATGATATGCAGTAACAACTATGGGATGCTTCCATGGTTGTCAATATGCTGCCTGTTGGGACTTGTTAATAAAATCAGAGAAAGAATCCAAGTTCTATTGCTGCAAACGGCCAACCACTTGAGCGAAGGAGATTCTCAGTTAGTTGCTAGCTCTAGAATGCCTAGAACACATGTTGAGTAGATCTCATTCCCATCAGTAGAGAATAATGGTGCACATTCACAACAGCCCATTCATTTCAAAATAGACAACTCAAGTCCCATGATTTTAACCAAGTATATCACTGGCCTATTTTGGAGGAAAATGAAGTTTCATTACATTCTATGTTTAAAAACAAAACAAAACAAAACAAAACAAAAACAGAAACAATGGGCAATGTCAGCAGATGTGTAAAACATTGTCGTTATATTGTAACTCATTTGCACCAGCAGAGAATCTGTCTTAATATTTTATTCTAACTATTTGTTTAATAAAACTTACAGTTCTTTGAAAAGTTGGGCTACATTTTGAACATCAGACTTAGAGTTTCTCCCATGTCTGTATAGGAGCTGGCAGTTCTGTGTGTTGGTTTATGGTGGAATCAAATATTTATTCAGAAATGTATGAATCATTGCATTATATAGCACTCTTGGAGCAGATGCCTCAAAAAGTTTAATTAAATAAAAGCATGCAATTAAAAGGCCTGGCCAAATGAATTAATCTTAAGGATTGATTTAAAAATCACTCATGAGAGTCACAGCAATAAACTTGCAATAGGAAGAGAATGTCACAAACACATAGGTCATAAGAATAAATATATCACGCACAGCTGGAAGTCAAAATATTACAATAGTAATTAATAATAAATAGTATTTTTATAGCATCTTTCATCCTAAAAAATCCCAAAGCCTTTTACAAGCTCTCTCTCAATAAGTAAAACTCATTCTGAAATGTAGAACATACTGCATTGTTAATTTGCCAATTCCAGTTTAGTTATGTTTATTATAATTCATATTGTACTAGAAAACATAATATACTATATGTTTGAAAAAAAGATATCTTGGGTACACGAGGCTTCAACAAAACACTATTGAATCTCTACTTAGAAGTGGGGACACCCAACCAATTCTCCTCACAGATTACAATGTGTGCAGTTTAGCAGAGTACAGGTTATCCAGGTCCTTTCTTAGTCCATTTATTAGGAAAATATTACATCCAGGCTGATATAAACTGAGTGCTTCAATCTAACACAATCTCACATGGTAAAAGCAAAAGCCCCTAAAACAGAAGTTAACAATGGAAATAGAGAGTGACCTGCTCTCTATAGCAGCTTTGGAACTGCCACCACTGTGATCTGTAACATGGGGCTTTGTCAAATTCTAGTACTTCTCTGAGGGAGAAAGTATTTGGGTATCCATCAGGGATGGATGAACCAGTTCAGATAAAAGAGGCAGCCCTCCTCTACTCTTCCTCTCTTCATTAAAGACATTGAATGACACCTTTTGAGAGATTCATAATAATTTGGCTCTCTTCCCACACTAACTACATTTTCTGTTTCCAACAGGATGCAGGAAAGAAGGAGCAAAAAGCAACATGAAGAGCTGTTCATGTAATATTTCTAACTTGGCCATTGGAAGCAGAGGGAAATCTTATAAGCTAGCCTGTTCTTCTCAAAGAAGAGGTCAACATCGAAGAGATTAATTTAAGTCACTGAAGGCAACAGGAACTTTTCTGCTTCAGCTGAAGTCAACAGCAATTAATTGCTTATGTGATTTACCACATAGTAGTCAACACTTTGTGGGTCAGATCTTCAACCAGTATAAAACGTCACAATTTACACCAGTCTAGGATCTGCTTCTCTTTATGTACAAGATGGTAGTGAGACAATTTTGATACTTCCATAGGATGGCCCACAGCCAAAAAAAAAAAAGTGCAATGAACTGGGCACTGTAATCTTCTTTCTTTCTAAATTAAATATCTGAATGTAAAATCTATGAGAGATTAATTGGTGGGAATGAATATAGGTTACAATGAATTGACTCTGTAGAAAATGCATATGGGAGTGTACTCCTTCCTTGATATCTATTCAGGACTCCCATCATTACATAAATGGGAGCATCTTATGAGGGATCATTGATTGCCCCCCCAAAAAAAACTGGAGAATCAGCACACTTTTTGCATAGCTGAAGCCTCAAAGCAGTAAAACTTTAAATGCAGTGGGAATGATCAGGGTATGATTTTGGCAATATTTTGTGACTCTGGCAAAAGCCGTGGTATGATTATGTGTTAACTTTGCTGCTGCTGCAATTCCAGAGAGAGTGTGCTGGTGGTGGAGGAAAGGAGATGTAACTGCTTGGTGAGAAGTATACAGTCTGTGCCAATTTAAAAATAAAAGTTATTTTTAGGACATTTTGCTCTGGTTTTATGTCACCATAAATACTTTCTGTGCTTTGGGTGACATTTATGACTCCTCAGAGGTCTGCCAATATCAAAGAATGCTTTCGTTTCCTGAATAGCAGTGGCATATGCTGTATGTCAGTCTCCATGGTTTCTTGACAGTTGCTTTGAGACCAATGTGGTTTTATGGAAAGATCATGGAGAAGCATGCAAAAAAAATCTGTTTTATTGGGAGTGGTATGGGTGGATGGTTATGGGGATATGGAGACTGCCTGTGGATTGTTAGTTTGAATTTTGTGTTCGAATGCAATGAGTGATTCCTTTTTTTAATGGGGGAGGTTTAGGTTGGATATTAGGGAAAACTTTTTCACTAGGAGGGTGGTGAAGCACTGGAATGGGTTACCTAGGGAGGTGGTAGAATCTCCATCCTTAGAGGTTTTAAGGTCAGGTTTGACAAAGCCCCGGCTGGGATGATTTAGTTGGGAATTGGTCCTGCTTTGAGCAGGGGGTTGGACTAGATGACCGCCTGAGGTCTCTTCCAACCCTTATATTCTATGATCTGTTGTAGTGCAGAGCTGTTTTGAGCTGTGGTTCTCTGTGAGTGAAAAAAAAATCACAACATTTGCAGAAGGACAGGACTAACTTTATGCAGGAAGTTAATGGGATTGTATGTGTGTGAATTTTACCTTGTGTAATAACCTATAACTGACCAGTTTAAATCTTTGTATTAATTTACACATGGGTGGTAGTGAGCTTCATTTCATTTACACAGTAAAGGACTTAATACTGCCATGCTGACTCATGATGGTTTCAGTGGGATTTCTTTTAGAACATATACTTCTCAACATGAGTCAGGATGACAGACTGACACATAAATAGTGGACAATCAAATGTGTGAAGCATAGTACATGAATAAATCCTCCCTCCCTTGGCTGTACAGCCAGCATTGTCTCATTATGAGAGACAAACCTCGAGGCAGGAGAAAATGGAAAATAGACATGATGTACTCCCCTTCCTACAAATTCACCACAATGCAGGATTTTTCTAAAATGTATTCTACATACTCTGTTTATTGATTGATAGTTAGGAAGACCTACTGGCTCTTGCCTGGAATGGAAATAAACATATCACCAGAGATGCATCTTTGTGATCATCATAATTGAGCTAAGTCAGTTCTACAGTATTCAGTCATTTTAATTCAAGATATTAACAAACAAAAAGCCCAGAAGAGCATGGCCAATGGTGGTTAAATATTCAGGTCCAAATTGCATGCATCATTTCTTTATGAATAATAAAAGTATTACACTTACACACTGAACAAAGAAACTAGAAAAGTTCAGCCATTAGAGTAAGCTAAGCACCAATAATATAAAGTCTTGAGTATATATTAAACTAAGGCTAAATTTGGTTATGAAACCCCACATCACAAAAAACCTCTCCTGGTAACCAGGTTTTGTTTACAAAGCCAAAATGGAGTTTAGGAACACACTCTGTGCTTTGCAGAAGGCATAGCCCTCTGCGTGAAGGGTGTGGAGGAGGGTATACAAAGGTGATTTTAAGTCACTTTTGCATCACTTGGATTATGGACCCCTGCTAGGCCTGAAAAGACCCTTGGCCATATGTTAGAACAGAATTCTCAAAGTGCTAGATACTATGGATACTCCTTGTTCCATCCATGAGCCATCTCTTATATAGGGACAGAGATAGAATCAACTCCCCGGTTTGTCAATAGAGTTGTTAATTTTTGCAAATTTGTTCCTGAACCTTTTGGTTTCAAAATCAGGGAAAGCAAAAGACTGCAGACATCAGTAACATTGCAGAGAAAGGTAAGAGGTAAGAGGAAGCACAGAAGTGTTAAGTGATTCCTAAGTTAAGTGTATATAATCTATAATGCAGCTGAGAGTATGAGGGGTATAACTACACTGCAGCTGGGAGCATGATTTCCACAGCAGGCAGATAGATGTGCTAGGTCTGCTCTAGCTTGTACTCTAAAAATCAGTAGTATAACTGGCCTATCCTTGGGCTATCTGCCTGAGTACAAACCTGCTTACACCTCTTTGGCATACGTGGGCAACTAGCTTGAGCTCCTGCCCATGCTACTGCAGGCTTCACTTATTTTTAGCATGCTAACTGGAGCAGAGCTAACCTATGTCTGTCTACCCACTCTGGGAAGCATGCTCCTAGCTACAGGCATAGCCTTAGTGGCAAGGCAGGTATACAACCTACCTCCTGCTCTAACCAATAGACCAATGTTTAAAAAAAATGTTTGGCTGAGGGATTTCATTCCAACATACACATTTCCTGTAAAGTACACATAGGATAAAGGGAAAATTACTTATAGAAACTCCAGAATTGACTAAGCATTTTTCTTTATGAGAAAATAGGATTCGAAATAGATTGTGTTCAATTTACTCTCCCAGTGCGTGGATAATCTCATTTCTAACAACCAAATATAAGCTTCTTTTACTAAAGATTTAACATATAAAGACTGTATACACAGCTTTCCAAGAGTCATGTTCCCCCACCATATTGTATAATAGCTGTTGTATGCTAGAATGGGCAAAAAAAAGGCCAACAGGTTGGCAGGAAGGGGACACAAATTCATTAGTCCAGATTAATAATTATTTCACATTTTGTATAACAGCAACCCCTGACCTGTTCAGATATATTTAAAATGTAATTAACCCTTTTCAGACTTCCAAGGTACAGAGACTGATTCTCCAATGCCTTGTGTGGGCCTAAAGCTGTGCAGCCAGCTATGGAAGGATCACCTAGTTTATGGATCTCCACTGGGGATGTAGAGTCATGCAGGGATGTGGTAGTGACTGTTCATCTTATGGGTCCCAGAGCTCATGGATAATCATTCTTTAAAATACCTGATGCTCCCAGTAAAGAACTGTGACTCTACAATGTGCCTTACTATATAAGCTGTACCTGAGGAGCATCATCTAGCTCCTACTGTCTGCATGTTTGGGAGTAATTTGTGGGGGCTGAAAAGCTACCACAGCAGACTTTAGTAATTTAACAGGATTCATAAATACATGCCACAAAATTTATTCTCAAAGGGCTTTTCACAGAATCAAAGGCACAGGAGCTTTTGGAGTTAACACATTGTGAGAAGGAAAAGGGTGGTTTTTTCCACTGGAGAAATGGTACTGGAATTATAAAAAAAGCTTTTGCCTCAGCCAGAGGCTTTTTGATATTATGTTATCTGAAACTTTCCTATATCAAGAGAAATGAGAAGACTGATCCCCATTAGAATCTGAGGCATCATCTCCCTCCCATATCTTTTTTTTCCTTCAGAGCCTAATAGAAGCAAGTGGAAGAGGAAACCAGCTCACTGAACAATGCTAAGATTTCATCCAGTGCAATCACTGATTTTGGTAGCTCCTTTAAAAGGGCAGTATGCTTGAAAAGGTTCAAAGATCCATTTCACCATGAGAAATAATGGAAGATGGATCTGATACAGAAGAAAAGAAAAAATGGACTAAACTCTAGGTACCCATCAGAAGACTGTCTGTAGTGGGAGTGTGGGATAGAAATTGTCTTCCACCCCATTCTGCTTTCTCTCTAAACAGAGAGGTCACTCTATAGCAGTGGCTCTCAAACTAGGGCCACCTCTTGTTCAGGGAAGGCCCCTGGTGGGCCGGGCTAGTTTGTTTACCTGCCGCGTCCGCAGGTTTGACCGATCGCGGCTCTCACTGGCCGCAATTCGAACCTCCAGGCCAATGGGGGCTTCAGGAAGCGGCGGGGGCCAAGGGATGTGCTAGGCACCCTTCCTGCAGCCCCCATTGGCCTGGAGCAGCAAATCGTGACCAGTGTGAGCCACAATCGGCCGAACCTACAGATGCAGCAGGTAAACAAACCGGCCCGGTCCACCAGGAGTCTGAACAAAAGGTGGCTCTTGTTTGAGAACCACTGCTCTATAGGTTCTCTATAACTAGAGTCACAAGGAAACATTCAGAGGTTGTCATCTTCACTTTTACATGCCTTTATCTCTTCATCCGGGAATGTCCCCACACAGATTTGTATTCCTTGCAGAAATAATTGTCAGAGATTGGTGCTCAGAGTGAATTGGATACCTACATTTCTTTTGGAGCACAGGTGTACTCATTTTGTGGCTAAATGTGCACTTGATCCAGAATTAGATCCATTTTAAAAGGAGATGCAAAGAGAAAGACACATATGATCCAAGAGAAGATAGGGAGGGCAGAAATTAAAATAAGATACCTAGATGCTGACATCATGCATAGCAGGAGAAATTCAGTTACATAAATTTAAAGAATTATAACTCCCCAAACTAAAGGTTTGTCAGATGCATCACCTGAATAAACTGTCCATCATTAACAACTTAAAGCATGAAGACTGTGACAGGGAGCTCCACTCACTACCAGTCTGGCATCTCCTCCTCGTCGTTCTGGGGATTAGCTCATCGGTTTGATGCCCCTTTTCCGCAGTTGCATGCCATCACTCCATCTCTTTCTCTGGTCTGCAGCCCTTCCCTCACTCTAGGAACCACAACAGCCTCTTCATATCAAAGTTTTTCCTTCAGTAGTCCTGGGAAGTCTTCCTATTCATCGTCTCAGGTACCACTCCTTTAGTGGCTGATAGGGGAACCCAGGCCAGCCCTCTACTCCAGGTTCCAGGCCAGGGACCCACAACCCAGCAGTTCTGGGCTTTCCTGTCCCACCCTCACTGCTCCTTCCCTGGACTACTTCCTAGTCTTCCGGTTCTCCTCTTTCTCTGGGTGTACCAACTCCAAACCCACCTCTGTCTTCCTGCGGAGTGACTGCTGCCCCTGTCTTTGCCAGATTCCTGGCTTTATAGGCCTCACCTCTTCCTTCCCAGATCAGCCTGCTTGCAATCAATCCCTGGCTCTTTCTCCAAGTGTAGTCTGTGGAGTACTTGGCCAACCTGGTCACCTAAACCCCTTCCAATCCTGTGTGAGGTGGACACCCCATCAAAGACACTATCAGATAAAGTTTCCAAATATTCCAATAAAGTCAGTTGTCAAGTTGAACAAAAAATAAATATCTAATAGGTAGTAACTACAGCTGGATGAGATTTTTCAGCTGAAACATTTTCCTCCCAAAAAAGTGTTGTTTTTTTGTTGAAAATGAAATTTCTCAGGAAAATGACATTTGATTTAAAAAAAATAAAAAAATGCAGTGAAACTAGACAATTTTGGTTTTAATGGAGTTTTCTTTTTTGGGTCTCAAAAATCCCCCCCCCATCTCTCCCATTTCTTTTTTTGCCACCAAATCCAGTAGAACCAATGTCTATGTTGTTGTCTCTGACTCACTTTCTTCTTTCTGTATTCTGAATTCTTTACTTGTGCCTCCCTAAATTTTCAAAATTTCTTCAGCTTTTTAAGAGTGATTGAGAAGTTTTAAAATGTTGCAAAGTGGAAAAGAGACAAAATTTTAATAAGCCTAGATACAATGGAAAGAAAGGGAAGGAAAAAGAGGGAGAAGAGAAATTCTGAAAAAAAAATCAGGTTTCAAAAACTAAAACTGAAAACATATTCAGAAAGATATTAATTAAATACATTCAAACAACAAAAATAGTTCAGGAAGTTCCTACGGAGTCTAAATTCACCCAATAAATTTCTTGTGAATTATTTCCTCCATTCTAAGCACATCAGAATTTTGTAGAAAGACAACTCCTTGTTAGCCACCACTTGGTCAGGCTTTTAAATATTCCTCATAAATGATTCCCATGACTTATCACTCTTCTTTGAATTTTCTATAGTTTGTTGACACGTAGTTTTATTTAATTTCTTGTACATATTGTCCCCTGTTCCTGTGAAGTCTGTGGTATGGTGGACATTTTCCAACACCTGAGTACAAGTTACTAAAATATTACTGTTAAAAACTCTTGGTTTCATCATGTGATGGGCAAAGAGGTATAGTCCAGGGCCGCAGTTCTCATTCTCTAGTCTGGTGACCTCTAGTGGCCCACAGAGCCTTTCCTTATGGTTGTGCACAATAAAACCTCATGAGAGCCAGGCAGTGTGTTGGTGGGAAGGATGTACTCTGCAGAAATCTCCCTGTCCCTTATGAGATGATCCACAGAATGACGGAGCTGGTCTCAGGAACATTAACAAGATTCAGTTGCACTGAAGCAAGTCAAAGGAAAAAGCCCACAAGTTTAACAACCAGTGTTTTCTGTTGAAAAAAAGACTGCTTGACTGTGACAAAGGTTACAACTTAAACTGACAAGTTGAGTTGACTAAGATTATAATGCTTATTGGTAAGATCAAAGATGCATATAAAGAAATAACTTTGACAAAAACTATGTTTGCCTTGCTTTAGCAGAATGAAAGACAAGGTACCACAGATATTAATTTTTTCTGTAAAGTAAGAGTGGTGGCAAATCATGTCAGGTTTTTCCCCCCCATGCAGTCTGAAACTTGTTCACTGTCCTATAACAGGAGCTGATAATAGATTCAGCCTGTTCTTCTGAAGAAAAAGAAGGATTCTGGGTGGACTCCTCCTGAAGATCGAAACAACAGACTGGACTTCTACATAGAGTGCTTCCGCCGACGTGCACGGGCTGAAATTGTGGAAAAGCAGCATCACTTGTCCCATAACCTCAGCCGTGCAGAACACAGTGCCATCCACAGCCTCAGAAACAACTCTGACATCATAATCAAAAAGGCTGACAAAGGAGGTGCTGTCGTCATCATGAATAGGTCAGAATATGAACAAGAGGCTACTAGGCAGCTCTCCAACACCACTTTCTACAAGCCATTACCCTCTGATCCCACTGAGGGTTACCAAAAGAAACTACAGCATTTGTTCAAGAAACTCCCTGAAAAAGCACAAGAACAAATCTGCACAGATACACCCCTGGAACTCTGACCTGGGGTATTCTATCTGCTACCCAAGATCCATAAACCTGGAAATCCTGGACGCCACATCATCTCAGGCATTGGCACCCTGACAGCAGGATTGTCTGGGTTTGTAGACACTCTCATCATGCCCTATGCACCAGCATTCCCAGCTATCTTCGAGACACCACTGACTTCCTGAGGAAACTACAATCCATCAGTGATCTTCCTAAAAACACCATCATGGCCACTATGGATGTAGAAGCCCTCTACACCAACATTCCACACAAAGATGGACTACAAGCCATCAGGAACAGTATCCCCGATAATGTCATGGCTAACCTGGTGGCTGAACTTTGTGACTTTGTCCTCACCCATAACTATTTCACATTTGGGGACAATGTATACCTTCAAATCAGAGGCACCGCGATGGGTACCTGCATGGCCCCACAGTATGCCAACATTTTTATGGCTGACTTAGAACAACGCTTCCTCAGCTCTCGTCCCCTAATGCCCCTTCTCTACTTGCGCTACACTGATGACATCTTCATCATCTAGACCCATGGAAAAGAAGCTCTTGAGGAATTCCACCATGATTTCAACAATTTCCATCCCACCGTCAACCTCAGCCTGGGCCAGTCCACACAAGAGATCCACTTCCTGGACACTATGGTGCTAATAAGCGATGGTCACATAAACACCACCTTATACCGGAAACCTACTGACCGCTATTCTTACCTACATGCCTCCAGCTTTCACCCAGATCACACCACATGATCCATTGTCTACAGCCAAGCTCTACGATATAACCGCATTTGCTCCGACCCCTCAGACAGAGACAAACACCTACAAGATCTCTATCAAGCATTCTTACAACTACAGTACCCACCTGCTGAAGTGAAGAAACAGACGAGTACCCAGAAGTCACCTACTACAGGACAGGCCCAACAAAGAAAACAACAGAACGCCACTAGCCATCACCTTCAGCCCCCAACTAAAACCTCTAGCGCATCATCAAGGATCTAGAACCTATCCTGAAGGACGACCCATCACTCTCACAGATCTTGGGAGACAGGCCAGTCCTTGCTTACAGACAGCCCCCCAAGCTGAAACAAATACTCACCAGCAACCACACACCACACAATAGAACCACTAACCCAGGAACCTATCCTTGCAACAAAGCCTGTTGCCAACTGTGTCCACATATCTGTTCAGGGGACACCATCATAGGGCCTAATCACATCAGCCACACTATCAGAGGCTCGTTCACCTGCGCATCTACCAATGTGATATATGCCATCATGTGTCAGCAATGCCCCTCTGCCATGTACATTGGTCAAACTGGACAATCTCTACGTAGAAGAATAAATGGCCACAAATCAGACGTCAAGAATTATAATATCAAAAACCAGTCGGAGAACACTTCAATCTCTCTGGTTACTCGATTACAGACCTAAGAGTGGCTATTCTTCAACAAAAAAACTTTAAAAACAGACTCCAATGAGAGACTGCTGAATTGGAATTAATTTGCAAACTGGATACAATGAACTTAGGCTTGAATAGAGACTGGGAGTGGATGGGTCATTACACAAAGTAAAACTATTTCCCCATGTTATTTCCCCTTCCCCCCCACTGTTCCTCAGATGTTCTTTTCAACTGCTGGAAATGGCCCATCTTGATTATCACCACTAAAGGTTTTCTTCCTCCCTTCCCCCCCCCCGCCTCCTGCTGATAACAGCTCATCTTAAGTGATCACTCTCCTTACAGTGTGTATGATAAAACCCATTGTTTCATGTTCTCTGTGTGTGTATATAAATCTCCCCACTGTATTTTCCACTGAATACATCCAATGAAGTGAGCTGTAGCTCATGAAAGCTTATGCTTAAATAAATTTGTTAGTCTCTAAGGTGCCACAAGAACTCCTTTTCTTTTTATTAAATTTTTAAGGTAATGCCCATTGTTCTGCTGAATGACATTTCTTGTCCTGACTTTGCAAGATATTATATATTTCAGAGAAATGGATCCTTTTCACTATTTAGTGTGTTACCCATAAGTTGAGACATTCTAACTGTCTAATAGATTGATGAAGGGGGAGAGGAGTTGCTAGGGAAAAACTTTTGTATCTGCTTCTGCCTATTACAGCTTTCACAGAAAGAACAGGTCATAACTGGTACACTTGACCTGCTACACTTTGTTCAGTACATCCAAACATAACTGTGAAAACAACCAGATGGAGAGAGCCTTAAGCTCAAAGTGTGTGTGAAAGTGTGTGTGTCTGAGTTTAATGTTCTTAAAAACAACACAACACAACAACAAAAAAACCACCAACCCTCTTCTGGAAAGTTCATATTTCTGGATCCTGCAGGATGAACTCCACAAAATAATGTTTGGATACAAAAAGACACACCATTGCTGTAGGTCAGGTGGAATTTTTAAACTCCAGGACTATACCACATATTATATCACCATGATTCTAAGCACATTTTTTGCTTTAGAGACTGGAACTGTGAGTTGGGATCAGAGGGAGAATGAGCCTTGTATGGTGAACCCTGGGGGCAGGGATATTATGACTGGGCAAAAAGACTGGGATAAGACACCTTAGGACAGTGGTTTTAAAACTTTTTTCTGACGACCCAGCTGAAGAAAATTTTTGATGCCCATGATGTAACGGAGCTAGGGATTAAAGGTTTGGTGTGTGGGAAGGGCTCAGGCAGAGGGTTGGGGTATGGAGGTGAGGGCTGCAGGGTGGGGCCAGGAATGAAGACTTCAGGGTGTGGGAGGGGGGTTCTGGACTGGTGTAGGGGGTTGGCATGAAGGAGGGGGTCAGGGCTCTGGGGTGGATGAGGGGTTTGGGGTGCAGGAAGGGAATCTGGGTTTGGGGGGGGGTTCCAGGCTGGGGATTTTGGCACAGGGTTGGGGCATGGGGTTTCCAGCCAATGTGAGTGCAGAGTTGGAGCTCAGGGCAGGGGCAGCGCACAGAGCCTCATGCCCCTTCCCCCCACCTAGGAGCCAGACTTGCTGGTCGCTTCCGGGGCACAATGCAGTGTTGGAACAGGTAGGGACTAGCCTGCCTTAGCCGGGCAGTACTGCCAACGGGATTTTAAATGGCCCAGTTGATGGTGCTGACCAGAGCTGCCACAACCCAGTTCTGGGTCATGACCCACGGTTTGAAAACCACTGCTCTAGGAGATGGGGATGAGACATCTTGGGATGAGACTGGGACTGGCTAGGAGAAAAGTCTGGTATGGGAATGAGAAACTAGATATTGGAAGGGGGTGGACTATGTCAAGAAGCTGTGGTGGGAAAGGACACAGGACTGAGACAGAAGGGAGGGAATGGAGCAGAAAAGGTCAAGCTTGCCAAGGGTAAACAGAGGCAGAAGGGTCTGTGACCACTGCACAATACTCCCCTCCAGTGCCTGGAGTGGACCGCAAAATTTCTGACTCCTATAGTTTTCTGCTGTCAGCAGATATCTGTGAAAGCCACTGGCAAATTGTGTCTCATACTCATCTAGTGCTGGTCCACACAGAGGATGACAACCCACTATTGCTATCAGTTAGCTCAAGTGACAGATATCCATATTGTGGATCTAATTTCTGTTTGTTCAATCTGTTATTTTTTAAAATCTAAGAAGCTGTACACAAAAGCACTAAGATAAAAGAACATTAAAGCTGCAAAGGCAAACACTTAAATTAGAAAATGCCAGGATGTGTGCACAACCTTAATTCAGCCCTCTTGCATTTTTATATAGTTTTTTAATAGCATGATCACATACTATTTTTTCAACAGGACCCATGCCTCATTCAGATGGCCCTTCTTTTGTATAGTAAAGGAGGCTGCTGGTTGTAAGTTTGCTTTATCATTTACTGCAGAAGTTGGAAGGTGTGTACCTGCTGTGGTTCTGGGAGATGAAGGGCCTACAGCTGCTCATAGCTAGAGGCCCTCTCCCTTTGGAAGGTGTTTAATGAACAAGGACAAGAATTGCAGCAAGAGAAAGAATGGTCTTGTGATTAAAGCAGTTGAATGCTGCCCTGGAGCAGGGCCAGTTTTCCAATTAGGCACAGTAAGCACGTTCCTAGGGGCGCCGGTGTTCTAGGGGCACCTTACCTCTCTAAAACTGAGTGCAACACAAAAAGGTCAGCTGTAGGCAGGGGGGGTGCTGAAGATGCTATGTCTAAGAGCACATAAGGTGTAAATCCAGCCCTGCCTTGGAGAACTGGATTTTAATCTTTGTCTCCACCACAATAGTGGCCTAGGCAAGACACTTAAACCCAACTTTTCACAGGAGTACTTGTGGCACCTTAGAGACTAACAAATTTATTAGAGCATAAGCTTTCGTGAGTTACAGCTCACTTCATCGGATGCACGAAAGCTTATGCTCTAATAAATTTGTTAGTCTCTAAGGTGCCACAAGTACTCCTTTTCTTTTTGCGAATACAGACTAACACGGCTGCTACTCTGAAACTTTTCACAGGTATCTGTTAAGTTCTCATTTTCTGAGTGCCCAAATTGAAAAACTTGGGGTGATTTACAAGAATGCTGAACACTCACCACTGCAACTGAAGTCAATGGGAGCTGTGCTTTGACACATAAAATGCTATAACAATGGTAGAATACTCTTTAAAAAAGTCAGGCTTTAGGGCACCAAAAACTCAGCAGACATTTTTGACCTTAATCTCTGTGCCTTATTTCCCCATCTGTAAAATGGAAGAATTATAAATAATAATGCAGAAGAGTTCAATAAACATTTCTGTTCTGTATATGGGGAAAAATTATATAGTCTCATATGGTGATAACACTCTTTCTATTCCACTAGTATCTCTGAAGGATGTTAAACAGAAGCTACTAAACTTAAACATTTTTAAGCCAGCACATCCACACAGCTGGCTCTTTTCATAGAATCATAGAAGATTGGGGTTGGAAGAGACCTCAGGAGGTCATCTGGTCCAATCCCCTGCTCAAAGCAGGGCCAATCTCAACTAAATCATCCCAGCCAGGACTTTGTCAAGCTGGGCCTTAAAAACCTCCAAGGAAGGCGTTGGAATCTCCATCTTAGGTAACCCATTTCAATGCTTCACCAACCTCCTAAGGAAATATTTTTTCCGAATATCCAGTCTAGACCTCCCCCACTGCAACTTAAGACCATTGCTTCTTGTTCTGTTTTAAAACTCTTGGATGCAAGTTAAGGAGCTCACTGGACCATTAATGTTGATTTTCAATAAGTCTTGGAGCACTGGGGAAGTTCCAGAAAATACCTAATGTTGTGCCAATTTTTAAAGAGGCTAAACAGGATGACCCAATGTCATGGCATACTCATTCACCTCAGCTGGAACTTCCTCCAGGCTGCTCTGGGGAATAGCTCTCTCCCAGGTCCAACATTTCTCCTTGTGGGCTCTTCACCCCTTGTCCTCTCTCTCATGGAGAGCTGCAGCTTCCTCTTTGAGACTTAGCCCTCCAGCCAGATAACTACGTGGTTTCCCCTTCCGGGGTATAGCGTCTCACTGGACCTGATGCCCAGGCAACACCACTCTGTCAGTGGCTGGTAGGGGAACCCAGGCCTGCCTACTACTCTGGGCTTGATCCCAGGGACTGTACAACAAACAGTCAAGGTCAGCTCAGTCCCCAACCTTGTGGCTCACTCCCTGGGCTGCTTGCTACTTGCTTCCCAGAGGTTTTTTCCTCCACCCTTCTCTCTTTAGGGTATGGCCTTCCCTCAAGGCCAGGCTCACAGGTTCTACTTTATTCCTGGGTTCCCGTTCCCGTTCCCGTTCCCTCCCCCTCCCCCTAATACAGAGCAGGTGGATGCAAACTTTCTCCCTACAGCAATTTCTGTTGGCAGCTTCCTGGCTTTATACTAGCTGAGCCCATACCTGCTCAGGTGAGCTTCATACTCCATTCAGGAGTTGCTCCTCCAGCCTAATGTCCTCAGGTGGGGTCCATCATACTAATTGGCCCTTTCTGAACTTACTTAACCTTTTCAGGTTTGATGAAGGGTGAACACCTCATCACATCTGGGTAATTATGGGCCTGTAAGCCTGACATTGATTTTGAGCAAGATAATGGAATGGCTGATACAGGACACAATTAATGAAGAATTAAAAGAGAGTGTCCCTGAGTGTTCCTAAACCTCTGACTGCCAGGAGCTGGGACTGGATGACAGGAGATGATCACCCAGTAATTACCTTGTTTTGTTCATTCCTTCTGAAGTATCTAGCCCTGGATGCTGTTAGAAGACAGGATACTGGGACCACTGGTCTGCCCAATATGAGGGTAATGTAATTAATGCAAATCAACATAGGTTTATAGAGGATAGATCATGTCAATGTAAATTGATATTTTTTTTCTGATGCTGTTACAAGTTTTGTTAATAAAGGTAATAGTGTTGATGCAATATATTTAGACTCCTGTAAGGTGTTTTGCCATTTGTCATTTTGATTAAAAAAACCCTCGAATGATATAATGTTAGTCCATTTAATATGTGTCATTTTAAAGAGAGGCTAACTGATAGCTCTCAAAATGTAATTGAAAATGTGGAATCCTCATCAACTGGTTATGTTTCCAGGGGGGACTTGCTGGGATCAGTTCTTCACCTTATGCTATTTAACAGTTATATCAATGACCTGGAAAAGAACATAAAATCATCACTGATAAACTTTGCAGATGACACAAATTGGGCAAATGATAAAGAATGAAAGAGGACAGGTCATTGATTCAGAGGAATCTAGATCACTTGATAAACTAGGCACAAACGATATGCATTTTAATAAAGCTAAATGTAAACAATTGAATGAAGAATGTAGGCCATACTTACAGGATGGGGAATTCTATCCTGGGAAGCAGTGATTCTGAAAGAGGTTTGAGGGTTATGTTGGATAATCAACTGAATATGAGTTCCTAGTATGATGCTGTGGCCAAAAGATCTAATGCGATCCTGGAATGTATAAACAGGAGAATATAGAGTAGGAGTAGGGAGGGTTATTTACCTTTGTATTTGTGAGTTGCTGCATGTCCACACTAGCTCCTTATGTCAGCAGAGTGCATCCACACTAACAGTCTTGCATGCACACAGAGAGCAGTGCACTGTGGTAGCTATCCCACTGTGCAACTGGCTGCAGGTTGCTTTGGGAAGAGTTTGCAATGCCTCAAGGGGCAGGTATATCATCACATAATGCAGGTTTCTCAATCCTATCATTTCAGGGGCATCCTAGTAGATTGTCTGCTGCTTTTCAGCTACATTGTGTGGGGGAGGAGGGAGAGGAAAGGGATGTGTGGGGGGTGAGGGAGACAGCAGGCTGACTAACCTATCCTAAGGCGGCGGGGGGAGAGAGGGGGAATCTCCCCCATGTCAGCCTTCCAGCTCTGCTTGGCACAACAGTCTCTCCTGAAGCTGTTATTCTTATAAGAAGCACATGGGATCTTCTTCAGGGAAAAAGGCAATACATGTTTATTGAAGACACAACAATTAGCATAGGCATTTAATTACACACACACTGTCCCGGCCAGTCAATGTTATAGTTACCAGTCCAGAGTTTGGATCAATCTAGTGGCCAGCTAGGTTGATCACGGGTTCTGTTGGTCACAACACAATGCTCCAGGGAAGTCTTGGAAGGACGAACCCAAAGTTTCATGCAAGGCACCCTATTTATATAGTGATTTTCCTTCACTGGGAACAATGAGTTTTGTACCATCATGCTGTAATAAATTGTCATTTGAGGAGTGCTTGTTTTTTTGGAATTTTTTTATTTTTATTAAATTTTTTAGGGAGTTACCCCATGCTGGTTTTGATTACAGCTATTTTGTCCCCATTGATAGGTGCTCATCTTATTTTTAGAGTCACCAATATGCACTCCTCTGAATTTCAATCAGGGCGTGTTGTAATCTCCTGGCGCCCTTACATCTATCCTCAGTTTCTCCCTAGAACATCTGGTCCAGTGGCGGCCTTCACACTTATTTTTTAACACACGCATTCCTCATTCATACACAAAACAGGACTGATTTACACAGAGCGTTTGAACAGAAACATCAAATTGCAATGTAGGAGGAAACAATCATTGCATTCTTTTACTTAATTTAAAATGCTGAACCTACAACAAAGTGGCCACCCTAAAGGTCTGTCACTGCCTTGAAATCAACTTCAGCCACAGATTCTGGCTAATGCACCCTTTACCAATAGGACATTCCTTTCTGCTTTCAGAAAGGGTGGCTGGCATGATCAAATCATACATCAATAAGTTTAATAATGCTACACAATATTTTTTGTCCTTCATTCTAAATTATACAAAGATAAAATCCTACTACTACAAAGCACCTGGAGCTGCCTGCCTGCCTGTGGTTCTGTGATTCCCTCTGAGTTCTTCCTCAGCCGCCGGTAGCCGCATGCTGAGCAGCTCTGGGAGCTCTTGGTGCTGAGGAATGTCAAAGCAGCACAGCAGGTCCCCCCCACCCCTTGTCATAGCAGCAGTCTGCCTGCTGCTGTGTCCCCCTAGTTCAGGATAGAACAGGAGCATTCCATGTTAATGAATTTCTCTTTGCTCACCGAAGGGAGCAGCATGCTCAGCTGTCAGATACTTCCGGGAGCTTTGAAAGGGGTGAGGCGCATGGTTGCAGGGCAGCAGAGAGGTCACTGCAGACATTGTGGGATAATGGTGGAAGCCAGTTATGTCAACAAAACAGACAGCAGTGTGTACCCTGACTCTTTAACTTTGCCACAAAAAGCTTGATACCTCTCGTTGAGGTGGTTTTATTTTGTTGGCAAAACAGCAGAATTTTGCTGCCAAAAGAAGCTTTGTAGGGTGTGCACCTCCTCTGCGTTGTTAGCAAAAGGCAGCTTTTGCCAGCAAAACTTTGTAGTTTAGACAAGGCCCAAGTTATACAGCAGTTGTTTAACAGGGATGAAAGTAATTCCAAAGACTTACCGGTATGGGGGCCAGCTCTGGCCCCCGGAAGGGGCGGGGCTTCGGCAGAAGAGGCAGGGCTCGGGGGTCAGTGTCCCCCAGCCAGCCCTTCCACACCACTTGGCACGCACCACCTGGGGCTCCAGTGGCAATTTAAAGGGCCTGGGGCTTCAGCGTGGCTGGAGACCCAGGCCCTTTCAAATCGCCAGCCCCAGGGCAGCTGCTCCCTTTGCCCCCATCAGCAACCGGGCCCTTTGCCACAGCAGTGGCCCTTTGCTGCAGCAGTGTTTTAATGCGAGCTGCGTACGGGCTGGTACCTGCTTCTTACTGGTAAGCCAAATTGCTGGTTCACAGTCTTAATTTTTGGGGGACTGGGGAAAGCCTTTTTGTTTTACATATAGCATGAGAATAAAATGGATTTAAATACAGAAATTTCAAAACAAAGAAATGTCATTCTTTGCAGAGATTTTTGAAGAAAGGGGGAAGAAATGAAGTCAATATTCTTGTAAAAGAAGAAAATGACTCCAAGATAAGCAGAAAAATAAATACCTTGCTATGTCCATCATTACTGTGTTTTTTGGATCAACATCATATGATATGTATTTTCTATGCACCACAAAATCCTTTACATGTGATGGGGCTGGCTTGTTGATTGCTGCAAGATCAGTTGTTTAGAAAAATAAGAGTTAATTGACTATAGCATGGTCAGTCTATCATGCAGACATTTAAACTG
The DNA here is from genome assembly GCF_009764565.3 of Dermochelys coriacea. NCBI lineage: Eukaryota > Metazoa > Chordata > Testudines > Dermochelyidae > Dermochelys > Dermochelys coriacea. The sequence goes on from NC_050073.1 coordinate 48,973,650, forward strand.
AGATTTGGGGCATACTTGTCATTTTGGGAGTAAAAAGTACAAGTTTCCATGGCAACTCCAAAGCCTTTTAAAGCCCTGGCCTTTCTGAGAATGTGCTTCTCACAGGCTTTTAGAGGTAAGTGTTATGGAATAGTTTGTGATGGGTCATTATTTGTGGTCAGGCAGTGGCGAGTAAAGATAAATTTGGTGGTGTCACAGTGCTAAGTGTGGAAAACTATATTTTGAGGGGTATGCTCCTACAGGGTGTAACTATGATAAACTCATATTGCTAAAAGTGTCCTCATTCCTTTTTCAGTGTTTTAAAAAGTGCATAGATCATGGTAGGCCCACTAGCCTTGCATTTTGGATCATTGTGATCCAATCTTGCAGAATCTTACTCTTGTGAGAAATCCTTGTTTAAAGTTATTGTCCCACTGACTTTAATATTAATGGACACAACATGACCAAGTTCATGGCGTCGGTCAATGCTGGACTCGGAACACAGGAATTCCTGATTTCAATGTTGTGTTTAAAGGACTCGCCCCTACCTTCGACTTTCACCCCAAACTGTCACAGACCCCAACCTTTTCCCATACTGATATTAACCATTAAAATGCTTTCTGCATTTCTGCATTTTTATAAATGTCTTGGGGGTGGGGGAGAGGCACATAGTTTAGCCCAAGCTTGTTAAATATTAAAATATAGCCCCCACCCCGCCTTGAATAGAAATAGTCAAGTCAATTGAATACTCCTTTTCTAAGTTTCTTACTCAATGGCAGAAAAATTTGCTATACTGCCCTAGGGTGTAAAAGTCTATATAGACCAGAAGTGTGAACAGCTTTTTTTTGTTTTAATTTTGTCTCTCCCTTTATCACCATTATTGAGTATCATTTTGCTATCAGGATTTCTCAATTTCTGAATTCTCAAAGTTATCCTTTTCAATAAACAATGAGAAGTCAAACACTTTCAAACTGGATGATTCAACTTATTTTAGATTAAGGCAAAACAGTGGTAAGAAAAGTAACATTTTCATGTAAGAGCATTGCACCCATTCTCCTTCCTAACCTGCTGCATTACTCTATCTCACAAATGGCAGCTGACTGAGTATACAGCATGCTCATAGAAATTTAAAAGGGCTGTACACAGAAAAACAAGATAATAAGATTTGCATAGCTATATACAGTTAAAATTACTACTACAAAAGTTATTATGGTATCTTCACCCAATTAAACTAGTTGCAGAATAAAACAATTCCCTTGGATAGGAGTACTCATTGACTGAAACTTTCTGCCATCCTGTGCCTACATTATACAATGTTATTATGTTCCTTTGATATGTATGTTAACAGGAATCACACATAAACATCATGAGGGAACTAGTAGAGTTTGCTTATAGAGTCTCCTGTTTAAATGGAATGGGAAATAATTTTCAGATAAAACTGCATTTTGATGGCTTAACCTATTACCATGTTCATGTTTTATCATCTTAAATTGCTCAAGAAGAATGTTAGTCTGTACAACATGGTTCCAACAAAGAGAGTAGGTAATTAGAACAGCTACTTTACTGATAGAATGTCTGTTAGCTCTGATGCAGAGTAGGTACAAGCTGATCAGACTGAACAATCACTTAACTTTGTGGTTCTCAATTATCAGGATTCCTACTGAGAGACTACACTGTGCATATTACAAAGAGTGTTCTTGAAAAGCAGACTGTATCTGTAATTCACTGATAACAAGCAATGAATTACTGTTTGTGTGCTCAGCAGAATGTTCTCGATGTTGCCATGTTGTTAGCACATTTGTACTTTTCTATCTGAATAAACAGTGGGGGAAATGTATTTCAGAAAAAAGCTGGTAACTAAAATGGGTATTTCACACCATCCTCACAGGTCACTAGGGTTCACTGATGACCTGTTACAGTGGAATAGAGAACAACGGAGTACTAGTGGTGGACCACCAGTGCTGAATTAGATGAGATAGACCAGTGTTTCTCAATGACCGATCCAGGGCTGGTGCCTGATTGTGAGATATCCCTGACACACTTTAGGAAGGCAGCAAGCCAATCCCTGGTATTAAAAAGGTTCAGAAACACTGCGCTAGACCATAAGGAGAGTTTGAAAACCCAATGGTGGCAAAGGCTAAGAATTTTCAAAGTACCAACCAAAACTGTTCTATACAGTAGATTGCTTGACTGAGCAGGACTGCCTACATAAAGTCGTGCAGACCAAAACAAAGAACACAGGGCATGTGTATCTACAATGCATGCAACAGCTTTAATGAAAGTAAATTGGTTCTGTTGCCCAAACAACTGATCTTGGTCCTCCCTAGGAATTGAAGGACTAAGAGCTCCATGATTTTACTTTAATATTAGTTAAATATAAGGAGATTTCAGTGGAACTATGATTATTTACATTATCTGAAAATCTGGCTTAGACAGTCTAGTGACTGGGTAAACAAGTGGTCTCGACCTTTTCCTTAGTGGGAACCATCTTTTCTATACTGGGGATCCCTCTCCAGGACTTCCCTATCATCAGGCAGGATCTAGTCAGCCCTTCCCTATTTATCAATATGGGAAGGACAGGGTGGTTGTAACCCTCTGATGCCAGTTCATAAACCTGTTCAAGCTGAGAAATCCTGAGGCAAAGAAACATGATAACTATTCTGCGTTCACTGATAGCTCATACACAACCGTCTACATTTTACCATGTCTGGCTTAAAGTAGAAATGATGAATGTATTATCCATTCCCATCTCTTTCTGTGAAGCACCATGTGATTATAACTTGCATGAGAGCATCTTAGCAGACACATGGAGAAGAAACCTCTGTTAGTGGGGGAGCTCTTTTTGTCTTATTATTTAACTCATTGGAATAGGTGTTTTATTATTGGATGTACATTCCACGTGGGAAAGAATATGAGAACAGGAGCAGAGAAGGGAGAGAGAAAATATGCTCTCTAAAAAATATACAGGACACCTATTTGTGCCAGCTTAGCTTTTGGAGGCCTCTTTTATACACGAAACATCGCACATGCTTCCTTTTATAATCCAGAATCTGTCTGCATGTTTTTAACTAAATCACTCTTGCATAAATTAATTGGTTTTAATTATCGGGAGAAAAGTCACATATTTCAACCAATTTTGCAAACCTGAAAATTACTTTGAGAAGTGTGCCAAATCTCAAATGTCACAAGATTTCTCCAACCCTTTGTATAACAATGCAATATTCAATGTCAAAAAACTATGTTAAGGCAGAGTTAAGTTTGCTTGTTGATATGTCATCCCATTGCAGAACATTGAGATGAGCGAAACTCAAGCTCCTGAAAACCAGGAAATACACAGTTAAAGTTGCCCACACAACCTTAACTCTGCCATGTTTCAGCAATGACCTAATATGACCTGTTAACACACGTACCTTTATTCTACTAACCCAACAGCTAATTTACAATTTCTTCACCTCCTTTTTCAATCCATTTACTGGCACAGGATTCCATCTAATATTATTAATGGACAAAAAAGGGGCCAGAAAAGTTTGCCTAGTGTTTCCAGCAGAAAAAGATATGTAGTTGGTGGGAGTTAGTAGTCATTTAGGCCGGTGTATATTTCATGTTCCACAATTTGCATAGTGAGCCAGCCAGCCCCCATTCTCAGTCAGCTGGGCCTTGGCACATCTCCTTAGCCATGTCCTGACCCATTCACTGTGTTCCCCTCTCCAACTTAACCTCTCCCCACTTCTGTACCCAGCCTCCTCCCTCACCGCAAGCAGGGAACACATCTCATTGAAGTCTTCATTCCCTGGTATACAAATGTTTCCATTGTCATTATTTCCCTCCTGCTGACTCACATGCAGTATCTGGAGTGAAGGACAACTATGTTTCAGTGGAATTGTGTTCCTGGTCATGTATGGCAGGAAGGTGGAGTTTGTGGCAGGGCTGGCAAGAGAAATTAGAGACAGGATTTCTGTACAAAATACTTACAGTTTTAGGTTTCTGAGAAAGATACTGATCCCTGTTCAATAGATGTACCCTATTTCTGAGAAACAGTGAGGTGCCTGAGCTTGTAATGTTTCTATGCCATGCAGTATGCATTTTGCAGTTAGCCATGGACCCTCCTATTTCCCAATTGCTATGCTTCCAACACTTATTAATAGCTTTCACATTGTCAGTGTAGCAATTATTCCAACATTCAGCCAAATCAGAGAAAACTATCACTGTTCCTGGACACAAATCTTTGAAGAGATCCATATCTGCTCTCATAAATTATATGAGCTATACACCAGGAATAAGGCTGCCTCAGAGGCTACTAAAATATAGATTTTTTTTCCAAACAACAGATCTAAGTCTTGCCTATTACCTATCCTCATTTTCTATCCTCTCTTCAGCCACAACTCCTCTCTATGTCCCTGCCTCCCCATCCCTATCTCCCAGACACAAAGTCCTCTCTCTCCAGCTCCTCCCCACCTAATAAAACAAAATATTTGGTTAGATTGGTCGCTGACTACTCTTCTGTATTCATATTAAACTTCCTCATAAAATAAAAACATGTTATAATACAGCAGGGACAGCTTGTAACAAGAAACATGAACTGTTAAATCTTTATTGCACAGGTGTACAAAGGTTTGGTCTAGAAATGTCAGTGGTGAGGTGTTCACCTCAGGCGCTGGCATTGGGACATTCCCTTTCACTCCCCAGGCAAAAAAACCTGCCTAGAAACCCTCTCGTTTTTTCCTTGGTGCATAGGAAGGAGTGAACACGTTCTTAAATATCATTAACAATTTGAATCCCCTAGAGTATCTTGGGTAAAACTTGATAGACTGAGATAATTTTGATCCATGTCACATCAATAGTTTGGTCACTAGCTCTGTGCAAAATAAAATAAAAAAAAAACCCAAACCAAAAACAAACCTAGAAACTTTTTTAAAAATGGCTATTTTTTCTGGGTTTATATCTCCACAACTTCAAGGTCAAATGACCCCAAATGTGGGTCACTAATCCTATCCTGTACCCTCCTGAGCACACCAAATTTCAAAGTAATTTGATTAAGAGGTTGATTTTAGAGGATTTTAAAAATGTCCACCCATTTGAAGTTGGGACTCAATCTTAACTATAGTGGTGCTGCTGTTGCACTATAATATCTACTACTGCAATGTCAGCATTAGGTATGTGCCAAAATGGCATGTGACCCCCATAACCTTCTAGTCCAAAAGCAAGTGTGTTAACAGCTTAATGGGACTAAATCGGGGGGCCCAGATAATCTTCATCCAAGAATATTAAAGGAATTGGCACCTGAAATTGCAAGCCCATTAGTAAGAATTTTTAATGAATCTGTAAACTCAGGAGTTGTACCGAATGATTGGAGAATTGCTAATATAGTTCCTATTTTTAAGAAAGAAAAAAAAGTGATCCTGGTAACTACAGGCCAGTTAGTTTGACATCTGTAGTATGCAAGGTCCTGGAAAAAATTTTGAAGGAGAAATTAGTTAAGGACATTGAAGTCAATGGTAAATGGGACAAAATACAACATGGTTTTACAAAAGATAGATCGTGCCAAACCAACCTAATCTCCTTTTTTAAAAAAGTAACAGATTTTTTAGTTGGGGATGCAACAATTAGAAGTAATGGAAAAGGAGAAGGACCTTGGAGTATTGGTTGATCATAGGATGACTATGAGCTGCCAATGTGATATGGCTGTGAAAAAAGCTAATGCGGTTTTGGGATGCATCAGGAGAGGCATTTCCAGTAGGGATAAGGAGGTTTTAGTACCATTATACAAGGCACTGGTGAGACCTCACCTAGAATACTGTGTGCAGTTCTGGTCTCCCATGTTTAAAAAGGATGAATTCAAACTGGAGCAGGTACAGAGAAGGGCTACTAGGATGATCCGAGGAATAGAAAACTTGTCTTATGAAAGGAGACTTAAGGAGCTTGGCTTGTTTAGCCTAACTAAAAGAAGGTTGAGGGGAGATATGATTGCTCTCTATAAATATATCAGAGGGATAAATACAGGAGAGGGAGAGGAATTATTTCAGCTCAGCACCAATGTAGAAGTAGAACAAAGAACAAGAACAAATGGGTATAAACTGGCCACCAGGAAGTTTAGACTTGAAATTAGACAAAGGTTTCTAACCATCAGAGGAGTGAAGTTTTGGAATAGCCTTACAAGGGAAGCAGTGGGGGCAAAAGATCTATCTGGCTTGAAGATTCTACTCGATAAGTTTATGGAGGAGATGGTATGATGGGATAATGGGATTTTGGTAAGTAATTGATCTTTAAATATTCAGGATAAATAGGACTAATCCCCTGAGATGGGATATTAGATGGATGGGATCTGAGTTACCCAGGAAAGAATTTTCTGTAGTATCCGGCTGGTGAATCTTGCCCATATGCTCAGGGTTTAGCTGATCGCCATATTTGGAGTCGGGAAGGAATTTTCCTCCAGGGCAGATTGGAGAGGCCCTGGAGGTTTTTCGCCTTCCTCTGTAGCATGGGGCATGGGTGACTTGAGGGAGGCTTCTCTGCTCCTTGAAGTCTTTAAACCATGATTTAAGGACTTCAATAGCTCAGACATAGGTGAGGTTTATTGTAGGAGTGGGTGGGTGAGATTCTGTGGCCTGCGCTGTGCAGGAGATCGGACTAGATGATCAGAATGGTCCCTTTTGACCTTAGTATCTATGAATCTATGAATCTATGAACAGTCACTGTTATTCCTGCTAAGTATATAGGCTGGGAAATTTATTTTGTTTCTTGAATAGTTCTGGATCCCAACAAGTTCAAGGTATAAAAGTCAAAAACAGAGACCATACTGATGCAAGACAACACAGCCCGTCTCTCCTTTCCAATGGATACAACTCTTTTGACAGGAGAACACCGGCACTGAAGATTTACCCCATCCTTCAGATACAGTCCATTTGGTGTCCAAAGTCCAGTCAAAGCGGAAATCAATCATGACTGGTTGTCCTTGCTCAGTCCCATAACAGGTGCTCCATGCTTCCATTATATAGTACTGAAGAGTCTGGATATGGGGTCCTTCCAATACTTGGACCCAAGCCCAGCTTCTCGATACACAACAGTGAATTCTTCCATGGAAAACACAAGACAGGGAAATACAAAGGAAAACAAATATAGCCAACAGCAATAGCAAAATGCTCACAGTCATTACACAATACTGATATTCAATTCCCCTGACATACTAGTCTCTATGGGGATGTCTACACGGTAAAGAAAAACTCAAAGCTGACCTGTTCCAGCCCAGTCGGGCTCACCGTGCCTGGGCTGCAAGACTGTTTCATTGCTGTGTAGACTTCTGGGCTCAGCTGGAGTCTAAGCTCTGGGCCCCTCCACCTCACAGGGTCCTAGAGCCCAGTTTCTAGCTTAAGCCCAAAAGTCTACCTGGCAATAAAATACACCCACAGCCCGAGCCCCACAAGCCCGAGTCAGCTGGCACAGGCTTTGCTGTGTAGCCATAACCTACATCTGTGGTAAGATATCCATGATATCTTTGGTAAATAAAATGAACTAAACTCTTGGCGAGCATAACTCCCACCGCTCAATACAATAATTGCTTTCCAATTCCTACTATATCATGAGCTAAAACATTCCAGGTTTTGTTGGCTTATATGAATGTTTTCCATATTTAATGAAATGAATGTAAATAGAGTACAACGCCTTTCTAAGACATGAGTATTTCTTTCCATAGGCACCAGATTCTATAATTTAGTAGGCTATTTCAGGAATATTTTTGAAAGCCTCCGACTCTGAAGCAAGAACTACTGTAGCTTCCTGCAGTAGCTGGTGCAAAAGCATACAAAAAGTGTCAGGGCCATATCTCTGTGCTGGTGTACATCAGTGTAGCTCTGTTTATTTCAATGCCTGATTTTAAAATTGGTGTATCATTTACAGCCATTGTAATACCACTGCAACTTCATAGTCTTTAATGGAGTTGTTCTTGACTTGTGAGAGGATAATCAAACTTTGTGTTCTTTTGCTAGCATAAACTCTTCATCCCAAAAGCTAATAGGTCTTATTTTGCTCTCCCATGTTGTAAAACAGGAATAATTCCAATGCAAACCTAGTATAGAATCAGGCACTAGATAAATAAGCAAAGAGAAAAAATGACATGGCCAAAATGTTCAAACTTGGATGCCTAAAGTTAGAGCCATACATACATAATTTAAATTCATATTTGTATGCCTAAATGTGGATTTAGAATCTTTAAGCACACAGGTTTGAAAATGTTGAGCCTGTTAACTGAAAATAGATGACTCTGACATTTGAAGGCAAAAAAGAAAGGGGGAAAATAGCTAAGGCATTTTTTTTAATTAGACAAATTCTTAATGTTCCATTTGAACATGTTTCATACAAAGACCTAAAGAGCATCCGATGAAATGAGCTGTAGCTCACGAAAGCTTATGCTCTAATAAATTTGTTAGTCTCTAAGGTGCCACAAGTACTCCTTTTCTTTTTGCGAATATAGACTAACACGGCTGCTACTCTGAAACCTAGCATATAGCTGGTGTGTCCTCTATTCTTCTGTTGCAGCAGTTTGAACTGTTCTAAGATTGAATCCTGTGTCGTTGTGGAAATTCATATGAGTCTAATGCCTCAGCATCAGAAAGATAGTTCATTTAAATTAAACTCTCTATAAATAAATGGAAAACCACTATTTCTCATAGAAAATGGACTAATGTGTGCTCTTAACCCAGTCACTGTCATGTTTTGCCACATTTGGACAAGGCAGATGTTGATTAGGATTTAGGATTACTGTTACATTGGTTTCAAAAATGAGGTATTATTTTCCAGGCACTGATAAGTTTCCCTTACTCACTGGTCTTCTTCACCAGTTTAGTGGATGTTAACCTTGTTTTCCTAAGTGAAAGCTACTTTGCATAGACATTGGCAGTAGATCATGCAGGCCTAGTCCTTGAAGGTTAACAGCATAATGGCCTTAGGCCCCCTCCTCAAGTACATAAAATGCATCAAACCTGGGAAACAGACAATGGAATGGGAACTTCATGTACCCCTACACTCCAGAAGTGAGCTTGGAGGTAGATTTCTTTTGGGGCAAAAAAGGGATAAGGTGCAGGTGGACTCAGCCTGTATAATGGCAAGATGACAGGTTGTTTTCCCTTTCCCAGCTTGGAAGATAGATTCTATATGGGGAGGGATTCTTTTCCTCCACTACCACCACATTGCCCTCTCACTTATTTGGATAGCTAGAATTTTCACCCTGTTTATTTTCACAGCCATGTCTGCATTTTACAGGTGCAGAAACACTCTATGTTAGTAAAGAGACCACCCTGACTCAGTCATCCATTGACCTTGCTTTTCTATTAGAACTTAGATAGCAACAAGGACAAAGCAAGAATCTGAGGATTTGTTTTCTTCACTCATTCTAAAATGCTCCTACCTATTTGATTGTTCACACTTTGGTAGTAACAAGGCTGACACGATGCACTGCCCATGTGAGAATGATATTTTTCACACTAAATCATTCTTGTGCTCCTTTGGGTCTCCCACTTAGATGGAACTTTATCAGGTTTTATAGTTATTGGATTTCTTTTTTTCTTTCTATTTAAGTGAATTTAATACTTGTGAAGGGGGCTAGGTTGAGAGCCCTGGAGAATGAAGTCGTTCGTTTATCCACAGAGCAATTTATCTCAGACTGGAGTTGGAGGCACAACCTGTAGGGATGACAATGGACTCTCTCTCTCTCTCTCTCTCTCTCTCTTTCTTTCTTACAGACTTATTCCTTAGCCTCTCTTCTGAGATTGGTGGTGGCTGTTTTCATGATGTGGGCATCTTTGCAGTAGGAAATACTCTGAATATACCAGTTAATTTCACATCAATGGTGACTCTTTTTGTTACTACAACCTGTGCTGGATTTAAAATAACAAGCTAGAGACAATAGGTACCATATCCCATTTACACTTACTTGTTTCCCATAGGAGTGGATGGGTATTTTGAATGTTAGTAACTCCACCGTTGTTCGCCTTTCAGCAGCACAACTGTGAATGGTTGTGTTTGCTGGATTTCCTAGATTAAGTTTATTGGGAATTGACTTTGAACAAAATAGATTACTTTAGCTGTGAAATGACAATAAGGACCCATAGAAAGTACTGAGCACAACTAAATATTGCTGTAATAACTTGGAAGCTGTTTTATCTAGCTTCTTCTTTGTCTAGTTAACTCATGCATTGGTTTATAAATGGTATGTTTATAATAGTAATGAGTGCCAATTATGTGGAGACTGATTTTGATATGAAAGTAAAAGAAAATTTTAACAACACATCATAATTCCAACTCATTACATACTTACAGAATATATGGGAACACTTTATTCCCCACTGACATGTTGCCATCTGTGGGGTGTGACATGGTAGTTGTTTAACTATGCACAGTATCACACTTCATTTTGGGACAAGAAATACAGTATACTATGCACGGATGGAATCATAGAAATTTAAGTCTGGAAGAGACCTTGAGAAGCCATGTAGTCCAGCCCCCATGCTGTGGCAGGACCAAGTAAACTCAGACAATCCCTGACAGGCATTTGTCTAACCTGTTTTTAAAAACCTCCAATGATGGGGATTCCACAACTTCCCTTGGAAGCCTGTTCCAGAGCTTAACTACCCTTCTAGTTAGAAAGTTTTTCCTAATATCTAACCTAAATTTCCCTTGCTGCAGATTAAGCCCATTACTTCTTGTTCTACCTTCAGTGGACATAGACAACAACAGATCACCGTCCTGTTTATAAAAACCCTGAACATATTTGAAGGCAGTTATCAGGTCCCCCCTCAGTCTTCTTTTCTCAAGACTAAACATGCCCAGTTTTTTAACCTTTCCCATAGGTCAGATTTTCTAAACCTTTGATCATTTTTGCTACTCTTCTCTGGACTCTCTCCAGTTCATCCACACCTTTCCTAAAGTGACCAGAATTGGACACAATATTCCAGCTGAGGTCTCACCAGTGCCAAGCTGAGCGAGACAGTCATCTCCTGTGTCTTACATAAAATGCTCCAATTAATGTACCCTAGAATGATATTAAACTTTTTCGCAACCACATCACATTGTTGACTCATCTTCAATTTCTCATGCACTATAGCTCCCAGATCCTTTTCAGCATTACTACACCTAGCCAGGATGCAGTAAATTTAAGTAGGCAGAATATAATTATCCAAACTGGATAATTACAGCCGAGAGTAACACCCATACTGTCATAAAAACAACCATGGCACTTTTTCAAGAAGCACAACTAGTCTGGATCTCATTTTAATATCTTGTCTGAAAGAGATTTCTTGCAGTACACAGCCTCCTAGCCTGAGACTGGGATTTGGTTCACTATTTGTTGAGAGGGAAGGGTGCCACCTACTGAATCACCTACAACAGAATCGTTCCCTTGTAAGTGTAGGGGGCATGTTCTGCTTTTCACCACTATATTTTATATTTTAGTACTTATGTGCTTTGCAGAGCCTTCCTTTTCAATCAGTGTTTTGGTTCAGCCTGTTCCCCCAATTAACCCCTCTATCCTCAAATTCTTTGACACCACATACATCTTAATTTTCTTTTCTTTTGTCTGTTCTCATATCCACAAGTTTATTTATGATATTTCACTAGTTTTGATCTGGGACAAGAGATCCATGCCTGTATGTATTTTTAATATTTTTGTTGAAAGTTTCACTGAATTACAATATTTACAACACAGCCAATTTAGGTCCCTATTCTGTTTTACCTGTGCACATTTCCATCAAGCACAATAAATCCAATAGTTTATGAACCTCAGGATCACAGATCAAGGTTAGAATTCCATGGGAGAAAATATGAATACATTGTAAATAGCTATACATCAGCATAATCAGTTTATTTCCAAATAGAAATATCTTCACAGCTTAACCACAGCTTTGGAAAAGGTACACAGAAAATTGCATGTCAAAGTGATAAATCTGTCAATTTGTAAAACTGCTTATTGTTATGGGCATGACATTGACAATAAAATGAGAAAAAAAACCTTATCTTGGAAAGGTTCTGCTACAAAAGACATACCACACCTGCCCTACACTTACATTTGCATGTGGCTTGCTGCATTTATTCAGTTTATTTTTTCCCCACAGGTCCATTGGCCAAAAGAAAAAAAAAACAGTCAAAACACAGAAAAGTAGCTTATATTTCCAGGGTCACCACAAGCATGATTACCTTAACTATCTGCTATGTAAAACAAAGACTCCAATCCATGATTCCCAACTTTCCTTCTAAGCAATGGGGATGTGATTTGGGCTACTTCTCTCCCTGAGGTAGAGGAGAGAAGTACAGGCTGGGAGAGAAGAAGGATCTTCCCGGAGACAACTGGTTGGCTCTTGGGGTCTCTCAGACTGAGCCTGCAGACTAGACTCAGACAGAACAATAGTGGAGCAGAGAAAGAGTATAGGCCTTAAAAGAAAAGCGACTTGACCTAACTCCATTAAAAAAAAACAGTACTACTACTAGAGCTGGGGACTCCCAAGTCCATTGAAGCCAGTGGGACTGTTTCCACAGACTTCAGTGAATTTTGGATCAGACCATAAATCTCAACCAAACTACAAAGTGAATGGAAATTCATTGATTTTTTCTTCATATATGTTTTTACACTTTTCTAGCACCTTATAATGCATTATTTGATACTCACTTTAAATATGTAAGCTTATAAAACTTTAAAAGAAAACTTTATGAGTTGAAACTCATGGATTATCAACTCTCTTAAAAGTTATTCCTATATGGGAGAGAAATGTCTCTTCAGTTCCTAGTCAGGCAAAACTCTCTGGCAGCACTGAAGTCAATGGAAGTTTTTCTAAGAACTTAAAATCTGAGTTACAACTGATTAATATCAAAGGATTTAAGTTAAAATAATTTTAAAAAACCGTAATACCTACAACTAGTCAAATATTTTCCAACTGAAAATTTTCATTGGACTATTTGACTAAATCAATGTGTTTCATGAGAATGTACTGATTCTGTCAACATTTAATGGGAAATCTTCAAAATCTTTTGTTTTGACTTTATTTTTTCAACTTTTATAACAGTCAAAATGTTTTGAAATATAAAACTCAAAATATATAAAGAAAAATCAAAACATTTTGACCTTAGTGAAACATTTTGACAAGGTCACAAAATGTTTTGGAACAAGGGTTCACAAGTAATTCCAAACTTTTGAGTATTCATCTTGCTTCAGAATGAAACCAAATTTCAGATTTCTCATGGAATGGAAATTTCATTTTTCAATCAGCTCTATTAATAACTGATACAAAGTAATATATGAATTCAAATACTCTGAAATTAAGCTATTACATTTCTTTTAGGACTATGTATATTTTACACTATTCATAATCTTTGATACTGGTATAAAGTAGTCTATGCATTTATCCTTCTGTATACTATCTTCAAATATGAAGTTTTAAATAAAGAAAATATAAAGGAGATTTATTCTGCTGCAGTATAACCTCTGAGTAAAAAATGCACAAAAGCCTTTTCATGGTATTTCATAAAATAAATAGAAGTAAGACATTCCATAAAAGCACACACATTTGTTTTTGTTCAACTAAAGAAAAAAAATCCAATACTAAGGGAAAAAAGAAAGTTATTTTGCACTGAAAAGCGAAACAGATAGCTTCTAAAACATGAAATGCATGGAGAAGAAATTCAGGCAAGACATTTGAATCTTTCAACTGTCTGGTTCCTCTTGCTCTATCCTTTCATTTCTGTCTTTTTGACAATTTTTTTAAAGATACATACATATCTATTAGTACTTAGATAATTTATCCAGTGAGGTTAGCCTTTTTTCTGTTTGTGGAATTATGATTTCCTCAAATGTATTCATTATTCTAAAAGTATACAACATTCCTTTGCTATCTCCCACCACCTACCATCTGTGGATTGGTCTCGGTTCTCTGTGGTTATTTGATGCTTGCCCATTTAAGCTATGTTGATTAGTTTTGATTGGAATGAGAAGTCCCATGGTATTGCTTCTGTTCTCTGACTAAATATGAAATTCTGCTTCAGATGAGTATCAAAGGTAAAATTCACATACTCAATCAAATTTGAAATTCATTATCAATGGACTTTCATACCAGCATAGTCCAAGTTCAATGAATGTGTACAGCAACTGCACAAGCATGAGGAAATCAAATTCATTTTAATTTACTAGTTAAAGTATTTGTGAGAAGTATTCTGCAATATTCATCATCTAGCTCTAGTATAACATTTGTCCCCACTCTTGCAATCTCATCTTCTCAGATGGACTTTTGTGCCTGTGTGAAGCCCCATTGAATCTGTGGGAATCTCCACAGCAGACCTTTGCCCACTAAACGTCCCATCAAAGTCAAGAAGCTTTGCATGGGTGCAGTGTTACATCTGTGTTTATCAGAATGAAGGATTAGGGCATGTATGTAAATGATCTTTCTTATTCAAGGAAGAGTTAGAGCTCTGATGTCACCTCAAATATACTTGTCCTTTGCACTGTGCATACATTAGCAGCTATCCAGAGCAATCTGTTATATTTCAGTTATGGAATATACATTTTCTGTGTTGAATATAGCATGATAAAACAATTCTGCATGGACTACTGAAAAGACATGTGCCTTCAGGAGTTCGGTGGATTCTACACTAATGCACATATACTATGATTTTATTTGCTGAGAATATCATATATAAAAATAGAGATTAGTGGTCAGAGTGAATGGAAAGGGACTATTGATGAAATTACATAATGCTTCAAGAGCATGAAATATCCCAGTTTTACATCCTCTGAAACCAGTTTCTTGTGCTATCTTGTTTATTGAGTTAGAAACTCCTCCTCCCACAATTCTGTTTTCTTTCAAAGAGAAAGAAAATGTTTCTCTTTCTTTCCTATAGCTAAGACTATTCCCCAGACCTTATCTCCTGTCTTAGCTTCTGGAACCACCACCTCCTCCTCCATCTCCATGACACCCTCATTACCCTCTACCTGTTCATTCAGAATATTATGCTAAGATCAACTTCCATGCCCATCATTCTGAGCATTACTCTCCAAGTCATAGCACTACCATTAGAAAAATATTTAATGTGATTTTGCTGATGGAAATAAGGGAAAGTCAACTTCCTTGATCATCTAGCTTTCTGAACCCCATCAACTAGTACTCTACAATCACCAGTTGTTGTTATCACAGTTTAAAACCACTGATCTAAAAGTTAATCAACATTTTCCCTCTTGATGCCACTTAATTTGCACTGTTATTGTGGCAACATTTCTCCCTTTCATGTACTTTTTTTCTTGGGTGGCGGGGAAGAATTCTTACTCATTTTGACTTGAAGACTTTACTATTTAATGTTCCATAGATTTAGAAATATAGATATCTGCACCAAAACATGTAGATTGCTGGAAATCTATTTGTTTTCTCCATACATCTACAATAATCCAATTTCTCCTCTCTACTCATAACTTTTAGCATCATGGCTCCAAGGAACTTTTGAATATTAATGCTGTTTGAAGCACATGATACAGACTTCCTAATTCAACATCTGCTTGGTAATGTATCCCTATAAATGCCTAATGCCAAATTCAGCTTCAGTCAACAAGAGCTGTGTCCACTTCCACTAAGAATAACCAAGGAAGTCCTTTCTTTTGAGAGAAAAGAGTCTCAAATCAACCTTACTTCAAGATTCCACAGAAGATTCTGTAAAATAAAAAGGGGAAATGGTTCATATAAGAATTTACATGTGTATTCAACTAGCACACAGTCAGTTTCAATATTCAGCTACTGAAAAAGTAAAAAAAAAATTACAACAGACATTCATTATTTTTTGTGGAATTGCCTACTTAAGTAACATTCAACAAACAGAAATTAAAGCAACATAAAGACGAATCACTGTCTTTAATGTGACAAAACAATTTTTTCAAGAAATAGTGTTAATATAAGATCCACCAAACTCCATCTTCAATTTCTTAAGGGATATATGAATTGCACTCCCTGTTTTGCTGAGGCATGGAACATCCTGGATTTGTTGTACAGATGCATGCAGACATCAACAGCTCATTCTGAGTAGAGCTGTGACGGAATAATTATAAATGAAAAGACCTCTCAGGTCATCCAGTCCATATGTCAGCTAGTACAGGATTGTACCCTTCAGTTTATTTTGTCTTGATGTGTCCAGTCCAATTTAGGAGAGTCAGTTGATAGGGCTTATGCCAATTACCTGGCAAATATGTTCTATACTCTACAGATATCAATATTTGGACTACTTTCCTTATAGACAGCATAAATGTTCCTTCTTATTATTCCTAGTTACAGCCTTATGCACCCGAAGTAGTGCTCTTCTCTCTTTGGTATTCACGCTCTTCAAATACTTGCGTATGATTACCAGAGATCCTACTTTCCATTATAAAAAAACAAAATTCTCTGATAAAAAACATAAAAATCCATGTTTTTCCATGATTAAAATGAAATCCTGAACTTTAGTTTCCCTAGCCACAATATATATAGGTATCAGTTAACACAATGTTTTATTGATATATTTACAATTTTTATTTTTTATTTACAAGTTTGAAGCCTACCAGTGCCATCAATCATTATAATAAAACAAAATTAATAGAATTGCAATTTGCATTTCTTACAGATACCAAATACTTCTATGTCTGTATTCTATATTTTCAAAAAAATGTATTTTTTAAATGCACAAAATCTCTGGAATGATCCAGTTGCAGTGCATTGTTTCTTTTACTGTTGTTGATGGTCCTTCTGTTTTAAGCCTCCTTTTTTTATTTCTTTTCATTCAGTTTATGTATAATGTTTTCCATGTGTTCTGCAATTCTCTGTCTTAGAACATAATCTACAGCCTTGCTGCATACATTACAGAACAGCACATTACCATAAACGTGATTTGGTCTTTCGGGGTGATTTTTAAAGTTTTTGGCATCTTTTCACAACTTTAATTACTCATGTCTGGAGGCTAATTGGTAGGAGCTGTTGTTACATGACAATGAACCCTTTGCACTGAGGTGCTGTTAGAGTCACACCATGTTTCTTCCTTGCCTTCAATCCTTGGCTCAGGACAAGGTATCCACAGCCCTTCTTCTTGGAACTGTGCTTCACTTGTATGTAGCAGGTTTCCACATCTCAGGGGAGGGTATTCCTTCCCCAGTCAGAGCAGGGATTTATCATGCTCAGGAGGTGTACACCTCACTGGCACATGATCCTCATTTTTTCCTAATCATTCTTGAACACCTGTTTTTAAAGAGGCCATGCCTTGGCACAGGGTTATCTGGTGCTGGGCTTTAGGTTGCCACCTCTGATGTACAAAATCCAGGACATCTGGGATGATCTTGAACCCATTAAACTGCACATCTGGCAGTGTATACTGAGCACCTTCCATATTTCCCAGGACAGCTACCTCAAACAATAGAGAATACTGGAAAAAAGCTGGGCAGTTGGCAAACCTATTGGGCCCCAACTATCCTTAAATAGGACAGACCACTTTGTTATAGTTCCCAAACTCCCTCCCTTCTTCTAGTTACACATGTATTTTTCATATCTTTCCAGATAATTCAATCTCATCTTTTATTATTCTTCTCTCAACTTTCTCTAATTTATCCATGTCTCTGATACTGAAGTCTCCAGAATGGAACAAAGCATTCCAGATATTATCTGGTATCTATAGCATGTTGCCTAACTGTGAACAGCATCCAAAGATGCATCATTGGATCAATTTTTGAAATCTTTGGTCTTTTTATTTGAGATACAGCGAGTAATGTAGTCAGTTCTCAGTGACAATTTCCTACTAAATATTATGTATGCAAAGACTAAAAACAGAGTAGGCTTTATTCCTTGCTGAAATTAAACACTGTCTAATCACAGAGATTTTCAAATTTACTATCCTTAGTGGATATGCTGTACAGGAGTCTGTGCCTATTCCAGGCTGTGTATCATTTTTGTGATACTTGCTTTCACCTATATTAGCATTTGTTTGAACTCAGCAGATGATGGACATAGCTACATTCAGCATAGCACAGATTAGATAGAAAGGGGGGTTACAGAGCTCTGTGTAAAAGAAGATGGCCTTGTAAAGTTTTAACACCAGGCTGAATTATGATGAGACAGAGGCTAAAGCATCTGCAATCAACTTCTCCTATCCACTGAAGTGAACTGAAGTGGAACTACTGCTTATTTGGTTGACCACATTTTTTAAATATATGGCCTAGGCTTTGATTAAAGTTAATTGTGCTGATAATAATATTAAAAAAACCTCATTGTAACAAATATGCTTTAATGGAGTCTGTATTTTGGAAGATGTTAAACACTGTTTTTTGAAGCAGGTTGATACATAACTTATTTTCTTAATAAGAATTTAGAATTTGGAAGATTATTTCAAAAACCATACAATTAAATATATACTTTGCACCTAATGAGTCTTTGTGTTAATAGATCTGTTGGTCTAAGGAGACTGCTTTATGGCCTCCAGCAGGTCAGAATTTTTTATATGGACGGACACTCAACTGGGTCCTGTTTTTACTAAGGAAATTTTCAAAAATCTCTGAACGTTGCCAACTCCAGCTTTGATGGTGGTATCCATGTTTGGAACCATAGGGTAAAATCCTGGCTCCAATGAAATCAAAGGGAAAACCCTTATTGAATTCAATAGGGCCAGGATTTCACCTCTACTGTAGACATTCTGCTAGTTATGTCATCATTTGAAGCATGATGCTATCTAAGGCTGCCCAGAGCTGGTCTAACCAGGAAAGTGCTGTAAATGGTGATAGCTGCTATTAGAAAAATCTACATTATGACTCCCAAATGTTCATACCATTGGGATAAGTGGGATATTTTTGAAAAGTGTCTCTATATTCATTTAGGGCCTTACTGTAAAATTGCACAATATCTTTTTCCCAGTAGAAGATAATTGTTCATTTTGAAAGTCTCTTTTTCTATTTGTGCTGCTGGTTTCCTAGGTTTACCGCTAGTCCAAAAATAATAAAAAAAGATTTGTGAATATTTTCATAAACAAAGAGAGAGAGTGCTATTGCTCATTGACTATAAGTATGTGGGTAGTTACTGGTTTATCTGTGAAAATGTTTATGAATTCTGAAAATTCCACAAAGTTTAGCACAAATTTCTGGGTTATTCATTACTCACTGCTCAACATTTGCCATTCTAGTATTGGAATTCCTCAACCATCAAGTCATGGAGCAGAAACACATTGCCATTTGGCTTAAGTGACCAATCATATACTAGAAATAAGAGTAAAATTCTCCCCTTTGAAGAGGGCCTATACACCATTTAATTGCTAACCCTCTGGTTAAGGCTGAATTTCACCAACAATGAATTCTCAAGGATGACAGCTCTTGAACAAACCATAGAATGAAAATTATTTAATAAATTACTTAGTCAATACTCACACATAACAGATAAATTGGTAAAAATCAGGCTCAGTTCTCCAACTGTTTGCAAATCGTAAAAAGGGCTATATTTATCAGACAACTTATTCACAGTGAATAATTTGACTAACTCTATTTAGGGTGTTTTTGACCCATTACAAATGATATCCTGTTTTATTTTAATTCCACAAATTTATGTTTATTAACAGAAATGTTCCCAGGTCAATGCTATGACATTTGTCAGACATGATGTTGTCAATGTCTTGTACTTATATAATTAATATCTTTGCAAAACCAAAATAAGAATATAAAATGATGTGGAACAAGCTTTCAGTGTATGTCAGTGGGAAAGCCATATCACAGAACAGAATCTCATTTTTGGTAAATTAGGTATAACTAATTCTGCGAGTGTGATGGGACTTAACCCCCATCACCTGCAAGGCAAGAGCAAGAATCCCAATTAGTTATGCTCCAAAACTGTGGGTTTTTAACTAATTGCCTCTGAGCCAGAGGAGGTGGAGTTAATTCTTACCAGTATATTGAGGGAGCTCAGATGGGGAGAGACTTCAGAGGAGGCAGGTTTCTCCAGGAGAGAAAAGTCCTGGGATAGCATTTAACCAGAAGGGTAATGCTGGAGGAAGAACATATAACCTATAGGATCAGGCTAGGCTACTGCAGGGGAAGTCCTGAGGCAGAGCCAACAAGGGAATTACAGTGAAGCCTGAGAGAAGCAGATGGGCCATTAGTTCAAAGATTTGTTTGGACTTCCATTTGGACTTATTCATGCTACCCCAAAGTGGTTCAGGCGTTTATGTGGCCTGGAACCTAGAGGGGGAGTTGAGAGAAGACTCAGGCTGAGGAAGGCCCGTTGCAGGTCTGAGGGTGAGCCCAATAGAGGGATGCCATAGGGGAATACCCTGCACTGCTGTGGCCAGGCAAGAGGGGGTGCCCTAGAGATGAGGATATTTGTATATAGTGTGCAAAAGGTCCATAAACCTTCATACAAGATAAATACATTTCAGGTTTCTTTGACTTCATGAGACATAGGTTCAGAGATCCATGCATGGAGCTGAGGCTGAAAGAGACCATGTAGTCTGACCTGCTGTATATCACAGGACACCAAATTCCATCCTGTTACCCTCATGGTAAGACCAGTAATTTGGGTGAGATTAAAGAGTTTCAGTTCTCAGAAGACCTAACAATTGTGTGTGTCAGGGGACAGCTGGCCTCTCACTGAACCTCTGTGGGTGGCGGTGGGCTGGTTGGTTGGTTGATCTCTCCCCATGCCAGGACAAAGGCAGAAGGCTGAAGAGGAGTCAGGATCATGAGACTAACAGGGACTCTGGCCAATGAGAGAGCTCCAGATCAGGGCCAGTGAGAAGTAGCCAGCACCCCAAGTCAGTGACTGGCCAGTGGAGCCAAACAGGAAGCTGCAGACCAGGGGAAGGAGAGAAAGAAAGAGTAGTCCATGGGAGGTGGGGGTAAGGGATGGTGAGGGCCGGAAGCCAGCAGAAGAAGAGCAGTGGGAGGCCAGAGGGAGTTGCCCAAAGACCAATGACAGGTGTAAGGTGAGTGGGGCAAGGATCAGTGAGGGGAGCGGGAACCCATCGTGCAGTGGTGACAGACCCAGCAGGGCAGGACCCGACAGAGGCATGTAAACCACAGCACCGGGGATGGGAGGGCTGGGGAATCAGAGACACCCTGTAAGGGAACGAGGACAGTGACAGAGACCCCAGAAGAGGAGAGTAAGTAGAACAGTAAGGATGGGGCTGAGCTGTGGGAGCCCAGTAACCCCACCATCACCTCCACCATAATGCCCTGAGACCAGCTGTGCAGGGAGCCATGACTAGCTCCAGCCAGGGGAGTTCCCAGAAACCTCTGAGTCCATGGAGAAGGCAAAAAGTCCTGCAGGGTAACTTAATCTAGTTCTACATAGGCTTCTCCAGTCCAGTCCTGAAGCAAAACCTTGTGTGAGCTGAGCATAGCCCCGGACAATGGCAGAAGGGTAGGCATGGAGCTCAGAAGAGGACAGGGTTTTTTTCCTCTCTTTTTCTCTCATTTTCAGTCAACCCTTGACTACAGAGGGGTGAGGGAACCAGTCCTCCTGGTGACTACTCCACCGGTCCATTGACCCACTTGTAGTCTGGTCTTCTTCATTCACTAAAATCCTTTGTGGAACAACATCTAGTGACCTTTTGAACCAGGGTTATTGTTATAGGGAAAGATTTGGGGCTTGCACACAAAAAAAAAAGAAAAAGAAAAACAACAAAAAAAAGAGGGATCTGGACACTATTGTGATAATTCATGTGGAACTCTGAATGAAGCCATAACCCGGTAGACAGGGCAATATCCTCATCACACACCCCTTCTGGAACTATCCAACCCAAGAGCCAAGTTTCACGACCCCAAAAAAGAGTGTTACTAATTAAAGTGGGGGTGGTTTTTGTATGTACCTATATGTATAGAATAAATGGCTTAGTGTGTCTTTTCATTTGGGTGTAGTAAGTAGTGTAAGGTTAGCTTAGTATATTTTGAAACCTGCTAACAAGTTTTCTCCTGTTTTTAGGCTGTTTTGAGAAAAATAAATCTGTTTTACTTGCTTTGGTGTTGTGTGTGCCCTTTTCAACAGTTTATTTCAAGATGCTAGGAATATGTTACTTACTGGGAATCTATCTAGTAAGCAGGTAGGAACATTCCACCTCACAGACAGATCTAACATGGGTTAGAGGAGCATATTGGGAGGAGGTACTATGATGAGAGGGTGAGGTAATTCAGAAGTTCCCTCGCCATAGGTATCCAGTGTTCAGGCTTAGTCGTGGAGACTCATGAGCTGCTTATGATGTCCCTCAAGAGGAAGGGTAATTGGGTTACAGCCTTAAACCAAATCCCAGAGTGATGTGAGGACGCAGTAGCTAAAAGCCAGGTAGATTGGGGAAAAGGAAGTCCCCTGGAATTACCCCTTCCCACAGTCTGTTCTTCTGGGTAACACTGGAGGTTGTAAGAAGACAGGTTGCTTCTCATCCCACTGAGATGATTTAGGGTGGGACTGGATCCCATTTTGCCATACCCTGCCCCTGTTACATGTGCCACAGGCAGAGAACAGGAGATACCTAGGTATTACCAGTGCCTGAGATACCTGCAATGGCAGGAAGTTGATTAGGTGGAATATGCTTAGATGATCCCAGCAGTAAACCATGCCGAAGGATTCAAAGGAAGTAAAAAAAACCCCAAATTCCCTTCCATTTTGACTGGTGGGGAAATTCCTTTCTGACCCCAAATCTGGTGATCAGTTTGACCATGATTATGTGACCAAGACTTACCTATCAAGCACCTAAGAAAAAAGACTCCTTGTATCACCTCAGAGCACTGGTCCACCCCATATTGTGTCCCATCTCCAGCAGCATTCAATTGCTGATGCTTCAGAGGAAGGTGGAAGGGGAGGGGAGGAGGAAAAGAAAACACATCTGGCCAGTTATGCATAATGAAAAAATTCCTTCCTGATTCCCAAAGGTAACTGGCTGAAGTATGAGATTTGATTATATTCCTTATCTTAATGCAGAGCTGCATTATAAGCATGTTGAGGGAAATACAAAGCTTTCAGTTCTCTCCAAGGCCAATGAACAGTGGGATTCATGATTCATAGACTCCAAGGGCAGAAGGGACCACCAAAACTATGTAGCCTGACCATTGTGTACACATAAGCTTTAGCATTTCTCCAAGAAGCTTAATTAAAGCATACCTTTCTGAAAGATATCTAATCTCATTTTAAAAACTCCAAGAGAGAGTGAGTTTACCACATCCCCTGACAAGCTGCTCCAGTGTTTCATTATCCTCATTACTAGGAAATTGCATCTTATTTCAAGGTTGAATTTGTTGAACTTCAACTTCCAGCCCTTGGATCTTGTTAAAACTTTGACAATAAGATTGAGAAGCCTCCTACAATTCGATATTTTTCCTTGTGAAAGTGCCTATCAAGCCAACTCTCAACCTTCTTTTTGATCAAATAAATAGCCTCACATCAAAAGTTCCTTTCAGACGGTTTCCTACTATTGTAAGCTTTGCATATCTGATTGTTACACAAGTTAAAAGACTATCTGGAATAAGAACCTGAAGACTTCACTGCTTCAATGATCAGTATCCCCCATAAAACACCTTTCAAGATCCATGGGTTCTATACATTCCTAAACAACAACATGTGGTGCATCTCATTCAGTGCATCAAATGTCCCAACAACAACTATGTGGGCGAAATCAGATAATCATCAGATAATCATCAATCAACACTCTCGAACGAAAGAACAAACAACGAACATATTTGCAGCTCCAAATTTGCATTACCAAAAGATGGCATCGCTTCCAACACAATTTATAAGAAAGAGTCATTGATGTTTAAATACAAAAGTAACATTTAAATGGCTGAAAGTTGTAACAGAAAAATGTCAAAGTGAGTTAAACAGGCAACCTTCCAGACAACAAGATAAGTAAGACTATAAAATGAATTGCATGTTTGTGCTCTTCTAACTAAAAGTTAGATGGATTCTAAAACCTCCATATGGAGAGACGGGTATTTGAAATCCAAACTCAAATCCAGATCCACCAAGTTACCTGGTGCCAGAGGAGGTAGCCAACCAAGCAAGTGGTGTATCTTGGCAGGAGTCCCTGAAACTAGAGTTCAATAGCTACCTGTTGGTCTCCAGGTGAAATTTAAGGTATTGGTTCTCACATAGGTGGCAGGTGGCTAGGGCTAGAGGGAGCTCATCCCACCCCCACCCCCAAATCTGAGCCACTGTGCTTCCTGTACAAACAATCCAGCTTGGCAGGGAATCTTTGCCTCCAGGAGTACCAGAGCCATCTTGGTGTTGAACTGCCTGGATACCCAGCAGCAGAACAAGCAGGGAAAGTCCTTGGAGCCGTGCCGCAGTCAAAGAGGTGAGTCTACATGGTGCTTCAGGCAGAATATGTCTTGAGAACAGCCAGCTTGCCAGCCACATGCTTGGTCCAGTAGCAGCAAGTCTGTCCTTCCCTGGTGCCTACTAGAAGAGCTGGGGCTGGTGCCAGTGAGGGAAGGAGTGAGTGAGATGGAGGGAGGAGAGAGGAGGGAGCCAGACATGCACACAGTTAGCTGTGGTCACCAGCACTGACACACAGCTCCCTGCACTTCCCATCCCCACCCAAACATCTGCCATAGCTTCCCAACCCATCCCTCCATAGCTCCCACCCACTTCCCCTCAACCCTCCTCTGGGAGCCTCCACAGAACCACCCCTCCAGCCCCACTTAAACCCATCCAACCCCCTAGAACTCCATCCCCAAATAAACATCCCCAACCCCCCTTCAACCTCCAAATAAACCCCAAACCCACAAAACATCCTTTCACAGCCCCCAGCCATCTGTGCCACACCAACCACCATCTCCCCAAATAAACCCATCTTGTTGCACAACCCCCAAAATAAATGCTCCCATAAAACATCATCCTGCTAATAAGCCTCTCCCAAAGCTTCACATCTTCAACCCCAAAGTCTCACATCTCCACCCCCAATAAACCCACTACCCACCCTACTCCCCCCATCCTCTAATCCCTACCATCACCAAGCCATTTCCTTCCCCTCAAACTTCCCCTTCAACCCTGCCCTCTACCACCACACTAGCACCCCTTCTTTACCTTACGGCCCTTCTCCTGCCCCAACACTCAAGTTCCACCTACCCTACAGTTCAGAACAAATGTCCCCAATGCTGGTTGCACTAAGCTCCTCTTACTTCTTCAATTATTCCAGTTCCTATGGCTCACCCCGGAATGCCCCTGGGACCTCTCACCCCCTTAACCCTGACATCAGAATCCCATATTCACTTTGAAGTTATATGGGGCTGGTGACCTTCCCTTTCGCCCCTCCCATTCCCCTCCTTGTTTTCTTGGGCTGGCCTGGTTTTCTTGGGCTGACCTTCCCCTTATTTAGAGGAGACTGCCCCAGCAAATCTGTGAGTGGTGAAAGCCAATGGGGCCAGAGCAGGGAGCCAGGCCCAGCCAGGATGGTGAGTTGTATGGGCTCGTGGTGCCCATGCTCCAGGAATATTCAGGGCCTGGCTCCACCAATGTTCGAAGCCCGGTCTCTCCCCCAGCCCCTGCCTGCTGCCCCCACGTGTCTCCCCCAGGCTCAGGAGCATCCGTGCCTCAAGTGGGCGGCTGCCCTGCAGCTCTGCTCTGTGCTCTCTTGCTGGTAGCAGCGGCAGCCACTGCTGCCTACTACACAAAAGTGGAGGGAGGAGGGGAGGAGGTGCACACATGATCCCCTCCCTCGCACCCACCAGGAAGTGATGCTGGCTTCCGGGAGATGGAGTCTGGACCTCACCTGAGCAGCTGCTGGGGCTTGGGTGCATGTCTGACCATGTGATACGCATTCCCCTCCCCCGCACTCCTGCCGCAGCCACCACTCCTGCCCCACACTGGGCAAGGGGCAGCCCCATCCCTTGTGAAGGGCAGCAGGCTGCAGCAGGGGAGGAGGCCACATGTGATGGTAGCCCCCTCCAGCACCAACTACAGGGGATACAAGGGGGCTTCTGGCTCCTGAGAGGGCCCAGCCCCTAGAAGCACATGCAGTGATGGTGCTAGATGAGTGTGCTGCCAAGGGGGAGAGGGGAGGGGGACTGTGGAGTCCTCCTCTCTGGCCCCAGCCCAGTGGCAGCCTGTCTGCACCCCAAATTCCTCATCCCCAGCCCCGCCCCACCCCAGAGCTCACACCCCCAGCCAGAGCCCTCATCCCTCCACAGCCCAACCCTCTGCCCCACCCTGAGACCCCTTCTGCATCATGAACTGCTCATCCCTGGCCCCACCCCACAGCCCTCACCCCTACATCCCAACCCTCTGCTCTAGCTCCGAGCCCCTCCCACACCCCAAACCCCTCATCCCCATCCCCACACTCCCACATTGTGCACTATAGAGAAACTGTTAAATGCTTACTGTTTCCAGTCCATTTTTACATGATTTTAAAAAATACATATCAGCTTACAAGGCAGGTGTGGGGCAGGGCGAGACTCGGACCTGTTCTGGGCACCACCAAAAATTATACAAACCTGCTACCTCTGGGAGGTGCTGCTGCGGGGTGAGTGTGGGGCAAGCTTCCTCCCAGTCACCTGGAGCCTCCCTTCTTCACTGGACCATGATCGGAACAGTGATGCCCCACCCCAATGGACCAAAAAGTGGAGCCTGATAGTTTTAGTTAGCCCCCCAGGTGCCTATGGGTTCTAACCTATGAAGCTTTAACTGATTTCAGACTTGTCTACTTAAAAGACCACTTCCTTCTGCATGTAATACTGATACAGCTGTGTCCACAAGTACATGAGTTGGAATACTTTCAATTTAATAAAGGGGGGAATACATGGAAGATTGTTCTTAGAATTGCCTTTAGCTGTGGAACAAGCTTCCACCTTTGTTCCAAAATAGTCCAGGATTATTGACCTCCATGGCATGTGTCATAAATATAAAGGGAAGGGTAACCACCTTTCTGTATACAGTGCTATAAAATCCCTCCTGGCCAGAGGTGAAACCCTTTCACATGTAAAGAGTTAAGAAGCTAAGGTAACCTCACTGGCACCTGACCCAAAATGACCAATGAGGGGACAAGATACTTTCAAATCTGGAGTGAGGCGGGAACAAAGGGTTCTGTCTGTCTGTGTGATGCTTTTGCCGGGAACAGATCAGAAATGCAAGCCTTCCAACTCCTGTTAAATTAGTAAGTAATCTAGCTAGAAAATGTGTTAGATTTTCTTTTGTTTAATGGCTAGTAAAATAAGCTGTGCTGGAGGGAATGTATATTCCTGTTTTTGTGTCTTTTTGAAACTTAAGGTTTTGCCTAGAGGGATTCTCTGTGTTTTGAATCTGATTACCCTGTAAGGTATTTACTATCCTGATTTTACAGAGGTGATTATTTTACCTTTTCTTCAATTAAATTTCTTCTTTTAAGAACCTGATTGATTTTTCATTGTTCTTAAGATCCAAGGGATTAGGTCTGTGTTCACCTGTACCAATTGGTGAGGATTATTATCAAGCCTTCCCCAGGAAAGGGGTGTAGGGCTTGGGGGGATATCTTGGGGGAAGACATCTCCAAGTGGTCTCTTTTCCTGTTCTTTGTTTAAAACGCTAGGTGGTGGCAGCATACTGTTCAAGGACAAGGGAAAGTTTGTACCTGGGGGAAGTTTTTAACCTAAGCTGGTAAGAATACGCTTAGGGAGGTCTTTCATGCAGGTCTCACATCTGTACCCTCAAGTTCAGAGTGGGGAAGGAACCTTGACAGCATGCTGCAAATTTAATCCTTTTGCACTGGCATTTTAAGAAGATGGGGCTTGCCGACTATTCTTTCAGTCAACGGGAATTTTGTCATTGATGCAAGTGGGAGCAAGATTGGGCAAATATTGTTGTCCTTCCTCTTCTATTTTTGATAAATTCTGTGCTTGTGATACCATAGAGCTGCAGATGAGAAATGCATACATTGCTTTTTTTGTGAAAAGACATATAAAATGTCAAATGAGATAAAGGAGGAAAAAAGCAAAATATAAAATGTTTTGGAGTTTTAACAATCTAGAAGTAAAGGTGGTAAAAATATTTTATTTTCAGGAGAAAAAAAACTAATCAGTATATGGAGAACTGCAATAACTATTAGTTCTGTTGCAGGGTGGGAGGAGGGGGAATTAACAATAACTTCACTACTTCAATATGTGCCTCTCAAACTGTGAATCCAAGAATTGTCTAGCATTAATCTGATTGGGGGTCAGGAATATTCACAGAAAAACAAGTAAATGTGTGTAAGTGTGTGTGTAAATTCTTTATCTGTTTTCTCGTTTCTACTGAGTTAATAAATAATAATAAAGTCAACCATATGAAAAGTGAATCATTAAAACAAGTCTTGAACTATAATTTTAGGATATTAAGGACTAATTGCATCTTACTCCATGAACAAGCCCATTTATTTAACTGGGACCATATATGGAAGAAGCATAACTAAGGAATGTTGGAATCTGGCCCTAAATTAATTTTCCTCTTTTGGACATTATTGATCATGGCTGAAATGGACATGTTAATTTACGGGGAGATCTTTTGTTAAAATGTTATGGTTTGTGGCTGCTGTCCAATTGCTTCATATCAACCATAGAACCAGTTTAATGTGATTTAGTTTTACAAAAGATGATATTGCTAATTGAGGACCTGGCCTCATTAAGCTCAATTATATTTTTGCAAGAATAAAGGTTGCGGGATTGGGATTGTAATTTCATTGTTTTTCTCACCATTACAACTAAGCAACAAACAGATCAATGACAATTCTTGTAGTGACATCTGAATAGTGGTTTTGTTTTTATTATCACAAGGCTACTTACTTATTATGTTAGGCATGGTACAGCACTTTCATCATTTAAATACCACTATCTTCATCTTTTATATTTGATGTGATTATCAGATCTATTGTTTCATTCACATACTGTTATGTTAATTACTATTATTATTAACTAAAAATAAATCAGACTAACCCTAAATTCTAAACTAAAATGAACTGAAAAGAATGGAACCTGTCAAATCTTCATACCACTTTGCTTGCACTACCATTGTAGGCAAAACAGAAAGCAGTCTCAGTTTGCATTGCTTTTTAAAGCCATGCAAATGAACTGATTTCTCTTGCTTTTTGCACAGTACTGGCATTACTATCACTAAAGCAATCTTAAATGGCATAACCAAGGTCAAGTGATTCTGAATCAGACCTTTACCCTTAAATCTGTGGCTTCAAGATCTGGACAGCCAGACATTTAAGTGCTGGAGAGTGTGCATTAAAGAACAAATTACCCTTAATTATGAATAATCATTACGTGTTTATCATCATCATCATTATTACACTAGATTGAGCCTTTTGGGACCATGCATCAAAAGTCTTTTCTGGGTATGGATTTCCCCATTTCTGCAGAAAAGGGAGGTTTATGGGTTTTCCTGGTGGTACTCTACCTTCCTCTGAGCCCTTCAGAGGCACACATACAGAGGAAGGAATGGGCACATTGTGGACCCAGGGCAGAAGTGGGCAGGCCAGTGGAGATGCACATTACTTCCCCCTCTGGTTTCAAAGAGGATTCCTAAAGATAGTGCAGTGTGGGGACTACATCTTTTCTGCAAAGACTACCCTTGGGAGGCAGGATGCCTTTTGGTGGATGGGCAAGCCCCATGGCCTTTTTCAGTGGACTGGGGAGCAAAGTTTATCCTCTGAAGAGACTTGTGGGGTGGACTCTGTAAAGTGGTTTTCTCCTGGACATTTACGGCCCCAGTCCTCCCTATTGGTATTACTGTAGGCAGGAATGATCTGGATTTATTAGTAATATTATATAATATTTTTCTTAGACACCTATTTCCATAGTGTGGGCACCAATGATTGAGATTTACCTTCCCTTAGATTTCCCAGCTCCTGACAAAGCATTCTTTAGTTTCCAGATACTTCTCTTCACTGAACCCAGTACTAGTCAGTCATGAGCTTCAGAGCCTGAGAGAGGTTGCCTTGGCAACTCCACCAGTAGCACTCTCAGTAGCATGAGTAGCTTTCACGTATCTGCTTTTCTTGGTTTTAGTTAAATTATTTCTCCTTTTAAAAGTGCTGAGCCATAAAGTTCACTAAATTTTGAAAATTTAGGCAGGACGGGTGAAGTGGCTGCAGATGCAGTGGCTTCTGCTGGGTCTGGACTAGCCTCTCAATGCCTGTGTAGAAGGGAACTGTGTGACTTTGAGCCATGCAGCCAATGCAGCAGCAGCTGGTGCCCCCGGCCTATGGAGCCCGGGCAGCCACGATATGGGGGATTACTGCAGCTGCCAAGGGAACCATAAAGAGGGAGGCAAGGGATAGATTCCTAGTGTGATGACCAATGGTCCCTATATTGGGAAACAGTGAACCCAAACACTGAGGCTGAGTCAGGGGAGAATGAACATCAAAGACTGACTGGATAAGAGCATTGCATTTAGCTCAGCCAGGACCCCTAAGCTACAGGTCTGGGAGTGCAAGGGAGGTGGCCAATAGTGAAGCTACCAGCTTCACACCACAGGTAGCTGCAGACATGGCCTGGGCCAAGGCAGTTGACAAACAACCCTCTGTGGAGTTGGTGGAATTAGCAGACTCACAGTCTCCTCTCATAACCAAAAGGCTAGGATACCTGCCGGACATGGCTAGTTCTATTTCAGAATAACAAGAGCCATTGGCACAGGTATGGGGCAGAGATGGTGTATCCTAGCAGGCCTGTGGTCTGAAGTTGCCCAAAAAGGGTGTGCACTGGATTGTGGTGACATCCCCAACACCACGTGGTAGTGCTCCCAAGAAAGTGGAGAACTTAATAGACATGGACAGCACCACAATCCTCTTTACTGAGGGACACATAGACCAATGGTTCCCAAATTTTTTACAAAGGTGATCCACCACCTGCATTTTGTCATAACTTTAACCCTGTCACATTATTCATGGGAGACCTTGAGGGGAGGGGTTGGAGAGTGAGCCCACTACAAATTCACCCTGCATTTGGTTCTCCTGTCCTATGAGGTCTGGGTGTGGCTCCTGGCTTTGGGGGCTCTACAAAGCTCTACATTGGCACTGAGGTTTGGCCCAGCCACCTTACCTTCATAAAAGAGTGATGACTGGGCCAAATTTGAGTGAATGGCATTGCAATTTGGTATATGGGGTTTCAGAGCTACTCAGGTTTGGTCCAGTCACTCCTCTGAGCCAAACTTGAGTGGCATGACCCTGGAGCCAGATCACAACATTTGGAGCGAGGAGTCAGGCCCAGACCCACTGGACAGGAGCTGCTGCTGCGGGGTAAGTACAGGGTATGCTCACAGTCCCACATTCCTATCAGGGCCTCTCCTCCACATCAGGCTGGGAGGAGTTTGTTTCACCTAGGGCCCAGTGATAGACTAATCTAGCACTGGACATAGACACCCAACTAGAAGCTTCCAGTGGTGTCAAGACCCACTGTTTGGGAAACACTGATGGAAACTATGCTCCCGATACTCCTCAATGGGAGCAATTAGGCAAGGAGTGGATATAAATTTAGCTTTGCTCCTCCTATTTGTCAGCCAGGATAGCTGGCCGCAGATAGTGGAGGCAATAAGGGTATGAGAGAATTTACTTCCTCCACAGAGAAAGGAGGAAGCTGGGGAGAAATTATGACTCAAATTTAGTTCTTGAAGGAATAATGGCTACCAGTGCTATCCTTGGGATGCAGTAGCTTCCACATCATCCCCTTGCTCAGGGCTGTGCTCAAAGTTACAATGTAATTTTTTCTGATTACACTTACTTCCCTTTCTTGTTATAAACATTAAACCTTGAGGAAAAAGCCACTAATTTATTTTCTGTGGAGTCATTCCATTAGGACATTAATTCTTTTCACACGTTTTCTAACTGGTATTTCTCTGAAACAGGTTCATTTTAAACCCAGATTTTCTAAAACTAGCATTTGTAGTAAAGGATGCTGTATGCAAATAACATTCCTGGCCATACAAACTGTAACATATTTTTCAAAGTCTAAGTAAATGTTAATGGATGTTAAAAAATCAAATAAAACAGACCTCATACTTGTATGTAAGTCAAACATTTAGCAACAAATCTAAAATTTTATGATAAAAAGAAGGATATATTACAATTTGTAAAAACAGAAAAAAAATCAAAGAATGCTTGATGCATAGTTTTATAGGTGGATGGCATTCATTGTCAGGCAAACAAGATATCAAGAAATATTTATAAATATTATTTCCAGTATTAGCATAATTTATAGATTCAACACAACTTTGCTGGCATAAGATCCTTTATATGTAAATGAGAAAACAAAATTATGAAAAAAAGTCCAAGATAACCATCCCACCACCACTGCTGAATTTCAGAGAATCAATGATCAAACATTGTGTCAAGTGATCCTTAAGATGTAGGGTAGAAGGAGCTGAATATACTTGGGATGCTTTGTAGAGCTCAGCTTAAACCTTTCCCTACAGCATATATATTACCTAGATAAGTCTTTCTAACACACTCAGACACTGTTTGTTTCATTACTTTTGATCCTGAGGTAAACTATTGGGGAGTAATCAGTGTCCTTGGCCCCTATTTGATTAACTCTATTCTGCGGTGGACCCAGAGTTTAACACCATTTTTATTACCTTTTTTGCTAGATAATTTTATTGAATGTCACTGGGCACAGCACTAAAGCATGGCCAGTCAATGAAGGAAATAACACCTGCAATGGAATATGTTGAAATAGAACTCCAAGGGAATGGCAGAAACCTGCTTATACTTCTTAAAATTTTCCATATATATATTTTCCCCCCAGAACATTCCATCACCCTATGGGAGGATTTTTTATTGGAGCCAAACGCAATTAGTCCTGGAGGATACCATAGACACAAGAACCACCATATTGCTGTGTGAACTGTAATCCTAATAATATCAGTGTTTATTTATATCACAAACTGATAAAACATCTCTTTCTTTCATAGTTGCCTTATTACACTTTGACTACTTCCGGTAACCATAGTAAGGTATTGACAAAATTATTTTATGTGCTAAATTAATTTCTGAAGAGTTTAGCATTCTACAGAATTACAGAAATAAATTCTTGGTGCAGGTGTAGTAGCAAGTGTTTTATTAGCCAGTGTAGTCTGGTGATTAGAGCAGAGCCATCAAAAGAGCTAGATTGTCCTTCTGACCTTGCCATTGTTCACAGTGCGATCTTAGGCAAGACATACCAACTTTCATTCCCATATGCAAATTTCTTCTGTTTGATTCAATTCTGAGCTCCAAACTTCATCACCAATATGCCCATCAAAAATGTAGCCACTGTTTAGCTCAACTTTTCAGCTTTTCTCCCCACATCAAATAAAAAAGAAAAACAGTGTTTTAAATATTTTGTTGAAAAAATATTATATTATTAGACATTTCAGTACAGTAGTAAAAATAATCTGGTGCACCATAAAGTGGCTTCATCCATAATATCGATCGGGTTTCCTTGCTGATATTTTGTTGCAAGATAGCAAGACTTGCTGACCCTTGAAGGGAATTCTGAAGGCTCCATTAATCAATAACCCAATTAATGGTTTAATAAAGCATACCGTATGCCATGCATACACATAGACTCCATTCCTATATTAACTTGTGTTTTCTGTCCCATATATCTCTATCAACCTTACTGACTAAGGATTGCACAGACCAGCTCAGGATGGAGGGTGCAAAAGTGGTGTGAAACTTATCTTTCTATTCCCCTGTTCCTAATTCTGGCCAATTTCCTGTGTTAGTAAAAACAATGTGAAGGCTGTTTGAAGTTATGGTAAGTGGCAATTTCCCTGAGGGGACCATAAAGAAGCCAGGGATCAGCTGACCTCCATCCACACCCTATGCTGTCAGAAATGGGGTAGAGGATGTAAACTGGGGCGATCTTTCAGTGCTTGATTATATTGGCTTTAGGATTTTGTTTGTTGGCATGATACAAAGGAACAGTACCATAACACAGAATCTGAGCCAATATTTATATTATATTTCATCCCAAATAAGGAATCTAGCTAGTTAGAGGCTTCCATCCTCAAATATCATATAAACCCCATATACAGCTAGTTGCAAATACAAAGTCCATGTGGGTTAATATTAATAGTCTAAAGGGTTGTTTCAAACTAAAGCAAATGAAAGAGAGGACACTGGACTTTTGAGTCTGTGCAAGGTGCTGAAAGCAAAAAAAAGTGAAGCAGATCTCATGTGTAAGAGAGTGATTTAACATGAGAGGAAGGCTGTGATCCTAATTAAACCATTATGTTTCTACTCTTATGCTCAATGAAATCAGTCAGAAGAGTGGTAAAATAGATTAGAATAAAATCTACAGATTGCTTTGACAGTGCAAGAGAGAGAACACTTGTTATCTGCCCAATGTCTAGCCCTAATTTCAGCAGAGTTGGAGGGGAAATAAAATAAAATTGCCAAATAATCAGTTATGTTCTCTATGATAAGGGGAATGAAATGGGACTCCATCTGTTTTGAACAAGTAACCAAAGGGACAAGAATTTGTTTTTGCTGTCCTTTATTGTCTGGGGTGCTGGGAAACAATGCGAAGGATGGACAGAATGGACAGCCATTTAGGCTGACAGAAACTCATCACGCTTTGGTAAATTATGTTTCTGGTCTTAATGGTAGTGGAATTAGCAAGCAATCTCTGCGGCTGACGTAGCTAGTACAGCAGAATCACCATTTGAAGAGTGATAGAGAGAAGGTGTATTTGAAAGATAAAGTACTACATGCTTAAGAACAGTGGCTGAACACCTGATACTCTATTGATTTTAGTGGGATTTGTGGGTGTTCAACAACTCTGCAAAAGCAGATAATTTTTTATTTAGCGATCTAAATGTGGATTTAGGAACCTAACTTTAAGCCCCCAAATTTTAAATTTTATCTCAATATGGTGTTGTATAGCTTAATCAATGAATAATAGGAACTGCTTTCCTGGCATAAAAGGTGGTATACAAATTGAAAGCACTCTTGGTACTCTATCTATCTCTGGATAGATATCTCTATCTATCTCTCTATCTCTATCTATCTCTGGAATTTCTAAGATGTTTATTTAACACAGTAGTATCTAAGTACCAGAGAAGAAATATGTTATTAACCCATAATAATTCCCTCAAAATTCACAAACACACACACGATGTTTGCCAGTACAGCTGACAGCTTATGTATTTGTGTACAACATAGAGGCTTGAGTCTGTTCCTATGAATGAATCTTTGACTAATCATTTGTGGAGCAGCTTATTTCTTCCATGGGATCCTGCCCAGCAAGTAAATTGAAAGAGCCAGGGTTCCTCCTCATAACCTGCTCAGCTCCCCAGCCTATTTAATTGCACCCATGAGCATCAGGTGAGAAGCCTTTACTCTGAAGACTGAGTAGGTCCTATTGGGATCGAGTGTTGGTTTACATTACAGTATGAGGTTTGAGTTCAAGACTGAATCATGTTTGAGGTTCAGGTTCAGACATGCTGGCACCAAATATGTGTAAGATGAAAAGATGTGATAGAAGCAAGAGGCTCTAAGAATTATGCAGTCAGGGGCAGGACGGGTGAAGTGGCTGCAGATGCAGTGGCTTCTGCTGGGTCTGGACTAGCCTCTCAATTCCTGTGTAGAAGGGAACTGTGTGACTTTGAGCCATGCAGCCAATGCAGCAGCAGCTGGTACCCCCGGCCTATGGAGCCTGGGCAGCCATGATATGGGGGATTACTGCAGCTCCCAAGGGAACCATAAAGAGGGGGACAAGGGATAGATTCCTAGTGTGATGACCAATGGTCCCTATATTGGGAAACAGTGAACCCAAACACTGAGGCTGAGTCAGGGGAGAATGAACATCAAAGACTGACTGGATAAGAGCATTGCATTTAGCTCAGCCAGGACCCCTAAGCTACAGGTCTGGGAGTGCAAGGGAGGTGGCCAACAGTGAAGCTACCAGCTTCACACCACAGGTAGCTGCAGACATGGCCTGGGCCAAGGCAGTTGACAAACAGCCCTATGAGGAGTTGGTGGAATTAGCAGACTCACAGTCTCCTCTCATAACCAAAAGGCTAGGATACCTGCCTGACATGGCTAGTTCTACTTCAGAAGAACAAGGGCCATTGGCACAGGTATGGGGCAGAGATGGTGTATCCTAGCAGGCCTGTGGTCTGAAGTTGCCCAAAAAGGGTGTGCACTGGATTGTGGTGACATCCCCAACACCACGTGGTAGTGCTCCCAAGATAGTGGAGAACTTAACAGACATGGACAGCACCACAATCCTCTTTACTGAGGGACACATAGACCAATGGTTCCCAAATTTTACCTTCATCAAAAACCTTACGAAAGTCAAGAAAAACTAAGTCTATCTTTTCCTTCACAGCCACATGGCTTGTTACCCTGTTGTTTTGAAATGATTTGTTCATGACAAATCCGTGGTGACTGTTACATATCACCTTATTATCATCTAGGTGTTTGAAAATTGATTACTTAAGTATTTGCTCCATTATCTTTCCAGGTACTGAAATTAAGCTGACTAGTCCGTAATTCCCTGGGTTGTTCTTATTTTTCTTTTTATAGATTGCCACTATATTTGCCCTTTTCAAGTCTTCTGGAATCTCTCCTGTCTTCCATAACTTTTCAAAGATAATCGTAAATGGCTCAGATATCTCCTCAGTCAGCTCCTTGACTATTCTAGTATGTATTTCATCAGGCCCTGGTATCTTGAAGACATCTATCTTGTCTAAGCAATTTTTAATTTGTTCTTTCCCTATTTTAGCCTCTGATCCTACTTCATTTTCACTGCATTCACTGTGTTAGATGTCATCTGCAGCTTCCTGATATTAACACCAACCATAGGCTGGGCCAGTCCCCCGTATAGTTTAGATCATCCCCAAAAGGCCATCTGGCATCTTGAGATTAGCTGTGATCATTCCCACAAGAAATGTTACTGTCACACCATCTTTGCTAGAGGCTGTGCATGGGCTCTGTACCACCTAGGAACTCCCCCATGCTGGAGGAATCCCCATCCCTGGAGATCCAGCTGTTAGATGGACTGATATGGACAAACACACACTTGCGATAGAGTCAGAACACTGCAAAGAACACCACAAAGTTTGCTTACTGTGAATGAAGATTTGCAGAGGGAGATGTGAGGAGAGGACATTACTGATTATGCAGATCTCTTATGAAAACAGAGAAAAACAAAAGCTGTTAAAATATTCTGGAGAAATAATTCAGAACATGATATGGACAATTGGAAACTAATGTGGGACAAGCCAATGGCTGCATGTGCATTCAGCTGGCTCTGTCCCACCACCAGAGGCCAGGAATCAGAACTGGGAAACGTGAAACTGGAAAAACAAACGAACAAACAAACAAATAAAAATACTCAGGCATTATTATTTCCTGGCAACCAGAATTACCCAATATATCACTCTGGGTTTTCTGTTTTATGTGACAATATGCAGTGTTGTAGCTGTGTCCGTCCCAGGAGATTAGAGAGACAAGATTGGTGAGGTAATATCTTTTATTCGACCAACTTTTGCTGGTGAAAGAGACAAGCTTTCAAGCTACACAGATCACATGAAGAAGTGTTCTGTGTAGTGCTAAAGCTTGTCTTTTTCACCAAGAGAAGCTGGTCCTATAAAATGTGTTTCATTACTGTGGCGGTGAATGCTTTTCAGTTGTTCAATAGGCAAGATTGCCCCTGTACTGGCCTGGGGAATGATGCATAGAGCACCCCACTCATCTATTCCCTTTCACAGCCTGTATGCCCAGCAGGTCTTAGAGTGGAAGAGGAGAACAGACTCTATGGAGCTACTACTCTCCTGCTGTGGTGGGTGGGTGGGAGTAGACAGGCAGGATAGGGACTGGGCAGATCTTTTGCTCCATCCCACGATGGGATGGCCAGTGATTTGAATATAGACCAATAGCACAATTGCACAATCCGGGGAAGAACTGTGACTCTCACAGTCTAGCCCATAGCTAGTAAAATGCTTTTGGATCATTTGGAGTAAAACAACCATGCAAAATATTACTACAAAACCTGCTTTAAAGGTGTTACTATTTTGTGAGAAAAATAACCCACATTACCGAGGAGCCATATGGGGCTTGATAATGATCTATCAGTTTTACATTGGTGTAACTCCGTTGACTTCTGCAAAGTTTTCCTGATTTATACCAGTGTAAGTAAGAGGAGAATTGAGCCATTTGCCTTTATCTCAGAACATTATGGCTTTTAGAAAATATTTTTAGCAAAGGTTTAAGGGTGTCACAGTGATAAAATGACTAGGTTTAAAATACCCCCCTTTTAAAAAATCTAAACAAGTTTGACTCTGTCTTTATTTTTTCTGAGCTACGCTTGTAGAATAATATAAAAATAAATTCCTAAATATTATTTATGAATAAAAATGGTAAGTATGATTCACTTGGGTTTTTTGGGGGGTGGGGGTGTAATTTGGTGGAGTAGAGGAGGTAATCACGTTGTTCATGGTCATTTGAATGGTCACCAGGTATTCATGAAAATGTTTATCACAAATGATCTCCAGGAATTAAAACAAGGAAGTCCAATAGCCTGTATTATACAGGAGATCAGAGCAGATGATCACAATGTTCTCTTCTGGCTGTAGAATATATGAAAATGTTGGTACAAAGAAGTACAAATGTACTGGAAGTGTGTTATTCCTCATTCATTATTCTCCAGTTTAAACAGTGTCAATCATCCAGTCAAAAAGCAGAAGTAATGTCTTGTGATTTATGTGACCAATCACACAGCATGAATCGTGACTTGCTAGATTAATTATTCACAGACAACCCATACATGGAAATCTATTCAAATAAACAATTTAGCAAATATTTGGAATAACAAATATATTTCTAAACACCAGGACTGGCTCATGAATGATTTGAAAACAGAAAAAAAGCTAAATTTACAACAAATATTATTTGACCATCCTGCTTCTCAGACACATAGATTGAGTTCCTGCAAATTACTTGGGAAAACACTTGCATACTCATAAGAGCAATCATTTGTACTGGAATAGTTAGCCACAATTTGTGCTTCCTATTTTAATGCTGCCTTTTCTCTGCTGCTCTCACTCCAACATTTCCAGAGCAGTTCCTGTATGTGTTAGTTTGTAAATCCCCATGAGACTCTTTGAGATTAAAGGGATTTTATAATGGTAAAATTTCATTTATTATATACACTTAAAATACCATAACTTTAATGTTGTGAGTCACCCAACTCTACCATTTTTCATACACATGCTATGTTTTAATCAACATATTACTAATTTGTAGACTTGATTATCATCTCATAAACTTTAAATCAAAAAATAAGCGTGGAATGGTGAATGAAACAGCTGTGATCATATACTTGTGTTATTCAGATCCTCTGAAGCATATAGTCTGTAGCTCTATATAGTAATCAAATATTAACTGAGCAGAATGGGAAGCTTGCAGCATAACAATAGCTTTGTCTGACAGAAGAATTGGGAATGCTCATTTTCAGGTGCCCAGGAAGGTTGTGAAAGCAATACATGCTCACATTCATATGTCTCGGAAGAAGAAAAAAATGGGTGAGGGTATCAAAGGAAATACAAACAGATGCCCCAGAACATTAGGATAATGGCATCTGCATTCAATGGGGTAGATTTTTATCTCATTTACTATTATATAAATCTGGAATAATTCCACTGAATTCAAAGTAGAACTGAATATGTGAAACAATATGCAACTAACACACTAGTGTTACTTGCTACCTTAGCTAATATTGCACCACCCATTTCTAACAATCCTTGGGCTGAATTTAGACCTGGTGTAAGCACTGGCAACTCAGAGACTTGTGCCCCCCTATTGCCTGGGTAGAATTTGATCTCTACACAATACCAATTGCATGTAAATAAGATCCATTTTGCACATCCACTCAATGTCAAATTCATATAAATTACCATTTTTCACTTACTTCCATTTTCTGACCACCTCACATCACTGTTTACAACACTGTTGGATTTGGCCCGGAGACTTCATGTACCTGCTTATTCTAAATATCATTTGGTCTTGTATTTTTATAGTCCACTTTTGCATGCTCACTAGTTCCAGTAAAATCATATTTCGTTTGGTTTTCCAACTGAGCAAGGATAGGTTTAATGTAAATAATATTTTTAAAAATATATTAAAAATTATATTCATAGTTGGTCAAAATCATTCCTGATTTAATCACGGTGTCAGGGTGAGAATCAGTGTAGTTGGTCCATCCAAGTTGAGGTACATCAAAACACTGATGTGCATCATCATCAACACAGTGAGTCAAGTCCTTTATTTTACAAGCTACATCCAATCCACGGCTTTCCTAAGTTCAGTCACCATCTCGGTTTGAATGGAGCTGACAAGTCTGTTGAAATTTGGAAGCCAAAAATATTCCAGTTCTCAAAGGTGTAGTAACCATACACAATTCATAAAACTATATGCACTACAGAAGGGCATAGTAGCTCTGTCCTTGCTCATATTATTTTGCGGAGCACTAGACATCTTCAATACCAGGGAGGACAATCCAATGCCTTTCAATAGTACATTCACTTTTTTTTTAAATGATGTGCTCTGGAAGCATATAGTTATTAAACATCCCCTGAAACCAGGTCTTGTAATAATACCATTGATGTTTCATGAACTGACAACATCCCTTTTTAATATTCTAGACAAATCCACAAGACCAAACCTGAAATCAATTCACTGGACATTTAGTACCCTACAAACACCTCCTTAGACCAATTCCTATGAGTGCAAGTCTTTCAAATGGCAGCCAGTTGGACAGCTGCCAAGCTATTTAACCTGAATCTGTGCATTGCAGCTGCCTTCCATTTTAAATGCATCACACTGATTTCAGATGATAGTTCATCTGTAACTATTTGGTAGGGATTGTTTAAAACAGGCTCTGTGTCTTGGGAATTGAACATAAATGAAATATGATCCCCTAGAGTTATTAATCCTGCTTGAATAAATCAAAACATTAATAAATGGCAGCAACCTGAGAAAATAGCATCCTAAAGGGCCCAGTGAAGTATAAAACTTTGTAGTGCTTTTGCTTGAATAATGGTGTAATAGCAGAAAAGGATGACTTATCCCGGCTTAATTATCTCCATTCCCTGTCTTCATCCATTGCCAGGAAACTTTAATTAGATCAGAAGAAGTATTCCTCCCAATATAACAGGTACGTACAGCTTACAATGTTACCTTTAATAGATCTGAAGATAGGTAATACCATAGCAGCAGGACCTATTCTGCAGAGCATAGCAGTAATCTAGTGATTATTGCTAATCCTGCTAATGCCACTAGAGTTAAGGGTCTGTCTAAGGTCTCTGCCTAGGAGGGAGGACATATATTTTTCTTGTAAGAGGAGTAACAAAGAATGCCATGGATAAGTAATGGGAATAGATTTCCTAAAATGCTTTAAAAAACACTTTGCTTTGTATGGAACCATTGTAAGTATCTTCTGCTCTGTTGGGTAACACAGCTTATGGTCTATGGATATGGGTGTGTATGAGAACAACACAGGGAATTCAGCTAACTTTTAGGTTCCAAACCTACGTTCAACACATGGAGAGGAACCCCATGTGCAGATGACACTCTCATATGGCATGAAAGTGAAGGTGTGGAAGATAAATTGCCTACATGTCTCAGGAACCAGGGCCGGCTGCAGAGCTAGTTTCGAGGCAGTCTCATCAGCAAGCTGTCCTGCAGCAGGCTGACTGATTGGTCGTGCCACATGATTGGTTGCAGGGGCCAGCAGCAGCAGCTCATTGGCTTCTCAATGCTTTGCCCACCACTGTGCCTGTTTCTGCAATACCTTGTTCCTCCTTCTCCTGCCTTGCACCCGACCTTGCCTCCATCCTGCCCCTGCCTTGAACCCCTCCTTGCCTGCTACCCTGTTCACTCCAGTTCCTGCCTTCTGGTTTGACCCTTGGCATTGGCTCCTGACTACAGACTCCGGTTAGACCATTGGCTCCAGCTTTTGACTATTGACTCTGGCTCTGATGCTAAGCCTTGGGTGCCAGTGCCTGCCCATACCACTAGGACTTATGCTCACCCCAATCACTAAGCTAGATTGTCCTTGTCCCAGTCAGTTGACTGAGAAGCCCCATAAAATTAGGCCAGCAGTTCTCAGCACTAACATTGACCCTACTAAAATCCCAGTGGAACTGGTGGATGCCATCTATAACCTGCAGGTGAAAGTAATCAATCTGCAATCACAGAATGTGGCCTGCAGGTGTACTTTGCTCTGCTGGCCCCTTCTCCTCCTGCTGCTACCCAAGAAATGTGACAGAGATTGGGACAAGTTTGGGGAGTTCCTGAACCAGTGTTGGCTCCTGTTCCTACTATGCCCTCAATCATTCCCCACAGTCTAGGCCCATGTGGGGCACATCTTAATTTTGTTGATTGGGGAGGCCTTGATCTGGGCTTCCCCCTTCCTGGAACAGTCCAGCTTCCTCTTGTGACAATTAGAGGAATTCAAGCCAAGCCATCTCAATCATCTTGGATGGTGCAACCATGAGCAGACTGCTGAGGCAATCCTTCAGGCTTTATGGCAGGGATGCTGGCCTGTTGCCAAGTATACTGCTGAATTTCATTGTTCGGCTTCTGATACAGTGTGGAACAAGATGAAACTGCACCATTTCTGTCTGTGGTAAAACAAGTATATAAAAGATGAGCTTATGTGAGTTGTACCTTTGTCCAGTTTGAACAATCTGATGGACTTGTGCATCAGAATCGATTGCCTCAAGTACTGGCGTTGTGAGCATACCTCAATTTTCCAGAGGATGCCATTCACCCCCACCCATAACACCCCAAATGTGCAAGTCTTCCCTGGCATCAGTGCTCATGCAAGCCAGCCAGGTTTTCCCACACCTCTCCAATTCAGAGAAGCCCATTCTAAGCTTTGAGGGATCATACAAATTTGCAATACCACAAAACAGCCAGGCAGCTGAACCAGAGGCAGGCATACTGGTCTCTCTTCACACAATTTCAGTTTGTGGTCATCTAATGGCCAGGGACAAGGAATGGGAAAGTGGGTGCATTGTCACAAAAGGATGAATACTACAAACCTGGTGAGGCATCTATGTCTACAATTCCAAAGCCCCCAGACTTCATTTCTGGCACCATAACCTCTGATCTGTTATTGTCCATCTGCTCTCAGTTACCTAGCGATCCCCTTGTCATTCAAACTCATTAAGCCTTAGACCGTGACCCAGACAGTACTTCTACAATCTTCATGTTCTGGGACAGGATCCTTTACCATGAGGGACACATCTATGGGTCTGAAGGAGCCACTTGATTTTAAGTTCTACAACTCAGCTACAATGCCCCCCTACCAGGCCACTTTGACTGTTCCAAGACATAAGACCCATTT
The DNA here is from genome assembly GCF_009764565.3 of Dermochelys coriacea. NCBI lineage: Eukaryota > Metazoa > Chordata > Testudines > Dermochelyidae > Dermochelys > Dermochelys coriacea. Next base: position 49,016,914 of record NC_050073.1, read on the forward strand.
TCCAGGAACTTTTGGTGTCCTGCTGTATGCACATCTATTGCATCATACATAGATTCCTATGACCTTTGCACATGGACCAAGACCCCCCGTTCAAGACCAATGAGTCTCTTCCAGCCCTTACCCATTCCACTTTGGTCTTGGTCCATCATTTCTAAGGACTTTATTGTGGAATTACCACCCTCCCAAGGCCACACTACCATTCTAGTGGTGATTGACTATGTATTCAAGATGGCTCATTTTGTTCCACGTTAAGAGCTTCCTTCTTTTCAGGAGACAGCCCACCTGTTTGTAAGCATGGTATCTGACTGAGGATCCCAGATTATTTCCCAGTTCTGTCAAGAATTTTGATGCCATCTGAGTATCAAGGCCCTGACATCAACAGCCTATCACCTCAGCACCAATGGGTGCGTGGATTGAGTAAATTAGGTCCTTGAACAGTACCTACATTGCTTCCTAAACTATCATCAAGATGATTGTCCCTGATCCCTCATGACGAGTTTGCTACAACAATGCCATACATGCCTTCACCAAGCAGGATCCCATCTTCATTAATTATGGTTCCTATCTTCTTGCTCATACACTGATTCTCACTGTTACCAAACTCACAGCTCACATCCAGCAGGTATACCAAGAACTTCAGAGGCAGTTAGAAGTTGCCAAGGCAACCTACAAATGATATTCCAGCTGGTCTTGCCAGTCAACATTTGGCTTTGGGGTAGGGGATAAGGTATGGCTGTCCTGCCAGAATCTACAATCAACTCACCCCCTTGCAAAGCTGGATGATAAGTACCTGGGACCTTTCCATATCACAAAACAGATTAACCCAGTTACATTCAAGTTACAGCTATCAGATTCCCTCAGGTTTCACCCAGTCTTCCATGTCTATCCTCTAAAACTATTAGTCAAGAATCCCTTCCCTCTACTACTCCCTTCCTCCACTTATAACTGTTTGGGGCCAAGAAGACTATATGGTTTATCAGATTCTAGAGTTTCATCGGGTCTGAGGAAAATACAATAGCTAATTTATCTGTATGGGTATGGCCCAGATGAACATTCGTGAGAACCTGCAGAACACATCCACGCCCCACAACTCCTATTCATCTTTAACCACATTTATACTGAGAAACCTCAACCTAAAGCCCCTAGATGGCACCCTAGGGGATGGGAGGGGGGACTGTCAGGAATCAGGGCCTGTAGCAGAGTTAATCTCCAGGCAGGATCATCAGTACAGCTGGCACGCAGCAGACTGACTGTTGGCCACACTACCTGATTGGCTGCAACAGCCAACTGCAGCAGCACCTCACTGGCTTCTTGGTGCTCTTGCCCAACACTGTGCCTGCTCCTACATTATCTTGTTCCTCCTGTTCCTACCTTGCACCCAGCCTGGACTCTGTCCTGCCCCTGCTTTGAAATCATCCTTGCCTGCTATCCTGTTTGCTCGAGTTCCTGACCTCCAATTAGACCCTTGGCTTTGGCTCCTGACTACTGACTCTGGTTTGATCTTTGGCTCCAGCTTCCAACTACTAATTCCGGCTCTGACACAGGGCCTTTGGTTCTGACGCCCTTCCCAACCACTGGGCCTGACATCTGCTCCAACCACTAGGTTAGACTGCACTCGTCACGTTGGCTGACAAAGTGGCACTATCCATCTCTTTCCCCAGGACAACAAAGAGTTCACGTCAGTGATCTGCATGTAGGGAGAGAAGCAAAAGACTGTGCTAAACTGCAGGGTGTGTTATATTTTGTATGCAGTACTCCCGCTTTGGGAAACTCTATTCTTGGGATCTTAAGCTGCCTATGTCAAATTTCCTAGCAGTTTAGCACTATTGAAGCTGCACAGTCAGGAAGCTTGGAAATTGATAGCAGGACAGGCATGCACATAGTCACACACAAATGGTCCCTATATCTCCAGCAGATCTATGCAGATTCTTTATGTTTTGGAGAAATTATTATTTAGAGATGGTATGAAGCCTCAAATTCAGATCAAAATTTCAATACCCAAATTACAGGGTGCTCTGATCTGGGGGGGTTTGGTTGTGCCCATTATCTAAATACAGATGATTTGAGAAACTGAGATACATATTGCGATTTTTAACTCTACTAAGTTTCAGGAAGACTTTAGCTACAGGATTTTGTTTGGGGCCAATCTTTATTATTATTTTATAAAACTACTTGCTGTAAACAATGGAGACAACAGAACTTTTCTGAAAAAATGATTGCCTAACAATTTATATAATAAATATTTTTTCCAATCTAAATATTGGAATCTAAATACTACCACTCCTCCTGTAGTAACAAACTCTACCTTAGTTTTAGGAAAACAACTAGGTGTATGCTGCAAATGAGATTTTACAGATTGTGACAATTTGGGGAGTCTCTATATGTACAATGAATTCCAGCTGATGTTATGAAATTGTTACATCATAGCATGCATCTGCGTGGATATGGAGTCAGCCATCTGTTTCAGGGCTGTAGCATGTCTTTCCCAGACAAAGTACAATGGTGGATCATGTTAGACCTTTCATGGACACCTTGGAACAATGGGCTAGCTGAAGCCTAGGGAAACCAGTTTGACCAAGTTTCTCTGCAACAGGGTTATGGAAAGGGAGAATGGAAAATTCCCAGCAGCAGAACAAAGGGGCAGAGATGAGAAAGCACTGGAAAAGAGACGACTTTTGGGGGGATATAATAGAGGTCTATAAAATCATGACTGGTGTGAAGAAAGTAAATAAGGAAGTGTTATTTACTACTTATCATAACACAAAAACTAGGCATCACCAAATGAAATTAACAGGCAGCAGATATAAAACAAACAAAAATGAAGTCTTTTTCATACAATTCATAGTCAACCTGTGGAACTCCTTGCCAGAGGATGTTGTGAAGATCAAGACTATAACAGGGTTCAAAAAAGAACTAGATACGTTCATGGAGGATAGGTCCATCAATGGCTATTACCCAGGATGGAAAGGGATGGTGTCCCTAATCTCTGTTTGCCAGAAGCTGGGAATGGGTGACAGGGGATGGATCACTTGATGATTACCTGTTCTGTTTATTCCCTTTGGGGCATCTGTCATTGACCAATGTTGGAAGACAGGATACTGGTCTAGATGGACCTTTGGTCTGGCCCAGTGTGGCCGTTCTTATATTCTTATGTTCTTATATAAAGCAGAGGGTTAAGAAAACTCATGAAACATACAGGAAGTTTGTGCAGGAAAGCAGATGAGACACACATGCTTTTTGGAGTAGGGAGTTCCTGTTTAACTGTGGGACCAACCAAGGTGGAAAGAAGCAAGAGCGAGAGGGAGAAGAGACCAGAGACTCCATGTTCTGGATGAGAAGCCATGTGCAGGAGGACAAGGGAGAAAAGACAGACTTTGGATTCCTTAGAGGGCTCTGGTCCATACCCAAAGAATGCTTGAGTGGTGAGGAAAATGGGGCAGGGAAGTGCGTAGAGGGCTGTTTATTATGTATATTTATTTATTAGATCTGTGAATCTCCCATGCTAAGTAAAGAATAATAATATTTACAAACCTTGTTCAGATTCTGTGTGTGTATGTTTATTAGTACATGCGTCTGAAGAGTTACATTGCAAACCCACAGCAGTCACATGGTTATAGTTCTGGGAAAGAGTGTGCTTAAGCTACAGGTCTGAGGGTTGATGGCTAGTCCCAGAGACAAGGCAGTTGGATTGTGGGCTCTCAAGTCTAAGAAGGTGGTGCTGGATAGAATATCTGTACTCTGTACATTTGCCTACAAGACAAAATCAGGGGCAGTGGAAGTCTCAGGAAGCTTAAAGCACACGGGACTCAGTGTTGTAAGCACTAGACACAAGTCTGTGTGTGTGTGAAAGGTTCTCATTCACATGCTTAAATGAATTAATTTTGACTGTGTTCACATTCCTTTTGCATTTATTTTCTATTAAAAATCCATCTATTTATGTTGGTACTTGTGGGGCCCAACTAGCATATTATTTGAGGACCTAATACATTCCAGCAAATTAGTTAGTTGGTAGGAAACTTGATGGAAAGAGCAGATTTTAAGCAAATATTGCAGAATGTTCATTGAAAACTAATGTCAGATTAGTCATTATACATATTAACACCAAAAATCTGTTTCTAAGTGTTACTCATATCCAACCAGGGAACAAATTCTTACTAGTTGACCTGTATGTCCACTCAAAGAGTTTAAAGTTTGAATATAAAATACTTTCAATGAACTCCTCTTGAACAAGTCCCACTCCAAAATCCTTCACTGAAATTATATGGCACATAATTTGAAATAAAAATAAATTTCAGACAACACAATCTATTCAGATTGAGATGCAAACAGAAAAAAAAAGTGAAAATCACTGAATAAATTATTCATTATAAATAATTAGCCCAGTTCTAATCAGGATGGCTTCAGGTGTGGATTATCATGCAAAAGCCAATGAAATTCTTAAACTACTATAATCCTTATCACAAATATGCAATACATCTAGAGGCTAGATTGTGAAATGTTATTCAGTTGGTGAATACTTACTCAACTGAGCAATCCATTGAAGTCAATGACACTGCTTATGTGAGTAAGTGCTAAATCAATATGAATAAAGATCCTTAATTAGTAATGAAAAAGGGAAGGGAAATCCAGTCAATATGTAAGTCATAAATTCAACGGTCACCTTGTCAAATATTTTTCAAAGTTACCTAAGGCTTCATCGTCTCTTTAGAACACATGCCAATAGAAATTAAAGCTGCTGCTGCCCTTGTGTTTTAGCTATCCCTAATGTGCTAAGTAGACATTGTGGCATTTACCGTAGGGGATGAACATGTCAAAACTGATCTGATAAGAAGTGTTGTTTAGTGGTTAGAGAAAACAATTGGAAGCTAAGAGTGCTTGCTTGATTCTGTTGCTGGGGAGGAAGGATATCCCTGTGAATTATCAAAAAGAAAAGCAGTACTTGTGGCACCTTAGAGACTAACAAATTTATTAGAGCATAAGCTTTCGTGAGCTACAGCTCACTTCATCGGAGATTTGGCTTCAATTCCTGGCTCTGGCACCAATTTTTTAAATGACTTCAGGCACACATCATATTAACCTACCTGTACCTTAGTTCCCCATCTGTAATATGGAGATGATAATACTGACCTACATGCCGCAGTTATTGTGAGAATAAATTCATTATTTTTGTTTGTGGGGGCCTACTATACTACATTGGTGGGGGCAGTACCAGAACAAAGAATACACACATTCTGGGGCTGAGAAAGTTATGTAGCCTAATTAATTTGTGTGAAACACCTTAAGATTGTTAAGGAAAAGGAGCACTGACACCATAGAAGTAAAATAGCATAAATAGTTTTATAAGTGGCATAAGACAGTAAACTGATGAGAAGATGCTGCTCTGACAGGGAAAGTCCCTGCTTTTGTTGGTTTATGTCAAACACTCAGTGCTATTAAGATGTAGTTTTCTTTTTAATTTAATTTGGTGTCTAACACATGAGTGCTCTTTCATGCATTATGACAGCATATTAAATACCATGTTGCCTTTTGCTTAGCAACTTAATGATTCATGACTTGAATGATAATTGACACATGAATTGTAATCCTGACACATGAATGCTGCTTCGTCGATGTGCCATCCCTTGATCCCTCCTCCGGCTCAAATTGGGGAAACTGCAATAAACAGACTGAATTCCAAGATGCTAAGAGCATGGTACAGTTGTTCCTCATTGTACACAGCTGCCAGACTCCTATATTACACTATGCTAATGACTCATCTACACTTTAGCCAGCCTCCCCACCTCAGACACACACACACACACACACACACACATACACTTCAATGGAGACTCATGGGAATCTAATGTGAAATGAGCAAAATAAATGCAGAACTCTCAAGACACCTGCAAGCATCAGTGTCAATCCCCACTTTTTTTTTTCTTTTTGCATGTTGCTTCAGATTTGGGGATCGACTGGGAACGTAAACACATCAGGGAATATAAAACAAATCTCTGCCTCCTATTGCAGTTATTTTGAGCTTCTCTCATCACTAACTTTAAAGTAAAAAGAAAAGGAGTACTTGTGGCACCTTAGAGACTAACAAATTTATTAGAGCATAAGCTTTCGTGAGCTACAGCTCACTTCATCGGATGCATTTCTACATAAAAGAATGAATGGACACAAATAAGAGGTCAAGAATTATAACATTCAAAAACCAGTTGGAGAACACTTCAATCTCTTTGGTCACTCGATTACAGACCTAAGAGTGGCTATCCTTCAACAAAAAAGCTTCAAAAACAGACTCCAACGAGAGACTGCTGAATTGGAATTAATTTGCAAACTGGATACAATTAACTTAGGCTTGAATAGACACTGGGGAATGGATGAGTCATTACACAAAGTAAAACTATTTCCCCATGTTATTTCTCCCACCCCACCCCCCACTGTTCCTCAGATATTCTTGTTAACTGCTGGAAATAGCCTACCTTGCTTGTCACCATGAAAGGTTTTCCTCCTTTCCCCCCCTGCTGCTGGTGATGGCTTATCTTAAGTGATCACTCTCCTTACAGTGTGTATGATAAACCCATTGTTTCATGTTCTCTGTGTGGGTATATCAATCTCCCCTCTGTTTTTTCCACCAAATGCATCCGATGAAGTGAGCTGTAGCTCACGAAAGCTTATGCTCTAATAAATTTGTTAGTCTCTAAGGTGCCACAAGTACTCCTTTTCTTTTTGCGAATACAGACTAACACGGCTGCTACTCTGAAACCTAACTTTAAAGTGTAATTGCTGCTTGTGAAAGGTTCCAGATTGACATCTTGAAGAATGAAATGCTCTATTTATGTAAAAAGCATAAAAGTCACCCCTGCACAGAGGGTGTGTGCAAGGCCTAAACTCCACTGAAGTCCCACCTTAAGCTTTCAAAGTCAGTCTTAAGAGTGACTTAAGTTTCATGTGGGCGCTCTACCAAGGGGTAAATTTCACCCATAGAGAACCTGTGCACAACAGGTAGCAGCCGGGGAAGTTTCCTTCACTCTGCCTCCCAGTGTAACTCAAGCTATTCTGGAAGGCCCTGCTTTAGAGATAAGAGGACTGTTAGCCTCTCTGGCTCAGTTAGCCCTCAGCCTCTCTGCTGCGAATACCAACAAGAGGGCCGATCAGTGATAATTGTGATGCTGGCCTTTTATAGCTCTTTCTTGCTTTCTTTTAGGATGGTGTAATGTTGAGACAAATCCATTTTCCCCTGGCCCCTTCTTTTTTTTTCCCAACTCACATACCAATGGGTGGCATCTCTGTCATCAGCCTGCATCAGTCACATTGCATTACAAGACATAACCCAACACTTCTGATGCAACCTGACATACTTTAACAAGTGATTTCTCAAAAAAAAATATATATATCTGGGAAGAAAAAGGAATGATGTATTTTTGTTTCTATCTCATAAGTTTTCCTTGTTAGTATTTTTGGAAAGCCGTTTAAGAAAGATCTTGTTTTTCCAAAGCAGTAACTAAAGCCTGCACCTCACCTTACTCACCAAATAAAATAAAATAAAATAAAATAAATAAACTAGATAAATACTGACATTTCTACCAATGGATAAGCTTTTTTCCAACATCCAGTAAGTAACTGCATATAGAAGGCATATGGACACACCTATTTTATTAAACATAGATTATTCAAATATGGTTCTCTGGAGAAGCATAAAGTCCCATTCAATACATCATTTAAATTTTTAAACATTTTATTGTTGTATATCTTGCAATTTTTCAAAATTATTAATAGCTTTAAAGTCCATTTATCTGTCATGCTAAAGTTTAAAGTTTTCCATCCCTTTCCCCCACCCACAGATATAACAAGGTCTTAGACCAAGACACAATTATTAGCTAGAGATCTTACAATACAGTCCTGAAAATAATGATTGGTTGGATAACAGGATTAAATCAATACATGTGAATAAAAGTATAATAAATAATCATTTCAAAATCTTAAACTGCTTTACAAAAATGTGTGTGTTGTTATCCCCACAGACAGACTGATATTAGACCTTTTCACAAATGGGCAAAGGATGTTCAAGTGACTTACCCAAGGTCTTCGGACACCCTAGCTCCTGTGCTAGTGCTTTGCTGGTTCAGAGCATAGCAACACAAATAACAGCTCAATGGGATTGGGACATGCACACTTCATAACATCCTTTGAGGGGAGATGATACCATGAGGTACCATGATACTGTCAGAACCTGATGATCCTAAGGATTTGCAGGGTTAGAAGATACATCCCCCGGTGTGCTGGCCTCTCCAAGGTTATGGCTGTCTCTCTCCCAGCCCCATGGCAGCATGTATTCATTTGGACCCCCTCTCTCAACTCAGGTCCCTTTCACTTGTATTAATAGAGTGGAAAAGATAGGGCAAGTAATCAGTTTAATGTGCGTGGAGAATTTGGGGAGAGGGAATATAAATAGCCAAGTGAAGAATTTGAGCAGGACAGGGGTGTTTCATTAGCAATATGTGATGAAGGAAGTAGACCGAGTAGTAAGAAACATGGTTTTATTAAACAAATTGAAAGCCAGTGTAACATTCTGAAACTCTGCTGTTTGTCGATACATCACTCCCAAGAGCGAATCCCAGGTTTGCATTCTTGAGCCTCTAATCCTAAATCAGTATATGTCCCTCCTGTAAAATGATACTGTCGTAAATATAAAGGGAAGGGTAAACACCTTTAAATCCCTCCTGGCCAGAGGAAAAACCCTTTCACCTGTAAAGGATTAAGAACCTAAGACAACCTCGCTGGCACCTGACCAAAATGACCAATGAGGAGACAAGATACTTTCAAAGTTGGAGGGGGGGAAACAAAGGGTTCTCTCTTCTGTGTGTTGTTTTTGCAGGGACCAGAGCAGGAACACAGGTCACAACTCCTGTAAAAAGTTAATAAGCAATAAAGTTAGATATGCGTTAGATTGTGTTTTGTTTAAATGGCTGATAAAATAAGTTGTGCTGAATGGAATGTATATTCCTGTTTTTGTGTCTTTTTGTAACTTAAGGTTTAGCCTAGAGGGATTCTCTATGTTTTGAATCTGATTACCCTGTAAGATATCCTGATTTTACCATCCTAATTTTACAGAGGTGATTCTTTTACTTTTTCTTTCATTTAAATTCTTCTTTTAAGAACCTAATTGATTTTTCATTTTTCTTAAGATCCAAGGGTTTGGGTTTGTGTTCACCTATGCAAATTGGTGAGGATTTTTATCAAGCCTTCCCCAGTAAAGAGGGTGTAGGGCTTGGGGGTATTTTGGGGGGAAAGACGTTTCCAAGTAAGCTCTTTCCCTGTTATATTTGTTAGACGCTTGGTGGTGGCAGCAAAAAAGTCCAGGGACAAAAGGTAAAATAATTTGTAGCTTGGGGAAGTTTTAACCTAAGCTGGTAAAAATAAACTTAGGGTTTTTTTTATGTAGGTCCCCACATCTGTACCCTAGAGTTCAGAGTGGGAAGGAACCTTGACTGATACTTTCTTCAGTATTTCTCCAGTTCCACTTATCATACTATAACAAGAGCTCCTCACTCTTATGTAAAGTGCCAGGGGACCCTTAATGATCAACATAGGTGGGTTTTTCGTACAAAAGTTGGGCTAAGAAAAGAAGTAAAATACAAAATGAAATGGGAAATGGGGAAGGATTAAAATAAACCTCCTATCCCAAAAGTGCCACTTTCTGTTCGGTTGGGTTTTTAATTGTAGGTTAAATAAATAAATGCACAGGCTTAGCATCAAGTCTGTAGCATCATTTGCAAAGTAACAATTGGGACGAATTATTGCTCTCTTCTTAGCTCTGTGGCATTGTCTGAGTTGGTCAATCTGTAATGAAGTTTCTGATTACTTGTTCCAGCTCAAAAAGCCCTTCTAAATCCTTCCTAATTTTCTTCTTATGATTATTTGCTTATGATGCCTACTCTAATGTTATTGAATCTGCCACGCCAAGAAGGTAACCAACTTCCAGAATGAGCCAATTTATGTAAGGTGATGAAAGGGCCTTTTTCTTTATCTCCTGTTCAGGTGCTTCTGCTTTGCAATATTTTTTTTTTTTACTAACTGCACTGTTTACAATAAGAAAATATCTACTGACTTCAGTAACGTTTTGCCAAAGAAGTAAAGAGAAGTATAGATAGATAGGCTTCATAGAGCTCTGCCGATTTACACTAGCTGAGGATCTGGCCCTGAGAGAGAGTGTTTGAACTGTAAGTATATAATTAAGGAAATTATGCTCTGGATATGGAAGGTGAAATTAAAGGATTCACTTTTTTTTTCTATTTAAATGTCATTTGTAGATTTTTTTTTGAACTGTCTACACAGCAACATTCTGTCCCAGATTTTCAGGGCTGTCCATGTGCAGTTGTCATACACATAATTTGCATATGAATTCACCACAGTTGCAAGTAATTGAAAATGCAAATAAACAAAAATCTTGCAAGTCAATTTCATTTGCATATTATGCATACAAGCAACTCTGAAGTCTGCCCCATGTGAAGGTATGCAAGGAGGGAAAATGTTCTCTGTGCCCTCTCCCTTGGACTATAGGCAGAAGGAGAAAGGAGTAGTGAAAACTCACACCTACCATAACTCAAGTGCATAACAATCTGTAGCATTGAACTGTATCATGTGAATGGGACTTGGAAATGAACAGCAGCCGCTTCCCAGAACTTGTGTCTCACATTTTTTTGTAACTCATGAAACCAACTGGATCTTTCCGTATGAAAGGAAATCTGACAGTGAACTAGCATAGGTGACTGCATTCCTTCCAACTTTTCCCAGAAGCAAGTGGCATTGCAGAGGAATTGGAATGTGTGAAATCCTCCACACCGCTACATGTGGAGGTCACTAGAAATTTACAATACATTTGAGGAATAGCAGAAAGAGGGCTGCAAACTGATCAAAAAAATCATTCCAAAATTTCACGAATACTTTAATTCCCACCAGAATGCAACTGAGGAAAGGCAAATTTTCTTTACAAGAAACCAGCTGTCAGGTGAGACTATTGATCTTACGCAACAGACCTACCTAACAGACCTAAGTCATGTGAGTTCAAACAAGCACTTAAGAGAGGGATTAAACAAAGACCAAATTAATTGTGCCATACTTTATAACCAGGCAAAATAAGATGTTTATGAGAACTAGATTTGACATTGCAAAGAACAGGAAAAGTTGCAGGGCTAATGAAAACTGTACTACCCAAAAGACAGTGTTAACTGTGAAAGTACTGAAGTGCATCTAATTAAGAATACACAATAACTAAAGATGAAATACTATGTTAAATCAAAAGGAGGACTTGTGGCACCTTAGAGACTAACAAATTTATTTGAGGATAAGCTTTCATGAGCTACAGCTCACTTCATCGGACGCATTCAGTGGAAAATACAGTGGGGAGATTTATGTACACGGAGAACATGAAACAATGGGTATTACAATACGCACTGTAACCAGAGTGATCACTTAAGGTGAGCTATTACCAGCAGGAGAGCGGGGGGAGGGGCCGGGAAACTTTTGTAGTGATAATCAAGGTGGGCCATTTTCAGCAGTTGACAAGAACGTCTGAGGAACAGTGGGGGGAGGGGGATAAACATGAGGAAATAGTTTTACTTTGTGTAATGACCCATCCACTCCCAGTCTCTATTCAAGCCTAAGTTAATTGTATCCAGTTTGCAAATTCATTCCAATTCAGCAGTCTCTCGTTGGAGTCTGTTTTTGAAGTTTTTTTGTTGAAGTATTGCCACTTTTAGGTCTGTAATTGAGTGACCAGAGAGATTGAAGTGTTCTCTGACTGGTTTTTGAATATTATAATTCTTGACGTCTGATTTGTGTCCATTTATTCTTTTACGTAGAGACTGTCCAGTTTGACCAATGTACATGGCAGAGGGGCATTGCTGGCTCATGATGGCATATATCACATTGGTAGATGCGCAGGTGAATGAGCCTCTGATGGTGTGGCTGATGTGATTAGGCCCTGTTCTGGGCCAAGGTGCTCGAAGCACCACAGGCCTGGCAGGAGTACTCTGAGAAAAATGAGGTTTAGACACTGCTGTGAGTTATTGGCTTTATTGAAGGTTAGTGACCCACCCGCAACGGAGACTCCGAGCGTTGCAGTCACAGAGGCGGGGAACCCAGCACACCGGAGCTTTGCCTGGGACGGAGTCCGACGGAGGGGCAGACAGTCAGCATTAATAAGCATTACACAAAAACAGCTCATGAATATAAAGCTAGGTGCTTCTTAAAGGGGGGCTTTCTACTACCTGGTGAAGGGCCATGCAAAGCAGCTGTGTCCTTAAAGAACTATTTACTACAATAACAAAGCAGCTGTGTCCTTCAAAAAACTATCTCTATCCCACAATAATGAAGCAGCTATCTATGTCCCACAGTAACCTCTCGGCTCGAGAAAGTGGAAGTTCCCTGGCTAGGCTGTAACAAAGTCTACCGCAGTCCCTTACACTCCTCCCCTACTTTCTCAAGCGACGCTAAGGACCGTGAGGATGCAGTGCAGAGGGAAAACCGCACACAGCACTGGGAAACTAGGTCATGACTGCAAAGGCAGCAAAAATATAAGCCAATAAGGCAAATAAGGCCAATAAATAGGCCTTGAACAAGATGGGTAGCCCAACTCCGTAACGTGAAGAGCCAGGACCAAAGCCAGGTGTCGTCTTGCTGTTGGCGGATCCCTACCACCAACTGATGGAGTCATTGTAAATCGGCCTCAGTGGAGGGCCCGGCGTCCGTCACATTAAAGCAGCACATACCAGCAAACTCCTGGCATGGATGGTCGAGTTGGAGTAACAAATAATCAATAGCTAGCCTATTTTGCAGCATTCCCTGGCGTACCTCGCCCAACTCGTGTGAAAGGAGTGTGAGGATTCTAGAGGTCAGGTTGATAGCTTTCGCAACAGCACACGCAAGGTGTTCCACTGCATGATAATTATGTACCATCAACCCAGGAATGCCAATCAACGAAAAAGCAAGGGCCGCAGCTTCGGCCTTGGAAAATAATGTCACATTGGCTTTACAGGTGGAGTCAAGAGGGATGGTGTCTCTCCGGTGGCGGGCAGAGACTTGTGAAGGATGTGGAAAAATGAGGGGGGCCACACAGCCAAGGGCACAGGGGCCCCCTGAACTATTGGCTGAAATGAAAGAATAAGCGGTCCTGCCACATAAGAGAAACCATCCTGTGGGCAATTTCATATGCCCGTATGCAAAGGAAACCTCAGTGCTTTCATTACAGATTAACTCCACATTGGTGTGATCTGCCCCAATGTGCCTGGCATTTACAAAGAACATACAAAAAAAGGCAACAAGTACATTGGCCAGATGAAATGAATACATAGACATGTCTAGATTATATTGGGCGGGACCCAAAGCATATAAATCCATATATGTAATAGTCTTATCAATTGTCTTCAGTAAGGAATAGTGCTGGACAAGGGTCAGGTCCGTACAGACACCGATGAAACAGGTTTCCATCACGGTACCCATGGCATATGTACGCGGTAAGCAAAACGATGTTGCATTAACAGCACTTTGGGCTAACACCAACCAGGCATTCACGGAGGAGGTGGCAGCTCCTTCAGCGGTGAGGCTCATAAGGAGCACCGCGACAAGTGGGAGAGTGAGACCATGCGAGGATAGTCTTCCCCCTCCGGGAGTATGTATGCCCATCCTTCCCTGGTAGTAAGGATTATGGCGGCTTGCGATTCCCACTGCGGTACCGTCCACCACACCTTAGCCAATACGTGCCACTCAGTCTCGCTCAGGGCGCTGGTTTCTAGGCCTGTGGGAGGTAAAGGAAACAGGTTACTAAGGGCCTCCCCTCGCTCCCATTGCAGTGGCTTTCTTGCAGCATTGGTGCAAGAGAGGGCACCCAACGAGCGGTCCGAACTTAACCAATACGGAGGATAAAATTGTAAGCCTGAAATCAATGGTGTGATGAAAAATAAGCATGGTGGCTCACATTGGAGCTGAGACTAGGTGGACAAGGGGTTCACCTCCTGTCCGGGCTGCAGGGCATAAGGGTGTGGTGCGTAAAAGGTAATTACACCTTGCGCGGGGTCGATCACACCTGGCTCCTGTATGAGATTCACATGTAGGTGGGCATGTACGGCAGGGGGAAAGACCAGATGCTGGAAGGGCGTCTGGCCACCCAACAAATGATTGTTGAGTAGCCAGACAGCCTGCTCCAGCACCCCAGACCACCCGCAGAGCTTATGAGTGGGGTGAGGAGACAGATCTGATCCTTCAAGAGCCCGTTCAGGCGCTCAATAAGGCCACTCACTGTAGGCGTATATGGAAGATGGTAGTGCCAGTCCACTGCCAAGTCTGCGGACCAGGCCCTGGTCACTCTCTAGAGTGTGTGGAGTTCCATAGCAGGAGCACAGTTGCTGTAATGCAGCCAACGTAGTAGCTGTGGCCACGGTGGCGCTGGGATATACAAACAGCAGGCCAATATATGTATCCACAGCTGTAAAGGCATACTGCCAGCACCGCTCTTGAGGCAAGGGGCCAATATAGTCCACTTGCGAATCCTGACAGGGATCTGCAGCCCAAGCAATTCTGCCGGTTGGTCCCGGGAGGGCAATGGGCGCCAAGCGGGAGAAAACCAGACAACTGGCACGAACCGTCCGACAGGCCACCAAGGGCAGGGAGGCGCCTTAGCGGAGGGCCGTGATTTGCGTTGCTCAGGCTCCTCGGTGGCCTCCTTCCACATGGTACCGTTCCGCCATCTGCAAGACCTTCCCCCGCGCCATGGCATCGGTCGCTGCATTCCAGTGGGCCTCGGAGGTTTTAGCCTTTGTGTGGACGTCTACATGTCGCACGGCCAGAGGGACCCGTCGGGCATAGCGCAGGAGCTGCTGCCAGAGAGCCGCTGTCCACAGGGGTTGGACTGCAAGTTCCCAACCCTTCACCTCCCAAGCAGTTATCCAGGTCTGGAGGCCCTTGTATAATACCCAGCTGTCCGTATAAAGGTAAACCGTGGTGGGGCGCCCTCAATTGCTAGGGTGGCTGCCCGCAATTCAGCCCACTGGCTGGAGCCAGCCATTCCCCAAGCCATTGCCATGACATCTGCATAGGGGGCAAAGGCTATGGCCCGCCATTGCCTGGCTCCCTGAACTGTATAGGAGACTGACCCATCCGTGAAACATGCATGTTCCTGCTCCTCGGTGGACAGATGGTCCACTGAGGGGGCCTCCTCTATTGGAGAGGCGGGCACAGGGTCTTCCACTGGAGGCAGCTCCTCCATGACGGAGGGCACATGCTCAAACATGATGGCCCCCAATAACAGGGCATGTGGGGTAGAAAGGGAGGGCCGGCCCAGAAGCATGAGCTGTTGCAGGTAATGCTTCCACTTAAAGTGGGTTGCGATCTGTGCAACCCCTGTCTGCGTTTGGGCCGATTCTGCGTGTACCCAGTGCCCCAGGGTAATGGGCGTGCGCACAATGACCGGGGTGGGGCCCGTTATGCGCTCAGTATCCTGCAATGCCCAGACCACTGCCAGGATCTGCTTTTCTAGGGGGGGTTTATCCGGGTGCAGCCCCCTTCAACGTACGGGACCAGAACCCGATCGGTTCCTTTTGCTGGGCCCCTACCTGCTGCCATAGCCTCCAAGAGGCTACATCCGCCACCGTGGTGACCTCGAGCTCGAAGGGGACCTCAGGCTGGGGAGCATGGAGCCGAGCATGAGTGAGCAGGACCTCCTCACACAAGTCAAAGGTAGTTTGATGGCCCTGCTGCCATTGCCAGGGTGCCACCTTTCGTACCAAGGCCTGCAAAGGCCGCATGAGGAAGGCTAGATGAGGAATGAAGGCATGCCAGAACCCAAGTAGACCAAGGAAAGCATTTCTTCGTCTGGGGTGGGGGATAACCCTGCACCGTTTGTTGCACCTTCCGAGGAATTTGCCGATCTGGTTCCATGCACATAATACCTAGATAGACTACCGTCTGAGCGGGGCCCTGTATTTTCTGTGGGTTCAGAGTCCATCCGCGCGCTTCCAAGCCAGTAACAACTGCATGTAACGCATCCGCCACCAGTTCATAGGAGGGGCCGAATACCATCACATCATCAATGTAAAGGTAAGAACCGGCCACGTCCGGCAGCCATATTCAGGGAAGATCAGCACTCACCAGCTGGTGGCAAATAGTTGGGGAGTGCTTCCAGCCCTGCGGCAGAACACAGAAAGTATATTGGTGAGCCTGCCACGAAAAGGCAAACTGCTCCTGACTCTCAGGGGTCAAAGTCTTCCGCAGTCCCTTACAGGCCCTATGATGGTGTCCCCTGAATAGATATGTGGACACAGTTGGCAACGGGCTTTGTTGCAAGGATAGGTTCCTGGGTTAGTGGTTCTGTTGTGTGGAGTGTGGTTGCTGGTGAGTATTTGCTTCAGGTTGGGGGCTGTCTGTAAGCAAGGACTGGCCTGTCTCCCAAGATCTGTGAGAGTGATGGGTCATCCTTCAGGATAGGTTGTAGATCCTTGATGATGCGTTGGAGAGGTTTGACTTGGGGGCTGAAGGTGATGGCTAGTGGTGTTCTGTTATTTTCTTTGTTGGGCCTGTCCTGTAGTAGGTGACTTCTGGATACTCTTCTGGCTCTATCAATCTGTATCTCATGAAAGTTTATGCTCAAATAAATTTGTTAGTCTCTAAGGTGCCACAAGTCCTCCTTTTCTTTTTGCGAGTACAGACTAAGACGGCTGCTACTCTGAAACCTATGTTAAATCAATTGCAGATACCAGCTTTCTGGAATTCATTGCCCCTATGGGTTCTGAAATATTAACCTTCCGCATATAAAGCTGGAAGGGAAAGGGTTTTTGTTTTTGTTTTGTTTGTTCCAGAAAAATCAAGCAATAGAATTCATCCTGCAGGACAGGGAATCCATAGCACAACACATGAAATTTTGAGACTCCAAGAATTTAAGTCAAGATTTGAGAAGGAAAGGGAATGGAATGTTTAGGCAGTTTGGTTAGTTTATTACCAAATTAACTCCACTAATAAGGGGCTAAAAGGTATAGTTTTAAAAACATGAATTATTTAAATTACAAGCTCTTTGGAGAAAGGTTAGTATTGTCTTCTGAGTTCTGTACAGTGCAGACCATATTATTGGTAGTTCAATAAATGAAGAAAAATAGTTAATGAAGACATATCTTCATCTGATTGTAAATGAACCACTCACTCCACCCCAGAACTCATATTGTGTGGGAAGGGACTTTCTACTTCTCCATAATTATATAAGAGAGATGACCACTACCATGTAAACTTGTACCACTGCTTGAATTCATTTTCAAGGCCATTCATGGTCAAACCCCAACCTATGCATATCTGTCATTTGCTAATAACCAGTCAATGCTCACCTCTGATTGGTTTATGATGCCAGTCTCCACTTCCGACATGTTGAATTTTCTAACAAACAACATCTGT
Source organism: Dermochelys coriacea (assembly GCF_009764565.3). NCBI lineage: Eukaryota > Metazoa > Chordata > Testudines > Dermochelyidae > Dermochelys > Dermochelys coriacea. The sequence continues at coordinate 49,034,332 of NC_050073.1, forward strand.
AAAGCTTCCTTGTTCTCCACCTTCAAATCCCTCTTTAAAACTCTCCTTTACCATTATGCCTACAATGGTTAGACTGCGGGTGTGCTGAGGCCACTGCCTATCATGCTGACGGATGTTGTCTCATTGTTTCCTTGTACTCTCCTGTCTGTCTGTGTCCAGTTGTTGTCTCTTGTCTTATACTTGGACAAGGGCAAGGGCTGTCTTTTGTTCTGTGTTTGTACGGCACCTAGTGCAAAGCAGTCATGGTTCATGACTAGGGATCCTAGGTGCTATGTACAAATAATAATAATAATTAATGAACTGCACAGGAGACAGAAAATCTGCTAAAACAGCATAGTTACATTTTGTAAGAAGAGGACTAGGATTCCAGGGCTCTGGAATAGAAGCAGTCCATTACTCCACTACTTTGTGTCTCTTTTTCTTCTATGGAAGATCTTCTGGAAAATGAGGATATTTTCTTCATCAATATATATGTATTCATTTGAGGTCATGAGATGCAAGCTGTTTTCATTACTTAAAATAAGACATGATATTATAACATTGACCTTTCCCCCTTTCTTGCCCAGACAGTTTATGTGGGAACTCATAGGTCTGAGCATTTCTGCAATAAAATATTCCCAGCTCTTTATTTTTTGAACAGTGTTCTTGCCTTCACTAGATGGCACTTTGTCTCTCTTTATGTATTATGCTAGACTTACTACAGCTCCTTGATACAGACAGATGCCCTCTGTGCTTTTTTGCCCTCATTTCACATCTCACTGTTTGTGTTTAGAGACACTTAATTAAGTAATAACATCTGACGAATAAATCATTTTTTCAACTGAAAATGCCTGGAGATTAGAAAATTGTTGCAATGTAGCCCACAGTGAATCTAAAGGGAACTGAGAACCTATTTGAAAAAAACAACAACCTACTACATAAGAATAATAATCCTGTGATATGACTTTATATTACAGAGACATAAAAAATTAGAAGAGAAGAATTTGTTTTTTTTCTCCAGATTGTTTTTTGCAGGAAGATAAAACTGAGGGCCTCACTATTCATTGTTTTCCCAGCGTATTTCTGGTAAGGATATAAACCTTGGGTATCCTGACCAAATTCCAACTTGGCTAATTACATTTTGTGTCCATGAAAATTCACCAGCTATAGTCCACTGGCAAAATTATTCTTCATTTTATCTCCTAAAAAAAATGGTTGCAGCATTCTGCTCTAGAAATGACTTAATTTCTGTGGTAGTTGAGTAAAAACATTTGTGAAGTTAAATGTGCTAGAAGAATATGCACTATTATTATTTTAAACTGTTGTGTTTTGGTGCTCTTATCTACTGAGAACATCTAGTTCATAATATATTAGTAAATGTACTGGATTCAGCAACCAGGACTTCTGTTTTTGCCTCAAGCTCTTTTATTTTACTTCAGTTTAAATCCCAACCACCACTACCTTCACCCCTTCCTTGTCTCCCTCTTCCATAAAGTAAACAGAAAAACTTCCTGGGTTTGGGGTTTAACCCAACCCTCAGGCTCCATCCCCCTCCAATTAATTTTCTTTATTTGTTTCACAACCAGCCACTCTTATAGACCTTCCCTTGAACACCTGTAAGGAAGCTAAAATGGCTTTAACTACTTGTTTGCCACAGACCACCTAGTGCCCTTGCCCCATTTCACAAATTGCTTCTTACAGTTCTTCCACATCCTGGACGATAAACTAGAGGGGATGTCTGGTAGTTCTAGGCTATCTTTGGATAAACAGAGATCCACCCATTTGACCAATATTTTCCACGACTAGTGTCATGCACTGTGCTGTGTATGGTTGTTTTGTGTTGTTAAATGTAGAGAAGATGTAATGATTCATTTTTCATTCCACAACATTTTTAACCCCTCCTGGAAGTCTGCTAAAGGGACTGCTGTGAGTTAATTCAAGATGTCTATAATAAAACGAGTTCACACATACTGTGCTCTCTCTATATATAAATATTCCATGGAAATTTTTATTGGTTTTGCTTCTTCCTTCCTTTGCTTATCTGAAACAAAAGTTTGTGTGTACTTGACTCTGTGTATGAAAACAAAACCATTTGCTTCCTGCATTTTAATAGTACTGCATGTAAATTCAATGGCCCAAAAGCTCCCCTTATAAAACCCTTTTTCAGTGACCTACAACTTTGCCAAACTTCAACTATTTGGACTTCAATTTTCCACATTGGATGTATGGCTCTGGATGAATTTCCTTTGAACAGTTCCCTGAAAATGATTCAACCATTACTGAGAACAAGAATAGAGAAAAAAATACATTGTTCTGCAATGTTAAAATCTAGCTACTTTTCTTTTGAGAAGCCCTAGTTCCCCCATGTTTTGTAACAGGAAGATGAAATTTGACTTTTGTATCAGGGATATGTCATTTTCCATGCCTGTGAAAATCTGACCAAAATAGCCAGGTTATAAGCCTTTGAAAAATCTCAGTATGCACATGCTCAGTAAAGGCTTCTAAAAGTTTAGTGGCTAAAATCTCCAAAGATTCCATTTTCACTGAAAATGTTCCATCCCTTGATACTCATACCTGTTACCAGATTGCACATATACAATCCCCACAGATCAACTGTGCGTGCTCCATGGCAGGGCTAGAGGCGTGAATGCATATTGTCTCAATAATTGCAGCTCTGGGCTGAAGATGAGGGCAGAGCCAACAGTGAGTCCGAGCACTGGAACTCAGAGCAGAGATCCTGTCTCTCATACATATTGTTTGTAGTGAAAGGATGACAATAAAAGGTGCATACTCAAAACTTTACATTTGCTCTTCAGATCATTGTGTAGTTAGCTGGTAACAAAGGGGCATTTTATTTTTAGGTGTTTAGAATTTCAGAAAAAAAACAACAACAACCCATTCTTCAGTTTAGATTCCAATTGGGACTAAATGCTGGCAAGCTGTGAAGGTGAAATTCCCTATGTGTTGTATCACATCAGTTTGTGTCAATCACATTTTGTTAGGTTAGGTGGCACAAGTTAATGCAATGTGACTATTAAAACAATCTGAAACTGCTCATAAGAATGTACTGGTGGGAGGGAAATCACACACATACACATACACACACAGAGCAGTCCAAAACTTCTTGGAATACTGTAGAGAAAGGAACAGCAGTTTTCAAATAAGCTACTGCTTAAAAACAAATATAATAACTGGAGTATGACAATATTTTATGTGGCATCACATGCATTAATCTTTTTTGTTGGCCAGAGGTGACTTAGCTTGGCAAATGACCAGAGTCAGAACTAAAATACCTGAATCTCTGTCAGATGTCCAGCACATACTGTATTAAACTCTCAAGGATCTTGAGAGACCAATTACTTTGTAAATATTATGCAGTAAAAAGCAGAACAAGCTGACATTTGGTAAGCAAGGAAGGCAGTGTTCAGCAAAGATTTCCATGTTAAAGTAACTAAACAGAAACCTGAGCTTATAGATGGGTAATGGAGATCCTTGTTTTAGGACCTGCTACATTCCATTTAAATAAGCTCACTGTTAGAAAGTTCCACTGATTAAATTTATCCTTGCAAATTAATAATGTTCCATCAAATTTACAATGGAAATTGCTGTTTGTTTGCACATTTAATGTAGTAGTAGAATTTAATACAAGGACTGTATCTTCCATGAACAATTTTTTTTTCTTTAAGTAATTTTCTTCTTTTCTTTTGCTCCCTCAAATAACTGATGAGCTCCATGGATGAAAAGTGCTATACCTGAGCTAAGTGTTATTATTTAAGTACCTGGAATTATGCCTCACAAGAACAAGCTCAGAGATGTCCCACAGTTTTCAAACATGGGTACTTAAAATACATATTGTGGCAAGAAGTTTAGCAATAATAAGTGAGAGTGATAATTTCTGTAATATTAGGGAGCTGCGGCCACATCACTGTTTTTTTTTAAATCTACCAGTAAAAATACCATTGTTTTATCAGTATACCATTGGTTAGTAATAACTACCACGGTGTGACCACTAATTCATGCTTGATAAGAGTGTGATTAATTGGGTTAACATTTTGTCCTTTGAAACTAAATATTGTAGTTGATTTTGTTGGGTCTTTAAGCACTGACTGGGCACAGTATATTCAGCAATCTACAGCCACAATGTGTCAGCGTAAAGGGGTAAATTAAGGACATGTTTGATACTTGAAACTTCTTTGATTTTTTTCAGCTTGATCACAGTTGCCATGTAATGAACTTTTTGTGTGTTTTATTGAGCTCATCATTTCAAGTCCTTTCATTTACCCCTTCATATGCACAGTTCATTTCTCCCATCCACTTGTTATGCTGCATTTGTCTTCCAAAGGACACAACACAGAGTGATGTCCAGAGAAAGAGCCAATCTAATGAGGTATTTGACTTGAAAAGTACTACTAAAACCATTCTAATGGGATTCTTCTTTTTCAAATCTTAGATGAGCTTTAGATTATAATAAAAATCAGATGTAAAGTATTATTTTACAGACATGTTATAGCAATAAACAAAGGCAGCTATGAACAGGGGGAAAGTGATATTGGCTATCAAACACAGGAGAAGAAGAAGAAAAGCAGATCACTAGTCTTATAATTGTGCACTGACATAATGTAATCCTTGTACTAAAAGGAAAGCTTTTTTTGTCTCTCTCTTTTTTATTCTAGCAAATGTTTGGTGTAGAATAACTTATTGGTGAAGCTGATCTTCCTAATGAACCTTGAGGAAATTCTGCTCTTATTTTCACCCTTGTAATCCAATGTAATGCCATTGACTTGAATAGAGTTGTTTATTATACACATTGTTGAAAATGAGATACAAATTTTGCACACAGTAGCAATCTTCAGATGCACATGATTACTGCTCCTCCACTCCAAAATGGAGAAATAGGTAAGGAGATAATCATAACTATTGAATTAGAGTTCCAAGTCTGAAGATATTGACAAGCCACTGGAGATTTCAATGCAAGGAATAATGCCACATGAGCCAGCGGGATGGATTAACTCACAGGTACTGCAAGTCTTTCCTATTTGTATTCTGTAACATTGTATCAATAAATGACATCACAACTCACTGCACAATTGGAGGGTTGTTAAAGCATAGCATTCATAAAGATGCGTCTTCTATTATGGAAACAAATGATACTGTAGTTTTCTCTAATGACTTAAGACACTGTGAATCAAATAATGAAATTATAGCTCAGAAACAATTCTCATTGAAGTTAATGGGATATTTGCTTGATTAAGACATCTAAGACCTCATGCTTCCTTCTGTATCTACATATGGAGACTGTACCTATGGAGGGTGGGAATTCTGCCTCTGTGGCATGCATCCTCTTCCTCCCCCCATCACACTTGTGGAAGTCCATTCATAGAACCTCTGTGAGGTCCTAGCTCTGCAGAGTTGAAGGGGGAGGAAGTGAGGCAGGAGAGCCAACTCATGTCCAGATTCTAAAAAAACCCAAATTCTCAGCTTACACCAGCAGACATTAATACAGTGAGTTTGCTTTAAAACCCACCTTTTAAGAGGGTTCTGAAAACAGGCTAAGCACTGACACATAGGCCTCATAGAAGCCTTACTATTTGTTTCATTAGCAAAGAGTGAAGCTGAACCCTGCAACTGCATAGGGTTGCCAATTTTGCTTGGATGTTTTCCTGGAGATTTCATCACACGACACAATCTTTAATTAAAGATTAATCTTTAATGTCTGGAGACTCCAGGCCAATCCTTGAGGGCTGGCAATACTAACACTGCTCTGTCCCTGTTGTTGTGTGCTGCTTCCAGCCTAACTCCACTGGTTCACCAGTTCCCTGGTGTCCTGTCCATACAGTCCCTCCAGGGCACATGGGTCTTCTGACTCGAGTTCCACTGACAATTATACATTTTTCTTTATTTTTCAAACATTTTAATATAAAAGCTAAAACAAATAATTGACTATCAGACCCCTGCTCTGTTTCCCTTTGGCCAAAGGTAGCAAGCACTAGCACCAGCTTGGAGTTTCATCCTTACCACACACACAGCTGATTGCATAGCCTTTGAGTTGCTGCGGTTACCTGTTGAGGAGACCAAACTAAGAGTAATTTATCTCTCCCTGTCCCTTATCTTTGAATCCAGCAAACTACTTCTCTGACTATTTCTCATTATGGGATTGTCTCTCTATTCTAGGATGATCTCTGTAGACTCTCTCTGGGTGTCATATCTGCTGGCTTGTAAATATCTCTTGTTCCTTTGTATGACTTGTCCCTCTTGTGTAATCAGTTTATATGACCTGGATGCCACTAGACCCCTTACAACTCCTTTAGTCCACTCCTTCTGGTGTCTCTCTAATGATTGGATCCTCACAAGAATGCTGTCTCTGAGGTAGTAGGTTCTTGGCTGACCTGTGGTACTCTAGTGCCTGTTTTCTCTGATTGTTGGCCATGGAGATGTCCCCATCTTTCTAGCAACAAAAGGTGTCCCCTCAGTGGCAACTGGATTTTGGTCCTTCATCACATTAATGCCTGAACTGAAGTGTTTTTCACCCTTGAGATGGGATAATCTTCTGTGCCAAAAATGCTAACAATGGGTCTGAACCAGAAGAAACACACTTGTGTAACAGTGTCTTGGGCTGTTTTCACAGCTGATTCTACCTACTCTGTGGATAAGCTGGGGAGGAGAGGTGGTGTTCAAACTCCCATTTGCCTGCAAATTCTTTTAATTCTTCCAAGGCAAATTGGGGTCCATTGTTGATAAATACAATGTCCGGAATGCCATACGTAGAAGAGAAAATGTATCATTCCTGTGAAAAGCTGTACTCCTTTCACATCCATTGGAAATGGAATGTCTCTGACTGCCTTGATCTTGATGGGATCTGCTTTCAGTCCATTTGCTGTGAGCAGATATCCAGTGTATAAAATCATGCTGTTTGAGTTGCATTGTTTTCTGGGTTCTTTTTTATGTTTTTGTCCTGCATCACTGTAGAGAAGTTTTTAGTTTTCTGCCATGGTCTCATTCAGCTTCTGTATCATTGTTCCTTTCACCTACAGTGAGGATATATTCTTTGATTAGAAGAACTGCCTGGGGAGAAAACAGAGTTGGATAAGTCTTCTCTGAAACACATCTGATGCCCATCAGCATGCACAGCCATCTGTAGTGACCAAATTGTGTTGCAAAGGTTGCAGCATGCTGGAATTTTTATCAATGCTTATATGCCAAAATCCATTCCTCACATCAGAGACCATAGACATTCTGGCTTTGTAAAGTTTTGATCAGCTATCATCAGTTGTGGGCAGTGGATTGTGGCACCTTTATAATGCCTGGCTTGGTGGCTTTGGGTCTATGCAGATTCATAATTTGCCTGATTTTTTTTTACCACCCTCATTCTGCTTACCCAGGTTTTAATGACCCCTTCAAGTGCCATGATACCCCTGCTCTGCAGACTTTTGAGCTCCTTGAGTACTGGATTATGTAGTGCCATTGGAATTTTCCTTCATGGTGAGCACACAAGTTCCATTATAGAGTCCATTTTGAATTGCAGCTTTCCCTTCAAGGCACCTGTTGCATTTGAAACCATCCCCATATTGCTTTTAAAATGGTTTCCATTGTCCTTGTAACTCCCCCTTTTGATTTCTGTAAAGCAGCTATAAAATTCTGATTTATCCCCCGATCATATCCATGGCTTGTATAGCTGGTATTATCCAAGAGGGATCTATGGTACTTACTACTCACTTCCACAAACTTCAGTTGGTTCCATCTGTGATAAATAAAGTGGGGGGATAGCTCCCTTTGATGGACAACCAGCCAGCCAGTTAGCTGTTAAATCCCTCTTGGTAGCTGTTCTTTACTTGCTTTACCTGTATAGTGTTAAAAAGTCTCCGAGGTAAAGAAAAAAAAAGTGGGCATCTGACCAAAAGAGCCAATGGGAAGGCTAAAACTTAAAATGGAGAAAGTCCTTTGTCTGTTGTTCTCTCGGTTGGAGGAATAAATCAGCTATGGTATAAGCAGCTTTAAAACAGGTATGATCATAAATCATCAGATTATACTGAGAACTACTTATCTGAACTCCAAATGTGTAAGTAGATCAGAATGTTTAGCTAGATGTGATCAGATTTATTTCTGTTTATTTTTTAAGGCTTGTGGATCTCCTCTGTGCTAACTCCTGATCCTTTTGTTTGCTTGTAACCTTTAAGCTGAACCCAAAAAGCTGTTTTGGGCGCTTAATTTTTGTAATTGTTTCTTTTAAGATAGATCAAAAAGCCTGAGTTCCAGATTTATTTTCCCCTTTTTGTTTTTAATAAAATTTACCATTAAGAACAGGATTGGATTTTTGGTGTCCCAAAAGGTTTATGCATGTTGTTTGATTAGCTGATAGCCACAGGTATTTTCCTTTGTTTTCTTTCTCAGTTCTTCCCCCGGGGGGGGGGGGGGTTAAAGGGCTTGCCTTGCAGGTACCCCACAGGGAGGAATTCCCAAGTGCTCCTTCCTGGGTTCAAAGGGGTTTCTTTGCATTGAGTGGTGGCAGTGTTAGCCAAGCCAAGGTCAGAGAGAAGTTGCAACCTTGGGAGTTTAATACAAGCCTGGAATGGCAAATATTATTTTTTTAAAATCCTTGTGGGCCCCACTTCTGCATTTGGAGTGACAGAGTGGGGATTCAGCCTTGACACCATCTTATTTATTTTTTGGATTAGTTAGATGAGTCACATTTTCCTATGGGCTACATTATGCTCTCACTGTATGTTACTAGTTGTGCCTGCTGTTTGTAATTGATATGTGTGAGTCTAATTCACCCAAGGAATCATATTGCAGGAGGCCCTCCTATCCAGCAGAACTTACACAGGACATTTCCCTGCTAACATTGTTGCATGCCTAGAGTTTAATATTGTTGCTTGTTGTTTTCCTGTCCCAACTGTGGTGAGAGATTTTGCCTCAGTTGCCTGAAATGCCTTATAATACTTTAAATTGAAGGTTTTCAGAAAAACCTCAGAAGGGAATTAAATTTGTGAAATTTATAACTTGCTTAATTGGACACAAAAAGCGTGGTGACAGTGTCAGTGATTTCTTTTAAGAATAGAGCTTTAATTAAAAAGAAATTTATAATTTAAATTAGAATATTCTGTAATGGCAGCTGTAGGGTGATGTAAAATTAGGGGAGATTCCATTTGTAAGTCATATGGGGTCCATTGCTATGATGTAACAATCTCTCTTCCTGTAATATAATGGTAAATTCCACTTCCTGTGGAGAATGACTAAGTAAAACTCCACAGGAATACATAGGGGCTTCTAGACAGGAAGTAGCTGGGGTGATCCACAGGTCATTTAAGAGAAACCCCATAGGAATGCATTTAAGCCCATACGAATGAATAGGGATGATGTAATCGGGAGATAGGATTGCATCATTTTCAGGTGATGCAATCAAGACATAGGATTGCATCAATTTCTGTGGAGGATAACTCATCACAATCCCATAGAGATACATTGCAGCCCCATAGAAGTCTATGGAGTGGGCAGAGCTACAGAAACCTTAAAGCTGATTGGCTGAGCCAATTGTATATAAAGGCAACCGCCAGTAGGCTAAACCCTATAATAGGGACTAGGGACCGGCAGGAGAGCAGAACACTGCCAGACACCTGTAAGAAGATGTCTATACAAAAGAAGCTAGCTAAGAAGAGACATTGGAACCCTGTAAAGCCAAGAGCTGCATGAAAAGCAGCTATTGCAGCAGCCCACCCGGAGTTCTGAGATTGCCCTGGACAACAGCCACTTCTGCTACCCAGCCAGCAAGAGGCCACTGTAGCAACTACCAAGCGGGCTTCCATTTCTCCCACCTGAGAAGCCGTTTTACTTCAACGGTAGCAGGCAGCCATCCATGCCAGCAGCCGCAGGCACAGCAAGATTGCCGATGATAGCCATCGCATCGCAACCCCAGACAGAGCAGAACTCCTCCTTAAGATGGTTCAGAGGGACTTCTAAAGCCTCTGTAAGTTTAAATCTTCCTTTATTTACCATCCAAAAGTGTACAGATTTTGTTTGTAAATAAAGCTGGGTGTCTGTGGTCTGAGTGAGATCTCTCCCTACCCATTCAACAACTGCCTGACCAGCACTTATTGGATGTTGGTGTAAATAGTTAAGTATTAATTGATATATGTTTAATTGATATATTGTTATAAGATATAAAGTATTAAGCGTATGATTTATAGTGTTGTGTTGTGTCTTTATTTGCTGTGCCGCTTCATCCCTTTTTAATTGTAACTCTATCTCTCTCTCTACTCTCTTACTGTACTCACTCACTTCTAAATAAATATTATTTTTTATTTTGAAGAATTTATTGCTTGTCTGCCTATCCGTGTCCTTTCAAGGGGAAGTTAGCTAACTGCAGCTTTTCCTGGAAATTCCTTCAGGCAGGCCACAATCTTCATTACCAAAATAGATGAATTAAGAATAAAAGATTTTGAATTAAAAGCAGCATTTGTAAACAAACATCATTGGCTTAATATAATTGAATAGAAATCTTCCAGTAACACAACCTGAACCTGATGTGCTCTCATACTCAAGGAGAGAATGGTCATCACTTCTGTCTGTTATAGCGTTCTCCTCTTGTGCACATCTGATGGAATCTTTGTGAGACTGTCCAATGCTCTTGAATACACTGCTATGATTGTTCAACTTGCCACATTCTTTGCAATACTTTCCTTGTGTGGAGTGTTTCTTTGTGCACTCATGCTGTCTCTGACAATAAATGAATCTCACTTTGGGTGTGGAACCCTGGCCTACTGTTTTCCTTTTCCTGTTGTCTCACTGCATGTAATTATGGGGGTGATGTTCCTCCTAGGACCTTCATCCTTTCTCTTGAGGTATTCCACTGCACACTTCATGTCTAAGCATCTGTTTAATGTGAGATCGCTTTCCAAGAGCAGTCAGTTTCACAGTGGTGATCACAAGTGCTCCCTCCCCTTTAGATTGGTCTCTAGTGAAAAATCTGTGTTGCTCACACAGTTTCATTGTGCTTTTGGCAGCAATAGGTCCCCAGGGCTTGTAGGACTTCTTGAGGAAGTGGTGAGCTTCAGAGTGGTACAGATTTTTCTGCCTTGTTCTCCAATTAAATAAATTTATAGTTTTATTTTCCTGCTGTTATCCTCCTGCACACCCAGGTCTGTGTACAGCTCAGACTCCTTCCACCAGTTCATTCCTGGGTTAGGTTTGTGAATGCAAAATCCAGGGGCTGGTGAGGGGGTTTCATACCAAGTTTCATGGCTCATGGTGTCAGCTGCTGTACTTCAGAGAACTCATAGCTGAGATGCCACTACCAATTTTCATTAGCAAATAGTTAAGCTGAATGCAGGTTAAGTTGAAAAAAATGGAAATTTATTAAACCCTGTGCCCTGCTCTGTCCCTATGGCTGTGTTTCTCCCAGACTAACCCCACCCATTTCCCCAGTTCCATCAGAGTCCTTCCTTAACAGTGTCTCCAGGGAAAATAAGCCCTCGGACTCTAGTTCCACTAATCATGATACACTATTTAGAGACCAACAGGATCCAAGGATCAGCTTCATGCTGATGTCCCTTACCTCCAGGGGATCTATGGGGTAATAAGATGGAAACTGTGCATATTTGAAAACCATGTCCCCAAAGAGAATTAGTAGGAACCTCCATGAATTGTAACCATATCTGCATGATCTAAACAGCAGAGAGAAACATGGGATGGAGAATTATATTGGGAGAAGGAATGGGTTAGCAAAACAACCAAAAACTTTTCAATTGCCTCTTTTGTGTGGGAATAACTCACACGGAGAAGATTGAAACTTTGAGTATGGGATTTAACACTATGGTAACCTTACTGCTTGGAACCATTACTATGGCAGAGAGTAGTATTTATCAAAAAAGACACCTATAAATGAACTGTGAAGACATATTATATGCACAGAAGTATACGGAAATCATCAATTCTCCTAAAAGGGAAACAGAATAATCAAATGCCTGAGTAAGAAAATGAGGCACTTTAAATATTTTTAGCGAATGCATCCGATGAAGTGAGCTGTAGCTCACGAAAGCTTATGCTCAAATAAATTTATTAGTCTCAAAGGTGCCACAAGTACTCCTTTTCTTTTTTGCGAATACAGACAAACACGGCTGCTACTCTGAAACCTTTAAATATTTTGTTATGGTTTCCAGTCTGTACAGGCAGTCATCCGTTTTCCTTCTTTCCCCTCCTCCCCGGCCCTGCATCCTCATCAGGATGTTGCAAATATGCAGCTGCCAGCTCAATAGGGTTAATGAATTCCAGCACAGGTGCTCTTGATTGTATTGCATAATCAAAACCTTTTTTCTTTTCCCTTGTCTTATCTTCACATCTTTACTATGCTTTAAATTTCCATTTTGGTTTGGAGAAAACAAGAGTTTTATTGCTTTAAGGACAGAGTATTTGCATTAGCAGTGAAAGGGTGACTCTGTGAAAAAGGGGTTAATAAAAAAGGAGCTGAGCCTAAAGCAGATTAGTTTATGCAAATGCAAATCCAATGAAGAAATTGAGTTTAACAGAAATGATAGTGACACTGCTTTCAATCCCAAAGCTACCACTATAATTGTAGGTTTCAGAGTAGCAGTCGTATTAGTTTGTATCCGCAAAAAGAAAAGGAGTACTTGTGGCATTTTACAGACTAGTAAATTTATTTGAGCATAAGCTTTCGTGAGCTACAGCTCACTTCATCAGATGCATGCAGTGAAAAATAAAGTGGGGAGATTTTATATACACAGATAACATGAAACAATGGGTGTTACCTTACACACTGTAACGAGAGTGATCAGGTAAGGTGAGCTATTACCAGCAAGAGAGGAAAAAGGAAAAAAAAAACACTTTTGTAGTGATAATCAAGGTGGGCCATTTCCAGCATTTGACAAGAACGTCTGAGGAAATGGGGGTGGGGGAAGAATAAACATGGGGAAATAGTTTTACTTTGTGTAATGAATAAAGACTGGGAGTGGATGTGTCAAGTCTAAATTAATGGTGTCCAGTTTGCAAATTAATTCCAATTCAGCAGTCTCTTGTTTGAGTCTGTTTTTGAAGTATTTTTGTAAGAATTGCGACTTTTAGGTCTGTAATCGAGTGACCAGAGAGGTTGAAGTGTTCTCTGACTGGTTTTTGAATGTTATAATTCTTGACGTCTGATTTGTGTCCATTTATTCTTTTACATAGAGACTGTCCAGTTTGACCAATGTACATGGCAGAGGGGCATTGTTGACACATGATGGCATATATCACATTGGTAGATGTGCAGGTGAATGAGCCTCTGATAGCATGGCTGATGTGATTAGGCCCTATGATGGTGTTCCCTGAATAGATATGATATGTGGACACAGTTGGCAATGGGCTTTGCTGCAAGGATAGGTTCCTGGGGTAATGGTTTTGTTGTGTGGTGTGTCGTTGCTGGTGAGTATTTGCTTCAGGTTGGGAGGCTGTCTGTAACCAAGGACTGGCCTGTCTCCCAAGATCTGTGAGAGTATGGGTTGTCCTTCAGGATAGATTGTAGATCCTTGATGCTGCGCTGGAGAGGTTTTAGTTGGGGGCTTAAAGTGATGCCTAGTGGTGTTCTGTTATTTTCTTTGTTGGGCCTGTCCTGTAGGTAACTTCTGGGTACTGTCTGGCTCACTCAATCTGTTTCTTCACTTCAGCTGGTGGGTATTGTAGTTGTAAGAACACTTGATAGAGATCTTGTAGGTGTTTGTCTCTGTCTGAGGGATGGGATCAAATATGGTTGTATTGTAGAGCTTGGCTGTAGACAGTGGATCTTGTGGTTTAGTCTGGATGAAAGCTGGAGGCATGTAGGTAAAAATAGTGGTCAGTAGGTTTCTGCTATAGGCTGCTGTTTATGTGACCATCGCTTATTAGCACCGTAGTGTCCAGGAAGTGGATCTCTTGTGTGGACTGGTCCAGGCTGAGGTTGATGGTGGGATGGAAATTGTTGAAATCATGGTGGAATTCCTCAAGGGCTTCTTTTCCATGGGTCCAGATGATGAAGATGTCATCAATGTAGCGCAAGGAGAGTAGGGGCATTAGGGGATGAGAGCTGAGGAAGTGTTGTTCTAAGTCAGCCATTTAAATGTTGGCATACTGTGGGGCCATGCGGGTACCCATAGCAGTGCTGGTGATTTGAAGGTATACATTGTCCCCAAATGTGAAATAGATATGGGTGAGGACAAAGTCACAAAGTTCAGCCACCAGGTTTGCAGTGACGCTATTGGGGATACTGTTTCTGATGGCTTGTAGTCCATCTTTGTGTGGAATGTTGGTGTAGAGGGCTTCTACATCCATAGTGGCTGGGATGGTGTTTTCAGGAAGATCACTAATGGATTGTAGTTTCCTTAGGAAGTCAGTGGTGCCTCAAAGATAGCTAGGAGTGCTGGTAGCATACGGCCTGAGGAGGGAGTCTACATAGGCAGACAATCCTGCTGTCAGGGTACCAATGCCTGAGATGATGTGGCATCCAGGATTTCCAGGTTTACCCATGGATCTTGGGTAGCAGACAGAATACCCCTGCTTGGGGTTTTAGGGATGTGTCTGTGCGGATTTGTTCTTGTGGTTTTTCAGGGAGTTTCTTGAGCAGATGGTGTAGTTACTTACTCATCTGATAGGATGCTGAGAGACTAGTTAAAGCACCTTGAAAATACAAAGTGCTTAATAAGGATGTGTGTCTCTGAGTAAAGAAGGCTGAAAATTGAAATATAGCTTTGTTATCCAGCATATCGGGGAAAGGGGTGGGGGTGTCGGTAAGTCAAAAATTCCAGTTAACTAAGTAGGAGGGAGTTTGGGTGTGGGAGGAGGATTGGGGCAGGTGTTTGGGGTGAGGGAGGGGTGTGGGGTGCTAGATATGGGTGACGCTAACCTCGGACAGCTCCCTGAAAGTGGCGACATGTCCCTGCTGCTCCTAGGTAGAGACGCGGCTAGATGGGTCTTCGCGCTGCCTATGCCCACAGGTGCCGCCCCTGCAGCTCCTATTGGCTGTGATTCCTGGCCAATGGGAGCTGCGGAGCCAGCAGTCAGAGCAGGGAGGAGGCAACGCACAGAGCTGCCTAGCCACACTTCTGCCTAGGAGCAGCAGAGACATGTGGCTGCTTCCGGGGAGTGATGCGGAGCTAGGTAGGAAGTCCGCCAGCCCCATGCCAACCGGACTATAAACTGGACTTTCAATGAAGATCAGAAATGCCGGTTTATAGACCTTTCTGGATGGTACAGGGCTGGATAACACACCTTTTACTATACTATATTTTAATACCATGGGTGAAATCCTGGCCTCACTGCAGCAGTAGAGTTAAATGTAGTGTTTAACCCTACATTTACGTTTGTACTGTAGTATATATATTCCAGAAAGATGCTTTTCTTTGTCAATGTTTTGCCAAGGAAGCTGAAAGTCTGGTTTGTGCTGTTTTAACAGAGGGAATCCTAATAGAGTTCTCACATCTCATCTCCATGATAGGACTTGGTGTCAGAACCTGTCTGAACCTGTGTTTCATTTGGATATAATAGGGCAAGCTTCAGGTGTGAAGATATGTAAACCCCAACTGTGTCTAATGGAAAACCCAAGCTATAAACCCCTGCTGTGCAGAAAGGCAAGCCCAAGCCAGTAAACTCCTGCTGTGCAGTAGAGCAAATGTCAGTCAGCAGTCTCCCACTGTGGAGTGTGGAGAATTCCTTAGAACTGTCTGAGCCCTTTTAATTTGGGGCAGATGGGGCGGGGGGGGAGAGCAAATTAGAGATTATTTTGCAATTGGCATTGCTGAGAAAGAAGTGCCACAAAGGTTACAGATGTAGCCAGAGCTGACACTGGTGAAAGGTATTCCAACAGTTTGTCACTCTGACTTCATTAACAAGCAAAATACAGAGCAAGGAACAACCATGGAACAGAGTGGAGTTGTTTATCGGTTAGTTCAGCCTAAACAAGACAAAGGGATGAATTAAATGGAATGTTCCAGGAAAACAGCAGAAAGCAGGGAACATTAAAAAAGGGAACATTTATCTCTTACTTACTACAGTCAAAGCAAAACAAAGGGAAAAGCTGTCTATCACAAGGGAAGAGGTGCTGGAAATGTAACAAACTGGAGTATTTTGAGATCCTTTCTATACTAAAATGTTGAAAGGGAAGCAGAGAACAAAATTAATTTTCATTGTTTTAGGGATTGATTACATTTAGTGTCTCATTATGACACATGGTGCTATACATCAAAATTATGTTTGCTCATTGGAGACTGTCAAAAGAATTAACAACATGTAATTGGACTGACTTTACAGCAACCAAATTTCAGTATTATCAACTTTAATCAAGTTTCAGGAATTATGAGTTCCAGCACAGAACCACAAGCCCTCACTACCATCAGTTCAATGGGGTTCAAGATCCTGTGTCAATATTTGTTCCACGGTAAATGCCTTTTTTAGTTTTAATGGAGCTACTTCTCTTCAGAAAGTGTTGTAATGGAAAGTAAAAAGAAAAGAAGTACTTGTGGCATCTTAGAGACTAACAAATTTATTTGAGCATAAGCTTTCGTGAGCTACAGCTCACTTCATCAGACGTAGCTCACGAAAGCTTATGCTCAAATAAATTTGTTAGTCTCTAAGGTGCCACAAGTACTCCTTTTCTTTTTGCGAATACAGACTAACACGGCTGCTACTCTGAAACCTGTCATAATGGAAAGTAGTCATTCATAGTTGATAAGCAAATGTCAAATTAGAATCTGAGTCCCAATGCAGGAAAATTTTCACTGTGAGTTGGTACAGGAAGCTAACGAGACTGCCAAAAGAAGCATATGATACTTCTTTAACATAAAGAAAAGGAGTACTTGTGGCACCTTAGAGACTAACAAATTTATTAGAGCATAAGCTTTCGTGAGCTACAGCTCACTTCATCGGATGCTGTAGCTCACGAAAGCTTATGCTCTAATAAATTTGTTAGTCTCTAAGGTGCCACAAGTACTCCTTTTCTTTTTGCGAATACAGACTAACACGGCTGCTACTCTGAAACCTTTCTTTAACATAAGGTATTCTCCTAGAGTTCCTGAAAGCAGTACATCATGTAGATGATTACCCAGAGTAAATGGGAAGAAACAATGACAACACAGCAGCAGATGTAAGGTGTAAAGAAGCAATGTAAGGTCCTCTGTTCTGGGGACTACTAACCCCATGTTTCATAGGAAGATTTATGTCATACAGTATAACTTCAGAGTTAAAACAGCTTAGGAATGGATGTTGTTCATAACTCTGAACAAACCATTATGGTTGTTCTTTCAAAAGTTTACAAATGAATATTGAGTAAATACAGCTTTGAAACTTTTCTATGCAGAAGAAAAATGGTGCTTTCCCTTTATTTATTTTAGTAGTTTACATTTAACACAGTTCTGTACTGTATTTGCTTTTTTTTTCGACTCTGCTGCTGCCTGATTATGTGCTTCCGGTTCCAAATGAGGTGTGTGGTTGACTGGTCAGTTTGTAACTCTGGCATTCATAACTTTGAGGTTATACTGTATATCTCTATCCAAGGACAGTAAGCTGCACTGTGAGAGGCAACCTGGTTACACTCTCACCCTGTCTGGTAATTGGATAGCTTCATCTTCAGATAATGCTGTTATATCACCTGCACTGTCTAACATGCCAGAACTTCAAGTGTCAATCACAATCTCAAGTGGAAGACTTGTGAGAAAACATCTATGCATCAAGGCAGATAGTTGAGTAGATAGGTGAGCTAATGTTCAGAATAATTGCCTTGATTGGTGTTGGATTATGAGGAGCCTAAGGTTAGTTAGACAAACTATTTAATGTGTTAATGTTTAATATTCTAATTTAATTTAAAAGTAAGATGATCTGCTAATAAGATGATTGGAAACTGTAGCACTGTCATACTACTACACAAACTCCATTATGTGAATTCAGGATGTCTCCCTTTCTTTGGGGTTTACATCGAGTTAGTGTGATATGACAGGGCCCAAACTATGCAATTCAGATTTTAATCTGAATATCAACATATCCTCCCACATACAACATTGAGGAGGAGAAAGATCTGCCAGGTCCAAAGCCTCCCACAGTTTATACATGTTGAGACTCAGTGACAGGTTCAGATCAGACCCATCTCCAGGGCCAAGTATTTTTATTACTGAGTTTAATGTTCTAGTTCCACTTTATATTGTTTGTAATTCCCCATTAAAGGATTCAAATACAAATATTTCTTTCCTTCTAGTGTTGTTGCTTTCCATTTGGTAAACAACATCAACTTTTCCGCCTCACCACCTGTATCTGCCCCATTTTTAGCTTTTTAATGGAGTGATATTAACATAGCTTTTTTGTTTGTTACTGTTTGTCTGCCATCATCATTCATGATATCACCAGTTACCAGCACAGCCTCAAGGATAGTGGGTTTTTTTATTTGTACAGCACTGACAAAGTGCTCAGTATTGTACAAAGCATAAAGTAAAGGACACGCCACTCCAAAGCACTCATCATTATAAAGGTTGTTAAGTAATTCCCCTCCTACAACAGCTTCTGTCCTCTTCCTTCTATAATGGGGTCTATTCAAGAACAGGGCTAAAATACTTCATTGTATTCTAAGGCCAAGCAATGATTATTAAGCCTTTAACACAACAAATGGACCCAAAATGGAACCTAACTCCAATCTCCCTGACCTGCAACTGCCCTTATGTTTCTGGGTATGGGTTGGATCCAAAAATGGAAGGGCCTTATGTTCTGGATCAGGTCTGACTCAAGAAAATAGATATCTCACAACATCTGCTGATCTTAGTCAAAATTTCCAGTAGTTGGGGATGAAATCTTGGGCAATTGAAAGAGGTGGGAACCAGGACCTCCAGTCCTTGGCTAAACTTAATATTTATCCAGATCTGAACACTGCCTCTTTGGTCCAGCCTTAGTTAATATCCTTACTACAGAAAGAGGGCTTCCGCCCCCCCCACATTCCTACTTCATAAGTAGCTTCTGCAGAATATTCCCCACTATATTCAAACACAGGTACCTTTCTTTATCCTCAGAAGAACAAGTCTTTATCCTCAGAACAAGCACAGGAAGGAGCAATACAAGACTCCCTCATCCTAGTCATCCAACATACTTCAAGCCTTAACCAGGAGTAACTTCCTCAGAGTGTGAGAAGGGAACACAGTCCTCTATGCACTGAGCATTCCTTGCTCTCCTTGCTGAAATCACTAACAAGGTGATCTGCTGTGGTTCTTATGTAGACACTAGCCTATTAGGGCCTTGACTGAGACCACTGATTCCATAAAGGCTATTTATCGATTGTCAGATATTAATGTCTTCTGTTTATAGACCATACTCAAACCATTAATTGAGCAACAAAAGGCAATGTCCCATTAACAACCATCCACTTTCCCTTCTAAAAGGAGGTGAGCATTTAGGTTTTGAGTGATGGAATGAGAATCATGAATAAGAGGAAGGACAGTTTTAGAACGGTCTTCCAACCAAACAGAAAGTTAAAGAAGAAAAATGTTTCTCATTTTCTGTGGTTTAGGAGCAATTAAGGCATTATATTTTCCCTTACATGGGAATGTACAACAGTGTTAGACATATTTATATTTTTAATATAATTGACCTCATTCATGAAACATATATCAGTGCACTGTGTGGGGTAATGAGGATGCTGCTGGGGATCCCCAGTCACAAACCTGCATGCAGGCAGTGCGCACCTGATTGTGTACCAAAAGGAATAAATGATCACATGATGGTCCTTTGTCTCAGCTTAACATCTGCATGTCAAGTAACAGTCATTAGTGCATATGCATCCACAGTAATGCATTCTGACTATGTCAAAGAAAAATTCTACAAAGATTTTGACAACACCATAAAGTCAGCTCATCAGCATCACAAATTAATCATCCTAGGAAACTTTAATGCCAGAGTCACAGTCACAGTCATGAAGCTTGGCCTAAAGTAATCAGGTGTGGGGAAAGAATTCAGATAGCACATTACTTAATTGCTTCTGGAAATATTGTGTTTGTGGCAAAGCAGAAATGCCTTGAACAGAATCAAGACCTATAAGTAGTTTTTGTTGATCTCACTAAGGTCTTTGACTCTGTAAACTGAGATGGTTGGTGGATAGTCCTCTGCAAGTTTGTTTTCCCTGATGAGTTTGTCAGTGTCATATTTTTTTTTCTATGCAGGTATGTGTCCTTGACTAAGACTTCTTTTTCAATACCTTTTTTGTTGCCAATGGAATGATACAAGACTGTGTTCTTGCTCTGACATTATTTAGCATTGCGTTTGCTGCTCTTCTAATAGATGCTTTCAGAGACATTGATTGTGGCAATTATATGCAGAAGTGTATGGATGGAGGTGTCTTGAATCTACATTCCTTGAGTACAAAGACAAAAGTTAAGACAATTATTTGTGAATTACTGTTCACTGATAATTGTGCTTTATGGCCCATAAACTTAGGGACATCCAGTATCTCACTGACTTCTTTGAGCTTCCGGAAAACATTTTTGGCTTAATGATCAGCTTAAAGAAGACAGAAGTCATTGTTCAGCCTTGGCTGGGAAGTACTGCAACTATTCTAGTTTTGGACATCGAATATGAAAGACTCAAGGATTTTAACAAATTTTGCCACTTATGCAGTGTTGTTTCATGAGATGCAATGATTGATGATGACATTATGAAGTGCACTGGTGCAGCCAGTGATGCCTTTGAAAAACTTCAATATCGTCTCTGGAATGAACACGGTGAACAGACTGAAAACAAAAAAATGCATCAGGGTCATCACCACACTCTTTTATGGCTGTGGTGCTTAGACCACTTATCCATGCCACATGGAAAGCTTGGACCATTTCCACCTACAATGTCTACAGAGGATAATCGGAATTAAATGCAAGATTTGGCTCTAACCACTGAGGTCCTTGAGTGCTGCAACATCAGCAGTATTGAAGCTTTCATAGTGAGAGTGCAGCTGAGATGGTGCGGTCATGTAATCTGCATGTCTAACGGCAGAATGCTGAAGGCTGTCTTTTATAGAGAATTGCAGACTAGAACTCATGTTAAAGGCAGACCAAGTAAATATAACAAAGACACTCTCAAGCCCAGCCTCTAATCTTGTAAAGTTGACCTCAACATCTGGGAGCTCTTCGCTCATAACAAGATCTCATGGCAGCTCTTCTGCCTACCATGGACTGAAAAATTTCAAGAGCTTTTGGATTGTTGCAGTTAAGGAGAGATGTGCAAGGTGTAAAGCTACAAGAAGCACACATTAATCTGCAATTGTCACTACTTGTGGCACTGCAGATCCAAAACTGGTCTTTGGTCTCATCTCAAGATGCAAAATAAGTGTCTGTAACTCAACTGTCAAACTCAGTGGGAGACTCCATCATTATCATCATTGGGTAATGTAACTTCTCAGAATCATTAAACATTCATGCTCCTCAGAGGCTGTTTATTTTTTTTTTAAATGAAAGGAGCAGTACTCGGAGAGAAAAAGAATGATCATCAAACTAAAAAATTATGAAAATAAGCAAAATCTTGAATTCAATTTGTTTTTTAATAAATCATAGACATATTTTTTGCTGATGTTTAACTTATAGCTCCAATGTTTTGTCTGTTTTTTTTCTGAATAAATAATCTCCAAGTGCTTTCCTAACTCCTGATTACTAGCTAGTTAATTCCTTGTACAATGACAATCATTACTTACCCTCCCCATTATAAAAGGATTTCTGTCGATGTATAGAATGAATATAAATTAGCCTCCTATTTTTCAGCTCTAAATTTAGGATGGGTGATTTAGCAGATCCCTTCAGAGAAGCACTTGAATCTTTACTTCTGGGACTAAAATTTCATTTGAGGTGATCTTCTGTGTTATAGGAGATTGTTCAAATCTTAACTCATACCCTCCTGGAGAACAATATCACAAAACCAGCCCAATGAAAGTGAGTGTCTGACAAACAACATGACTTGAATTAAAATTAAGATCCAGTATCTAACCCCATGAAAATGGTGCCTGAAGATCAGGATTGAATTTAGTGACTGCGTAGGTACTAGATTAATTTAGAATAATAAAACAACAGACTCAGTTTCCACCGCTGCTGCTATGTTTTAGTCATATATAAGTGAACTATTTTTTGTACTTAGTGCTTACTTTTAAATATAGCAATATTCCTATTAATAAAAAAATCCAGTTAAGATATACAACAAAACATCTGTAAAATTAATTAGAAAGATTTGTTATTACTCTATTAGATTTCTCTCTGTAAAAGTATCATTACGGTTACTGAACAGATGTCTGAAGTGGACATTGTTATTAATGAAAATATGGTATTACACACATTAAAATTAGCCTCAATGTCATAAATAATAAGTCAATTTTTGTAGTTGTGAAGTGAGGCTACTATATGTGAACAGTACAGGAATGAAGTAGGGAAAAAGAGTTCCATTGAACTCTTTACCACCCTGGCAGGCACTCAAGTCCCATCAAAGCTTCTACCAGAACTTGTTGCATTGTTTTGTTGGATCTCTCTTTTTTTAAACATATTTTTCACATACGTGAAAGATGTTTGATTAAC
Organism: Dermochelys coriacea; assembly: GCF_009764565.3. Lineage (NCBI taxonomy): Eukaryota > Metazoa > Chordata > Testudines > Dermochelyidae > Dermochelys > Dermochelys coriacea. Next base: position 49,056,840 of record NC_050073.1, read on the forward strand.
AACCCTAGAGACTGAATTCCTCTATTTATCCTGCACAGCATGGGCAAACACCAGACCACTGGCAATGTATCTCAGCCCAGCCTAGTATCTGAGTCTAAGGAGGAAGTGCTCCATTCAGGTATGTTTCTTCTCTAATGAAACTATATACATAATCAAGGGGTTGTCCTCCAAATTTGCTTTTAAAGATAGTTTTCTTATCTGAAACACTGCAAATGGGAGGAATAGGGAGGTAAATGTTATGAAGAGAGAGGATGGTTGTGTGGTTAAGGCAATGCACTTGGATTTGCCTAATTAGAGGTTGGCCTCAGCATCTGCCTTTTAATACATTTCAGTTTTTAAGTGAGTTACTTTAAAAAAAAATCAAGAGAAACAATTGGACAGATTCTCTTGTGTTCCACCTTTTTTGTGCCAAATACAATTGAATCTCTCCAATTTGGGATTACCCATGACTGGGGGAGTCCTGAGGTAGAGTAAAGTTAGTGTAGCCAGCCACCGTGCAGACCCCCATATAGTATTCGTGTTGGGGCAGAATCACAGGCTAGGCTATTCCCGGCTGATGGACAATCATTTGGGGTGGTGAAACACAGCCTGTTGTCATAGGTTAGAATTACGACACAAGACTAGAGGTCACTATTAGTGAAGAACTAACCCCAGAATCCGGAAGTCAAAATTGATGCCTTTTTGCCACTCCTCCTCTGTGCCCATCAAATATAGGGTGCAGATAAAAATTTGGCCCTGTGTATGGCATTTATTTCATAATGGATACATCAGTGAAAAGCAAGCCTGAAAAAGTTCTCATGTTCAGTTTGCATTGCATGAATAGCCCTCTATTTCTGTTTTTATAGCAATCTTCATACTAGGACTAGAAACCTCAGGACAGATTCTTTCATGAGACTTCTGCTATATTTTACACCATATTAGCAGTTATTTCTTTTTTCATTTATAGGCACTTGTATACTTAACCTATTCCAGTATTTATGGCTATTTATTTTTCTCCATAGATCTTACTATATTTCAATCTAGATGTGATTATGCAGCACAAGTACAGCGCTCCTGTTTTAATAAGTGATCTGGCTCCCTAGACAGATTTTCACAAGCTCACCCTGCTCTCTGCAATTTTTAATAAATGAATAAGATTATCAATGCTGCAAACAAGAGGGCAAGGGGGGGATAAAAAGCTTTGTTGAAGAATACAGAACTTTCAAACTACCATGAGGGAGAGAGTTCAATGGGAGGAAGTGCTGATCTTAGTTACAGAAGTCAATGAAATTGAGCCTGTATAAGTGAGAGAAGAACTTGCTTCTGGGGGTTATGATATAGATTGAATGATATGCAAAAAATGTTATGCTCCACAATCCAATAAAATAGGCTAGGATTCACCATTTGAAAATTGCCCATCAGCTATAATGGTATTCAAAGCATAGACCCAATATTTATTATTACCATTAAATGAAAGTGGAATAATTGCACACATATTACGTCAAAAGAATTTAGTTAGTGCAGCACAGCTTCTGGGAAAGAACTCAGGCCATGCAGAGTAGACTGATGGCTGTCAAGAATTTCTGAGGATCAGACAATTCTTTCAATATACTTGAAAGAAAGAAAGAAAAATAGGAGATTTAAAACAAAAATAACTACAGAGGAAAACTGATTCTTTTGCTCTTATTTCCCAGGTATGGTGCATTGTCCCAATATGGAGCTCTTCAGTTATTTCCATGTGAGGAAAAGGCTAAGTAACCATTTAAGTTTAAATCTGAATATTGCAAAGCAAAATATCATTGCTAATTTAACTACCCCCCGCTCTAAATCCCAGGACATCTTTCACAATTAAGAAAGCTGGACATAATAGTCCTCAAAAGACTGAATGAGATGGGTGGGTTTTTCCTTCTTCTTTTCTAAGCAGGTGGATGGAATAACACCAGCACAAATGTATTATACACAGAGATCAAATATGCTGCCAATTGGCTACAAAGGATAAACCAGTTTGTCAGCCTTCTGTAAAAACCTCTGCACTTTCAGGAGGCATAGTAGGAGTGGGGAATAAACATTACACATAAAATAAAAATGTTACATCTGTTGAAATTAACAACCAGATCCAAATTGTTAAAGCGGTCTGTCAAAATTACTCACACAATTCATACAGCTGCACACAGGCCCACTGACAGCAATTCCAGGCTCCAGAGCCAGGGCAGCCCCTGGTGTGGGGGAAGAGGGCAGAACGGAAATAATGAATCAGTTACTTTCCGTCACTTCTGGGACTGACCACGCTGGCCAATCATGTTGGTCCACGGGGCCCCCCAGATTGCGGGGCCTGGAGCAGTCACATGCACCTAGGAGCCCTGTGACCCACTCAGGTGATTTAAAAGGGCCTGGGTCTCCCTTTTAAATCACCTGGGCCCCAGGGCAATCCTCCTTCCCCCACGTCCCCCATCTCTGGGCCTGATTGTACATACAGCATTTGTATGAACAACTCACATGAATAGATTTTTAAAAATGGATCCTGAGTCAGTAGGCTTTCTAAATTGGAAACTGGAAATGCATCAGTTTATGCAGAGGGAAGGTAACTGTCAGGAACTTTAAGAACTTCAAGAAAAGATAAACAATACCCTGATAATACTTAAGAGGAGGTGGAAAAATGTCATCTACTTTTCAATTTTTTTTCCACTTACATGCAGGGAAGGAAGAGACAGGATTTATTTCTGTATTAGCTTTTACAGTGATTAGGGCCATATAAGAACTTGATAAAAATAGAAGGAGCCATTTTGGATCCCCATCTTTGAAATTTCACTCAAAAAGTAAACAAAATTAAAATCCTTTGATTGTGTTCAAAAAAGTTGCATTAACTGCCCTCATTCTGTACTTCATAAGATCTCTGCTAGCCCAGTGTAAACCTGGAAAAACTCCACTGAAGCTACCAGTGTGGCTGCGTTCAGAATCTGATCCCAATTTCCAGCAAGGACCAGAAGGAGAAAAGTTGACTACCATAAGAAGAGTCATTCTTGTTGTTTTTCTGGACTAAATGGGAAATAGTAAAAATCTTTGGAAAAAATCTTCTCTCATAGTAACTTCTGCTCAGTTGTGTACATAAAGCAGGTGTGGATAAACTGGTAAATAATTTGAACTTTTCGGTGCAGGGAAAGAGACTTTCAAGGACTTCTTTTAGCCCCTTAACAACGAACTTTGGCCTTCTAAATAGTGTCTTCCCCACAAAGAGCAACTGGCACTTTACAAACTTTATTCATTTAAACATAAGTAACTTCACTATTGTTATAAATCATTTAACAGGTGAGGAAACTGAAGTACAGAGACCAGATTTTTGAGTCTCCTTACACAATACAATGTGAACGTAAATTGCCTGGAAAAACCCCCTGGAGAATCTTCCTCTGTGTATTAAGGAATCTCCAATATGATTTTAAAAACACTTAAAACTCCTGAAAAAAAGAGATGAGCGAAATCATAATTTGATGCACATTAGAATTCAGTGAAAACATTTTAGAATGATGAAGCTGATACTGATCTCAGTTACACCAAAAGTAAATCCAGTTATACTGCTAGTAAGAGTAAAGTTATCTCCAGAATGGGCATTGATTTGCACGCTTGTTTACCATATCAACTCCACTTAAACGCCTGAAGCTGAGAGTAGAGGTATCTTGGTGTGAGGCAAGCTGGTATTGCTACTGTCCATGCTGTACTGTTTTGTGGACAAAGGTCTTCAGTCTCTAAATGCAAATGTATACATCTAGGAACAAAGAATGTAGCCATACTTACAGGATAGAGTACTCTATCCTGGGAAGAGACTTTGAAAAAGTTTTGGGGGTCGTGGTATATAATAAGCTGAACAAAAGCTTCTAATATGATGTTGTGGCCAAAAGAGTGAATGTGATCCTGAGATGATAAAGATGAATTTTATGGAGGAGGAGGAGCAGGAGGAGACATTACTTTACCTCTGTTTTTGACACTGGTGCAACTGCTCCTGGAATACTCTGTCCAGTTCCGATGCCCACAATTCAAGAAGGAAGTTGATAAATTGGAGAGGGTTCAGAGGAAAACCATGGGAATGATTAAAGGATTAGAAAACATGCCATATAGTGATCACCTCAGCTCAAAGTATTTTGTTTAACAAAGAGAAGATTAGATTACAGTCTATAAGAATCTACATGGAAAACAAATATTTAATAATGGGCTCTTCAATCCAGCAGAGAAGGGTATAACACAATGCAATGACTGGAAGTTGAAACTAGACAAATTCAGACTGGAAATAAGGTATAAATTTTTAACGGTGACAGTAATTAACCAATGGAAAAATTACCACAGGTCACGGTGGATTCTCCATCACTGACAATTTTTAAATCAAGATTGGATTATTTAAAAGATATGATGTAGGAATTATTTTGGGGAAGTTTTATGGCCTGTGTTATACAGAAGGTCAGATTACATGAGCACAATGGTTCCTTCTGACCTTGTGATGTATTCATCTAATGTTTTGTTTCTGGCAATTGTCATTGGCATTAAGTGTATACACACAAACACATGTAAGAGAAAAAAAAAAAGCCCTGCAAACCTGTGACTCCTGCAATCATATTTATCTGAATAGGTCTTAAAACTTGATCATCACCTGGACCGGTCACCTGGAAAAAGAATGAGTGCCAAAAATGGCATGACTGACAATAATTTCACCTTTTTTTTCAGGACATTAAAGGGAAGCGATAATTCAAGTTTGCTTCTTCCTTGTTTTTTAATGTCTGCTTTTAGTGCATAACCCTACAGTCTGAAGAGGAAGTATCCCAGGCTGGCTGGCTAAGGTTTGTAGTCTGCTTTATTACGGCTCAGTGCTAGAAATAGCTCTCATAAAGCCTAGTCAATAAACAGTCTCTCTAATTTGGCAAAAACAATTCCAGTAAAGGAATGCTTATCTAACAATTTCAGTTTTAATATCCCTCTCCATTTGCCAGATACTGGGCCTGCCATGATACAGTCCCTTCATGCCTGCCACCACTCCCTTCTTCACCTTAATGTACCTTTTCAGCACGTTTTTCTATTTGGTTTCAAATGCTGACTTTGGAATTGGCCCAGCTCCCTAACAAACCTCAATAAAATGCCTATCTACATGCAGTATAATCTTTGTAGCCTGTAGGAAAAAACAACCACCACCACCTTAAAACTCTGTTACTTTTCACAGACATCCTGACTTATCCATTTGTGATGGGCCCATGACACAAAATCTGGGTCCAGACAGGAATTTTGACACAGCCCCCAAATTTCAGACATCTTAGTAACTAAGGTCTTTGCTTTAACCTTCTCTATTAATCACAAGTCAAATGACTATTTGGAAATAAGAAAAAAATATCATTAAATGCTTGGGAAACTTGGCACAAGAAGGTGTGTGAGCACATTTATATATTTTTTCCAAGAAATGCAGTGCCACACTACCTTAATAACAGTAAAACTATTATTTATTTTAATGGAGTAGCTGCTTTGAGAGATTGAATAAAATCCTAACAGTTGCTGGTAAGAATGAATGTAACACATCACAATTTATTTGGAGACATTACTTTTAAAAAAAAAATGTGATTTAAAAATATGGCAAATTTCAGATTTGTTACCAATCAAATTTGGCCTATAATATTTTAAAACTATACATGATGAATAAAGTTCCCACTGGGGATAGGCAAAATCAGTGACTAATTTTCAGCCCGCTAGACCAGAGGGGGGCTACGGCCCGCAGGCCACATCCAGCCTGCAGGCCCCTTCCCTCTGGCCCCCGAGCTCCTGCCAGGGAGCGGGGTCAGGACAGGCTTGTAGAGGAGCCAGCCCAACTCCCCAGCAGCGTGGTGAGCGGGGCGGAGGCTAGCCTCTGGGCCCTCCCTTCTGCTCCCCTCCCTCCCTGCCTCCCTCACAGTCACAGTTTCCCCAGCACCTGGGCAGCGTGGCTGCAGTTCTGGCTGGGCGGCATGGCTGTAGCGCCGCCAGAAATAGCGCTCCAGGGTGGCACACTCAGGGGGAGTTCTGGGCGGGGGGGAGAGGAGTCGAGGAGTAGTGGGGGTGTAGGGGGGTTATCAAGGGACCTGGGCCCTGCTGCCCTGGACAGAGGCAGGCAAACCAGGGCCTCCCTCCACCTGTACCTCCAGTATGCTTCGCCCCTGTCCCCAGCAGCCAAGCCCAGACAGGGTCAGTGAGCCCTGCCTGACTGCCAGGGAGAGCAGCCAAACGAGCAGGGGAAACACACAGGGAAAGGGCTGAGCCCTTCTTTTCCCCACCGCACAGGTAACGTGGGATGTGGAGAGCAGGGAGAGTTGGATAGGGAGTGTGGGGGGGCCCCGGGGGGGTGGCCAGGGGGTGGGGAGCAGGGGAGATTGGATAGGGGACGGGCGTCCCAGGGGGATGGTCAGGGGGCAGAGAGCAGGGGTGTTTGGATAGGATGCAGGAGTCCTGGGGGACAGTCAGGGGTGTGGAGTAAGGGGGTGGGGAGTTCCGGAGAGGCTGGAATGGGGGGCCTGCCCCAGCCTTCCCTACTTGGCCCTCCATACAATTTCTGTACCCGATGTGGACCTAGGGCCAAAAAGTTTGCCCACCCCTGAACTGGACCATATAGTGTTCAAAAACTATAACATGAACTACAATGCTGATGAGTTTCATATTCTATATAGAAGGAACTGTGAAAAAAGGGGGCAGAGAAGGGAGAGAGAAAAAATTCTAACAATGTAATAATAATTAATTATGAGCAGATAGCCAGGCAGTATGTAATATATAGGATATCAACTTGTGCCAAACTGCTTTTTTTGGAGTGTGGAAAGGTGTTGGTTCTTGTCTTAATTCATAGAGGATTTTTTCCTTTAGCGGCCTATAATATGCCAGATGTGTGTTCATGTCTCTCTCTAATGGTAGTTGACTGTACTGTAGGCTTCAATTTTTATCCCCACTTATGACCCCCACACAAGCACTTTTTAGAAAGAGAATCATCTCCGGGGGGTGGGGTGGGGAAGGATTTATAAATGATACGTATGAAAACACCACAGATTCAGAGCTTTGTGACCCTAAATAGCAGTCTGACCTATCCACAACAAAACAAATATCCATGAATCTCCTACTGCAGTTCATGGACATATTCATATATGCATGGGAGAATGGTGTTATAGATGAAAAGCAGATGAAAGATAAACAGTGTGGAGCTAGTCAAAATAATCCTCTTTTTCCTACTGCTGTGGAAATTTCACTATTGGGTGGTTAGGCTGAGTTTGGATAAGCATCAACAGGTTTGGACATCTTTCTGAAATTATTTGAAGCCTTGAGGTCTATTTTCATTCTGATGATCCCAACCAAGCATTCCTCTCGGTCTGACTAGATCACCTCCTTCCCGAATTAAAGTCCTGAGCTTCCTTTCTGCCTATGAACTTCCACTTAACAGGGACCTGGAACCCTCTCTTATTGTACTCCTTGACAGTCCCTGGAACTTCCTCCCACCTTCCCAAATTCCCTCATCTTCATCTGTCCGCAAGTAGAAGCATGATGTAACTTATTTAATGAATCACTGTGAAGTCCCATGCAATCCTGCTTCATCCCTCTCCCTTATTACGCCAGAATATATGTAATAACCTAAAAAAAACCCTGTACCATATCAAAAAGGCTACATACATAGGAGGATAAATTTTTCAGACACTTCCCATGCAGAACTCCCATTGAAATCTTTGTAACTTGATAAAGATTCATGCATACATATTTGTAAGTTACCTTTTGAACCTAAGTTCACCACTCATTAAGGATACATATAGATGTCTTTCTGGCTCATGTTTTTATTTCTCACATTTTATCATACAAATAGATGAGTATGCAAGCACATGAAAGTCATTGCTTTTCTGGTCAAACCATCTGCTGAAATCTCTTTTTGTCTCTTAGACTTTCAAAAGTTCCAAGTCCTGCACTCTAACTGCTTTGAGCTATTTCTCTCTCATCCAGTTCTAAATTGTCTTCTTTGATTTTTAAACCCTCCAGGGACTTGCCTAATCTTTTCTCAGAGTCCTTGGAACAAAAATATGGTCCCACTGAAGTCAACAGAATTTTTGTCATTGATCCCAATGTGACCCTGATTTGGCTCCTTATCTCTGTCTACACACTTGCTACCCTTCTTGTAGTAGCCTTCCTTCTATCTATTCACATTCTTATTACTACTGTCAGGGGGGCCTTTCTCTTCCACAGCTCCTGTTATCTGAGAATTCCAGGGCAGATGCATCCACATATTTTGGGCTGCATTTGGCTCCTCTTGTCTACCTTGCCTGCAACTTCTCTTCCATAGATCTTATTTAGTGTTCAAAGTAATCATAAATGAGTTAGATATATAAATCCTATTGAAATTCAGTGAGCATTGGGCACCTAACCCCCTTTGGCCCTTTCGAAAATTTCATCCTACATTTGAAAGTGGACTATTTAATTCTGTAATCAGTTTAGGATACAGTTTGTATGACAGATGCTATGCAAAATAAGGTTGTATTCTCTTTTATCTGACCTGCAGTAGTGCCAACTGCTCTTTTTAACAATTATCTAAAGCAAATATCAACACACCTGTGTAAAGAAGTATGTGATGGGGGGGGGGCAGCTGAGGGTGGGGGAGTATACTGAGGGACAGATTGAAGCCTGCAGCCTAGGGCTAATCAAGGAGGTCCTGCTTCATGCTGGGGGCTGAGCCACATAAACAGGAACAGGAAACAATGCAGGGAAACACAGGGAAGAATAGAAACCTGGAAAGCTGTAGAGGGTGGCAGCTGTTATCTTAGCAAACAAGACAGAAACCTAAACTGACACAGGGTATATCTACATAGCCACTAGACATCTGTGGTTGGCCCATGTCAGACATCTAAGGCTTGCAGGGCTTGCGCTGCAGGGCTCTTCCATTGCTGTGTAGACTTCTGGGCTCGGGCTGGAGCCCAGGCTTGGAGACAGGGTCCTAGAGCCTAGGCTCCAGTCCAGTCCCAGGTTCTAGCCCAAGCCCAGAAGTCTACACAGCAATGAAACAGACCTGCAGCCTGAGCCCCATGAGCTTGAGTCAGCTGGCACGAGCCAGGCATGGGTGTCTAGCTGCTGTTCAACCGTACTCTCAGAGGCTTGGGTTTGGACTGTAAGCTTGCGAGCTCTGAACCAGGGCCCTGATGAACTGTTTGTTACAATGACTGTCTCTTTTTAATCAGGTTTCTGGGAGAGGATAGTATTTTATTAAAAATGTATTCTTCTTTCACTGAACAGTTAAAGTGAATCAGTTGCTGCTCTGTTTGGAGAACACCTGCAGTGCTAAATTGGGCCACAAGGATGTGATATGGGGATGCCTGAAGCTTTACAAACTCATCTAAGTTTTGAACTCAAATTACTGATCCTGTCTTCTATTGAAACACAAGCATTAGAAATTTGTATTTATGATTTACATTAATCTTCATCAGATGCTTCTTTTGCTTCAGTGGGCCTCATCAGTTTTTTTTCCCCTCCTTTTTACAGCATAGTCAAGCAAAATTTGTCTCTGGCCCACTAGTTTGCCCCTCCCCTAATCACTAGTTCATGGTATTTTAGCACATGCCTGCATCATTATGTGAAATTTAGCTCACTGGTGAACAACATATGTTTGCTTCAGAAAAAAAGAGAAAAACTAAAAATCTGGCCTGCAATCCTGATGCTAATATCAACAATGAGAACTGCTCATGGAGTAGCGAACAAATAAGAAGCAACTGGATTATGAGGCTAAAATGCCAAGAAAGAGTTCTGGAGATGTTAAACCACAAAATCAAAATTCCTCTGGTTTCTGCAGTCACCAGAACCCTGAGGTTAAGTTAAAGCCTCACGTTTTTAATTGTAAATGTCACTGTTTGGGTTTTTTATTTGTAATTAATCCATAGATCTGACTCCTAGAACTATCCGTACATTAAACAGATGCTTGCTTTCTCCATCTGTGCCCTATTGCCACCAAAAACTCCCTGTTCTCTTCCTTTACTGCCTTCACTTCCTGGCTGCAAATTCTCCAAGATCCTCCCTCATTCCTGGTGTGCTCCAGGGGGGTGAATGTCGGTCAAAAAGCCCAGAAAGAAGCACTTGAGAGCTGAGAAAAAAGTATTCTCAGTCAAGGGGAACCAGCTATAGAATAACTTCCAAAGGTGATCAGGCAAATTGAGAGTCTGGAAAGGCTGCAAAACCTTCCTCTTTGAAAATGCCTTTCCACCATAAATATGACACTCCCTTTGATCCCTAAACCCCTACTAGAGTGTATATATTACATAAACACAAAACACATCCCACTCGAAGATCAAAAAAGATAATTGGGGATTTTGCTAATTCTTTTTAATTTGACTGCAAGGCATTCAAATGCTATAGTGATGGGTGGCAGTATATAACCCTGAGATAGATGGATTTCACAGTTGCAAATCATTTTGATTTTCCTGCTGCTGCTACAATAGATCATTGAATATCACTAATGCCTGCCTAAACTTTTATCTAGGGGGAGGGAATAAAAAAGATGAGAAAATAGGCCCTGATCTGAAATTCAATGAAATCCTTCCAACATCCAAATGTAGCACTGGAATGGATCTGGAGATGTCATCAAATCCAGCCCCCTATGCTTATGCAGGACCAAGTGTACCTAGACCATCCCTGACACGTGTTCGTCTAACCTGTTTTTAAAAACCTTCAGTGGTGGAGATTCTACAACCTCCATTGCAAACCTTTTCCAGATATTAACTACCCTTATAGTTAAAGGTTTTTTTTCTAAAATGTAATCTACTCTCCTTTGCTGCAGATTAAGTCCATTACTTCTTGTCCTACCTTCACTCGAAAGAGAACAACTGATCACCATCCTTTTCATAGCAGCCCTTAACATATTTGAAGACTTACCATATTCCCTCTCAATCTTTTTTTCCTCAAGACTAAACATGACCATTTTTTTTAACTTTTCCCATAGGTCAGGTTTTCTAACCCTTTTATCATTTCTGTTGCTCTCCTCTGGGCCCTCTCCAATTTGTCCATGTCTTTCCACAATACTCCACCTGAGTTCTCATGAGTGCTAAGTAGACTGGGACAGTTATCTCCTGTGTCTTACGTATAACATGCCCCAGAATGCAATTAGCCTTTTTTTGCAATTGAATGTGATTCAACAATGTGATGCATTATAACCCCACATCCTTTTTCAACAGTACTATCACTTAGCTAGTTATTCCCCAATTTGTAGTTTTGCACTTGATTTTTCCTTCTTAAAATGAAGTACTTTTCACTTTTCTTTACTAAATTTCATTGTGTTGATTTCAGATCAATTAGTCAAGGTCATTTTGAATTCTTATCCTGTCCTCCAAAGTGCTAGTAACACCTCTCAGGTGAAAACAAAGAGGAGTCCTTGTGACACTTTAGAGACTAACAAATTTATTTGGGCATAAGCTTTCCTGGGCTAAAACCCAATGGCTTTTAAAAACATACTTTCCACTCCATTATCAAAGTCATTATTGAATCAACTTCAGTGGGCTTTGGATCAGGCAATTGTTTTTTTGAGAAATAACAAAACAAAATTACATGTCATTTTAGTACAGATGCTGTCCAAAACATATGATAACCAAAGCCACTTACAGGCCAATGTGTAGATTCATCCTGCAAGGTGTAAAACATTCCCACTCAGTTCTGAATGCTGAGCATCACACAGGATAAAGCATGCTGATTATTCTTATAATTACATTCTCTTAGAATTTCTCTCTCTTAATCAGACCCACAATGATCAATTGAAAAGATCTGTATGCAGGGAGGGCATCTGTAAATGCAAAAACACATTTCCAGTGAAAAGGCCATTCTCATGTACATGAGTGCTCTGATAGTTATTCACTAAAGACTGCAGTTTCTCTTCAGAATCCCAGTTTCCAACACACTTTTGTTCCCACAGCAAAGTGAATCCTAGATATCCTTTTACAAGAGTTATTTACTACCACAGAAATAGCACATGGGATTTTACAACACTTCTGCAGTAACTACATGTTTACTCTACCGGAAATAGTGGCAATAGCACAATTACTTTCAGCAAGACTACTGCATTATCTGATGATAATATGGTAAATAGCTCAAGGCAATGCTTTGTAATTTCTTCATTGTTTTAAAATGCAATTTACTCATTTCCAATTATTAGCCCAATGGGGATGTTATCGTTTTCAAAAAGGGGGATAATTTTACCAGCTGGATTGAACAACTTGGAAGGGTGAATTGTTCAAATGTCGCACAATAAGGTGCAATAGAAAGAGGTTATTTTGCCTCTCTTTAAGGCATTCAGCACAGGACATTTTCAGAATCTCTTTTCTATGAGTGGATTATCAGTGGGTCCATTTGGGTATAGAAAATGCTGTGTCTTTTATTTGCAATGATTTATTATTATTTCAGTTTCTATGAGGAAAGAAAAGACAGTGCAACCCAATTTAATGAATTCAAGTTAATCAAAGTTCTGTCTTAACTGAAGGCCAGTTATAAGCTCCTCAGGAGGGGGCTCTTCAGTGTGCAGAGCTTCTAAACTCTGTGGCATTTAATCTGTACTCCTTCTGAGAACTACGTAGTGGTGGGAGGGGCAGCTTCTCCTTGGCCAGCAGCACTTATGCACTTATCTTCAGAACATTAAAGACTTTACAAAGGTAAGTCTGGTTAAAATGGTCAGCCTAGGATAAGCCAGCTAGCTTTGAATGGTCAGGGGAGTTCTGTTTATCTAGCACCCTTATTTTAAAAAGTGTTTGGGTGTGCTCCAAGGCCTTTATAATGTTGGGGTTATACCTTTTCCCATTGAAGTGCATGGCAAAACTTGAATTAACTTCAGCAGGGCAGGATTGGGCCCTGTATGTACAAAGTCACTGGCTTGCTTACTAGCTGGACCGTATTTTCCAAATCAATGTTTAAAACGCAGTCACAGTTGCTTAACTTGTTGGCAAGCGATCAGGCTGACTTGAGGCTCTGCATTCAAAAGGAGGATTGGGGAGAGGCATCTTTTTGGGAGGGAAGGTATTCTCCAATTTATATTTAAAAGCTGAAACCTTGCTTCTCAGAACTGGCTTTAGGCAAGTGGTAAAATGTAGGGTTTCTAAGTGGCTGAAGCAAGTTAAAGAAGGCTGTGAATGGCTTTCAGGTGTTTTAAATCTCTGTGGAGCAAGATGTCTACTTCAAGAAAGTTGTGAATCCTCACATCTCTTTTTTAGTAGATTTTGCTTAGTTTCCTCTTAGTTTTGAAAAAAACACGGAATGCTTTGTATAATATCTGCCTAGGGCTGTTTTACTTAAGAGCTAAATTTGATACAATTTCTCTTACCTTACAGCATTTAGGTTTAAATCAACTAGATCTGCTCCAGTAGACTAAGGTATGGATAATGAACAGCATTTAAATTCTCCCAGATGCTATTCTATCAAGGGTTCTTTTCCTTTTAAAATGTTACACAGGCTGACTGATGTAATGGTCTTATTTTCAGTGACTGGTACTTGATAATCTTAGAAGCATGATAGATTCTGAAATAGCCCAGTTATATTTTAAGAGGGATACTAACAACAATTAGGTATATAATGAAAAACTATTGATAACAAAAAAACTAACCCCCCCCCCCAATCCTGTATGCTTTCAGGTTAGGCACTAAGGGGAATATTTTTCAATGTTAGGTGGCCATGTGCTTAATATCCATCAGTAAGTGGGGGTAACCTGACCACCTCATATGAGAATGAATTCAATATAAATTGTGTAGGCAAACAAGGAGGGACTGATTCTTGGACCTAACTTCTCTTTGTGCTGCTTTGCAAGGGGACTTAAAGCAGCCTCAGACAGGATTCTTGGCTTCTGCAAAGGTGCCTTTGTATCCCCTGACCTTAGGTTTGAGGGTTAAGTGTGGGACATGTACACGTTGGGAATGAGCAGAGCTGGTTTGCTTGGCACACTAGCCCAACCCTCAGATGGAGTGGGCAACATGAATATAAAATGCTAGCAAATCAGAACAGTCATGTTTTATGCTCCTTTTGCACACATGTCATTGTCTGCACCAGGTGCAAGGCATTGAAGATCTAGGCTCTCAGTGCAATCACAGAATCACAGAAATGTGGAGCTGGAAGAGACCTTGAAAGATCATCTAGTCCAATCTTGTATGCTGAGGCAGGACCAAGTAAACCTAGACCACTTCTGACAGCTGTTTGTCTAACTTGTTCTTGATAGGGATTTCCCAACTTCCCTTGGAAGCCTATTCCAAAGCTTAACTACCCTTATAGTTAAAAAGTCTTTCCCCCTAATATCTAACATAAATTTCCCTTTTTGTAGATTAAGTCCATTACTACTTGTTCTACCTTCAGTGGACATGGAGAATAACTATCCTTTTTATAAAAATCCTTTACATATTCAAAGACTTATCACATCCCCCCTCTGTCTTCTTTTCTCAATACTAGGTATAAGTCAGGTTTTCTAGACCTTTCATCTTTTTTTTTAATTATTTTTTTCTGGACCATTTCAAAAGAAACCTTGCTGTGCATGAGGGCATTATGATGAATGGGACATGCTAATAGATTCAATTTATTCAACTAAGAAAAGAATCTTCCACTAAAAGGATTCTTAATAGATCAGTGGTACAACAAGGTGACAAATAAAGTTTATGATCTGCCTCAAGTTGTGTAAATAACTGGTATAAGGTTGCTCTATATTTCTGCAGAATGGGCCATCCATCTTTTTTTTTATCTCTGTTACTTTTAACTTTCCATCCTCAGCAGTGTTTCTTGACATTCTTCCCATTCTCTTGGAGAGGTTTTCTAATTTTCCTCTTGACAAAAGAAACCAGGCGTGCAGTCTAGAAATGCTACAACAGGCTCTTGTAGCCAGATATTTGAAACACCTAGCCTTTTGCTTTTAACAATCTTATTGAAAGACTACACTCAAAATAATATGCCTGGCATTTTTTAAGGACAACAGAACTTTGTAATAATATATTTTAAGGCCAAATGGGACGACTGGGATCACCTTGTCTGACCTCTTGCATAATACATGCCATAGAATTTCACCAACTGATTCCTGCATCATGCCCAGTAGTTTCTGGTTGAACTAGTGCATAATTTTTAGAAAGAATTGCCCAGGATTATTCCTGGAGAAAGATAACACCAGAGTATGAAGAATCGAATTTGCTAATCTCACATACCCCATGAAAGCTGCTGTCTTCATGGATACCGTCAAGGCACAACAGAGGGATGAAGAATAAAGCAGACCAACAGCCACTAGATGGAATTTTTCAAATTGTTTCTGTTTCCTTCCTTTTTTTCTTTGTCTCTCAGTTTTTCTATATATGCCCCAGAATAAATTGGTTTCAGAGTAGCAGCCGTGTTAGTCTGTATTCGCAAAAAGAAAAGGAGTACTTGTGGCACCTTAGAGACTAACAAATTTATTTGAGCATAAGCTTTCGTGAGCGACAGTTCACTTTATCGGATGCATAAATTGTTGCAGTGTTAGAAAACTACCCAAATAGAGGGTTCACTCTATTTAAATGAGAAGAGATTTACAAAATTGTTTTTCATCTTCTACACAGTGTAAAAGAATTGTAGTTTTAACATCAAAATAAGATGCATTTTGGAGTACATTAAAAGCCACTACGAACCAGCTTGTAAAATGTAGCCGATTACAATGACAGTGTGTTGACATCTTCCAAATATCACCATGTATGACAGATATGCTTATCCTTTTATGACTTGCAAGTCTGGTGTGAAAGTGATAAAACAGAGAAAAAAAAGCATATAAAGGGAGAAAAGTCCTTATTCAAAGAAGGCTTTGGATGCTGTGCAGTGAAGGAGGCCTGGGCCCACACAATGAACAATGAGGCTAAAGCACACTAATCAACAGCTGACTCACTAATTGAGCATCACATATTATATACAAAAAGAAAAGGAGTACTTGTGGCACCTTAGAGACTAACAAATTTATTAGAGCATAAGCTTTCGTGAGCTACAGCTCACTTAGCTCACGAAAGCTTATGCTCTAATAAATTTGTTAGTCTCTAAGGTGCCACAAGTACTCCTTTTCTTTTTGCGAATACAGACTAACATGGCTGCTACTCTGAAAACTGTCATATTGTATACAGTGATTAAGGTGACGCATCAGTGGAAACTAGTGTGTGACCATTAGAGATTTTTGTCATGTGAATGCATCAGGAGCCAGAGTTAAGGTTGCACCTTTACAATTTCCTGAATTTTGACTGTCACATTCTTTTAATGCACTTATTTTGTATGGGGCAGCTCTCATAGTTCTGAAACATATTACATAGATCTCACCTTTTCATACAACGTATTCTGTAGTGGGATTCCTCCCCAGGCTCTCACAGGAGACACAGCTCCTCTCTATCCCTTAATTTGTGTAAGGTGCACAGATTTAGCTCTATGTGGGGACTGATTATCTACATTTACAGATGAAGTCCAAAACAAAGATATTAGGTGATTTGTCCAAGATCACAGTGGGAGTTAGTGACAAAACTAGTTACATCCGATTGCTTGGTTTCCACCCCTTTCTGGCAAGCAGAACCTCTCTCTCTCTTTTCTAACATTAACTTGTGACCAGTAATTCAACCCTTTGCATAGGTGCTGTGTAAAGACCAAATTAGTCTGTTAAACTGATCCTATGTCCTACTGTAACAAAGCTATGAGTAAAAAGAAAAGGAGTACTTGTGGCACCTTAGAGACTAACAAATTTATTAGAGCATAAGCTTTCGTGAGCTACAGCTCACTTCATCAGATGCATTTGGTGGAAAAAACAGAGGAGAGATTTATATACACACACACAGAGAACATGAAACAATGGGTTTATCATACACACTGTAAGGAGAGTGATCACTTAAGATAAGCCATCACCAGCAGCAGGGGGGGGAAAGGAGGAAAACCTTTCATGGTGACAAGCAAGGTAGGCTAATTCCAGCACTTAACAAGAATATCAGAGGAACAGTGGGGGGTGGGGTGGGAGGGAGAAATACCATGGGGAAATAGTTTTACTTTGTGTAATGACTCATCCATTCCCAGTCTCTATTCAAGCCTAAGTTAATTGTATCCAGGTTGCAAATTAATTCCAATTCAGCAGTCTCTCGTTGGAGTCTGTTTTTGAAGCTTTTTTGTTGAAGTATAGCCACTCTTAGGTCTGTGATCGAGTGACCAAACAGATTGAAGTGTTCTCCAACTGGTTTTTGAATGTTATAATTCTTGACGTCTGATTTGTGTCCATTCATTCTTTTACGTAGAGACTGTCCAGTTTGGCCATCAGTGGCACTGCGATGGGTACTCGCATGGCCCCACAGTATGCCAACATTTTTATGGCTGACTTAGAACAACGCTTCCTCAGCTCTCGTCCCCTAATGCCCCTACTCTACTTGCGCTACATTGATGACATCTTCATCATCTGGACCCATGGAAAAGAAGCTCTTGAGGAATTCCACCATGATTTCAACAATTTCCATCCCACCATCAACCTCAGCCTGGACCAGTCCACACAAGAGATCCACTTCCTGGACACTATGGTGCTAATAAGCGATGGTCACATAAACATCACCCTATATCGCAAACCTACTGACCGCTATTCCTACCTACATGCCTCTAGCTTTCATCCAGATCATACCACTCGATCCATTGTCTACAGCCAAGCGCTACGATATAACCGCATTTGCTCCAACCCCTCAGACAGAGACAAACACCTACAAGATCTCTATCATGCATTCCTACAACTACAATACCCACCTGCTGAAGTGAAGAATCAGATTGACAGAGCCAGAAGAGTACCCAGAAGTTACCTACTACAGGACAGGTCCAACAAAGAAAACAACAGAACGCCACTAGCCATCACCTTCAGCCCCCAACTAAAACCTCTCCAACGCATTATCAAGGATCTACAACCTATCCTGAAGGACGAGCCATCGCTCTCTCAGATCTTGGGAGACAGACCAGTCCTTGCTTACAGACAGCCCCCCAATCTGAAGCAAATACTCACCAGCAACCACACACCACACAACAGAACCACTAACCCAGGAACCTATCCTTGCAACAAAGCCCGTTGCCAACTCTGTCCACATATCTATTCAGGGGATACCATCATAGGGCCTAATCACATCAGCCACACTATCAGAGGCTCATTCACCTGCGCATCTACCAATGTGATATATGCCATCATGTGCCAGCAATGCCCCTCTGCCATATACATTGGCCAAACTGGACAGTCTCTACGTAAAAGAATGAATGGACACAAATCAGACGTCAAGAATTATAACATTCAAAAACCAGTTGGAGAACACTTCAATCTCTCTGGTCACTCGATCACAGACCTAAGAGTGGCTATACTTCAACAAAAAAGCTTCAAAAACAGACTCCAACGAGAGACTGCTGAATTGGAATTAATTTGCAAACTGGATACAATTAACTTAGGCTTGAATAGAGACTGGGAATGGATGAGTCATTACACAAAGTAAAACTATTTCCCCATGGTATTTCTCCCTCCCACCCCACCCCCCACTGTTCCTCTGATATGCTTGTTAACTGCTGGAATTAGCCTACCTTGCTTGTCACCATGAAAGGTTTTCCTCCTTTCCCCCCCCTGCTGCTGGTGATGGCTTATCTTAAGTGATCACTCTCCTTACAGTGTGTATGATAAACCCATTGTTTCATGTTCTCTGTGTGTGTGTGTATATAAATCTCTCCTCTGTTTTTTCCACCAAATGCATCCGATGAAGTGAGCTGTAGCTCACGAAAGCTTATGCTCTAATAAATTTGTTAGTCTCTAAGGTGCCACAAGTACTCCTTTTCTTTTTGCGAATACAGACTAACACGGCTGCTACTCTGAAAGCTATGAGTACCAGCAATTGCCAACTAAACCAGTCATGTGGCATTAGGACCTTCCATTCCAAAAAGCACAGGTTTCAGACTTCAGCTAATAGGAAGTCTCCATCAGCAAAAGCATAACTTTTATCCGGTCTGCAGGTCAACATGGTCCCATGCTCATCGTTACATTGCAATACTTCCACACTGATTTGACAGATCAAGTTTATCTTAATCTATCACTTCAGAATAAGGAATATATTAAAAAGCCCTTGTTTGTGTTTTGATAGTAGTCTAGGTCATTTGTCCACACTAGGAAAAAAGTTGTGGATTTAAAATGTGTTAGCTAATACTTGTTAACTAACATGTTAAAATCATAGATTTGACAAGGCTGTTATAGTTTTAACTTGTTTAGCTGGCTGAGGTAAACACTACAGAAGAACTGTGAGATACAAAGTGTTCTCATAAAATAGGCTGACTGGGCAACAAAATGACAGATGAAATTTAGTGTTGATAAATGCAAAGTAAAACATATTGGAAAACATAATCCCAACTATACATATAAAATGATGGGCCTAATATAGCAGTTACCATTCAAGAAAGATCTTAAAGTCATCATGGATAGTTCTCTGAACACATCTATTCTATGTGCAGTGGCAGTTAAAAAAAAATACACACCACACACCACCCCTAACTGAATGTTAGGAAAGGGATAGAAAATACCATAGAAAATACTATACCACCACTATATAAATGCATGGTACATCCTGTCACAGGGTGCTCAATTCACTGCTAGTCTGGTGCCTCCTCCTGGTCATTCTGGAGATGAGTTCATAAGATCAACACCCCCTCCCATGGTTGCTTTCTGTCACTCTCTTCCTCACTAGTCTGCAGCCCCTCTCTTGCTTCAGGAACCACAGCATTCTCTTCATGACTTGGTCCTCCAGCTAGGTCACTATCTGTGTTTTCCTCCTTCCGGGGTACAATCCTTCAAATTCTCTGTTGCTCCCAGTGATATTTCCAGTTCACTGCCCCATGCCTGATCTATGCCACACCCTCAATGGCTGGTAGGGGAATCTGGGCTCACAGACCCTACTCTGAGCAGTTCTGTGCACATGCACTCACTCATACACACTCTCGCTCTCTCTTTTGTCAGGGAGCAATTGCCCTTTCCCAGCAAGCCTGTTTGTTACCAGCTTCCTGGCTTTATAGGCCCCACCTGTTCCTGCCCAGCTGAGCCTGCTTGCAATCCATTCCCTACTTTTTGGTTCTCCATCCAGGGGCAGCCAGTGGAGTTAACTGGCTTACCTGACAACCTTAACTCCTTCCAGTCCTGTGCGGAGTGGACACATATCACAGGCCCACCCCTTGAATACGGTATGCAGTTTTGGTCACCCGATCTCAAAAAAGATATATTAGAATTGGAAAAAGTACAGAGAAGGGCAACAAAAATTATTAGGGATATGGAACAGCTTCCATATGAGGAGAGATTAAAAAGACTGGAATTGTTCATCTTAGTAAAGAGACAACTAAGGAGGAGTAAGATAGAGGTCTATAAAATCATGACTGGTATGTAGAAGGTAAACTGGGAGATATTATTTACCCCATAACACCTTCATAGAGGAAGTTAGTGACAAAACTATACATAACAGCTCAGTTCTTGGCTTCCACTCCTCTGTTGACAGAAACCAGTAGGCAGCACTTCACTCTCTTTCCTTACATGAAATGGCCTTCACATAACATAAGAACCAATTAAATTAATAGGCATCCAGTTAAAAACAGACATAAAAGAGTACTTCTTGACACAATGTGCAGTCAACCTATGGAACTCATTGCCAGGGGATGTTTTGAAGGCCAAATGTATAAGTAGATTCACAAAAGAATTAGATACATTCATGGAGGATAGGTCCGTCAATGGCTATTAGATAACATGTTCAGGGACACAATCCAAGGTCTGGGTGTCCCTAAACCTCTAGCAGAAGCTGGGACTGGATGACAGGGGATGGATCACTTGACAATTGCCCTATTCTATTAATTCCCTCTGAAGCATCCGACACTGGCTACTGTCAGAAGATAGGATACTGGGCTTGATGGACCACTGGTCTGACCCAGTATTGTCATCCTTATGTTGTTATGTTCTTAACCAATTTAGGTGTGTGGCAGGGTGCTGGGCAAGGAGTGCTTAATCAGCCCTCTGCCATGCCAGCTCCAACTGAGGGGAGTAGATTGGAGCAGACTGAATAGGCCTGTGCCTGCCTGGCAACTAATAACAGCTGCCAGCCTAATTAGCCAGAGGCTATAAAAGGGCTGGGAGGGAGGCAAGAAAGAGGCTGGACAGAGGGAGAGGCTAAAAAGGATTGGATTGCTGCGCTGCACTGCGCGTAAAGCCTGGCTGTGAAACAAACCTGTATATAGTTTGCAAGGCAGGGGGAAATAGCTGCAAATAAAGTGTATTGGTGATTGCATGAACCTGAGGCATCCCTGACCAGTTTTTGAAGAGAGCAGGCATAGAAGGGGCCCAGCTGGGCTGCTCTACAAGATGTCTTCATAGGGTTTACCATAACCAGCTAAATATATTAAAACTATAACATGCCTGGTCTACTCTAGGATTTTAACACGATCCCTTTCTCCGACTGAAGGTCAGGCCTCAGTAGAAAGAAATTGGGATCATTGTTCATTATTGCTAAAACTATGTGAAACTTTTGCACATATACTGAAATGAGCATATTTTGACTTGTCACTTTGTCTTCCCAGATAGTGATCAAAATTCTGCTTATTTCTATCCTCAGCAATTTCATGGGGGTTTTGTTTGTTTGACTTAAGGGGAAAATAGTTTTCTCCAGAAAATTGAACCTATATCAGGAAAACAACCAGGGAATGTACAAACTGATGGGAATTTGTGAACTTTGGTGTAATTCAGCACCATTTTTCAGTTTTGCTGTAAATACTTCTCATAGACAACTTCAGCTAGTTTTATAGTCTCTTGGAGAGGCAGCGTGCTTGAGAAAATAGAGCATGGAGGGAGGAATCAAAATTCCTGAGACCTATTACTGATTCTGCTACTTACTCAATTCATCACTCTAAACAAGTCACCTAACATATATATCCCCCTGTTTAATCTTCAATAAAATGGGGAAAATATCATCACCTCACTTTCATTAATTACTTAATGTTTATAAATGGCTTCAATGGCTTCTAATGAAAGGCTCTCTATAAATAATAATTTTAGCTGTTTTTCAGTTGGGTGAAATGTATGAATTTTTGTATAATATTTATAAACCACAAAATCCAAAGGCGACAAATATCTGAATATATAAGGACCAATGTCTGATGTAGCATGAGACCAGAATTTACATACAGTACTAAATAACATCAGGCTAAAAAATGCCTTTAAAAATTGCATTATCCAGAGAGATTTGAAACAAAGGCAAACACATGCCAGCATTCAGCTGTGCTTTATGCACAAAAATACAGAGTGTGAGGAACAGCAACAGGAATTGATCTTGCAGCTCAGAGCAACATGAGAGAATATTTAAATTTATATTCTCAAGTGCTCGCAGCACTTCCCATCACTACTTTGCTGTCACTGTATCTCCTGTCATGGTGCGGTAAAGAACTCAGTGTTAGAGCAACAGAAGTACTTCCAAGGTCATTCTGTTCTCTTTGTGTTTGTTAATAGGCCATAATAATTTGTTCACAAACTGACAAGAAGCCAGTCTGTCATACTGCAGTGGGGTAACTGGCAATGTTTCCATTACTCTGAAAAACTCTTCCTCTGCTAGAATAGGAAAATATTCCGATACCTTGGGATCCAGAATAAAAGCTGCAGAGTACCCTCAACTGGAGTAAGTAGAATTTCAGGTCACTCAGTACCTTGTAGGATCAAGTCCAATGTTAATAAGATACAGTTCCTAATATCCTATTTAAAGTACTCTGGAGATAAGAATTAAATTTAATGCCATTATTTTGCCCTAAAACTGACTGATCACATGTGTGTTTGTACTTTACGTGGCTAGAATGTCAGAAAGATAAAATTCACTCATGACCTGACCTGTGAGGTGCTGAGTATCAGTGTGGGTGCCCAGCAGCATGAACAATCAGACAGAGAAAGAAGAGAAGCAGGATTGACTTCTAAAACAATATGGTTGATTCTGAAAAAGCCTTTATGAACTGGGATGGATAATCCAGTTTAGAAAAATAAAGAAAGTATTTACAATTCATTCTAGCACCCTTTAATTTCTCTAGATTTTATTTGTTTTAATGAAAAAATGGCAAAGTCCTTAATTACTGGGCTTGCAGAAAAAGTCTTTCAGCTGGTCAGTGGAAAGTCAAAGTTCCTTGAATAATGACAGGTTTCAGAGTAGCAGCCGTGTTAGTCTATATTCTCAAAAAGAAAAGGAGTACTTGTGGCACCTTAGAGACTAACAAATTTATTTGAGCATAAGCTTTCCTGAGCTACAGCTACATTGGAATGCATCCAATGAAGTGAGCTGTAGCTCACGAAAGCTTATGCTCAAATAAATTTGTTAGTCTCTAAGGTGCCACAAGTACTCCTTTTCTTTTAAAGTTCCTTGAGCTGCAGATGGTTCTGTTGCACAATTGATAAGTGTCACAGGGATCCTTAGCTGAGCTTCTAACTTCAAGTTGAAGTTTCATGTGTCTCCAGCAAACAAATTCTTCTGGCATTATCAACAGAGCTTGTTATCTCCTTGTTCTGGAGTTACCAAAGTGATGTAATCTCATTGCTTTGGAGTTAAACTTCTTGCTATATTTACAAGCACCATCACTGCCCACTGAGTTTACAATAGCCTCCTGCTTCAACAGGAAAGCCTGTAAATTCCTATACTTAAACACCTGTGGAGTTACTATGTGCCCATGGCATTCAGTAGCAAATTATGTCTCTGGTGCTACCTATTCAATTCTTCTACATCCCTGGGGGAAGGACTTGGGGTGACTCTACACAAGGTTTATAATGTTCCCTGTGCACTGCCTAATCATCCACTAAGCTTCCCAAAAGAAAAATAAATATAATCAAAATAATATGTATCAAAGTTCTAAGAGAAAACACCTTACATAAAAATATTTCAACATCAATTGTGAAAGGAGAGATGGAATTAGTCACTAAAACTTGGAACTCAATTAATAATCCATCTTGATCTATTAAATTATTATAATTAATTTTCCTTGAGATGCTATTGAATCTCTCATATCTCAATATTTTACATTCACATTATGTAAAACTCTGTGCAAGGTTGCCATAGATCAGAATATTTACCTGGCTTAATTGCTTGTCTTTCATATTTTGTGATTTCTTGCAGATGACTATTGTATAAGGGCTAGATTCTGGACTCACACAATATAGTTTCTAAAATGCAGATGATCTTGATTGGCATCACTAGACTCTATCCTAATAAAATATATTTCAAATATTAATCTTTCAGCCACAGCCATAGCCATTAAGAACCATTATTTTTCCTAAAAGCAGTACTATCCCCTAAAACTGATACTGATAGTCTAGGTGTAGTATTAGGGTTAGCATCATCTTAGAAGGAATGTGCTCTCTTGTATTTCCATCATACAAACACACATTATCTTCATTTTGTTTATTCTACCAGCCCTGGTCCTATTTTGTAACCTGCATGAGCCTGGTTCTTTGGATTCTGAGAGCCCAGTAAATCCTATGCAAAGTCTTAAACTCCACTGATCCCTCTTCTAGATCCATTGCAGTCTTCTGCATGTTGTTCAAGGTGTTCTCCAAGATCTCAGTCACAATGTTCCTACAAAGTTTGAACCTGATCCTGCCTTAAATGGAAGCAAGATCAACCTTGTCGTATTATCAAATAATCTTCAGCTTCATGCTGGATTTATTTTATTAATTATATATTGTTGTTGTTAATAAATAATAATAATAATTAATAATAATTAATTTATTATTATTATTATTTTATTTTATTATTTAGTAGTAGAAGTAGGAGTATGTTGCTGATGAAGGTGTTGATCCTGCAAGTACTTGTGCATTACTCTTACTTGGGAGTGGGGTCTATATAGGAATACAAATCAGATTAAGTGCTAGAGCCAAGATTTTCCAAAAAGAACTAGAGATTTTGGGTGCGCAAACTGAGACATGTTAAAGAGGCCTGACTTTTAGATGACACATGCTCAGCATTTTCTAGGTGTAGTCTCCTTTTCTGGTCACACAGGAACAAAAGAATTGCTATACTGGATAAGAGTCACAGTCCATCTAATTCAGTATCATCTCTCCAACAGTGTCCAGGACCAGCAGCTTCAGTGGAAGATGCAAAAAAACTGTGCAGTGGGAAACTGTGGGATAATTTGAACCCAAGCGAAGCTGCCTTCTAATCTCCAAAAGTTAGAGGTTAGCTGAAGTTATGAAACATGAGATTTTTATATCTTTAACAAAAAAAAATATTTACTGCTATAGCTCTGGCTATTCTTTTATCCATATAACTGTCTAATCCCTTTTTTGTCTTGTTAAATTCTTGGCTTCAACAAAATTCTGTGGAAATGAATTCCACAGTCTAATCAATAGTAAATCTAATGTCCCTTCCGTTAGGCCATGAACCATCAAAGTGCTCTCATAATGCATAACACACCTCAGAACTGTTCCCCAGAATGACAGAAATAGGAAAATAACTGACTCAGGCCCTTAACGTGAGCTTTTTTTGAGATATGAAAAGAACTAATGGTTTTTCATTTGTGTATGAGCTTCTCTTCCTGGTTTCAGGAAGCACCAGAAGCAGCAAAATACTATACAACTAGCACTAGAAAATACCAGAAATGTCAAGAAATTTAGCCTGCTTTCTAGATATGTGAAGTCTACAGAGCTCTTTGCAGAAGGAGTCCCAAAACTAGCCCAAATTTGCAACTCCATCCAGCTAGTCCTGGTCTTCAAGCAGTCAGGGTCAGTCTCTACACACCTCAGGAATCTAAAATTCTTAGGATTTGTTGCATGAAAAGAGCAAAGAGCAGTTATTATAGGGACAGTGGGGAAAGGGAGGTTCACAGGATACCAAGCTGTGTAACCATCCTCATTGCTTGCATTAGCACAATTTTATGACTGTAGATTGAGGCTGGCAAACACACAAAACCTCCAGCATAAGGTTCATTTCAAATGTGTTTGAGATTCAATGTAATGTTTATACATTATTCCCGTCCAAGAGGTTTAGTTAAGTAGCAGATCTACTGGATACTTATCCAAATCTCCAAAGCTTTTAAAGCGATTTTGTATACGGGTGATTTTTCTTCTTCCTTTGCTTCTTGTTTTTATATATTTATCATGGTTAGCTTCATAATAATTTTATTCTCTCTGGTTCTACAAGCATATGCTGCAAAGCACAAAGCAGTAATGTACAGCTTCTTATGGCATGTAATTTTCTTTTCAGTATTATCCATATTTTGTATTAATTTTCTCATTTGTAGCTAGTGATCTGCTGCTTACTGGTTTGATGGAGTCTACAGACTGCTGAAGGATGATTATGAGGCTACATTCACTAGCATTTCAAATCCCCAACCCTCCCCACCTATCTGCATGGATTCTTGTCTCCTTTTCACTCTTGAATCCTTGGCCTTGATCTTCCTTCCAAGCAAAGCATCCCAGTCAATCCCAGCTGGCTTTTGGCTAGCAGCAATTAGCTGAGCACTGTGCCACTGCCTTCAGCTCTGCCTGTGTTAAGTGTGCAGGCCCTTGGAGTACAAGGCTTGAGTCCTGAGTTTGACCCAAGTACTGATTCAAGGTTCAAGGTCCTGGGGATGTTCCAGCTGGAAGTAGAATATTGATGGAGTCTATTTTCTTTTATGCAATCTTGTTTATTTATAAGGAATGTACAAACAGCAGAGTCTTAGTTCACAGAAGAAAGCAAGGAGCAGTGTCTTAACTTACAGCCCCCAAATTGCAACACCAACACAAAACCTCTCTCCTCTTTCTATATTTTTCCAGGGTCACACTGAGCTTACGGGCTCCTGTGTAGCTTTCTTGCCTCTCTCTCTCTCTCTCTCTCTCTCTCTCTCGTCTGACAGTTCTTAGGGCTTGTCTACACTACCAAGTTTTGTTGACAAACCTATGTCCACACCCAAAAGTCGACAAAACAAAAATCGCCAAAGGGTGTTCACACTTGCTCCCTCTGTCAACTGATCATGTCCACATTGGGGGCACCATAATTGACAGGGTGAGCAATGCACCGTGGTTATGTATCCCACAGTGCAGTAGTGTGGTAAGGAAAAGCTGATTGCTGTGCATCTTGGGATTCTCCCACAGCCCCCTCACCTGCCGAGAGCAGCATCATGAGTAACTCTGTTAGTTCTCCATGCTGAGGAATGACAAAGCAGCCCAGCAGTCTGTCCCCCTCCCCCTGCAGCAGCAGTCTGCCTGCGGCTGTGTTCCTAGCGCAGGGCAGAACAGGAGCATTCCAATGATTTGCTCTTTGTTTGTCCCCCAAATGGAGCAGCCCACAGATACTTCCTGGAGCTTTGAAAGGGGAGGGGTGAAAATGATCAGGGGGCTGGGGCACATGACTTACAAGGAGAGGCTGAGGGAACTGGGTTTATTTAGTCTGCAGAAGAGAAGAGTGAGGGGGGATTTGATAGCAGCCTTCAATTACTTGAAGGTGGGTTCCAAAGAGGATGGATTTAGGCTGTTCTCAGTGATGGCAGATGGCAGAACAAGAAGCAATGGTCTCAAGTTGCAGTGGAGGAGAGTCTAGGTTGGATATTAGGAAACACTATTTCACTAGGAGGGTGGTGAAGCACTGGAATGAGTTACCTAGGAAGGTGGTGCAATCTCCATCCTTAGAGGTTTTTAAGGCCTGGCTTGACAATGCCTTCCACCTCCACTTTGCTCATCCTCCTGATGAGGCCTAAAATGGTGACACCCAACAAGCCACCTCAAACAGAAAGGAAAATAAATAATGTAGCAAATTAAAAATGATACAAGTTTGACTAGTCACATACATATAGTGTCTTACTGTTAAAATGTTTTCACATCAACTCAAAATAATTACTTTGGGGATTTTTTCTCCCTGGGTCTACTTTCAATCAGCCCCTGAAAAATGCATGACGTTTCTGTGGAATTTGCTGTTTGGGGTAGACTCTGCTCATTTTGTTACATGGGTAATAAAGATGGCTGAGAGGATGAAATAATGATAGAGGAAATTTCAAACTGGCACAAGAAATCCAGCAGAGCTATGGGACCGTATCATTTTAATGCTTATGAATGCCTCAATATTGTCATTGAACAAGTTTGTTATTCATCTTCTGGATGATTATCATGTGTCACCATTCAATTTCTTGCAGGGCCTCACACCACACTCCCAAGTTTATCTCCCACTGTGCGTTTATGCAGCTTTGGTACCAGTGAATGTCTGCCTGCTTGCTGCTGGACACAGGCTAGACAGTTGGTTGATGCATAAGGCTGCTTTATATGAGCACCAGAGAATACAATTATTTCCAGTGTACTCCTCAGAGGGATTTTGAAAGTTTCTTTATTTTCCATCTGCTTACCCTCAGGAGTCTCTTTATAGTCCCCGCTATATTTTGTATATTTTGTATTTATCCACAATGAAGCTTTGAAGTAAGTTATAAGCCAGGAGTATGTTGGTCAATCATTCTAGAGATATTACCTCCCTCTATGTGACATACAGTAACTCTTCTTTATTATATCTATGTTGTTCCTTAATGTCAATGCAGATTTTTAGCTCTGCCTATGTTATATCTTTAAAAAAAAGAAAAGGGGGGAAATGTGATAAATTAATAATAATGCAAACCAAACAATGATCTCTGCTGAAGGAGAACTGAATCTTTCTCAAACAGTCATTATAGTGTGAAAGGTTGGACAATACTCTGTTGTAGTAATTTTGATGGAATAAATGGGCCCAAACAGTCAGAAGTGTTAATATTATCTTGTCACTGTCCAACATTAAACAGGATTTAACCAAGATTCGGGGTTTGGTATATAGAGATGTCAGCCTTCTTAGTACCTTGGCAAACACACCATTAAACATCTTTTTAATCTTTTATTAAAGACACAGAAGAGAATTTAAAAAAGGTTATGGTATTTTAAAAGTAAACTATTATGTAAGACTTTCATTTTAATAACATCCCTTGTTCCCTTTCCCTTTAGCTGGAGAGAGTTTTTTAAAGGAATTCCCTCTCCCATCCCTCCCTGATTTTCCCAGACTTTTATATAGTGTTAAAGATTGTAATAGCTGTCCTTTTGGCGGACACAAGAAGTTGAGATGGGCTGGAGCTGTTGCTGTTGGTGGTTACAGTCCCATCTTGTTTTCTAGAAAACAAGTGCACACCAGTGAGAAAGAAAAGAACAGCAAAGATGAAAAAGCATTTTTCTGGTGTTGACTTTTACTTGCAATCTCGCTGCTGGAGAAACACAGGCACAAGGTCTTATCAGCCATTCTGAGACCTGGTAAATTTGTACCAGCATAGGAATGTTTAGGATATTGCTGTTAGCCTGTGACCAAAGAGGCAACTAACAGCAATGTTACAAAATATACACTCTTGGCCAACTAAGCTCGATGTGTATTAAAAGAAACAAAAGGAGAGGGACAGAAAAGAGAAGAAATTAGGTGAGACAGGAAAAGGGTACACAAGGGGGCTGAGGTAGATGACAAAATCTAGTTGATTTAGCCAGAGTTGGTGAATATGATGATGTCATCTGGGTCCCTCTCTTGGCCCAATCTAATGAGGACACCCCTCAGAATTGAGTTGAGAAGGCCCAGCAGTGTCACAGAAGATCCCAGTGTCCCAGGAGATGGTGTAGGTGGCAGCCATGATAGCGAAACTGTCAAAAATCAAGACTTGGAGGGTCAGACTTACTGGTTGGAGCCATGGTGGCCAGGACTAGTGGTTGGTGCATTTGGCATCTGGGCCAGGTACTGGAGTGAGGGGTTGGAGATGGAGTCAGGAATCAAGAACAGGTTGGAACAAGGCAAGAGTACAGCTGGGAGCTAAGCTGGAGCAAGGAAAGAGCTGTAGCAGGACTGGGAATGAGCCTGGAATCAGAGCAGTGCTGGAGCATGCGAAGATCTGTGGAGTCTTCACCACTATCAGGCAGGGGAGACTTCCAAGCCATGAAGTGACATTCTGCAGACTGAGCTGCTGTTTCTCTTCTGAGGCTTATATAACTGCCTTGAAAATCAGAGACCAACTTGTGGACTGTGGATTGACTGAAGCCTAGCACAAGAATAACACATCACCACATCTGGGTTAATCAGGCTGCAGTTCAGGGATGACCTCACTCACTTCAACCTCCCATCCCATCCCCCCACCCCCAAAGAATGCTTCCCCACTGTCTTTGTGCCCAGCTTTTCAGGGTGAGGTTGATAGAATTCTCAAAGGAGGTTGGGTGCATGTATGTTATTGGCCAGTTCCCACAAATTGTCAGCTGGGCCATACCATTCCCAGTCCATGAGGTACACGAGTCATGCTCTAAGGCACTTAGAATCCAGACCCTATCTCACAACTATTCTTCTTGACACTGAACAGTGGGTGGGAGTCAGGGGAATGGTGGTTGTGTGCAACCAGGAAAGGAATTATCCACATATTACTTGAAGAAGGAAACTTGGAATATTGGATGTATCTTCATCCATTCATGGTGTGGGGTAACTGGAGCTTGAAGGCCATGGTTGATCTGTTAAATGATCCAGAATGGGCCAAATTAATTGTGGTCTAGTTTCCTTGAGGGTCAGGAGGTATCCAAGTGTTGAATGGAGGGCTATACCTTGTCTCTGACTGCCACATGAGGAATGTCCTGTCAATGGAGATCAGCATATCATTTGTAGTCCTCCTTGGCTAAGTTTAATTTCAATTCCTCTTGATTCAGTGGAGGTGTTGAACCAAATCAGAGGCTGCAGAGATGCAGAAGATTGGTGATAGAGATAGATGGTATGGGGGTGGAACCCATAATTAGCATAGAAGGGACTTCGGTGGGTTGATCTGTGATTGGAGTTATTGCAAGCAAATTCAGCCAAAAAGGTAAAAGTCAGAACCAATCATCTTCATGGTAGGTGACAAAGCAGTGGATATATGGTTCTAGAAATTGATTTAGCCATTCTGATTGTCTGGGGAGAGAAAGCAGAGGAAATGTGTAGGGTTACTACCAGGAGTTTGAACAATTATCTTCAAAAATGGGAGACATAATCATATGTAATGTTGTTTGGTAACCCATGGAGCTGGAAGATGTGGTTGAAAAACAAATGAGCTACACCTTCTGTAGTCAGAGTTTCTAACAAGGGACAAAGTGTTCTATTTTGGTGAGGAAGTTGATGATGAACAGTATGGTTGTGCAGCCCTGAGAATTGGGGAGATCAGTGATGAAATCCCTTGAGATAGATGTTCAGGTTTGGAGTAGGGTCAGAGTAGGATCAGGGCAAGGGGAAATGAAACTTTGCTATTAATATTTATATAGCACCATAACTTTGTAGGGTATTTAACAGATTGAAAAAAATAATTGGATGGCCACTATCCCAAAGAGCTTGCAGTTGACATCAGACAAACATGGGAAATGAAAATAAGAGACCCTCAAAGGTATTTGGATGCCTACCTCTCCAGGCCTTAGATATTATGGAGATGGACATGATGGTAAACTCTAAGATAGATGGACAGACAACAGATAAGGATAGAAGAGATAATGATATTTTATAGTATTATGGATAAGCCTTATAGGGTAAATCCTGCTATTTTACTGAACTGATGCTAATGAGATAGGGGAAAGGAGTGGGGAGGATCACAAAACATAGAAGTGGAGGTTAAAGGTGTAAAGCAAAGACAAAGAGGGGTTAGAGGATGGATTTGAAGGAGAAGAGGAGGGTTGATGCACAGGAAATGGGAAGTTCTACTAAAAGTAAGCAGGAGAGTGGAAAAAACAGTTATGAAAGTGGCAGAAAGAGATACAAGAAACAAAACAGAAAGAAGAGTAGGGGGAACACATGGGGAAGTCGTGAGAGGTGAGCAATGTTTCCTAGTGTTGTAACCCCCACACATTCAGAAATTGTGAGTCAGGCTCCCAATCAAGAGATTGGCTTAAAAATGCTAAGATTACTAAATAAATAAATAAATAAATAGTCTTTCTCTTTGCTCTCTGTTTTTCAGTTCTTTAGGGTGCACCTGAGTTACATTTTCACGCTTTTCTATGGAAGTATGAGGTCTAGAAAATGATGACCTAAAGCAAAGAGTGGATTGGGGAGACCGCTAAAGGAGGAGGAAATAGGGCCTTCCTTATGCGTTTTTAATTAGCTCATACATTTACTTTTTAAAAAATGGTGTGGGGTACAGAAAGAAAAACAATTACAATTGCATGCTCCAGTCTTCTGAACAATTTATTCTTTGCATGTCATTTGTGATTAGAATCTGAGCAGCGTCACCTCTTAACTAATTCCAGAAATATTAATTGGTTATCTTGCTTACCTCCATTTATTAAAAATAAACTACTGGTTATGGGATGACTTTGAAAAATTGCCATTGACAGAGTGTTTAAGCCTGGAGCCACAGTCTTGTATCACAAAGCATTTGTTAGCCAATATTCCATTAATTCACACACAAATAATTTTACATTATGCATGCTGACCTTTGCAGATTATCTTCTGTTTTCTTAACCAATGAATTTTACATGTTTTTATCATCAATTGTGATTTAATTTCCTAGACATGAAATGAAACCCTGCTAGTTTTAATATTAAAAGGATAAACAGTTTTGAAATGGCTTCTTGCTACATTTAGGTGCCCCAGAACACATCACATAAAAAAATAAAGAAAGAAGGAAGCTTTTCACTTAAAAAAAACTTTCAGGAATACATTTCGTAATTCATTTTTTTATTGAAAGAAATGATCAAATAAAACTAAAGCCAATTAACTATTAAGCTAAAATACACACAGTAGCAGATGTGAGGCCCCCCACAAGCTCCGAGAGCACTCTCCAAAGGGAAACTATAGGAAAAAATTACTATTCATTTAAAAATTAAGATAATTACTGGCCTGATCCAAAACCCATTAAAGTTGTTTGGTGTGCTGTTTAAGAAACATTTGTACTTATGTATGTAAATAATTAATAGAAAGAGAGTCATCTTTTGATATATAAGAATATGTAGTGTTGTGTATAAATCAGTAGTAGAGCTGGTCAACATTTTCCCCGTGGTGCAGTTTTCTCTCAGAAAATTCTGATTCAACAAAATGAAACAGTTCAAAAGGAACATATTGATTCTGACTTTTTTGGATCAAACTTTGCTGAATTTGTGTGTGTGTGTGTTTGTGTGTGTGTGTGTGTGTGTGTGAGAGAGAGAGAGAGAGAGAGAGATCAAAGTGCTTATTTTAACTGTTTTATTATAATATATAGAAACAAAGTGCTTCTTTTGACCCTATCGAAATGAATCACTTAAATAAGTTTGTTTTGCTTCATCTAAAAAGAATCAAAATATTTGTTTTATTGAAAATTTTGAAATTTAGATTGAAGATAAAAGGAATTTTCAAAATGTTTAAATTTCTTGTGGAACAGAAATTCTGAGTTTTGATCAGCTCTGGTTAGTAGGTTGAATAAAGTTGTTGTTGTTGTGCACACCAAATGGCTTCAAGTGTGCAGCTTTTAACATGCAGTAATTAACTTGGTATATGCTGTGGAATTTGTGTTCAGAGTCTTTTCACAAGTGGGTTTTGGTCAATGGGCTTTGGTTTAGGAGGCCCTGTATGTGCAAGATATAGCAAAAATGTGCTCTTAAGTTTCTGCAGCAAACAAGATAGAGACCGTTTAAGAGAAACCAGAATCTAGAACTACACTCATCTGGTAGCTTGCACATTGTGCAGTTACGCTGTATGCCCAAGCATCCAGAGAGAGAAAGAAAAGATTGTGAGCATGGTGGGCTGTGTTTGATGAGTCACAGCAGTAGCGCATACCAGAAAGTGATCTCTCAAAATCCAGTTGTGCTACAGGCAATGGGATTGCTGGATGCTACACTAAAAGGTCTTTTTGTTTGAACCTCCTGGGTTATGTTTTTGTGTAAACTCTCTCTTTTTGCCATTTTCTTCAGTTGGAGATGGATCAGGACCTTCCTGGGTGAAATTCACCTTTGTGCAGAGTGTCAATGGAAGACCTGTATACCACAGACATCTGAGTTAAGTTTCAAAATAGGGTTTAAGTGCAACTTTTTGGTAAGTGGTGCATAGGCCTTATGCTAGACCTCAGTATGGGAGAATTTTACCCCTTGTGGGGAAAGCACCTGAAGTGTCAGGAACTGCCTTGGTCACAGTTACCCCCAGGAACTCTGGGAGATTGGGGTTTTGTTTTACAAAAGAAAATAGAGCCCTATATACTGTCTTGAATAAGTAATGATCAATTTGAGTAAAGAATGCAGAATCCTGTTCCAAGTAAGTCAGAGATAGGATGACATAGGCTATTCTTGTTATGTTTCCAGCATGAAATTACCAGAAATGTCACAAGAAAAACTGTTCATTCAAGATTTCTGGCCTAACTATGGAGACTTAGGAGATCCAAATGGTACAAATTTTCTGTTTCAGAATTTCCAAGCTCATTCTTCTTGCTCAATATTTAATTATCAATAAAAGTGCAGTCCTGCTATGCTAAATGGAATGTAGATTGTTCCATATACTATTGTTCTTCAAAGTCGCATGGTATCAGCCAGTATATTTAAAGAAGGAGAGGGGGAAGAGTACAAAATAAAGAATTCTTCCCCTCTGCAAGTTCCCAGGAGTTCATTTTTTTACACACAATGACAAAGAGAACAGAGAACCCTTAAACTAAGAGTGTTGCATTTTGAGCAACGTACTGCCTCTAGAATCTCACATGGTGTCTTGACTACACTGGATCTGACAAAAGGGTACTGGCAGATTCCTCTGACCAAAGAAGCTAAAGAAAAGACAGCATTCTCCACCCTGGATGGGCTATTCCAGTACATTGCAAGGGAGGATAACTTCTCCTCACCTCCCTCGCTGGCTTATGATGAAAATGGCTCAGTAGACTGTGACCCTTGTCTCTAGAGAAAGAAGGGTTATGTGGAGCGTCACAGTGAGCCTCTGAGGCTAGTGAAATCACATGAGATTCCAGTACATTGTCCTCCCTTTTGGGCTACATGGGACCCCAGCCACATTCCAGTGCTCATGGATAAGCTACTGCGCCCCCATACTAGTTATGCAGCTGCATACCTAGATGATATCATCATCCATATGCCAGACTGGAGAACCCACTTGGAGAAACTTGAGGCAGTACTGCGCACCTTAAGGTGGACTGGCCTCACTGCTAATCCCGCTAAATGTGCCATAGAGCTAGCAGAGGCTAGGTACCTGGGATATATTGTGGGAAGGGGCATAGTGAAGCCCCAAATGAATAAGCTAGAGGCAATTCAAAACTGGCCCTGGCCGACCCGAAAGAAGCAGGTCCATGCGTTCCTAGGCATGGTAGGCTACTACCGACAGTTTATTCCCCACTTTGCCACTAGGGTAAGTCCCCTAATGGACCTGGTGAAGGCCCGAGGTCCAGACATGGTAAAGTGGACCGATGCAGCAGAGGGGGCATTTACAGACCTTCGGATGGCCCTCTGTAATGACACCGTACTCATAGCCCTGGACTTTAACAGAGAATTTGTTTTACAAACAGACGCTTCCGAGGTGAGGTTGGGAGCAGTTCTGTCGCAAATGGTGGGAGAACCATTATCCTCTACCTAAGCAGAAAGCTTAGGTAATCCTCTACCTAAGCAGAAAGCTTCTCTCAAGAGAACAGAAATATGCAGCAGTCGAGAGAGAATGCCTTGCTGTGAAATGGGCTATGGAGACACTGCGTTATTACCTCTTAGGCCGGTGATTTACTCTTGTGACAGACCATGCACCCCTCCAGTGGATGCAGCAGAATAAGGAAAAGAATGCAAGGGTCACCAGGTGGTTCTTATCCCTCCAACCATTCCAGTTCCGCATACGGCACAGGGCTGGATGCCACCATGGCAATGCTGATGGTCTGTCACGAGCATACTGCCTGGAGTCCCAAGTTGCCCAACTCTATGGTGTTGAGCGGGATGGGCGGTGGGATATGTGAAGGGGCAAGGCCAGATAGCTATGGAAGAGTAGTGAGAGATAGATATATTAGCTCAAGGCTAAACAAATCCCTGGTACCAGGATAAGTGAAATGGCAGCTGTTCCAGGTCAATTAAGACACCTGGGGCTAATTAAGAACTTTCCAGAAGGCACGGAGAAGGCTAGGTTGATTGGGACACCAGAAGCCAATCGGGGGCTGGCTGAAACTAGTTAAAAGCCTCCCAGTTAGTCAGGTGGGAGTGCATGTCAGGAGCTGTGGGAAGAAGTTGTGCGGTTGGAGAGGCTGAGTAGTACACACCATATCAGGCACAAGGAAGGAGGCCCTGAGGTAAGGGTGAAGTGGAGCTTGAGGAAGTGAGGGCTGCTGTGGGGGAAGTAGCCCAGAGAATTGTACATGTTATGTTTCTAAAAGGTCAGCTACCATAGCTGATACTATTAGGGTCCCTGGGCTGGAGCCCAGAGTTGAGGGTGGGCCCGGGCCCCCCCCCCCACCTTTGCCCCTGATTAATCACTGAGACTGGGAGACAACAGAGAGTGTGCAAGGAAGGATAACTTCTCCTCATCTCCCATGCTGGCTTATGATGAAAATGGCTCAGTAGACAATGACCCTTGTCTCTAGAGAAAGAAGGGTTACGTGGGTGGGTCACAGTGAGCCTCTGAGGCTAGCAAAATCCGCCAGGAAATGTGGGACCCACGGAGGCAAGGACAGAGCTTTGTCACAACACATATATTTAAATGCACAATTTTATTGCATCAGACAGAAGAAAAAATGTTTGCTGTAATAAAATAGTGGATTTAATTCTTCAGTTCTGCATTCAAAATTAACTTCATTGTGACTTGGGAACAAAAATGTACCTCACACCCTAAGACTGTTTTTTTTCTCTTTTACAGTTAAGTTACCCTTTTTTTATTTACTAATGGTCCCTCTGACAGTCATTGTCTCAGAGTTCTGTGTAGCATCTCTTGTGATGTT
This sequence comes from Dermochelys coriacea, assembly GCF_009764565.3. NCBI lineage: Eukaryota > Metazoa > Chordata > Testudines > Dermochelyidae > Dermochelys > Dermochelys coriacea. The sequence goes on from NC_050073.1 coordinate 49,093,656, forward strand.
TTGATGAAGATTTTAATAACAATATCCTCTCACTAATACTAATAATGAGACCTGATCTCATTGGCATTCCAGCATTTGGTTGAGCTGTCATTATTTTCTCTTTGGATCTCACCTAACACATTATTTTATAGAACCATAACAATATTGCATATATATGTAGAGTTACCAGTACCATACTCTAGGCTCCAGAGTCTGCTGGCAGAGTGAAATTAATTTATGATTTGATTTAAGGAAGATGGAATATTTACTGAAGCAGCTGAAATTAAGTTTCTCATTTATAATTTAATCACATCAGCAGCAAGGCTGCTCAAAATTTCAGTGAGCAGCAATAGAATTTTATGAACTATAGTCACTAACATAGAGTGGACTTTATATATATATATATATATATTTCTCCTTTTCTCTCTTGCACGTTTTATTTAACAGAAGCTTGTGTTGCTTGTACAGTATCTGTTCTGGGCTGTGTCTTTCTGTAGATCTAAGGCATTCCATTTTTTTTATCACCTTAAAAGTGACCCTATTTTTCATGATAAAAGTGAACTTTAAATTTCCAAAGTGACTTGGTTTCCAGTTAAAAGGAAACAAAGTTTTGTCATATTTTACCCCATCAACATCTTAGTGATTTGAAAAGAACTTTGAGATAACACTAATTCTTAGGATAATTTATTTAACAGGACAAAAAAGATTATAGAGTGTTTCATGGATCTAAATTTTATTTCCATAGTGTATATCATTTCCTGAAAAAATATTATAGTAAAATGTGATGCAATAGCCATGTCTGTATGTGTCTGACAGTCTGTGCCATTGTGTTCACCTGTTTATGGGATTATTTGCTGTTCATTATTGTCCTGGTAAAATATATCTGTAAAGTTATAAGATTCCTCAGTATAGTATTTCTAAGGCCTGTTCCAAGTCTGGGGAGCTACCACAAACCAGTTCCCTAGAGACAAAAGGAAAGCTGACACCTCAGCCAGGAGTCATCAAAATCAAATGGACCATCACTGAATTAAGTGGTCATTCTTTGGCAGGAGAGAGGGTGTGAGTGAAATCTACATCTTGACAAAGAAACAGCCTGGAGTTCCCATCCACACAGACTTTCTGTCTCCTGAACCTCAGCTGGAGATGCTTTTCGAAGAAGAGACAGAACTATAAGAAAGAGCAGATGCCCCAAATGATTCCTCCCTTTCTCTCTGCCTACAGCATCCACAACACCTGAAGAACAAAGGAAGCAGTATTGAACTGGGGGAAGGATTCTGACTGAAAGAAATTTAGTTAGTAAGACTGCTGAACCATGTGGTGGTGAGATACTTTGCTTTGAAAACACTTTGCTTGTTAAATTAGGCATTAGATGCATTTTGCTTTTATTTTTCTTGTAACTTATTCTGACTCTTATACCTCATTACTTGTATTAATTTAACATCTCTCTCTTTTCAGTTAATAAACTTGTTTAATAGTTTTATCTAGACTGGGTGGTTGAAGTATTCGGGAAACTCCATTTACAATAACAGAATTTGTGCATATCATTTTCTACTAATAAAATGATGGACTTTATATGAGCTTGTATTGTCCAGGAGAGAACTGAGCCGTACAAGATGAACATTTCTAGGGTATGACTGAGACTGGGAGTTTGCTGGTGTCACTTTGTAGTTTAATTCAAGTGTGGCTGGCTGTAGCACTCATACACTATAACTGAGAGTAAGTTACGTTCTGGATGCTGTGTGCGAGTAGACCAGGAGCCATAGCTCTCACAGGAAAGCAGTATAAAAGGCACCCCAGATTGGAGAATTGAGGGGACACACCTGATCATCAGTCCAAATTGTACCCTGGGTATGTCAATGTGTTTGTACATCAACTTGTACAATAAGGCCATGATATTTACTGATCCTCATAGGTGCTACTATACTGTATATAATAATACAAAGAGGCAGAGATGATGATGATGATGACAATAAAAAATAGAGTAATTTTTTCTCACACATTGAAAACCCCAGAGAATGAACTAAAGCAGGAGATTCAAGCAATGGAGTTTTCCTGCTGCTACCCTATTATGAATGGGGAGATAAAGCAGAAGACTTAAGATGGAAGTAGCCAACAACAATATTTCTTCTTTATTACAAGAAGATAGAGTGCCATCCTTGAACCAATAGAAAGAATTACGTGTATTGATTATGTATATAAAGCTTTATATAAATCAGACAACCAATGGGACAGTAATAGGAGGGGAGAAGTGTATACATTTCTGAACTGTATACTGTAGATCTCAAGGATATGTAGCAAAGCAACCTCCTTGCAGTCACAGCTGCCTTTCCACTGCCCCTCACCCCAGGCAGCACAGCTGTGCTGCTTATTGGCTCGGTCCCCCTACAATAGCTTGGTAGAACTCATGTAGGACACTATCACAGAGTAGCTGGTCCCTGTGGACAGACTAAGCCCAGCTCCCCTGGACAGGAGGTGAGCCCAATCCAACTAATTAAAGAGGCCTATAAAATGGCCTATAAAACCTGGGCCTATAAAAGGGTTGCGAGTAGGCAGCTGGGGGAAGGAAGTACTGAGACAGGCTGAGATCTGGGTTGGGAAATCCACACTGGGGTGGAGCAAGGTCCTGTGGGGGGTCACTGGAGTGAGTGCTTCTGTGGCTGCTGCTCCAGGAGGGGAGCAGATCTGTTGGAGGCTGAATGGAGCTGGAGTGCCAGAGACCCCTGGGAAGGGTGCCCTTGAAGCCTCAGGTCAAGGACTGAGTTAAAATTATTTTCCGTTTGGTTGATTGATAACCTCTGTTTAAGAAATAAACCACCTCCAAGAGACTGGGTGTGGTGGTTCATATTTTGGAGCTGGGGAGCAGCAACAGTCCAGTGATAAGCAACAAGTGGCAGTTGTAACCATTCTGAGATGTATTACCTCCCTTCCATAAGGAAAACCAAACTGCCAAGCAGGGAATGGGGCTGTGCCAGACCTATTGTATTAGAGGCTCTATCTTTAAAGGCTTAGCTTTGTAGGCAGAGAGTGTTAGAAGCTGCAGGGCTGGAACCTGGGACTACAGGAGTTCTGGGCTGCTGATGCCTCTGCATCACCACGAGAGGCTTAGGCTAGGTTCCCCTGGGAGGACCCTGGCTGGGGTCAGCAGGACATACAGCCTGTAGGAACTAAGTGGCAGCCCTTCACAGCCTACTGATTGGCCGGTACCAGTATTTAAACTATGAAATCATGAGTAAACTATGAGTAACAACACAGACTGCCTGCCCATCTCTGCTCAAGACCCTGCTTCTGATAGACTTTAGACTCCAGCTTCCGAACGTGGTTCATCCTCGACTTCACTATTCGATTGCTGCCTGATCGTAATCTCCTGGTGACCTGTGTCATGCTGGCTGGAATGGCTCACAATCATGAGTGACAATCTCAGGGCAGACTGTCACAAGGCAAGACAGAAATCCCAAACTCATTGTAGGGTCTATAATTAAATTTCACCAACCCAGTAACAAGTGTGAACTCTAAAGCATTATAACAATGTTACCATAGAGTCACAGCCAGTCCCCTTGGGCATTCCAATTGGGAATTCCAGTCTATCTTGCCATGCAGACAAGCTGGACTGTGTGATAGATGATCACTTTACACAAAAATCTCAACAATATTCAGGTTCCTCCCAGTCCAAAATACTAGTCCCTTACCCAGGTCAATTGTACTCAGATCTCAAAACAAAGACAATGCCTGTAACCAGCCCTGTACTAAACTAACTAAAGATTTATTAACTAAGAAATGAGAGTTATTTACAAGGTTAAAACAGGAAACATACACAGACAAATGAGTTACAGTCTTAGATTTTAAAAAAGGAATATAAACATTGTGACGGGGCAAGGCCCGATGGCTATCGTAAAGTAAGGGGAGATGGATATATTAGCTACAGGCTAAACAAATCCCTGTTACCAGAATAAGCAAATGGCAGCTGCTCCAGGTCAATTAACACCTGGGGCCAATTAAGATGTTTGCAGAAATCCAGGAGGACAGCTAGGTTGATTGGGACACCTGAAGCCAATCCGGAGATGGCTGAAATTAGTTAAAAGCCTCCCAGTTAGTCAGGTGGATGTGCATGTCAGGAGCTGTAAGAGGAAGTTGTGCTGCTGGAGAAACTGAGCAGTACACACCACATCAGGCACAAGGAAGGAGGCCCTGAGGTAAGGGTGAAGTAGATCTTGAGGAAGTGGAGCCTGCTGTGGGGAAATAGCCCAGGGAATTGTGCACATCCTGTTTCTAAAATGTCAGCTACCATAGCTGATACTATTAGGGTCCCTGAGCTGGAGCCCAGAGTAGAAGGCAGGCTTGGGCTCCCCCCTTTGCCAACCTCTGATTAGTCACTGAGACTTGGAGACAACAGAGACTGTGCAAGGGAGAATAGCTTCTCCTCACCTCCATCACTGGCTTATGATGAAAATGGCTCAGTAGGCTGTGACCCTTGCTTCTTGAGAGAGAGAAGGGCTATGTGGAGGGTCACAGTGAGCCTCTGAGGCTAGCAAAATCCACCAGGAAACGCAGGACCCACGGAGACAAGGATACAGCTTTGTCACAACTTCTATAATAAGCATCTCTATATGTCATATAGAGCTGCCCCATTGCAAACAGCATTGGGAATCTCTTGCTTATGTTTAGGAATCTTTGACCCTCCAGAGTCTAGACAGCATTAAAGACCCAATTTCTCCTTGCCCAGGATTTTATTCCCCCTCTCCTCAGAATCCAAGCTGATGGAACTACATATAACTCTTCATGGTTGGGTGGTTACCAGCTTGCATTTGTAAGTGTTCAGTGAGGCCTAGGGACATTGGCATGAGTTGGCACTTGGTCCGCCAATGTAAGAACCTAACTGCCTGCCTCCAGAAGCCAGACACTCAGTTTGCTCTCTGGTCTGTCTCAGACTCTGACCTCCCGGTAACCTGCCCACTGGCCCGTATCTGGCTTGGACTCTGACCTCCTGCTACCTGACTCAGCCTGATTCCTGTCCCCTGTTGTGATCATTAGTTCTGACTCTCCATGTCCCAGTTATGACCGAGCATCTCGTCAGGGCTCTGTGAAGCTCTTGTTTTTAATGGCCATAGTGTAAATGATCATTGAACACAACACAGACCCTTCCAGCCCTATCTCCACCTACTCAAACTCCCTTCCCAAGAAATGACCAGAACACTCACCATGTGGGGCACCTGTGGAAGGCTCTAACATTGTTTAAGGGGACAGGGGCATTGACAAAGAATTTTCATAGCCTCCTTCCATGTGAGAAGGGAGACATTTGTACACTATCTCCTCATTTAGAAGATGATCTATGCCATTGTAGAATTAGCTAGTGTAGTGTGTATCACTGACCTCTGATGGACAGAATGAAAAAGACTCAGTTGTATATCATAGTCCCTATGCTTTTAACAGTGACTTTAGCTCAGGTGGCAGAGGCCTGTAATTGAGGAGAAGAAGAATCTGAGTTCTATCACCTCTGCCTTTGTGAAGTTCCTAATTGCCATGGTGTGCAGTTTAGTGACTGATGTGAAGTCCTTGATAATTTGTTAAAATATGTTGCATTTATATTAATCCCAAAGGATCCCAAAGTGCTTCATAAACCCGGCACACAGCAATCAACTTCACTACCAGTGAATTGCAGTCACCACTGGGTGGAACGCAGCAGCTGTTTAACAGCACATAGCAACATTACACGATAGCATAGGACAGAAAATGAAACATACCTTGACTAACTGACACAAAGGAAGGAATTTAAGAAGGTAAAATGTAATTAAGCAAAGTTCATTTTATCCAGGAAACTTGGGCTAACACATTACTCTCACAAAACCATGCCATAGGATCTTCACTGAGCACAAGTCTGGGAGAGAACTTCAGTTTGAATCTTATCTGCATGATAGAACCTCCAGCAGAACAGTGGCCTTTAACACCATGTTGGAGCATTGACCCAGCTGTGCCTCACAAGGCATGCATAATATTTAATAACCAGCTATTCAGTGACATGGACAAAATGTCAAACATTTATGGAAGTAAAGCAAAGCTGGATGAGATACAGGCTAGACTCTGATCAGCTTTACTGAAGTAAATGTGTAGTAACTCCTGTTGAAGCCTCTGTGAAATTAACTCTATGTCATCAAAATTGCTGTTTTTTTTTTTCAAATCCAGGTATAGTATTTCAGAAACTTTTCTAGCTATAGAACATCACCAGGAAGGGAAGCCATGGATGATAACTGAACTACATAAAGTTAAGAAAGAATATATTAAGTCTTCAAATCAAGTTTACTATAACAATCGTATTGAAATTATCCCCTGTATCAGATAGTCACTGATTTTGATGATTCATACTGAAAACAAAAGGATTATGAACTGATTAGTGATTTGTTCAGCATTACTGTCTGGATAATGCCCTCTATTACTTACAGTAAGTTTATTTTTGTGGGCCTTTTTTTTTCTTCATAATGGACAGAAGTAAATTTCATGTTTTGTTACCTCTGCATGTCAGTTCATCGTACCAGGGATGTGTGTGTGATTGCCCACAAGTTTCCAAATTCTATAAATATACATTCCTCATTCTAGTCAGGAGTCAGAGATTTGATTACAAATTGACTTGATTTAAAAATGATTTTGCCCCTTTATATTTCCTTATTTTGTAAAAGATTTTTAAAAAGCCAACCAAACTTAGAAGAATTAAATAAAACACTGTGGCTATTGAAGCAAATGTAAGATTTATATTGTACATGGGCCAAATGCATCATTACACAAGGCAAACACTATATGTATAACCTGGGTAGCATGTCTACAACTTTTTGAAGGTGTGCTAACAAGAAGGAAGGAGAGGAATTATTTAATGTGGTGACCAGAGTAATGAGGAGGAAATTAAGAAAATTAAAAATAGACTAAATAGGAAAAACTTCACAACAATGACATGTGAAATAGTCTCCCAAATTATATGGTAGAAGCTTTGTCACTTGAGACTTTTAAAATTATCCTGTGACAATGGTAAAGAATCACAGCAATGAACACATCTTCAGAAAGGTGACCAGACAAAGCACTAGAACAGTGGTTCCCAAACTTGTTCTGTTGCTTGTGCAGGAAAAGCCCCTGGTGGGCCAGGCTGGTTTGTTTACTGGCTGCATCCGCAGGTTCAGCCGATCGCGGCTCCCACTGGCCACAGTTTACTGCTCCAGGCCAATGGGAGCTGCTGGAAGCGGCGCGGGCCAAGGGACGTTTGCCACAAACTTTAATGAAACTGATATGGCCCTAAAACTGTTTTCCTGAAATATTGTATTATTTCCTATAAGAATATACAGAAACTTTTAAACAAGCTTATGGCAGGCAGAAAGAAGTCTCATTGCACAAAGTAAATAAGGCATTTTAGCGCTACAGTTTAGCATGTCCACAGTAAGTGCATGCACATAATAATAAAATCCTTGCACTTCCCTAGTGCCTTTCATCTGAGGATCTCAGTACATGTTACAAATATTAATTCTGAAGTGCAAAGACAGAAATGGAAATAGAACCCAGGAGTCCTGCCTGGCAGTCCACTGCTTTAGCCACTCAGTACATACTCCTTTCCCAACAAAGTGGGCCAGCATTTATGGGGATATAGGAGCAAACCAACTTCTTGGTCAAGATGATGGTATAAGAACATTGTATATAATCTTTTTTTTTAAAGGTAGAGTTATAACAACAATAAACAAATTCTTCCCTATTGATGACATTTACAATTTATGTCAAGAAGACCCATCTATAATCAAATGTTGACCCAATTCTATAGCTTGCTCTGCAGCTGCCATAACTGGAAAATGTAGTGAAGATACTAAAGAGATCTTATAAGGAGCCAGCCAGGAAGCCAAAGACCCAGATGCTACTGCTGGAAACACACATTTGAAAGCGTTCCATCTGGGGTCTTGTATCTGCCAAATTTGTCAACTAAGTGGTCACAGCAGTTAGGTTCTGTGCTCCACATGAGAGAGAGAGGCACCAAAGGGAACCATTTTCTACCCTGAAATCAACAGCAAAATGCTGTGCCAACTGAAATTATAATTATATCTACAGCAATGTGCCAATGAGCTTTGAAAATGTTTAGCTGAATAAAAAAAGTTTCTAGAATATGGAGAATCAAATATACTGAACAAAGGCATCAAATTAAATAATAGCATCTATGATTAAAAAAATCTTCATGAGCCATAAGCGGTCTATAAAACAATCAATCAAGCTGAGAGTAAAGCTATGCCAAACTGCTCTGCTTGACTGTGTAGCTGATTCTCTTTTCATAGGTAGCTTGACCACTGCTTGCTACAGCCTCTGCCCCTGGATGAGCAGTGGAACTTGTTAGCAGATAATGTCATGAAGGGCAAAAGTATAACTGGGTTCAAAGTGAGCTGTAGCTCATGAAAGCTTATGCTCAAATAAATTTGTTAGTATCTAAGATGCCACAAATACTCCTTTTCTTTTTGCGAATACAGACTAACACTGCTGCTACTCTGAAACCTGGGTTCAAAAGAATTAGACAAATTCATGGAGGATAGGAAGAGAGGATATTGGGCTAGATCACTGATCTGACCCAGTATGGACATTCTTATGTTTTTATAAGTCCAAACATTGTTCTTGCTAAATATTAGTAATTTATAAATCAATGCAGATCAAGGCTCTTGTATCAAACTACAAGACTGACCACTCAGGGATAAAGGAGAGAAGTATTAAGAATGTTTCTCCTGTCAAGCTGTCCTCAAAGGGATTTTAAGTAGAATACTGGACAATGATTCAGGTGATGTGGGTTCTTCAGGGCATGCTGTCTCCCACAGCATTCTTGTCAGCAAGTTAAGGAAATATGGGCTGGATGAATGCACTATAAGGTGGGTAGAAAGCTGGCTAGATTGTCGGGCTCAACGGGTAGTGATCAATGGCTCCATGTCTAGTTGGCAGCCGGTGTCAAGTGGAGTGCCCCAGGGGTCGGTCCTGGGGCCCGTTTTGTTCAATATCTTCATAAATGATCTGGAGGATGGTGTGGATTGCACTCTCAGCAAATTTGCGGATGATACTAAACTGGGAGGAGTGGTAGATACGCTGGAGGGGAGGGATAGGATACAGAAGGACCTAGACAAATTGGAGGATTGGGCCAAAAGAAATCTAATGAGGTTCAATAAGGATAAGTGCAGGGTCCTGCACTTAGGATGGAAGAATCCAATGCACCGCTACAGACTAGGGACCGAATGGCTCGGCAGCAGTTCTGTGGAAAAGGACCTAGGGGTGACAGTGGACGAGAAGCTGGATATGAGTCAGCAGTGTGCCCTCGTTGCCAAGAAGGCCAATGGCATTTTGGGATGTATAAGTAGGGGCATAGCGAGCAGATCGAGGGACGTGATCGTTCCCCTCTATTCGACACTGGTGAGGCCTCATCTGGAGTACTGTGTCCAGTTTTGGGCCCCACACTACAGGAAGGATGTGGATAAATTGGAAAGAGTACAACGAAGGGCAACAAAAATGATTAGGGGTCTAGAGCACATGACTTATGAGGAGAGGCTGAGGGAGCTGGGATTGTTTAGTCTGCAGAAGAGAAGAATGAGGGGGGATTTGATAGCTGCTTTCAACTACCTGAAAGGGGGTTTCAAAGAGGATGGCTCTAGACTGTTCTCAATGGTAGCAGATGACAGAACGAGGAGTAATGGTCTCAAGTTGCAATGGGGGAGGTTTAGATTGGATATTAGGAAAAACTTTTTCACTAAGAGGGTGGTGAAACACTGGAATGCGTTACCTAGGGAGGTGGTAGAATCTCCTTCCTTAGAGGTTTTTAAGGTCAGGCTTGACAAAGCCCTGGCTGGGATGATTTAACTGGGACTTGGTCCTGCTTTGAGCAGGGGGTTGGACTAGATGACCTTCTGGGGTCCCTTCCAACCCTGATATTCTATGATTCTATGATTCTATTCCCAGCTACCACTGATCTGCTGTGTGATGCAGGGAAAGGCACATCACCTCTCCACCCTGTGTCTTTTTGGCCTATTTAGTCTAAAGCTCTTTGAGGGTCTGTCCTGCTATGTTGACATGCAGCCTAGTGCAATGAACCCCTGAATTTGCAGTATTACTATTACAATAGTAAAATTTCCATGATAGAGTTAACTGGGTTACCCAGAGTACTATGAGTATTATGCTTCACTGATTCCTTACTTCCTGTTTTGTATAAGGGAGCTTTCTCCTCTTCTGTTGCAATGCAATTGAATAAAGCAGGATGTTCCCAGCCTGCCTCCTGTGAGTAAAGTGTGAGTAGTCCCTTTACACAAATTACTGTACTAAAATATAACAAGAATAATTAATAACAATGAAAACATAACTGTGTACTGCAATCTCAGATATCTAATTGGGACCAGCAGTATCACAGACATTGTACGTAATGCAATTCTAAATTCCACTATTTGAGAAGGTAACTCACAGATGCAAATGATATATGGTCTTGATGTGGTGTTGTTTTTCAGAGATGAGCACTAAAGTTGTATTGGCAGTTTGGAATTGGTTGATTCTCTCTTGCCAGTTATCAGAAATTAAAAGTGACTATTAAACAACTTGATTTTTTGAGATGCCCTAATTCATTACAATTAAAAAACCACACATTATCTGAAGAGATCAGGGTTCTGCTGAACTGACTTTAATGAACCATAAGGCTTCTTCTGTTACAACTAATACATATTAATGAGAAAGCAGCACTGATTCCATTTGTTACTGTATCAGAGAGAGGGGTAGTTGTGTTAGTCTGGATCTGTAAAAGCAGCAATTTGTTATTGGTAATGCATAGCCCTGGGAAGACAGCAAATTGGGGAAGATACAGAGTAACAAATCACCCCATTCCTTCTGGGTGTTTGCTACAGTAATTCATTAATTTGTATAGCAAATGTTAAAATATCAATATTTATAAGAATATAAGAACAGCCATACTGCATTAGACCAATGGTCCATCTAGCCCAGTATCCTGTCTTCTGACAAAAAGAAAAGGAGTACTTGTGGCACCTTAGAGACTAACAAATTTATTAGAGCATAAGCTTTCGTGAGCTACAGTTCACTTCATCGGATGCATGTAGCTCACGAAAGCTTATGCTCTAATAAATTTGTTAGTCTCTAAGGTGCCACAAGTACTCCTTTTCTTTTTGCGAATACAGACTAACACGGCTGCTACTCTGAAACCTCTCTTCTGACAGTGGCCAATGCTAGGTGTTTCAGAGGGAATGAACAGAACAGGTAATCATCAAGTGATCCATCTCCTGTTGCCCATTCCCAGTTTCTGGCAAATAGAGGCTTTGGACACTTCAGAGCATGGTTTTGCATCCCTGGACATCCTGGCAAATAGCCATTGATGGACCTATCCTTCATGAACTTATCTAGTTCTTTTTTGAACCCTGTTATAGTCTTGGCCTTCACAACATACTCTTTCCACAGATTGATTGTGTGTTGTATGAATAAATACTTCCTTTTGTTCATTTTAAACTTGCTGCCTATTAATTTCATTGGGTGACCCCTAGTTCTTGTGTTATGAGAAGGAATAAATAACCCTTCCTTATTTACTTTCTCCACACCTATCATGATTTTATAGATCTCTATCATATCCCCACTTAGTTGTCCCTTTTCCAAGCTGAAAAGTCTGTCTCATTAATCTCTTTTCATATGGAAGCCATTCCATACCCCTAATCATTTTTGTTTCCCTTTTCTGTACCTTTTCCAATCCCAATATATCTTTTTTGAGATGGGGCGACCAGATCTGCATGCAGTATTCAAGATGTGGGTGTACCAGGGTTTTATATAGAGGCAATATGACATTTTTGTCTTATTATTTATCCTTTTCCTAATGATTGCCAATGTCCTATTAGCTTTTTTTGACTGCTGCTGAGCATTGAATGAATGTTTTCAGAGAATTATGCACGATGACTCCAAGATCTTTTTCTTGTGTGCTAACAACTAATTTAGATCCCATTATTTTATATGTATAATTGCGTTTGTTTGCCAATGTGCATTGCTTTGCATTTATCAACATTGAACTTCATCTGCTATTTTGCTGTACAGTCACCCAGTTATGTGAGGTCTCTCTGTAACTCTTTGCAGTCAGCTTTGGACTTAACTATCTTGAATAGTTTTCTATTGTCTGCAAACTTTGCCACTTCACTGTTCACCCCTTTTTCCAGATCATTTATGAATATTCTGAACAGTACTTGTCCCAGTACAGACCTCTGGGGGACACCACTATTTATCTCTTTCCATTTTGAAAACCAATCATTTAATCCTACCCTTCATTTTCTGTCTTTTTAATCAGTTACTGATCCATGAAAGGACCTTCCCTCTTATCCTATAACAACTTACTTTGCTTAAGAGCCTTTGGTGAGGGACCTTGTCAAAGGTTTTCTGAAAATCTAAGTACACTATATCGACTGGATCCCCATTGTTCACATGCTTGTTGATCCCCTCAAAGAATTCTAGTAGATTGGTGAGGCATGATTTCCCTTTACAAAAACTATGTTGACTCTTCCCCAACAAATCGTGTTCATCTCTGTGTCTGATCATTCTGTCCTCTACTATAGATTCAATCAATTTGCCTAGTACTGAAATTAGGTTTACAGGCTTCTAGTTGCCAGGATTGCCTCTGGAGCCTTTTTTAAAAAAACATGGCATCACATTGGCTATCCTCCAGCCATCTGGCATAGAAGCTGATTTAAATGCTAGTTTGCAAACCACACTTAATAGTTCTTCAATTTCACATTTGAGTTCCTTCAGAATCCTTGGGTGAATATCATCTGGACCAGGCGACTTGTTACTTTTTAATTTATCAGTATGTTCCAAAATCTCCTCTAATGACACCTCTATTTGGGACAGTTCCTCAGTTCACCTAAAAAGACTGCCTCATTTTTGGGAATCTCCCTCAGACCCTCAGCTCTGAAGACCGATGCAAAGAATTCATTTTGTTTCTCCAGAATGGCCCTATTTCCCTTGAATACTTCTTTATAACCTTGACCATCCAGTGGCCCCGCTGGTTGTTTAGCAGCCTTCCTGCTTCTAATGTACTTATATATATTTGCTGTTAATTTTTGAGTCTTTGGTTGGCTGTTATTTAAATTCCTTTTTGGTCTTCCTAAATATATTTTTACATTTCATTTGTCAGAGTTTATGCTCCTTTCTATTTTTCTTAATAGAATTTAACTTCCACTTTTTAAAGGATGCCTTTTTGCCTCTAGCTGCTTCTTTTACTTCGTTGTTTAGCTGTTTGTTTGGGAGACCCTGTGCTGAGCCTAGCAGCCTGCTAGGCAAGGCTGAGAGCTTCTTAACAAGGCTTTGATCCCCAAGCCCTTTAGCACGCATCAACCCGTAAGCAGGGTGTGTGGGGTCTACTCAAGGAAAACAGGGGTTTTAAAAGCCAGCTAATAAGTGACCAGAGGAGCTAGCAAACAGGAGCAGCAAACAGGAGAGTTTTGCGAGGGTTTTTAGAGGGAGAGTGTGGAGGGGGCTAGATACACTTTATTAATATTCCATAAACTTCAGGCAATAAACCCTCCCGGATGAAAACGAAACAACAATAAAGGAAAGAGCTGCAGGAATAAAAAGAGAATGCAGACAGAAGTCCAGCAACAGAGGGGAAGGCTATCCAGTTTATTTATTTATTTATTTAAATGCAGCATGTATGATTACCTGCCTTATGGGTGGGTAGCATACGTGTGCATTCGGTGCAACAAGCTCTTGGTCCTCATAGGGAAAGCTTTGGAGGCCAGATTGTCTAAACTGGAAAATTTCAGAGTAGCAGCTGTGTTAGTCTGTATTCACCAAAAGAAAAGGAGTACTTGTGGCACCTTAGAGATGAACAAATTTATTTGAGCATAAGCTTTCGTGAGCTACAGCTCACTTCATTGGATGCAACCGATGAAGTGAGCTATAGTTCACGAAAGCTTATTCTCAAATGAACTGGAAGAGCTAAGGGAAATAGAGAGGTACATAGATGAGACTTTCTGGGGCACAGTAGAGCAGTCCCACACCAGGTCTGACAGTCTCTGTACTGTTGAGGAGGATGAAAGTCTCAGGGAAGGAGAACATCAAACTGGAGCAGAGGGAAATGATCCCATAATCGGGACCCTCCTTCTAGATGATGTTACAGTATCCTCTTGCACTGAGGATGTCTGTCTGGGAAAGGGAACTCCAGTTATTAGTAAGAGACAGGTAATAGTAATGGGGGATTCAAGCATTCAAAACATAGACAGCTGGGTTTGCAATGACTGAGAGCGCTACATGGTAACTTGCCTGCTGGGTGCAAAGGCTGCTGATCTCTCGCAACATCTAGACAGACTCATTTGTAGTGCTGGGGAGGAGTCTGTGGTTGTGATACATGTAGGTACCAATGACATAGGGAAGGATAGGAGAGAGGTCCTGGAGGCCAAATTTAGGCTGCTAGGTAAGAGATTGAAGTCCAGGACCTCCATGGTAGCATTCTCTGAAATACTTCCAGTTACACACATAGGGCCAGTTAGACAGGCAGAACTGCAGGGTCTCAATGCGTGAATAAAACAATGTTGTAGGGAGTAGGGGTTTAGATTTATTAGAAACTAGGAAAACTTTTGGGAAAGGGGGAGCCTATACAGGAAGGATGGCCTCCACCTAAACCAAAATGGAATCAGATTGCTGGCACATAAAATTAAGAAGGTGATAGTGCAGTTTTAAAATGAAGAGCTAGGGGAAAGCTAACAAATGCAGAGGTGCATGTGGTTCAGACAGAGACATCCCTTAGGGGAAGATCTATTAATGGAGATTCCCTATATCCTAATAAGGAAGAGAGGATGTAAGATGATAAAATACAGGTAGGATCTGATGAGAAACAGTCAAATGAAAAAGAATCCCATTCAATTACATCACATAATGGCAGACAGCTAAAAAGTGACCATTTTTAAGTGCTTATATACAAATGCTAGGAGTCTAAATGGTAAGATGGGTGAACTTGAGTGCCTCATATTAAATGAAGATATTGATATGTTAGGCATCACTGAAACTTGATGGAATGAGGATAATCAGCGGGATACAATTCTAACCAGGGTACAAGATATATCAGAAAAACAGAATAGATCATACTGGTGGTGGAGTGGCATTATATGTAAAAGAAAGCATAAAGTCAAATGAAGTAAAAATCTTAAATGAACCAAACAGTATCATAGAATCTCTATGGATAGTAATTCTGTGCTTGAATAATATGAATATAGCAGTAGGGATATACTACCGACCACCTGACCAGGATGGTGATAGTGACTGTGAAATGATCAGGTTGATTACAGAGGCTATAAAAATTTTAAAAACCACAATAATAATGGGGGATTTCAACTATCTCCAGACTGGCTGGGTGCATGTCACCTCAGGATGGGATGCAGAGATAAACTTTCTTGACAACTTATATGGCTGCTTCTTGGAGCAGCTAGGCCTGGGTCCCACAAGACGAGAGGCAATTCTTGATTTAGTCCTAAGTGCAGCATAGAATCTGGTCCAAGAGGTGAATATAACCTAACCTCTTGGTAATAGTGACCATAACATAATAAAATTTAACATCCCTGGGGGAAGGGGGTACCAAATGAGCCCACCATGATAGCATTTTATTTCAGAAAGGGGAACTATACAAAAATGAAGACATTATTTAAACAGAAATTAAAAGGTACAGTGCCAAAAGTGAAATCCTTGCAAGCTGGATGGCAAAATTTTAAAGACTCCATAATAGAGGCTGATTTGAAATGTATACCCCAAATTAAAAAACATAGTAAGAGAACCAAAAAAGTTGACACTGTATACTTCAGTCAAGCAGCAAGCACACTACAAACATGAATATACACACTAAAGCAACAAACTTGCCCCAAGAGTCATGTAGTTGCTTCTCCTTCATCCAGAAAACTCCCTTGCAAAACTCTCCTGTTAGCTGGTTCCTTGCTAGCTCCTCTGGTTACTTAGAAGCGGGCTTTTTAAACCCCTCTTCTCCCTGCAATATGCCATAGCACTAAAAGATATAAAATATTTATCGGGAACAGCTGGTAAGGAAGTGCTGTCTGTCACTGTTCTTTATGAAGAGACCTCAGTGCTTGTGTTAATTTCTTAAGAATTGGTAAAGTCACATATTTTGCACCGTATGATCCTATACAACCAAGACCTTAAATAAACAAAAATTGGCTACATCATACAGGGCAGTACAATAGTTGTCACTGTGCTATGGGTTCCTGAAAATTTGGAGTGTGGCGAAGAACCACTCATGCTTTCCAGGGCCAGGGACTGCATTCTGCAGTCTGGGAGTTTGGCAAACAGCATGCTGGCTGGCATTTTGGAGCAGATAGTTTTAAAGGGGTCATATTAGCTGGCTTGCATCCTTTAAAATCATCCAACTCCATTTCCTACCAGTTTATCCAAAGATATTTTGGTTTCCCTAAAGACCCATCGATAAAAAGATGGTACTACATATTTATTTTAAATGCACAACTTGTTATAAAATTATTTCTGGAAATGTTCACTCATGATGACGAAAACCAACAAGTTATTATCACTCATCACATAAAGGAAGAGAACCATAGTGTGGTAAAGCAAACTGCATATTGCATTATAATGCACTGCTGGAGGCTGCCAATTATAATGTAATGCAAGAGGCTGCCATATTTATGTAAGAATTATGTATAGTGAGAATTATGTATAGTGAAGGATTTACTGAAAGAAAAAGGCCAGAGAAGTCAGAGAAAATAAACAACACAAGGTTATAGAACAGTGACTATGTAAAGAGTGAAGCTCGATAAAAGGCGCCTTGTATTTTTCTCCTTTTAAACATCATTAGCTGCCCTTGCTCCTCTGTTCCTCCAATGGGCCATGCAATCTCCCATCTGACAAAGTCAAGTGACGTAGAAGCAGGAGTTAGAGCTAGACAGAAGAGAGGTAGCACAACTCCCTCCTTCTCTATGCTCAAAGCAAAGGGGAGCTCCCCCTTTTCTGTCTGGTTGAAGTAAGCTGTGCTCCCACACATCTCCCCTCCTTCTTGGCTGCTATTCTGAGCTGTCCCTCCTGTTTCAATCAATTTTAATCATGCTTAGAACGTTTTGCATGGCTCCCCTCCCCACAAGCCAAACAAAAACGTTCAGCAGGGGATTCATATTGACCTGCTCAGAGCAATTCCATATGAACTGGTGATTGCTCTGTCCTTGAAGCTTAGTTTTGAAAGATCTTCTTTGTCCCTTCAAGGGCAGCAACACGAGAACAAGCTCAGGAATAGAGCCAGGTGGCAACAGTTTTCCCATCACTCAAATATTATTGAGAATTCAAATTAATATTGGCATTTAAAAAATAATAGTGAACTGAAAAACCTCAGTTCAGGTCAATCAAAATGTGTAATTTTGAAAATGTCAGAATAGTTTATTTTTATTACAACCTTTTCTTTTCTTTTTTAATCCTTTCAGTCTATTTAATTTAACTTTCTAAATGAAAAGTCATTTCAAATTAAAAAACTTAAATTAAAAATTAAAAAATGTCTAAATTCTAAACAAATATTTTCCCAACTTTTTTTTCAAGTCA
Source organism: Dermochelys coriacea (assembly GCF_009764565.3). NCBI lineage: Eukaryota > Metazoa > Chordata > Testudines > Dermochelyidae > Dermochelys > Dermochelys coriacea. Next base: position 49,111,191 of record NC_050073.1, read on the forward strand.
AGAGATTAATCAGAAACCAACTTTAAATTGTGAATAGTTTTGACAAATTGGAATTTTACAAGAACAAAAAACATTGTTAGAAAATTCCTGACCAGCTTTACTGAGGAAATTCACTGTGCTCCTCCTTGTGGCAAAATATAGAACAAAGAAATAGATGAAAGAGATGAGGAAGAAATGGTAAAAGAGTGGCTGGAGTCTCTCAAGAACAAAATACAGCAGCATTTTATGGTGACTGGAAATAAAATTAAATGATTTACTCATTTGTGCAGCCACATATAATCACATTACACATGATGCCCTGGATTAAGATAGATTGATTGAAGATGACTGGGATCCAAATTTTTCTCACAACATGTGGGTAATATTACCAGATGTGCCAGTTACTTTGAGGTATGCTCATTTATTAGGGTTACTCTTCTGGGGAGGAGAGAGGGGTTCTGTAATTCAATCAATGTACTGCTTGTGTCACTTGTGTGTTCATATGGAGCTCGACTTCTCCCTTCTGCAAGTCCACTCCCAGTGGAGCTATAGCTCCCAGGACGTAAGTTCCTCCAGCCCCAGAATCAGATGAACGAACACACACACACACACACACACACACACACACACACACACACACACACTAACAGAGCAAGTCTGAGTAGACCGGGTCAATCAGCAGTCTCAAGCTGTCACCCTCATATACCTCTGGGCTCAATAGACTGGGCCAGGCAGCACTTTCAAGCTGCAACCCTTATATGCCACAAGTACCACACCTGAATAGAGTAAGCCGGAGCAGGCTGGGTCAAACAGCACTTTCAGGCTGCCAACCTTATATGCCCCTGTACTCAGCAGACTGTGTCAGGCAACACTTTCAAGCTGCCACCTTTGTATGTCACAGGTTTAGCATGTCCCTATCCCCACTTTCTCGTCACAATTGTACTGGGAGTAACCCACTTGATGAGCAAACCCCACAGTATTTTTGGGCACAACAGGGATCTTTAGCTTAGGTAAAAGAAGCGTTGCTGTAGAGTAAACGGGGAAACTAAAAACACAAAAGACTATAGTTCAGAGAGAGAGAGAGAGAGAAAAGCAACCAGCTTAACCATAAAAGTTATTTACTGAATAATAATAACTACACAAGGACAGCCCAAACCAACATAACAGTTACATTATTAAAGATTAATACCTGAGGTAGAAAAGAAAACAGAGAGAGAGAGAGAGGGAGGGATCTCACCCACTCCATGAGGCTTGAACTGTTCGGGGTTTCCAGATGATGGCCGTTGCTCAGGGTCCTGAGTGCTGGAGACAGGCAGAGCCCCCAGCATGATCAGTCATGAGAAGATGGAGTCCTAGTGGGATTGATGCATGGTTTGGATCCAAGCATCAGACCACTTACTTGGGCATAGGTATGGGGTTTTTGTAAAGAAAATACAGTGGTTCAAGGGAGAACACTAGATTTGTTTATGGGTAAACTGATGACTCAAGGGTTTTCTTTGGGCTAGACAATAGGATCTGATGACTCTTGGCTATGGGTGGTTTTTCTTCCAGGAAGCTCACAATGGAATTAGGCTGATTCAGTATTTTGGATAGCAATCAAGGATTCCTTACTAGAATTGGTTTGATAACTGCTGAGCTAGGTGTGTGCAGGCATAGGTTCATTAATATCTGGAGCAGAGATCCCCCATGATGCAGTGCTTCCCTGCTTTTCTGGTCCCAGAGTTCAGTGCGGTTCTCTGTTCTCCATTCTGTATGCTAATGGAGATGTCTCCCTGTCCCATCTTTCATGCAGATGAGGCTAGGGGAGTTGCCTCTATTCTCCATTCTGTATGCTAATGGAGATGCCTAATCTTGTCATCCTTGTCAGGAGGGGTCTAGGTGTGTCTCCTAATGCCCTTCTCTGCTCTCTGCAAATATCAGTTTTGCTTCAAGCAGAGACTGGTGTTGGTGGGGTGTCTTTCATGAATCTGATGGGCTAGATACTGCACTCTGGTTCCCGAAGAACACAGAGCTGATTGGTATCAGTAACATCTTGATTACTTTTAATAAACAGGCCCCACTCACTGGAACTCAGGAATACTAGGAATTATCCAGTCTTAGAGCTGAGTGCATTAAATATTGAGCAGCATATTCCTTATAACAGGAGTTATATTGCAACAGGTCTTGTTCTGTGGCTGGCACAGAATTCCTCATCTCTGCATCTAGTGGCCCTGACAGCAGAAGCTACCCTGATGATGATCATGCATGAACTGTTTTAAGTGGCAGTACACAATATGCTAGCATGATAGTATAGAGTATCTGCTTCACTCAGCTCTGCTTGTAACCCCCACCTTGAGACACAAGAGCTAATCAAATATTCATGACAAATCCCATCACAATGTAAAAGTTCTACAGCAAAATTTTACTTGAATTCTATTTTCCTTATAAAAGAACCTTGCAGTAGAAAAGTGTATGAGGAAATAAACAGCCTCCCATACTCATAAGCACAGAGGTCAAGTCTGCATGAGTATAGCGCAAGAAAACATTAACTCCCAAGTTCATCCAAGGACAGTCACAGGGCTGTCACTTTTATATGTCAAGTTTATCGTGAGAGCCAGCATACAGCTGACATTATGTTAGCTCAGTTACTTTATTATACATCAAGATGAAAGATACAAAGCATGCATTTATTCACTTCTTCCCCCTCATCCAACATTTTTTATGCTGCATGGCATTTCAATAAATTAGACGAGTTAATTTGGTATTGATGATGACTAAGGGCTGCATTGTGACATATAGGGTCATCTCTGCCAGGGGGCCAGTGACAAGTTCATTTCATTGCAAGTTTTAGACAAAGGTTAGGACTATTTTATTACTATTATTTCTTCCAAATCTAGTTTCTCCATTCTTAGTTATGAAAAATATTAAAATAAGGTATTCAAATATATGTTAATATATTTTATAAAAATTACAGCAGCCCTGGTAATCTTTTATATGAAGAGAAGGGGTAAGGAGTGAGGACTTTAAATAGAACTGGGAAAATAATACCCAAAGAAAAATATATTCAAAGACTGCCACCCTTTTTTGTATTTGTTACCTGGCTATGAACAGATTGGGAGTCTCTTGATTTTTTCCATACTAAAAACGGTTGAATAATTTCAGAGAATAATTCTCTTTCTATAACTTCTTCATATACATTAAGTTGCAAATACTTGAGAATCAGTCTTCAAGCTCTTTGACTGGACTTGTGAACTACATGGTACCATACTTTTCTGTTCCATTAGTGGATGAGCAGAACTCTCACAATTAGGTTTCCAGTGAAAGTATGAGTTGGAAAATTGTTTTCTACAAATATTGTGCAATATTTGCTTACAATTCTCTGTGTCAGCAAATATTCCTGCTTGTAAACATACTTGCTAGAATATATACAAAAAGCAAACACAAAAGGACAGCAAACATAGTCAAAACAACTACAATATAAAAAATCCCCCCCAAAACAATTGAAATTAATATTTGCAAAAGTTGATTAGCAGTATTTATTTTATTTCTTTCTTCACATTTCTAAAATACAACTAACAGGGCCTCACCAGTGTTCAGTGTTCTCCCCTATACATTAAAATAACAAAATAAAGTAAGGACAGCCCATAAATATATTCACCACAGGCCACCATCCTCATCAACGGCTTTAAGAAAGAGGGGGGAAAGATGGGCTTTACAACACACCGAGAAGTTTAACGTATCTGGACCAACTGGTGCGGGGATGATTTCCAAAACTGAAGATCCTCACAGAGAACACCTGGCCAGCTGCTCTCTCTCATTTATATTGAGAGAGTTGCATCTCAAGTATCTCTGCTGATCTCAACTGTGGCAGTATATTACGGGGAGAGAAGTGATCTGTCAGGTTGCCAGGTTCCAAATTATTTAGAGATTTATGGCTTAAAACTAACACGTTGGTTTCCACCTGGAAACTTACTGGAAACCAGTGCAGATTGTGAAGCTCCTGATGTGCTCCAAACATGCAACTCCACCCAGAGGGGTGTTAGGAAGATTCATGCTTGCAAAGCATCCAGATGCTACATTAGGGAGCAACACAGATAATCCCATGAGGAAGTTAATAATTCTGTATTCACAGCAGGATTTGAACAGTGTGCAGTACATAAGACATGGAGCCATACACTGAACAATGAGGATAAAACAAAATATGAAATAGCTGCTCATTTAGTGAGCACAGATCATTCTGTGGATTTGATTCAGGAGTCCTATGAAAAATACAGTATGTGATCATGTAATTAAAAATTGCATAAATGCATATGCACAAGGAGGCAGGCAGATTTAATGTTGCCAGTGCAACCTTAATTCTGGCATTTCCTAACTTTTTAGTGCTTGACTTTGCAATCATAATAATTTTCTTTTAATATAGTTTTGCATGCAATTATTATAATCATATACTTGTGATTAATACTGTAAACGTCTATAGAACTTTCTTTCCAAGTCTCTTAAAGCTTTTTAAAAACATTAATGAATTTAGCTTTACATTTCTCCTGAGAGATAGATAAGCAGTACTACGAACTCATAGACATTAAGGCCAGAAGAGACCATCATAATCATCTAGTCTGACCTCCTGTACATTGCAGGCCACAGAACCTCACCTACCTACTCCTGTAACAGGCCCCTAACAACTGTCTGAGTTACTGAAGTGACCTTATTTTCTAAATCAGGAAACCATGGTATAGAGAAGCTAAATCCTGTGTTTTCAAGTATCCAATTATTTTAGCTGAATACAGGAGGTGTGCAAACAGGGACGCCCAGAAACTGAAGTTACCTAAAAAGAGTGGATACAACTTTAATTAAGTTGCCCAAAGTCACAAAAGTGAGTCAGTGGCAGAACCAGGAATAGATTCCAGGTCTCCTTATACCAATTTCCTTGCTCTAAGTATAATACAAACATTTTCTTCCCCTTACAAAAGCCACAGGGAACTAAAGAGGATGAAAGGAAGTTGTGGTCCAAGCTGATTTAGATTCCAAACTCTCTTAGGCAGATTTAGTATTTGGAAGCAAGATCTGAGAAGGATGTAAGTGGACACAGTAAAGCCAATCTCATATATCAGAGACAGGCAAGCTAAGTACTTGAATCATGAAAGAGGACAGCATATAAAATTACTAGTTAGCTAAGTTGGCTAGTGGCAGAAGGAGGCAGAGCCAACCAAGCAAAGGGAAAGAGCAAGGAACTGAGAGAAAGGAAGGTCATCTCAGAAGGAGATGGCAGAAGGCATCAGGCACTGATCATACAATGCCAAACAATAAAAAACAGGCAGTTGTATCAGCTAAGTACAACAAGAAGTAAGAGAATCATATACCAACAATTAGGGACATATCCAGTAAAGTTCTGAGTGCTCTCAACTCCTCGAGAATGATCAGCATCTATCTGAGGTGCTCTGGATATTGAAGGATCAGGCCATCAGTACACTTCTGCAGTTATTGGCAACATCAGAGTAGCCATGATGGGAACTTTCACATCTCCTGTGGATCACTAGTTCAACTCCTCTCCAAATTAGTAATGACCCATCAGCTTTCATAGCTGATAAAGTCAAATTTTTCAAATTAGTGGTCTGATTTTTTTGAGGTACTGAGCCCAGACCTCCCACTGTATTCAGCAGGAACTCTAGGGCTTCAGCACCTCAAAGATCAGACCAAAGGTCAATGAAATGTCTAACTTGTCTACACTACGAAATTAGGTTGAATTTATAGAAGTCGGTTTTGTAGAAAGCATTTTTATACAGTTGATTGTGTGTGTCCCCACGCAAATGCTCTAATTGCATGTAGTCAGTGGAGTGTGTCCACAGTACTGAGGCAACCGTTGACTTCCAGAGCGTTACACTGTGGGTAGCTATCCCACAGTTCCCGCAGCCTCCACTGCCCATTTGAATTCTGTATAGAAATCCCAATGCCTGATGGGGCTAAAACTTTGTCACGGGTGGTTCTGGGTACATATCTTCAAGCCCCCCCTTCCCTTCCTCCCTCCATGAAAGCAATGGCAGACAATCGTTTTGCACCTTTTTTCCTGGGTTACCATGCAGACACCATACCACGGCAAGCATGGAGCCCGTTCAGCTAACCGTCACCATATGTCTCCTGGGTGCTGGCAGATGTGGTACTGCATTGCTACACAGGAGCAGCTTATTGCCTTTTGGCAGCAGACAGCGCAGTATAACTGGTAGCCATCGTCAACATAGTCCAGGGTGCTCTTTTAACTGTCCTCGATGAGGTCAGGGGCACCTGGGCAAACATAGGAGTTACTCAGCCAGGTCATTTCCCTTTTAAGTTTCGTCTCATGACGATTCAGTCCTACTGGCAGTCTTAGTGCACTGTCTTTTAATCAGCAGCCAGGAGAAGATTATGGCTAGCGATCGTACTGCACAGTCTGCTGCCAGCAAGGTGTATAAAGATAGAAGAAGTGGATCAAAACAAGAAATAGACCAGATTTGTTTTGTATTAATTTTCTTCTCCCTCCCTCCTTCTATGAAATCAATGGCTTGCTAAACCCAGTTTTGAGTTCTATCGTTGAGGTTTTGAGTTCTATCCTTGAGGGGGCCATTCTGTTTCTCGCACAGCCACCCCCTTTATTGATTTTAATACCCTGTAAGCCATGTTGTCAGTCACCCCTCCCTCTGTCAGAGCAACGGCAAACAATCATTTCGCACCCTTTTCCCTGGATTGCCTGAGCAGGAGCAGACGCCATAGCACAGCAAGCATGGAGCCTGTTCAGCTCACTGCAGCAGTTATGACCATTATAAACACCTCATGCATTATCATGTAGTTTATGCAGAACTAGCACCTGAAAAACCAGGTGAGGAGGCAATGGAAGTGCGGTGTTTAGCACATGAACACACTTTTCTCTAAAACCGCGTTTCCCCACAATTTGGAGATCATGGCGTTAATGAGGCAGGCTCATGCCATGGAACACCGATTCTGGGCCTGGGAAACAAGCACAGAGTGGTGGGACCGCATAGTGTTGCAGGTCTGGGATGATTCCCAGTGGCTCCGAAACTTTCACATGCGTAAGGGCACTTTCATGGAACTTTGTGACTTGCTTTCCTTTGCCCTGAAGCGCAAGAGTACCAAGATGAGAGCAGCCCTCACAGTTGAGAAGCAAGTGGCAATAGCCGTGTGGAAGCTTGCAATGCCAGACAGCTACCGGTCAGTAAGTAATCAATTTGGAGTGGGCAAATCTACTGTGGGAGTTGCTGTGATGCAAGTATCCAACACAATCATTGAACTGAGCTATCAAAGGTAGTGAGTCTGGGAAATGTGCAGATCATACTAGATGGCTTTGCTGCAATGGGATTCCCTAACTGGAATGGTATGATGAGGAGATGGTATGATGGGATAATGGGATTTTGGTAAGTAATTGATCTTTAAATATTCAGGGTAAATAGGCCAAATCCCCTGAGATGGGATATTAGATGGATGGGATCTGATTTACTATAGAAAACTCTTTCCTGGGTATCTGGCTGGTGAATCTTGCCCATGTGCTCAGGGTTTGGCTGATTGCCATGTTTGGGGTCGGGAGGGAGTTTTCCTCCAGGGCAGATTGCAGAGGCCCTGGAGGTTTTTTTGCCTTCCTTTGTAGCATGGGGCATGGTTGACTGGAGGGAGGCTTCTCTGCTCCCTCGAAGTTTTGAACCATGATTTGAGGACTTCAATAGCTCGGACATGGGTAAGGTTTTTCATAGGAGTGGGTGGGTGACATTCTGTGGCCTGCGCTGTGCAGGAGGTCGGACTAGATGATCAGAGTGGTCCCTTCTGACCTTAGTATCTATGAATCTATGAATATATGAAACTGTGGTGGGGCTATAGACAGAACGCATATCCCTATCTTAGGACCAGACCACCAGGGCAGCCAGTACATAAACTGCAAGGGGTACTTTTCAATGGTGCTGCAAGCACTGGTGGATCACAAGAGACGTTTCACCAACATCAAATTGGGATGGCCGGGAAAGGTTCATGACCCTCACATCTTCAGAAACTCTGGTGTGTTTAAACGGCTGCAGGAAGGGATTTACTTTCCAGACCAGAAAATAACTGCTGGGGATGTTGAAGTTATCCTTGGGGACCCAGCCTATAGTTATCCTTGGGGACCCAGCCTACCTCTTAATGCCCTAGCTCATGAAGCCTTACACAGGCACCCTGGACAGCAGTAAGGAGCTGTTCAACTGTAGGCTGAGCAAGTGCAGAATGGTGGTAGAGTGTGCATTTGGATGTTTAAAGGGTCGTTGGTGCAGTTCACTGACTTGCTCAGACCTCAGAGAAACCAATATTCCCATTGTTATTGCTGCTTGCTGTGTGCTCCACAATCTCTGTGAGAGTAAGGGGGAGACATTTATGGTGGGGTGGGAGGTTGATACAAATTGCATGGCTGCTGAATACGCGCAGCCAGAAACCAGGGCAGTTAGAAGAGCACAGCAGGAAGTGCTACACAACAGAGAAGCTTTGAAAAAGCGGCAGCGAACCAGCGGAGCAGCGGGGACAGCAGAGCAGCTCACAGCAGGAGTTTGCCTGGGACTGGTAAGTATCCGAGTGTGTGTGTTTGCTTGCTGAGGAAGTATCCGAGCGTGTGTTTGCTGGGAGGGAGCCTGAGTGAGTGTCTGATTGGCTGCTAGCCTGCAGGGGGCGGGCATTAGGGTGTCTGTGTGTTTGCGTCAGGGAAGCCTGGCTGTTTAAAAATAGCCGGAGCCTCGCGAACCAGCTGAGGAGCGGCAGCGAACCAGCGGGGACAGCAGAGCAGCTCACAGCAGGAGTTTGCCTGGGAGTTCGCCTGGAGTGAGCCCAGTGAGGCTTACATCTTGCCAACGTCTCTGAGGAAGCTCCGTAGTAGGTAGGTGATATGGAAGGGGGGAATTCAGCTGTTGTGACCTGCACTGGATGTGCCATGTTTGTCTTTCTTCCACAGGACAGAAGCGACTTTGTCTGTACAAAGTGCAAGCTGGTCTCCATATTGGAAGAGAAGATTGAAGGTCTGGAGCAACAGGTAACGACCCTGCGTTGTATACGAGAGACTGAGGATTTTCTGGACCAAACTCAGGATAGCCTTCTAGGGGCACAAAGCTCTAAAGATGTAGAGCAGGTTGCACAGAGGAGCCAAGAGGCCAGTGAAGAAGCTTGGCAACATGTGACCTCCAGAAGAGGTAAGCGGAATGTCCGGGTTCCAGTAACACAGACACAGGTAACTAACCGCTTTCATGTTCTCTCCACAGGTACCAATGCGGAGAGTGGACCAGATGATATGTCTGGGGGGAGAAAGCAGAAGGAGACTCCGCTGGTTGGGAGGCATGAGATGCGATGTCCTGAGGTTGGAGGTTCCACGACCACCACTCCCAAGAGGAGAAGGCGGGTGGTGGTGGTCGGGGACTCTCTCCTCCGGGGGACTGAGTCATCTATCTGCCGCCCTGACCGGGAAAACCGAGAAGTCTGCTGCTTGCCAGGGGCTAAGATTCGTGATGTGACGGAGAGACTGCCGAGACTCATCAAGCCCTCGGATCGCTACCCCTTCCTGCTTCTCCACGTGGGCACCAATGATACTGCCAAGAATGACCTTGAGCGGATCACTGCGGACTATGTGGCTCTGGGAAGAAGGATAAAGGAGTTGGAGGCGCAAGTGGTGTTCTCGTCCATCCTCCCCGTGGAAGGAAAAGGCCTGGGTAGGGACCGTCGAATCGTGGAGGTCAACGAATGGCTACGCAGGTGGTGTCGGAGAGAAGGCTTTGGATTCTTTGACCATGGGATGGTGTTCCATGAAGGAGGAGTGCTGGGCAGAGACGGGCTCCATCTTACGAAGAGAGGGAAGAACATCTTTGCCAGCAGGCTGGCTAACCTAGTGAGGAGGGCTTTAAACTAGGTTCACCGGGGGAAGGAGACCAAAGCCCTGAGGTAAGTGGGAAAGCGGGATATCGGGAGGAAGCACAGGCAGGAAGGTCTGTGAGGGGAGGGCTCCTGCCTCATACTGGGAATGAGGGGCGATCAACAGGTTATCTCAAGTGCTTATATACAAATGCACAAAGCCTTGGAAACAAGCAGGGAGAACTGGAGGTCCTGGTGATGTCAAGGAATTATGACGTGATTGGAATAACAGAGACTTGGTGGGATAACTCACATGACTGGAGTACAGTCATGGATGGTTATAAACTGTTCAGGAAGGACAGGCAGGGCAGAAAAGGTGGGGGAGTAGCACTGTATGTAAGGGAGCAGTATGACTGCTCAGAGCTCCGGTACGAAACTGTGGAAAAACCTGAGTGTCTCTGGATTAAGTTTAGAAGTGTGTGCAACAAGAGTGATGTCATGGTGGGAGTCTGCTATAGACCACCGGACCAGGGGGATGAGGTGGATGAGGCTTTCTTCCGGCAACTCACGGAAGCTACTAGATCGCATGCCCTGATTCTCATGGGTGACTTTAATTTTCCTGATATCTGCTGGGAGAGCAATACAGCGGTGCATAGACAATCCAGGAAGTTTTTGGAAAGCGTAGGGGACAATTTCCTGGTGCAAGTGCTAGGGGAGCCAACTAGGGGGAGCGCTTTTCTTGACCTGCTGCTCACAAACCGGGTAGAATTAGTGGGGGAAGCAAAAGTGGATGGGAATCTGGGAGGCAGTGACCATGAGTTGGTTGAGTTCAGGATCCTGACGCAGAGAAGAAAGGTAAGCAGCAGGATACGGACCCTGGACTTCAGGAAAGCAGACTTTGACTCCCTCAGGGAACAGATGGCCAGGATCCCCTGGGGGACTAACATGAAAGGGAAGGGAGTCCAGGAGAGCTGGCTGTATTTCAAGGAATCCCTGTTGAGGTTACAGGGACAAACCATCCCGATGAGTCGAAAGAATAGTAAATATGGCAGGCGACCAGCTTGGCTTAATGGTGAAATCCTAGCGGATCTTAAACATAAAAAAGAAGCTTACAAGAAGTGGAAGCTTGGACATATGACCAGGGAAGAGTATAAAAATATTGCTCGGGCATGTAGGAAAGATATCAGGAGGGCCAAATCGCACCTGGAGCTGCAGCTAGCAAGAGATGTCAAGAGTAACAAGAAGGGTTTCTTCAGGTATGTTGGCAACAAGAAGAAAGCCAAGGAAAGTGTGGGCCCCTTACTGAATGAGGGAGGCAAGCTAGTGACAGAGGATGTGGAAAAAGCTAATGTACTCAATGCTTTTTTTGCCTCTGTTTTCACTAACAAGGTCAGCTCCCAGACTGCTGTGCTGGGCAACACAAAATGGGGAAGAGATGGCCAGCCCTCTGTAGAGATAGAGGTGGTTAGGGACTATTTAGAAAAGCTGGACGTGCACAAGTCCATGGGGCCGGACGAATTGCATCCGAGAGTGCTGAAGGAATTGGCAGCTGTGATTGCAGAGCCCTTGGCCATTATCTTTGAAAACTCGTGGCGAACGGGGGAAGTCCCGGATGACTGGAAAAAGGCTAATGTAGTGCCCATCTTTAAAAAAGGGAAGAAGGAGGATCCTGGGAACTACAGGCCGGTCAGCCTCACCTCAGTCCCTGGAAAAATCATGGAGCAGGTCCTCAAAGAATCAATCCTGAAGCACTTAGAGGAGAGGAAAGTGATCAGGAACAGTCAGCATGGATTCACCAAGGGAAGGTCATGCCTGACTAATCTAATCGCCTTTTATGATGAGATTACTGGTTCTGTGGATGAAGGGAAAGCAGTGGATGTATTGTTTCTTGACTTTAGCAAAGCTTTTGACACGGTCTCCCACAGCATTCTTGTCAGCAAGTTAAGGAAGTATGGGCTGGATGAATGCACTATAAGGTGGGTAGAAAGCTGGCTAGATTGTCGGGCTCAACGGGTAGTGATCAATGGCTCCATGTCTAGTTGGCAGCCGGTGTCAAGTGGAGTGCCCCAGGGGTCGGTCCTGGGGCCCGTTTTGTTCAATATCTTCATAAATGATCTGGAGGATGGTGTGGATTGCACTCTCAGCAAATTTGCGGATGATACTAAACTGGGAGGAGTGGTAGATACGCTGGAGGGGAGGGATAGGATACAGAAGGACCTAGACAAATTGGAGGATTGGGCCAAAAGAAATCTAATGAGGTTCAATAAGGATAAGTGCAGGGTCCTGCACTTAGGATGGAAGAATCCAATGCACCGCTACAGACTAGGGACCGAATGGCTCGGCAGCAGTTCTGCGGAAAAGGACCTAGGGGTGACAGTGGACGAGAAGCTGGATATGAGTCAGCAGTGTGCCCTTGTTGCCAAGAAGGCCAATGGCATTTTGGGATGTATAAGTAGGGGCATAGCGAGCAGATCGAGGGACGTGATCGTTCCCCTCTATTCGACACTGGTGAGGCCTCATCTGGAGTACTGTGTCCAGTTTTGGGCCCCACACTACAGGAAGGATGTGGATAAATTGGAAAGAGTACAACGAAGGGCAACGAAAATGATTAGGGGTCTAGAGCACATGACTTATGAGGAGAGGCTGAGGGAGCTGGGATTGTTTAGTCTGCAGAAGAGAAGAATGAGGGGGGATTTGATAGCTGCTTTCAACTACCTGAAAGGGGGTTTCAAAGAGGATGGCTCTAGACTGTTCTCAATGGTAGCAGATGACAGAACGAGGAGTAATGGTCTCAAGTTGCAATGGGGGAGGTTTAGATTGGATATTAGGAAAAACTTTTTCACTAAGAGGGTGGTGAAACACTGGAATGCGTTACCTAGGGAGGTGGTAGAATCTCCTTCCTTAGAGGTTTTTAAGGTCAGGCTTGACAAAGCCCTAGCTGGGATGATTTAACTGGGACTTGGTCCTGCTTTGAGCAGGGGGTTGGACTAGATGACCTTCTGGGGTCCCTTCCAACCCTGATATTCTATGATTCTATGATTCTATGAAAACCAGTTTCATGACTGGCCAGGGTACTGTATGACACTTCTGTTTGTTTCTGCTTGATGAAAACCCACCCCCTGGGTTGCCTCTGAATTCTCTGTAATCCACCCACCCTCCCCCCTTCGATCACAGCTTGCTTGTAAAGGAAATAAAGTCACTATCATTTAAAAAACATGTATTATTTATTAATTGATTATTAAAAATAGGGAGATAACTCACAAGGTAGCCTGGGTGGGATGTGGGAGGAGGTTAGGAGGGACAGAAAAGGCACTCTAAAACTTGTTGAATGCCAGCCTTCTGTTGCTTGGGCTGTCCACTGGGGTGGAATGGTTGGGTGCCAGGAGCTTCCCTCCCCCACCCGCATTCCTGGGCATCTAGGTGAGGAGGCTATGGAACTTGGGGTGGAGAGAGGGTGGTTAAGCAGGGGCTGCAGCAGCAGTCTGTGATCCTGCTACCATTCATGAACTTCCGCCAGACTCCGGAGCATGTCCGTTTGATCCTGCAGTAGCCCCAGCATTGCCTCATGCCTCCTCTGATCTTCCTGTCACCAGCTCTCCTCACGTTCATCGGCCACTGTCCTGTACTCTGCTATTGTGTCCCTCCACACAGCTCTGTCAGTGCCAGACGACTGCATGAGCTCAGAGAACATGCAAGCACGGATTCCTCTCCCCATACAGCGATCAGATCCAGTGCCTCCCATTCAGTCCATGCTGGAGCTCTTTTTTGATTCTGGGACTGCATGGTCACCTGTGCTGATGAGCTCGCCTGTTTGGCGAACAGGAAATGAGATTCAAAAGTTCCCGAGGCTTTTCCTGTACACCTGGCCAGTGCATCCGAGTTCAGAGTGCTGTCCAGAGCGGTTACAATGGTGCACTGTGGGATAGCTCCTGGAGGCCAATATCTTCGAATTGCGTCCACACTAACCCGAATTTCAAATGGCGATGTCTATTTCAGCGCTAATCCCGTCGTTGGGGAGGAGTACAGAAATCAGCTTTAAGAGACCTTTATGTTGAAAAAATGGCTTTGTTGTATGGACGGGTGCAGGGTTAATTCGGATTTAACGCTGCTAAATCCGACATATACTTGTAGTGTAGCCAGGCCTAAATATGGATTTAGATGCCGAACTTTAGGAATCTTAGCCTGAAATTTTTGCCATAGATCTCCACATCAAAAAACAAAGCAGTTTTGTTTGATACTAATGGAAATCTTTTTCAGCAGCCTTAACAGAGAAAGCAAGGCCTACACTGGAGCTGGATTAATAAAAGATTTTTTGGTTAATTGGCAGTTCCAAAAAAACCCCACAAGGTTTCAGGTCCAACCAAATTTTTGTTTTTGTTGTTGTTTTAATTTTTAAGAATCAAAATGTAAAAAACAAAAACAAAACGAAACATTTTGGATCAAGCAAAACTTTATTTTACCTGAAATGAAGTGTTTTGTTTTGACTTCAAGCATTTTTTAAAAAATTTGGAATTTTTTTTTAATAAAACAAAATAAATTTTGAAACATTTTGATTTTTTTAACCATAATAATTTGGTTAAATTGACACAAATTAGCAAAATTTTTCCATAGTTTATGCTGAAAAAGTTCTGAGTGAAAAAATTCACCAGCAGTAGTCTGAATGTCTTCTGGCTTGAGATGTAATTCCCTTCTAAGGGCCATATTGAGCTAACGTGAAGCTTGTGCTATCACTGTCTATGCTTTATCTGTTTTATAGATAAAAACAGAAGATGACTTCATTTACCAGAGTTCCCATTTTGATTTCTTCCATAAGCACCGCAAGTCACTTAATTTTTTACTTTTATTCAAAAGCAGTTTTTAGTGCCTGGAATGGTGCTAGTTTGACAACCAAGCAGAATGAAGTCCTCGCTAAGTTGAAAAGATATGGCATGACCATCAATAGTACAGATGTCTTCTAAATCAGCACAATCTCAAACCTTACTACACCTCAAAGTGAAGGGGACGCTTGGTTACCAAGACCTATGCAATCTTTGGTCTCTGCAAGTAAGAGCATTAGTTAGTGCTAATTGTGAAGATGGATGGCTATCAATGAAAATGACTTTTGGCCTCTGCCAGTTTGGACTGGATTTGGAAATTCAATTGATAAAAAAAATCAACCAAAGAGATAAACAGCAGTGCCACTCCCTAAGGCAGTGATTCTCAACCAGGGTTACATGTACCCCTGGGGGTACGCAAGTCTTCCAGGGGGTACGTCAGCTCATCTAGATATTTGCCTAGTTTTACAAAAGGTACATAAAAAGCACTAGCAAAGTCAGTACAAACTAAAATTTCATATAGATAATGACTTGTTTATACTGCTCTATATTCCATACACTGAAATGTAAATACAATATTTGCATTCCAGTTGATTTATTTTATAACGATATGGTAAAAATGAGAAAGTAAGCAATTTTCAGTAATATTATGCTGTGACACTTGTATTTTTAAGCCTGATTTTGTAAGCAAGTAGATTTTAGGTGAGGTGAAACTTGGGGGTACCCAAAACAAATCAGACTTCTGAACAGTAATCTGGAAAGGTTGAGAACCTCTGGCCTAAGGGGTATGGAAACCAGATAAAATTGAGGGAACTGTGTATTATAACATATTATACCACAGTGCGATTGAAACATGTTCTTGATGAATGGAGAAATCTTGTACTTTATCGGAAAGTGTTTCTTTACTTTCCTAATCTTGGGCTTCCTTTATACAATACAGATCTGATTTCCAGAGGTTCTGAGCATCTGCAGCTCCAACTGACTTTAACTGAAGTTACTGGTGCTTAGCAGCTTTGAAAATAAGGCCCTATATTGGACAAATGGTGGCACTGCTTTGTTGTGGAAACTTTGGTGTGCTAACTGAATCTGATTGTTGGGCTTGCAGGACACTTCTCATGTACTATTTGCCTCTCCCCTTCCCCTGAGAGGGGTAGATTAAATTGAGAGGGTTGTTTTTCTTTGTGTTAGAGACAGGAATAGGATGGAATTATGGGTTGAGTAGGAGCATATGACCTTGTTTTCAATGTCTCTATAATTTTGCATATATGTTTAAAATTGTTTTTACATGTGCCTAAATTCTGTGATAAGTGCACATTAAAAATCAAATTCAAATATATAAACCAACACACCACTTTAGCAAAAAAAAAAAATCACAACAATGGAGTCATAGGAAGTTTATACTAAAGGTAGTCCACATATAAGAGTTATTGATATTAGTCAGTTTGCTGGAATATATTTTTTGGAAAAAACCAGACTGCAGGACCACTCATAAGAATAACTAGAAAGAGAGAAATTAATCCTATACATTTTCTCTCCCCTTCCATATTTTTACAACATACCAGTTTTCTAAAACGTATTAAAATTCCTTCTTTGAGTTGACAAATGTTAATGGAATTCATTCATTCACCATTTTCAAAATGACTTGACCCTGTGTATATAAAACAAAATATAATATAGGAATGTTGTTTCTTATTCCTATGATCTGATAGGTATTTCTATACAAGCAGGGAAGATGCCAAATTTTCAAAAGGGTGGCATCCTTTTGGTGGGAGTAGTTTGTACCACGAGATTGGCACCTATGTCTGAATTGCAGGTGCACATCTGAGGGCAGGTCTACACTACAGCCAGGATCGATGCTCTGAGATCGAACCACCAGTGGTAGATTTAGCGGGTCTAGTAAAGACCCCCCAAATCAACTGCAGATTGCTCTCCAGTCTACCCCTGTTCTCTACCCCCAATGAGAAGAGCAAGTGTAGACCACGGTGTAGACCCTACAGTAACTCGACCTAAGGTACGTCAACTCCAGCTACATTATTCATGTAGCTCAAGTTACGTAGTGTAGGTCGACTTACCACAGTAGCGTAGACATAGCCTGAGTTCCTGCACTTCCTACTACTTAGCTGAATCATAAATTGTGTGGGCAGAAAAGGTGATCAGATGAAAATTTGGGCCATAAAGAAAATGCGTATTGTATACAGTATATATTTGCCTTCAATTATTCTTAAATATTTATTTACTTATGACAGCACACCAAATTTCAAAAATATAGATTAAAAAATAATTACTCTGCCAAATCTACATGCCGTCGATTTCTTTCTAGAATGATTCCTTCTCCTTGTTTGTTGGTGCCTAGAAATCACCAAACTAGTTTATCATTCACTATTTTTTCTTTTTCTCTTTGGTATTTGACTCTAATATCTGTTTGCGGCTCCTGGGAGAGCCAATATGTCACTGGGGCCTAAGTCTCTGTCTCTGCTAGTTCTGTGCCTGAGGTTCATGTCTTTTGTCACAGTGTCTATTTTTGTCTTTTCTCCTTCTGACCCTACTTTTGTATTTATTACCCCTCAGATTCTTGGTGCTGGGCTCTGTTTTTTTGTTTGATCTTAGTTTGACTCTGTTTTTCTTAACTTCAGATTGCCTTTCCTGCCTAATGTACAGCGACATATGTGGCAAAGACCTGGTGTGACACTGACGGAAATACCATGCGTGGTCTGTGTGTGTTTATTATTTCCACTTGTTACATTATGGGGCAAATTAGTAAAGATCAGTCCCCACATGCATGTACACAAAATTGCACACTTACATATATGCATTCAGATTTCTTCTGTGCAAATTCTGGTGCTCCCTCTATTACTTTCAACAGTCTACATGGAAGCGTTATAATTTGCACTCACAAATTCTGTTGTAGGGACTAATGTGTGATTCTAAAACTCACCATCACAGGAGTTATCTTAGTAATAGTGTTAGTGCAAATGTTTGTAGATACCTATTGTAAGCATATATACATGACTACACAAGTTGAATTTCCAACAGATACCCTCTCCAAAACCATTTTCAGATCCAAATGTTCATATTGCTCCTAACTTTATAATACATAGACCTGGTTGGGAAATTCATTTTTCACGCCTCCTTTGCGGAAGATTTTGACTTTTTGTGAAAAATATTGAAAACCCAAATATTTTGGACAAAAATGAAATATTTCAATTCACAATGATTCTGCTGCCTCATTGGTGTTGTAGTTTGGGTGCCATATGCTCCCATTCTCATCTATGGTTTGGGTTCTCTGGCTAGACTACATCTCCCATAATGCACCACTTTCTCCCAGCTTGTTGAGGGTAGGTGGGAATCAGAGGAGTCTATGGCTATGGTGCATCATGCACTAAGCCTCCCAAAAGTATTTTGTTTACTAAGAAAATAATTAAAAAAATCTGCAGAAAATTGAAATTTTCCCATGGAAAAATTAAAAATTCCTAACCAGCACTATCAATAAGATCCACCTGTCAGTATGAATCATCAGAAATCAGCCTACTTTTTTTCTGTATAGGGCTTTAACCACTGACCAGATGACTCAACAGAAGATCTTTGGATGCTTATACAGAGTCCACAGGCTTACTAGCCTATTATGAGTTGATAAAGTTTATTGTGAAAGCTGAAAGCTGTTCAAAGAGCTAATTTTTTAAATCAAAGGCACCAATACATTGTGTTCTAGTCAAATTAAACAGCAGGGATGATCCAGTACGCAGTCTTGTGATTTTCAATACCTGCACAGTCTCAAGACAGTTTAGTTATTAATATCTTGCATTTTGGTCCATGAATTAAGAATATTAATCTTCCAGGAAAATCCACAGCATTTTCTATTTCATGATGATTTTCTTTGAATATCGCTATCTGGGATCAGGGTTTTAAGAGTCTTCTGAGAAATATCTTGACCCTTAAAGCCAGCCTGGAAATTGAATTTATTTTCAGAGCTCTTAAACGTCTTCCTTCTGATTTCAGATTATCAGTTTTTATTGCATTGGAAAGATATTCACTTGAAGGGAAAGCAGAGAAGGAAAGGCAAGCCTAATTTCTTGAAAGGTCAGCCATTTGAGCATTTGTTTGGGGGAAATACAGAATATTTTGTACTTGCTTAAAAGATATATAGTTGAAATGGGTTATGTAAGATATCTGGATAGTTTTTCCATTTTTCATTATGAAGCTACTTGAACAACCTCACTGATCATTAGTTTTTATAGATACAAATGAAACTTCAGTGAACTTTTCCTCAAAGTTGCAAGCTCTGACCAAGATGAATAGCTGAATTCATTTATCATTGTGAATATGGCATGTGATACAATGAATATTATGTATGTTCGGGTTCCAAGAGTGTTAGCCAACATAATGATTGACATGAATATCACTCTGCAACTGTTTTAGCTGTATGTTTTGGATGCCACTAAGCTCCAGAGGCCCTGCTACATGATGGAACAGCTGAGCTAGCTCAATCAAATTAACATGATAATATTATAATGGCACAGAGTTATAAAGTTATAAACAAACTTATAAAGTTAGTGCATGATACAAACCTAGGAGGGGTTGCAAGTGCTTTGGAGGATAGGATTAAAATTCAAAATTATCTGGAAAAAAATGGAGAAATGGTCTGAAGTAAATAGGATGAAATTCAAAAAGGACAAATGCATAGTACTCCACTTAGGAAGGAACAAGCAGTTGCACATATACAAATGGGAAATGACTGGAAGGAGTATTGTGGAAAGGGGTCTGAGGGTCATAGTGAATCACAAGCTAAACATGAGTCAACAGTGTAACACCGTTGAAGAAAAAACAAACATCCGTCTGGGATGTATTAGCAGGAGTGTTGTAAGCAAGACATGAGAAGTAATTCTTCTGCTCTACTCCATGCTTATTAGACCTCAACTGCAGTATTGTGTCCAGTTCTGGGTGCCACATTTCAGGAAATATATGGACAAATTGGAGAAAGTCCAGAAAAAAACTACAAAACTTATTAAAGGTCTAAAATTCATGACCTATGAGGAAAGATTGAAAAAATTGGTTTGTTTAGTCTAGAGAGGGGACATGATGACAGCTTTCAAGTACATAAAAGGTTTTTACAAGGAGATGGGAGAAAAATATTCTCCTTAACCTCTGAGGATAGGACAAGAAGCAATGTGATTAAATTTCTGCAGGGATGGTTTAGGTTGGACATGAAGAAAACCTTCCTATCTATCAGGGTAGTTAAGCATTGAAATAAATTTCTTAGGGAGGTTGTGGAATCTCCATAATTGCAGATTTTTAAGAGTAGGTTAGATAATCACCTGTCAGGGATCATCTAGTTAATACTTAGCCCTGCCACGAGTGCAAGAGACTGAACTAGATGATCTCTCAAGGTCCCTTATAGTCCCATGATTCTAAGATACATAAGGAAACAATCCTTAATACACAAGTTTGGCTCAGATTAATTATAATAATCATGTTAGCTGGTCATGTTATAGATGATGAAGTGGTGCTAATTCAGGTATTGCTTGGGAAGGAGCAACTTCTGGTCCCCACCCCTACAGCAGATACCAAATTGAGATGCCCTCTGATCCCCTTGCTCCTCCCACAGGGACTCTAGGTCTCACTCAGCTGGCACATCTCTTCTTTCTTTTACCCACATAGTGCGTGAGCTGATGCCACCAGAAATCGAATTCTCTGAAGACTCTCCTGTGCTCTGCTGTATAGGAATAAACTCCCCATGTGCCAGGTTGCAACACAACTCACTGAAGTTTGGCCTGGCTTCACCTCCATCTGTATGGAGGGGTCAAATTTCAGAGGTGTTGCAACATAGTTTAGTACAGAACCTGATTTAGGTGGGACCACTGATTAAAAATGATTGGCCCATTGTCCCCCAACTCCATGGCCTATGGAACCTTAAACAAGTGAAAAAAGCTTGGGTGAGGGTGTATTCACCTCTACCCATGGTCCTCCAATTTGTTCTACTAACTGATGGGTGTTAAGGGGAGTTTCTGATCAAATTAAGCTAACTCAATTGAGTTAAATTTGCTTTAAATCATTTTTTTTTCATCTGGTATCTGTGGGAAAGTAATCCTCCTCCACAATGTGTGGAACAAAAGCAGAGTTTCTCTGTAGCTGTTAATTCCAATGGATGATCAATCTGCTTGTTCCCATTTCTTCCCTAACCCTTCACTGCTCCACATCATTGCTCTTGTGAAGAGATCCTCGAGAAGTACAGTCAAACAAACTAACAAATGTCAAACCCCAGTTCTACAGCCAAATAAGAGAACAGTTAGTTAGTAATTAAGTATCCAACTCATGACCCCTGATTAGCAGAACTGTACAGTTCTCTTGCATCTGGGTCTCTCTGAAACCACGAAGGAGGGGGATCTGTATTATGTAGCCACTGTATTATGAATACTAGAATTTTATTTCTGTACAAGTTTTCCTGGGTGACATAAAACAACTAGGTCCATTCCCAAATTGAAGGCATTGAAGCAATTTGGAGAAGAAAAACAAACTTTCTAGCTATTAAGAATGACAGCGGTTGGGTGACCACATTTTCCCTGGTTGTCAGTAAGGAATGATACAAATGAGGCAGAATGTCTCCATTACAAGTTCCCCAAACAGGGATTTGCTGGGTTTTCATCTTCTCTGCTTATAAAAGCTGAAGAAGTGATCTGGTCCTACGCTAACAATAATTGAATATGGAATATTTGCCAGAATGCTTTAAATTATTGGCTATGCAGTGAGAGCTCAGTAGAGTGGTAAATATAAATATATTTTAATGATGACTCTCACAATTATCCCAAATGGGAAGAGAAAGGAATCCCTTTAAGGGTAAGTTTTTTTCCCCCTCTCTGTAGTGCTAATCAAATGTGAAGAATGATAAGTTGGACTGCCTGGGCACAGTTCTGCATTGATCTCAATGGGAGAGGTGTCTGAGTAAGGACTGCAAGATCAGACTTTAAAGTCTTAATGGTCAATTACATAAAGAGCAGCAATACATTAATGACTTTAAAAATCAATTGTTAAAAAACATCAGTTCTCAGTTACATACTGCCTCGTCGGTCCAAGAAGAGGATTAAAAGTGCTTTTCAGACATTAGTTGATTAAACCTCATAACACTCTTATGAAGCAATGGGAACAGAGCCCAGGTCCTCATTCACACCTGTCTGCTTTAATAGTTAAGGGTGTGTATTCTCTGCAGAATTAACCCAGGAGATCAGCACCTATGTCTAAACTCCCAGATTAGCCTAGTTTGGGTGTCAGCAGCCAGATTTCAAAGCCTACTCTAGTTACCGAATCTTCACTGGCTTTACACTCACACATGTATGTTGCTAGGACTTCTGAGAGCATATCTCATGTTTCTTTGTGCTGCGATAATTTGAGCCAGCAAATTTCTTTCCCAGTAAATTGTGGGAGAACTTGTCTGTCCTTCTGGATATATGGGGGGAATTGTGAGAAGACATTGGAGGACTATCAGCACTTGAGTGATTTAGCATGCCTCCTCGCTGCAAGGCTGGTAGGTTACCAGCCCAGGTGAATGCAGCACCTGGACTCTAGCCTCTACTCCCATCTGGGCCAGCTAGCCCAGATTTAAAGCACCAACAAACTTTGGTGAGAAAGTTTTGTGTGTGTGGATGGGAGGGTTGTTGGGGCAACAGCCGAGTAGGAGTCTGGGTTAATTCTGCATTGATGACATACCCTAATACTCTTGTTCTAAATATAAAACATACATATCATAATATTAATTAAAGAAAGCTGAATTTAAGAAAGGGATACTTCTCTAGATCACTGATCAGCTTTGACTGCCAGTCTCTATGTACATTTTATGATGATCAGTAAGGGGTAACTAAGACATCATACTTGAAGTTGCAGCATGAGTGCTCATTGAAGTTTTTGTGTTACGGCAACAGTGTACAAACAAGAGAACTGGAAGGTGACCTGCATATCAAAGGACACAAGATCTTCAGCTTGACTAACAGCTACTGCAGGAGTGGAACACTGCAGTAGTAAGCAGATTTTTGTCTCTATTTTCTTCCGTACACAGGTAGCTTAATAGTCTGAACACACATCAGAATGTTTGCTCCACAGAGAAAAACAGTGACATCTGCTGAAAAAGCAGTGCTCCCATTTTGCAGGAGCAAGTTTCTCCTAAGTTACCCATTTAATTAGACAGAAGTACTGTACTCTCAGGCACAGCATGAATGCATTTTGATTGGCACTCTGAGTGGGATTTGGTAAAAATATAGAGTGGATTCTGACATGCAGTCTGAATTCAGGAGTTATAAGAAAAAAATACCTGGGGTAATGCTTGTGTTTAATTATATATTGTATACCTTTAGAATTCCCAAAAGAGTTCTGCCTTCAAGAAGAATATAGATACTCTACCACTGTTGTTGGGTCAGTTGGCTCTTTCTCAGATATACAAGGGAAGGCAGAGAGCCCATGAAGTCTCCTCTATGCTTACTCCTCCTGCATAGCAACTGAATATAATCTTAGTAGCTCTGCTTCTTCAGGGATTGCTCCACTTTAGGCAAAATCTCTCTAATCTCTGTCCCTGCCAAAAAATATGTGGCTCTACCTTGCCCCAAATGAGAACCAATGGCTAAAAGACATAATTTGAGTCCAGTCCCTGTAGAGTATCCTCTTGGCTTATTTTTTCATACCCCATTTCAGCTGAATAAGTGAGTCATTACAAAGGGCTGATATTAATGAAGCCCTATAAAATAATCCTCTGAAAGGAAAAAGAAAAAGGCTGTATATTTGTAAAGCAGAAGATAGGAGTATCAGAGGGGAACCTAAACCTCCGAGTTAAGATCTAGATACAGACTTTTTCAGAGTTGGGGTGTGGATCTTCAGTTTGATTCACATATTAGATGAAGTTTGGAAGTGGAGCAAATTTCCCCAAAGCTCAGAGGTATTTGGCCTTCAAGTTCTGATATGAGTACATAGTAAGCACATCCCCTGAGCCAAAGTGGATGTAATGCAATATAACTTCAGTGTAACCAATGAATAAAGTCATTGGAATAGGCTAAGGATCTGACTCAACATATCTATTCAGCAGCTCTGCTCTCCACATTTCCACTTCTGCTCTTTCAACTGGATTAGTCAGTTCAGAAATCATTGAGAGAATCTTCTTTCCCAGAGGCCATGATAAAATATAAGGAAACTGCAGTCTAGTAGCAGTAGCCATAATTGAACTGAAAATGAGATCATGCATTAAGCAATAACAAACCTCAAAAGATTCAGAGGTTGGTTTGTTCAAATATGTCTCCAGAATTTCAGTTGCTTCTCTGAAGTGTTGTGCAGATCTTAAGGGCCTGTAAAAATAGGCTTGAAATCTTATGGAAGAGAAATATATGAACCTACTAATTTCTGTTCTTTTGCAAGGATCCATCTACCACCCTTCCTAGCTAAGCCGCTCTGTCCTGCAGTGGAACAGAGCAATTACAAAGCTGCAGTGCAATGAAGACTCGGAGGAGCCACCTAAGAAAACACTCCAGAGAAGAGTCATTCAAAAGCTATGACAGCTAACACCCTTGATTTCTCTGGAGTACCTGCTGATTTACACTAGTGTAAGTGAGACCAGAATCAGGAGCTTAAATTTTTAATGTGTCCATGTACTTGCATAAACCACATGCTTCATCAGACCATACATGTTTTTGTAGGTTATTTACCCAGAGACCAGCACTATTGCAGTAGTTACTGCTGGAAGAGATGGCTCTAGGGACCAAACAATTAGGATGGACATGTATAGCTCTTTTCTAGGCACAAGCTCAAATCACAGCTGTGTTAACTCAACCCTTCTATATTTTGAGGTACATTAGTTTTGTACGGATTATGAGACCTTAAAAGCCAATGCCCTGTCTGTTTTGATTAATTTGCATAAGCACCAAAAGCCTCTAGTGATGTAAATTTTTGACACTCCATTGACTTCAGTAGAACTATGCTAAATAACACCAACGGACTTGTTAGACCCAAAGACCAAGTGGCATTTTGCTTATAGTAGAGATTTCTCCCAGCACTTCCCTCCTCTTTTTTTCTGTTTGCAAAGCTTTTCTTGTCCGACAGACTACCACCCTGTACTCCTGCAGTGATTCATTGTTGTAGTCAAGCTATTCCTCCATATATGTTAAATATGATACATCCTTCAGCCCTCACTCACGTGGGCCAGTAAGTCAATGGGACCACCTGTCTGAGTAAGGACTTCAGTTCTGGGCTCATACTTTGTAAAGTAATTTGGAATCCTTTGGTATAGAAACTGCTATATAAATCAAAGATAATTTTATTATTATTATTAAATTGTGGTATTGGAGAGGCTCCAAATGTGCCAAGACACTTTTATTGAGATATGTACAACAATGTTGAATATATGCTTTTTACAAGCCATAATCCGTTGCATAATAAACAGGAATCATTTATGATGCAGACACACAAAATAAGTCTAAGGGTGTGAAATAAGTTAACTACATTCACATTTAAAGATATACATCTCATATATCATGCTACAGCTCAAATTTATTTTTTAAAGTGACCTAGTTGGCTTTCAATTTAGACTTCTAAGATGCTTCCTGAATATCATCAGATCAGAATAATTCCAGTGAACCTCTACAGCACGTGGCAATTCGTTGGTCACTACATAAAGTAGTGATCACCCAAAAGACTGAGAGCCAAATCTTGATTCCCTTGAAGTTAATAGCAAAACTCCTTTTGACTTAAATGGAACCACAGTTTTGTCCTAAAAAGCACATTTCCCCTTTCAATGGCTGCATCTCTGTTAATCGTAAACCAGCAGCATTTTTTTTTTACAGAACCTCTTCAACATTAGCAAATCCTGAACTTTAGTGTTGCAATAGTGCTACTGGGTATATCACAAGCAAAGAGAAAAATATACTCCTTCTGGCTGTTTTGCACAACTCCTGTTCACTTGAGGTAGTCTCTGGCTATGGGAGGATTCAAGTGTTTAATATAAATAGGGGGACTCATGCTTTGTAGCGTCTATAGGACAAACTCACCACACATGCCAGGGACTCCTTAAATTTCTGCATTCCATCCCACAAGCTCACTGTATGCTACCTCCAATCCTTATCTATTGCAGCGTCTCCCGGCAATCCCCCCAATTTCCCCCTGCCAGGGGTTCTGTGTGCCTCCATTCCCTCTTTCTCTCACACCATCGTGTCCCATCCTTCCCCCATGACATGGGTTCAATGTGCCCCCCATTGTCATACTCATGCCAAGGGCTCTGTATGCAACCCCCATTCCCACAATAGCTCCATGTTGGGACTCTGTGTGCCCACTCCCTCCCTATCTGGGTCCCCTAATCTCCCTCCACCGGGGGTTCTGTTCCCCAATCTCCCTCCATGCCAGGGGCTGTGTGCCCTCCCCATGCTCATCTTTCTCCCATGTTCCCCTATTCTCCCTTTCCCCCATCATGTTATTGATCTGGAAGAAAAGTCATCCAGGATGTCAACACATTAAAATCTATCAAGAGGAGGAGCAAGGATGAGATGAGATATTGTTTTACTGGAAGGCATTACTGGGAACCATCAAACAGTTGTTTGATTGATAGACAATTGCAGAGGTATTTGAAGCCATAGTTGAGCTTAACATATGGCAGGGCAATTAAACACAGCTTGTCAGCTGACAAAGGATTTATGGGCCTCAGGCTGCAGATGTTCAGGCTGGGGTTGGAGTATGTGCTTTGGCACCCTTCCCCATCATGGGGTCCCAGAACGCAGGCTCCACCCTGAACCCAAATATCTACACCACAGTTTTACAACCTCATGAATCCAAGTCAGCTGACATGCGCCAGCAGCTGGTGTTTAATTGCTTTGTAGACATACCCCATGTGTTTGCAAATCTCCCCTTTCAATTTTCCAATTTTCCCAAAAATTACTAGGATTCTTACCACAGAAGCTTAGACATTCCCTAAAATTTTGGAACTCATGAAATTAAACATTCAAAAGTTATTGAGTTACAGACAGACATACAGAAATGCCATCAGTGTCAGCCAATCAGTGGAAGAGTCAGCAATATTTTAATAATTCTCCTGTCATATACTCCAAGATGCAATTTTCTGTAGTGCAAATGGAGACTTTAGGCATAAAGTCAGAAAAACATAGTTGCGCCATTTTCTGGACTCCATAAACTTTTCTTTCTGCTCCAGCTTTCTTCCTAATTTTGTTTTTGCCAAGTTTAAAATTATTTTGTGCCTTTTACTGTACCAATCCTGAATCACTGAAACACGTGGAAGGTTGCTGTTTAATAGGAAGCAGAACCATATATGCTTTTAGTAAATTTTACATTTTCTGAAATGCTGGAGGAAGTTTTCTGTTGCCAGTGGTGGGGGGAACTTGCTAAAAATTCAGCAGCAAAATGTCTTTTTTTCTCTTATTTGTCAAGAAACAAGAACCAAAAACGCAGCTGTTTCACTTTGTGTGTGAAATTCTTTGCATAGTGTGAAATACTATATTATTACAAACAAATAAAACATTAATTATATAATTACATTAATTAATTACAGGTATGTTTTCAGTCCAAGGATGACACTAATCTATACAATTATGAGAGTCTTACATTTTCTAGTCAGCATGGAAAGTTCATTTAAATATATATATATAACTGAAAAATTAGGAGCACTCATGCCCAAGAAGAAACCTGTGCATCATATGAGTTTATTACAATGTTATGCCATCCCCTGGACAAATTACAATCTAATGGTGCATACTTGCTAGGAAAGGAGAAAGTAAGATTAGGAATTATAGCTCTGTCATATGTTTTCAGTTTATGCAGATAACAAGAGAGATTATGGAGGAGGTACCCTGATTGTCTCAATTGCTGAAGTCCTTCTGGCTGAAGTTCTCTTTAAAGACCATCTCATGACTTGACAATATACTTCCCAAATACACACTTTTAGGATCTTCTTCAGCCAGGGATTCACAAAGAGTTCTTCTCATGGCTCTTAGATTGTATCATTTCACTAAAAGTTTGCCATCGGACTAAGTGCCAATCACTTTGGGTCAGATTTTGCCACCATTGAGTCGTACCTTTAATCCGAATGTAGTTCATCTGAAATCAGTACAACTACACAAGGACAGGTAGGCTCAATGATGGAGCAGCCACATTTTTGTGAAGAATTTGGGGCACCCCATGTTTTCTGTAGCACTGCCATGCAATTACTCACTACCTTAAAATAGGTAACAAGAAAAGCAAGAGTTTCTGCCAGTGAAAAGCCAGGAAATGGAAACACTCTATTCAGAAGCCCTATAACATTTATGCTTGAGACTGAAAGGGCACCACAGCTTGGTTTTTAATCCAGAGGTTGAGAGAATAGCAAATAAAATAAAATAATAAATAATAATAATAATAATAAATAACGTTAAAGAGCTAACTGCATGCAAAGCAGAATATTCCTATGGTGAAAATAATTGTTTTAATTTGGGATTTGGAGAGCGATGTCAGGTTTTCCATAATCAGTTCTTTATCTTGAACTCATGCTGGTGTGCTGTGAACCTGCTGCTGGCACACCCAAGGGAGGAACAAACCAAACCAAACCAACTACCATGAACTTTATATTAAAGCCACTGTGGTAGCACTCACATAATTAAGACTGTAAGGCTCCTTTAGACCCTACGTCCTACTGTCCGCCTGATAAGGCAAACACCATGGAATGCAGTGTGTTCAGTCTTGTGTGGGTGTGGTAGTAGTGAGGGAGGCACCCTTTTGCACTCTTACATTAGAGTTGGTCACTAACCCATTCTTGGCACTCCAGGATTGCTCTAGTACAGCACCTGCCACAGTGATAGCCTCCTCTAGGGGTAAGGAAGTGAGAGAGGCAATAGAATCTGTCTCTGATACTCTTGTGCAACTAACAAGCAGCACTGGCCTCTCCTGGAAGAGACTGCACCTCATGTGAAACACAAGCCACACAGTTTACACCATAATGCACATTTCCATAAAAGAAGACTGCTGCATAGTGGGAATGGTAATTGCTTGTTGACATTCACACCCAGCTTTTGCCCACATTTCCAAAACCCTCTTCCTTAGAATCCTCGTTTGATCTTACCGCTGCCATGCAGCATCCATGAAGTTGTCAACTAACAACCCCTTATGGAATGCCAATGTTTTTATTAATGTCATTTAAAACATTCTGCGGTAACCAGACTATTTTTCTTGATTAGCAAACAGCTGTAAGATGTTTTTTTTTAAATATTTTTCACAGGATTGGTGAAAGGGCTGGAGCTAATTATTTATAATTTCACATCAGTTTACTAATTTCCAGCTCAACAGGACATCTCCTCTTGCAACGGTGCCAGGATTGGTTTTTAATGGCCTCCACCCTGCTGGTTGTGACTGGGACCTAATCATGCCTAATCCGGTTTCAAATCTGTTTATATGTATAGGATCCCAAAATGAATAAAATGCATCAGAGGGCAGTGGAGTCTTTAAATCTGGTGTTAGCAGAGGAAACTGGTCCCCTACTTTTCCTACCTTCCCCAGCAAGAGATGGCATTACATATTAATGATGGGCAAATATCAGAAATGTAGGTAGGCCAAGAAAGTGTTCACATGTTTGGAAGTTTTAAGTGAACTTTTATCAAACATTTTAGTCTAGTCCTGGTCAGGCTAAAAATTCATGAGACTTGAGTCTTGAGCCAGACTGGAAAGAGTGGGATTTTCCAAACCCACCAATGTATTAATGAAACTGAAGAGGCAATGTTCCCTAATGGCTAGAGCACTAGGCAGGGACTCAGGAGACATGAGATTCTATTCCCAGCTTTGTCATTAGCCTGGCAGCTGACCTGGGGAGAAAAAGTTCACCTCTTTGTGCCTCATTTTTCTCATCTGCAAAATGGGGACTATACTTACTTCTTTTGTAAAGCACTTTGAGTGCTACTACTGGAAAGTGCTAGAAAAGAAGTATAGTATTAATTATTATATTTGTTATTATTTATTAATTACTGTTATCATTTTATTATGATTTTAAATATTCAGTTGTTCCCTGAAACCATCATAAGACTGAGATACTATCATATAATTTTATTTATTATTATTTATTTATATTGCGGTAGTACGCACAAGACCTAGGCACTGTATAAACACACAACAAAAAGATGATCTCTGGCACAGAAAGCTTATGGTCTAAGTACTGTAAGACTATACACGCCCCTCCATGTTGTCATTTCTGATTGTGGTCAGAACTAGGAAGTGTGAAATTTGCAAAGAGAAGGTTGCACTCATTTTATGTTTGTTTGTTCATTTTCTATTGGACCTTGAGAATTTGAGGTTTGGTACAGTACAGGTTTAGAATAGCTCATTTAGGTCATGTACTCTAGTGGAGTAGGAAGACCCCTTATTCTCTTCTTCAAAATGCGACATAATATTATCTCCCTGAATAAGGAAGGGCTCACAGATTCAAAGAGATTCAAAGCTCATTTTTGGAAATCTCAAAAGAGCAGGTTATCTCATTACATTTCTGCTGCATCCTTTTGCCAACTACTGCAGAATTATTTTCCCCATTTTACAATAATGGTGCCAAGTCCTATTTGCAGTAATAGTTACTACAGAATTTTAAATCAATGTAGAATATCAAAGCACTATATATGTGCCTCAATATTTTACAGTCTTATCCTAAATCTCTACACACACACCTACACATTGTATTATTATTTAACATTTTCCAGTCTGGGCTAGAATGCAGAAATGCAAAATTACATATTCAAATCCCAAAACATTTTGATGTGAGATGTTCTGGGCCACGGTGCTCGAAGCACTGAGGGTCCGGCAGGAGTACTCTGAGAAAAATGAGACTTACACACAGCTGTGAGTTATTGGCTTTATTGAAGGTTAGTGACCTACCCGCAACGGGGACTCCAAGAGTTGCAGTCATGGAGGCGGGGAACCCAGCACACCGGAGCTTTGCCTGGGACGGAGTCCGACGGAGGGGCAGACAGTCAGCATTAATAAGCATTACACAAAAACAGCTCAGGAATATAAAGCTAGGTGCTTCTGAAAGGGGGGCTTTCTACTACCTGGCGAAGGGCCATGCAAAGCAGCTGTGTCCTTCAAGAACTATCTCTATCCTACAGTAACAAAGCAGCTATCTTTGTCCCACAGTGGCCTCTCGGCTCGAGAAAGCGGAAGTTCCCTGGCTAGGCCGTAACAAAGTCTTCCGCAGTCCCTTACACTCCTCCCCTCGCTTTCTCGAATGACGCTAAGGACCATGAGGATGCAGTGCGGAGAAAAAAACGCACACAACACTGGGAGACTAGGCCACGACTACAAAGGCAGCAAAAATATAAGCCAATAAGGCAAATAAGGCCAATAAGTAGGGCTTGAACAAGATGGGCGGCCCAACCCCATAACGTGAAGAGCCAGGACCAACGCCAGGTGTCCCCTTGCTGTTGGCTGATCCCTACCGCCAACTGACAGAGTCGTTGTAAATCGTCCTCAGTGGAGGGCCTGGCGTCCGTCACATTAAAGCAGCAACTACCAGCAAACTCCTGGCACGGATGGCCATGTCGGAGTAACAAATAATCAATAGCTAGCCTATTTTGCAGCATTCCCTGACGTACCTTGCCTAACTCGTGTGAAAGGAGTGTGAGGACTGTAGTCAGGTTGATGGCTTTCGCGACAGCACACGCAAGGTGTTCCACTGCATGATAATTACGCACCACCAACCCAGGAATGCCAATCAACGAAAAAGCAAGGGCCGCAGCTTCGACCTCGGAAAATAATGTCACGTCAGCTTTACAGGCGGAGTCAAGAGGGATGGTGTCTCTCCGGTGGTGGGCAGAGACTTGTGAAGGATGAGAAAAAATGAGGGGGGCCACTCAGCCAAGGGTGCAGGGGCCCCCTGAACTATTGGCTGGAATGAATGAATAAGCGGTCCTGCCACATAAGAGAAACCATCCTGTGGGCAATTTCATATGCCCGTATGCAAAGGAAACCTCAGTGCTTTCATTACAGATTAACTCCACATTGGTGTGATTTGCCCCAATGTGCCTGGCATTTACAAAAAACATACAAAAGGAGGCAACAGTTACATTGGCCAGATGAAATGAATACATAGACACATCTAGATTACATTGGGTGGGACCAAAAGCATACAAATCCATATATATAATAGTCTTATCAATTGTCTTCAGTAAGGAATAGTGCTGGACAAGGATTAGGTCGGTGCAGACACTGATGAAACAGGTTTCCATCACAGCACCCATGGCATACGTACGTGGTAAGCAAAATGATGTTGCACTTTGGGCTAACACCAACCAGGCATTCACGGAGGAAGTGGCAGCTCCTTCAGCGGTGAGGCTCATAAGGAGCGCCGCGACAAGCGGGAGAGTGAGACCATGTGAGGATAGTCTTCCCCCTCTGGGAGTATGTATGCCCATCCTTCCCCAGTGGAAAGGACTACAGCGGCTTGCGATTCCTGCTGCAGTACCGTCCACCACACGTTAGCCAATACGTGACACTCGGTCTCGCTCGGGGTGCAGGTTTCTAGGCCTGCAGGAGGTAAAGGAAACAGGTTACACAGGGCCTCCCCTCACTCCCATTGCAGTGGCTCTATTGCAGCGCTGGTGCAAGAGAGGGCGCCCAACGAGCGGTCCGAACTTAGCCAATATGGGGGATAAAATTGTAAGCCTGAAATCAGTGGTGTGATCAAAAATAAGCATAGTGGCTCACATTGGAGCTGCAACTGGGCGGACCAGGGGTTCACCTCCTGTCCGGGCTGCAGGGCATAAGGGTGTGGTGCGTAAAGGGTAATTACACCTTGCACAGGGTCGATCACACCCGGTGCCTGTATGAGACTCACCCGTAGGTGGGCATGTATGGCAAGGGGAAAGACCAGACGCTGAAAGGGCATCTGGCCATCCAACGAACGATCGCTGAGTAACCAGACAGCCTGCTCCAGCACCCCAGACCACCCGCGGGACATATGGGTGGGGGTGAGGCGACGGATGTGATCCTTCAAGAGCCTGTTCAGGTGCTCAATAAGGCTGCTCGCTATAGGTGTATATGGAAGATGGTAGTGCCAGTCCATTGCCACATCTGCAGCCCAGGTCCGTATAGCCTGGGCCGTAAAGTGGGTTCTCTGGTCGCTCTGTAGAGTGCATGGAGTTCCATAGCGGGAGCACAGTTGCTGTAGAGCAGCCAACGTAGTAGCTGCGGCCGCAGTGGCACTGGGATATGTATCCACAACCGTAAAGGCATACTGCCAGCGCCGCTCTTGAGGCCAGTGGCCAATATAGTCCACTTGCCAATCCTGACAGGGACCTGCAGCCCGAGCAATTCTGCCGGTTGGTCCCGGGAGGGCAATGGGCGCCAAGCGGGAGCAAACCGGACAACTGGCGTGAACTGTCCAACAGACCGCCAAGGGCAGGGAGGCGCCTACATGTCGCACGGCCAGAGGAGCCTGTCGGGCATAGCGCAGGAGCTGCTGCCAGAGTGCCGCTCCCCACAGGGGTCGGCCTGCAAGTTCCCAACCCTTCACCTCCCACGCAGTTATCTAGGTCCGGAGGCCCTTGTATAATACCCAGCTGTCCGTATAAAGGTAAACCCGTGGTGGGGCACCCTCAATTGCTAGGGTGGTGGCCCGCAATTCAGCCCACTGGCTGGAGCCAGCCATTCCCCAAGCCATTGCCACAACATCTGCATAGGGGGCATAGGCTATGGCCCACCATTGCCTGGCTCCCTGCGCTGTATAGGAAGCTGACCCATCCGTGAACCATGCATGTTCTTGCTCCTCGGTAGACAGTTGGTCCACAGAGGGGGTCTCCTCTATTGGCGAGGTGGGCGGGGGTCTTCCACCAGGGGCAGCTCCTCCATGAGGGAGGGTGCATGCTCAAACGTGATGGCCCCCAGTAACAGGGCATGTGGGGTAGAAAGGGAGGGCTGGCCCAGCAGCATGCGTTGTTGCAGATAATGCTTCCACTTAAAGTGGGTTGCGATCTGTGCAGCCCCTGTCTATGTTTGGGCCGATTCTGCCCATACCCAGTGCCCCAGGGGAATGGGTGTGTGCACGATGACCGGGGTGGGGCCCGTTACGCACTCAGTATCCTGCAACGCCCAGACCACTGCCAGGATCTGCTTTTCGAGGGGGGGTGTATCCAGGTTCAGCCCCCTTCAACGTACAGGACCAGAATCCGATTGGTTCCTTTTGCTGGGCCCCTACCTGCTGTCATGGCCCCCCAAGAGGCCACGTCCGCCACCGTGGTGACCTCGAGCTTGAAGGGGACCCCAGGCTGTGGAGCGTGGAGCCGAGCATGAGTGAGCAGGGCCTCTTTACTCAGGTCAAAGGCAGTTTGATGGCTCCGCTGTCTTTGCCAGGGTGCTGCCTTTTGTACTAAGGCCTGCAAACGCCACATAAGGAAGGCTAGATGAGGAATGAAGGCATGCCAGAACCCAAGTATACCGATGAAAACATGCAACTCTTTCTTCGTTTGGGGTGGGGGATAACCCTACACCGTTTGTTGCACCTTCCGGGGAATTTGCCAATCTGGTCCAACGCACATAATACCTAGATAGACTACCGTCTGAGCGGGGCCCTGTATTTTCTGCGGGTTCAGAGTCCATCCACGTGCCTCCAAGCCAGTAAATACTGCGTGTAACGCATCTGCCACCAGTTCACAGGAGGGACCGGATACCATCACGTCATCAACGTAATGGTAACAACGGGTCGTGTCTGGCAGCCATATTCGGGCAAGGTCAGCACTCACCAACTGGTGGCAAATAGTTGGGGAGTGCTTCCAGCCCTGTAGCAGAACACAGAAAGTATATTGGCGGGCCTGCCACGAAAAGGCAAACTGCTCCTGACTTTCAGAGGTGATGGTGATAGAAAAGAAGGCATTCGCAAGGTCAATTACGGATGCTTTACCATTGACTTCAATGATCACAGGATCAGATCTTGGGGCTGAAGCTCCTTGGTGTTATCCTTGCATATAATCAAGGTGCATGTGTGTCTGGAGCCCTGGTTTGTTACACATAAACGCAGAGCAGAAGCTACTGTGCACAGCCGGATAAATAGGGAGGGTCTGCAAAACAACTAGCCACTATGAGAGAACACTGTAAAGTGGAAGGGGG
Organism: Dermochelys coriacea; assembly: GCF_009764565.3. Taxonomy (NCBI): domain Eukaryota; kingdom Metazoa; phylum Chordata; order Testudines; family Dermochelyidae; genus Dermochelys; species Dermochelys coriacea. The sequence goes on from NC_050073.1 coordinate 49,145,879, forward strand.
AAATGAAGTTCAGCAGTAGACAAAGTGTTTAATACTGCAGGATATCTAGTTATGCACTCAGTGGACTGACAATAACAGATTCCTAGAATTTTTTTTTGGATTAAAAAAAAAGATTAAAAATGTGCATCATCCCCTTAGAGAGACAAGCTGGGTGAAGTAATACCTTTCATTGGACCATCTTCCGTTGGTGAAGGAGTCAAGCATTTGAGCTACACAGTCCTTCAGGACTGGACCTGAAGCTGGTCCAATAAAAAATACTACCTCACTCACCTTGTCTTTTTACTTTCCTGGGACACACAAGGCTAGTACAACATTGCAAATATCCTCTTCCTACCATTTTCCATTTGGCTCAAAGTTTGAGTCCTACTTAAATTGACATTTCAATATCTACTGTGGCACTGCTGTCCTTTCCCCTCTCTGAGAGTTACTAATTACATCTCAGCGCCCCTTCTAATCCTCTAAAAAAAGCCAAAAGTCATGACAGCTATTCCTAGCTTCATTCTGAATATTCATCAGTATTCCAGCTGATTTATTGACTTCCATGATTAGAAAATGTTGGACCTTTCTTCCTCATGAGCACTGTGTTTCTTTGACATGTTTTATGGCCCACTGGACAAATGGTAAATAGCTCCCAAGGTTAAAATTCATGTGGATTGATACGCCTTTGCCCCAGAGTTGAAAACAGCTCTAATCACCGAGGGGTGCATATTGTGTGTCTGATGGTGGATTTTGTTTCTCAAAGTGTTATACACAATGTGTTGCCTTTTAAGTGCAATCCATGTTCAATTTTATCACCCAGTGCTGCGTGAAGAGTTTTTCCTAATATCTCCCTTGCTGCAGATTAAGTGACTAATTTTTTTCCGTCCTCCAGTGTGAGAACAATTGATCACTATCCTCTTTGTAACAGCCCTTAATATATTTGAAGACTGTTATCAGGTCCCCAACACAGCCTTCCCTCCCCCGCCCCAACCAAGATTAAACATGCTTGTTTTTTAACCTTTCCTCACAGATTAGCTTTGATAAACTTTTTTAAAATTTTTGTAGCTCTTTTCTGGACCCACACCAATTTATCCACGTATTTCTTCAAATGTGGTGCCCAGAACTGGACCCAGTACTCTATTTGAGGCCTTACCAGTACCAAGTAGAGTGGGGCAATTACCTCCTATGTCTTACATACAACATTCCAGAATATTAGTCGTTTTTTGCAACTACATCACATTTTTGGTTCATATTCAATTTGTGAACCAATATAACCCCCACATTCTTTTCAACAGTACTACCAACAGCACTGCTATTCTCTGTTTTGTATTTGTGCATTCGATTTTTCCTTTCTAAGTGAAGTACCTTGCATTTGTCTTCACTGATTTCAAACCAATTCTCCAGTTTTTCCAAGGTCATTTTCAATTCTAATCCTGTCCTCCAAAGGGCTTTCAACCTTTCCTAGCTTGGTGTCATCCACAAAGTTTATAAGTACACTTTCCATTCCATTATTCAAGTCATTAATCAAAATATTAAATAGCTCTAGACCAAGGACTGAGCCCTCCGGGACTCCACTCAATAAGTCTTCCCAGTTTGACCCAAACCATCTATAGCTATTCTTTGAATATATCTTTTCAGCCAGTTGTGCAACCAGGTTATAGTAATTTAATCACCACATTTCCCTAGTATGCTTATGAGAATGTCATATGGGACTGTGTTAAAAGCCTTACTAAAAATTAAGATATAACAATCTGCTATTTCCCTCTATAGCTCCCTATCCAATAGGCCAGTAATCCTGTCAAAGAAGGAGATTGAGTTGATCTGGCATGATTTATTCTTGACAAATCCGTGTTGGCCATTACTTATAACCCTATTATCCTCTATGTGCTGATAAATTTATTATTTAATAATTTGTTCCAGTATCTTTCCAGATATCAAAATTAGCCTGACTGGTCTATAATTTCCCAGATCCTCTTTGTTCCTCTTTTTAAAGATTGGTACTATGTTTGCCCTTCTCCAGTCATGTGGGACCTCACATATTCTCCAGCAGTTCTCTAAGACATATCACTAACGGTTTCAAGATTGCTTCAGTTAGTTCTCTAATTACCCTACAATGAATTTCATCAGACCCTGGCAACTTAAAGGTTTCAGAGTAGCAGCCGTGTTAGTCTGTATTCGCAAAAAGGAGTACTTGTGGCACCTTAGAGACTAACAAATTTATTAGAGCATAAGCTTTCGTGAGCTACAGCTCATGTATGCATCCGATGAAGTGAGCTGTAGCTCACGAAAGCTTATGCTCTAATAAATTTGTTAGTCTCTAAGGTGCCACAAGTACTCCTTTTCTTTTTGGCAACTTAAATACATCTAATTTAGTTAAATATTCCTTAATCTGTTCTTTCCTTATTCTGTCTTGTGTTCCCTCCCCATTGTTGTTAATACTTAGTATGTTAAGTATCAGGACACAACCTTTCTAATGAAAACTGAAGCAAAAGAGGCATTAAACTCCTCAGCCTTCTTGATGTCATGTACCATTACCTCTCCTTCCCCATTACATAGTGGACCTACACTTTCCTTAAGCTTTCTCTTGTTCCTTATATATTGTGTTTATAAAACCTCTTCTTATTGCCTTTTTTGTCCCTTGCTAGGTGTAACTCATTTTGTTCCTTAGCCTTTTTGATTTTGTCCCTGTATGCTTGTGCCATTCTTTTGTACTCCTCCTTAGGAATTTGTCCATGTTTTCACTTTTTGTACAATTCCTTTTTGATTTTGAGGTCATTAAAGCACTCTTGATGAAGCCATATTGGCCTTTTACTATTCTTATCAGCTTTTCTTCACAGCAGGATAGTTTTCTGTTTTGCCTTTAATGTTGTCTCTTGAGAAAAACTGCCATCTCTTCTGAACTCCCATTTTCCTTAAATTTTCTTCTCATAGTACTTTGAGGGTTTTTTTAAAGTCTGCTCTTTTTTAAAGTACATTGTTCTTAGTCTGCTCTTCTGACTTCTTCCTTTCATTAGAATCATGAAATCTATTATCTCATGATCACTTTCACCCAATTGCCTTCCACCTCCAGATTCACAACTACTTCCTGTTAGTCAAAATGAAATCTAAAATGTCTGTCCTCCTGTCATGTCTTCCATCTTCTGAAATAAGAAGTTGTCCCCAGCACATTCCAGTAACTTACTGGACATTTTGTGTTTTAATATGTTATTTTCCAACGGCTTTCTGGGTAATTAAAGAGCTTCATTAGTAGCAGGTCTTGAGTTTTAGATATTTCTGTTGTTTGGTCTAGAAATGCTTCAGCTAGCTCCTCCCCCATTATTTGGTGCTCTATAGTAAACCCCATGAAATGACATCACTCCTGTTTTTTTTTTCCCTTTTATCTTCACCCAGAGACTTTTAACTGGCTTGCCTCTCATATCCTTCTAGATCTCAGAACAAGCGTACCTGTTCTTTTTTCCGTGATTGCCTACCCTTTCTGAACAAAGTGGGCCACTCTATGCCAATATTCCCATCATGAAACTTATCCCAACTCTCTCTGATGCCAATTAAATAATAATTTAGCTTCTGTACTAAGACTTTGAGTTCTTCCTGTTTATTCCTCATACTCCTTGCATTTGTGTATAGACATCTAAGATGTTGAGCACTTTCCCCTACTGAAATTTTAATTTCCCTCCCACTTGGTTGTATAGATAAAAAGAAACAAATTTCATTGAAGGGAACACACCTGAAACAAGTGCAGTTCATACCCTTTTTGTTCCTTAAACATATATAATAAAGAGTTAATCTTATTATGTCCTCTCCATCTTTATAGAGAATTGAGAAGCCACAGCGTAGCATTCTAAGGGACTGTTTATAGTATAAAGGAATAGAGTGTTTATTAAATGTTTATCAGAAAGAAACATACATATCATAGGCTGTTCCCAATCATTGAACCTAACCTTTTTTGAATTAAGCATGTTATTCAAAGTATGCATTTTGACTAGCATACATGTTGATACACCCCAAAAGACACAGTGTGGTGCAAAGTCTCAAAGGGAGACAAAGGACCAAAGTCAAACAAATGCAGTCTGGAGTAACTGGGTAGACTTAGGAACCTCCTTGGGAATCTGAATCAAATTCAGCAGGAACACACAGTAGAGTAAACTACTCATTGGCTACAAACTGTCAGAAAACAAGCATGAGTGGTAACCCCCGGGCATTTCAGCAGGTATACAAAACAGGTAATTTTTGCTTTCTTACTTCTTCACATATCTTCCAGGATACACACAGATCCTGAGGGATCTGCAAGATGCCAGGTCCATCTGTGGTGATTCGGTGGCCCTGATAATATGGTCTGTCAAAGCTGCCCTATCAAGTACTCCTCCTGGCCACCACTGCCCCAGTGCCTTTCTCTCACACCCAGCTGAAAGGTGGATCTCTACTATTATAAAGGTTGCTGTACAATGTTTATTGAACCTGGAACGCTGACATTTTCTTGAGAATCTTCACTAGTCCAAAAAGAAAAGGAGTACTTGTGGCACCTTAGAGACTAACAAATTTATTAGAGCATAAGACAGGCAACTGATATGATGCCTTCAGGCCTGCTCCCACCCAACGTGAGAATGCCTGCTTCCAACTTGCAGTTTGTTCAGCTTCTGTATTAGCCCCTGACTCCCCTGCTCTACTCCCACTTACAGATTCCAACCCTATCAAGTCCTCTGTGGGATCTGAATAAGTAAGGGATGGTGGTGAACCTCTATTTCTTATTTATACTAACATTGTCTTTCTCTGACATTGTTTTCTGAAATAAACAAGACAAAGACACAGATTAATCTTTTTTTATTTGCCATTTTTCTTTTTAAAAATGTCTATGCCTTTCCCAGCCAAACTGACACTCTCCTCAGCCAAAAGAAAAATACAATTCTAAAAAGTGAGGCTTCTTGGAATCTGAGCACCTTAGTCAGAAGAGGACTTGTACAGCTGTAAGCAACTAGAAAGCAGCCTAGTGAACAGCTAATTGCTGCCAGCTGGCCACCTCAGGCTGTTTTTCAGGTAGGAGCAGTTGCAACCTGTGTCAAGGGGCTCTTGTCAAACCCTCAGGTCACATCATACTAAGGAAGGAAGCAGTAGACTAAATAGATAGGAACATATGACACAAACTTGTTCAGTGTGCTCTGTGCACATGGCGGGCTATCTTGCAGGCAAAAGGAGAAACTATTTGAGGGGGCAGAAGATGATTAAGGTTTGTTGGATCTAGGCTCAGAATAGACTTAATGAGCACCCTAAGGATTGTATTTGAAGGTGGATGACCAAAGAAGCCAATTTAGTATGTTAAAAAAAGGGATGAACTGGTCAGTCTAAGAAAGTTGTTAAACTTCCTCTTCCCACTATTAATATTGTTACTAAATATCTCCAGAAGCACAATTTAAAAACCCAAGGTTTTCTACATACAGTTAAGAAATAAAGTCCGCAGTTTCCCTTTTATGAACTAGTGACAGTTCAAAGCAAATAAACAGATGATTTTTACATTGCCCTATAACATACCTTCCACCTCCGAATCCAAAGTATGCAAGTCCCAAAGACAATATGCTGTCAAACAACAATTCAATTAAATAGGTAAGTCATCTATCATCAGTGCACAGAGATTAAAATGTCCTTGATTATCAGCACTATCATCCATTAGGTAAAGGCAAGATCCATTTCAAGGGAGGAAAATCAGCAAAATGAGGTGCAGCAAATTTGATTAATCAGGTCCTAATTACCAAAGACTGACAGAACATTAAAAATAATACAGGAGCAACTAGCATGGAAATTTTTGAACATGAAAATAATAAAGAGCAAGAGATAATGTTCTGTTGTCAAGTTTCAAAAGTGGCATTTGCAATTTTCAGTGAGTTGTCAGATTGGATATTATTAACCTTTTCTTAGCATTTTGTGCAAAGCATATACATTGCACTTTGCTTGAGATAAAACAAATTGCTTTCTTCACTGGGATGCAGCATTAAGGATGAAAAAGAGCAGGGGAGCTGGCACCAGCTGGCACCAATATTTTAAGGTTCAATGATAGTATTAAAAATCCAGAAGAGGCTAGGAAACAGGGTGAAATTATATTACAACAGCAGTCTGGGGTTTGCCCACTAGGACTAAATAAGAATGAAATCATTTCATGAAGGTTCAGGAAAATTATAAATTACACTTATGCAGGTGAGCATGGTAGAGAGAAAGCATTGAATCTCTCCCTCCTTTTTAGATCCACAATAGCACTGGTCATATCAGTCCTTATGCACCTTCAGAGGGAGCATAGAAATGGCAAGAGATGTGGTGTGGGAATCATGATATACCCACGGTGATGTAAGGGTAAAGGCGTTTATCTACTACATACAGTTTCTGTATCTTTCTGCTATTGGATATGCAGCACCCTACTGATTGATCCTTTGTATCATAGCCAGTTACAAACAAAATAAATTTTGGGGGCTAAGATTAAAATACTACACGTATCCTTCAGGCAGCCATGTGGGAAGCAAGGCAAAATATACATGTTGATTCTGTTTACATAAACACTCAAAATATAGTAATATTATAGGCACCTCTGAGATCTGCAAAGCTGTACTATAAATCTTGCACCAAAAGGCTATATTACCAGGATTTACCAGTTATAATTGGGCTGCTTTGCATACTTGTGCTTCTAATGCCAACTAGGACCATGGATTTCAGGGGCACAGAACACTAAAATACCATAGGGGAAAAGTTTTTTTAAAACTTTTCTAAACCACATGAAAGGCTTAGTTTGAGTGTGGATTGAATTTGGTGTCAGTTCATATTTTATCCAAACTATTTTTCTGATTCTTGATAAAGTCTCAGAAAAGTTAGGTTAGAGGTTAAGAAATCTACCCACTACATATGGTAGATTATTATAGTGCTTCTGCTTGCTTTAAATGAACAGTAGGCCTGGGTTGAACTACTTTGAATAGGTGACCATAAATTGTCAGGGTGGAGCTACTTAATGGCACAATTTAACATTATGAATTAGACCCCCACAAAAAGTTACTCTTGCCCATAATCCTTTTGAAACAGACTTGGACGTCCTCACACTCACTCATGCTCAGGATAAAGTGAGAGATGATGGGTGCGTGTGTGTGTATGTGTGTGTAAAGTGGGTGGGGATGTAAGTTATGCTGTGGTAAAGGGTAGTCAGTATACAGTAAATCAAAGTAAATATATTGGAATGTAGAGGGAGGGAGTCTGAGTCAAATGGTGTTACATATATATTGAAACAATCAGAATAAAGTGTCTGTCTCCCTTCCTATGCTGTAGACAGAGAATATTAGTTCCCAATCTCCAATGAGATGACCATATATGATACATTTCACAAGCATGGGGTCCACTTAAACCCATTGACAATAAGAAAAGTCCGATAATACACACGTTTAATATAATCAAAAAAAATACTTGTGACACCTTAGAGACTAACAAATTTATTTGAGCATAAATAAATCACATCCGATGAAGTGAGCTGTAGCTCATGAAAACTTATGCTCAAATAAATTTGTTAGTCTCTAAAATGCCACAAGTACTCCTTTTCTTTTTGCGAATACAGACTAACACGGCTGCTACTCTGAAACCTGTTTAATATAATGTTAAACAAAAACTGTTTCCATTTTCTTGGGTATATCAGGTTTCCACTCAATATATTTTTCTGCATTTGCATGTGGGAGAAATTTTCTCAATTAAAATCTTGAACAAAGGCTAAAATAACTACTGGATTAAAATAACCTACTTGTTAAATAATCAATAAAATGGATAATGGAGTAGACAGTATGCTTATTAGATTTGTAAGTGATAGCAAACTGGAAGGCATTGCAAGCACTTTGGAAGATAGGATTAGAATTCAAAATAACCTTGAAAAATTGGAGACTAGGTCTAAAATAAACCAGATGAAATTCAGTAAAGGTAAGTGCAAAGTACTTCACTTCCGAAGGAAAAATCAAATGCACAAATACAAAATGGAGAATAATTGGCTAAGTGGTAGTACTGCTGAAAAGAATCTGCATTTATAGTTGGTCACAAATTGAAAATGAGCTAACAATGTGATGCAACTACTAAAAAAGCTAGTATCAATCTGGGGTGTGTTAATGGGAGTGTCACATGTAAGACATAGGAGATAATTGTCCCACTCTACCTATCACTGGTGAGAACTCAGTTGGAGTACTATATCCAGTTCTGGGTGCCACAGTAGAAGAAAGATGTGGACAAATTGGAGAGTATTGAGAGGAGAATAACAAATGGTAAAAGCCATTAGAAAATCTGACCTATGAGGCAAGATTAAAAAAATTGGGCATGACTTACTCTTGAGAAAAGAAGACTGAGGGGGAATCTGATAAGGGTCTTCAAATATATTAATGGCTGTTTATAAAGAGGAGAGTGATCATTGTTCTCTGTCCACTGAAGGTAGGACAAGAAATAATGGACTTAATCTGCAGCAAGGGAGATTTAGGTTAGATATTGAGGAAAAACTCTCTAATTATAAAGGTTGTTAAACTCTTGAATAGGATTCCAAGGGAGGTTATGGAATGCCTGTAATTGGAGATTTTTAAGACCAAGTTAGACAAACACATGTCAGGGATGATCTTTAAGGTCCCTTTTAGACCAATATTTCTATTATTCTATGATATGCACATTTATGATAAAAGGTATGCTTTCTGTTACTTGCATAATCTATCTATAAAAAAACCAAACAATTGACTGTATGTGCAAAATTCCATTGATGGGTTTCCTGCTTTCCCCTTTCTTCCTATCTCTTTCATGATTATTTGTTATGTTGGCTACTTTCCTCTCTAACAATGATGACACAAACAGAAAGTTAGCCAGAAAGAAATGACTCCTGGGTTTAGAGAACAGTAAACATCACTTAATAAATCTGCAGAGCTGCTTCTGATGCAGTACATCCCATTTGTTGTTCCTACTATCTCTCTTACCCAGGAGGCAAGGCCAAGTTGTATAGTTGCCCTGTATGTCATTCTTACCACAAATGTGTCTCTTTGTGTAGCATTAATGTTAATCACATTCTCTCCCTTTCCATTAGAATAATTATTTGTCTCTCCTTCCCTCCTGTGTCTGAGTATTATGTCTACAATCTATCTACATAAGTGTTATGGATTGTAAATATATATCTTCTCTCAGGGTGTCTATTATATGTAAATCCATTACCTTTTTCCATTATGCTAATGAATGAATTCCAATTCTAATCAGAATTATCTGGCTTCTTTGAATGACTTCTTAAAACTCAGACAAATAAAAATAAATATTTTAATTGAAAATAATTCCGGATCAAAATCAAAGGAAAACATCTCCTTTGCACTCAATTCACAGCAAGGTGGCTCAACTGAAAGCAAGGAATGCAATGTGTCACTGTTTTGGATTCTAGTGCTATTTCAGCAAAGCTAGAAGTCAGTACCTTATTAAGGCATGCACTCCGAGCAGTTGATATGAATTACTTTGCTCATCTTCCCCTTTTCAAGCCATTTTGAATGCAGATACATGTCTTTAGCTAAGACTCTCCAGGGACAGTAAAGCACAGGGGATCCTTAATAGTATAGGAAGTTTTTTTGCTTCTGGATCACTGGTTCAAATGAATTACAGGTCAAAATTGTTACCCTCTGATGGACATTCATGGTCCTTGGCTGGGCTTTCGCTCACTCCTGTGGGATGTGTCCACATAATAAAATAGACCTGCCACTAATTGGCATGCTTCTCAATTCTCATTATGAGGCCAAAGTACAAGTTTGACTACTGCTGTGGAGCTATTCAAAAGTTTTCCACATGAACAGGTTTCCATTGGAAAGTGCTGATTTATCAGAACTGAGATGTTCTTTGAGAATGTATTGATTTTTATCAACAACTTTGATGGAAACCAGACAGGGAGGCAGGCTGTTCTCCTATGTCTCAGGCTCCCAGGCTCCATGGCAATCTGCCAGTGGGTTGCCAAAGAGCTAGGATTTTCTGGGCTCCTACACTCTTGGATCCTTCACAGTCCAGTTGGAGGCCTGCAGGGTAGCTCAAACTTCCAGGCTCCACAGCAGCTCCCTGGCTCTCAAGCTTCCCAGCTCCTTGACAGCCCACCGGGCAAACTGCTACAGACCTGGGAAGCCTTGGAGCCATGGGAGCTGGGACCAGAACATTTTGGTTACTCTAAAACAGAATTTATTGAAAATGTCCCTCCTGCAGAAAATTTTGCATATCCAACTTTTTGTTCTGATTCAAAACAATTTCTGTTTGGAAATGCAAATTTTTCAATGGGAAAACATCCAGCTTTACCAAGCTGCCTTTTCACCTCCAGAGATGACCTTTCCCCTAGAGATGTAAGGTTCATTGCCAATATACTATGGAAGAAGCATGAACTATAAATGCTTGTGTTGTACCTGGTCTGTGGCTAGAAGTTTTCACAGGAGATGGCTGTCAACCCACTACCAAATTTGTTGTACATGTAAGTAACTAATTTACTTATGTTAAGTTGTATAGTAATAGACAGGAAGGACAATGATATTCCTCCAAATACTTTTTTTTAATTTCTATTGCTGAGAATAAAGGTACAATGAAAAACCATCAGTTGACACAGTCGATGAAAAAACTTATGTAAGTCTTACCGAAAGCAATTTAATTTCTTGTCTCGTAAAATTCTTTAATCTTCTGTAACACTGTGTCTCCAATATGAAGTGTCTTCTTTTTTGAGTCATCTTAGACTAATATATGTCTTTGCAGCTACCGAGGAAATCCTAAAAAATTGTCTTAACCTTTTATTAGAAGTTCTGATGTTGTTTTTAACCCAAACAGTGAAGTAGACTGAGTTCAGAATCTATTAGTCTATCTAGGCATTAATGCAAACCTCTTCACTATAATTCCTGAATGTCTCATTATACCTGGGCATAACAGAAAACACAACAATAGTTGAAGTGTTAAATGCCTTTTTTGTTTTGCCGTTTTAATCAGAAAAGTTAGCAGTGATTGGATGACTAACATAGAGAACATCAGTATAAGTGGGATAGGATCTGAGGCTAAAAGACAAAAAGAACAAGTTAAGAATTACTTAGACAAGCTAGATGTCATTGTCACAGAGCCTGATTAAGTACATCCTAGAATACTTAAGGAACTGGCTGAAGAGATCTCTGAGCCATTAGCAATTATCTCTGAGATAACTTGTGGACAAGGAGAGAGATCTCAGGGGATTGGAAAAGGGCAAATGGAGTACCCATCTATAGAATGGAGTTTAAAGACAGCCCAGGGAATTATACACCAGTCAGTTTAATTTTGGTACCTGAAAAGATAATGGAGCAAATAATCATTCAATTTGTAAACACATGGAAGAAAATAAGGTAATAAAAATCATTATGCATTTGTCAAGAAAAAATCATGAAACTAACTGAATATCCTTCTTTGACAGGGTCCAACAAACAATCTTTGTAGATAGGAGTGAAGCAGTAGATGTGATCTCATATTTAGTAAGGCTTTTGATACTGTCTCATATGACCTTCTCATAAACAAGAGAAATATAGCTTAGACTAACCTACTATAAGGAAGATGCATAACTGGCTGGAAAACTGTACTCAGAGTAGTTATCAATGGCTCACAATCCAGCTGGAAGGGCAGATTGAGTGGTGTCTCACAGGGATCTATCCTGGATGTTGTTCTATTCAATATCTTCATAAATGTTTTGGCTAATGGCAGAGAATACAAAGTGGTATTAGGCACTTAAATTTTTTTCTTGACTTCTATGTGTCTTTCTAAAATGAATTAAATAGTTGCCTAATTGACCTTATGTCTGCAGCTATTTGTGAAGCTATTTGTAGAAAGCAGATGTTGCGAAATTTCAGTCTTACTTAGCAAGATTCCCACCTAGAACACACAGGACAAAATAAACAATACCATGAATAATAATAATAAATCTCTAATGGATAATGTGACAAGCCACAGGAATTTACAGAAATTTCTGCTCTAGAACATTAGATATTTTCCAAGATAACAATTTCAAATTTCTTTCTGAATCTTATGCCCTTCTGTATTCCCCTGCACCAAAAAAAGTAACAGGCAAAGTACAAAAAGTGTTTTTAAAAATCACTTCTACTGCCTTTGGTAAAGTGATTATTCTCTATGGAGAATAATTCACTACAAGGTTAGCAGGATAATCATCAGCCACAAAACCCAGGCTCAAAATTACAGGATACAACACCCAACCACAATCTCAAAGACAGTAGATGAGGTTATCTACAAAGTAATTTGACAGAAAAATTCTGCCACATCTTTCTATCAGTAAAGGAAATTAAAGTACAATGTACTGTGTTCTGGTTCCCATGAAAACTACCTTACAATCTCAAATTCTCCACATCACACAGTGACATATCTATATCTCTGTCATCCAGTTTAGTTAACAAATATTCTTAGTTTTGAAACATTTGTGGAAAACTTACTATATCAAATAGTGTCTTCTGGCTATGGAAGTTCTCTGTACTCTTGCCTAATGCTCTATGCAAACAAATGAGCCAACAAATTAATAATCTTGGCTCTGACAAGAGTCAAAAATTGTTTAATATTCTTTTCATGTGGAAGCTGTTGTCTGATCATTAATCATGTTTAGTTGCACCTGCAATTATTTTTTTCATATCCTTAATACGCGAATTTTATTACAATGATTTCTCTCAGGAGGCTTATATCAGTGATTAAAGCTTTGTTAATTGTTGCATGCATTATAAGATTGTTTCAAAGTCAATGTGCTCTGGGGTGGGGGCCATAAATGGCGATGTTACAACAAGTGTAGAAAGTTTTGATTTCAATTTACAAAGCTGTTTTAAATAAAACACAGGGGTTAGACTATTTTCCCATCCTTAGAAAAAAGTCTCACATTAATATATCCATTGGAGTTTTTCATTGAAAAGATTTCCAAAGCATTTCACATGCTGTGAGTAAAACCCACAGAAAAGGACACACGTCCCAGGACTCTGTGACATCCTTGCTATCAGTGCTAACAACATAGGTAATACCTTGAAAACTCCTTTACACTCCTTTGCCAACAGCTGATATTTGACACAATGATTGAACTAGTCAAATCATTGCTCCCAGTTGGAACACAGCCATTGTCTTGTTGGAAAAAAAAATTGAAGAGTCTGATCTGGGAGAAAAAATGTCATATCATTATGACCCGAAGCTTTGTAAATATAGTCTCTGGCAGAATACTAGGGGGATCTGGTTTTGTACCTAACATACCTTAGTTGAGAACACTGACAGTCTGGATCAAAGAACATTCAGTATTCTACAGGAAGAGTGACTTATTAGATAGAGAACACTGTGATGGGACACAGCTGCTCTCTCAGAAGTTGTTACTTTGAAAATGAGGCCTGACCATTCAAGCAAATTTTCTGAGGAAGAAACTCCTCTAAAAGGTCAGTTTTAGGATTCACTGTTCTACTGAACAATGCATAGATGTATCAACAATGCATAGTTTTCATTGTTCTTTGTCCTACACTAGTACTGTTAAAATGCACTGAGTTCAAGAGATGGGGCCTTGTACTTTTGAAGTAGGTTATGAGCTTTACTTCTGGTCACAATTATTCTGGTATAATGCTCACCACTAAATGTTTGCCTAATTAATGTGACTTTTTTCCCCCCATACTGGAAATACTGAAATTGTATCTAGTGTAGGATTGTGTATTATCACTGTAGTGTATGAGCACATCCCATAGCAAGGTTCTTAGTGCACTTCATGGAGTCCTAGCTCTTCATCCCTTTAGGGGTATAAGAACCTCTTTTTGAGCTCTGTCTCTTTTTTTTTTTCTACAGTGTGTGTGTGGGGGGGGGAGGAAACACCCCCACCCTCCAAAACACTCCCATCTGTGAATCTTAGAGTCCAGGTAAACTGACCCAGGCCTGTGTTGTGAGGCTAAAAATAGCAGTGATGACTTTCATGCTTGGGCTGGAGTCTGGGCTCCGAGATCCTCTCCCCTTGCCAGGTTTCAGAGCCAAGGCTTGTAAAGCATGAGCCCTTGAAGCCAGAGTCAGTTGACCAGGTTCTGAGACTCTCTACCACATTGTTGCTGTTTTTTTGCAGTGCAGACATACTCTATGAGCAAAAGTAACAGCCTTTTCTTTGTTTTCACAATCCATTTCAGATATGGTGCATTACCATAATCCAGCATGCAGGTGAGATGCATAGGTCACTGTGGCCAGGTCCTGTACTGAAAGGAAAGAGGGAAGTTTCCTAGCAAGCTGAAGTTGGAAGAAAGCATTTTGCAGACAATCTAAGATCTAGGCTCAGCAGTGAATTGAATAGATCTCTGAGGATTCAGACCACTTTGACAAACAAGCCTCTTGTAGTCACTGTCCCGGCTAGTTCTTTAAAGCATTTTCCCCTTCCGAACAGCAAATACCATAGTAATATTAATTACAGTAGATTCTGATTATTAGCAAACTCTCTGTTCCCAGCAAAAAATTTGCTATTATTGGGAAGTTCCCAATAAATGGAAGGCACTGGTTTCCAGAAGGAAGAATAGAAGTACAAACACATAATAATGCACTGTACATTACAGTAGTTGTGAAATTGTTTAACGTTATTTGACACAATTTGCTAACGAAAACAAAATGGGACACACAGAATGGAGACACTGTATAGTGTACCACACTGCTTAGAGAAAACTTAGGAAATCTCTTTTCTTTCATTTTCACATTCAGGTGCATTGAAAACTTGCCCTGAGTTTGGGATTTGTAATAAAACTTAACTAATTCAAGTTACAGTGGAAGTTTTGTCCAGCTAGTTTTCCTATCTAACCTTGGTCATCATTTGGCCAGACTGCACAGAATGAGCCTTGGCAGCTGACATATGTGTGCTGTTTGGCTCCAAAATATTGGTGAAAAGAAAAGGAGTACTTGTGGCACCTTAGAGACTAACAAATTTATTAGAGCATAAGCTTTCGTGAGCTACAGCTCACTTCATCAGATGCATCCGATGAAGTGAGCTGTAGCTCACGAAAGCTTATGCTCTAATAAATTTGTTAGTCTCTAAGGTGCCACAAATACTCCTTTTCTTTTTGCGAATACAGACTAACACGGCTGCTACTCTGAAAAATATTGGTGGTTAGTCAAAAAAAGTTACTCCCCTGGCTTTTTCAGAACTAAAATATAACTGACAGCATTCTGTATCTGGTCAAACACATTTCTTCTATGCAAACTCATCAGCTACAATCAGATTAATTCTCTCTGGATGTGATAAAACTGGTTCTGTAGACATATACCATCCAGTGCACTTTCATTGTAAGCTCATGTTAGTGTTTTTACTAACGGCTGTGGGTAGGAGAAGCTAGAGGTGTTTTGGGTTTCACAAAAAAGAGTTACAATTTGCGTTTGTGCAATGTGCTTTCCTTTCATTAAAACCATTGTTTATCAAAGGAAAATACATTTAAACATAGGGGTTTTTTTCTATCTAAATGAAAAGTTGCTATGTGCAAACAAAGAAACTTGTTTGAATATAAATTTGTCTTCCTTTTAAGACCTCCAAGGAAAACTGGTAATGCTTCATCTGCAAAACCTCATGTCTCTTCTCCTACCCTTGAAATTAATGAAATTCAGACCTCCACAATGAGTTCTGTTTGAAATTTAGAACTCATAATTTAAGAGTGGATTCTAAATTAGACTAAACAAGTTTTTTCAGCCTAAATAAGAACAATTCCTGAAAGCTATTATAACAACCAAGAAACTCATACTTATTACCTGCAGCATCTACTCTGAGCCTAGACCTAAGTCAATATTTTGAGTATTAAAATATGTAGACAAAAACAAAGTACTACTAAAAGATTTGTAAAGCGTTTCTTAGACACTTATGCTATTTAACTGTTCCCAAGAATTACCTGCTCTTTCATTCATAGTGTAATTATTATTGTAGACAACAACTGCATAAGTAGGTGGAGCCTTATCTTAGTGTTAAGTTGTTGTCTTGTGTGTTTGATCATCTGACCTGGGGGATTTGCAGGAATTTGAGTCCTGCCTTGTGTGTACTAGAGTTGGTACTTGCAGCGTCCCAATAAATCTAAGTGAGTATTGTGACAGTGGTTTAAAGAGGGGGGGAAAAGCACTTTTGCCTGAGATGAAGCTTACTGGTTATGCAGATGAGACTGGAATCTGTAATTAATTGGCAGACTGTGAATGAGTGTACTGATAAAGCAGCACAGCTTTTGAAGTGTTTTCAGATGTTGATGCCAAAGCATTTTATCAGCAGATTCCTAGTTCCTAAGACAGTGGGTTTTATAGACAATTACGCAATTAAATACTTCCACAACTCCTGTGAGGGGGTATTGGCCTTTTTGAAATACCAGAAGCAAAGACAAGTCAAGAGGAAGCAGGAAGGGGAACCTCTGCATAGTTGTTTGTGTACATTAAGGAGACTGAGTAGCAGCTGTGTTAGTCTGTATTCACAAAAAGAAAAGGAGTACTTGTGGCACCTTAGCGACTAACAAATTTAATTGAGCATAAGCTTTCGTGAGCTACAGCTCACTTCATCGGATGCATTCAGTGGAAAATACAGTGGGGAGATTTATGCATCCGATGAAGTGAGCTGTAGCTCACGAAAGCTTATGCTCAATTAAATTTGTTAGTCTGTAAGGTGCCACAAGTTCTCCTTTTCTTATTAAGGAGACTGTTTGTTTGAGTCATCTCTCAGACAAGGTACAGGGAAAGCCTTAAGTGAAGTAGAACCTGGTGTGCCACATCTGGAACTGGCAAGACAGAGAAGGGTGTATGTATAAAGTCAGTTTATAATAGTTTAGCAGGGGAACTTTGTAGCCTGTTGGTGGAGGATAACATAATGGACTAGATTATACATGAAGTTCAAAATGTAGAAGCAGAAGTTAGGATTTCCTTAAAGGTATCAACTGTTAATTACCAATCTCAGCCTGACTCCTTTGCCAGATACAGCACTTCATGTATTGTTAGTGAAAAGGCAAAAAAAAAAATGGAGAAGACCCAAATGCAAGCTATTCCCAAGCATCCTTTCAGTCAGAAGAGAGAGAGTATGTCTGTTTCTCAAGTGGGTCCCAGGCCAGATTATATTTGCAAGTGATGAAGAAGCGAAGGTCACTGGAGACAGATTTACACAAGCAGAGTGAAGTCACACCGGGGAAACTAGAAATTGCTGGGGTAGTAGGACCACCATCAACAACTATTACAATGGTCCATGTGAAGAGCTGCCCAGATACCTGACAGGCAGCTCCCACACTGGATTCCTCTGGTGATTCAGGTCACAATGAAAGAGAAGCTAAATCACATGCTGGAGGATGGCTTGATTGAACAGACTACATAGTCTAATTGTTGAAAAGTCTAATGGAGACATGCGGCTTCTTGACTACAGGAGACAATTCACAGATGGTTCAAGATAGCTATACACTTCTCCACAGAGCAGAAGACACAGTGGATAAAATGTCAGGAGCACAATATTTGAGTAGTTTTGATTTGGCATCTTGATACCATAAGAGTAAACTGGCGCTTAAGGATTGAGGAAAAAAATATCTTTGACACCCTGTGGACTATTTAAATTCAGCAGAATGCCCTTTAGGCTCATGAATGCACCAGGGACATTTCGGAGGGGGGTAAATTATCTCACCCAAGTTGTGAGAATTGAAAACATTCTTACATATTTATGTCATTTGTTTCCATAAAACATGGGAAGGTCACCTGATAGGAGTGGAAATTCTTCTAAAGCTTTAAAAAGTCAGGATTTAAACTTGCAGGAAAGAAATGTTAGTTTGCAAGGAGTCACATCACCTTCAGAGGACATGTTGGAACCTTAACCTCAGAAACTGAACATTATGTAGGACTGTCCCAGTTGTTTAAAGCTGGAGGAGGCACAGTGGTTTGTAGGCCTCTTCTGCTTCTACAGGAGATTTGCAAATAAATAAAATTGCAGCATAGGCAGTACCATTATACCAGCTAACTAAGAATATCTTTGTCTGGGTAGAGAACTGCCAAAAAGCATTTGAGTTGCTGAAGGAAGGACTTCTAACTTATGTTGTGCTTAAATTCCCAGATCCATCACATCCATTCATGGTAACCTGTGATGCCTCAAATGTTGCTGTTGGATTTGCATTTGAACAAAATTGATGAGCTTGGTAGGCACAGACCAGCAGCTCTTAGAGGTCACATGTTAAATAGGAGGGAACCATGTTTTCGGTAACAGGACGGGAGTGTCTGGCTATTGCAGAAGCCCTCATGGACATCTCTATTTATTATGTACAGAATTCACAGTGATTGATCATAAACGTGGAATTCGCAGTTGATCATAAACATGGAAAAACAATGTTGCAGATGCTTTCAGCTGGATGTGGGCAGTGAAAATAGACTCCTCCTAGTCTTATGAGGACATACAGCATGAACAGACTAAAAACCCTGACTTACATTTGTTGCACCAGCAGATCAATTGAAGAAGCCAAGGATGTTTAGAACAGTTCGGGAATAATTATCCAATGTGCTGGTGTATGAAGGATATAGGATTGACTTGCAGCAAGCATACAAAGAATGGGACTGGAGTGTCTCCATTATAATGAAGCAGCCACTGACCTAAGGTACAAAAACACATGGATCCTGTTACCAACAGATTGTTTTGGCTGGGTATGGCTACAGATATTCAGGACTGGGTACTTTCCTGGCAAGAAAGGAAAGCACCAGCAAGAATAGGAAGAATTCCATTAGGGGAAATGCCCCAACCTAATAAGCCCTGGGAGATCATACAGAATGATTTGAAAGGCCAACTACCAAAAACATCAGCTAGAAATCACTATTTGCTGGTAGCGTATGATGACCCCTTTTCAAACTATATGTTGTTGAAACCACTGAAGGATAAAAAGGACTGAGACAGTGTGGTAGTCCCTTGCTTTCCAGTGGGGAAGGGAGGCCACTCTGCCTCACTACAGGCAGACTGCAAGTAACAGTCTGATAGGGGATGGGCTCCAGCCCCCTGGGTAGCATGAAGCACAACAGGCTTTATCCCAGAGCCATCTGGCTGGGGCAGACAGTAATTAACAGCTTATAATTAGCAGTATACCAGGAAGCTTTGGCCCTCTGCATGGGGCAGAACCACAAATGGACTTTAGCCTGCCACCATCAGGTTGGGGAAGACAGCTACAAATAGTCTGTAGAGGGGCTCTAGCTCTCTCTAGGCAGGGCAGAGCCACAAATAGTTAGGACTCTGGCCTGCGCTGAAGGCAAAGCTATAGCAGTCAATAAGCCCAGATCCTAAAGCAGGGCAACAGGGCTAACAGGGCTCAGGCAGGGGCTCAGTCTAGGGCTCAGGAAAGGGTGAGTACCAAAGCAGTCTAGGGCTCAGGCAAGGGTGAGCACCAACAGAGGCCTCCTGGCCTATGGTGGGGAGGCTGCTACCTGAGGGGTGGGGTGGCAGAAGTAGGAGGACAAAGGCCCACCCCACTCCACTGCATCCCAACCCAGGGCCCTAACAGTGGCACCACTAGGTCAACAGGGATTCCAACTGCAACATGCTGACTTACACTCCGGCAGCAGGACAGGACTAGAGTCTGGTCCCTCTGGACTCCTTCCTTCTACAATCTGGGTATAGGGTCCTGTGTTCCAAAGATCTCCTGTCTCCTCAGGGTACTCAGTGCAGGTAGCTCTGGCAGCTCCTTGAGGTCCTCGTCTGCCTCATCTGATGGCAAAGCATCAGTCCACTCCAGGGTTGGGTTGGGCTCTTGCAGAGGCATCTGCTCCCCAGAAGAGACATCCAGTCTCTCCTTGGCTCAGCAACAACTGAGGTCCATGGCTCTCCTTTCCTACTTCCTGTCCTGCCCTGGTATTTCCATCAGGAGGGCGGGGTGGGTTTGGATCCTCTCACCCTGAGGAGCATAGTGGTCCCTCACACTCCAGTTCTGAGGGAGGCCACTCAGCCTTACTACAGACAGTTACAGATGCAGTGATGAAACATGTCATGTTACAATTTGTCCCTCTACATTGGATATGCAGTGATCAGGAAAAGGAATTCAAATCATGGTGGTTACACAAGGTTTTCTGACAACTCCACATAACTAAGTGGAGAATGAGTATTGCCCATCCTGTATAATAGGTGAATGGAGACAGTAAACCACACCATTGGTTCTATGTTTACAATCTTAGTTAAGATCAATGAGACTGGGATACGAAGTCACCTTCTGTCATTTTTGCATATAACACCAGCTGGCACTCAAGTATTCATTACTTTCTTTATTATATTATTTTTGGACTCTGCAAACTCATGTTTCCCCTGACTTGATGTTCGGGCAGCAAGAACTAGCAGGAATCCTTGCACCTAAATAGGTATGTGACGTGGTGGAGTCTTATACAGTTGACCTAAGGACAGTATTCTAGAAGGTGGAGGAACAGATGAGCCAGAAGTGAACATGCCATGCACAAGATGCTAGGAAAAAAAGGAAAATTACATGTCCATCCAGGAAGAAGAGAAGGTATGGCTACACAACTGGACAAAGCAGCCTGCAAAAATCCCAGATATACTCCTTTTTGGAGGGTACCTTACGTAGTGATTAAGAAACTAAACAACTTATCCTTGCTGTAACGGAAAGCAAGATCTTGCCCTTCTGTAATGCACTGAGAACCGGTGCACAGATTCATTGAAAGAAAGAGAGAACAATCCCCCAAAATGCTCAGAACTATCCAAGAGGGATTAAGAAGAGGATTTGGAGGTATCCCAGAAGGTTCCTGTGGCTCATAATGGGAGACCAGTTGTGGAGGAGGAACTGCCAGGGTGTTCTCAGCATCTCACTGCAATCTTCAACAGACTGTCCACAAGAGATAGACCTGATGTATGGGACATGAACCCTGCACTCGCTGATAATCTAAATCCAAAATGTAATGAGTCTATGACTGAATGCATGACTTGAATGGGCAGAAGAACATGGAAACCTGCATGGATGGCAGACTGCCTGGATTCCTGGGAGTTACTGTTTAATTTCTTATTTAATTAAAGGGGGAAGTTGTAATGATCAGAGCAGACAGCACGTCTACCAGTATATGGTTCTGTATCTTTATCTGAGTGTTAAATTGTTATCTTGTATGTTATGTTTTTGCTCTGATTTAAGAGATTAGCAGGATGTTCAGTCCTATCTGTGTGTACCAAGCTGGTACTTGCAGTGTTCAATTAAAGGTTTGAGGTTATATAAGCAAATATTATAGTACTTACACTTTCCATTCAACAGAGTATGACTTTTGCACCTAATATATTCCAGACTTCTGCTCTCACCCTCCTTTTTATCATCCTCTCATAGATATTTCTTAACTTTGTAACAGACAAAGGGCATGTGATGTAAATTACATTCTTGAAGGGATTAATTTATATCTTTCTAGTGTTGCTAGCTAACAATGCCTTGGTCAGAGGGAAAGAATTTTGATGGTTTTCCCTACTTGTAACTTGATACCCTGCTAAAGAACTTTGATATAGTTGGAAGTCTCCTGCATATAGCAAAGATTCATTATTTTCCTGCACAACGTAATATGTATTGAGCTCTCACTGGAGTTTGTTTTTCTGACTCACCTCAAGACTCACAATAATTACTACTCCAAACACAACTAAAATAAAGTCAAGAAGAGGGAATGATATCCAATTGTAGACCAAAGGACTGGGAATCAGGACCCCGGGGTTCCATTCCCTTCTCTGTCATTGACTTGCTACCAGACATTGGATGAGTGACTTGAATTTTCAGGGTCTCAGTTTACCCAAATGCAAATAGGAATATATCACATATGTAAACCTTCTATCAACAGGTTAATGGCAACAAAAAGGTCTGGATTCAATATATCTAGAGACTTACTTGGCAAATGATTAACCCATCTTGACCCACCACACAGAAACTTGGGAAAACTAAATGCCCTTTCCCTGGGTGCCCTTAATGTGCAGAACTTATTCCACTTCCAGCATCTCAAGACTGAATACAAACAGGGAAATCTATATTAGGATGAACGGAAACATAGTCATAAACTTGGGAAAACACAACAACTGAAAATATATGCAAATAAAGAGTAAAATACCTCTCCCACACACCTGGAGGGGGAGAATGTATGACAATATACAGGAACTGCTAGCACGTGGCATTAGTGCTGAGTCACACAGTCTATATGTCTCCCACATAGTGGTAGTCAGGAAGAAAGATAAGAATGTATGCCAAGAATAAAGAAAAGGAGTACCCGTGGCACCTTAGAGACTAACAAATTTATTAGAGCATAAGCTTTCGTGAGCTACAGCTCACTTCATCGGATGCATTTGGTGGAAAAAGCAGAGGAGAGATTTAAATACACACACACACACACAGAGAACATGAAACAATGGGTTTATCATACACACTGTAAGGAGAGTGATCACTTAAGATAAGCCATCACCAGCAGCGGGGGGGGGGGGGGGGAAGGAGGAAAACCTTTCATGGTGACAAGCAAGGTAGGCTAATTCCAGCAGTTAACAAGAATATCAGAGGAACAGTGGGGGGTGGGGTGGGAGGGAGAAATACCATGGGGAAATAGTTTTACTTTGTGTAATGACTCATCCATTCCCAGTCTCTATTCAAGCCTAAGTTAATTGTATCCAGTTTGCAAATTAATTCCAATTCAGCAGTCTCTCGTTGGAGTCTGTTTTTGAAGCTTTTTTGTTGAAGTATAGCCACTCTTAGGTCTGTGATCGAGTGACCAGAGAGATTGAAGTGTTCTCCAACTGGTTTTTGAATGTTATAATTCTTGACGTCTGATTTGTGCCCATTCATTCTTTTACGTAGAGACTGTCCAGTTTGGCCAATGTACATGGCAGAGGGGCATTGCTGGCACATGATGGCATATATCACATTGGTAGATGCGCAGGTGAACAAGCCTCTGATAGTGTGGCTGATGTGATTAGGCCCTATGATGGTATCCCCTGAATAGATATGTGGACAGAGTTGGCAACGGGCTTTGTTGCAAGGATAGGTTCCTGGGTTAGTGGTTCTGTTGTGTGGTGTGTGGTTGCTGGTGAGTATTTGCTTCAGATTGGGGGGCTGTCTGTAAGCAAGGACTGGTCTGTCTCCCAAGATCTGTGAGAGTGATGGGTCGTCCTTCAGGATAGGTTGTAGACACTTGATGATGCGTTGGAGAGGTTTTAGTTGGGGGCTGAAGGTGATGGCTAGTGGCGTTCTGTTGTTTTCTTTCTTGGGCCTGTCCTGTAGTAGGTGACTTCTGGGTACTCTTCTGGCTCTGTCAATCTGTTTCTTCACTTCAGCAGGTGGGTATTGTAGTTGTAGGAATGCATGATAGAGATCTTGTAGGTGTTTGTCTCTGTCTGAGGGGTTGGAGTAAATGCGGTTATATCGTAGCGCTTGGCTATAGACAATGGATCGAGTGGTATGATCTGGATGAAAGCTAGAGGCATGTAGGTAGGAATAGCGGTCAGTAGGTTTCCGATATAGGGTGGTGTTTATGTGACCATCGCTTATTAGCACCGTAGTGTCCAGGAAGTGGATCTCTTGTGTGGACTGGTCCAGGCTGAGGTTGATGGTGGGATGGAAATTGTTGAAATCATGGTGGAATTCCTCAAGAGCTTCTTTTCCATGGGTCCAGATGATGAAGATGTCATCAATGTAGCGCAAGTAGAGTAGGGGCATTAGGGGACGAGAGCTGAGGAAGCGTTGTTCTAAGTCAGCCATAAAAATGTTGGCATACTGTGGAGCCATGCGGGTACCCATCGCAGTGCCGCTGATTTGAAGGTATACATTGTCACCAAATGTGAAATAGTTATGGGTCAGGACAAAGTCACAAAGTTCAGCCACCAGGTTAGCCGTGACAGTATCGGGGATACTGTTCCTGACGGCTTGTAGCCCATCTTTGTGTGGAATGTTGGTGTAGAGGGCTTCTACATCCATAGTGGCTAGGATGGTGTTTCTAGGAAGATCACCAATGGACTGTAGTTTCCTCAGGAAGTCAATGGTGTCTCGAAGATAGCTGGGAGTGCTGGTAATGAAGGGCCTGAGGAGGGAGTCTACATAGCCAGACAATCCTGCTGTCAGGGTGCCAATGCCTGAGATGATGGGGCGTCCAGGATTTCCAGGTTTATGGATCTTGGGTAGCAGATAGAATACCCCAGGTCGGGGCTCCAGGGTTGTGTCTGTGCGGATTTGTTCTTGTGCTTTTTCAGGGAATTTCTTGAGCAAATGCTGTAGTTTCTTTTGGTAACTCTCAGTGGGATCAGAGGGTAATGGCTTGTAGAAAGTGGTGTTGGAGAGCTGCCTAGTAGCCTCTTGTTCATACTCCGACCTATTCATGATAACGACAGCACCTCCTTTGTCAGCCTTTTTGATTATGATGTCAGAGTTGTTTCTGAGGCTGTGGATGGCACTGTGTTCTGCATGGCTGAGGTTATGGGGTAAGCGATGCTGCTTTTCCACAATTTCAGCTCGTGCACGTCGGCGGAAGCAGTCTATGTAGAAATCCAGGCTGCTGTTTCGACCTTCAGGAGGAGTCCACCCAGAATCCTTCTTTTTGTAGTGTTGGCAGGAAGGTCTCTGTGGGTTAATATGTTGGTCAGAGGTGTGTTGGAAATATTCCTTGAGTCTGAGACGTCGAAAATAGGATTCTAGGTCACCACAGAACTGTATCATGTTTGTGGGGGTGGAGGGGCAAAAGGAGAGGCCCCGAGATAGGACAGATTCTTCTGCTGGGCTAAGAGTATAGTTGGATAGATTAACAATATTGCTGGGTGGGTTACGGGAACCATTGTTGTGGCCCCTTGTGGCATATAGTAGTTTAGATAGTTTAGTGTCCTTTTTCTTTTGTAGAGAAGCAAAGTGTGTTTTGTAAATGGCTTGTCTAGTTTTTGTAAAGTCCAGCCACGAGGAAGTTTGTGTGGAAGGTTGGTTCAAAAACCAGTTGGAGAACACTTCAATCTCTCTGGTCACTCGATCACAGACCTAAGAGTGGCTATACTTCAACAAAAAAGCTTCAAAAACAGACTCCAACGAGAGACTGCTGAATTGGAATTAATTTGCAAACTGGATACAATTAACTTAGGCTTGAATAGAGACTGGGAATGGATGAGTCATTACACAAAGTAAAACTATTTCCCCATGGTATTTCTCCCTCCCACCCCACCCCCCACTGTTCCTCTGATATTCTTGTTAACTGCTGGAATTAGCCTACCTTGCTTGTCACCATGAAAGGTTTTCCTCCTTTCCCCCCCCCCTGCTGCTGGTGATGGCTTATCTTAAGTGATCACTCTCCTTACAGTGTGTATGATAAACCCATTGTTTCATGTTCTCTGTGTGTGTGTGTGTATTTAAATCTCTCCTCTGCTTTTTCCACCAAATGCATCCGATGAAGTGAGCTGTAGCTCACGAAAGCTTATGCTCTAATAAATTTTTTAGTCTCTAAGGTGCCATGGGTACTCCTTTTCTTTTTGCGAATACAGACTAACACGGCTGCTACTCTGAAATATGCCAAGAATGTAAAGATAAGAATGTATGCCAATTCCTGGACCTTAAATAAATTCACTGTGGTTGATCAGTACACCATTCCTACAAGATGCCGTGGACTGCTTGGTAGATGGCCACAGTTTTTTACTGCTGGACCTTCAGAATGGACATTACCAGATCTCAGTGGAACAAGAGAGTAAAGTGAAGACATCTTTCACCTGCTCCTTGGGCTTCTATCATAAAATCATAGAAAATCAGGCTTGAAAGAGACCTCAGGAGGTAATCTAGTCCAACCCCTGCTCAAAGCACTCTGCAGAATCCAATGAAGTGTAAAGTGTGACAGTAACTTTCAGAAAATCATTAATTGCCTAACTCATATCCCAATTCACTGATTCGGTTTTAATAAGGTGCTGTGCAGGAGGGGCCTTGTCAGAGTCCTCTGAGCTTCACTGCATTTCTCAGATTTGCTGCTATCTTCTGAATCATCTCTTATAATCAAGTTTTCTAATAGCTCTGGTAACATCGTCCTCAGTCTGCTTCATCTTTCATGGCAGAATCCTCAGTTTGCATTATCTCTTGTCACAAAACCCACTTGGAAGGAAGCCAGGAGCACTTGGGTGTAGGATGCTTGAAAGTGACCTGTTTGCCATAAAGTGATTACTTTTTCCTCTTATTGAGGATCTCAAATTTTGGGGGGTAGTGGGATCTCAAAGTTCATTTGAAGTTATGGTGACTTCCCAAGTTCACTAGAGATACTGTGGGTAGGTCTCCTTTGCAAATGAAGCTCTCTATGGAAGCACTTTTTTCACCAATAGAGAGAGTAGGGAGCTCTTCTCTTCTGGAGCTTCTGACCATAGGTCTTACACATATGTAAAGATTATACATAAATATTAGATGTTGTAAGACTTAGTGCATGCATAGTTTGCAAAAGACTTTGAGACACTAGAACTGCTTAGCATTATTATTAGTCAGTTGGTTTCACATTACCCATAAAAAACCCCTAATCTGCAACTTGTATCTCTGATTGCAGTTATACTCTTACCATAAATCAAAAGATATATTACTCATGAAACTTTTGTCTCCAACAACAGTGGCCACATGATGTTGTACACAATATGGCCTATATGGTGCTTGGTCTTCATAAGCTCTTTTTGTTTCTATATTTAAATAAAGATTAATTTATACAAAGAAAAAGACTCATTTGTAATTGCTCAGCTCTGGTGTAGTAAAGAGCTTTGATATGCACTTATGTCTCAAGTCAAACACCTCAGCTGATGTCTCCATGTCCACAAATATGTTTTTCTCTTTTCTTTTTTCTTGGTAGCAAGAATGAATGCTAATTGTTCCTAATTTGATTTTGATGAGTTCTCACCTAATTAGTACTTAAAGAGATGTTCTGATGATGCAGAAGACTCATTACCATTTTTACATATCAACACAAAAGACTCCTAATGAAAAAAAAAATACATTTTTATATTCTTGCCTGACCTATCAAGCACTGTGATTTTCTGATCTCATTTCTTTATTTCAAAGCTGCAGCCTTTTGGATTTTGACATATTGCTAATGTGAAGAGATGTGCCTTGATTTCTCTGACTACTAATTAATCTTTATAATTATAACATCTTCCAACAATAATCAAGATCATAAGTAGGGTAATAGTGATTAAAAAGAAAGAAACACCTTAATCTACGCTGCAGATAAAAACATTCTCATTTGTCGGAAGATGGTGAAAGAAGAAATACTGTTTTGTGATAATGGACTTATACTTATGGGTATTTTAATGTCACTTGATCACTTTTCCTGCACTTGGTCTCTATATTTTTCAGGGAAAAAACCTTTCTATTTAATTATGACAAATCACATTAACTCTGTCAAGAGCAATTTTGACGTACTCTACAGGACCCAAAACTTACTTTCATTTATTAGTTGCGTGGTGTATAGAAAAATAGAAGACCAGACCTTTAGTGTAAGTGATCACTCAGTTGAAGTCAATGTGCCCATATAATTTTAGCCAATTTTTTGGTTAAAAAAATCTCCTATCTGTAATAGTTATACTGGCACAAAAATCTGTCTTTAGACCAGGATTTAGGAACTTCTGTTGTCAACTAACCATGCAAATCGAGAGCACAACTCACAATGATTTTCAGCTCCAGAACACAGGATCTGATTCTTTATTGCGCTGCAACTTGTGTAGTAATTAACACCAGTGCAAAGTGGGTGTGAAGTGCTACCATTGGCCTTTCCAATACACACTAGCATCAGTGGAAGTTCTACACACAGAGGATGAAATCCAACTCTTCCATCCTCCAAAATTTAAGTGGGATGGAAGTGGTGGCTGGGCCTTGAAATGACCATCAGCACAGTGGTGAATTTCAGTCCTGGCAACAGCAAGTTCCTAAGTTCCTTTAGGCTAAGCCTAAATTCCTTTAGGCTGATCAGAGAGGATAATATAGCTCTAAAGTACCAAACTGAAAATATTCTGTGCAGTGGTTATATATGGCAGAAATTATCAAGTCTTTCAAAGATCAATTACTATGCATCCTTTAGCTTTCTACTGTATGATAAGTCTGTACTGTGAAAAGGAAAAAAAAAATAGCAGGCTGTATGGTAATTACCCAGTCCTTGTACACAGAGTCAACCATGGAATCACAAACTTATTGTATGGTTGTTTGACCCCTGTATAATAAAACAATACTGAACATATTATTGTGGAAAAGAGAAAAAAAAAGCCTACAGCTAAAAATATAAATCAGTCACAAGAATGCAAAACAATAGAAGAATATAATCCATCAGTCAAATCAGCTATACAGAGGGGAAAAACTATGTCACAATCTCCCTGAGTTTAAAGACATAGTGTTTGTGACTCATTCTCTCCATAGAGAATGTAGGCTAGTACCAATACAGAGGCATGTTCACTCACCCATTCAGAACTGTGAGGAATGCTGGTCCAAAATATGTCAGCTCATGGGGCAACTATGTGGAGCGTTCCCTCCTAGCCCTTCACCCATTCAATGATAGCATGGACAGCCAACCCAAAGCATACAAAAGTAATGAGATTTTTAAAATATATTAAGTTGGGGATGGGGATGGAGAAGAGTTATTTGCCTTCCAGCTTTTGATCCTGTAAGGCTCATATTTCCAAGCATTCCTTGACAACTTTGAGGGCTAGAAATTATTTTTCTTTTAATAAAAGAAGAGAGTCTCTTTTAAATCACATGACTCCAGGAGTTGATGCTTCAAGAAAAGAAACTACCAGATATCAAAAGACTCATGATAGAATAATTAGTTAGCATCACTGAGAAATACCAGTTTGCTAGATGATAATAAATTCTGTTTCTACTTAAATCCTTGTCCCAATTCAAGATGGCTGCCAGCCCATACATTTTATAGTAGGCTGATATGGCATACTCTTCCTTTAGCCATAAATAACCAATCATAACATTTTTAATTTTAAGGGTGATGTGATATTTCCAAATTATATATTTATTTAGCCTTTCAACAAATGTATTTATATATTTGAAAGTCTTCTATTCAACAAATGTGAGGCCCAGCCATGCCCATTCACTAATACAATTGCTTTGTATGAATCTGTATTGTTTTTATGAGGTTTGCATTATATATACAGATGCAATATAAATGCAAAATGGTGTCAATATCTTACCTGCATTTTCAAATTGAAAAGCTATACTAGTGTGCCTACTTTCAATAAATATCTATGTTATATGAATAATATAATAAGTAAATCAGGTATTTTCCAGATAGGATATGATATCAAAAAAAAGTAAATAAAAGCAAAATGCTAATAAGCACTATCGGATTCTTAGGCCAATACCATTTTACAGAAGTTTTTTGGAGCCTTAAGTATCACATTTTATTCTGTTTTGGTCTTGCGTTGATTTGCTTTTCAGAAAACATAGATAACAAATGTCAACAATTCTGCTATCACAACAGTTAATGTGTTCCTAACTAATTCTTAAGCAGATAATCAGCTACAAAGTGTATTTGGACTCCCTACGTTTAATCTGTAAGTGAATTCAGTGCACATGAATCATGCTATACTTACAGTTGTAGAAACTGACACACCCATTATTTGCATAGCACAGTTATTTCATGGACATTGGCAATACAAGCAGTCCCCACACTTCTCCCTAAAGATATGTTTCAACCTTGATCTAGAAGATGACCCTCTAGGAGGAAGTTCCATCTCTTAAAATATGGCTTCTCAAGAGAGATGGCTCAGAAAGATGCCAATTATTGCCACTTGGGATGGAGGTTTTTTGTTTTTTTGTTTTAGTGGTGTTGGGCACCATGAACTTGACTGAGTCTGTAAACTCATTTCACACTATAAATGCTACAAACAGCCATCAGATGATAGTGACTTGTATTCTGCAGCATGGAATGTTTCACTCTTTAATCCCAGTCAGTGTCCTCAGCCATCTAGACCAGTGGTGGTCAACCTGTGGCCTGTAGGCTGCACGCGGCCCATCAGGGTAATCTGCTGGCAGACCACAAGACAGTTTGTTTACATTGAACATCCATAGGCACGGCCGCCAGCAGCTCTCAGTGGCCGTGGTTTCCTGTTTCCGGTCAATGTAAACAAATGGTCTCATGGTTCACCAGCAGATTACCCGGATGGGCCGCAGGTTGTCCATCACTAATCTAGACACTCTTGTGTAATTGGTTCTTTTTTTTCAGGAGTTGTGGCATGATAGGAAAGTATCCTATGTAATTGATCATTTACTACAAAACACCAGAACTGGCATATAAACAAATCCTAAATTTAACATGTTTGTAAGGAGTGGTTTACCAATTATAAATTATCTGTCCATTGTTAGTATGTGGAAGAAGTAGAAACATATATTAGTATGATGAAAGAATAATGTAAACAACATTTATGTGATCTTTGAACAGTTGAACAACATTGTGTTTTCTCCAGTTCAATCTGCCATTTAGTTATTCTTCCTTATCTCTGCAAGGACAACTATATTAAGACGGGGTTTTTTTTGTTTTTGTTTTTTTTTTGACGTGTATGAAGAGGAAAAAATAGGTAAGAGAAAGAGCACATAAGTGTTTTATTGTGGGTGTCTCAATCTATCATTGGTAGGATTTGATATAGCTAAGTGTTATTCCCAGAATGAGGACAATACAATCTAATCTCCATGGAGACTACCTAATTTAATAGATGCATCCTATGTTGATATCTGTCTTGGACAACAATTGCTTTTCAAAAAACATAGATGACAAATGTCAACAATTCTGCTATCATAACAGTTAACATGTGTTCCTAATTAATTCTTAAGCAGATAATCAGCTACAAAGTGCCTTTTGAAACCAGATGGTCTAAAATTTCCAAGATATCTGGCAGTGAAGGATACCTCATTAAAAATTCTGTGTTTAGTCCTGGTCAGCTAATAGGTATTCGGTGTGTGTTCTAATTGAAGGTGAACTAAGTAACTGTGGATATGGAAAACTGGAGGGAGGGAGATGGGGGTACAAGTTTTACTTTTTGCAGCTGTGATTCTGTGGTGGAGCATGGCACTGGAAGCCAGGAGAATTAAGTAGTACTTCTAGCTGTGCCACTGACTCACTATACTGTTGGACAAGTCATTCATCTCTGTGCCTCAGTTTCCCCAACTGTAAAATGAGGGAAATTATTTTTACCCATGTTTTCAAAGCATGCTGAGGTCTACAGAAGTGCTAACTCTTTTTATTTACTGTGAATATTACATTATTTCCTAATCGCCCAATTAGACACTGTATGAAAAACACACTAAGACTGTCTTAGCCCTGAAGAGTATATGCAAATTACATAAAACAGTAAATGTTCAAGAAGTCTCATTTGGATTGCACTGAGATTGAGGAAAGGGACTCCCTCTGACAGGAACTCAAGCCATGGAAGTCAATTGAAATTTTACCCAGTTACATGAAGACTGAATTAATTTTAGTAGACTGTGCACAGGAGGAAGGGCAGCAGGACTGGGCCTTGAGAATATTGAACTGGGGAATCTTGTTACATTTCTCCCACATCATATTTTTATGGGACATAAAATACCATTAGAGCAGCTTTTCTCATACTATTTCTACTGCAATTTCAAGCCAAAAAAGTATAGGGATTTTTGTTATTATGAAAATAGGAATTGCCATACTGGGTCAGACCTGAGGTCCATCTAGTCCAGCATCCTGCTTTCAATAGTGACAGTACCGCATGCTTTGGAAGAAAGTGTTTGGCCCGATAGTAGGCATGGGAATATTCTGACCCACACATTAGTTCTCTTCTTAATCTCTAATAGTTAGAGATGGTATAAGCCCTAATGCATGAAGTTTAATATCTTCCAAAATTTGTTAACTTTGTCATAAAAATAAAGGAAAGGGTAAACACCTTTAAAATCTCTCCTGGCCAGAGGAAAAACCCTTTCACCTGTAACGAGTTAAGAAGCTAGGATAACCTCGCTGGCACCTGACCACAATGACCAAGGAGGAGACAAGATACTTTCAAAGCTGGAGGGAGGGAGAAATAAAGGGTCTGTGTCTGTCTGTGTGATGCTTTTGCCGGGGACAGAACAGGAATGGAGTCTTAGAACATAGTAAGTAATCTAGTTAGAGATGCGTTAGATTCTGATTTCTTTAAATGGCTGAGAAATAGGCTGTGATGAATAGAATGAATATTCCTGTTTTTGTGTCTTTTTGTAACTTAAGGTTTTGCCTAGAGGGATTCTCTATGTTTTGAATCAAATTACCCTGTAAGGTATTTACCATCCTGATTTTACAGAGGTGATTCTTTTTACTTTTTCTTATATTAAAATTCTTCTTCTAAGAAATTGAATGCTTTTTTCATTGTTCTTAAGTTCCAAGGGTTTGGGTCTGTGGTCACCTATGCAAATTGGTGAGGATTTTTATCAAGCCTTCCCCAGGAAGGGGGGCGGTGCAAGATTTTGGTGAGGATTTTGGGGGGAAAGACGTTTCCAAACAACGCTTTCCCAGTAAACCCAGTCAAACGTTTGGTGGTGGCAGTGGAAGTCCAAGGGCAAAAGGTAAAATAGTTTGTACCTTGGGGAAGTTTTAACCTAAGCTGGTAAAAGCTTAGGAGGTTTTCATGCAGGTCCCCACATCTGTACCCTAGAGTTCAGAGTGGGGAAGGAACCTTGATAGCGTTTGTTATTGTAACTAGATATTCTTGTTAGCTATATAAATATCCAAACTTTTTGAAACTTGCTAAATTCTTGACCTCTGTGATATCTTGTACCTAGGAGTTCACTGTACAATTACACGCTTTTATTAGTTATGATTTTTTTAAGTTTATTGAATGTCTTTTGTTCTTGTGTTATGAGACAAAGAGAATAGAAGCTCTCAGAGCTCTCCATTGATCTGTCCACAATGACACTCAGGTCCCTTTCCTGAGTTGATACAGCTAATTTAGAACCTACAATGTGTAGTAGTTTATTCCTCCTACCTCCCAAATGTACATTAGTTTACATTTATCTGCATAAAACTGTATTTGCCATTGTGTTGCACACACAGCTTAGTTAGTTAGAGACCCTCTAAATTTCCTCAAAGCCCTCTCTGATCCTGATTTACTTAAGTAAATTTGGGCCATCTGCAAATTTCAATACCTCACTGCTGACCCAATTTCCAGATTATTAATAATATATTAAACATTGAACTTAATATGGAACCTCATGGCACCCTGTAGTTAGCTTTTAGCCATGTCAAAATTGGCACAGAGGTCTTTTATTTAAACTCTGTTGAGTTTGTTTAAGCTCTCTCAAGTTGCCCCTTGTTGGGTGGTTGAAGTAGTAGACCTCTTTCTCCAAAACAGGCAGTTTAGAGTACATATGGGCAATTGCTGTATCACTTAGAAGTATCAGATCAAAGGCCTTTGTCAAGGCTCAGTTCTTTCACCAATACTGTTCAATGTGTATATCAAAGACCTGCCTCTCGTGCAAGTTTATCTATGCCAACAAAATCTGCTGCAGCTACCAAGCTCAGTCCTTCTGAGAAACTGATGAGGTTTTGAATGATGATATGAAGCTCATGGCAGATTATTGTAGTCGATGACACCTGCAGCTGAGCTTTGTCAAGACAGTTTCTAGTGTATTTTATCTGCATAATGCAAGCACAAGCTACAAATTACATATTTTCTTCAGTGGCTGTCTGCAGAATGATCTAAATCCAGTTTACCTTGGTGTGACATTGGGTAGGTCATTAACATACCACAACCACTTGAAAAGGATGGCAGCCAAAGTCAGCACTTGGAACAACTTGCTCAGAAAATTGGCTGGTTTAACCTGGGGTGTGAGTGCCCAGATACATAGAACATCAGCCCTTCCCCTTTGCTATTCAACAGCAGAGTACTGTGCTCCTGTCTGGTGTTGCTCATCTCACACAAGGCTGGTCGATGTAGAGCTTAACAAAGCTATGTGCATTGTTTCTGGGACTTTAGGTGCAATTCTGTTGCCATGGCTGCTAATACCTAGTAACATAACACCGCCCCATATTCACTGTGAGAAGGCCTCTGTGATGCTGCTGGCTAAAATCCATGAGAACAGTGACCTGCTTTTGTTCGCAGACCTCTTCAACCACTGTTGAACTTGCCTGTGTTCTAGATGCCCTTTATGGTAATTTATGCTACCACAAGTCATGATGATGGAATCCGCATGGTGCAACAAGTGGTCAGCGATGCCAGTTGTTAATCATTCTTCCGTCACTGACCCAACTGTCTCTCCATCAGACTTTGATCTGCCTCTGGTCATCTCTGAACCGGTTTTGACAGGGCCAGCCCACAACATTTGGGCACCTGAGGCGGGGAGCTCAAATGATGCCCCAATGCCCCCTCACTTAGGCCAAAACTTTGAAAGATCTCCATTCTTCCTTCTTCCTGTTGTACTCCTCTCATGGTACTGCTCTTACCTACCCCAATAAAGGAGAACTAACAACTTAAAATGCCTTGTTCAAAAATTTTAAGTAACACTTAACTTTCAAATGCTTGAAAAGCAAATGTAACTTTTCTTATCTGCATAGTAAACACTGGCATTTTTATCTGTTTGAATAATCAAAGTGGTGCTTTCCGTGCCTTCTTAGTTGCAAAGATTTGAACTGCTTCCTGCTGAAGGTCCACAATCTGGGCCAGCTCATGCTTTATTGAGATGGTTGCTAGGCCGACTAGCCTCTCCTGTGTCATTCTGGAGCATAGATGTGTTTTTATTAACTTCAGCTTGGAGAAGCTGCGTTCTCCACTGGAAACTGTTACAGGAAGTGTTAGAAGTTTGCGCAGAGCAACAAAAGCATTTGGAAAGAGGGTGATCATCTTACTTGTGCACATATATTCCAGAACAGCCTTTGGAGTTGATCCTGCTGAAATGTATCTTGAAAGGGCTTTCAGTTCATCACCTAAATCACTCGCATTAATATCGCGCATGTCATCATGTGTCAACACTGTCCCTAGTTCCCTGCATTGCTGGTGTAAGTCTTCTTCAGGTATAGTGAGGAGTTTTGGAATATCATACAACATCCCAAATATATTGCTGTGTTCCTTGAGCTGCATGAAACATTGTTCAGCTGACTGCATTGAACAATCTAGCACCTGATTAAAGAATTCAACTTTGAATTGTTGTTTGGGGACTCTTATGGGACTCTTATCCCATGCCTCGTAATCAAAATGTCTTCTTCTTCTTCGGTGACTCTTGTATTCTTGAATGGGTGGGAAAATAGCTTCAGTGTGAAGTTTCTCTGCCTACTTCTGTGCACTCTTCAGAATGTTTTGAAATCCCTCATCTGACCTGTTTCAGAGTAGCAGCCGTGTTAGTCTATATCCACAAAAAGAAAAGGAGTATTTGTGGCACCTTAGAGACGAACAAATTTATTTGAGCAAAAGCTCATGCTGCATCCGATGAAGTGAGCTGTAGCTCACGAAAGCTTATGCTCAAATAAATTTGTTAGTCTCTAAGGTGCCACTCCTTTTCTTTTTGCTCATCTGAACTGTAAGACTGTAGGTCTGACTTTGCTTTGTCCAGTTTATTGCTCCAGATATATCAAGGTCAACACCTTGGAGTCTCTTGCTTACAACATTTATTTCAAACAGTATGTCATGCCACAACACTAAGCCACACAGAAATTTGAAGTTATGCATGTTTCTTGTGATTCCATTTCCCTCTGCCACTGTTCTCCCATGAACAGTTCCTGTCATAGCATTATCCTGCATAATGGCAACTATGGCATCATCTATCTTCCCAATTTGGTGTTTGATAGGCTTTATTGCCTCCACTCGACTTTCCCATTGTGTGGCACTCAGTGGTTTCAGTGTCAGAGAGGATGTTCCCAGATGTTGCTTCAAAATTTGCCATCAATGAGTTGATGCAGAGAAAAATACATAGATGCTTTGAATTACATTAAAAAATTCAGCAGCCTCACTAGAAGCTGATGCTGCATCACTGACCACCAACTTCAATGAATGAGAACTGCATGGGACAAAAAAAGCTTCAGGGTTTAACTCTCAGATCCATGTCTGCACTCCTCTGTTCTTTCCTCTTATGTTGGCACCATTATCATAGCCCTGACCTCTCATGTCAGCTATTGCAATTCCCATATTTTCCAGCTTTTTAAGAAGCACATTTGTCATTCCAGTTCCTTTAGTATCATCAATGTCAATAAATTCTAGAAAATATTCTCTGACAATCATCATTGCAGGGATATTTTCACTAGGTTCTTCTGTTGTTACAAAAAGCACCATTAAAGTAATTTGTTCCGTATGGCTGATGTCAGGTGTGTAGTCCAGAATAACAGAGTAATATCGTGCTGACTTCAAATCTACCACAATCTTCTGTTTGACTTTTGTTGCCAGTAACTGTATGATCTAATTTTGAATTGTTTTTCAAAAGTAGTGGTGTGTGTACATTTCTTGGGTGGTGACTCTTCTTAGATGCTCAAGAAGTACAGCATCAAACTCAGCCATCAGTGCCACAATTTTAAGGATGTGTCCATTGTTTGGCTCATACAGCTGATCTGAAGTGCCAGGCAGTGCTAGGTTTTGGGTAACAAGCATTCTCACAATGGCAATGAGCCTTTTCAGAACATTTTGCCAGTAAAGAGATTCTGATGCTGATCATCTGTCATGGCCTTTAACCTTAGTCTCATTTCAAGCTCTTTCCACCTATGGAATGCTCTCTGGTGATTTGCTGTCTTCTCATGGCATGCCAGATTTCTAGCCAGATTTTTCCAGTCCTTTGTTCCTGTAGAACCCAATGTGGCTGAAACATTAGACTAGAAGAGTTTACAACAAAAACAGTATGCAACATTCTGTGTTTTTGAGTACATAAGCCATGGCCTCTCCACTTTGTCACCATTGGGGATTTCACGCCAGTAATGTATTGGATGGAAACTTATATTTTCACTGTCTTTGGGGAACATGAAGTTTTTCACTTGCTGTGGGCCATGCAGTACAAAGAAGTCCCTCAGGCTACTGCTCAAGTGTGTCCAGAGTCCTGGATCATCTAGACTTAAGGAACTAAACTCAGCAGCAGCTGTTTCTTGTGCCTCCACCACACTCTTCTCTGATCTACACTTTTCTTCAGGAATGTGCACGGTTACATCCATTTAAGATGGAGATATGGATGCTGCAGTAGATGCCAGGTCACCTGCACTCTGACTAACTGGAAGATCGGTCATCTCCTCACCACTCTCATCCTCAGTGGGGCCAGAAGGCTCACTGTGAGCATTTGTATCTATGTATCTCAGGAGAGCTCCTTCCTGCTTAGATATAAAAGCTTCCTTTGCTTGCTTTCTTTTTCTGAATTTTCTTCTTTCACACGACTGCTGTTCTCTGCCAGCTATAGTGGCTCTCAACACTCAATTGAAGGGGACAAATAAGCGAGCTCGTAGAGGGCCTGAGTGAGGGAAGATATCAGCGTCTTAAGAGCCTAACTGGCTCCTTCTACTTCAGTTGACTGCCTGTTCTCCTCAAGTGGGTTCAGGGAAGCAGCAGGAAACAGGAAGCTCCCTGAGAAGCTGGTGTTAATCAGTCCAGGCTCCTGGGGGTGCTAGAGAGGTAAATAAGAGGCTCCTCCTCTTCTCTCTCCCTGCAGCTCCTGCATCTTTTTGTTATTCCCTCTCACCTTTTCTCCTAGATGCCTGTTATGTCTTTTGTGCCCCCTCCTTCCTCCAGCACAGCATTCCACCATCTCCATGCATCTAGAGCAGAGAGAATACATATGCACCAGCAGCAGACACAATTTTCTACACTCTGGGTCCTAGTGGCACCCAAGGTCTGGCACCTGAGGCAGCCACCTCAGTTCACCTCATGGTAAGGCCAGCCCTGGGTTTTGAACAGGACAAGGCAACTATGAGGCTAATCTCTTTAAATGGGATTTTTCTAATGATGCACGATGCGGTCAGCTTCAGACTCTGGTGCATATTTCTGACGAGTGCCCACTGACTTATTTTGACAGCTTGCTACCGGCTCTCCACCTGACTGATGATGATGCCGTCAAATGGTTGGGCACATTGTGCATATGCTGAGAGAATGGATCCACACTAAATGACCAACTGATGCTCTGGCCCATGCTTTTCCTCACCTATTCTAGAATATGAACAATGATGGTTCCTCACCCAGTTCTCTTATTAATGTATACCACTACACAATTGTTTTTATTGTTAAGAAACCTTTTCCCTAATATCTAGCCCTAGTATTTTCCTTCCTTCTTCTTCAAGCCAATATTTCTTTTCCTACCATGTGATCAATAGTTGCTAGACAGTTTATCAACAATTGAAGGATGAAAGTAAATTATTTTTTACTCTTTTTAATTTAATATTTTTACCAGAATATTCACATTTATCTTATATTTCCTCAATAGTGTGCCAACATAATTTTCTCTTACTTGATCATTTGTTTTTTAAAAAGGAAATTCTCCATCAGCAATCAGTTGTCATTTTGCAAAAATCACCATATTTATGAGTTCCCAATTTAATTAAGTGGAATGGAAATAGTTTTAAACTTCATAATCTACAGAAATTCAGCTCCTCTTTTGATTTAGCAGCTAAACAGAGTTAGGAGGATAAAAGCATCACACTTCTGAGATGTATGTATTAGATTCTGTCAGCAAGTCCTCAACAGAAACTGAGCCTATTATTTGGAGAATCCGCATTAATGCAGATAAGCAATCATTCCTTTCCATTTGAAAGACAATTAATTCCTGGTTTGTCAATGTACTATTCAGCTATCTACAAATTCTTCTTGCACACAATATCATGGTAAAACAGTCTTGTCTTTTGAGATGACAAGCCATGCATCAGCAATTTTACTTAAAAACACACTTCAAATAAATTGTAATACATTGTAAAAAACAGTTATTGCTTAGACTCAGTGACTAACTGGGTGTCTGTCTGTCTAAGGGTTGTGTATATTGCTCACCACCATTATACCTAAGCACCTATAAGAGATTGTGAGTTAAGAACAACGGATGAAGCTCTGCATTTTCACTTCATTTCCCAGTGATATCAGGCCAAATTCAATGGCAACTTTGGAAGTGGTATGAGGTGCATATCATTAAATCATAACAAAGGGTGTTTGTGGTAAAGAAATGTGTAACTTGTACCAATTTGGTATTCTGTAGCTATTTAGTGCAAAAATGAGTGCACTTTTTTTTTCGACACCAGGGAAGCAAAAAGGGGTGTAAGTTTGTTAACCAACTAAGACCAGGGTTAATAGTAAGGCAGCCTCCCACTCCATATATTCTTACACCTCAAAGACCAAATTCTGGTCTCATTTAAAATACTGAATCCAGTGTACTGTTTCTCCAGATTGTCATTGGATTATGTTACACCAGAATCTGGCCCCTAGTCCTGATAGCACATGACAGTGAGTGCTCTCAACTTCTGTTGAGTATAATGGCCTTTGGCACCAAGATGAATTTCATCCCTTGAGAGGAGAACCTAAAAAAACAAATGTTTATGAACTGATCCTGCTTAGCACCTTGCAGGATCAACTGAGACTCTAATATTCCATCCTAATTCCTATTAATGTTAGACATTACATAGACATCTTGGACCTGACCCATAGTTGGTGTATATTGGTGTTGCTCCATCAAGTTAGTTTGTATTTTGTTATCATGCTATCTAAGACTGTGCATTTAGCTTTAAGGGCTAAGAGTCATGGTCATACTACCCTAGTCCTTCTGCTTAAGGGCAGACTCTTCCTACTGTTTTCATTTTCCTTAACTCACAGGCACCAGTCAGCAAAGGCCAGTGGTGCCTTTCAACACCATTTATGATAGCTATCCTATAGATTTACCAGGAGCCAGTTGGCATAAGTTTGACTAGAATC
This sequence comes from Dermochelys coriacea, assembly GCF_009764565.3. Classification (NCBI taxonomy): domain Eukaryota; kingdom Metazoa; phylum Chordata; order Testudines; family Dermochelyidae; genus Dermochelys; species Dermochelys coriacea. Next base: position 49,185,603 of record NC_050073.1, read on the forward strand.
TATTAGTATAGCAGGCTAAGTAGTACATGTTCCCACACCTGTACTCTTATATAACCATATAAATGTGCTGTTTAAACAATACTCCACACAATATAAGCATTTAAGGCCTTTAACCATCCTTCTAACTCCTTTTCTTGCACTCTCAATTATTTTGCATTCATCTAGTGGGACTGCATTTAAGTGTTAGGTGAAGTGATACTTCCTAAATGAGTAACCTGATCTTCAAACTTTTTACTCCTGCCAGTAGTCCTCAATTGAGCAAATAGTCCCACTGGAGCTAAAATCACCTGTATCTGGTTGATAAGGCTCTTTGTGATTTACAGTTCCATACCTGACAGCAATGTATATGTATGCTGTCAACTAATGGGATAGACTTGATGGATTAATCCCTTCATTCATGTGGTTTATTGGAAGCAAAAAGGACTTTAGTGACAATTATATTGGAGAAAAAATAATAAAAGAGATTAGGTGAATTTACCATCAGAATAAAATATAAATGGAGTTACTGTTGCAAGGGTAGATGCCATTATTTCTACATTCAATTAACTCCCATTAGTTTATTGTTTAAATAAAATGGCTGGTCTGAAGCTGATGGATCCCATCATCTGAACGTTAACCATTATTAATGTTCTATCAATCACAGATGTGTTAACAACAGAAACCTAAATACTTAGGAAACTAAATTTCTAGGCAAGAAATAATTCATCATTCATCAAGGACATGACATAGCACAGGGAAAAAGCTGGGGCTAACATTTTCAAAATTGGATGCCAGAAGCAAGGCTCCTAAAGCTATTATAGTAAGGAACCTAAAAAAAAAGTAGATGGGTTTCAAAGGTGGGAATCACTTGAAGCTTTCAATGACAGCTGAAACACAGAATGCATATCTAGGTTTGGTAAATAATGTTCTGAGTGACATCAAACACAGATTTTGAGAGTGATTGTTTTTACCCCTACATTTTTATTGCAATGGACCTGCTAAAATATTCTTTCTGCTGCTATTCTCTCCCACTCAGACCTCAAGACAGGGAGAGACAGTGATCAGTCTCACTTTCACCTGATTCAAAATTAAGGCTCATCTTCCGGTTTGAAATAAGAAGACACACACTCTGGGAAGTACACCTACTTATTCTGAGGCTGAAGTTGGTCCTAACGCTGTAAGATTGCATGTGCATGTGTGTGAGAAAGAGAATAGTCCAAATTAACATAGCATAGGATGAGCATAGGATGAAATTCAATCTGTACTCAAGCTAGGCTAATGCGCTACTGTAAAGTTTTATTTATGCCCTATGTTGATGGATTAACTGGGATTTTAAGTGGTGCATAGGCCTGATACTTACCATCTGCACAAGACTGAATTGCATCCATTAATAATCAGAATGAGTTGACTACTGCTGTTGACCTTGATCTCAGGTTTGGTCATGAATTTATACTTTTTCCATTTATTTCTCACGTCAGTCAATCCTGAGAAAGGTAGCACAAGTGTACTGATCGAATCTTGCCTAGCCGAAACAAGTTGCAAGTGTTTAAGAACAAAACTTCATGAGATGAAGTATCTGATTGTTCAACAGGACAGTATCAACAGAAAAAAAACAATGGAAAATACAAGCCTGTAAAGTTTTTGGTTTGCAAAACTAAACCTGTTTACATTTGCAAAAAGGAAATATTTCCCTCATCTCATCACTGCACTATACAAGTAGCTGCATGCTTTATAAAATCCAGTTAAGCTAGTATTTTGTTCTTATGACAAATAGAAGCATAGAGCATAACATGTAGTTTCTGAACAGAAACCACAATTAAAACCCTTGTTAGAGTTTTTAATAATGTAACTATCTTAATGCATTACTGCTGTGATGGTGTCCCCCATAAGGCTTTAGGGAAATATGCTTATGAATATATATATGACATAACTGGAATATGTTTTATGCTACTTATGGCATGTAACATATCTATGTAAAGGTTATGATCTACTGAATCTATTAGTCCTATTTGTATGCATATATCATTTTTGTATTTGCAGTTATGAATATTGGCTGTGTACTGGCTTGATTTTTAAGTAATCTTTGTAAAGCGTTTGGTCAGTTTCTTGAGAGAGAAATGTGCAAATTAGGTGCCCAATCAAGAAGCACTTAGCAAACAATGGATCTTGGAATGCTCCAATCCACATAAGAAGTCTACCTGAGGGCGTTCAAGGAAGCATGTGAACCATGGCTGCTACCTGTAAGTTCTGAGTCCTGCATTGACATGTGACTTGCCCATGTGACTCCAAAACTCCATCTTGGAGCTGGACTTTGTACAGGAGAGAGGAGGGGGTCTCCACCCACAAGAGAAAGTCTATTTAAGCCCTTGGGAGACCCCTCCATTTTGTCTTCAGATGGCTAAGGAGATAGCCCAAGGATACCTGAAAGAAACTGGAACAAAGGACAATAACTACAGGTGGTGTGAGTGATTGCTGGACCAAGACTAGAAGGAGTCTAGTCTGTAAAAGGAAGCTTAATGGAATTCCTGTAGGGGTGAGGTTTTTATCTGTATTCAGAATTCTCACTGTATTAGACATAGACTTTAGTGTTCTATTTTAATTTGTTTGGTAATTCACTTTGTTTTCTCTGTTACTACTTGGAATCACTTAAATCCTACTTTCTGTATTTAATAAAATCACTTTTTACTTATTAATTAACCCAGAGTATGTATTAATACGGGGGAGGAGGGCAGCAAAGAGCTTTGCATATCTCTCTATCAGTGTTATGGAGGGTGAACAATTTATGTGTATAAGCTTTATACAGGGTAAAACAGATTTATTTAGGGTTTGGACTCCATTGGGAGTTGGGCATCTGAGTGTTAAAAGCAGGAACACTTCTTAAGTTGCTCAGACCTTGGGTCTGTGGTTCAGACCCTGGGTCTGTGTTGGAGCAGTCTGGCATGTCTGGCTCAGCAAGACAGGGAGCTGGAGTCTCAAGCTGACAGGGAAAGCAGGGGCAGAAGTAGTCTTGGCACATCAGTTGGCAGTCCAAGGGGGTTTCTGTGATCCAACCTGTCACAACTGCTTTTTAGTGTATTGCCTTCCTGTAGCATGTTCTTAAAATAAAGTAAATAAATAGGAAGGGGGTACTTATAACTTAGCTTAGGATCAAACAGGATTTATGACCAAAACTAAAACCTTCTCCACTTGTGTTGTAAGCAGTATGGTCACCCCGAACTTAACACCAATAAAAATGATCAAGTTGACAGTTCAGGATACCAGTGAAGTGCTAGAATACTGATTTGGGTACCAGTGACGTGCCAGGAAATATTAGTCCCATAATCCTCTTAGCAAAGGTATTGGGATTATGGCTGGCCCTTGTCCAAGAGATGCAAAAAAAAAAAAAAAAGGAAAGAAGAGCTGCTTGTGTCATTTGTGCAAGGGTTAGACAAAGTCAAGCCATTAAGCTGTGGGATGCCATTTTGAGAAATACAGTTTCTCGAATGTTTCTCCCCAATCCTCAACAGCAATAATGTCTCAATATATCCAGGACTGTAATGGAAAAAGTATTAACAGAAGAGCAGGACAATGGCTAGTTTCATTGGCTCTCTCATCTAGCTAGTCTCTGCCATTGACCAATTACAAAGGAAGATGTCAGAACCTTAGTGTTGTCTAGTTGATCTATAGGGGAGGAGTCTTCCCTGAACCCAGCTAGTGCTCAGCTAAAACATAAAATAATTTCGTATTAACTAGAAGAGCTATGATAATGCATAACAAGTATTGAACACTTTTGAAAAGGTGCTAAATTACTGGCCACAACAATATTCTGTGGGAACAATTTAAGCATCTATTTCATGGAAAGCATTCCCTGAAATCTAACCCAAAGCAAAGACATAGTCTACTGCTTTGAATATAGGACCCAGAGCCAGGAACTCCTGTCTCTAACATTGACTCTTTCCCTTCTGTGCACTTGGGCAAGTCACAGTTGCTCTTAGTTGCTCTTAGTCTCCATTAGTTTTTGAGGATTAAAGAATTAAACATTGTACAGTTCTTTGAAGATTAAAAGCACTGTATTAATACTAATTATTATTCTCTGTTTTGAATATCTAATGGAGATACCAGAACAGTTCCAAAACCTCAGTGAGAATAATAAGGGTGGTGACATCATTTCTGAAGATTATCAGGGAGGATGAGAGTAGTCATTAAACATCTGCCCATTGTAACAGTGTAATTCCCCTTATTCAGAAATTCAAGAGCCTTTGCCAGCTTACCTGTAACAATTCCCATTTTGGTGCTTCACTACAGTATTGATGATTAACTACACTTAATTCTTTCATAGGATGCCAGAGTATGTTATTAATTAAGGGAATTTTTTAATTCTATGATTCTGATAAGCTGTTAAAGCTTTTTGCCTTGTTGGGTCTAAAGAACTCCCTTGGTCTGATTATTGAGCCATTAAATGTACTGTGTTTCTGGACCACTGACACTTCTGTGCATTTGTGCTGCTTCAATTATGACAATGATTTACAACTACTTGACCTTTTCAAGTGAGACAAAAACTTCATTTCTGAATGCTCCTGCGCATATGTTCATTTCAGATTCCATTTCGTAACAGAACATAAAATTATGCATGGCATGGACTAATGACATTAGCACTGCTGGATTGGAAATAGTTGAAATCTATGGCCTCATAATGATATATATAAAATATGCTAACCGAAATCTAAAATGAGAAATAAGCACCATCTCCTCAGGATTCAGAATGAAAAACACCTAATTGCAGCTGGTTAAAAATACATTGTGAATAAATTATAAAAATTTGTCCCTTTCCGCTTGTGATTAGTTCACAGCCACTCTTAATTCTGCAAATGTACGTGATACATTTAAGTATTTCCCAGATTGTTTGCATGAACAATTATCAGCCTATGGAGCATTTGCAAATTGATCACTTTAACTTTTTTTCCTATTGTTCTTTCAGAGGAATGAGTGTGTCTGAGGGTATTGCTTATGCTCCCTGATTGGGTCCCTGGGACTTAAAAAAGGGAGAATTACAAATGATAAATAGGTATTAAAAGAACTATCCTTATTCCCCAGTGCATACAGGTATACATACAAAGAGAAGTTCATTCAACTCACATGAAAACTGAGTGGGCTTTCTGCCGTTGGAGTGGGAGGTGAACTCCATCCCCCAATCAAGAGTTTTCTTATGGATGCTATTCCAAACTACTGGTTATTAAAGTACTTATGCAGAAGCAAATTTGCCAGAAGCCAGACAGGGAATATTTTCAGCATAGGAGGCCTCTCAGGAAGATGCAGAAATGGTTATGCTGGCTGCATACCCCATGACAGCCCTGGTGCAGGTAGTGTTGTAGGAGCATGGCAGGGGAAGGAGGAAGCATAGCATGGGCAATACTGAACCTAGGCTATTCCCCAGAAACAGTGAGGCCCAGACACCTGAGGTGCAAGTTGCGGGGCAATCTCTAGGTTTGCTCTAATCTGCTCCACGGCCAATTCAGACCCAACAGCCCCAGATGGAAACTATGTAATGCAGCCACCCTCTGTCCCAGCACCAGGCTCTTCTCTGCTACAGGGATGAATTAAACCTCTACTGTTTTGTAAAACAAAAGGGTTTTACAAAAGGAAAAGGTTTTGGGGTGGCTGCTGTTTCAATAACTCAGAAGGTGGTAACTTTTTTCCCCCGGTGACCAGATAGATTACTTGATTCCTTGTGCCATGACAAACTTAATAAGCCACTATCAGATTTACAGGGTTTTTGTTTGCTTTTTAAAAAGCATTCTCAGACAGTTGGTGTGCTAACCATTATAATATCACGATTATATTTAGATTGTAAACTCTTTGGGGCACGAATCTTTTTTTGCTTGGTGTTTGTACAGCACCTAGCTAATGGGGTGCTGATCCATGAGTAGGTTACATAGGTACTACTGAAACACTGACAGATCCATTTGTCAGCAGGCGGAATTGAAACTGGGACCTCTGAAGCTTAGTACATAAGACTCTACTGCATGAACTAAAAGCCACACGGCTCTTAGCTAAGGCTGTAGCGGACTCATTAATTTCTAGGTGGTCTAGGTGCCACAAGAGGGGGACAGAGGATCACACCTGGAAGACATGGGGTTATATACACTAATATTTTTGTTCTTTGTGGAAGTTGTATCCTTACCCATAAATGTTTGGACAATGGACAGTTTATTCATGATGAAGAGTGCAAACCTGAAAGCTTAACAAATTTTAGCAAAGATGATTATTCAATAGAAAATTTGTATGAGAAAGCACATTATTTGCTATTCTTTCATTCTTGTTTTCGGCTCATAAATTACACTAAATAATCTATGTGCCAGAAATAATGAGGTAAAACAACAATAATGTAAAACATAGACTATGTTATCTGGAAAAGTAAATGTTTGGGGTTTAGGGAAACAATTATCAGAATAATGATGAAATCACTTTAGTAACTAGTCTAGGAAAAGAACAAATTTAATCAGAGTGAGTTTGAGAGAGAGGGTTTTTTTTTAAATTAAATGTGTATCTAGTAGGTACAATGATAGGAATCGAGCTGTAGCCGAAAAACTAAAATCAGATACTTGGTTTTCCCTGAATCGGATGTTAATTCACACCAACGACATGGTGAATAATATACCCATTACCTGTTACCTCAGGGACAAAGACTCTTTCAGTCTTCTGACATGACACTCTTTACTCCCCCATTCCCTATCTATGAGTCAGTATCAGACACTTAATCTCTGCTTTTCCTCATAACTGTGTGGGAGTTTGTTTTGACTGGAATTAGACAAGCATCAATACTGTAATGCTCCATGCTTCCAGGCAGAACTTCTAATGCAAGTTCTTTAGTCGTAATTATCTCTCAGACAGCTGTCCTCTTCATGGAAAAGTTTGTTAAGATTCCAAGTTTATAATGACATTCACAGTGCATGCAGACTTTCATATGACAGGTATATTCATTTTTTAAAAAAAGTGAAAAAAAAACCCTAGCTTCTCTATCATCTGTCTGGGAATACCAGAGTCCATGTTCCCACATATTTCCCCTCATTTTCCCCCTACAGGTGCTTGTGGAAGCCACAAGCACCTTAAACTAGAAATGTACTGTATCAAGGGACAATACTTATCTTAGTTCCAACTTTATCTACTTTCCTCACAAATTTGGCCACAATTCTATTTTGCCTGAATGGTTGTGTAACATTAATCTGCTCTGTTAAGCAACTGTCACATTCCACTTCAGAGGCTGTTGGACTTCAATAATGGGTGAAGTGATTGCTGACTATCTACAATAATAGATATCGAGAATAATGGGACTGATGCTTGCAGAACACTTGTGAAAATCTGGTGCTGAGTTTAAATAGTTTGCCCAAAGTTACACAGCAGAGTTTGAATTAGAACCCAGGACATCTGACTCCCATTTTCTTTTTGCAAAGATTTCCTCTCTATATTGAAAGAGGAGAAAAGTTCCTCCTACCACACATAAACACTTCATCATTCTACAATAAATATAAGGTATTGTTATTACACTTATAAAATAGTGTCTTAATCACAAACTATTTTACACTATTGGCTGTTTGAAATATGATATATCTATATTTCACCAATGTAACTTCATGGTAGTTCTAGATGCAATGAAAAAATGTTAATTAAGTCTGTCCTGAGACGCCTGACACAGGTGAGCTGCTGTTGCCTACTTTACCATTCTGGCTGACTCAAGTTCTTTGGAGTATTAATCAATTTCAGAATATAGAATTTTACTAAACTCCCCCCTCCTTACTCTCCTCCCTCCCTTCCCCCCCACACACTGTGGTTTTCAGGAGGAAGATCTGGAATAAAAAAATTAACAGAAAACAAAACCTGATACATCTCCCACATTACACAAATTTATTTATGCAGCTCCTTAAAGAGCAAGGCAAGTGGCTGATAAAGCACTCCACAGACTTTTCTGTCAAGCCTTTTCATCTTTACTGATCTTCAGCTAGACCATAATTTTTACTTTTCTCTGCAGCATAACTCTGTCTATGAAGTTAACCCCTTCAGTGCCGTACTGGCACCTAATCATCTCTCGTTTTGTTAGAGATGGATTCAGGATGCAAAGTTCAGATCCAAGCTTCTCCACAGTTCAGATCAGGCATTTGCGTTCATCCCCTTGCAAGGACAATGACTGTACAGGCACAGACTAAGGGCAAGTCTACACTATAGAATTAAAAAGAAAAGAAGTACTTGTGGCACCTTAGAGACTAACAAATTTATTTGAGCATAAGCTTTCGTGAGCTACAGCTCACTTCATCGGATGCATTCAGTGGAAAATACAGTAGGGAGATTTATATACACAGAGAACTTGAAACAATGGGTGTTACCATACACACTGTAAAGAGAGTGATCACTTAAGGTGAGCTATTACCAGCAGGAGAGTGGGGGGGGGGAAACCTTTTGTAGTGATAATCAAGGTGGGCCATTTCCAGCAGCATATCCACATTAGCTCCTTTTGTCAGCAGCGCTCTGCCAGGGGCTGACAGCTGGAACAATCTGATATAAGCAACAAAGTGTCTGCACTGACACTGTATTGAGTTAACTACATCGACCTAAGTGCTACACCTCTCTCAGAGGTGGAATAAGTCAGTATAGTTGGTGACTTACATCAGCGGGAGCAACATTGTAATGTAGACGCTTACAGAGTAAGGTCAACATAAGTTGTCTTGGATCCAGGTTCAAACTCCAGCCAAGGTTGGAGTCATCCAGACCCAGGAGTCTGATTCTGGCATTTACTTAATTCTAGTTAAAATTCCAACGTACATTTTTTAAGTTCAAGCAAAAATTGCATCCAGTCACATCAACAAAGCACCAGTTGTGATTTACTTTGTACTTACTTCCTGATTAAGGAATGTGGGCAAGTTCTGGAAAGAGTGGAGGAAGGGAAAGGAGGTGATTTCCAAAACTATTGCTTTAAAGAAATTGGGCAGTTGTCAGATTCTGTCTGGTAATGACCATATTGCTGAAGAGCTATACATCATAACAGAAACTTCCAAACTGCTTCAATACAGAGTTACTATCATAAGAAAATTTTTGTTTTCATATAGGTGATACCCCAAATGATGTCACTAGTTAACAACCTAACAAGTTAACAGTTTTCCCCTAACAAGAAAACAGCTACTAGCAGCAGGATCTGAAATGACAAGTCCTAGATGCAGGAGCGGATTTACCATGAAACAAACCATGCAGTGGCATGGAGCCCCCAACAACAGGGGGCCCCCCAAAATGCAGGACAAATATCTGACAACCTTCCCCCAAGTTTCAGCCGGTGGCACAGCAGGACTCAGGCAGACAGGCCGCCCACATGCCGTGGCTGGTGGCCCCATGCCGCTCCCAGAAGCGGCTGGCTGTGGCACATCTTTGCACATTGTTGGTGGGGAGGAGGTGGCTCCGCGCGCTGCCACCACCCCAGGCAGAGCATAGAGACCCGCTGCCCTCCTCTCCCCAAGGGGTGCACAGAGACGTGCCAGCAGCAGGGCTAAGGCGGCTTCCTGCCCATGCTGCTTCCTTCCCTCTGAGCCATTTTGCTCCCGGAAGCGAACGGCATATCCCTGCAGCTCCTTGGGGGCGGGGGCGTGTCTTCATGTGCTGCCCCTATCTCGAGCACTGACTCTGCAGCTCCTACTGGCCGGGAACTGCGGCCAATGAGAGCTGCGGGGGGTGGCCCTTGTGGGCAGTGGCACCTGCAGGCAGCAGCGCACATAGATTCCCCTCCTGCCTAGAAGCCGCTGCCAGAGGGGTGTGTGTGCTGGTCACTTTGGGAGCCGCACTGCCCGAGGTAAGCACCACCCTCCTGTCCTCGTCCCACACCCCCTTCCCCAGCTTAGATCCCTCACCCAGCACCCCAACTTTCTCCCAGAGCCTGCCCCCCGCACCCACTCCTGCACCCCAACCCCCTGCACCAATCAGGGTACCTCACTTTATTTTCATTTACTTCCTATTACTATACTTATAGTATAGGGAGAAGGATGAAGAAAAAAAGAATGAAAAACATGGGGGAAATAAAAGAAAATGTTCTTTTTCCTGGCTGGGTCCCCAGGGGAGGGCCCCAAAAATGAAGCTGCGCACAGGGCTCCCTAACTCTAAATCCACCACTGCCTAGAGGAATGTGATAATGAATGTGATGATGCTAGTAGGAAATGGCTTCTCTCTCCTATATGTCATCAACTCAAACAAGGCTCACGTGGTTAACAACAGAAATGGCCATTTGATGATCGTTCTATAGTCTGCAAGATACACTGTATGTCGTAGTGAGTTCTTATAGGCCCATTGCCCTACACTGCACAAGATAGCATTCCAGTTAGCATTAATGGGCATTCTTTGCTGGCAGTCCCAGAGAAGCCACATACAGATGGGTATGGATGCTGAAAAAAGAGTTCCATGGAATAAGATGGTATCTATTGATAGGAGTTGATGGTAAGTAGACTTATTTTGCTGATATAATGCTATAATGATAACATGAGCAGGCCTTGAGAATTAACCCATGGGTGTGTGATACTCATGAAGTCCAGAGATGGTCAGTAGAGTTTATTGTACATATCTCATATCTATGGATCAATGCCTTGAGTTATCATAATATTTCCCAGAGTGTGACATGTGTCCCATTGGGGGATTCAATGGGATAGTGACAGTGTAAGCTTCCCTACTCCTCAAACTGCCATAAAACAAGGTGGGGCCAAAGAGGGAGGAGGAGATATTGGTTTCCATCATGTTCCTGTAGGGGGACTGAGCTTTCAAAAGTATGTCAGATACAGAGCTAAGGAGCTTCTAGGAACTGAGAACACACCCCATATTTGTTCTAGGCATGGAGAACTCCACTACTCAGTTTTGCCAATCCAGCACATTTTAGCAGCACTAAATTCACTTAATCTCAGGCTGAGTTAAAAAAAAAAGTAAATTTGTATTAAAAATGCCATCTGCAAATATGTTTTCCAGTTTGCACTTGATGAAAAATGCTTCCTACTGTGGCAAATCTCAGAACACAGAATTGAGCAAAGAAGAGGCCCATTTCCTTTTAATATGTGTGTATAACCATATTAGTTTCAGATGGCTAAGCAGATAGTAGAATATTTCAGAAAGTCATTTGTGCATTCATTCATATGTTAAATACTGTGTCCAGCATAACATACAGTAGCAGAGACATCCTTGAGCTGTCAGACATCTTGCTTCCTGGTGTTTGCCAATATTCATCTAACAAGAACCACTTATTAAGGAGGAAAATATTGCTTGCTTTATTCATGCTCTTCTAAAGGAATTAGAATATATTCAAGCAGTGGAATTTGCTATTAGCAAGCAGAGACCAGTGTAAATCTCAGGAACTTGACAAATATCACAGCTTGTTCATAGTAGAAATATCAAGTGTCCTGCTTAGTGATGGACTGAATGGAGATTTCCCCCCCTGTGTTGTATAATCTATTTTTATTTCAGGTAATTTCAGAGTTTTACAAAGATTATTCATTTGGACATAAGAACCTTAAATTTAATGTGTGTTGATTTGCATCATTATGCATCCACATTTTCAAAAATTCTGCAATTGGTGCACCTACATTGTATCCATAAAATATGCATATGCAAGAAAGCTACAGCTGGTGTAAATAAGTACTTGTGTGTGCAAACATGCATGTTTTAAAGGGATTAACTCAGGCAACTACACCTGAAAATTTGGCTTGATGTGTTGATTGATATACTGAGTTTTGCCAGTGAAACGTGCTTGTTGATGTGTTAGATCTACTTTGTCCAGTTAATGTAATGAACTGTGTAGTTTTCTGGAAACCTGCTGCTGAACACATTTGTTTTGCAATGGTGATCAGTGCAGTAGGAATTTTTCATCTTCTCACAAAAGCACGGGAAGTCACTCAACTGTAGAAAGACTTGTGTTGTGGCATCAAGCCCCTGACTTCAATCCTCCCCTTTGCTAGAGGCAGAGCACAACCCTCACTTAACAAGCTAGAAGAAGAAAAGATTTAATAATTTTATTAAGCTAATGTTGAAGTAAAAAAGAAAACAGTACAGAATTTAGGCATAGAAGTTTCTGGTTATCAGGGGATAAGGTACAAGGGGTGCGAAATTCAGTTTAGGAACAGGTGATGTGAGGAATACATAATCTGCAATCTCCCCTATTGGGGGTAAAGGTTTAACGGGTCAAAGTACAGACATTGAGATATGGGAGTATGTTGTCCATATAATGGCTATGTTCAGGTGTGGAGTATAATGAGTGGATACGATGATGAGGATGGATCTACCCTCATTTGGTGGGATTTGATGTTCAGTGAGTTTATGGTTCCAGTTCATATGGTCCAATGGAAAAAGTGTCTCAGTCCCTTTCCCATAGCTGATGCACGATGTCATACCGGCTCACACCTCCTGTATTGTCGGTGGCCAGTGATGTGTTTGATGTAGATGTCCTTGGACCATCGGATTGTGTCCCAGACCATGAGGTGCCGCATGAGCCATGCATACTGTCAACCGATCCCGCAGGTCCGCAGCACACGCTCATTGCACGGGTCCCAAGCGTCCAGGGCTCTGACAATCAGGGCATCCATCTGCACCTTGTAGCCCTTCGCTCTCAGGGTGTCGGCCAGGGAGGCGTATTTTTCCAGCTTACGAGCTCGGGATTTGCGGAAAGCTGGGGTCCTGTTCTCAAAGGAAACTGTGATGTCGATGAGGATGATCTTTTTCTGGTCCTCGTCGGTGACTACCATGTCAGGTTGCAACTGGCTGTCTGTCACGGGGATGGTGGAGTTCACGGCGACCTCCCCCAGGCGCGGTGCGATGGCTTTCACCAGACGGTTCTGGATGGAATTGTGGCACAGCTGCCAGGTTCTGGAGTGGGGCTTGCAGCTGAACAGGATGTGGGGCAGGGTCTCATTGGAGTAGCCGCACTTCCTGCAACGCTTGTCTCGTACTAACATTAGTCATCACTCGCCAGCATTTTAATGTCACACACAATTAAGGATTTCCCACTATACTTTCAAGGAAGTGTAAAGTTGTTAGGCTCCATTACAAGTGGGAGCAGAGGTTTTGCATGTGTATAAGCGCAGGTAAGTGCTGAGTGAAAACCTCTGCACTTAACAGTAGTAAGTCTCCAGTCCTCTATGCAAACTTCCCTGACTCACACATGCAAGGCAAAAGAGTGGGGCATCAAAACATCTGTTTGTAAAGGAAGTCTTCTTCACTGTCAGTCAGTGGTTGGCTTATTCTCTAAAGCATGTGAGTTATATATTTTGTATCTTAGCTAATTGTGGACTGTTCTTGCTATCCATATTAATTGACTAATCCCTTTCTGAATTCTGCCAATCTCTTGGACTCAATGATATCTTGCATCAGAGAGTTTCACTGACTAGATTTGTGCTGTTTAAAATATTTGTTTAAACCATTCTTGGGGGACAACCAAGACACACTGTTCAGAGTGTACATGCTTGTAAACAACATAATATGTCAGGTCCTTGACCTATGTGTGATGTTGGTAAACCAAGTGCTAACTCTGGCCAAGGCCAGAAGTGTTAGCTAAGAATTGAAAAACTCATAGCGTGAAACAAAATCATTTCACCTGCATGTTAGTTTTGTTCAAAAGAGGTATTATTCTTATTAGAATGTATTTAGTGTTTAAACTCTATGAAATTCTTATAAATTGTTACATGCATTAATCTCACTTGTAATGTCTGTATTCCATGCTATAAAGGAATGTGTAAGTTTTGCTTTATAACTTTGAAAATATTTTATCTGAATTTGTGAAGCCAGGCATGGGAATTGTCCCTCTTCCTCTCACCCCACCCATTAAAGAGTCATATCAAGATTAAACAGGTCATTAAAGAAGATCATAATACAAAGGACTGCTCAATGGCCCTATCACACTTTGGAATTAGTATCATAGAATCATAGAATCATAGAATATCAGGGTTGGAAGGGACCCCAGAAGGTCATCTAGTCCAACCCCCTGCTCAAAGCAGGACCAAGTCCCAGTTAAATCATCCCAGCCAGGGCTTTGTCAAGCCTGACCTTAAAAACCTCTAAGGAAGGAGATTCTACCACCTCCCTAGGTAACGCATTCCAGTGTTTCACCACCCTCTTAGTGAAAAAGTTTTTCCTAATATCCAATCTAAACCTCCCCCATTGCAACTTGAGACCATTACTCCTCGTTCTGTCATCTGCTACCATTGAGAACAGTCTAGAGCCATCCTCTTTGAAACCCCCTTTCAGGTAGTTGAAAGCAGCTATCAAATCCCCCCTCATTCTTCTCTTCTGCAGACTAAACAATCCCAGCTCCCTCAGCCTCTCCTCATAAGTCATGTGCTCTAGACCCCTAATCATTTTTGTTGCCCTTCGTTGTACTCTTTCCAATTTATCCACATCCTTCCTGTAGTGTGGGGCCCAAAACTGGACACAGTACTCCAGATGAGGCCTCACCAGTGTCGAATAGAGGGGAACGATCACGTCCCTCGATCTGCTCGCTATGCCCCTACTTATACATCCCAAAATGCCATTGGCCTTCTTGGCAACAAGGGCACACTGCTGACTCATATCCAGCTTCTCGTCCACTGTCACCCCTAGGTCCTTTTCCGCAGAACTGCTGCCGAGCCATTCGGTCCCTAGTCTGTAGCGGTGCATTGGATTCTTCCATCCTAAGTGCAGGACCCTGCACTTATCCTTATTGAACCTCATTAGATTTCTTTTGGCCCAATCCTCCAATTTGTCTAGGTCCTTCTGTATCCTATCCCTCCCCTCCAGCGTATCTACCACTCCTCCCAGTTTAGTATCATCCGCAAATTTGCTGAGAGTGCAATCCACACCATCCTCCAGATCATTTATGAAGATATTGAACAAAACGGGCCCCAGGACCGACCCCTGGGGCACTCCACTTGACACCGGCTGCCAACTAGACATGGAGCCATTGATCACTACCCGTTGAGCCCGACAATCTAGCCAGCTTTCTACCCACCTTATAGTGCATTCATCCAGCCCATACTTCCTTAACTTGCTGACAAGAATGCTGTGGGAGACCGTGTCAAAAGCTTTGCTAAAGTCAAGAAACAATCCATCCACTGCTTTCCCTTCATCCACAGAACCAGTAATCTCATCATAAAAGGCGATTAGATTAGTCAGGCATGACCTTCCCTTGGTGAATCCATGCTGACTGTTCCTGATCACTTTCCTCTCCTCTAAGTGCTTCAGGATTGATTCTTTGAGGACCTGCTCCATGATTTTTCCAGGGACTGAGGTGAGGCTGACCGGCCTGTAGTTCCCAGGATCCTCCTTCTTCCCTTTTTTAAAGATGGGCACTACATTAGCCTTTTTCCAGTCATCCGGGACTTCCCCCGTTCGCCACGAGTTTTCAAAGATAATGGCCAAGGGCTCTGCAATCACAGCCGCCAATTCCTTCAGCACTCTCGGATGCAATTCGTCCGGCCCCATGGACTTGTGCACGTCCAGCTTTTCTAAATAGTCCCTAACCACCTCTATCTCTACAGAGGGCTGGCCATCTCTTCCCCATTTTGTGTTGCCCAGCACAGCAGTCTGGGAGCTGACCTTGTTAGTGAAAACAGAGGCAAAAAAAGCATTGAGTACATTAGCTTTTTCCACATCCTCTGTCACTAGCTTGCCTCCCTCATTCAGTAAGGGGCCCACACTTTCCTTGGCTTTCTTCTTGTTGCCAACATACCTGAAGAAACCCTTCTTGTTACTCTTGACATCTCTTGCTAGCTGCAGCTCCAGGTGCGATTTGGCCCTCCTGATATCTTTCCTACATGCCCGAGCAATATTTTTATACTCTTCCCTGGTCATGTGTCCAACCTTCCACTTCTTGTAAGCTTCTTTTTTATGTTTAAGATCCGCTAGGAGTTCACCATTAAGCCAAGCTGGTCGCCTGCCATATTTACTATTCTTTCGACTCATCGGGATGGTTTGTCCCTGTAACCTCAACAGGGATTCCTTGAAATACAGCCAGCTCTCCTGGACTCCCTTCCCTTTCATGTTAGTCCCCCAGGGGATCCTGGCCATCTGTTCCCTGAGGGAGTCAAAGTCTGCTTTCCTGAAGTCCAGGGTCCGTATCCTGCTGCTTACCTTTCTTCCCTGCGTCAGGATCCTGAACTCAACCAACTCATGGTCACTGCCTCCCAGATTCCCATCCACTTTTGCTTCCCCCACTAATTCTACCCGGTTTGTGAGCAGCAGGTCAAGAAAAGCGCTCCCCCTAGTTGGCTCCCCTAGCACTTGCACCAGGAAATTGTCCCCTACGCTTTCCAAAAACTTCCTGGATTGTCTATGCACCGCTGTATTGCTCTCCCAGCAGATATCAGGAAAATTAAAGTCACCCATGAGAATCAGGGCATGCGATCTAGTAGCTTCCGTGAGTTGCCGGAAGAAAGCCTCATCCACCTCATCCCCCTGGTCCGGTGGTCTATAGCAGACTCCCACCATGACATCACTCTTGTTGCACACACTTCTAAACTTAATCCAGAGACACTCAGGTTTTTCCACAGTTTCATACCGGAGCTCTGAGCAGTCATACTGCTCCCTTACATACAGTGCTACTCCCCCACCTTTTCTGCCCTGCCTGTCCTTCCTGAACAGTTTATAACCATCCATGACTGTACTCCAGTCATGTGAGTTATCCCACCAAGTCTCTGTTATTCCAATCACGTCATAATTCCTTGACATTACCAGGACCTCCAGTTCTCCCTGCTTGTTTCCAAGGCTTTGTGCATTTGTATATAAGCACTTGAGATAACCTGTTGATCGCCCCTCATTCCCAGTAGGAGGCAGGAGCCCTCCCCTCTCAGACATTCCTGCCTGTGCTTCCTCCCGGTATCCCGCTTTCCCACTTACCTCAGGGCTTTGGTCTCCTTCCCCCGGTGAACCTAGTTTAAAGCCCTCCTCACTAGGTTAGCCAGCCTGCTGGCAAAGATGTTCTTCCCTCTCTTCGTAAGATGGAGCCCGTCTCTGCCCAGCACTCCTCCTTCATGGAACACCATCCCATGGTCAAAGAATCCAAAGCCTTCTCTCCGACACCACCTGCGTAGCCATTCGTTGACCTCCACGATTCGACGGTCCCTACCCAGGCCTTTTCCTTCCACGGGGAGGATGGACGAGAACACCACTTGCGCCTCCAACTCCTTTATCCTTCTTCCCAGAGCCACGTAGTCCGCAGTGATCCGCTCAAGGTCATTCTTGGCAGTGTCATTGGTGCCCACGTGGAGAAGCAGGAAGGGGTAGCGATCCGAGGGCTTGATGAGTCTCGGCAGTCTCTCCGTCACATCACGAATCTTAGCCCCTGGCAAGCAGCAGACTTCTCGGTTTTCCCGGTCAGGGCGGCAGATAGATGACTCAGTCCCCCGGAGGAGAGAGTCCCCGACCACCACCACCCGCCTTCTCCTCTTGGGAGTGGTGGTCGTGGAACCCCCAACCTCAGGACATCACATCTCATGCCTCCCAACCAGCGGGGTCTCCTTCTGCTTTCTCCCCCCAGACATATCATCTGGTCCACTCTCCGCATTGGTACCTGTGGAGAGAACATGAAAGCGGTTAGTTACCTGTGTCTGTGTTACTGGAACCCGGACATTCCGCTTACCTCTTCTGGAGGTCACATGTTGCCAAGCTTCTTCACTGGCCTCTTGGCTCCTCTGTGCAACCGGCTCTATATCTTTAGAGCTTTGTGCCCCTAGAAGGCTATCCTGAGTTTGGTCCAGAAAATCCTCAGTCTCTCGTATACAACGCAGGGTCGTTACCTGTTGCTCCAGACCTTCAATCTTCTCTTCCAATATGGAGACCAGCTTGCACTTTGTACAGACAAAGTCGCTTCTGTCCTGTGGAAGAAAGACAAACATGGCACATCCAGTGCAGGTCACAATAGCTGAACCCCCCCCTTCCATATCACCTACCTACTATGAGCTTCCTCAGAGACGTTGGCAAGATGTAAGCCTCACTGGGCTCACTCCAGGCGAACTCCCAGGCAAACTCCTGCTGTGAGCTGCTCTGCTGTCCCCGCTGCTCCGCTGGTTCGCTGCCGCTCAGCTGTACATGCAAGGGAGCTCCTCGTGGGCTGGAAGAATAAGTGTAAAAGATAAAACAGGGTCAGAAGAAATGTTTTCATCTTTTTGCTGTTTGAACTCTCACAAGACCGGGGACACTAAACTAAGGCAGCGATACCCAGGGGTTACCTCTCAATCTGCCCTGAAGACATTTTGAATCAACAGTTTACTATATCTCTTTCATTTTTAGGAACCAAAGATGGTAACTCATTTATGTGTATGTGCTTTTTTGCCTTAACTTGTAAATAACTCTCTTATTTCTTATATCCTAGTTAATAAGCCTTTAGTTAATTATAGGATTGGCTACAGGCATTGTCTCTGGTGTGAGATCTAATGTACAAATTGATCGGGGGTAAGTGACCTGTCTCTTGAGACTGGGAGCAACCTGAATATTTTGTGATATTTGGTGTAAATGACCATTTATCACTAAGTCCAGCTTAGACTAGAGAGCCTATGGGGACTGCCAGTGACTCCATACTAAGAATGCCATCGCGATCTAGGAGTTCACATTTGTTACTGAGTTGGTGAAATCTAATTACAGAACATATCACTATTTTGGAGTGTCTGCCTTGTTTTTGACAGTCTGCCCTGAGTTAGGTACTCATGGTCATGAGCCACTCCAGATAGCATGGGGACACCAGGCTTTTGCTCTCACTCTGGGGACAAAGGACTCAAATTCTAATACTTTCCTATATGCAAGAGTAAGTCTAAAGGGCATTTGCGACAACTATCTAGCATGTTTATACAGTGGCTATCTTGTTGAACAAGCCTCTCTTCTAGACAGTCTCTTACAATAAGAAACACTGTTAGGAGGGAGACTCCGACTACAATTTACTTCACTACTTACATTAAATAATGATTAAAAAGCAGATTAGGAGCATTTTAATTATTTTAAATCATGTAATACAAAATGCACAGGATAGATCTGCAGCCTGTATAAGGCAGCCTACCTCCTTTGGCTTAAATGGAGCTACACTGATTTATGACAGCTGAGGATTTAGTGCACAGTTTTTTATTGTTTTCTTCTTTGCAGCAGAATTATTCCTGTAGTCACGCATGCTGTTAGGCACATTATTATGCAAGTGATCCATTGCTTTCACTGGGACTATTGAATGCAGAGACTCAAGATACTGTAAAGGGTGAGAAACTGGATTAATTTTGTTCCTGATAACCTAGCAATGCCTTTTCCAGAAGGACTTCTAGTGGCCTGTCTAAGCATAGGTAGGCACAATGAACACTACCAGTTCAACTCATAGGCATGTAATACTTAACATCAGTAAGGGGTGATTGTCTGATTCTTACCAGGCATCTAGTTATGGTCACATTCTACCTTTCAGCAAATAACTTTAATGTTATTTGCTGAAAAACAGGTTTCAAAAGTTTAGAAGACCTAAAAGTCAAAGGGCCCAGTTTTGTCACCCTTCCTCCCTTTTTACTTATTACTCAATCAGGTAAATTTCCACTGAGTCAAGTGGAGTTTGCACTCAACTCTCTTATAAATCAAGCCCCATATGTTTCAGATCTAAGAGCAGCTCAAACCAACCCACTACTCTCTTGGCTTCATAGATTTTATAAACTGGTTGAAACACTCACCAATGATATTTGGATATGGTCCTGCATCTCCCTCTGGCCTCTTCAGGGTTTGAACCATTGGAAATTCACCCCTGTTCAGCATAAAGGCCTGTTCATCATTCATTCACTTAAGCTCTATTGTGAGGACTAACTTTGGTAGCATATAGGCCATGTACAGGTCTCTCTGCAAAGGGATGAATTTTTCTATGAGAAATCCCTTCCTACTCTTTTTTTAAGATTATATTTATCTTTCTATCCTTCATTCTCCCCAACTCCCTTTTCTTTCTACTTCCAACATGCCACCTTTTCTTCTTTTTCTTCCTCTTCATACTGCACTTCTCCCATTTCTATATTTCAAACCCTTACTCCTATCCTCAGTCCTTCAACTCCACCACATTTTATCATTGTTGTTCTTTATCTTTATTTTTAAAAAATAAACCATTTAAACAAGTTGTTTCCCCCAATTATATGGCTACATAAATATGTAGTGAATCACATTAAGCTTTTCATTTTGTATTTTACCAACCAGGATTCCTTTCGGGAAGTATGTACTTTTAAAGCAAAGCTTCAGGTTCATCATGTCAATAGGTTTTTGACATACGAGATATTGATTTTATTTTTAACAACATGCAATGCCATTTAGCTTCAATGAAGTGGGGATGGCAAATCGACTAAGAATAGTTCTGATAAGAAATTATTTACAGAAGCTTTATTGTGCAAGATTACCTGCTATTGGGGTTACCACCTCTAAAATAAAATTCCTCAAGTGCTTTTTATTCTTAGTTTTCCTGAAAACTGGGTTTTTATATTTCAATTCCACAGGCAGCACTAAAATAAATACAGGGGTTTGGCTATTTCCATCATAAACCTAGGTTTGGTTTCTTTCAGAGAAAGACAACTCCAACAAAGCACTTCATTGTAAACTAATTTATCATAGTGGTGTGTGGGGGAAGAGATTTATTCTTAGAGTCAGATTTTGTTTTTTAAGGGGAAGTTTAGTGGTTAAATCATAGAACTAGGAGTTAGGACACATGACTTTTCTTGCTGACTGATGCAGAGTAGTCCAACTTTGGTATGAGTTTGTTTCCCATTTATAAGAACGAGGGTTGCACAGCTTGCTTAACTGTTTATGAAGTCTTTTGAGAGCCCTGGAAGGGCTTATAGAGATGGAAAAATAGTCTAATCTTGACCCCTTTTACTGAGCATCTATGATCTGTAGCAAAATGACTGATGACCCTTTTCATTCTTAGGATAGCTAGTAGAACTACAAAAGCTATTCTCACTGATGTAGGTTCCTATTGCTTTACGGGGCTGTTGGTTTTTCTGGTGTAAACTAATTTTTGGCTGGGGTTGGGAGTATACTGAGAATAAAATGTCTGTCCATATTTGGCACCATATGGGCAATAATACTGGTTCACACCTATTTTGTAAAATGATTGTTAGATTTATGATTGTCTGTAATCTCTAACAATCAATAACAAGTACTAGTGCCATATTGGTTGACGAGAAATAAGAAGGCTAAGACCCCTCGGTGACATCTGATAAGAAACTAGAGATGAAGACAAAAAACAGACAGCTGCTGGCAGAACAAGTTCTGAGAAGAGAATGACAGCATAAAGAAAAATGGGATAATTTGAAGAACATATCTTTACATTCCAAACATAAGCTCTTGAAAAGAAAAAAGACCTGATTTTTGTCTAGCAAAGTCACTCCAGATTTACAACAGAATACCTGAGAGCAGGATCTAACCTGCTTTCTCTACAGATAATAAAGAGCTGGCAGAGTTAGACTAGATACTGATCTCAGTTACTCTGCTATAAATCTGAGGAAACTCATGTGTATGTCTGAAATCAGTGGTGTTATTCCAGAATTATGAGAGATCAGAGTCTAACCCTGTGTGTGGGACTGCCTTCAGTTCTCAGCTTTTCCATGAGTCATCATCTCAAGAACTAGGTGTCCACTGTATTTAGAGAAATATAAGCACTCTAATACAAGCAAGCAATAAAATCCACTAGACGATGTAGTATTGGGAGATTAGCAAAGTCATTTGAAACTAAGGAAGAATAGGAGTACAATAATCAGGGTTCCCTTTACTTTAGACCCAAATTTCTCTGTCCCACAAAGAAACATGTGCTTAATTCCTTCAATTATTGTAAATGAGTTCTATCAGGAATTCTGGACTCTGAAATGTTGTGTGAGTTAGAGAAATAGATCCCTGCATCATCCAAAGCTTCCGTTCTTGTATCACTCATTTGGGGGTTTTGTCTTACTTTTTGCCACTCTTTGGTTGAGGGATATCATCCTACTTGGCAAGCTTGATTCTGGTTTCATTTGTACTGAGTGGCATCTTTCTAATTTCTAGTCCAATTCTAATGGATTTACTTCTGCTTTACATTGGTATGTGATAAGAATCAGTCCGGTCAGCTGCATTTTAATGAGGCCAAGAGACTTCTATTAGCTGCAAAGTGCAATAACAGGACTTTTAAAAGATGTTTTCATTTGCTTGTGAGACATACCTAGTGGGTCACATGCTTAGTCAAAGCTTCTTTGAATTGCTGGTTATAGGAGACTGATGTTTAGATCACACAATCATAAACTCCTTCATGATTTCTGGCACTTCCTTTCCTAGGTGGGACAGAACTATCACAATGGAAGCCTTTCTAATTTTAAATCAGTATTTCTGCATCCACAAATAGGATGTACAGAAGTTAATGAGAATTTTTAAAAAATGGGTTTGGGAAGCAGTTACCCAAGCATTTTTCCAATCTCCCAAAATGATTGGTTTGGATTTGCTTTTCGTTTCAGGCAAACTTTCAGGCCAGCTCTTATTTTATCAAAACCAGTTTGCCCATAGGTCCTTTGTAGAATAATTCAACAGAAATTAACCAGTATTGTTTATTTAAGCAAAATGGAGAAGCCCGTATCATTCTATTGAACTTAATAGGATTCTATTAAAAATACTATGTATTGTGATTACAGAGAATGAGAACATTTCTATGACATCAGGCCATAGAATATTGTTCCCCAATTCCAGAATTAAATTGACTTTTTTTTTTAAACTAAAACTATATGTAGGATACAGTCCTCTATGGTTTATGGATTTTTCCTACATGTTATATCTACTCCCTTGATACTGCAATAGCTCCAATGGATTAATTGAATATTTATTAAAATATACAGAGAATGGTAATATTCAGAAGTACTCTGAGTTATGATATTACTGGCTCTCGCCATTGCCATATGTCAAATCAGAAAGTTCCATTTGGCTTTTTTTGACTTCCATTACTTCATTTAAAAGAGTTAATTTCCATGAATAACAAGTTAGAACAGCCATTTCATTTTGCAGATGCAGTATAATTATTTTTCCAAAACAAGACAAACTTCTTGTAGGAAGTTTTCAGTTATCCTTATATAATTCACAGTTTGTTTTGTATGGGGTGAAGAGTGAGATTTGAAATGAGCCAATGTGTATGTGGCTCATGGATATTTTCAGTGCAGTTTGACTTAAGTTGACGTAGGTGCAAAGTACATGTTGGACACAGCTTCTGCAAAATAAGTGAAATTTAGGTTTCCAAAAATAATGATAGAACAATTCACTCATGCAATTCATACTGCCCTCTGATCTCTTGCACACAATTCTCCATGATTTCAGTTCTACAAGTCACCAGGAAAAAAGTCTGTCTCTCATAGACCACATAATTTTCCTGCAGTGTTACGACTTTGTTCTCTGGTGGCATCATCTCATTAGTAAGCAGCATCAGGCTTGGGTTCAGCATCTGAGTTGAAAAGGAGAATCTGGCCCTAAAGTATAAGGCACAGGTGCTGCAGACACGTCTGCATATTAGTAACTTCATGCATGTGAATAGTCCCAAAGTTACTGATGTGCAGGAATGTTTGCAGGATTAAAACCTAAGTGTGTGTAAACTATCATAAAGTTAGTTTATAACATTTATGGTACTAACAAATATGTCTGCAAATTACATAAACACCATGTGCCCGCAAGGGCTGGGGAGGAAGATACCAGCAGAAGGAGGACACTCAGGCCTAAGAATAGTAAACTATGCTTTATTGAAGGAAGGAAGAACTTACGCTCCAATCTGCGCGGGGAGCCCCTAGGACGCGCAGAGGGGCTGCAGAGGACTCTGGCCATTTGGGACAGCTGACCAGGCAGGATTCTGCCGAGGGGGAGTCCTCTGTGGTGCTATATTCTCCGCGCTTATCTCGGGGTTACATGGGGTCAACAGCTGGCTATATTCTTATATGTATGGTTTATGTTGATTACATAAACTGACTTGTTTACAGGCAAAAATATGCTGAGCTATGCTACAATATCTTTTGGCAGGGTCTGTTGGACAAAGTTCATTGAAACTGCCTGCATCCTCCGCTTACCTCCAGTCACATACTCAGTCCACCACTTAGCTCCTCGCCAATCTTCCGCAACCTTGCCCCTGAAAGAAAAGGAGTACCGGTGGCACCTTAGAGACTAACAAATTTATTAGAGCATAAGCTTTCGTGAGCTACAGCTCACTTCATCGGATGCATTTGGTGGAAAAAACAGAGGAGAGATTTATATACACACACACAGAGAACATGAAACAATGGGTTTATCATACACACTGTAAGGAGAGTGATCACTTAAGATAAGCCATCACCAGCAGCAGGGGGGGGAAAGGAGGAAAACCTTTCATGGTGACAAGCAAGGTAGGCTAATTCCAGCAGTTAACAAGAATATCAGAGGAACAGTGGGGGGTGGGGTGGGAGGGAGAAATACCATGGGGAAATAGTTTTACTTTGTGTAATGACTCATCCATTCCCAGTCTCTATTCAAGCCTAAGTTAATTGTATCCAGTTTGCAAATTAATTCCAATTCAGCAGTCTCTCGTTGGAGTCTGTTTTTGAAGCTTTTTTGTTGAAGTATAGCCACTCTAAGATCTGTGATCGAGTGACCAGAGAGATTGAAGTGTTCTCCAACTGGTTTTTGAATGTTATAATTCTTGACGTCTGATTTGTGTCCATTCATTCTTTTACGTAGAGACTGTCCAGTTTGGCCAATGTACATTGTGATGGCTCGTCCTTCAGGATAGGTTGTAGATCCTTGATGATGCGTTGGAGAGGTTTTAGTTGGGGGCTGAAGGTGATGGCTAGTGGCGTTCTGTTGTTTTCTTTGTTGGACCTGTCCTGTAGTAGGTGACTTCTGGGTACTCTTCTGGCTCTATCAATCTGATTCTTCACTTCAGCAGGTGGGTATTGTAGTTGTACCCAGAAGTCACCAGCAACCACACACCACACAACAGAACCACTAACCCAGGAACCTATCCTTGCAACAAAGCCCGTTGCCAACTCTGTCCACATATCTATTCAGGGGATACCATCATAGGGCCTAATCACATCAGCCACACTATCAGAGGCTCGTTCACCTGCGCATCTACCAATGTGATATATGCCATCATGTGCCAGCAATGCCCCTCTGCCATGTACATTGGCCAAACTGGACAGTCTCTACATAAAAGAATGAATGGACACAAATCAGACGTCAAGAATTATAACATTCAAAAACCAGTTGGAGAACACTTCAATCTCTCTGGTCACTCGATCACAGACCTAAGAGTGGCTATACTTCAACAAAAAAGCTTCAAAAACAGACTCCAACGAGAGACTGCTGAATTGGAATTAATTTGCAAACTGGATACAATTAACTTAGGCTTGAATAGAGACTGGGAATGGATGAGTCATTACACAAAGTAAAACTATATCCCCATGGTATTTCTCCCTCCCACCCCACCCCCCACTGTTCCTCTGATATTCTTGTTAACTGCTGGAATTAGCCTACCTGCTTGTCACCATGAAAGGTTTTCCTCCTTTCCCCCCCCTGCTGTTGGTGATGGCTTATCTTAAGTGATCACTCTCCTTACAGTGTGTATGATAAACCCATTGTTTCATGTTCTCTGTGTGTGTGTATATAAATCTCTCCTCTGTTTTTTCCACCAAATGCATCCGATGAAGTGAGCTGTAGCTCACAAAAGCTTATGCTCTAATAAATTTGTTAGTCTCTAAGGTGCCACCGGTACTCCTTTTCTTTTTGCGAATACAGACTAACACGGCTGCTACTCTGAAACCTTGCCCCTATACACCACATCAATTATATGTGGAAAGTGATCACTTTACAGCTAATTTACACACACAGGAAAATTCCATTTTTCACGCAGTGGAAATACAACACTGTGTACTGCACAAGTTACTGGCAACAGCAGCATTGTCGCAATATACCAGTTCTTCAAAGAAATTTTTAATAAAACTTGAGTGGTCCTGTTAAATAAACAGAAATCATTACCTGAGTTGTGGGTTTCCTTGCAACTTTAAAAGTCCATCTATCTGGCAACATCTACAGAAGCTCTTCAAATCAATGTCAAGAATGTCAGTGAGCAGTGAAATAAGGGAAAGAATGATATATGTCCTCTAAAATGAGCTTGTCATCAGAAGAAATACAACACTTGAGCATTAAATAAATAAAATGCATTTTATTGACATCAAATTAAGATACAACTATCAAACTGACAGCAGAACTGAAAGCTTGCTAAGTTCATTGGTCATAACTGGACTCAGATGGAAGTTCTCTCTCCCTCCAAACCACCCTATTCAGCAAAGAGTGCAGGGAGTTCACCTTGTAGAATTTTAAAATATTATTTTCTACTGAATAGAGAACCACAAGACATTTGGAGTTTTGGTTCCGTTCAGATGAACACCTGGATGTTTATCAACCTCACTATTTAAACTTCCCTTATTCACAAATTTAGTGAAAGATTCTTGGTCATGATATTGTCATTTTGAGCTGGTCTAGTGGATCAATGGGACAGCGTTAAATGGGAAGTTCCTAGGCCTGGCTGGTGAAAAGCCAGTGTAGTTCTCTCTATGCTACCACTCTCCATCAGAAGGGTCAGAATGGGAGTGGCTGAATGGTGAGAGTTGGCAAGAGCAGTGCTCTACTCCACCAATCCCTAGAAAGCAGAACAGCCCATGCATAGGAAATATTACCAGTGGTGTGAAATAAACAACCAGCTTTACTCCTCTGCACACATCCCCACCTGTGCTGGTCCTGTGCTGACCAGAGCCGGGCCCAAGAATTTAGGCTAGAGGTAAAGGGTAAATTTTCAAGAGTGCCAAAGTCCTATTTTTAAACATGATTTAGGCATTTAAGAAATGGAGTCCCAATAACTTTGAGTGAGACTTACTTTCCTAAGGCCCAGATCCTCTGAAGCACTGGGAGTTAGACTCATAATACAGTGTTTTGTATTTGCTAGGTGATATTATTATAAATTCCTTGGAGGATCTGGACCTACTTCTCTTTTGAAAATGGGACTGAGTAAAATTTTCAGAAAAAAACCCAACACCTTTCTCTCAAATGTAAGTTCTTGCATGGAATTTCATTAAGATCCCCTTTCTGAATAGACCAGAAATATTACAAGAACACGGTTTTGCTTGGCAGTTCTGATAAAAAAATAGGAAGTGAAGAGGCAAACAAATGAATACAATGTTAATCATGTGACTGCTCATGACATTTATACTTGGTTTGCAGAACTTTAATCACCAAAAAGTTGTTGTCATTCTCCAAATTTCTATTCACACAAAACCTCTGAAATTTTAAGGTTCCCCATGTCTAATTTTCCACCGGTACATCAGTTTATGTACGTTAACAAAAAGCCCTATACTAACCTTATCAGCAGGACACCTGGGACAACTTATTATAACTTTAAAGGGAGATCACCTTTGTGACCCACAAATCTTCACAGTGTTCCTTGATAACAATAAAAAAGAAGGCAAGCAACCATTTAGCACATATGTCTTCACAATTTCCCAGCAGGTACAAGTATCAATCAGGTTAATTTTAAAGAGATTCCACAACCAGATTTGCAAGTTATTATGTACGTATGTTTCATCTGGGTTCTGTCCACACAACTTTCATGCATATTTGTATCTTATTAGTGGCATGGTCAAACATAACCATGATTTGTGTTTACACCTAAATATAGTTAATACTCAGCTGATAAGCATGGCATTTAGCAGTGTATGGGCTATTTCGAAGGCCAAACACATGGTTGCCTTCCTGTTTACCAATTCTGCATGCTGCTTTTATGATGTGTGGTTAGAACCCCATAACATTACCTATGTAATTGATTTTGCTAATTCTCCTTCCCCGAGCTCACTGCTTCATGAGTTCCTGGTGCCATTCTGGGTATATCCTCTAGGTGCTCTATTCCCTGAAGTACCATGGGATACCTGCCCAGGTTTTCCCTGATACCGTAGTGATTGTGTTTGAAAGTGTGGAAAAACAAGCACTGTTGTGTTGATGGTAGACTTCCTGCTGTGTGGACACAAATTGAACCATATCAGTTGTTCCTGGTGTGTGTGTGGAGAAATTTCCCATATAAGCCATACTGTATTCATTTGAATAATGTGTTTGATTGATTTTTAGTGTCACAGGAGATTTTAACATATAGTGAACAATCACAAATTGACCTCAGCAGTTGATGCTACTGTTTCCTTCACTACGAGGGGAAAATATGATCTATTGCACTTATGAAGGTGGCACACATCTGTTATAATATAACACAATTAAAGGTCTGTCAGCAAAATGGGAAACTCTTTGCTATCTACCAAGAAGTACCTGAGCCCCTGATGCTTTCAAAAATGGAGATAATGGACATGAGGGATTTATTTTATTCAGTGCAAGTGACACCTCTGTACATAAGATGGAGAAAATCCCCAAAGCCTGATTACAACTTGAAAAGCAGTTACGTTTGAAGAATACTAATTGTATAGTTAAAGCCAACAGACACGGCATATAAACAATAGCAGTCTGGAACTGCTCAGATTTTCATTCTGGGGAATACAAATGCTAATGCATGCTGGAAACAATAATACAAGTTTCTGAACAAGATAGTCTTGTAAGAATAAAGAAATAGCTTTGTGGTTCTTTAACAAAGAGGTGGTCTTTCTCAAGCCAATTCAGGAAGTGGCTGAGAAGGTGGTACATGTCTAGTACAGTTTCAGCTGTGTGTGGTTTGCCTGCCTTGTATTGACCTGGATAATTTTTCTGTTTAATTTTTATGAAAATGCCAATGCTAGCTGTGGGTAAAAGTCTTAAATCAGCATTTACAATTCCATTCAGTCATCTGCTGATTTCTTTCTTTCCAAAGCTAGTACCAGTGATAGGATTTCAGATCTTCTCCAAAGTGATTAAAATTAGCCATAGTGACTTTGTTGTTTCTAAACAAGGGTTACTTTTAAGTTGAAGGCCCTATGCTGGCTGACCCATTTATATTCACCTCAGCCCCAAACAGTGACAAAACCTCAAGGAATGGTTTAAAACAAGAAGAACTTGGTACCTCCTGGAATTTCCATAGAAATTAAAGGGAATAATCTGATATGTTACTTCTGCAAAAAGAAACAAGCCATTTTAGTTTCATGGGTGAGAGAGTAGATCTAATCAATATCCTTTAATCTTTGTAACTATGGTAGAGTACAAGTGAAATCCTCTCTTCATTTGCGGTGAAAATCACTCCTTTGAGGAGCGCTAAGACAAGGCCTATGCATCACTGAAATCTCACTGAAGTTTTATTTTATGTTTTATATTAATGGCCCTCTGCACAGGAATTAATTTCACCCACTGTCTATGAAACCAGAGAATATGGAACAAGCCTGGCCTAGTGTGTCCTTTTCCATCACTAACTTTATGATTCTTATGACCCACCTTAGGATCAGGAGAGTATGAAATATGGCTTAGAATAACTTTTGCTGCTCCCACCAATGCTGCATAGATTCATAGATTCATAGGTACTAAGGTCAGAAGGGACCATTCTGATCATCTAGTCTGACCTCCTGCACAATGCAAGCCACGGAATCTCACCCACCCACTCCTACGAAAAACCTCACCTATGTCTGAGCTATTGAAGTCCTTAAATCATGGTTTAAAGACTTCAAGGAGCAGAGAATCCTCCCTCAAGTGACCCGTGCCCCATGCTACAGAGGAAGGCAAAAAACCTCCAGGGCCTCTTCCAATCTGCCCTGGAGGAAAATTCCTTCCCGACCCCAAATATGGCAATCAGCTAACCCTGAGCATATGGGCAAGATTCACCAGCAAGATACTACAGAAAATTCTTTCCTGGGTAACTCAGATCCCATCCATCTAATATCCCATCTCAGAGGATTAGTCCTATTTACCCTGAATATTTAAAGATCAATAAATTACCAAAATCACATTATCCCATCATACCATCTCCTCCATAAACTTATCGAGTAGAATCTTAAAGCCAGATAGATCTTTTGCCCCCACTGCTTCCCTTGGAAGGCTATTCCAAAACTTCACTCCTCTGATGGTTAGAAACCTTTGTCTAATTTCAAGTCTAAACTTCCTGGTGGTCAGTTTATACCCATTTGTTCTTGTGTCCACATTGGTGCTGAGCTTAAATAATTCCTCTCCCTCTCCTGTATTTATCCCTTTGATATATTTATAGAGAGCAATCATATCTCCCCTCAACCTTCTTTTAGTTAGGCTAAACAAGCCAAGCTCCTTAAGTACCCTTTCATAAGACAAGTTTTCCATTCCTCGGATCATCTTAGTAGCCCTTCTCTGTACCTGCTCCAGTTTGAATTAATCCTTTTTTAAACATGGGAGACCAGAACTGCACACAGTATTCCAGGTGAGGTCTCACTAGTGCCTTGTATAATGGTACTAAAACCATGAGCATGACAACTGAGAACTGAGCCCTTTAGCTGATTGTTCCTCCTAGCAAAATCCTTGGTATGTTATTTTTTCTCCACTGCCTGACAGATCTTTTATTTAAAATGCAATTATCTAAATTATAAGTACACCCTCACCTTGGCTACCCTATTCAACTTTTGTCACATCATAAAATAGTGGTCTTTACACCAATGCGCCCTTTGGTATGGAGATCACCCCCTTAAACCAAGACGTGTTGTATTGCAAGGGTTCTTCCACTTGAACACCCCACCCACCTATATGGTTTTGCTGCCATCTGCATCTTTTGTTGCCCACCCCTCCAAGCCAGGTCACCTTCACTTTTGGGCTCTTTCAAGGGAAATAGAAAAGGTCAAACAGAAAAAACACCCAAACCTAATAGTATTTATGCCAGGTTTTCAGCATCCCTCCTACCCCCTTTGAATCTTGTCTCTGTTTGCCTCTTTTAATCCCAAAACTTGTATTTCCTCTCTTGCTGGGGGAGGAGAGACCCTAGCCCCTCCTCTCCTCTGGGTTTCCAGCTCAGGTACCGTGTATTATGCAGCTAAAGGACCACCCCTTACAATTCCTTGCCACTTCCCTGAACTGTTCCTACCTTTTCCCTGTTTATCATTGTCTCTCACAGAGCTACAGACTTTCTACTGCTGCTCTGGAGTTCTGTCTCCTTATACAGCTTCCTATCAGCCTAAGACTAAGTAGCTTCCTCAGGTTCTCTAGCAGACCCCAGAATCCTTCTCTAGTTTGCTTCAGTTCTGTCTTTATTGATCCCTCTCCTCCATCTCAGCTAGGCTGGATACTAAATGGGTCCTGCCCCCAGGTGTAAACTGGTAGGCTAATTTGGCCCTCAGACTCTTGTTAATCCTTTATTTAACAGCATGAGGCATATAGTCCATCTCACACCCTAACATCTTACTCATCTTTTTAGTTGCTAGTGACCTTAAACTGAAGTCCTTGCTGAGCTATCCACAATGATACCTGGATCTTAATTCAGAAATCAGCATTATATGTAAGTACAGTATGTGTTATTAAAAATAAAAACATTTACTGATCTGCATCATTGGACTTTACCATGGAATTTCCTATTTAGTTTAAAGAGAATTATCAAGTTTAGTTTGAATTTTTTTATCTGACTGATGTTATACCACATCTGTCCACAATTTATTTTACTTGCTAGCAAGTTGCCCAGTTTTATTAGATCATTCTGGAGTTCTTCATAGTTCTCTTTAAATTTAAATATCCTAAATAATTGTGTGTCATAAAAGCATAAATTGTATCCAGTGGTAGCCCTTGAAATATATAAATATATCAGTAGTCTTAGATATCTCCATGTAGTCATAGACCACTTCCCCACTGAGCAGAAGTGGCGCCTTTTTAATTCTTTGGTGCCTTTTAAATTTTTATTCACCTGGTGGCACTCCGGATCTCCAGGAGCTCCCCGTTTCTCCACCTGGGTACGCCACTGAGTCAAACCCAACGTTTCCAATATTCAAGGTACATAGTAAAACAGGTAAATATAATGAAAGACTGAGGATACTGATGTAACTATTGTTACAGATTTGGTTAAAGCTCATGGAAGGTAGTGGGTACAAACATCATGCTTCATTTAAGATAGTACAGAAAGTTAAGCTAGTTTTATGAAATAGCAGTCTCTGCCCAAAACAAAGGCATATCAAAGCCCATTCCAGAAGTTGACCTATATAAGGAAGGGGCTTTGCCAGGTATTAACTGAATAGATAGGTGTCTGTGTGAGAGAGAGCAGAGAAAGAGGCCTCAGACAAGCACAGTGTGTATAACCCCTCTGAGAAGCCTAGAGATAGCAGCAGACCCAAATACCCTAACTCAGAGGCTTGAATCTTTGAGCAAAAGCACCATCTCCTGTTTGGTTTTTCCTATGTTCAGGAAATGAGACTTTCTCCAGTCTCTGGAAACAAAGAAGACTCCATCAAAGATACAGCTGTAGCCTGTTGTATTAATTTAGATGGAATGAAGGGTTCAAGGTGTTAAAGGTATTAATATGACCCTGTCACTGTCCACAATGAAACAGTGTTATCAGGGTTTGGAATACAGAGACCTCAGCCTGTTTATTACCATGGTACATACAGAAGGAGGGAGACAAGGCATTTGAAATGTAAAGTACTAAGTATGACTTCCATTTTAACATCTCATGTTCCTTTTCCCTTTTGCTGTAGAGAGTCTTTAGAAGGGAAGGAAAAAAACCCTCTGCTTGGCAATCTGTCAGGATCACTATGTTTCTTCTGCTCCTCTAGGCTTTTCTTTTCCATGCAAGAATTAGTGTATTGACCATATAATAGTCCTAAAATCTTAACATGAATTGTTTTTTTTTATCACAGATGGCAGGACTGCCAGTGAAAAGTCACTAATTATTATAAAACAATCTTACTGGCTATAGAAAAGTTGCTGAACATTGCAGAAAATGTTGGAAAGTTTTGTATGAATTGATTGGGCAATCTTACTTTCATAGACAAGAAAAAGTGCATGCATCTGCTTCCTAGCTTTGTTCCTAGTTTATGTCAATGGGAGTTAAACCAGTGCTGAGTGCTTCTGATACTTTATTGATCTTCACTGTCACAATCCATACAGTATCTTGGTTATACCATTTGTTGTTACACATTATGCATAGAATTGATATAGCAGATATATAGTGGGCCCCTCATAGATTGGCCCTGTGTAAATTAGTTAATTAGCAACAGTGCTCCTTACATGCCAAACACATGGGTTGAGAGGTTTCAGAGTAGCAGCTGTGTTAGTCTGTATTCGCAAAAAGAAAAGGAGGACTTGTGGCACCTTAGAGAATAACAAATTTATTTGAGCATAAGCTTTCGTGAGCTACATGGGTTGAGGTCTCTTTAAATATGACAAGCTAAGGGTGGCTGGGTCAACTGTATGGAGAAACTGCTTATGGAAACCCAACTACTTTAGGAAACAGTTCTAATAGTTTAGTAGATGGCACTAATGAGGGAACTTCCCAGCTTGGTACTTGGGGAGCCATTTAATTGCATAGAATACTTTTCACTTGCTTTCCTAAGATGCTCGGTGGTATTTGTGCACGCTGTTAAAGATACTCCATATCAAAGGTGGCTGTATTTCAGTGTTAGTTAAATAGTCCTGTTTATAAAAGGCTTTTGGGTCCTTCCACTTGAAAGCTGTCATTATAAAATTGTGATATTGCTATTTCTTGTCTACTGTGGAGCCCTAGTCATAAACTAAACCTGTACTGCCATTTGCAGCAGAACCCACAAGGGAGGACAACAGTACCACTCTCTACCTGACAGCAGGGGCTGCAGGATGCTGGGGAGAAACGAAATCTATCCTTTCTGAGCCAACTCTCAGTGAATCTGACCCTATAGATTTCTGATGCTCCTGCTGTCAATTTCCCTTTCTAAGTTCTCTCATTATAGCAACAATCCTGTATTGACTTAGGCCATGTCAGAACTACAAATTTATTCTGACCTAAGTTATGTCAGGGTCAGTGCAGGGTCTTTTGGGACAATTTCACAATGGGTCTGAAACAAGTTGTGTAACCCACATACCTTTTTGGTGTAGAACTGTCTCATCTACTGGCACAGAGATTAAGGAGTCTGCTCTACAGCCTTGGCTAACAGCCATATGGCTTTTAGCTCATGCAGTAGAGGCTCATGCATTTAGCTCCAGAGGTCCCAGGTTCGATCCTGCCTGCCAACACCCGGGGTCTGTTGGTGTTAAAGTTGCACAGGGGTGACTGGGAGCATGGAGTCAACTTCTCATAATTCCATCCACATCTCATAATTTTTGTGCCTTCTTTTCAAAATCCCATAAATCTGCATGTCGCTCGTCAGTACCCATTATCTCTGATAGAAGCACAGCTCTGTACTTTTCTCATGAATATTGCAGTATTTTCAGAGCTGCAAATATGATTCCCTAACGCTTATATTTCTGTCATAGAAAGAAACAATTCCAGAAACAAATCAAAGAGTAGCTGGAGGTGGTGGAATACCACTTCTGGGCCTGAGAAACATGCACAGATTGGTGGGATCACATTGTCATGCACATTTGGGATGACAGGCAATGGCTGCAGAACTTTCTGAGGCACAAAGCCACATTCCTGGATCTGTGTGCCAAACTCACCCCAGCTATCCAGCGCAGGGTCACCAAAATGAGAACTTCTCTGACCGTTGAAAAGAGTGGCAATTGCACTCTGGAAACTTGCAACACTAGATTCTTATCAGTCAGTCGGGAATCAATTTGAAGACAAGAAATCTACCCTAGAGGCTGTTGCCATGCAAGTGTGCAGGACCATTAATCACCTGCTAAGCAGGACTGTGATTCTCAGGACAATTTCCAGGACATACTGAATGGTTTTGCAGAAATAGAGTTCCCAAACTGCAGTGGGGTGGTAGATAGCTCGCATATCCCTATTTTGGCACCAGACCACCTTGCCAGAGTACATGAGCAGAAAGGGCTACCTTTCTATGGTTATTCAAATGCTGATGGATCACCAGGGATGCTTTACTGACATCAGTGTGGGCTGGTCAGGGAAGGTGCATGACATGCACATCTTTAAAAACACAGGACTGTTCACAAAGCTGCAAGAGGGGCTTTCTTTCCAGACCTGTGGATTACCATTAGGAATATTGAAATGCCAGTAGTGATCCTGGGCTCTCCAGACTACCCCTTTCTCCCATGGCTTATGAAGCTTTACACTAGTCATCTCAACAGCACCAAGGAGCACTTCAGCTACAGGCTCAGCAGGTGCAGAATGACAATTAAATGTGCCTTTGGTTGTTTGAAGGGTTGCTGGCATTGCTTACTTACAAGATTGGACCTCAGTGAGAAAAATATCCCAATGGTTATAGCTGCCTGCTGTGTCCTGCATAATATCTGTTAAGCAAAGTGGGGGAAGCTTCCTTTGGGTGGAGAGTGGACATGGAGTGGTTGTCTGCTGAATTTGAACAGCTAGATACACAGGCTATTACAAGGGCTCAACGTGGAACTATACAACTCAGAGTAACTTTGAAAAAACATTTTAATAGTGAGCCATCATGTGTGGCTGTAGTGTGCTCCACCTGGCCTTGCTCTTTTGCAGCTTGGTATGAATCTTGCAGAGATGGCTGTACATATAGGAATGTAACAGTGTCAATGCTCCTATTAGTGTTTGTGGATGATGTTATGGATTGCGTGACACAGTGCAGTAACAGGAAATTGGTCACGGTCTGATCTACTCAGCACCAGCTAGCATATGCTGTGAATTAATATACAAGTTGTTCCAAAAATAGAATATCATTCTCTAATACAATCTATACAACTAAAAACAAATTAAAACTTAATAAATTAAAAGAACAGAACTTAAGAAGGGGAAAGAACTGTCATTTGCATTTCAGGTGCACAAACTGACCTGTGGAAGCCACAGGTATATGTGAAGCTGTGAGATTGTCTTTAATTTCCACCCCCACCACCAGGTGAAGTGGTATGGGTAGTGCACTGACAATTGATGCCACGTGGAATATTGAGGAGAGCTATAGCAAGGTCCCGATGTTGAGTTCTCTATGGGCTGTAGAGAAAGGCAAGCATGGGATTATTGAACCTGCAGGACTACCAGAGTCTGCAGCATGTGTTTGCTGTCTGAGATGTGCAAATGTCTTCTGCTACACGTCCCTCTCCCTTTCTAAAGTCCACTCCATCCTCATCCATGCTGTGTGCAAGGGTGACATGCCAGGTCCTCTGCTCGTTCTCTGATGCAGCACTGGCTTGCAGGATCTCCTGGAACATGTCATTCCAAGTCCTCTTATCTCTCCTCTTTATCTGGCTCAGGTGTTACTTGGGTGTGGAAGGGAAATCTTTGAAGGCTTCAGTGGTAGCAGCTGCAGATAAAACAGAGACCCCATTGCCCGTGTATTCACAATGGAAATAGAAACTTACGATGCTGAAATCACTCCCCTGGCTTCCCAAATTGTAAGCACTGAATTCTCCCTTCTGCTTGGAACTGATTGAGCATGGTGCCAGTCACAGCACCAGCCATGATGAGTATGGCCCTCTGGGATTGGGGAATTGAGGAGGGAATAGCTTGGTTGCATGATTCTAGTTGCACAGGGCAATGGAAATGAATACTAGCACCGTTTTCCATATGAAGTAGTGATTTTAGCTGATATCTCACTCCTGAGGGTAAAAGAGAAAGCACGGCTGCTGCTGGTATCCCAATGCCACTGGGCCTGTATGTTGCTAGCCTGTGTTTTCAATGGTACCTGCTGAAGTAATCGCTGAGTGACATGGGAAAGTATCCTACTAAGGTGGAATAGATAAGGCAGTCTTTCCCAGAAACCTTCGGCAGAGGATTGCAGAGTACCTCCAGGAAAGTTTCACAGAGATCTCTATGGAGAATTCCCAGGACATCCCAGTGTGCATAAACTACTCTGTGTGAACCCCCATTGAATTCCCAACATTAGAGGGTAGCATCCCTAACTCTCTTGGTTGTTTCACTATCTCTTCTAGCACAAGTAAAAATGAGTAAATCAAAAGATGTCCTATTACTGTGGGGTTGCCATCCCTGTAACTTCAAAACAAACTGCATATTTACCAGAGATTGCTTGCCTGTGCTTGACTGGCAGGACTATGGTGAAGTCAAAAACAGGTCCTGGCTCACTTTACAGCTGCATTGCCCAGTCACCTGCTCCCCATACTCGTTCTCCTTTTCATCTACCACCTCCCCATACTCCTTCTCCTTTTCATCCACCACCACCTCTGTTCATGGTAGGGGTCTGTGACTAGGGTCCACAGAAGTATCCATGGTGCTGGGGTCAGGGGGAGGGGGGTCTCTTCTGAGGATGGCATGCTGCTCTTTTTAAAAAGTGACACGTCTGTGGCTCAGCTTTGGATCAATTGTTGGCCTTCCTGGCCTTCCAGTATACCTGCCACAGCTTGTTGGCTTTAATGCAACACTGCTATTGGTCACTGGCTTAGCCCTTCTTCTGAGCAATCTGCTCATTGGTGTCCATGTTTCTACAGCTGGATCGGAGCCATGCCTGCACAGCCTCTTTTCCCCACAGGTGCAGGAGATCCAACATCTCCTGTGTACTCCAGACAGGAGTGTGTTTGCAGCGTGTAGCCAGCATGGTCAGCTGAGCAGTTACACTCAACAATGAAGAGCTGCTAGGAGTGCTCACCAAGCCGGACAACCAGGAAAAGGAATTTCAAACATGTGTGGGTGTTTAAAAGGGAGGGGCAGCTTCTTGTCTACCTGACCCCTGGGTAGCAGAATTCACAGTGGTGACCAGAGTGGTCAATGTTGTGCATTGTGGGACAGCTACTGGAGGCCAGGAACAGTCAACTTAAGTAACACAGTGTCTACACACTCACTCTACATGACTCTACATTTGCTTTGGGGAGAGGGTATTATTAAGTCAGCATAGCAGGATACTTAAGTCAGTGGGAGCCAAATTTAAGTGAAGGCCTAACTGTGTAGTGTAGACCAAGTCTTACACGCAGGTTTAACTTCAGGCGCATGAGCAGTCCCATTAACTTCAATAGGACAATTTCACATGTTTCAAGTGTGTGTGTAAGTCTTGGCAGGGTTCTATTAGAAGAATAAATTGGCTGATTAGGCAGAAACAATTCAGAAGGGGACCTAGTGATAGACAGCAACAAATTACATTTAAATATTAACTTTCTTCTCCTCCTGATGACCTCTGTGCAATTTCACATAGCAGAAAGGAGACAGAAGCTACCTTTGGCCATAAGTAAAGTCACACATGTCAGTGAGAGAGATGTGAGATTTTTCTCTCTTTTGCAAAACTGTCAGAACTGCAGCTTTCACTTTGCTTGTGACAATCTTCACACATTTGAAGAGCTTTGTCCCTAATTAGTGTGTTGCTATTTGTGTAGGATAGCCTTATTCTGGTGCAACAAATCACCTGGATTGTTGTGGATGTCAGGAAATACAAAGTGCTAGTTTACATTAGAAAAATAATAAGGGGTTTTATGAGCACTCCTCTCCTTTTCTGACTACTTGTCTACTTTTTAAAGTCACATTGTCAGTGACCTCAAACTTGACCACCTTGGGTTTGACAAAGCTGTGAAAGCAGCATCTGTTCTCTGGCAAGCTCTCAGGCTATTGAGCTCAAAAGTTGCCTCTAGATCTCTCACGTTGTTAAACTATTGACCTTCCAGATACTCTTCCCCTTACTTATCTTTTCTTCAAAGGAGTTTGTACTACGTCTGCCTGTTGGAGATTAAGCTCCTGCGCAAAATCGTTAATGTGAATCCCCTTTTCATTTAAAAACAAACCTGTTCCCTAATAGCCACATTCATGTTTGTATGAATAAATATTGCACATACTGAACTCTAAATTCACTTTATATAATCTATATTTCTATAGTGCCTCTCATCCAATAATCTTGAATTGTTTTACAAAAACAAATGCCAACACTTTGAGACAGGTAATTTATCATACCCAATGTATAGGGGAGCGATAGTTGCATCCAAATCTAATCTTTCCCCTCACTCAAGAGCATTCAAATCTTGGTTTACAGTTAGATCTAGGTTTTCCAGTTTGGGCCAATCTCTAATTTATAGATGGGTAAACCATGGCAGAGAACTTAAATAATTTGCTCAAGATCATTCACTGTTTCAGCAGCAGAAACAGGAATAAAATCCAGGACTCCTAGTTATTACTAGTGTGTTCACTTCACTAAACCATAATGCTGCATCATTCCTAGCTCAAGTTATTCCATAGATGGTGCATGGATCTGTCTTTGTGAAGTGGGTTGTTTAACTTGAGACAGAGACCAATCTGGCCCCATGAATTGGGGAGAGCAAAGGTGGCATTAGACCACTTTGTCCCTCGTCATCATCTCTTGGATCCTGTGCCAAGCACAGCTCAGCTGGAATCAAGGAGTAGGACCTTCTCTTTTAAAAACCTCACTTTTCTCCTGAACTTCTATCTAGAAAATTTTGCCCTACTGAACCAAATTTTGCCTTCAAATGTATGTATACAGCTCCCACTGATTCCAGTGGGTACCCGATATTTACCTCCAGTGGCAACACTTAGTCCACTGTATACTAAGGATGTTATCCTGTATCATGTGTCATCATCTTTGTTACAGAGAAAGAGAGGTGTTGTCAAGGGACCTGAGCACAGGACTCAGAGCTTCAGTTCTAATCTCAGTTTTTTCTGTAAGAGGTTGAAATCACAAGAAGATGCCAGGAGACCTATAATGACCCGCAAGGAGTCAGGAACCCTCACTTTAAAACTCTTCTGTAGGATACATCCAGCAGCACAGTGTCCCCTACCATGGTGTATTGGACTCAGTGAGGACTGCCATCTACTGAATCACCGCTACTATTTCCTGCAGCACCTACGTAGTTAATGACCTGTAAAACCTGATTTCCCTGAGCTCCAAAGAGTTTGCTTTATCCTTACTCTGGAGCATTATTGATCTTGGGATTTATTAAGCAATGCTAGACATGCACTTCATGCATTTCCTC
This sequence comes from Dermochelys coriacea, assembly GCF_009764565.3. NCBI lineage: Eukaryota > Metazoa > Chordata > Testudines > Dermochelyidae > Dermochelys > Dermochelys coriacea. Next base: position 49,225,443 of record NC_050073.1, read on the forward strand.
TGCCTCTTCTGAATATTTGTTCCCTCTATCTATACCTTTATTCTATGGTTGCTATTGTTTTCAAATAATCCTAGTGAATATTATAAAATATATATTTTTTACAATATCAGCAAGATTGAAAAAAGGAGGAAGCTGTTCAAATGCATACGAACGCCACACAGATTACAGAAAAGGCTGCATGGGGAAAACTCTTTAAAAATGTCTAAGGTACACCATACTTGCCGTGTTATTGAATGTACAAGGCATAAAATAATGTTATTCAATTATTATTTACTCTGGTATAAGCGCTTGAAGTCTTCTATTTATATTTAGACCAGGCAGAGCACAATTGCTGGCAGTGCACTTTTCCCCACTGAAGTGTATCTCACTTGAATTTAAAGGGATCAACCCTAGAGGAGCAACAGTCATTCAACCTTCATAATCCATTTAGTCCTTCAGGTTTTGATCCCTTTCCATTGCAATGATCTGTGAAGATGCAAATTAGTGCCATCACATCTATCCAAATTGAGTTCATCATTTGTTTCACGTAGGTATTGAGTGGATATCAGATTGTAATAATATTAAACCTATAGTAAACTGGTGCTGTACTGGTTTCAGAGTAGCAGCCGTGTTAGTCAGTATCCGTAAAAAGAAAAGGAGGATTTGTGACACCTTAGAGTCTAACAAATTTATCTGAGCATAAGCTTTCGTGAGCTACAGCTCACTTCATCGGATGCATGCAGTGAAAAATACAGTGGGGAGATTTGTATACACAGAGAACATGAAACAATGGGTGTTACCATACACTGTAAAAAGGGTGATCAGGTGAGGTGAGCTATTACCAGCAGGAGAGCTGGGGGGAAAAAAAAACCTTTTGTAGTGATAATCAAGGTGAGCCATTTCCAGCAGTTGACAAGAATGTGTGAGGAACAGTATGGGGGGGGGAATAAACATGGGGAAATAGTTTTACTTTGTGTAATGACCCATCCACTCCCAGTCTCTATTTAAGCCTAAATTAATTGTATCCAGTTTGCAAATTAATTCCAATTCAGCAGTCTCTCTTGGAGTGTGTTTTTGAAGTTTTGTTGTTGAAGAATTGCCACTGAAATCATCATCAAAAACAATTGTGGGTTACAGGGACCAGAAGTAGTCCTAAAGCCACAGTCAGGGGATTATCCCTAGCATAGTAAGAAGTTGGGGAGGGCATGTACCTCTCTCCCTCACCAATTTTCCCCAATGGCTGGAAGTATAACACATGAATTGGCAAATGTGAGGTGGAAGGCTCTATATCCATTATCAATCCCCTGTGCTATACAGTTCCTTACTCCTTAATTTCAACAGAACATCAGTAGTTGAGAGTAGGATAGCAGGCACAGTGGAGGGGTGCCAGCAAATCTAATGGGGTTAATATAGAACTACCTAATGAATGTATAGCTTACAAAGATAATGGTGAATCGGCTTCATACCCTTTTTACTGAAAGAAAAATACAGAAGAAAAATACATAAATTACATTCCTTATTCTCCAAGTCCCTCATCTACTTTTTACATGTATTTTGAGCATTCCATGACAGCTAAGAAGTGCTATTATCTTTGCACGATGGTTGCAGGCCCCTGGCAAGGGATGAAAGTGTTGACAAGCTCCTCCTCTACAATAGAGAAGGAGATTAACAGTAAATACTTCACACACTCTTCCTCCTTACCATGAGGGGGCAAATGGTTTTTGGATTGTCTGTGTGTGTGTGGTTTCTTATCTCATATTTAGAATAGCAGGATTTCATTTTAAGTTAAATATTATCAATTCAGTTATTGTGCAGGCACCGTCAGCTCCTATGTACTCAGAAATAGCCTGCGTCTCTTGCACTAGACCATGTGTCAGATCTAAAAAATATGGCAAGACCCTATGCAGCAGAAAACGCACCATCACCTCTAGCCTGCTTGAATAGCACAAAAAATAAGTAGTGATACAGCAGCTTTTCAAAGGGAGAATGATAACATTTGCACAGCTGGGTAATCACATGGTACATATGGCCCTAGTGGTGGTTATCTGAGTTACCATTCCAGTCAAGGAAGTTGGAACAGTTTACAGTAGATGTCAGTCTCTTTTCACACACAACAGCCTGAAACTAGTGTAACTCGACTGACTTCAATAGTTATTCCTCATTTACACTACTGTAATAGAGCAGAAGCAGGACCTGTGTGTGTCTATTTAGTTTAGAGCAATATGAAAATTCTACTGGTTTACATGTGTGTGGATTATGTGTTAAACTTGCCCATACACTACCACTGACCTCAATAGGAATCATACAGACAACACACTGTGCTGAGAAACCTCATGCTGGAACTTTCTATGTTCCTACTGTTTCTCCCCCGTTTCCCCCCCACCCCCGCCCGTGATCTTTGTGATGTTTCTCCATCCAGCTACCATTTATTATTATAGTTAATAACAAAGTACTTCATCTAAACAACTATGGCTTGTGCTTGTGAACAGTGGAGTGCTCCTGGAATACACATAATAAAGAATATTATTTTATAGCACCTAAAGTTGTTTTGGACATAAGGTCCTTGTCTCAAAAAAGCTTGTAATCTAAATTTTAGACATGACTCAGCACATGGGGTGCGGAACTAGAGAAGGAGGTGAGAAGGAAAGATGCGGGTTAAAGCAATATGAGTGGTTCAGGTAAAAGTTTCTCGATATGTATAAATAATCAGTGTTGACTTATTGTGACAGATTTCAGAGTAGCAGCCGTGTTAGTCTGTATTCGCAAAAAAGAAAAGGAGTACTTGTGGCACCTTAGAGACTAACAAATTTATTTGAGCATAAGATTTCGTGAGCTAGGAATGCATCCGATGAAGTGAGCTGTAGCTCACGAAAGCTTATGCTCAAATACATTTGTTAGTCTCTAAGGTGCCACAAGTACTCCTTTTCTTTTTTGACTTATTGTGAGTCCAGAATATTCAGTAGCTTATATTTTTATCTGCCTTAGTTTCCCACATTCAAAAATAAATTATTTCATCTCAGAAGTCATCTTTTGCTACCTACTCAGCTGCCCACTTGCCCAGCTTGTGGAAGAACTCGGGATAAGGAAGAACCATTTGACTAGGCTGATACACCGAAATAAAAACCTAAGAAAACTGAGTAAGATGGTGATGGATGGCTTGGCAAGAGCAGACTTCTTGGCAGTGGGATGATGCAAAGACATATGTTGCAGTGGGAAGAGATGATATATCTGCCCTTTGCAATATCCAAAATCATCCTAAATAAACTTCCTGACCAGATCAGTGTAAAAGTAAATATATCTATCATACTAGGAGCCTCCTTATGTATGGGTGGGGGATGGGGAGGGGAAGACAGAGGAGGGGCTGAATAATTTAAATGCTAAAGTCTCTTTAATATTAACAAAGGGGAAAAGAGATTTCCTTAAGGAAGGGATAAAACTACAGACCCTGGGGGAAAAAATTGGCTTCTAATATACACCTGAGACGAGAGAGAGAGAGCCAAACTGTGAAGCTTTTCAAAAGCCTGGGATTTCATTAAATTCTGGCAAAGTTTATAATCCTTAACCTATTCATTAAGTTGGTGGACCATGGTTCATGGAATTAGTCATGAGAAAAATAACACATTACCCTTTTTTCCCCATCCATGGATCTCAAAGCACTGTACAAGTTTTAATTAGCTAAACCTTACAATAATCCTGGGAGATTGGCAAGAATTATTAGAGCTATGGGAAATTTGGACTTGCTTCACAGGATTATACATTCTTTCCTTTCAGTTTGCACAGTTTTTACAATTGGCCCTCAACCCCTTAATTTCACTTGGAGAGTTGGGTACAAATATACTCAACATCTCAAAACCTCACTCAAAAAACTCTTCAAGTTCCACCTAGTTTCTTGTCTATACAATGCAGATTCACCATTTTTAGTGAAAGCCCACACATCTTATTGGGAGCAAGCCCCTTCTATTTACAAACCTTATGTCCAATTTGGTCTGAGTTAGGATTTGGCAACTAAACCACAAACCTGGCTGGTTTTGTACAGTTTGGGATTTATTTTTGCAGTCAGTTCACACAGCATTATCAATGGGTAAATGGAGACATATAAAAGTTACATCACTTTCCCAAGGCCAGTCAGTGGCAGAACTGGGGTTGGGAAAGTCATGTGCTCAAAACACTAGTTCTCACTTCCAATTTTACAAGTCTTACTTCTAGATCACTAACTAATCACTCCCAAATTACTGTAAGTTCTATTTACCTATCTTGGTCCCTATGTGGACCTCAATACTGGTATCATCTGATAAATGCTTAATGAATAACTGTTCCTGGTGGACAGTATCAACAGGCCTAAGACCGTGAATGACCCACCCGTTCCTTGAGATAGCTCAGAAACACAAAGGTGTGTGTACGGATGAATTCGCTTCTGAGACTGTCACACTGTAATTCAACAACAGACATATCGTTTATCAAACTTCTCTGTTTAAAGTAAACCAATGTCCTTCAAAGAGTCAAGAGGCTTCCCACAGTGGTTCTCTTGAGTATGGTGCCTTTAAGATGCATCTCTCTTCTTTCTCTCTTGGCACATTCCCCTCCTAGATTAATAATACAGTATATCAAAACTAATGTTAGTGGCCCCAAGTCTCTGTATGTACAAGGCAGCCTGATGGAGCTTCCAGAGAATCCTTTGGAGACTGGAGCACTTAAGAGTTTTGACAGTGACAGAATTCCCTAGGGCCCATATATTTATGCTAGGGGAAAAAAAGGCCTGCTATTGAAATCAGTATGGTGGCACGACTTTTATCTGTTCATTAAAGGAAAAAAGATTTTCTCTCTTTTTCTCTCTCTCTCTCACACACACACACCTCCCCAACCCCGTTTGAGTGTAAGAAAATATCAAAATCTGTGATAGCAATTTAGCTTTATTTTGCTATCTGGGAATTTGAAAGACAAACAGAGGTGTTTCTTCTTTTCTCTTCTGTAAAGCGGTTTTATAAATAAAACAGAGTATTTTTGAAAAGAAAAAAAACATTGTGGACATGCACTATGACTTGGATGCTAGTCAGTGTGCAGTGTTTATTGCCAAAGACTTCAGATGACATTAAGGTTCAGAGATAGCAACTGTTTGGAGGGAGAAAGAGAGAAAAGCAGGCTTTTAGAGCTTCTGAATCCATGAAGGGTACTCTCTGGGCATGACTGATTCCCCTCCTTAGAGAGAAAGAAAACAGGCTCAGCAATGTTAGAAACAGAAGATCTTAAAATCTGCAGCAATGTCAAAGCCAGCTGTGGTGAGGAGGAAGGAGCTGAACAACTTTATGTGCCTGGCGTCAGCATATGACTCAATGTACAGTAAGCTGGAAAAAGGAGGGACCTATGCTGGAGGACACAGAGACCAGCAGGGAAGTGAAAATTAAGAACTACTCAGCAGGAATAGTGATAGCCTGCGCATCGAAAGAGATGAATACTGTACATCCCTCTCTCTCTCACACACACACACAGACTCATGTTGTTTTTATTATTCTAAGCTTGGAAAACCTGAATTAGACAGCCTTCTACCCACCTCTTCTAAATACCACAACAGCAAAGGTGCTTCCAGTTTAAAACTGACAAATTGTGCTTTAAATTTCATCCTACATAACACTAGCAATGCTACAGCCAAAGGTGTCACAAGATATCTCTTTCCACTTCAAAAAGAAAAACTTCCTGAGAAGCTTAGAAATCAGTTTTTAAAAGCCATTAGATCACAGAATCATTGAATTGTAGGGCTGGAAAGGACTTGGAGGATTCTAGTCCACTCCCTGTGCTGATGCAGGACCAGGTATACTTAGGCTGACCTTGAGAGATGTTTGTCCGGCCTGTTCTTAAAAGTCTCCAATGACAGGGATTCCACAATTTGCCTTTCTAAAGCTTAACTATCCTTGTAGTTAGATATTATGGGGGAAACTTTCTAACCTAAATCTCCCTTGCTGAAGATTAAACCAATTACTTCTTACCCTGTCTTCAGTGGATACGGAGAACAATGGATGACAGTTCTCTTTATAACAGCCCTTAACATATTGGAAGACTGTTGTCAGGTCCCCTCCATGCCCGGTCTTCCTTTCTCAAATCCAGGTACGTCCAGTTGTTGTTTTTTTTTTTTTTTAAACTTTCCTTATAAGGCATCACATTGTACTATACGCTCCAGATCCTCTTCAGCAGTACTACTCCATTTTGCAGTTGTATGTGTGATTATTATTATTATTATTTATTATTTCCTTCCTAAGAGTAATACTTTGGACTTATTTTTTTTAATTGAATAACATGTTGTTGATTTCAGACCAATTCTCTAATTTGTCACGGTCTATTCTAATCCTGCATTAAGGTGCTTGCCACCCCTCTCAGCTTGGTGTGGTCTCCATTTCATTATCCAAGTCAAAAATGGAAATCTTGAATAGTGCTGGACTCAGGAAGACCCTCTTGAGGATCCCACTAGATACATTCCCCCATTTGATAGTGAACCATTGATAACTACTCTTTGAGTATGGTCTTTCAACCAGTTTTGCACCCCCTTAGAGTTATTTCATCAAGACTACATTTCTTATGAGAGTCATTTTTGACGGTGTTAAAAGCCTTACTAAAATAAAGATATGTCACATCTACAACTTCCTGCTATCCCAAAGAAGGAAATTATGTTGGTTTGGCATGATTTGTTCTTAGCAATAGCCGAGATGGATTTGTCATAATCCCATTGTTCTCTAGGTGCTTAGAAGTGGGTAAGCATCCTCTAGATGGGTGTAATGCTCATTGGGAAGTCACAAGAATGGTTTCATTTTAACAGAGGAAAATATGAAAGTCTGACATGTGTGCTTGCATGTACTCTTCTATTGAGTATCTCACTATATATTCTTTCCTCTGAAATATACTGAATCAGCTGTCCTGGACCAGGAAGGGAAGAATGAGATTCTGTTTAGAGACTATCTGAGCCAGTACAGGGCACTGCAGAGCATTATAAGCTGCTACCCTTCTGCATGTTCAATGTTCAATGTATAGACACCACAGCATTCCCAGACATGGCATAATAGTGTATGTTCTTGGCCCGACAGGCATTTTGGGGGTGCATTAATACCATAAGAACAACCATATCTGGGATTCAGTCAATACATCATTTCATCTTTTACTATACATGTATTTCAGAGTAGCAGCCGTGTTAGTCTGTATTCGCAAAAAGAAAAGGAGTACTTGTGGCACCTTAGAGACTAACAAATTTATTAGAGCATAAGCTTTCGTGAGCTACAGCTCACTTCATCGGATGCATTTGGTGGAAAAAACAGAGGAGAGATTTATATACACACACACAGAGAACATGAAACAATGGGTTTATCATACACACTGTAAGGAGAGTGATCACTTAAGATAAGCCATCACCAACAGCAGGGGGGGGAAAGGAGGAAAACCTTTCATGGTGACAAGCAGGTAGGCTAATTCCAGCAGTTAACAAGAATATCAGAGGAACAGTGGGGGGTGGGGTGGGAGGGAGAAATACCATGGGGATATAGTTTTACTTTGTGTAATGACTCATCCATTCCCAGTCTCTATTCAAGCCTAAGTTAATTGTATCCAGTTTGCAAATTAATTCCAATTCAGCAGTCTCTCGTTGGAGTCTGTTTTTGAAGCTTTTTTGTTGAAGTATAGCCACTCTTAGGTCTGTGATCGAGTGACCAGAGAGATTGAAGTGTTCTCCAACTGGTTTTTGAATGTTATAATTCTTGACGTCTGATTTGTGTCCATTCATTCTTTTATGTAGAGACTGTCCAGTTTGGCCAATGTACATGGCAGAGGGGCATTGCTGGCACATGATGGCATATATCACATTGGTAGATGCGCAGGTGAACGAGCCTCTGATAGTGTGGCTGATGTGATTAGGCCCTATGATGGTATCCCCTGAATAGATATGTGGACAGAGTTGGCAACGGGCTTTGTTGCAAGGATAGGTTCCTGGGTTAGTGGTTCTGTTGTGTGGTGTGTGGTTGCTGGTGACTTCTGGGTACAACTACAATACCCACCTGCTGAAGTGAAGAATCAGATTGATAGAGCCAGAAGAGTACCCAGAAGTCACCTACTACAGGACAGGTCCAACAAAGAAAACAACAGAACGCCACTAGCCATCACCTTCAGCCCCCAACTAAAACCTCTCCAACGCATCATCAAGGATCTACAACCTATCCTGAAGGACGAGCCATCACTCTCTCAAATCTTGGGAGACAGACCAGTCCTTGCTTACAGACAGCCCCCCAATCTGAAGCAAATACTCACCAGCAACCACACACCACACAACAGAACCACTAACCCAGGAACCTATCCTTGCAAGCTTCAAAAACAGACTCCAACGAGAGACTGCTGAATTGGAATTAATTTGCAAACTGGATACAATTAACTTAGGCTTGAATAGAGACTGGGAATGGATGAGTCATTACACAAAGTAAAACTATTTCCCCATGGTATTTCTCCCTCTCACCCCACCCCCCACTGTTCCTCTGATATTCTTGTTAACTGCTGGAATTAGCCTACCTGCTTGTCACCATGAAAGGTTTTCCTCCTTTCCCCCCCCTGCTGTTGGTGATGGCTTATCTTAAGTGATCACTCTCCTTACAGTGTGTATGATAAACCCATTGTTTCATGTTCTCTGTGTGTGTGTATATATAAATCTCTCCTCTGTTTTTTCCACCAAATGCATCCGATGAAGTGAGCTGTAGCTCACGAAAGCTTATGCTCTAATAAATTTGTTAGTCTCTAAGGTGCCACAAGTACTCCTTTTCTTTTTGCGTATACATGTATTCTAAGCCTTGCTATGGTCCAGCTCTTTCCAAGACTATCACATCATTCAGGTACATTGGAAGACAGTCAGCTCTCATCTAGACTACATATTGCAAGTATAATTCAAAGAAGTTTCCACTTCTTTTTTTTAAAAAAATTGTCCCTCTTTCTAGAGTGTGGGGGAGAGAAGTCAAAATGTTGACAAAATCATTGAAAATGTCTCATATTTTTAGGTTTCAGAGTAGCAGCCGTGTTAGTCTGTATTCGCAAAAAGAAAAGGAGTACTTGTGGCACCTTAGAGACTAACAAATTTATTAGAGCATAAGCTTTCATGAGCTACAGCTCACTTCATCGGATGCATCCAATGTAATGCATCCGATGAAGTGAGCTGTAGCTCACGAAAGCTTATGCTCTAATAAATGTGTTAGTCTCTAAGGTGCCACAAGTACTCCTTTTCATATTTTTAGTGTTCCCATTATTAACCCATTAGAGAGCTAGATGGAAGAAATGAAAATGACCATTTTTGCAAAATGGAACTTTGAAATTTCAAGGGAAAATGTTGTCTAAGGTGTGAACTTCCTCTAAAATCTGGCCAAAGATTTTTTTTTTTGGAAGTATACTTGTATACTATCAAGTATACTATCAAGCCCAGTCATGTTAGAGGAAGAAATGTGTTCTAATATGGTCCTCTGACATGACTGGGCTTGATAGTATACTTGATAATATAGATAGGCATATAGAGATAAGTTACCTACCTGACTCTATTTCCCTTTATGTGAGATAGGAACAGAGCAGGCTGAGTACTGCAAGATGGAGATCAAGATGCTAAAGGAGCACTCAGAGATGATAAGGCCATTGCAGAGAAACTAAATTAATTATTTGCATTGGTCTTCACTGTTGAAGATGTGAGGGAGATTCCCAAACCTGAGCCATTCTTTTTGGGTGACAGATCTGAGGAACTGTCCCAAATTGAGGTGTCATTAGAGGAGGTTTTGGAACAAATTGATAAACTAAACAGTAATAAGGCTCCAGAACCTGATGGTATTCACTCAAGAGTTCTGAAGGAACTCAAATGTGAAAATGCAGGACTACTAACTGTCATCTGTAACCTATTATTTAAATCAGCTTCTGTACCAAATGACTGGAGGATAGCTAATGTGACGACAATTTGTAAAAAGGGCTCCAGAGGTGACTCTGGCAAGTATAGGCCAGTAAGCCTCACTTCAGTACTGGTCAAATTGGTTGAAACTATCGTAAAGAACAAAATTGTCAGACACCTAGATGAACATAATTTGTTGGGAAATAGTCAACATGGTTTTGTAAAGGGAAATCATGCTTCACCAATCTACTAGAATTCTTTGAGGGGGTCAACAAGCATGCCACAAAGCAGATCCAGTGGATATAGTGTATTTAGATTTTCAGAATGCCTTTGACAAGGTCCCTAACCAAAGGCTCTTGAGCAAAATAAACAATCATGGGAAAAGAGGGAAGGTTCTCTCATGAATTAGTAACTGGTTAAAAGATAGGAAACAAAGGGTAGGAATAAATGGTCAGTTTTCAGAATGGAGAGAGGTAAATAGTGGTGTCCCCTCAGGGACCTGTACTGAGCCCAGTCCTATTTAACATATTCATAAATGATCTGGAAAAAGGGGTAAACAGTGAGGTGGCAAAATTTTCAGATGATACAAAACTACTCAAGATAGTTAAGTCCCAGGCAGACTGCGAAGAGCTACAAAAGGATGCCACAAAACTGGGTGACTGGGCAATAAAATGGCAGACTAAATTTAATGTTGATAAATGCAAAGTAATGCACATTGGAAAATATAATCCTAACTATACATATACAACGATGAGGTCTAAATCAGCTGTTACCACTCAAGAAAGAGATCTTGGGGTCATTGTGGATAGTTCTCTGAAATCATCGACTCAATGTGCAGTGGCAGTCAAAAAAGTGAACAGACTGCTGGAAATCATCAAAAAAGGGATAGATAATAAGACTCTATATAAATCCATGGTATGCCCACACCTTGAATATTGCGTGCAGATGTGGTTGCCCTATCTCAAAAAAGATATATTGGAAAAGGTTCAGAAAAGGGCAACAAAAATGATTAGGGGTATAGAAGAATTGCCATATGAGGAGAGATTAATAAGACTGGAACTTTTCATCTTGGAAAAGAGGCGACTAAGGGGGGATATGCTAGAGATATATAAAATCATGAGTGGTATAGAGAAAGTAAATAAGGAAGTGTTATTTACGCCTTCTCATAATACAAGAACAAGGGGCTGCCAAATGAAATTAATAGGTAGCAGGTTTAAAACAAACACAAGAAAATATTTTTTCACACAACGCACTGTCAACCTCTGGAACTCCTTGCCAGAGTGTTGTGAAGCCCAATACTATAACGGAGTTCAAAAGGAAACTAAATAGATTTATGGAAGATAGGTCCATCAATGACTATTAGCCAGGATGGGCAGGGATGGTGTCCCTAACCTCTGTTTGCCAGAAGCTGGGATTGGGTGACAGGGCATGGTTCACTTGATGATAATCTGTCTGTTCATTCCCTTTGGGGCACCTGCCATTGGCCACTGTCAGAGGACAGGATACTGGGCTTGATGGACGTTTGGTCTGACCCAGTTTGGCTGTTCTTATGTTCTTTGTACAGCTGAGTGGTTGTTGGATTCAACCAAGTTCATGTCTGTACTGTAACCAGCAGAATATTCTATGGCCTAGTGGATGGAACACCAGACTGGGATCATAAGGTGTGAGTTCTATGTCTGGCTTTGCTACTGGTTTGCTGAGTCATTTCCCCAACCCTGTGCCTCAGTTTACCCATCCATAAAGCAGCGATAATGATGCTGACCTCCTTTGTGAAGTGTTCTGAGATCTCTGGATGAAATCTGCTATATAAGAGCAAAGTATTCGTATTAAACTACTTGTCACTGTCATGCTATTTGGAGTGGCTCCTGTGCATTAGTGCCAGCATCAGGGCAGACTGCCCAGAAACAGGGCACAGAGCGCAAAGTGGTTGTATGTTCTATAATTAGATTTCATCAACCAAGTAACAAGTGTGAAGTTCTAAAGGAGTATAGCAGCCTTAATATGGAGTCAGTCAGTCCTGTTGGATACTCCAGTCTATTTTGCCACTCAAGAAACCTTGCCTTTATAATAGTTGGTCCCTTGCATCAAAAATCACAACAATATTCAGTTTACTCTGAGTCCCAAAGGATCAGTCACTTACTCCAGGTTAATTGCACCCCAGATCTCTCAAAGACAATGCTTGTAGACAACCTTGTAATAAATCAACTAAGAAAGGAAATAAGAGTTATTTTCAAGATTAAGCAGGTAACACATGCAAATGAGTTACAGCCTTAGATTCCAAAAGATAATAGCAACTTGCAAAATAAGGAAATTCTGTATGTCCTTTAGGGCTAACCCAGAAAAAACAACTAGGGAGCTTTTGCTTATGCTTAGTGATTCTTGTGCCTCTAGCATTCAAGCAGCAAAAATAACCAAATTTCTCCTTGTCAGGTATTTTTATCCCTTATCCCCAGAGTCAAAGCTGATAGGATCAGTTCATGCACAATTCTCCTTTTTCGGGTGGAGGTGAGTAGAGCAATTAACAAAGTCTTTGTTGTTTTGATGTCTCAGAGTAGCTCATTTGGTTTCAAAGGCCCTCTTCTTGGGCAAGACCCCAAATTCTGTCAACAGACCTTTAACTGAAATATTTCTATTCAAGGTTCAAAATAAGTTATTTTTCCCATAAGCCTAAATATAACTGAATAATCACTGCAAATGTGTAATTTGCTAATAACTAGCGGATGAAGCAATGGCTACAACTTCTGCTGAGGTCTCATACCGGAGATGCGTTAAATGAAGTGAAAAGGGAAACAAAAGGTTTTCCTCCTCCCCCCACCTTCCTGCTGGTAATAGCTCATCTTAAATGATCACTCTCCTTACAGTGTGTATGATAAAACCCATTGTTTCATGTTCTCTGTGTGTGTATATAAATCTCCCCACTGTATTTTCCACCGAATGCATCCAATGAAGCGAGCTGTAGCTCACGAAAGCTTATGCTCAAATAAATTTGTTAGTCTCTAAGGTGCCACAAGTACTCCTTTTCTTTTTGCGAATAAAGACTAACACGGCTGCTACTCTGAAATTAATGTCTCTAATTGTTCTCCATTTCAGGCTGTAATGTACAGAAGTTACTTAATCAAATGAGTTTCTCATATAGCTTGAAAGACAGTTATGACTTTTAAAACTCCCCAAACTATCCTCCTATATTAAGGGTTCAGATAATTTCTGAAGAACAAAGAGATTTTATATAGACTTCTATTAACAATATTGCACTCTGACATCCAATGAGCCTTTGACACATAGGGTACATGAACATCTCTATAATTTAAGACAAGTAACATTAGATTGTTTTACTAGTTTTATTAGGCCAATTCTAAATGCTTATATATTTAAATAAAAGTTTCATGCAGTGCAACTCAAGTTAAATATTCTGCTACCATCTTCTGGCTGATCACTCTATATTGTTTTGGTTATTTCCTGATCACAACATAGTTCCCAAACTTTATCACTTAAATTCATAGCGAATCCAGTGCATTACAGCAATAGATTCCTGCTAATTTGCCTAATCCCATAAAATTATAGTATGTGTTGACTCTCTGCCCACGTTGTATGTGACTCTGTTTTATTGATTGCATGTAGGGTGACCAGACAGAGAGTGTGAAAAATCAGAACAGGAGTGGGGGGTAATAGGTGTCTACAAAACCTCAAATATCGGGATGGTCACTTTTAAAATTGGGACATCTGGTCATCCTAACTGGATGACCAAACAGGATTTAAGAGCTTGAAGAACTTTTAAGTAAACAAGTTCTCAGCAAATAATGGTGGCATGCAATCCACAACTTGAGAGAAAGTGAATGTTTATATTTGAACAATCATTGTTATGACCAATGAAACATGCTATAAGTTAAATACATTCCATATATGAAATAGCCATTATCTGTACATTATGTTCTACAAGTTGCACAGTGTTCTAGAATGGTAAAAAAATCTGATGACCGTCTCTTTTGGCTGGGAACAATAAAACCTAATGATTGTACATGTGTTTCAACTATACTGAAGTGTCTCTTTCTCTAGATTGATTGATTTGTGGCTCTCCAATTTTTTTTATTGTGTTATGAGGTAGTGGTATCAAACTGATGACAGAACGAGGAGTAATGGTCTCAAGTTGCAAAGGGGGAGGTTTAGATTGGATATTAGGAAAAACTTTTTCACTAAGAGGGTGGTGAAACACTGGAATGCGTTACCTAGGGAGGTGGTAGAATCTCCTTCCTTAGAGGTTTTTAAGGTCAGGCTTGACAAAGCCCTGGCTAGGATGATTTAACTGGGACTTGGTCCTGCTTTGAGCAGGGGGTTGGACTAGATGACCTTCTGGGGTCCCTTCCAACCCTGATATTCTATGATTCTATGATTCTATGAAGCCACTAGAACTTTGTCTCGTGACAGGTGAGAATTGACTAGCTTGCTGTTTCCAAAGAGCCTGCTTATTCTGATCCTAAAGTTTAATAAATATTAATTAAACATACTTTTCCTAGAATCCAACAGAAGAGGCTCCTGCCCTGTATTTGAGAAAGCATTTCTGGTCTGAGGCCACCAGAATTTAAAGATCAAATTCAAAATAATCAGCAAGTAAAAGGAGGGCATGGGGGAGCAATGAAAGTGCATATGAAAGGGTCTTCACCAGCTCAAATGTCTGCCAAGGGCAGAATCAGAAAAGCTATGGAGGGAAGCACCCAAGATTAAAGAATAGAGGTCAGTGGGGTTCTATCACCAGTTTCATATCCTTTGTTGCCTAGCTCTTCAAACTCTTCACCTCACTGGTCTCCCCTGTGCCCAAATCTCCAATGGGACACTCAGCTGCAATGAATAATCCTCAGTAAGGGGTGGAGGCAAAAGTTTAAAAGTGGTTGTGAGAGGAGGCCTCACAGCCCTGCATCACCCCACCCCAGAATAGAGTAGCAGAGAAGTCTTCTAGGCATCCTAGAGTGACTGCAGAGAAACAACCAATCAGAGGGGATGATGGAGTGACCAATCAGGGGCCAGAAGGGCCATAATAAAGCCAAGCAGCAGTGCAAGCAATTCAGTTTTGGCCTGGAGCTTGAAGAGGGAAGACCAGGTAGATGGATGGATGGATGGATGGATGGATGGATGGATGGATGGATGGATGGATGGATGGATGGATGGATGAGAAACAGGACTGTAGACAGGTCAGTTTGGGCAGGCTGAGCCTGAGGGGACTGAGCACAGAACCTGGCCTGACCAGGTGAGGGGACTGAGATGGGCCCAGCTGGACTGGTTGCAGACTGAGCCAAGGGAGGACTGCTGAAAGGACACAAGCTGTGGATACAGAGATGGGTCCTGGTTGCATTGCTGAAGAATGCAGGGCCTCTAAGAAGAAGCCTTAGAGCTACAGCCCCATACCAGGGCTGGGAAAAGAACCTGAGACTGTATACCTCAGAAGCTGGGGAAAGTAAATGTGGCTCAGTTGGAGGGCTGAGTTGCTGAAGACCCACTCAAAAGTACTGTGATTGCAGGCATTATTGGTCAGGGAAGGGGACACTTGCAAGAGGTGGGTACTGACCCTGTTATGGTGGTAAAATGAGCTAACCTGATGATCAGAGCTGATATGAGAACCATCTTTCTTATCTGTCTTTAGCTTCTTTTATACCACATCCATCTCTGAGGGATCTGAGCATGTGGCACCTATACACTACATTTCATACCTGTCCTGAAAAGTCCCAATAAAATGTTTTGCCTTACATCTGAAGTGGCAAAAATATCCTGACATGACCCATCTCACAGTATTCCTAGCAATGTCAAAAAGTCAGTTACCTCTGCAGGTGAAGCAAGGCTGCTTGGGGAGATATACTGCCACGGAATAGGTGGGGCCTGATGAGCAACTTTGAGGTTCTAGTCATTTGAGCAAATACCTCTGCCCTCTAGCTACATCTTTAGATGTAACAATTACACTGCACTTCTCAGGCTATTCACTGATTGGATTGCATCTCTTCCCCTTCTAATTATGACCCAAAGGAGGGCTTTTTTCTGTCCCCTCTACATGCTTTCTGCAAATAGGGGTTGACATGGTTCCACAGTAGAGGTTGGTCTTGCAACAAATTATTTTTATTTTGCTAGGTTTTTATTTTATTTTGTTTGCCCCATCCCCAGTTGGGAATTTCATGACCTTTGACTGAATTTCTTAGAATTTAACTTTTGGTATAAAAATGTGACTAAGAAAATTTGATCCAACACTGCTCAGTTCACTATTACAGCCTAATAGGTACAGCAGATAGGTATCCAAGTATGAACACGTTCTCTCAGATATTCAGTTTTCAGAATTGTAATATGATTGACAGAGATTTGAAAGTGTTGTAAAGTTAATGAGATTTTCTGCTGTAGACTCTGAATATAGCTTGTGGGGTGAGGGGAAGAAGATTGGGTAAATTATAGTGGAATGATTTGATTTATGAATACTTACAAAAAAGGTACTTGGGAATTACAGATGTTTCTGATTTCATTTGGGAAATAAAATGTTTCTATTTCTGCTTCTACAGTCAAAAAATATTTCATACAAGGGACAATGTGATGTTCTCACCCTCAAACTAAGCAAAAACAAAACAAAACATTGAGGTACAGTTTGATCCAGTGGTCAGAGAAGGTGGACTGGGAGCAAAATCATGGCCCATTGAAATAAATTGGAGTTTTGTCATCAATTTCAGTGTGGCCATGATTTCACATTGGGAATTGGAATTCCTAGTTACTATTTTCTGTCACTGACTCACTGTGTGACCTTGGGCAAGTCACTTCCCTTCTTGTGGTTAGGCTTAAAAAATCAAATGTTTGTAGAATTCTTTGAGATCCTCCCAAGACATGAAGTTTAAATGAGGTGTCTGGCAATATACTGCCACCAAAACCTAGCTCAGAACCCTAGTGTTAGTATTAGAAAAAAAAATGCTAAGACTGGCACAAAATAAAAAAAGATGCAACACTGAATAGCAGCGGCAGAAGATTAAAATAAAGCGGGATAATTGCATAATTTAATTTCTTTGCAAGATGTAAACATTTGCTATAATTTTAATGAGAGCACATTTTTGAGGTTGGGAATATACAGAAATGATGGGAATTATAGCAGGTTTATGTAAAATGAAGGTGACTTTGGGACTCAGTTGTCTAGCACACTGGAGTTATAATCATGGGTAGTTGGGAGATATTCACATCATTCCAGCACGAATAAATTCTCTCGTCATGCTTCCTATGCCATCCTAGAAAGAGCAAACAGAACAGCTGTTGTCCAACAGTGATGGAAATTAGTATCTTTCTGCACCATATGTGGCCACTTTCCAAGGCTAGGATGTTTTTTGGCATATATTAAAACAACTATTTGGCGTTTATCTGCACATGAACCCATCATACAAACTAAACAGACAAAAATCCACACAGTCCAGCTCTGTCTTAAAAAACGTACTACTGTCATTTCCACTACTCGTTAAATGTGTGGGGCAACTGGCAAAAATGACAGTTCCATGATAATATGCATGGATCTAAGGAAAATAATGCTACCAACATATTGAAATTTAAAAGTGGGGAAAGAACAACTTGCACATATTTTACTGGTGTAAACACAGTAGTCTGTCATGGGAACCTAGGCCCAGCCAACCCTCTTCCAAGCATGGCCCCTTTCAGAACAGGTGATCAGAAAGGATTAGCAATGGATTTTAATTTAGATTTTTCCAAGCATGGCCCCTTTCAGAACAGGTGATCAGAAAGGATTAGCAATGGATTTTAATTTAGATTTTACCAAAAGTGAGTTAGCTATCCTGAGTAGGGAGGTTACCCTGTTTGCCCCCTGGGGTCCCTGTTTGGGTGCCAATCTCTAGCCTGATCTATAGATTTGGAATAAAAATTCCCAGTTATCACTTTGAGGGTGGACAGGTTCTTGTCCCAAGATCAGACCCAGTATTAACATTATTATATAGTTGGGAATCCCGATGTGCACAGGTCCAACACTCTCACTATAGGAACTTTTATATTTACAAATAAATAATTTGTTAATACATTTAGTCACACACTCTAACTCAGTAAGGTAAATATAGTTAATACAGAAAGTACATCTGTACTCGCACCGTCCCTTGCAGAACAACCTGAAATGTTAGCCATTATCTTCCACCTCACCATCACCTTTGTCGTCCTCACCATTGGCCATCATTCTGGCCCTCCCAAAGGGCTACATCTCTCTCCTACTACTCTAGCTTGGGATAACACTTTTATAAGATGTTATGCTGATGTTACCATGCCTAATGCATATTCAATAGGGTTTTTTCCCCTCTTTCTTATTTGTATTTCCTCCCCTTACCAGTGTTAATGTTGTTCTATAGGTTAGTGCATTTATGATTTCACCCCATTATTATATACGTCAGTTCATTGCCATGGGACTCTTGTGGTCGAATGTTCTATCCAAAATCTTCCAGAAGCTGGTGTCAGTTCCTGTTCTGTGGTTGTCTGATGTCATTATGGACAAAATTTTCCCCCTACCCTCTACTTCCAGTGCCTCCAAACTTATGAATTACCTAAATTGATCTATGCCAAAGTTCATAGGCCTCATTCTAACTGCTGAAGCCAATGTCTTACAGGATACAAGCCTATAGGTTCCTTGCATTACTGCTGAATATAAAAAGCAAAATATAATGCAAAGCAGTCAATATAATAGAGGTAAGCTGGCCCACAGAACTAATCTGATATTGGGAGTTGGTACAAGTAAGGTACCTTCTGAGCCCCATACAGTCCTAGGTTCCCATGCCAGAGCTCAGTGAATTCCCTAGAATTAGGAGAGATTTTTTTGTCATGGCCTGCTATGAGCAAACTAGGCTAAAAGTTTTGAGATCAGGGTTAAGGCTGAGTAGTCGGTAGGTATTATCAATGCACATGGTTGAGCAGTAGCCAGGCCTCCCTCAGAGATCAGGGAGAGATAGTTGTGTGAAGGGTAGGGTGCAGGCAAGCTCAGCAGCTGGGATATCAGCCCATGGGAGGATGGCAAGCGATGAACAGAGAAAGCACAAGGCCAGACTGGTCAGTGTAGGTAGCAGGCAGATCTAGGGATGGGCCCAGAAGGACAAGGTACGGCAGGTCAGATCATGGGGTTTAATCTTTTGAGTTTGATCTTGGGGGGCCTGGGCAACAGCCCAACTAAGACTAGTCGCTCACACAAGGGGTGGGGCAGGAACAGGAAGCTTTATACTAAGTGGTGTCCAGTCAATAGTCTGCTGCTAATCACTGGATCCGCCTCAGTTGATGGATGTAGCCTCTGATTGTGGGGCATTAGCTGAAGTTTCATTGTCCATCCTTACTGCATGGTAGCTTAAAGGGTAAGGATCTCACTTAGCCTAATGGGCTGAGGAAGCCTTCCAGAAGTGAAGCAGAAAGGAGGTCTGGCGGTACCCTGCTCCCAGGACAACAGGAGTTTGGGTCCAGGATTAAAAGCAAGGATTCTCAGAGTAGTCCAGGGTCTACAGTGGGTAGAAGCTGGAGGCTGGGAAAAGCTTGTTAGATTCAAAATATAGCCCCAGGAAGGAGACCTCTGGTTATGTGCCCCTAAGGGAGAAATTTAAGATTGGGGGGGCTAGGAAATCTTTCCTTGCCTGGACTTCTTCCAATGTACCAGCTTGGCTTTTCTGGAAAGAATTTGAGTTAGGGGATAGAGAGTCTAGTTTAGCATTTCCAGCACTGTGAACCCACAACAGAGGGTGTATGTGGGTTCTCGTGTGCTCCCATTCAGGGAGGTAACCATTCAGTTACCCCCTGTAAGAAGAAGATGATACCAGTTAGATCCTTGAAGGGCTGAAGATGAGATGGAAGAGGACACACCCTGGGGGAGGATGGACCGTGCCAGGTGAGACTGCAGTGACACTTTTTTTGTGCTTATGGTTGGACGTTGATTATGTCAGAAGGAGTGGACTTGTCTGACTTGGTTAGAAGGCTATGCTAACCCAGCAACTGAAGCATGCCAGCTGTTCTCATCCAGAAACTAAACCAGGCTAAAGGCTGAGAGAACTGTCACAGATTAGGAGAAACTAAGACAGGTTAACTGCATTGCCATGTTGTACCATAAGGTGGAACTGGGCAGTGCAACATTTTCTATTAATAATCTCTATTTTATTATTAGAGATGAACAAACTATTCTAAAGGGGAAAAAAGCTCCTTTTCTGTTTGTGAAGTTTAATCTTTTATGAATTTATGTATTTGATAAGACAGACCCTGGGTCACTTGTAAATTAAGCACCTCAGCTAGTGCTCTGAGCATTTGTTATTCATGATTTGCTCTTTGTACTCTGACAAGTTCCCCCAAGTCACATGGTACTGTTTTCACTTCTCGACTCAACTCCCAAGCCCACAGCAATCTTTCAAGATGACCAGTAGGCAGTTCCATCATGAATAAAAATGAAAACCTATTTTTGCACAAGTATTCATATGTAAATACATATTCCCTGGTATTAGCATGCTATTTTCCTTTTCTACCAACATTCTTGCCATAGAAAGTGCGCAGAAAACAAATTCATGTTTTTTATAGGAATTGCTGTTTGTGAATGCTTTTTATGGAATCCATCCACAATCATAATAGTGTTAATATATTCACTGCAATAGTGCTTTTCATAAAAGTTCTCAACACACTTTATCTAGAATGAATTAAGCTTCCCAGTGCATCTATAAATCGGGCATTATTATTTTACTTTCACAATGGGTAAAATGAGGCAGAGAAGTGTTTACTTAGTCACTTAAGGTGACACTGGGAGACAGCAGTGGAGCTGGGCATAGAACATGGCATTCCTGATTCCCAGAAGAATGCATCTAGCTGTAGACCAAAGCGCGCGCGCGCGCACACAAAAAATAAAATAAAGATTGAGCATGTACATGATTCAGTGGTCATCTCTCATTAACATAGAGTCGTAGACTTTAAGGTCAGAAGGGACCATTATGATCTTCTAGTCTGACCTCCTGCACAACACAGGCCACAGAATTTCACCCACCCACTCCTGTAACAAACCTCTAACCTATGTCTGAGCTATTGAAGTTCTCAAATCATGTTTAAAGACTTCAAAGCAATAGACCTTGACTTCCCACATTCAAGTGTGTGTGTATGAACAGCATAGTAATGAGGTAAGCAAATCTCAAAATTACTTGGGTCTGGACTGATGGTCCAACTACAAAGTTATGTCAACCAGATTCCACACCTGAACTGCACTACAGTGTGCTGATACTTATAAAGAATAAATAGCACTATCTTTGTGATACCATCATTAAAAGGTTAAACTGAATGGAAAATCAGTAAGCCTTGCAGCCTTCTTGTACTCCAGGTTTGGGCTTCTGGAACATCAGCTTTTCTCAGATGATGCTGGAAGGGTAACATTATGGTGCTATATCTGTCATACCCCGACCTGCAATGTGCAAGGTCAGTTTAGTACAACTGAAAAGGGTTTTCTCTGACAATCTCATATTTTGTAGCTACTCCTCACTCTGTCACACTAAGTAAGAGGCAAAACATTTGAACTTCACTTAATAGCAGTATGATTATACAAGTTATTGTTAATATGTATTTATTCAGGAGCATTTGCATATATGATTCTTTGCAAACATTAAGAGCAAAGTTTTTAAACATCAACACATTTAAAACTGCAGGACCAATTAATCCATTAGATATCCAGATTCTGTTTGTACCTGCTGGTGGTTGAGGTTGCAAATAATTGAGTTCCAGTTTTAGATGTTTGTTTCTGATCATTTGATCAATGCACAAAAGAATGTCCAGGCCCATAGGGCACTTACAGTCTAAAGCCTCAAATTTGCAAAGATTTAAGCATGTGCATAACCCTGCACATGGAGTATTTCAGCTGTAGTCTATGGGATGATTCATATGTGCAAAGTTTTGTACAGGCTTAGATCTCTGCAGGATCAGAGCCTCAAACCCTGAACTTGCAAAGTGATGCACCTAAATAGAGCATTATGACTACCACCATCTTGGTCAACCCATAAAGCATTGAATCTGGGACCTCCAGAGCTAAAAGTAAGCGCTGTTATACTGAGCTAAAGAGCCAAGGAACACTGGGTGAGTCTATAACAGTACAGTATGAAGTATGCAGAGAGGGATCTGTAACATATGCTAACCAGTAAGTTACACTTACAGCAAGGAGAAGAAACACTGAAGGTAAAAGGGACTCTGGGTGCCTAATATTAGCTTCCTTTGCTGGGGTGTGGCCTAACAATGGTCAAATCCTACACCATACTTGAAGTTTGCATGCAGGACAGCAAAAGGCCATATGTTACAAAAGTAGCAAAAGAAATAATCAACAGGGACTGATACAGAGGAAAAAGAAAAGGAGTACTTGTGGCACCTTAGAGACTAACAAATTTATTAGAGCATAAGCTTTCGTGAGCTACAGCTCACTTCATCAGATGCATACAGTGGAAAATATAGTGGGGAGATTTTATATACACAGACCATGAAACAATGGGGTGTTACCATACAGACTGTAACAAGTGACCAGGAAAGGTGAGCTATTACCAGCAGGAGAGGAGGGGGCGGGGCAACCCTTTTGCAGTGATCAAGATGGACCATTTCCAGCACTTTATAAGAACAATAGGAGGGGAAATAAACAAGGGGAAATAGTTTTACTTTGTGTAATGACACATCCACTCCAAGTATTTATTCAAGCCTAAATTAATTGTATCCAGTTTGCAAATTCATTCCAATTTAGCAGTCTCTCATTTGAAGTTTTTTTGTTGAGGAATTGCAACTTTTAGGTCTCTAATTGAGTGACCAAAGAGATTGAAGTGTTCAACTGGTTTTTGAATGTTACAATTCTTGACGTCTGATTTGTGTCCATTTATTCTTTTACGTAGCGACTGTCCAGTTTGGCCAATGTACATGGCAGAGGGGCATTGCTGGCACATGATGGCATATATCACATTGGTAGATGTGCAGGTGAACGAGCTTCTGATAATGTGGCTGATGTCACAACAACTTTTAGCCCCGAAGCCTGAGCCCCACAAGCCCAAGTCAGCTGACATGGACCAGTCATGGCCATGCCATGGGTCTCTTATTCCATGTAGATGTATCCTTAGTGACCACTCTGCTACTGGAGGACTGCAGACTATGTTCTCTTCAGAGAATTAGGTCTGACACTACCTCAAAATGGCAGTGCTTTCTGCTAGATTTATTTGAGCAGGATACCAAATTTCAAATGCACTAATCTAAATTTCCTTCAATATTCCCTGTCTGACTGAAAATAAAACATAAAAAAAAATTCAATGTAGTTAAGTAATATTAACTCCATTTTACTGAAAGGGAAACTGAGGCATGGAGCTGTGAAGTTACATGTGCAGAGTACTCACTCCTCCTCAAAATTATTGCTATTACAGCACCTTGCATCTGGAGATCTCAAAATATTTTTCAAATGTTAATAAATCCTTGTCAAGTAGATACATATTATTTGGCACAGTTTTACAGATAAGGAATCAGACACAGAGATGCTCTTATTTCTCTATCATCATTAGATGATATTGTGAGACAACAAAGGCAGTGCTGCCAGAAATGACACATAACTCTGTCAACCTTTTATATACCAGAAACAATGTTGTTTCACAGATATCTCAGTGCATGAGGAGTTTGCCATCTACATGAACAGAATGATAGGCTCAAATTTAAGCCTACTCAGAAGCTATAGTCAAGGGCACCTTTCAAATACATAGAAAGAAAAAAAAGTGATTCACCAAAGGTCACCCAAGAAATCTCTGACATACCAGAGAATAAGAGCCATATCTCCTGCCTTAGTCGTCATTACACACAGCACTTGATCAAATGGTCCTTTCAACCTGGGAGCAAATCAGGGCTTAATTCTGCTCCCACATGGCATAAATCAGAAGTAATGCTATTAAGGTCCATGGAGTTACAGTAGTGTAAATCAATTGAGGAACCAGAATCAGGTCCTCATGGACTATACACACTGAAAACAGAAATGTAAAATTATGAAATCCACAGCTTTGCTCCCTGTAAATGTATTGTTTTCTACTTATATATTTATCAATCTGTGGGGAAAAAATACATACATTGAAAAATGAACATAATTCCAGTTGGAACTTCATTGAATCTCAGTCCTGTTGAAGCTTATTGAAATTATTAGCTAATTAGGTTTTCTGCAGTTTCAGGTTGACGTTTTTGTTCTTTTAGCTGATCAGAGTTTTTAAGCACTAGACAATTCTATAGTAACCTATTCTAATAAGTGCAACCAATGACAAGTGACTGTCAGATACAATGATGAGCACCACAGAAATGTCTAACTGAATCTAGTCCTACCACTAGATCCATACAGACTGACCCTCACCCCAGCATAGATCCCAGAGCAGGGATACCTAACCATGCTGTTATAATTAGTGGAGTGTCACACACAGGCTTGTCTGTCAAGCCTTGCAATGAATGAATGTTTCCTAACGGTCTATTTTTTTTTGTCTCACCAAGTTAAACTTACTGCCTGCACATGAATTCCCAGAACCCAAATCATATGGGGAATACATACCAGGCCAAGGAACCTTTTTTTAAAAAAAAGTTGAAACCAGCAGAATCTGGATGCACATGTATTCAGACTACTCCTTGGTGAAGGATTAGCATTTATATATACTCTAGTTGAAATTAGTGCAATGAGAGCCCCCTAGTGGCTAGTTTTTAAAGAAACCACTTCATGTTTGATTGCTCTAATTTCCAGAAAACACAACCATATTGTATTATATTTAAATTATACCCTATTTACTACCAAAACAAACAAACCTTTCCACATACTCCCTGCAGAAGAGAATATTAGTCTAAATCAAAGCCCTGTTAAAGACTTGCACAAGTGAACTGGACTCTCTCAGGTGTGTGGGAAACATAAGAAAAAAGAATATATGTATATGTTGTTTTTTTCTGTAAGTAAAGGCTGAGGATAATGAGTTGTGAGTTTTTCCCCCACACACAAATAAAAAAAATTCTAAAATAACAAGAGAGGTTGTCTTTTATCAACATTCAGTATTAATTCAGACCTGACAACACAATCTTGTAGGTACAATTAAACCCCTTTTCATAAGACCCAGATCTGAAATACTTTATGTAGGCAAAACTACCTCTAATTTCAGCATGCATTGTCTGACTAGGCTTTTCAGCAGGATTGACCCCCTAACACCACCAGATCAATTTTATTCTAAGCAGAGTTTCATTTTTCCTCAGAGTGATGCATTGGAACAACTAGGGGCTTTAATTATACTTCAGTATAAAGAGAGTTTAAGTAGATCTGTTTTAATCATAAGCAGGTTCCACAGTGGCCATTGCTTTTAATTAAACACAGAAGGCTATATTTTCTCCATGCTAATGCAAATTGAGGGGAAGTACAGCAGGAGGGAAAACCCTGTAGTAGGTATGCTGCCAGGAAATGTGGGGCCAAATAGGCTGTCAGAAGGGCCAGAAAGTAACACAGAGGCCCCAGCATGCATGGGCTAGGAACAGAGTTCCCCATGGATCCTGGGGTTCCTCAAGTTTGCAGGCTAGCATCCCCAAACTCCTCTGCTCTGAGATACATTAGAAAGACATTGTGTGGGACAAATTTTGTTTCTTGGGTCCTCTCAGGCTTGTCCAGCTCCCCCCCCCCCCCCAAAAAAAGTACAATATAGGCTTAATTAGATGGTTCAATTAAATTGTCTTATGTTGCCCAAGACAACAAGATTATGCTGGAGCAACAATATTAAAAGTGTGGAAATCAAACTCTTCTAGATGAGTAGCATTTGCTTGTCAAATTTTCCTTCAGCCTGGGTGCTCGTTGTGAGGCCCGTGCTGAGTCAACTAGGTTCAGAAAGAAGAGTATTTACAATCCAAGTAGTGTGAATTCAAGCTTCCACCGTACTGAGTATTTTAGCAGAGGGTGGGCCTATGTGGACTCCAAACCCTGATCCAATTTACTCAGTGAAGAAATGTTCCTATAACTGAGGTTTTGATTCAGTCCATATAGCAGTGGAGAAGCTCAGGAGTTCAGATGTGGATCTGAAGTTCTCCAAGTTTAGGGGCAGTTCAGAGCTAAGGTTTTGGTTCTGCCCAATCTCTATAAAGCATGTGTTACTGCATGGATAGGACACACTAAGTCTATTTAGTTAATGTATATCAGGAAAGGGTAATGCTTCAAACCCAGCTCACAATGCAATGAGGCTTGACCATACATCAGTCAAAGAATATGATAAAAAAAATTTCTAATTCTTCTGCCCTGGTCCAGGGAGGTGGGGCTGGAAGGTTACTGCACCCAGAGGTGAAGTGAGGGGCAGTTGCGTGCCCCCTACAACCTTTAAGTTGTGCTCCCCTAGCACTATCAATAGTTATGTATTGCTTCTGCTGAGCTGTATTTTAAAAGAACAAAAATAAACAAACAAGCAAAATATATCTCAAATGTTCAGCCTGGGTTCTGGTTCTGAATTTGAAAGTTGTCGGAAGAAGGAAAATCCAGTTGTGGGGTTTAAAGAACTGATGCCTACCAGGGTCTAAGGTTGGAGTTGAGGGGTGACTTTTTAGCATGTATGTAGGTTCTTTTATCATTTTTATATGTTCTCTGTAATGCCATTACCTTAAGAATAAATATGCTTGCTTAGAAAGGGCTGTGTGGTAACTTATGACTGTGGGCAATTGCAACTGTTTATATAGCCTTTGAAGAAAAATAAAAAACACACATACTTTCCTGTTTAGGCAATCTAGCTTTCTGGGATATCCTAACATAATTTAGGCAGCTACGTAGCCTCAAAAAACAGTAAGAAGGGAGTGAGACCTGAGTTTTTGCCCAAAAGAGGTGATGGCTGGGAGTCAGGAGCCTAAAGTAGTGCCCTTGATGGACCATGGAGGGGGAATAGAAGTGCAGTTTTCCTGAACCGTGACACAGCTGCTGCTATTACTACTAATATTCCTTACTATAATAACAGTAGTGTCTCAGTTATGCCAGAAGCATACTGTCAAGTGTTCTAAACTTAAGTGTATTAACAAATAAAGTAATAACAACCACCATTGACTATCAGACCTGGACAGAAAGTGTGGGGAACAGTATGCAGCTAAAACTGCAGAGGAACTTTAGTTTGGCAGAACATAATTATGAGGGATAGGTGATTTAGGCTTTTGTCTAAAATTTAGTCACTCTAAATGATGAGACTAGAATGTTATTCACTTCTTGGTTTGCTTAGGATAGACTTTGTGGGAGGAAAGCAAAGGGAGTGAAAAGGAATATTCCCAAAGACACATGAGGGGAAACATGGAGCAGAGAACAGACAGAGTGAAAAACAGGAGACCCAGGCTCTGATCCTGATAGGATGAAGGCAAAATTGTTCACCTATGTGGAGCCCCACCAATGTCCATGGGGCTCCATGGGATTACAATAGACTGCTCACGTGTTAATTGCAGCATCAAAATGTGAAATGAGGTAGAAAGGAGGAACATTCTTAACAAAATACATTTTATGCACGAGAGAGAGAGAAACCTATGTTGATGAGCATTGTTTACCTCTAAGGGCTAGAGTGTGCCTATCCTTCATGTGGGTGCAAGGGAAGATGTTTCTCCCCATATAACCAGAAAAAAATGGAGTTATTACACTTGAAAGGGCAGACAGCCTCTCCCTGAGTGGGAAATCACCACACAGAAGGATGGGGAGGTCACGAGGCCACAGCCACGCTTACCCAGTGCACTGTACTGAGGAGTGGGCAAAAGGGCTATCTGAAAGGATAATGCAGTTTGTGTGCTCTCCCTGAGCACCCAAGAGCTTAGAGAGGGATTGCATGACCATGATGCTTAGTTACTCCTGGAGTACCCCCTAGGTGCTCTGTTCCTGTGCCTTAAATGTGGAATTAAATTACGGTTTGTGAAGTGTTTGCAAATTCAAATTAATTTTGCAAATCCTGTTAGTCTAAAACATAGATTGTGAGGTTTTCAGAACATTGCTTAGCCCTAGAAATCCTCCACATTTCACCAAGATTTTTGCAAAGATATTTGGGCCTTCAACAAGTGGTTTCTCCAATTTAAATTTCTTTACCAATCACAGTAAATAGTAAATCAAGTCATGCAGTATCAGATAAGGTATTTCCCACAAGTTACAATATTTCTAAAGATTGTATTAAAGCAAGAAAATCCAACAGTGTGATTAGCTTTTCTTGCTTAGCAGTAAAAAGCACATTTTGGACCATATTTTCAGCTGATGTAAACTCGCTTGTAGTTAATGGAGCTGGTTTACATCAGATGAGGATCTGGCTTTTGTTTTTTGCACAGTCAGAACAAATATACTGATAACTGCAACCTTCCTTTTCCAGTTATTTTCTTTTCAGTGGTAATAACTTCCATAATCACTAACCTGCATTTCAATGATTTCCTTTAGAATTATTTCTGAACATTTTATAAAAAGTCAGTTTGTATAAATATTTAATATTTCATTCTGTACATATATTAATATTCAATTCCTTTAATGACCTGGGTTAGATTTTACTCCAGCATCTTTTTAATTTTCATATGTGCTAATATTTATTTCTCCTTCCTTCTCTCCCTCTACAAATTTCAACTTTCTCATAATTATTGTGCATTTATTTCTTTTCCTATACCTTTAGTGGCCTCTCTGACCTTATACACTAGACCACTTCCTTTTCTTTTCCTCTGAGCCAATCTTTTCCCAGAATTATTCTCTAATTCCCTATAAATATTTTTAAAATAATTATTTCATTAAAAATGATCAAAGTAATTAACATACCATATGTTGTGTCCTTCTTTCTAGGACCCTGTGCAAAAATGCACAGCTACTCTGCTGACTATTTCTACTGCCACACAAGGTGAATTCAATGTTCCAACATTGGGACATAAAATGATTTGTCTCTTTCCTAAGCAAAGGGAACAAAGGGCAAGACAGAGGTCAGGAATGGAAAATCCCTAGAGACAACAAAACTGAGAAGGCTTAGGCTGTTTGTTTTGTTGCTAATTTAATCGCTGGCTTCTGATACTCTTGTTAATGCTGCGTAGTACCTTACTACATGTAGTTCTATTGCAATAAATGGCAAGACTTGTGGACTCATGTACTGCTCACTCTGAGTAAAGGTAACCGAAAAGGCAAATCTTAGGAAGGAGTTATGTTTGGACCAGGCCAAATGTGGCCTACCTTGATAGGGCTAGGGCGAGAATGCCACCTGCTTGATGCCAAAAGCTACCCTACAACCTTTTCCGAGAGTTATTTCCAGCTCATTTCTATCCCCATACGTGTTACTCTTTGCTTCCATGTCTCTCATTTTTTGTGTCTATGATGTCCATTTACTGGACAAAGGAATATTTTATAGTTTTTTGTTAAAAACCTTGAAAATCACCAAACTGTGTTTTGGCCATTTTCAGTGAAAACCCAAAACATTCTTTTAAAAACCTTCATTTTCATCAATCGCTCATTTTCTTGAATTTTTTTTCTACAGAAAATAAAATACCAGTTCTAATATTCATTGTAGCACCCATCAGGCTTCTCCCCCTCCTCATTCATCAGCCCAAAAGCACTTTTATAACATTTTCATTGAAGTACATTTACTGTGTCACCTCATGAATGTGAATAATTAATAGAAATTCATAAGGAGACCTCAAATTACATCAAATATGTTAGCCTTATGGCATTTATGTATATTCATATTGGTTAAAGTGTTTTCATTATTATGTTTTTGGTGCAAAACAAGTGTCTTCTGTTTGAATTCAATTTCAGAACAAAATACATATTTTTGCCTCTAATGTTACTGTCAGGAATGTGGTAGAAGAAGAAACTAAGCCAGAAAAGGCTTCTAGAAACAGAAATACATAAAACAGATCCAGAGACACAGTGAAATGGGCCAGGTTCTTTGTTTTTAATTTTTGTAGTTGAGTACACAACTATTACAAATTATTAATAATATGCTGGCATTTTATTTATTGCGCACACAGAGAATAGAAAGAATGCTGGGGAGATTCACTAACAGCAAGATAAAAAGAGGAGAGTCTGGTAAAGGGCAGAGTTATCTTCAACCTTCTGATCTTTTGTTATAAAACAAGCACCACTTTGGTATATATCTTTAAATTTCTCACTGGTAATGGAGGTTACAGGTGATGCTAAATACACATATGCACACAGCTTCTGTTTATGTGGAATGACAATCATTTTAATCTTGACAGACAACTTCATTTCTTATGGTGCTATTTATTAATCTCAGGCTGTTAGGGATAAAGGTGAAAGAAGTTTAAAAAACCCCATAAAGACAGATCTAGGATACCTGATCCTGGAGATAGGCTCACCTTTAGTGAACCAAATTAAATTCCAATACGCCTTTCTCCAGCATGAGAGCTAGACTACCAGTCACTGCTACTCCCTACCACATATACTAGGCCAGATTAACCCTAGCAGATGCAGGAGAGTGAAATTTGCTTTGGGGGGTGGGGGAGAAGGATTCCCAGCTCCTGCAAAGAATTCCACAAGGGGAAGGCAGCTTTTAAATCCAGGAATTGTTTAATAGGATTCTTGCTAGTGGAGGCATATCTGAGGGAGGTGTTGAATCAGCACTTCTGTTGACTAGACTGAACACGCCCACTACTTGGTGAGCTGCATGTATTTCACGGGCTGTACTGGTTGGCTCCAGGCTGCCTACTCTTGTGGAGTAGTAGTTGAAGTTTGTACAGATGTTCCTTCCCCACTCCTTCCGTCTCTAAACATATTTACCTCCATCACCAGGGAGGTCCAACCGTCTAGATTATATCAATTTACATTGGCATAATGCAGGTAGCTAATCTGTCTCATGAGGTATCTGGGAAATCTCACCTTCTCAAGCCACATCCTTATGGTACATTACACATTGTCCCACCTGCGGCAGGTAAATGATGTCTATAACACTGTGTCTGCTGCTACCCTGACTGCCCCAGATAAGGGTTAAGACTTGCATTGTCTGGTGCACCAAAGGTGAAATTTGCCCACCGTTAATACGTGGATTTGAAGAAACTGACAGAGTAAGTGCCTGGGAATATCTCCCTTGCTGTTGCCAAACGCAACATTATTAAGTTAAAAAAAAATGCTGGCAGCCAGCATAAGAAGTTATACAGTTTTTCACAGCTATTGGCCCTTTTAAAAAAGGCACTTCAAAATAAAAATCAATATTACATTATGTTTGATGTGTTTCTTTACTAAAAGCCACAACTTTTGTCTGCAAGAATGATTTATTCCTATTAGATCAAACACAAGTATTCTTTTCAGCCCAGAAATGTGATAATTTGGTTTAACACAGTGACTGTGATGCCAAAAATAAAATTCCTGTCTGCCACAGTTGTTAAAGATAATGCAGCAAAGTTGTACAAAGCTAGATTGCGTCTTCCATGCCTCACTGATGTGTGATAATTGTCATGCAAAAGAGGTGCTATTGGCTGTGGAAAAAATATCAGGGAGAATCATAGACTTTCAAATAGTGATGAGAAAGAAATATCCGTTTGCTACATTAAAGAGCCTTTTATTATGTGTTTTATTCTGTCAGTGTCCCTTGATTGTTTTATTGCACTGAAGAAAAGAACAGTTTTCGTTACACATTTTAGGGGGTATTTACAATAGACATTTTTGCCTCAGATTTCCTACTACTACCACCTGTTCAACTTTACCAGTGATAGAAATGGTGGGAATCCTAGTGTAGACAAGACATCAGTGGATACTGTTGTTTTATGTGTTAACTCAAGAAGACATGCTCTGATGACAGTTAGATAACAGCTCTCAAAATATCAGTAGCCATCTGGATTCCTGTTGGTCTAGCCACTGTATCTATACTACTCCTAGTATAGCTGAACCAGTGGTGGTAGTACTGGAAAATAAAGCATAATGTAGCTACCTCCATCTTGTGATAAAGGGCAGGTAGAAATAGTTCAACAAATTGATTATTTTAAGGAAAGGGTTTTAGAATTGAATTACTTTCAATATTTTTTTAAAGCTGAAAAGAGGCATTTTGTAGGGGTTGTGGGCATGTTTTGGAACTGAAACATTCCCCTGAAGAACGGGAAATCCAAATATAATAATCTTCTGGTTGTAGATAAGAACCAGAAAATGAAATGAGATAAACAAGAAAACTGAATAAACTGCAAAAAAAAAAAAATGAACAACATAGATGGTACAAGAAAAATTAGTTTGACATTTCTTTTCAGTCTTATGTTGCATGTTTGAGTTTAATAATGATTCAAAATGTCAAACAAGATCCAAGCAAATTATTTAATCAAAGATTATCAATCAGAAATTAGTACATCATTATATAGAAATAATAGATACATCAAGAGTGGCAATGTAAGGTAAAGAGCTGGCCTCTGTGTGAATGTCTAAACTACAATTAGACACCTTTGGCTGTGCCAGCTGACTTGAGCTCTCAGGGTTGGGGCTAAAAAGCTGTTTAATTGTGATGTAGATGTTTGGACTCCGGCTGAAGCCCAAGCCCTAAGACCCTCCCACCTTGCAGGGTCCTAGAGCTGGAACTCTAGCCTGAGCCTAAACGTTTACATAATGCAGTTGAACAGCCCTTTAGTGCAAGCCCCACCAGCCCAAGTCCGCTAGCACAGGCCAGCCACTGTGTCTAATTTCAGTGCACACATTCCTGTGTCTCTTTCCTCTCTCAACTGGAGGGATATCAGCACTTTGCTCTCACCTAGTTCCCCAAACCCCTGTCCTTTTTTATAAGGCATGAGACTCTCCCTTTTTGGAGAGAAAAGTACTTTCTCTTGATTAATTTCTATGTATCCTCTTTTGACTTCTTCATTTTACCTCATTACTGATTTGAATTTATTTTAGGGTATTTTAGGTCACATGGTCAATAAACTAAGGAAAATTCTAACCTAGTCATTAATACTGTTTCATCCCTTACAGTAACCATATGTACTAACAATTATTCCTTATCAACCAACCAGTCCATTATAGAAAACATCTGCCATAACCAGTACCTCTTGTCTGGTTTCAGAGTAGGAGCTGTGTTAGTCTGTATTCGCAAAAAGAAAAGGAGTACTTCTAATACCTTAGAGACTAACAAATTTATTTGAGCATAAGCTTTCGTGAGCTACAGCTCACTTCATCGGGTGCATTCAGTGGAAAATATAGTGGGGAGATTTATATACACAGAGAACATGGAACAATGGGTGTTACCATAAACACTGTAACCAGAGTGATCACTTAAGGTGAGCTACTACCAGCAGGAGAAGGGGGGGGACCTTTTGTACTGATGATCAAGGTGGGCCATTTCCAGCAGTTGACAAGAACATCTGAGGAATGGTGGGGGTGGGGTGGGCGATAAACATGGGGAAATAGTTTTACTTTGTGTAATGACCCATCCACTCCCAGTCTCTATTCAAGCCTAAGTTCATTGTATCCAGTTTGCAAATTAATTCCAATTCAGCAGTCTCTCATTGGAGTCTGTTTTTGAAGTTTTTTTTGTTGAAGAATTGCAACTTTTAGGTCTGTAATTGAGTGACCAAAGAGATTGAATTGTTCTCCAATTGGTTTTTGAATATTATAATTCTTGATGTCTGATTTGTGTCCATTTATTCTTTTACATAG
Organism: Dermochelys coriacea; assembly: GCF_009764565.3. NCBI lineage: Eukaryota > Metazoa > Chordata > Testudines > Dermochelyidae > Dermochelys > Dermochelys coriacea. Next base: position 49,258,865 of record NC_050073.1, read on the forward strand.
ACTATCCAGTTTGACCAATGTACATGGCAGAGGGCCATTGCTGGCACATGATGGCATATATCACATTGGTAGATGTGCAGGTGAACGAGCCTCTGATGGTGTGGCTGATGAGATTAGGCCCTATGATGGTGTCCCCTGAATAGATATGTGGACACAGTTGGCAACGGGCTTTGTTGCAAGGATAGGTTCCTGAGTTAGTGGTTTTGTTGTGTGGTTGTTGGTGAGTAATTGCTTCAGGTTAGGGGGCTGTCTGTGTAAGCAAGGACTGGCCTGTCTCCCAAGATCTGTGAGAGTGATGGGTCATCCTTCAGGATAGGTTGTAGATACTTGACGATGCATTGGAGAGGTTTTAGTTGGGGGCTGAAGGTGATAGCTAGTGGTGTTCTGTTATTCTCTTGTCTATCTCCCAGTTTTATTTGTATTTCTATAGACACTTTTAGCAGTTTGAGGGGGTCTTTTCCCTGGAGACCTGGGAAGATTCTGAGGATAATTAAATAGAGCCTAACTCTAAATCATATGAAATTCCTAGATAAAGATCACTCACAGGTTAAAAACCAGTGCTCTGAGCCTTAAAATTCAAATACATACTTTGCTAATACCATAAGGATATTGGGGAAATAGCTAATACATGAACAAAATTTAATATACAAAAAGAAGAGAGGCCAAAAGGATTAATATTTACTAACAGGTACTACTCTAATATTTTAAAGTGTCAAGTACAAATTATATGGAGATATATAACTTATCTTGACAATGAATCTTAAAGTAATAAGGTAAGCAAGTTTCAGTAATAAAGATCATATTATGTATAGATCATCTTTTCATCAAGAAGAATCCTTCATAGTCTCTCTTCATAGGGAAACAGACAAATATATAATCTGCAGGTATATATCACAAAAGGATATACAATAGTAGTAATGAAGCTATATATTGTAAAGTATTTCCTTTCAAGGCTCATAGCTATTAATTTTACTATCCATGAGCACATTTCTTTCATTAAAAGAAAAACCTAAAGGTCAAAAGAAGAAAGTTATTGAAACTAGTGATGGGCTTTAGTTTATATTCTCCCAGTCTCGTGTGTTAAGGACACCTATATTTTGTGTAATCTTGCCTCAGAGCTGAGGATGGATTAGATGACCTCTTGATGAAAACCTTGTAGCCCTTCATTTCTGTGATTCCAAAGTATTCTTTACTTCATCAGTGTCTTAAGAGTGAATACTCTTTTTAATTGCATCATTAGGCTTTTAGTACTACACTTGCACTTATTGGGACTGTCTACTCTTAGGGCCTGATCCAGCTTCCATTGAACTCAGGGGAAAGACTTCCCTTGATTTCAATAGGACATGAGTTAAATCAAGCCCTTACTCAACCTGGGATGAATCAATTTATGGAGTTACCATGGATTTGTAACTGATTATAGAATTTGGCCCATTCCATTTTCTTTTCCTAAACTTGAAAACAAACTAGGTTTGAGGCTTGGGTTAGCTCACCCTCACTCACCCCACCCCAACTCCAAGCATATAGAAGTCTGTGCAGTCAGCATCAGAGAATGGATACAATTCAAAGAATTTTCAGGAAAAGCAAAGAAAAGCCCCTCCCAGGGGTTCAGTTTAGATTGCACACTCTGGTAAGTCATAACAACTTTGTAGCGTGAAATCACCATCTGTTGATTCTCCATTTTGCCTCATACAACTGTTCCCAAATGAGATCATAATGGAATTACACAAAACAAAATGCTTATAATTATCCAGGATATTATCTGAACTTTTCTCTAGCTACCTGGAACTTCAAGGGCACGGGTTCTCAACCTTTTTCTTTGAGTCTCCCCCAACATGCTATGGCCCACTTGTGCCACAATAACTTGTTTTCTACATATAAAAGCCAGGGCCAGCATCAGAGGGTAGCAAGCAGGGTAATTGCCTGGGGCTCCACGTCACAGGGGCCCCTGTAAAACTATATTGCTCAGGCTTCGGCTTCAGTCCTGGGTGGTGGGTCTCAGGGCCCTGGGCCTCAGCCCCATGTGGTGGGGCTTTGGCTTTCTGCCCTGGACCCTCGCAAGTCTAACACTGGCCCTGCTTGGCAGACCCCATGAAACCTGTTGTGGCCCCCCCAGGGGGACCTGGACCTCTGGTTGAGAACCATTGGCATAGGGTACATTTTTTCCTCAGACTCTCATAGATTCATAGATACTGAGGTCAGAAGGGACCATTCTGATCATCTAGTCCGACCTCCTGCACAGCGCAGGCCACAGAATCTCACCCACCCACTCCTACGAAAAACATCACCTATGTCTGAGCTATTGAAGTCCTCAAATCATGGTTTAAAGACTTCAAGGAGCAGAGAAGCCTCCCTCAAGTCACCCATGCCCCATGCTACAGAGGAAGGCGAAAAACCTCCAGGGCCTCTCCAATCTGCCCTGGAGGAAAATTCCTTCCCGACCGCAAATATGGCAATCAGCTAAACCCTGAGCATATGGGCAAGATTCACCAGCAAGATACTACAGAAAATTCTTTCCTGGGTAACTCAGATCCCATCCATCTAATATCCCATCTCAGGGGATTAGTCCTATTTACCCTGAATATTTAAAGATCAATTACTTACCAAAATCCCATTATCCCATCATACCATCTCCTCCCTAAACTTATCAAGTAGAATCTTAAAACCAGATACATCTTTTGCCCCCACTGCTTCCCTTGGAAGCCTATTCCAAAACTTCACTCCTCTGATGGTTAGAAACCTTCGTCTAATTTCAAGTCTAAACTTCCTGGTGGCCAGTTTATACCCCATTTCTTCTTGTGTCCACATTGGTGCTGAGCTTAGATAATTCCTCTCCCTCTCCTGTGTTTATCCCTCAGATATATTTATAGAGAGCAATCATATCTCCCCTTAACCTTCTTTTAGTTAGGCTAAACAAGCCAAGCTCCTTAAGTCTCCTTTCATAAGACAAGTTTTCTATTCCTCGGATCATCCTAGTAGCCCTTCTCTGTACCTGCTCCAGTTTGAATTCATCCTTTTTAAACATGGGAGACCAGAACTGCACACAGTATTCTAGGTGAGGTCTCACCAGTGCCTTGTATAATGGTACTAAAACCTCCTTATCCCTACTGGAAATGCCTCTCCTGATGCATCCCAAAACCGCATTAGCTTTTTTCACAGCCATATCACATTGGCAGCTCATAGTCATCCTATGATCAACCAATACTCCAAGGTCCTTCTCCTCTTCCGTTACTTCTAATTGATGCGTCCCCAACTTATAGCTAAAATTCTTGTTATTAATCCCTAAATGCATAACCTTACACTTCTCACTATTAAATTTCATCCTATTACTATTACTCCAGTTTACAAGGTCATCCAGATCCTCCTGTATAATATCCCGATCCTTCTCTGAATTGGCAATACCTCCCAGCTTTGTATCATCTGCAAACTTTATTAGCACACTCCCACTTTTTGTGCCAAGGTCAGTAATAAAAAGATTAAATAAGATTGGTCCCAAAACCAATCCCTGAGGAACTCCACTGGTAACTTCCCTCCAACCTGACAGTTCGCCTTTCAGTAGGACCCATTGCAGTCTCCCCTTTAACCAATTCCTTATCCACCTTTTGATATTCATATTGATCCCCATCTTCTCCAATTTAAATAATAATTCCCCATGTGGCACGGTATCAAATGCCTTACTGAAATCTAGGAAAATTAGATCCACTGCATTTCCTTTATCTAAAAAATGTGTTACTTTTTCAAAAAAGGAGATTAGGTTGGTTTGGCACGATCTACCTTTTGTAAAACCATGTTGTATTTTGTCCCATTTAGCATTGACTTCAATGTCCTTAACTACTTTCTCCTTCAAAATTTTTTCCAGGACCTTGCATACTACAGATGTCAAACTAACTGGCCTGTAGTTACCCGGATCACTTTTTATCCCTTTCTTAAAAATAGGAACTATATTAGCAATTCTCCAATCATTCGGTACAACTCCTGAGTTTACAGATTCATTAAACATTCTTGCTAATGGGCTTGCAATTTCAGGTGCCAATTCCTTTAATGTTCTTGGATGAAGATTATCTGGGCCCCCCGATTTAGTCCCATTAAGCTGTTTCAATTTCGCTTCTACCTCAGATATGGTAATATCTACCTCCATATCCTCATTCCCATTTGTCATGCTACCATTATCCCTAAGATCCTCTTTAGCCTTATTAAAGACTGAGGCAAAGTATTTGTTTAGATATTGGGCCATGCCTAGATTATCTTTAACCTCCACTCCATCCTCAGTGTTTAGCGGCCCCACTTCTTCTTTCTTAGTTTTCTTCTTATTTATATGGCTATACAACCTTTTACTATGGTTTTAATTCCCTTTGCAAGGTCCAACTCTACTCGACTTTTAACCTGTCTCACTTTATCCCTACATCTTCTGACCTCAATTAGGTAGTTTTCCTTGCTGATCCCTCCCATCTTCCACTCCCTGTATGCTTTCTGCTTCTTCTTAATCACCTCTCTAAGATGCTTGCTCATCCAGCTTGGTCTACAACTCCTTCCTATGAATTTTTCCCCCTTTCTTGGGATACAGGCTTCTGATAGCTTCTGCAGCTTTGATTTAAAGTAATCCCAGGCTGCCTCTACCTTTAGATCCATAAGTTCTTCAGTCCAATCCACTTCCCTAATTAATTTCCTTAATTTTTGAAAGTCAGCCCTTTTGAAATCAAAAACTCTAGTTGCAGATTTATTTTTGTTAATCCTTCCATTCAGTTTGAACTGAATTAGCTCATGATCACTTGAGCCAAGATTGTCCCCTACAACCATTTCTTCTATGAGTTCCTCACTACTCACCAAAATTAAATCTAAAATGGCATCCCCTCTAGTCTGTTCAGCAACTACTTGATGAAGGAATCCATCAGCTATCGCATCTAGGAAAATCTGAGCCTTATTATTATTACTAGCACTGGTCCTCCAGTCTATATCTAGGAAGTTAGTCTCCCATGATCACGCAGTTTCCATTAGTATTTACTTGATTAAAAACATTAAAAAGAGCTCTATCCATATCCAAATTAGATCCCGGAGGTCTATAGCACACCCCAAGCACCATCGTAGGAGAGGCTTTACTAGTTAGCTTCCCCAATGTAATTTTTGCCCAGACGGACTCTGTCTTATCCATTGCATCGCTTCTTATTTCTTTACATTCTACCTCATCATTGATATACAATGCTACTCCACCACATTTACCTTTTGTTTCTGTCTTTCCTAAACAGCACATACCCTTCAATAACTGTAGTCCAGTCATGACTACTATTCCACCAGGTTTCTGTTATCCCTATAATATCTGGTTTCACTTTCTGCACCAGTAGCTCTAGTTCCTCCATTTTGTTACCTAGGCTCCTCGCATTGGTGTACAAACATCTTAATTTTTGCTGTTTGGCCTCACTCACATTTTGTACCCTATTAGGCACAGTCATTCTACAGCCCCCTAGATCTTGCCAGGATCTAGCTGGGTCCTCCATCCATTTACCAAAATGGCAAGGATTGGTGTTTGTGATCCCCACATTGAGAACCCCTTCTTGTTCTCATCCTCTATCTGATTTTTCTTTATAAGTCCAGCTCATTAATCTAGTTGATATTACGGCCTACCTTTTTTTTTTTTTTTTTTTTTTAAAAAGCGACTTTTTTGGGTGCCTCAGTTTTTTGGTGCCCAGTCTGAGATGCGTTAAAGGCGCATGATTTTCAAAACCTGACTAAAAAATCGGGCCTCTTTAAATGTCTGAAGTTTTGAACCTCAAAACTAAAGCACTCAAAATCTCCAACCAGTTGAAAATTTAGGCTTTTTTTTTTTTTTGCTCATAAGGGTCAATTGCCTTTCTTCAAACTCAATATGGTTACATTATTGTAAATCCTAGCCATTCTCTGGTTGGCTAGAAGAGTCCTGTACACATTTCACTATCTTATGGACACTTCTCCTGTTCTCCAAAGTAAGATTTGAAGGGCTTATATATTAGATGTCTAAACATTTGTGGATGCTTCTATTAACTATCCCACTCTCTTAGAACTGTAAAATTGAACTACACATTTTTAATAAACATCCTTTTTCATAGTCTTTGCTCCCTCTGCTTCCCCATCAGAACCGGAAATGCAGAGGAGCAAGAAGGGGGGGGACCCTTTAAAATGTAAATGATTTTCTTTTTTGTATATAAAAATGGTTGATATTGGATTTGGTTTAGTTTATATGACAGGTAAGAATTATTTTGAATTTCTATGATGCAGTTTACCCATCCCCACTGTAAACACAAATAAATATTTGGGGGATGGGAAGCACAGTGTGTTTTGTGGGGAGGTTATGGTGTGTTGATACTCTGTTCTCTCAGGGAGAGCTAATGACCTATAAATAACTTTTTTTTATATTAATGTATACAGTGAGTCAGAACTTGTGAGCAATCCTATTCCTGTTACCTCATTGTCTTTGACTGGAGAATTATGGGTATAAGGAAAGAGAGAGGACAGACTGCTGCAGCTCTGATCAATTACAGCTAACTCACATCAAGCTATTTTGACTACATATTCATAAAGGTTATTAAGTACATACTGCAAATGTTGGATTTATTCCTGGGATCCTTTGTGGGGGTGGGGGGAGAGAAGGGGAGTAGGGTGTGTGTGTGTGAGAGAAAGGTTGCACTCTAGTATCTGAGCCCACAGAGAATGTAACTGATTTAATTCTACTATCAGCTATGGGAAATTTATTTTGTAGAAAGTAACACAGGACAATGTCTTTGGAGTAAAGTACCTGGGTTCTAATCCCAATTCCCCAGATGCATGTGCAATTTATATGGTAATTTACGCTGTTTTCTAAAGTGCATGGATTTGTTGTAGCATATTAAGACTGCCACTGAACTTCCGGTTATCTCATGTCTTAAGACATTAACTCGAGGAACTTAAAAACTGAGACTTGTTTTGGTTTACCTGCTGTGTATTGCCAAGTCTGAGATAATGTCAAAATATCATGAGCGTTTCATTAATCTGAGCCAAAAAGCTTTAGATATTGATATGATAATGAGTTGAGTGTCTTAGAAGGAATCTACTGTGATCTGGGATTTAGATCCATATGAGCAGGTACCAATATGCAGTAGCTTACACAACAAATCACAAAGCAAATATTTAACTTTCATAAATATAAACTAACCTCCATTGCATAATGTACAGCAACCAATGCAGTGTGTTGGAGGCTTTAGTATAAGGATGTAAAGTCTAGGAATTCAGTGTCAGCTCCTATTTAGTCTTTAGTATCATACATAATTTTATTTCTTGTTTTCAGTGAAATGAAGTTGAGATTTGAATTAGCTTTGGATAACAAAGTGTTGGTAGTGTTTTCTCACTGACACTCCGTCTGCACTGTTAAGCAGACTGAAAGCCAAGATCAATATTATTATTATTCCAATGTGTGTCTCTACCCATGAAACCTTCACAGTATTTCTAAATAGAATTCACATGGGGCTAATTTTCAAAAGCTGTCAGGGCCAGATTTATAAGTGCTCAGAACCCACAATTGGGACCAGATTTTCAGTAGCTCAGCTCCCATGTAGGCACCCACATAAAGGATAGATTTTCATAAGAACTGAGTAGTGCTGAGGTATTCTGAAAATCTGGACATTTATTTTGATACCTAGTGTGGAGCTTATCTCAACTGAAAATCTGACTCTCAGAACATAAGATTCTACCCTTTAAAATAAATGGAGACAGAGGTAATTAACCTGATGCCCTTCTTGTGGGTCTCCTTGGTGGGGTGGACTGATTAGAACCTGACTTGTAAGATCAGTATAATGGAAAATGAGAGATGTAGGGAAGGATGAAGAAGAAGTGAAAAGAGATTTGGTAAAATATATGGCTGTATATAAGAATCAATTTTCTATATTAACTAAAAAAAAGTCACAAGTGGGTCTACAAGGTAATTTGTCTATATTGCTGACTGTGCTGGGAACTTAGAAACAGGTCAAACTTGTCAAATTATTCTTTTGTGTTTTTCAGCTATAAGACCTGTATGTGTGTTGCTATCTCATGTTTAGCATCTTGAATGAAATATAACAAAACTTTTGATCAGTGTTTCTTGTGAAAATGCAACTGCTCTGAATTTCAAGATAGAAAGTCAGAGTTCCTTACAAATGATACTGATTGTTCCAGGCTCTTGATATAAACAATAAGTTATTACTAAGTGTCCCAGAGGGTCAGAGCTATCACTGGTACATTTATTGCTTAAGGGGCATTAACAAAGTTCTTAAACATTTGCCTCTAATGCTGAAACTGGATTTGAGATTTGTACACGTGCTGAAAATATTAATTATCCTATTACTCTGCTTATCACACACTTCCTATCTATTATGACCTTTTTATAGTATGGAGAGGTAGTTGGGAATAAACAAGCTCTGCTTATGTCTGTTTGTCCTTTTATGTATAATCAATCACTCAATTCCATCTGCTTTTTAGGCTCCAGGCGTGCAGACACTAGCACTTTCCTGTGATTCTTCTGGAAGGTTTCCTTTTAACAAACATTTTTCCACTTCATTGCTTTATTCCCACTTCCCCCTTGCATCTCTCTCATCATTTGCTTCCTCAGATTGCTCAGGAGAGGTAAATGCCATGGGTGAAATCCTGTCCCATTCTGCAGTCAGTGGGACTTTTGATCAAGATTTCACAACTGCTCATCCATGAAAGTATGTTTTAAACTAAGATTGTGCGTAGGTGTTCCCCTTTCCACCTCTGAAGTTAGGGCCCAGTCCAACTCCCACTGAAGTCAGAGAAAATATTGCCCTCACTTTTATGGAAGTTGAAGCAGACTCGGAGGGTACTCAGAGTTCAATTAAATTTCACATTTGTAATGTGATACACACATATGGAAGAATCCTACTCCCTGGGATACTTGAGAAATTTCCATTTATATTTGAATTCTCTGCCTTCCACATAGAAGTGGGGTCACACCCATGACACCATTTCCCCCATCCCAGAATGCAGGAATCTATGTATGAGTAATGGAAGATGTAGCCTTATCTATAGATTATGTATTAATTATATTGATTACTTAAGAATTTCCAGTTATCACTTTGGGGATTGACAGGTCCTTGTCCTAATATCAGAACTATTATTATTAAAACTACTATATAGTTGGGAACTCTGATGTGCACAGTTGCAACACTCACATTATAGGAACTCTTCTATATTTATAAATAGTTTATTAATCTATTTAGCAAAGTTACAAACACTAACTCAGTAAGATAGCTAGAGAGACTACAGAATGGAAATGTAAACATCCATATACTCACATCACCCCTTGAAGAACATTTTGAAATGTTGGCCATTGTCTTCCTCATGGCCATCACCTTCTTCATCATCATCATCATCATCACCGGGGCAATCATTCTGTCCCCTCCCAAGGGATACATCTGTCTTACTGCTCACAGCTTGGCATGCAACTTTTATAATACGTTACACTGATAATGCATGTTCAGTAGGGTTTTTCCCCTTATTTGTATTTCCTCATCCTACTAATGAAAGCAGCTAAATATAATGAAGGCCAGGCAGTAAATATAGTAAAGGCAAGCCTATGGGCTACGGAGAATTGCAAGGACAGGTGCTCGATATACTCAAAGAGAAGTTAATGTAATGTGAGTAATACTTTAATTTTTGCTTGCCCTTGCCTTTCCCCCATGATTCATCCTTTAAAATAAGTTCACTAGGCAACTTCTGGCAGAAGAGTCCTGGTCAGTACAGTTCTCATGCAACTGCATTGCTAGAGGTCTGGAGGGACCTGGGGAGTCCTTGGAGCTGGTGTGGAGGCATAACTCTTCAATGAGAATAGCCCTGATCTGTGGTGGTTATTCTGAGACCTACAAGCAATCTTGCCCCAACTCTCTCTCCCTCTCCTGTGTTGAATTTTTCATAGAAGGATGAAATCTCCTTCATTGACTTTGTGATAATTTTCTAAATATAATAAAGCACTTGTGCTTACCATAAAGCAAGCTCTAAACCCATCCTTGGGGGCTGGGGGAATGACCACAGTGTGGTTTGCTGATGGTGGTGATTTACCCAATAAGCATGGATTCATATATTTGAAGTAAAGTGCCATACTGGGAAAAAAAGGATTGCTGCATTTAACTTGGCTAAGGATTTTTGCAAATGTTTCTCTCACCTCTCTCACAATTTAAGTAGAAATAGATTTTTGAATAAGAACCCCGTTAAATTCAATAACACTAAGCAGTATTACAACAACTGGGGATGCAGCCCTAGGTTTCCTGGGTTCCTTCCAACTTCCCCTGACTTATGTGGGTACAGTACACTTTCCACATCATTTACATTCCTCAGATTTCATTGACTCTCTACATCCAAGCTCAAGAATTTTATAGAGCCTGTTCCTACAGACCCATACATAGGTGTATGCCTTACTCAGGTGGGTATTATTAACACCTAGTAGACCCAACCCAGATTGGGGCATCCCCTTTGTGCTAATTGATGTACATACAAGACACTGCTTTCAAGATCTTATATAATCCAGTTGCTAGCCACCTGAATAAGGACTAGTCATTTGAGTAAAGGTGTTTTTTCAAGACTTCAAGACAGAGCCCTATAATTTGTAAAGATAACTATCTATTGGCAGGTTGCTTACACTAGGGGAAAAGGAGTTGCATTCTTTAAGATTTCCAAAAGGCATTTTAGGAAACACCTGGAGGTTTATAAATAGAGAACATTCCATATTTCAGATAAAATAGGTTAAACATAGTAGGCTTTCCTTTGGTTCATTATATTTCAATAGCAAAATGGAATAACTATGTGCTGTACTCATGTTAGAAAACATATTGCTTAAATTTAGGTTCATTATTTTTTTCTGCCTAAAATTGGATCCAAAAAGAGATTGTTTTGCTTAAATTAAAAAAAAAAGCAGCATAATAATATTAAAGCTCTGACTGTTCAAAGAACTTAAGTCAGATAGTCGTTTTGCCTGCAAGTTTGGGTCCAAATGGGAAAGTTCCCATATAGTGGTGCCTCTCCATCCTAAAAGGACTAAAATAATAATGATTCAGAACATTCACCTCAAATTCAATCTGAATCTTTTTGGAAAGGGACAAAAATGTGGCAAGTTTCCTTTAAAAATTATAATTTGAACCTTTTGAAATCCAGATGCTCAGCTGGCGTTAATCAGCATAACTTCATTGAGTTCAAATCTAGTTAACACCAGCTCAGAATCTGACCCTCACTCATTACTACAACTTTTCCTGTTTTACCTAAATATTGCAGAGATTGTATTATATTTAATGTTCATACCTATAACACCAATGCTACAATAAGTTGCTATATTTCAGTAGTGGAGAAAAATTGCATTTTTATTTAAGATTTATGTTGCCATAACATAATTATTTAGCTGTTCATATCTTTTGATGGTGTTCTACAAATAAATAAATCAATATTCTACTGAATATAGGTTACACTAATTCTCAAGGGTATCACTGTTTTAAACGAATCTGACAGATCAGATGTGATTCAGGATTTAAGTTTTGTAAAAGCCTGATTTTATAAGGCTAGCAGAAATGTGTCCATATACATGCAGTGCTAACATTTTCTAAACCAAATAAATATCCTCATATTTCCCAACACTGTAGCATTCTACCAACTACTGAGAACCTGAAAGTAAGATGTATAAGTGGAGAAAGTGACTAAGATAAAAGTGAAAGTTACTATTTGATTTTTATCTAAATATAGAAAATAAAATTGCATTGTTTCAACTTTTTAATAGAATAGTGGGTTATTAGTAATCAGTGCAAGACATTTGACAAAGACAGATTAAAAACATTAAAAAACAAATACAGTCCCTTTAATTCCTGGAATTATATAGAACATAAGGTTACCCTTAGAGCCATAAAGTTTTGGCTATATTCCATGTACTCACTGGGTCAGATTCATCCTGTTGGTGGAAGATCACAAACATTTTTATATGATTAGTGTTTGCAAACATTGTGCAATGGACCTAAGAAACCAATGTGTATGCCAGAGCATCTCTAACTCAGATGAGATATAGTATAGATGTAGCAAAGATGTAATTAAGGTATACACCTCTGGACTCTCTTGGTGAAAACAGTAAATATACCTTTACTTAAGAGCACACAAGATGTAGGTGAAATGCAGTTAAAATGTAACTGAAGGATGCATATTTCAATACCTTAACTATACAAGATGTTATATTGTGTTTGAGTTACAGACTGCTGTATATTGTGAATGAAGAAGAACCATACTTTTTCTTGGATTTTAAGTCCATTTCTGAAGGTGAGATTCTAAATCCCTGATACACTCATACAACCTTTAGCTGGTTATGGGAGAATTTTTATGTAACCATTTTGCTTATATTTTCACAAAAAAACCACTAATCACCTTGAATTGAAAGAAAACAACAACAACCCTACATAAAACTCCTTATTAAACAGTGTTTACTTGATTGAAATGTACAACTAAAATTAAGTGCCACAGTGAGTGAAATATATTGCTAGCATTCACACTTCCATTTTAGTTGCTCGGGGTTTATTAAACACTTGCAAACAAGTTACTATATGCAAAACATAATGTAGCTGGTTTGAGTGCTTTCTGTAACTCTGAATTTTATAGGTTTTTATGGCTTCATTATTGATGTTTTCACATTGTGATTGGCTTAGGAGGCCCTGGCAGAGGCTAAACTGTGGTTCTATGCCCATTATAAGAGCACTGCAATCGCTAGGAGGCTCTTTCTTCATCTAGAAGAAACTGGGCTGATGTAAAAAAGCTCTGAGTGTTTCATATTTAAGCAAAATACTCAAACACTAAAGTTCTCTTCTGATTTGTTAGTGTATTCAGTTGGGATGCAAATAGGCTCACACACTTGCTGATCTTAGGCCTTGCAATTCCTGCATCACAATTACTGTCATTTAAGGATGCAGCATTGTCTAGCGGAAACAGGACAACACTGGGAGTTGAGAAGCCTGAATTTTAATCATGGCATTGCAGCTGCCTTGTCTGTGGTCACTTTTGATTTTGTAAAGAGTTTTTTCCCCCTGTAAAATAATGGAGGGAGTATGAGAGGGAAGATAAATCTCTGTTTAAGATTTGAGTCTGTTTAAGATTTGAGTCGGTTCTATCTGAACACAGTTTTTGCCCTTGTTCTGACTATTTATTTAGTCAGAGGAAGGCTCTCGTTAGACTGAGAGAACCACAGCCTAAAGACCATGCAACGTACCATTTAGGGAAAAGAAGTGTATGGAGTAGAGTGAAATCATGAATGTGAAAATTCCATCAGAGGACCATGAAAGTAGACAGTAAAATAACACTATCCATCCCTCCACATAATGCATAGAGCTTTCTGAGGTATCTCTGCACAAACTCAGCTGTAATTTATATAGCTAGGAGGAGGAACTACCCACTGTGGGGTACATATTCCCCTCTGATGGCCACATCACATAATATAATTTACTCTGAGCAATAGCTCATCTTCCAGAGCTTTGAGACAACACAGGAGATACATTCCCATATGATTGCAGGGGCCAGCTAATGGGAACATGGCTGGACCAGGAGCCCTGTTAGTGCTGCACAGGGTCCTGGGGGAGTGTGAATGGAAAATAGATTAATGAGTTATCTATCTGTAGATTTATATAGCATTCATCACTGTAGTATCTAAGCTTGTTCGTACAGACCTTGGCTATCAGAACCAGTCACAGCCAATTCTACCCGGTCATCAATGTTACTTCCTGCAAGGAAGAGTGCAGAACAGAATGAACAGAGCCAAGGTCGCTGATGTGTACAAGAAATATCTCTCCCTTTGATGCAGTTTTATGAGAAGTAGGGGAATATAGGTCCATAAAAACCATTGTTTGAGTTTCTAGATCTGCTTATGTGTGAGATGCACTCGTGTTATGAATCCAGGCAGCAGGTGAGCGAACTCCACTAAACAAAGTCTGCTCTTGTTTCTAGTCATCAGCTGCTGGCAGATGCAAAACCCAAGATACCTTTGAAACCAAAGCTCTTCTAGAAAGGAGAGGTTGTTGGGGGAATAAATTTGAAACAGACAAGAGACCTGTAGTCACATCAGATATCACTGTCTGTGTTTCTTGCTGCTAATGTTTTGTGCCAATTGTATATTTTGCTTTCAATAACAAAAACTGATGAATTTTTCAAAGGCATAACTATGATGTATCCAGAGCAAGATTGTAGCTGTGAGTATGTTTCTATATGGCTGTCCAACATTTTGATAGATGAAAGGAGATGAGACAAAGTCGGTCCATTGTGATGCTTATCAATAGTATGGGAAAAGAGCCTGATGTGACAAACCTTCCCACAGTGGCTACAGGTTCCACTCACCAGATGGAATTTGAAGCTTCCCAGCTCACCTGCAGGCCTCAGCCTGGGCTCTCTGGGGGCTCTCCATGGTGACTGCACCAGTCTTAACCCAGCTTCTCCAAACTGAACAATTATGGGCAGGATTTTCCCAGTTGTCAGTGAAAATGCTGAATTTCTTGAGGCCTTGCTTGACCTTGTCGCTGTATTGGAGCATTGACCTGCCTCTGCATTGCGGGAAGTTCTTAAATTGGCCACAGAGCACAGCCTTTGGCAGATGATCTTAAGGCATGCACTCCACATATCCCAACCAGTGAAGCCTGCAAACGTCCAGTGTAGTCTGCGAAGACTGCAGGCTGGTTCTCTCAATGATCTTGTTGTTGGTGATCCATTGGTACCAAGCAACTCCCAGGAATTTTCTAAGATGGTAGAGGTGGAAAACTGTTCAATCTCCACTCCTGCTCAAGTATGTAACCCAGCTTTCACAACCATAAAGGGGAGTACTAAGGACAAAAGCCTGATAAGGAGACATCTTTGTATTCAGGGTTATCACCTATTGTTCCAGACACGTGAGATAAGTTTGCCAAAGGTAACATTGGTGTTTCTGATTCTAGAATCAAGTTCCCTATCAAGTTTAAGTGAGCTGGTAAGAATTGAGCTGAGATAACAGAAATGATCCATGTTGTCCAGAGCTTCATTGACAGGTTTTAGGTGGAATGTTGGTACCTTGTGACATGACAACTGTTTTATAATGCTTACCATGCCAAACTTAGTCCATGCATCAGAATTTTTTTTTCATCCTGTTTCTATAAACATTGAAGAATGACTGAACTATCAAACCTCCATTCTATGTAACCAGGGCTTGTGGGACCTCAGTTGTTTGCTTACGCATTTATTAATAAATATGAGTTTTATAGTAATGTTGCATTTCCATAAGTAAATGACTGTTCATTTAAATAACTCATTTGTATACTTTCAAATATTGGTCCCACTAAAGCCATAATTAGGTTGTAAAAAAAAAAACCTGTTTCAAGCCCCCAAATTACATTAAGTAACACAAGAGAGGCATATGTCATGAGGCATATATATTATTGTGTTTTTAATGGGCTTTTGCTGAAGAGCACAAATATTCCATCAGCATATTCCTGAAAAAATAGTGAAGTCTACAGCAGTCATTTGTGATTTCATTTAATGATTTATAGATTCAGATAAAGTCCCAATAATGTTTCTAGAAAACTGGGTTTTCTGTGGTGTATTTTATTAATTTTAACCATTGCATTGTAATAATGGTTCCTTTTTTCTATTCTGATTATATATCATGTCAGCCTATAATTTATATTATGCTGCTAAGAAGAAATATGCAATGTATTCAGTGCAAAATTTGCCTAATTTTGAGTCAGAGCTTCTTTCTCCAGGATGTTATTCTGTACATAATTTTTAGTATTAGCCAAACATATTAAAGCTGACCACTCACTTTTTAGCTCTATTTGGATACTGGTAGAAATTTTAATACACCTTTTAATTGTGTATTTTAAGTTTTAAGAATAAAAAATGAATTATTTTAACCTCTTCCATGAGTTGAGACTATAGGCCTCATGTTCTTTTGATTATCATTATCAGTTTTACTAGGAAAACACACATGTCCTGAGATAATTAGTGTGGATTGAATATACTGTTCCTGGAATCATGCCATAGTCTGGAATATACCATGCCTGGAATCCTTGCTCCCTCTTCCCTTCCTAGGCCCTCTAGATCTATGTTGGCATGGAGCACTAGAATATGCAGGGAGGAGGGCGCTGTGGGATTGGGGAAAGAAAAGATTTGAATATAGTATGAAAGTGGCATTACTTGTCTTCTGTGTATCCCCAGTCCAGATCTGCTAGTTTGAGCTCTCCTTTTGCTTTTTAAAAGCAGGAGCATTTGTGCTGTAGCCCTCCACAGAATTCTAAACAGGACTAGCTAGCATATTACAGGCCCAAATGGGGTGGGGAGGAGGGAAAATGTTGAGATGAAGTCTAATGGATAGTGGGTGTGGTCAGGACCCTATGGCCAAGAGTTTGCAGTTATTAGCATGCATTAGAAGAAACACATGCCACTCATTTTGAGTCATAATTTAGGTGTGCCCCAGAGCACCCTCCCCTCATGCTCACCCTGAGCCACGTTGCCCTAAGACATCATATCTAATGGCCCACATGGCTGGCTCTGCTTTATATCCCTGACCCCATCTCCAATTCTCTTCGTGTAGGGTTTGACTTTAGTTTCTTGATTCCCAAGAAATAAAGACAAATATTTCTTTAGACAAATGTTCTGGGCACAGAAAACACTGATTCAATATGAGGAGGCTATTAAAGGCTATTTAAGAGTGAAAGTGGGAGGAAAAAGGGATCATGCAGTAATAATGAAAATATAGGCTCAAAAACTAAAGAAAAGTGAAACATAAAACCCAAAAAGTAACAAATTTGTTAGTCTCTAAGGTGCCACAAGTACTCATTGTCTTCCTTGTAACCACTGGTGTCTTGTGGCTGTGCAGATTTGGTGCAGAGATCTGACTCCAACAGCCTGCCACCAGCCCACAAGCCTCACTCTTGTTACTCTTTTCAAGCTAATCTTAGTATCTTCCCAGACCTGAATTCACCCCCAAATACTGCAGGGACCAGTGGCTCTCAGAAAGAAAGCATTAGGTTCACTGTCTTTGCAGAGACAGTAAAACACTCTGACCTGTTAGCTTCCTAGTTCACAGCACTGATGATTTATAATAAAAAGCAAAACAAGTTTATTAACAGAAGAGTATGGATTAAGTAGAGATGGTAACAAGCAAATAGAAGTGAAAGCACACATCTAAATGTCTAAAACTTAATTGAGCAAGATGCAGTCTTTGTTCAAGATGGGGTTTTTTTCACCCACCATCTCTTTTTCTAGCGTTATATTTTCCAGGACCCATCAAAGAGATCAAATCATAGAATATCAGGGTCAGAAGGGACCTCAGGAGGTCATTGAGTCCAACCAACTACTCAAAGCAGGACCAATCCCCAACTAAATCATCCCAGCCTGGGCTTTGTCAAGCCTGACCTTGAAAATCTCTAAGGATGGAGATTCCATCACCTCCCTAGGTAACCCATTCCAGTGCTTCACCATCCTTCTAGTGAAAAAGTTTTTTCCTAACATCCAACCTAAACCTCCCCCACTGAAACTTGAGACCATTACTCCTTGTTCTGTTATCTGGTACTGCTGAGAACAATCTAGATACATCCTCTTTGGAACCCCCCTTCAGGTAGTTGAAAGCAACTATCAAATCCCCCCTCATTATTCTTTTCTGCAGACTAAACAATCCCAGTTCCCTCAGCCTCTCCTCATAAGTCATTTTCTCCAGCCCCCTAATCATTTTTGTGGCCCTCTGCTGGACTCTTTCAAGTTTTTCCACATCATTCTTGTAGTTTGGGGCCCAAACCTGGGCACAGTACTCCAGATGAGGCCTCTCCAATGTCGAATAGAAGAGAATGATGTCCCTCGATCTGCTGGCAGTGCCCCTACTTATACAGCCCAAAATGCCATTAACGTCCTTGGCAACAAGGGCACACTGTTGACTCATATCCAGCTTTTCGTCCACTGTAATCCCTTGGTCATTTTCTGCAGAACTGCTGTCTAGCCATTCAATCCCTGTAGCAGTGCATGCAATTCTAAGTGCACGACTCTGCACTTGTTCTTGTAGAACCTCATCAGATTTATTTTGACCCAATACTCTGATTTATCTAGGTCCCTCTGTATCCTATCCCTACCCTCCAGCAAATCTACCACTCCTCCTAGTTTAGTGTCATCTGCAAACTTGCTGAGGGTGAAATAGACACCATCCTCCAGATCATTAATGAAGATACTGAACAAAACCGGCCCCCAGACTGACCCTTGGGGCACTCTGCTTGATACCAGCTGCCAACTACACATGGAGCCATTGATCACTATGCGCTGAGCCTAATGATCTAGCCAGCTTTCTATCCACTTTATAGTTCATTCATCCAGTCCATAATTATTTAACTTGCTGGCAAGAATACTGTGGGAGACAGTATCAAAAGCTTTGGTAAAGTCAAGGAATAACACATCCACTGCTTTCCCCTCATCCACAGAGCCAGTTATCTCATCATAGAAGGCAATTAGGTTAGTCAGGCATGACTTGCCCTTGGTGAATCCATGCTGACTGTTCCTGATCACTTTCCTCTCCTCTCCTCTAAGTGCTTCAGAATTGATTCCTTGAGGACCTGCTCCATGCTTTTTCCAGGGACTGAGGTGAGGCTGACTAGCTTGTAGTTCCCCAGATCTTCCTTCTTCCCTTTTTTAAAGATGGGCACTACATTGGCCTTTTTCCAGTCTTCTGGGACCTCTCCCGATTGCCATGAGTTTTCAAAGATAATGGCCAATGGTTCTGCAATCACATCCGCCAACTCCTTTAGAACCCTCAGATGCAGTGCATCCGATCCCATGAACTTGTGCTCGTCCAGCTTTTCTAAATAGTCCCAAAACACTTCTTTCTCCACAGAGGGCTGGTCACCTCCTCCCCATGCCGTGCTGCCCAATTCAGTAGTCTGGGAGCTGACCTTCTTTGTGAAGACAGAGGCAAAAAAAGCATTGAGTATATTAGCTTTTTCCACGTTCTCTGTCACTAGGTTGCCTCCTTCATTCAGTAAGGGGCCCACGCTTTCCTTGGCTTTCTTCTTGTTGCTAACATAGTTTCTTCATTTGGTTTCTTTGTCTCCTAAAGTGAAGGGTAAAGATGGAGTCTCTTCATGTTCCTTATATTTCCCAAAGGATTGCCTTTGTCTGAAAAGTCAGAAAGGCCTCCTGGGGACTAAGTCTTCTGTGTTTCTCTAACGTGTAGGAGCCATGTTGATTCTCATTCTCGAGTTCAGGAGCAGGATAACCCCTGCTGTTTAGCTCAATAGCTTTGTTTACTGTTAATATGTAAACTGAGGCAAACCCACATTCCTTTATCTAGGATAGAGCTATTTATCATCTTTACCTTGATTAGGCTGTCCTGTCTTAAACATGTTCTAGAAACAGCATACAGAGGGAATTCATAACTTCACATATGACATCAACACATGCATATTGCAATGACATAAATAAGCAGCCTCACAGGATATACTTTGTACAATTGTTGCAATAGTGTGTGGGGTGTGAATACAGAGTTACATAGTGTCACACCATGTTCAAAGGCTTAATCCTGTCTTTGCATGATCACATTTCTACAGACAGAACATTTAGATAGCTAGTAACATGATATTGATTCCTACACCTTTTAGCCTCCGAGGTGCTTTCTCACCCTTTGCCCTCTTCCCCCCTTCTCTTCTCCATTCTCTTATTTATTCCAGCAGGAGCTGCTCCTGAAAGAGACCAATGTGCTGTGACTGTAGAACACTTCAAAGAGACATTTACCGGCTTTGGCAATTTTCACTTTGCCACGCACACAGCCTGTCTGTTTCCCTAAATACACAGCAAAGTGAGGCTTACCAAAGCTAGTAAGCTTCACATGGAAGATCATTGCTGTGTTGCAGGAGAGGGAGATGGAAATTGGATAAGGTAGTGAGTTGCATGAACTGGTGAGCAATATGAGGAGACTTGTAAAGGTGTGGAAAAAAGGTCTCTGATGTAGGACACTCTTTCTTCAGGCAGGAGGCTTGACAAGGATGTTTACAGATTCTTCAGTAAGGTTTAAAGTTACACCACCCTCCATCTCTCCTTTCTCCCACTCTCTGCCTTTGAAAATTATTATGTACACACTAACTCTATAGGGATGTCTTATGAATGACAGAGAGAAATATCCTGTTCCAACAAGTGAGATAACAATTATTTTCAAGCTCCCAAAAGTGTTAGGTGCCTGAGATGATGATGCTCTGGTTTCATTCCAAGTGCCACTTTGCATACTGCAGCTGTTCTGCTACCTCCTGCATTGGGAATTGCTTGAATCCAATGTGTGTGTATATAATATATATATAAAACAACAACAAAAACAAACCTTGATATTCAGCATGAGCCATCACATTCAGGCATGCTGTGAAAAACAACCTGATAGGGTCTGCAGCAGTAAACATATGCTTTTAAGTAGAGATCAGAACTGAATCAAAATTTTCAAAATCCTCTAGAAATAATTTTTAAAAAACACCCAAAAAGTCAGGATGTAAAAATTGTGTAAAATATAGATGTAGACAAAGGAATCTACCTGCAGAATGAAGACCAGAGCTAAAAATGAAAAAAGCAAGGAGAAAAGAGAGGAGGAATTGCAAAGAAGCTAAAAGAAAGGTGTCACAGAATGATGCCATATTGCATTAGGAATACTGTGACATTATTGATATTTTTTATAATGATGCTTTACTGGACTTTATCTAATAGATCTTGATAAAGTATAACTTTTCTTAATTACTATACTTCATTCACAATTGTTTTATAAGTATTCATCACAGCCATTTTTTTAAAATGGGGGGGTTCAGCTCTTTAAAGTACATATACTATGCTTTGATTTAAATTCCAATAGTAAATTTAGGAATAAAATAAGCTTATTATTGATCATTTATTCCAAGTGTAATTACAATCAGAAAAATTAATGTAAAAGGGATACTGTGGGCTCCATATTTATTCTCTTCTAGTCAGTTTAGGTATTTATACTCCACACATCTCTGTATTTTCTGAGTATCTTTATCATAGAACCTGAGTGCTTAAGCTATGATTTATGGTAATGTATTCACCCTCAGTTATTTCATAGCAAATTTGTTAATTTTACAGATTGCAATTTTGCAAGCCAAATTATGACTTTTCTAACATCCAGCACTGCAACTCAATCTTGGATCAGAAAAATCAAGCTGTACTCTTCCTACCTCTTATGTTATCACTTTCAACAATGACTGCAATATGAACACATCTGACAATTATATTTGGGATACACGATTCAGAACATAATCCAATTCCCTCTTCCATGGCCCTAATATTCTGTGTTTGAGGAAGGTTATGCTGCATGATATTTAGTCCCATTTGGAATCCTTTAGTCTTTGTAATCTTTTTCAGTCAAGCTTTTAGCCTAGATCTGGCAGTGAGGTTGTTCTAATCTTACTTGTGGATGATCTCTTCCTTATAAAGTGTAAAGATCTACACCTTTGGCATGCGGCCCGGCACGGTAAGCCCCTGGCGGGCCAGGCCAGTTTGTTTACTTGTGCGTCCACAGGTTTGGCCGATTGTGGCTACGACTGGCTGCAGTTCACCATCCTAGGCCAATGGGGGCTGCGGGAAGGGCAGCCAGCACATCCCTTGGCCTGTGCCACTTTCCAAAGCCTCCATTGGCCTGGGACAGTGAACCGCGGCCAGTGGGAGCTGCAATCGGCCGAACCTGCGGATGCAGCAAGTAAACAAACCAGCCTGACCCACCAGGGGCTTACCGTGGGGTGGGCCACATGCCAAAGGTTACCGATCCCTGATCTACACTGTTACTTTTAGATGTCTCAGCAGCCCTTAGTATCCTTGACCATAAGATTTGTTAAAATTTTATTCATTCCATAGCTGAGCTAGATATCAATCATGAGTAGCTCTATTTTTTTTCCTTTTCTATGATGTTTCAGAAGTGATTTGAAGACACTACTTCTTTGCCCGAGGATCTCGTGTGGTGTGAGTCGTGACAAATCTGTTAATTCATGGATGAGACAATAAGGGAGATACAGTGAGACAGTCTGGACAACAGTCCCAACTATATGGTTCATGGATGAAATGAAGCTCCATTTCATTATCATCTTAAAGTCATAATTAAAGGGATTTCATCTCCATTACTTAAGAGGTTAGTCCATTGTATGTACAAAAATAGAGATGTTTTTGGACTTCCAACTGCTCCTGAAGTTATAGGTCACTCATAGCCTATAGGTATTTGCTAGGTAAGGCATGGGCATCAGTTAAGTCAGGAAAGCAAAAGGCCTCAGGCCTGTAAGACAATAGCTTAGTTAAACAAGTAATAAGGCCCAAATGCCTTAGCATACGGAGTTAACCAGGGGTAACACTAGATCATTTTAATTAGGAATATTGATATATATATATATGCTAATAAGCTTGAGGTAAATGGGCTAGTAACCTATGGGAAAAGGGCACACCACTATTAGTAAAGTATTAGTAAAGCTGCTCTTTACTTTTGGTTGCAATTCAGTGTGTTTATTTTCACCAGTGTAACCCTTCTGCCCATCAGAGTTGGCAGCAACAAGGGCCGGGTTCAGTATCTAGGGGTTCCATTCCAATAACACAATGCAAAACCGGCTCGAGCCCTCACCCAGTGACCTGGGACAAATATATACCACCCCCGCTGGGCGCCTCCAAGAAGCGAATACTTCCCCTCTCGCAAGCACATAGTCTGAGTATAGCAGAAAGCCTTCTAATAACAGAGAGAAACAATGTGGCATTATGTTGGGGAAACACCACCAACAGGATTCATAACACAATTTATGATCAAAAAACCCACTCCAAGCAAATTGGGGTGTGTCGTTTCCCTTTGGTTCTTGAGTTCAGCAACCCAAAATCACCCAATGTCCCAAAAGTTCAACGACCCAAAAGTCTCTGTCTCTAGTTAGGGCAGCCCCAGAGTTCAAAAGTTTATCTGCAGAGCTTTACCTCCCAACCTGGATGGAGATGGGGGAGGGGAAGGGGTTAAGGGGCACCTTACAAGTCCAAAGCTGATTGCCCCACCTCTCCATGGGGTTCCACTCTGCCAGCCACCCCCATGAGCTGCTCCAGGCATCCGACAAACTGCTCTGCTCCACCAGCTGCTCTGCTCACCATTCCGTAAACTGCTCTGCCATATATCTTCAGGCTCCCCCACTACACAACACTCAGTGATTTCAGCTCTTAGTAAGTTTAGCTCTTTTGTGATTTCAGCTTATAGTAAGGGAGCCTCAATGCTGGTGCACCATTAGCCCAAAGTGACTTCAGCTCAGCAGCCTGTAACTAGACTCCTAATGGAATCAAAATTAGCTCTGATATTCCACAGTAGAGAGAGGAGGAAGTGCAATTAGCATGTAAGGCCCTCACCCGGGGGCCCATACCACCAAGTATTAATACCTATCCCCAGCCTCTCTCTCCTCACTGGATTTTGGAACCCATGACCCTTGCCTCGCAAGTGCTGCTTAGTTGATGGTGAGTCCCTCCATCATAACAAAAGGCCGAGTATAGTTCCACTGTCCTTGATTCACATAATCAGGATAATAACAGTTTATTCCTGCCCCAATAACAGAGAAACTGGGGCTCCTACAGCAGCCAAAGTGACCATCTAGGCAGGGTGGGTGTGCCTATGCAAATGAGATCAGCCCCTGAAGTTCTTTTCCACAACCCACCATGACTCGCCACCAGATGTCAGGGTAGAGCTCATCCTGACTCTGCTTACATCCTCCCGCCAGCCGAGAATTTGTCATCCCAACAAATCACAGTCCCTATTATACCAATTCACTGGTTCCCTCCAAAGGGCCTCTGAAAACCCACTTCAGCTTTCACAAGCCTGTGTGCTAAGAATGTTGGCTCCTTACTAATCACCCCAGGTGCCCCATAAGTTAACCGTTTTACTGGTCTTATTACCCTGTCTCGTCTATTGAGAATTTCTGTTGCAGGGGTAGGCAGAACATCTTCTTGAGCGATGGATGGAGAGGTTTCCTTTGAGGATCCCTTGGCTACTGGCATAGGTCCCTGCATCTCTGGTTCTGACAATGGAAGGTCCAATGTGACTAGGGCCCCCTCCCCCTAGATGTCTCTACTGTCCAATAACCTATGTGCATCATCACAGGGGGGTCCCATCGGGGGCACAGGGGTGCCAGTAACGGGCCTAAATACCTCTGCCATGGGGTTTAAGGCGGAGGAGGGGGAGCTCTCTCTTGGTTCAGTTGATTGAGACTGAAATCTTGTCTGCATTCCAGGATACACCATGGTTGTGTCTTCCTCCTCAGACTCACTCTCGGATGTGCTGAATAGGGATAGGTTAGCTGCAGGGGGCCCGCTGTCCGTGTTGGATGGCGGCTTTGGTCTAGCACTTCTGTTCTGCCTGGCTGCCCTGTTGTGGCCCATCTCATAAGGGGTGCTTACCAATTCCTCCACAGGGAGCAAAAGGTTTCTATGCACCGTCTTTATTTGCCCTGGACCATCTTCAGGTTTGACCTTGTAGACCGGCAGATCTCCCAGCTTTTCCATCACCAAGTAAGGTATTGCCTTCCATCTGTCAGCTATCTTGTGTTTGCTGGCAATACCCAAATTTCGCACCAGGACTCTGTCCCCCGGCTGGATCTCCTGCGAACACACTCTAGCATCACATTGATGTTTGTTGCGGTCTGCGTTCTTCCGAGCCACAGCAGTAGCTAAGTCATAAGCATCCCGCAGCTTTTCTCTTAGTCGGGATACATATTGCTGATGAGTTTCATAGCTATCTTCATCCTCTGATACACCAAAGCACAATCTATGGGTAATCTTGGTTCTTGCCCAAACATCAAGAGATATGGGGTGACTCCCATATCCAAAGATAAGACGGTGGCCCCAGCCAGCCCAAGGTCACAGCTCACAGCTGACATCTGGCTGTGAGCCAAGAAAGATGGGGGCTTGAAAGTTGCCCGAGCAGCCATGAGAAGAAAATCCAACTGCACAGACATGCACCTCAAGACAGCAAGGCCAGCAAAGAAGAAAAAGTCCAGGGCTCTGGACACTATCCCTACCCTCCATCATATCTACCTCTCCCCACATCTTAGTGTCATCTACAAACTTGCTGGGGTGCAATTAATCCCATCATCCAGATCATTAATAAATATGTTGAACTAAACCGGCCTCAGGACCAACCCCTGGGGCACTCTGCTTGATACTGGCTGCCAACTGGACATTGAGCCATTGATCACTACCCATTGAGCCCAACAATCTAGCCAGCTTTCTATCCATCTTATAGTCCATTCATCCAATCCATACTTTTTTAACTTGCTGGCATGAGATACTATAAACTAAATCTGATAAAAGCGTTACCACTTTGAGATTTACCTTCCATTTCCTGAGATGCAGTATTGTGGAGGAAGGTTAATGATTATAACAGGGAACTGAGAGTGTGGGTTTCTTGGCTCTAATTATTTGCTCAGCCGCTGACCAGCTATGTGATTATTCTCATGCAAGCATCTGTATCTTAGTTTACCCAATCCACAAAATGTGTCATAGTACCTAACCACAGAGGCTCAAGTACTATTTGAAAAGTGCTTTAAGATCTTCAAACAAACAGTCTTGTGGAGATGATATAAGTTGCATATGTTTGAAGATATGCTTCCTTAATTCTTTTTTCCATATTTGTGAGTTTACTGGGGGGGGGGGTTTCAGGCTATATTCAGACTTTTGGCATATAAAGATATTTCAAGTCACCCTTTTATATTGTATAAAAAAGTCATAATTTGAGCAAGGATCAAGGATCTTTATCCAGAAAGCATGCATAGCCATATTCTAAGTAAAGTAAGCATGCAAGGTGACAGCATTATTCCATTAGATCTTGTCTTCTTTCCTGGGCACCTACCAAGTAGTCACATTACTCTTTTTAATTTTATATATGTGAATGAGTGAGGAGGAATAGACAAGACACTTACAAATTACATATACTAATGAAAGACTTTCAGAGACGTAAGAAACATTACCAACTTTCCATCTTGAACACACAGAAAAATGTAAGAACAAGGACAGGGACCACCTAGTTTGACAAACTCATTAGGAGCTGTGTTCAGCAAAGAAAACTATCTCTGAGCTTCCAGTCTAGTTGCAAGATCTCTTATACATTAAAATAAAACAAACTCTCAAAGCCTTTAGCCATGTTCCCTTTATACCTCTAAAAAGCCCTTAAACAACTTTTGCTTTTCACATCCATCCCTGTTCTGGCTTTCAGTCTGAATAAGCTTCCCTAAAAGCCACCCAGCCCTTTTTTCCCTAGTTCTTAGTTTAACTAGGCTCAGCTACACCTCATTCTACAGCTAGGAAGCTTCTTCTCAGTTTCTCTCTTCTCAAGAAAGCACTGTCAGGAACTCTGAAAATCTGATCTGTAACCACAGCTCACTGGGAGCTGGTATTTAAATTTCCTTTCCTCTCCTTTCTACCCACACACTTCCCACTCTCATTTTTCTTTCCCCTTTGAATGCCATATAATCCCAGAAGAGAGAGTCAAGTTAAGGAACAAAACAGAAGCTTCCATCCCCACCCACATGCTCTTTAATTTACAAAAACTAAGATCTGACAGTTGCTAGGGAAACAAAAAGCACCATTTTCACTGTACACCTAAGCAATTATCAAATCACCATAGACCAGAAAAGGAGTGGAATACACATATTTCAGTATTATAATGTGAATTGTGTACCTTTATTCCTAGAATGCATTAAACTAGTCATTTAAGATTTTACATTAGATAAATTCTTCTGCAAAGCTATGCTGTTTATAAACATGTTGTCCAGCATGATGTTTAATAGCTAGCCATCTAAAGTGGAGGTATTATCAGTGCAGTTGATGTTTCAACACTCATGTGGAGTGCATAATGAAAGCCACTGAAGTTTCAGTGCAGCAATGATAGGCACCATAGAAATACCTATAGTGATTGACTAGTGTGAACTCTTGAGGACTGCATACGCTCGCTCACATACATGCACACACACATGCGTACGTGCGCGCGCGCACACACACACACAAGAGGCATCTCCCAGCTCCCCCTTTCAGGGTCTGCCTCAGGTTGGTTCAGTGACCAGTGCAGGCTAGTGCAGCCCTGAGAGCTACTTTAATTGGTGCCCCTATTGAATGGCCATTTCAAAGATGCAGGATCTCCACCATAGGTGGCATAATGACCATGCCTCCACCTGCTCCCCCTCCACACACTGCTTCTTCCTCCACCCCACACCTGACTGCTTCAGAAAGCTCCCTGTATCGGAGCTACTGTGGGGTTGGTACAGAGCTGAAACAGATGACTCTGTGTTTGCCAGGGGGCCTCCCTTATGGAGCAGATGCTTACACCTCTTTGCTCTAACCTAGCTAGCACAAAGGGGGTGCGTGGCAACACTGAACAGAGTCCTAGATATCTGTACTGTACCATGATTGGGGCCCCATTTTTGATGGGGTTTCTAGGGCAATACAAATAAATAATAATGATAAATTATACATTAGATTGACCCATTCATCCAATCAGTTAGTTACCAGTAGACACATGTTTCTTGCCAAGTGTGATCACTTGAATTCAACTCCAAACACCAGCCACTGGCATTTTCTTTCTGATATTCAAGCCAAAAATAGCAGATCTACTAAGATGTGATACTTTGTTTTGTCAAACAAGAAAGCCAACTGGTCTCATGACAACCATGCAAGAATATGCCCTTGTTGTGATAAGAAATCTACATTTTAGCTCAAATAAGATCTGTTGAACTAAGAAACTGTGTGTGCCTAGATACTTGAAAATACAAAGGCAATATCTACTGTTAATCAGTGATCCAGGGTTTGTTGTGAACAAAGCACAGCATTTAACGTAAAGCACAAAATCACTTATTACAATATATTGTCTGGGGTGCTGTTACCCACACTAGGCTTCTGTTTACTTGAAAAACAAATAAACAAACAAAAACCAGGCCACTGATGAAACTTAATTTCTCCAAGATAGCTACTTAGTTTGCTGTTCTGTGGGCTTCTTTCTCTTATGTTTCTCTACTTGCTGTTTTCATCACATTCTGTCTTTTACAACATCATAAGTAACAAATGGTAGCCTGAGGGAAACCTTCCTTCTGTCACAAAGTTAATAAGCCATAAGTACAGCTGATACACATGTAACAATTGCATTCAACTTCGGTATTTCATTTCACTATGCATGACAGGCCAATATGGGATCACCTTTCTCTAGAAAGTAGCCCTATTGATTTTAATTGAACCCCTCACAAGAGTAACATTTTGGCCCTACTTCAGAATGGAGAGAGGCCTTTAAAATACCATCACATTTACTGGTTACATTCAAAACTCTGAAACAAACCATGCCCAAACCAGAACATTTAATTAAAGGTTTTAAAAGGAAGTTAACACTTTGAAATGCATAACTTGCTCCCCACTGCGGAACTTGGTTCTCATTGAATCGAGCTCTTATGAGCCTTAAGAGTTTTTTCTTGAGCTGGCTCTTTCCCCCAATCAGCCCTTTAAGCTTGGATAATTCATCCATCAGGCCTACATTTGTTGTTGTATATCCTCACTTAGAGGAAGAAGGCGGCAACATATTTGCTAGTCCCCTTTCTCGGCTCATCCCCAATTGGTTGGGTGAGAGAGGAACCTTATGCATGGTGTCTGGTTCTAAGTGCTTAAAGGAACAGTTAGGGGTTTCTCTTCCCCAAGTATTAGTTACCCCCAGAATCTCTTCCTTTCTACCATTAGCTTCTTTTTTCCCCTGATCCTTGCTTACATCAGATCTCTCCAGCTCTTAATGGGCCACATCTGTGGGATAAATGTGAGCTGACCCCTTGGCCTTACCTACCTTAAGGACAGCCTATCTCTCTCTTTAGTAGGACTAGCCACAAGGAACTCACCACACCAGCTTTTCAGTACAAGAAACACTGAAAACACTTAAATATTTGCATTGACTCCAGCACAACAGAGCTCTGAGTTATATGAAGCCCCAAGGTGCTACCACAATATAAATAATACTACTACTCTTCCCCTTTCAGTAGTTCCCTATGAGACATCAGGCCAATGCAAGTTCCTAGTCCTAATATTTTAAAATGTCAGTGGGCCAGGACCCGGTTTACATGGGAACTGCCTCATCTCCAACATGCCCCTATCTCTTGAGACCACTGCATTCATGAGGGACATTGAAACTTGATTTGCCCAGAGCAAGGGTATTGGGAGCTGTAAACAGGCTATTTTAATCAAAAATAAAAATGTGCTCGTCTCACTTTTTTCATGGTCCATTGCAAAACCCTTTTTTTATTTTTTATTTTATTTTGGCAATAGACTCCTCACAATAATACATATATGTAATTATATAAATCAAAACTGATGCCTTATCTGGGTTACTGTTTGCAGTACTGGTCATCCCATCTCACAAAGGATATTGTAGAATTAGATGGTGCTCAGAGAAAAGTAACAAGAATGATAAGGAGCATGGAAAGAATCTTGTTGGAAGAGAGATTGAAAATATTGGTGGTGTTTATCTTACAAAGCAGATAAATAAGAGGGGGCAAGATAAAATATATAAAATGATGAGTAATGTAGAGAAGGTAGATTGGGAGATTCCTTTCTCTATGCAATAAAACAAGAGCAAGGTGACACTCAGTGAAATTAAAATGTGGCAAATTCAAAACTAATAAAAGGAAATTCTATTTCATATAACATGATTGGACAGTGCAACTCATTGCCACAAGATAACGGAGGTCAAGAATTTAGCAAGATTCAAAGATTGGACATTTTTATGGGTAACAAGAATATCTAAAGTTATAATTGTTAATGCTAAAAATAAATTGGACTGAATATAAAACCTCATGCTTGAGCTCTTAAACCAATCTCTATTAGGGATTAGGATGAGATTTTAATTGGAGGCATATTATCTCAAATTTCCTATTGTAAGGTTTCTTCTCCCAGGATCTGGTGCTTGCCATTCCTGGAGACTTGATACTAGATGGACTATGGATCTGATTACTATGTTAGGAACATAGGAGTCGCTGTTAAGGATCTGACCCAATATTCATTTCGTCCACTATCCTCTCTCCAGCAGTGGCCAGCAACAGATTCTTCAGATCCAGGTGCAAGAAATTTCCTAATCTATAGGGGATAAAGATTGGTTTAAATCCTAAAGCATGAGGTTTAATATAACCACATCCATTATTATTATATTTTAAAATAAAATACCCAAATGACTGAAAGATATTAGCAGAATCTACCCACTTTAGTTTTTAGTCTTATTTTTTGCCTAGATCTAGTCATGGTAATTCTGTTTAATAAACAATTTCAATATTTCAAAATCTGGTTTAGATCCAATTTGAAATGAAAACCCCAAAATTCAGTTTTCTCCATAAAAGAGAGTGGAGGTCTACTCCTGAGGCAATCTGCCTGGCAGGCTTCCCCAGATCCTGAAAGCCATCAGGTCTGTGGCTCTGAGGCAGTCTGCATGTAAAACTGCTTCAGAGCTGTAGAGCTTCTGTACTCCTAGGGAGACCATGTGGTAGGTTGCTGAGGAACCAAGGGTCTGTACTGGGACCAGTGCTGTTCAATATATTCATAAATGATCTGGAAAAAGGGACAAACAGTGAGTTGGCAAAGTTTGCAGATGGTTCTAAATTATTCAAGATAGTTAAGTGCAAAGTGGACTGCAAAGAGTTACAAAGGGCTCTCACTAAACAGGGTGACTGGTCAACCAAATAGCAGATGAAATAATATGTTGATAAATGCACAGTGATGCACATAGGAAAACATAATTCCAATATATATATAAATGATGGGGTCTAAATTAACTCTTACTACTCAAGAAAGAGATCTTGTGGATAGTTCTCTGAAAACATCTCAATGTGCAGTGGCAGTCAAAAAAAAAAGCTAATAGAATGTTAGGAGCTATTAGGAAAGAGAGAGAGAACAAGACAGAGAGTATCATAATGCCACTCTCTAAATCCATGCTATGCCCACACTTTGATTAATGCATGCAGTTCTGTTCACTCCATCTCAGAAAAGATATATTAGAATTGGAAAATGTACAGAGAATTGTAACAAAATTATTAGGATTATGGAACAGTTTTCGCATGAGAAGAGATTAAACAGACTGGGACTGTTCATCTTACAAAAGAGATGACTGAAGGGGCATATGATAGGACTCTACAATCATGAACAGTGTAGAGAAAGAGAATAAGGAAGTATTATTTACCCTTTCACATAACACAACAACCAGGGGTCACCCAATGAAATTAATGGGAAGCAGGTTTAAACCAAATGTAAGAAAGGACTTTTTCACAAAGTGCAGAGTCAGCCTGTGGAACTCATTGCCAGGGGATGTTGTGAAGGCCAAAAATATAACTGTGCTAAAAAAAAAAGAATTAGACACATTCATGGAGGATAAGTCCATCAATAGCTATTAGCTAAGATGATCAGGGATGCAGCCTCATACTTTGGGTGTCCATAAGTCTCTGACTGCAGGAGATGACTGGGGATGACTAGATGACTGAGGATGGATCATTCAATAATTGCCTTGTTCTGTTTATACTTTCTGAAGCAACTGGCACCTACCACTGTCAGAAGACAAGGTACTGGGCTAGATGCACCACTGGTCTGTCCCAGTATGGCCATTCATACATTCAGATTGGTAAGGTGGCTGGTCAGATTTGCATCCGATGAAGTGAGCTGTAGCTCATGAAAGCTTATGCTCAAATAAATTTGTTAGTCTTTAAGTGCCACAAGTGCTCCTTTTCTTTTTGCGAATACAGACTAACACGGCTGCTACTCTGAAACCAGTCAGATTTCAGTTTGTCAACAAATCAGCAAACTTTAACAAAAAAAGTATTCTTGGAATTTCTTCAACAAGCTCTACTTATGCGTCTCTTACTATCTTCAGTACCTACATACTACTTAGATTTGTAGTCTACAACAGATAGATTTTTCATGTTGTTCATCTGCTTTATTTCTGACCCACTTTAGAGAAATAGGATCTCAACAGTGAGTGCAACCATTGCAGGCTGATGATTATATAAATGTGCTATTGTTGATCCAATAAGGATTATAATAGATGTGTTGTTTTCCCCAGTACAAAGGGACATTTGTCTCTGCTACTGTACGCACCATAATGTAGATTTCTACTTTAAGTTGATTGGGCCAATTGGGGGGAAAAAAACAAATAAGCACTTCCTTTGCCCTTCAAAATCACAGATGATTAGATCTGAGATTCAGAAATAATAGCTTGCAGAGAGAGAATTTAGCTTGCAATCTATTATATTTGATATTTTGATGACGGCTTCCTTATTTTTGCTTAGAATCAAGATATCCTTGTTACCTCTATGTTTACTGTCTGTCACTTACATTTTCAGCTTGTGATAAGACCAATCCTGAATGAACTGAAAGGGTGGAGGAAGCCTTAAACTTGAGGTATATTGAATTACTTAGCATTCATAGGTTAAAAAATGAATGTGCCAATAAAATGTGAAGTTACAAAAGGCAAATACACAGATCAATCATAGGACTGGAAGGGACCTCAAGGGTTCTTCTAGTCCAGTCCCCTGCACTCAAGGCAGGACTATGCATTATCTAGACCATCCCTGCAGATGCTTGTCTAAGTCGCTCTTTAAAATCTCCAATAATAACCTCCCTAGGCAATTTATTCCAGTGCTTAACTACACTGATAGTTAGGAAGTCTTTCCTAATGTCCAACCTAAACTGACCTTGCTGCAATTTAAACCCATTGCTTCTTGTCCTATCCTCAGATGTTAAGAAGAACATTTTTTCTCCCTCCTCCTTGCAACAACCTTTTATATGCTTGAAAACTGTTATCTTGTCCCCCTCAGTCTTCTCTTCTCCAGACTAAACAAACTCATTTTTTTCAATCTTCATTCATAGGTCATGCTTTCTAGACCTTAATCATTTTTGTTGCTCTTCTCTGGACTTTCTCCAATTTGTCCACATCTTCCCTGAAATGTGGTGCCCAGAACTGGATACAGTACTCCAGATGGGGCTGTGATGCTGTGTATAAGAAAGGTGACCATTTATATCACTGTTGTTACCAGTATTACACAATTTCCATAAGTCTTGTACACAGTATGTCATGTAACATATCAATAGAAAAGTAATGTATTAAAAAAGTAATAAGTATTATTATCTTGTTTATATGCATGCATCATCTTTATATCTGAAATTATGAATATTGGCTATGTACTTGTATCTTAAACACGTGTTGTATTGTGGGGAGATACACCCCAGATAGAATTATATCAGGGCTAGACTGCTATGTGTCAATGGCCCATTTTAAGGACACTCAGCTTACAAAGAGCCACTGAAGAAATTCTTCCCACCCAGTAAGCCTTTCCTGCAGATGCCTCAGAAAATATATGGGGAATGGCTGACCCTGTGAATCAGCATAACAGATAAAAACATGTGATAAGTGCATGTGATCCTGGATTCTATCTTGAGTCAGTAACTCATTCCATTTTGCCTCTTTCCTGCTATAATTCTCTGGACTGTGGAACATGAACTAAAAGAAACATCTTGAACTATGGACTGATGACCTTCCAATCTTTTGGAAGTTACCAGAGAGACTTTTGAAAGCCAACAGTCTATACTATCACTAATATAAGGATTTTGCAATAATTTGCATATATATTACCTATTAACCATTTATAACTCTTTTCTTTTCCTGTATGAATACATCTCTGGTTTGTTTACTAAGGACTGGCTGACAGCATGATACTTGGATAAGATCTGAAATACATACTGATCTCGAGTACTGACTGTTTTTTTGGGATTAGTAAGAACCTCACATATGGTGAAATGGATGTTCAATAGCCTTTTACTATATTACACTTGGTTGTCAGGATGGGAGCCAAGGGCTGGAATGCCTAATGGGGGTTAACAAGTGTGGTACTGCAGAAGCTCTTTTGTTACTGATTTGGTGAATCTAATTATAGAATAAACCACCAGTTTAGGCGATTGTCTGCCCTCTTTCTTGCAATCTACCCTGAGTGTGTCATTCTTTGTGTGATCCATCCTAGGCACCTGCTCAGAGAGGCCTAATCAGCGCAGAGTCAAGCAGAATTACTTCTTGTGTCTTGCTTAGAACAATCCTGCTAATACATCCCAGAATGATGTCCCCCTCCCCCTTTTTTTGGCAATACACTGTTGACTCCTATTTAGCTTGTGATCCACTATGACCTCCAGACTCCTTTTTGAAGTACTCCTTCATAGGTAGTCACCTTCCATTTTGTATGTGTGCAACTCATTCTTCCTTCCTATGTGGAGTACTTTGCATTTGTTCTTATTGAATTTCATCCTATTTACCTCAGATCATTTCTCCAAGTTGTTCAGATCATTTTGAGTTTTAACCCTATCCTTCAAAGCACTTGCAGCCCTGAGGTATTGTCCACAAACTTTATAACTCTATGTCATTATCTAAATCATTGATGAAGAGATTGAACAGAACTGGACCCAGAACTGACCCCTGTGGAACCCCACTCGTTATGCCCTTCCAGCTTGACTGTGAACTACTGATAACTACTCTCTGGGAATTGTTTTCCAACCAGTTATGCACCCACCTTATAGTAGCTCTATCTAGGTTGTATTTCCCTAGTTTGAGAAGGTCATGCGAGACAAAAGCCTTAGTAAAGTCAAGATATATCACATCTACCATTTCTCCCCTATCCCCAAGGCTTGTTTCCCTGCCAAAGAAAGCTCTTAGGTTGATTTGATTAATGTTTTAGGCAAAGAAAAAGCCAGTTTAGGAATAGCTACAAAGAGGGATTGATTCATTAACAGAGAATGATCTGTGATTAAAAAGGGAAGAACATAATTTCCAGGGGGATGCTAAAATATTTACTGCAAATCACTATGAACTTTCTAGGTGTTAGAGTAGCAGCTGTATTAGTCTGTATTCGCAAAAAGAAAAGAAGTACTTGTGGCACCTTAGAGACTAACAAATTTATTTGAGCATAAGCTTTTGTGAGCTACAGGTCACTTCATCGGATGCATTCAGTGGAAAATACAGGGGGGCGATTTATATACATATAGAACATGAACATGAAACAATGGGTGTTACCACACACACAGTAAGGAGAGTGATCACTTAAGGTGAGCTATTACCAGCAGAAGATCCGGGGGGAGGGGGACTTTTTGTAGTGATAATCAAGGTGGGCCATTTCCAGCAGTTGACAAGAACATCTGAGGAACAGTGGGGGGAGGCGGGGGAGGGAGGAATAAACAAGGGGAAATAGTTTTACTTTGTGTAATGACCCATCTACTCCCAGTCTCTATTCAAGCCTAAATTAATTGTATCCAGTTTGCAAATTAATTCCAATTCAGCAGTCTCGTTTGAGTCTGTTTCTGAAGTCTTTTTGTTGAAGAATCACTAACCCAGGAACCTATCCTTGCAACAAAGCCCGTTTCCAATTGTGTCCACATATCTATTCAGCAGACACCATCATAGGGCCTAATCACATCAGCCACACTATCAGAGGTTCGTTCACCTGCACATCTACCAATGTGATATATGCCATCATGTGCCAGAAATGCCCCTCTGCCATGTACATTGATCAAACTGGACAGTCTCTGTGTAAAAGAATAAATGGACACAAATCAGACATCAAGAATTATAACATTCAAAAAGCAGTTGGAGAACACTTCAATCTCTTTGATCACTCGATTACAGACCTAAAAGTTGCGATTCTTCAACAAAAAAACTTCAAAAACAGACTCCAATGAGAGACTGCTGAATTGGAATTAATTTGCAAACTGGATATAATTAACTTAGGCTTGAATAAAGACTGGGAGTGGATGGGTCATTACACAAAGTAAACTATTTCCCCTTGTTTATTCCCTCCCCGCCCCGCACCCCACCATTGTTCCTCAGATGTTTTTGTCTGGCCCACCTTGATTATCACTACAAAAAGCTTTTCCCCCCCACTCTCCTGCTGGTAATAGCTCATCTTAAGTGATCACTCTCCACTCTCGTTACAGTGTGTATGGTAACACCTATTGTTTTATGTTCTCTGTGTATATAAATCTCCCCACTGTATTTTCCACTGAATGCATCCGATGAAGTGAGCTGTAGCTCACGAAAGCTTATGCTCAAATTAATTTGTTAGTCTCTAAGGTGCCACAAGTACTCCTTTTCTTTCTAGGTGTTGTAGTGTAGAGCAACAGAATTCGTAATGTGATGCCATTTGTCTGTATTGGCTTGTTGTATCAGAGTGCTGCTTGTAGCTATGGTAGGAAGTTTTGCTGACCATGGGCAAAAGGATATTAGCTAGTGGCTAAGAATGCAATGTTCTTCACTAATATGTTTTCAGATGCAAGCCCTCATAAACCTATATCACATCATGAGACACCCGGAAAGTTTGCTGTTTTTATTGCTCTTATTCTCTGTATTTCATATTGCAAGGCTTAATGACAATGCAATGAACAGCTCGTGCTGCAATGTACAGTGTCAAAGTAATGTCACAGGTTAATGGCTTTCTGAACTGAATTTACAACATGCCACAGCATGTTGACAATCAATGGGAATCTGATATTTTCAATCCTTTGGAAAATAACTTTGTGTTTTAAATGTATGAGGCAAAGCATACTAATAAATCCCACAGAGTTCTCTGCACATTACATGATTTTGGAAATAGGAAAACATACACACAAGTATAGGAAAGGATACATACATGAATATGGTCTGCTGTACTTTTTTGGTTCTGTATTCCTTGCCATGCATTTAAGCTTAAATAGGATTTAAGTATATAAGCATCACATGACAAACAAGCACAAGGAATTCATAAGTACATTGACATCAGGTGTACCTATCAAAATCTTACTCATAGAACAGATGTGACAAAACTCATAGCTTCACAGGGATTAAAGTGATTTACTTTCTATTGGCTCATGCAGGAAAGAGAAACTGATAGTGTATTTCAGTAGTAATTCTCATAGGAACCACAGACCATAGGTTTGTAATGTATATACACAATATGGAAGATTTTAGTTTCTTGTATATGATAAATAGTTGAGTTCTCCTACTGGTAAAGAAGAGGACAGAGGAGGTTAAGTGGGCAGATTAAGGTTGGTGTTAGGTTTTTTCCAAGGATTTCTATATTTCCTACTTTTTAGACTTTGTGGGTTTTGTCATTTTAGTCTTCCTGACTTTCAAACCTGCATGACTAAAATTAAGCTCTTAAACAACATATCCGAGGACCTAAAAAAAAAGATCTTATTTTTAGAGGTGCTGTACACTCACAAATTCACCTGAAATTAATAGGAGCTGCTAGTTCTCAGCATCTTTGGATATCAGGCCACTTTTATTTATGTACTTAAATATCTGCAATGTTCCACCTATATTTTTGTAAAGTAATAGATATCTTTTGGGAAGTTTAATTATATCTGTGGGGCTTTTCCAAATTAATTATTACTATCAAAACAGAATTTAAAGTAATCAAATCTAGATTTTATGTCTGAGTTTAATGTAATGTACGGTGTATGCATTGGAAAATTATCAGGAGAGTAACTAATACCATTTCAGTAATATTATACGCGGAAGTAGACTGGAAAAATAAGGAAACTTCAGGCACATGATACATGGAATACACACAAACATACAATTTTTTTATTGATCATTTAGAGGATTTGAGAGCTGCAGCTCCCACAAACAGAGGCAGAGGTGAGGAAACCTAAACTGACAGCGCTGCCTGCCTGCTTAAAGATACAGACAGCTTGAAGGATGGGCTGAAGGAGGAGTTACAGCACCAGGAGTCTGACTGACATGCCTAGCCAATCAACAACAACCCAAATAGTCTGCCCTTGCCTAGAATTGCTCAGGCATGTGTGTCCAGCCCAAACTAGCACTTTGAGGGCAGAAGGGAGGCAAGAAACTTGGTTTCCAGAAGACAGATCTTCCCTGTTGCTCTTTTCAAGGCAGGGGGACTTCAATAGCTGCTCTTTGCAGGGTAGGAGAGAGGAAAAAGTTCCAATGTGCTTCCTAAAAAGGGGAGCCCAGATGATTAGAAGCATCCAGCTTCATGAGGGGTTTTCCCTTCAGCTTACTATTTGCATTAATCTTGGATATTGAAGTAAATCCTCTCATATCCAGGCAGATATATGTAGCCAGGAGTCCGCAGTCTGGAGGAAAGAGGAGAGAAAAAGTCCCTAGGCTCCACTATCCAGAGGGAGAGCATAGGGTTGCCAGGTGTCTGGTTTTTGACCGGGATGCCCATTTGATAAGTGAACCTCATGGCTCTGGTCAGCACTGCCAACCAGGCCATTAAAAGTCTGGTCAGCAGTGCTGCAGGCTTAAGGCAGGCTTCTCCCTACCTCTCCTGGCTCCACACTGTGCCCTGGAAGCAGTCAGCAAGTCCAGCTCCTGGGGGGGGGCATGGGTCTCCTTGCACTGCCCCACCCCGAGCACCAGCTCCACACCTGGCCAACGGGAGCTGAGATGGCAGTGTTTGTAGGCAAGAGCAGTGTGCGGAGCCTTCTGGGCCCCTTGCCGCTTCTGGGGCACAACACAGCGCCAGGGCAGGCAGCCAGCCTGCCTTAGCCCCACTGGGCTGCTCACCGGGAGCCGCCAGAGGTAAGCCCATGCCCCAACCCGATGCCCCAGCTAAGCCCCCCCCCAAACCTGGAGCCCCCTCCTGTACTCCAAACCCCTCATCCCCAACCCCACCCCAGAGCCAGCACCCCCCAGTCCTCTACCTTAACCCCCTGCCTTAACCCAGAGTCCCCTCCCACATTCAGAATCCTTCAGCCCCACTCCCTCCTGGCATCCTGGAGCCCTGCCCCCTATATCCCAAACCCCTCCTCCCCAGCCTCACCCCACAGCCCTCACCCCCTCCCAAACCCCAATTTCCTGCCCCAGCCTGCAGCCCCTTCCCACACTCTGAACCCCTCATTTATGGCCCCACCCTGGTGCTCCCATCCCAGTTAGAGCCCTCACCCCCTCCCGCACCCCAGCAAAAGTGAGTGAGGGTTGGGGAGAGTGAGCCACTGATGGAGGGGGAATGTAGTGAGTGGGGGCAGGGCCTCAGAAGGGTCTGGCCTATTGTGTTTAGTTTTGTGTGATTAGAAATTTGCAACCCTAGTAGACCACCATCTATTAGCCACATGAGATAGCCCCTGCCCTTGTACTAGAAGGTGAGAGAATTTTTTTCAGTCACCCAGTGACCTTCTCTGATCCTGAGAGTGATCTGCAGGCCTCAGAAAGAAGACATCACAACAGTGAGTTGTATTTGTATTCTATACTTAGGTACCTAAGAAAGAGGTATGGGGGTGAGGGAAATCCTGGCTTATGTGTTGTCTGCTAGTTATCTGCAGCTGGGAACCCCTTCCCTGGTATCAGGTGGCCTAGGTGCTTATATCATCTCTTGTGAAAATGAGTTAGGTGCCAGCTGGAGGAGGAAATGGTGGTGTCATCATCACCCATCTTATAACCACTGGGCTAGCCTTATGACTTTTAGACTGGGTTTGATTTTAACCCTTTGCCTGATAGGAGAGATTGAGGGAGCCCTACATCAGAATATTTGAGTGGAAGAAGAGATTCGAAGTGGGCTCTGCTCTCAGGTAAGTTCCCTAGCTACTGAGCAATGGAATGAATAGTTTCAAAAAGTCATTGGAGCAGGGGAACTGGATCCTGGCTTTGATCACCGGGCTATAGAGTCATTCTCATGCTTGCCCTCTCTAGCCTCATTAATTTAATTATTTATTTACAGTGAAACAGCTTTAATGTTGGGCCAGAAAGAGCAAGCATGAAAATGGCTCTGAAGCCCAGTGGTTAGAGCATTGCATGGGAGGATCCTGTCCCCCTGCTCCAATGACTTTAAAAAAAATATCTACAGTGGAACAGCTTCAGCAGGAGAGACAAAGGAACCCCACCTCAGAATATCCCATAGCTCAGTGGCTAGGCCACTTACCGGAGAGGTGTCCGAGCCCATTTCAAATCCCTTTCGAACCCCAAGTAGCAGGAGAAGGGTCTCCCTGCAGTCCAGACTTAGGTGCCTATCTCAGAGAGGGATGTGGCTTAGCACATACCCCTTCTATCTCTAATTGGCTATATTGGGCCTGGAGTTACGGTGCATGTTTGTTATTTGCATTCTTAGGTGCCTATCTCTCTCCCTATTCATTGTTTAGGGAGCCTAGGCCCTGAACTCAGGCTTTGTAAATCCCATTGATTTTCTATATGTCTAAAAGTTACTGTGCCTAAATTTCTTTTGAATTTAGTCCTCTGTCTGCAAAGTTCAGACTACATCTATCAGTGTGGAAACTTCTTTGCCTGATCTTCCTGGATTCAGATAGGAAAGGTGGGGCCCCTGCTCAGTGAAGATTGTTTGTTGGTTTTTGCCTGAGATAAATTAATGTATGCATGAAGAGATGGGAAAATGGGAGGATAGATGGCTTTGTGATTAAGGAACTGAACTGGATCTCTATGCTTTAATGATACTAGTAGCTCCATCTATAATTCAACCAGTCTCCATTTTTTTAAATCTAGAAAATACAGAGGCATGGTTCTATCTAAAATTCTCTGTGTTTTAATGTGTGTTGCGTAGGTGGAGAGAGAAGAGTAAACCTGTGGAATTTATTCATGGTTTCAGCTATAATGTGAAAAATTAATTTTTAGAGAAAGCTATAAAATTTGCATTTTCAAATGTATACCCAATTTGACCCCCTCTGGGCCATGACAAATAATGGATGCTGTCAATATAGATTACAGCACTTATAATATTGTGACATACCTGAGTGAATTCAAGTATTCAACTGTCTGACTGTTACAAGGGCAACCCCTTTTTACATATGCCTTTCTCCTTCCTTCTATCCTTCTCCAATCTCTCTTTAGAGAAAATAAAACACTCATCCATAATAATAAAGAACACTTCACTTTAAAACTCATTCTAGAGGTTTCCTCTTTTTCTTTTTTCCCTTATGTAAATTTGCTGCTGGTAAAATGTGTCAGGCAGACAGCCCTGCAAATAAGTCTCTTACATATAGAATAGTGTATGTATTACTTGTATGGGCTATTCTGCTACCCCAGTACATCTGGAGTACACCATAGCTAGCAATGAGAGAGTTTCTCATTCTCCTTGGCTTGTTCAATCCTTCATCTATGTAAAGAGATTATTATATTATGGTACTGAACAGAAAATTTGCATACAAAATTTACAGTCTAATATGAGACAAGATGCAACAAGTAATTGACAAATCAAGGGTAAGGGAGAGCTTAGCTATTGCATAACATGAAGATTCCTGGTAGTTTTAATTTTAAATAAAGAAAATCAGCTAATCTTGAATGATGCACAACTAAGCCCCAAGGACGCCTAAATTAACTATGGTTTTAAATTGAGTTTGGATATTAGCATGAGTAATAGGCCCAAAGCATGTGACCTGCCCCCCCCCAAATGAACTCATGAGAAAGAAAGATTGTTTGTGTTAAACTTATGATGACCCTTTGAATACCTGCCTTATCGTATTTAATATGTGGGAAATATAGTAAACATAATTCATTGGGCACCAGGTGCAGTAAGTAATTAGTTAGAAATGCTTAATCTAGAAGTCCCTGGGGGGGTGGGGGGTGATGAGTAAAATGAGATAAGGGGAAAAACCTTGAATAGCACAGAGTGCTGATCTAAACTGCTTCATTTGAGTTTAGCACAGGTCCAATAACTAGCAATGCCATCACTTGTTTGTTATACTGTATAAAAAAAGCAATGTTTTGTAGGGGTTCTTTGTCAGAGCTTTTCCTTACTCCTCTGAAGTCATGCCATGATGGGAAGATATCTCCAGGGCCTGATCTGGTTGCAACAATTTAGCCATTGCTTATAACTGTATTGGTGATATGGAATATATGGGTGCATATGCTAATATTTATATATTGGATATAACAAATTCCAAGTGGCTTTTAAACTAATAAAGAAATGCTTGTGTGGCAACTGAGTCATGGTAAACCTTAATAAATTTATTAGAATTGTTTTTCCAGTATAAGCCATAAACTAACAAAAGTAATAACTATAGTGCAAAGTTCAGTATACTCCCCCCACGCCTCCCTACCCCATTTACATGGGTTTCTGCCCACTAGTTGCTGTACTGAGATCAAACCATGATGAAATGTGGGAGAGAGAGGAAAATCATAGGAAACCCCTTTGGGAAGATATGCAGATTCTACAACTTTCTAGTTATTACTAATCACAGATGTTTGTTTTCTGTTGACTCATGATGGTTAATATCAGGCTGGCCCAAATGTGTGTTGTTAAATCCTTTGCAAGGCACCACGGAGCTATTTGCACCTATCTTTATTACAGCCACTGTGAGGAAGGATTGCTTGAGATGGTTAGTCAAACATGGATGATTTAAGGAAATTAAAATGCTATTTTCCATAGCTCAATCACAAATTTTGAGGAGTGTGATATTAATCTTACCTTTTCAACCATTTGCGTTCATTAAGTATGTGGGCTCAAGACCATCCGATTTTACCTCTCCCCTCACCAAAAAAGCTGACTTGGCTAGGTGTTCTAGTGCAGATTATAGAAACAGCTGCCAGAATGCATCTATAATGCCAGGTATATGATGATACTGCAAACTGTGAAGGGGAAGTAACTAGAATATCAAGGTTGCTTAAAGGAGAATTTAAAGTAAAGAATATAACTGCTGCTGGAGGGCAACTTTGTTCCAGTGTGCTCACTCTTTTGCACAAAGAACAGCTGAAGTTTCTCACAAATCATTCTTGAAGCACAAAACCCAAGTGGTAAAACAAAGACTTTGTTAAAAAATCCCATTAATTATGGGGGGGGGGGAAAGGGCAGAGACATTTTCTATATTTGCAAACTCTTGGAAAAAATTTATTTCTTTCAGGGAAAGTTATTTAATATGCAATATAAGCTTTTTTTCTAATTAGATTCCATTGCAACTTTGGGAATAGAAAATTAAAAATTAAGAACTTATAGCTCAGTTTGCATCTTCCTTGCTGAGTCCTTTTGTAGAAATTTAGATGGAATATTATCCCTTGTTTCATTTTGGAATGCTTTTGGGGTTAGGATTCCTTTGTTAGAATTACATCCTGGATCTTGTTTTGCTTTTTTTTTTTTTTTTTTTTTTTTTTTTTTTTTTTTTTTTTTTTGAAGTCATACTTTTTTCTCTTATCTTCAAGAACTGTTTATGCTACAGGTCTTGTCTGCCATTCAGGCTTTTCTCTGTCTCTTTTGGGTCATTTATTCTTATGTCCTCTTGTTTTCCTCCAAGCCAGTCTCTAGTTCCTTTTTCTTTGTGTTACCTCTCCTTTTCCCCAGATGTCTGTCTCCCTACTTTTCCATTACAGATACTGGTTCCCCCTTTCTAATTTTGCTGCAGGCTCCTTTTTTCACCAGCAGTACCACATGACAGAGTATCACAGGCAACTAAATATAAATTATTAAAATTTCAGAAGGAATTCAGGGACACAGAATGTAATTATCTGATATGGAGTGTGGCCAAGATAGAGAGGTTAACACCTTTTACTATTATTAAAAGTGTCAGGAGATTTTTAATTACCACAAGTGGTCAGGACCTCAGTTTTACATCTGTTCTCTTTTTGTGATCTATAGCAACAGGGTTCAATCCAGTACCTAGATGGAGCATTGAACTTCAGTAGTAACTCGGCCATCAGTAGGAACAGTAATATCTACTGAATCACTTTAATACAAAACTAAAAAAAATAAGAAACCCATTTTTCATTAGTGTAGGTCCTACATTGTAAGTTATGGGTCATTGCAGTATTTGCTTCTTTCACATGCCTGATACAGAGTAGAGCAGGGTGATAAATCATCAATTCCCTATACAGTAGATTCATCTGTCTATAGGAATTTATTTATTAAGACCATCTCTGCAAAACATCATGGGCCATTTCCGTGGCGACTCACATAGATTTCAGGGTGATAAATATGCATTGTATGAAAATGTACCAACAGGACACAGGAAAATAAAAATGCCCTTGCTACCAGACTTCTTAAAATATTGTGTTCATTATGTATCATAATAATAATCATGTCTTATTAATTCAAATCTTGAACCTGTTCCCCTATGGATAAATAATAAAGAGTGACTGGAGCAGGAGAACTGCACCCAGGGTCTCCCACCTCTTAGGTCATGCTTTAACCACTGTACTACAGAGAGAGAGTGTGTGTGTTTGTGTCTGTCTCTCTCTCTCTCTCTCTTCCCCCAATCTATAATGACAGGTTTCAGAGTAGCAACCGTGTTAGTCTGTATTCGCAAAAAGAAAAGGAGTACTTGTGGCACCTTAGAGACTAACAAATTTATTAGAGCATAAGCTTTCGTGAGCTACAGCTGAGCTCGTGTAGCTCACGAAAGCTTATGCTCTAATAAATTTGTTAGTCTCTAAGGTGCCACAAGTACTCCTTTTCTTCTTCCCCCAATGACTATTTAATCATTTATCCACAGTGGGACAGCTTCAACAGGAGACACTGAAGGAGTCCCACATCAGAATATCCCATAGCTCAGTGGTTAGAACTTTCCTGACAAGTTCAAGACCCCTTTTCAAATACTTTTCCCCCCTCTGGCGTAGAGGGGGCAACTGAACCTGGATCTCCGACATCACAGGCAAGCGCTTTAACCACTTGGCTAAAAGTTATAAGTTGGGCACCACTATCACTGCCTTCTTTCCCCCCCCACCCATTTTATATGGAGTGAGGCAGGTGCTTAACTCATTCCTGCAAGAAATGCCTTAGGTGAGTAAACTCACTTACTTCAGGAAAGGGGTTCATGTCTATGGATTGCTAGGAGAGATATATGCATCCCTGCAGCCTGGAATTAGATTCCTATCTCCAAGGGAAGGATGAGGCTTAGCACTGGATAGCTTAGCTGGCTCCCCGCCTAGT
This sequence comes from Dermochelys coriacea, assembly GCF_009764565.3. Lineage (NCBI taxonomy): Eukaryota > Metazoa > Chordata > Testudines > Dermochelyidae > Dermochelys > Dermochelys coriacea. The sequence goes on from NC_050073.1 coordinate 49,303,711, forward strand.
GTGTTATCTTTTGTGGATCTCATTCTTAGGCACCTCTCTTTCCCCATTGTTGTATAGAGATTCCAGGCACCACAATCAGCTTTGTGGATCACACTGTTGTTCCTGTGATATTTTTTTCTAGGTTCCTAAAAGTTAGGTGCCATGATGCTCAGCATTACAAATCCTGAGTGCCTTTGTGTCTAACTTGTGTACATGACTTGTCTTTAAGATATAAGTTCCTTGAGGCAGGGAATTAGTATGTTTGGCATCCCTCAGCTGTGGCATAATGTTGTATGAACTGATGAATTATATGCATAAGAGATGGATCTGAGACACAAAACATGGATCCTGGTCCATATTTCAACCCTACAAACCACTCCCTGACACCCCTTAAAAATGCTGAGATGCTGAGATCTATAGCTTATTTCATGCAAATGTGGGTCAGATTCTAACCCCCACAAGCGTTCAAGAGTATTTGGATTAGAGGTTGATGGGGAGAGGAGGCTGTCTCAGGCATATTTTTTTATAATCCTCATAATCATGAACTATGATTTTTACATGATTGATAAATGCAACAGTCTTTTTTTTTTTTTTTTTTTTTTTTTTTTTTTAAGAGAGAATCCCACGGGTAAAAATCAGAATTTGGAAAGAAGTGGGGGCAATGAGCTAGGCAGAGAGAGAGAGAGAGAGAGAGAGAGAGAGAGAGCATGCCACATTCTTCATTTAATTTGACAATTAAATAAATCCACATTACTCAGGGAATGCACAGTACAGGCTTGCTGTTCCAAGGGATCTGTTTCCGAGCCAAAGAGATGCACAATACAACAGTACGGGGCGAGGGGGGGGGCACACATAGTGTTCATAAATATTAAACCTTTTAGTATACTTTTTCTAGTATATTAAATGCATTTGCATATTAACTGTTCCCCCAGAATCTTTGATACTAGCAAAGAGTGTTTTTGAATTCTAAGGCCCAAATGTTGGCTCTTAACATGAGAGAGACGTACTCAGGAATTTTTATGTGATCGAGTGTTGGGCTGTACCTCAGCATCTCCAAGTCTGTGGGATAAAGATGTCCAGAAAAAGACCCCTCAAACTAAGAAGTGTCTATAGAAGTATGTTGTTATAAACAAAATGGGTAATTAATAAGGAATCATTGTTAATGGATAGATGGATCCTATAATGGATAAAATAATAAGCCATTGAAAGATGTGTTTAACTCGTTAAGCACCACTGGTTGTCATAGCTGTAAGTTAGAGATTCCTTTTTACTCATCCGGTAAACTGAGGACCATAAACGAAATTCCATCTGTTATTAGGAAAATGGAACACATGGTAAAATGTATCATGGGAAAGGATATTTTCCCTCCCAAAATGAGGTTTGTTTTTTTTTCTCGTACCACATAAAAGGATTAGGAAGGTAATTTGCGGGAATGAACACTGTCAGCATTCTACCAGGTACAGAGGAAGGGACCAAACTACTTTATCTTCACCATCTACAGGGTATATCATCTTCCTCTGTTCTGAATAGTACTGTATTAATTTTTGATTAATAATTTTTTATTAAATAATTCCATTTGAGCCTGTTATTTCACATTCTCGAATCATTACATTCAAACACACAACATCAGGGTCAGGGCATGCAATACTGAACTGAAGCCTTTTATTAAAAAAATAAGGTTGGTCTACTGAAAGAAACCAAAATAGACTAAAAGAACAATAGTCAAATCTTGTATAAAGGTGAATTATTAAATACAGAGGCTTTTTTTCATTTCAGATCCAGATCCTGTTCCCCACTCCACCCCAACTGATTAATGTTCAGCCAAAATCTGAAGTCCATAATCCAAGAACTCTCATGGTCTTCTATGGGCGTTTTGCTCAAATAAGGACCACTGCACTTGTTCTTCATTCTTTTCCTATTAGAAAATATTTGCACCATTTTTCTCCCACTGTTGACCTCCACCTGCTGCATGTGTCAGCTATTTTCAGTGAAAGGTAAAACTTAGTCTGGAGGTTTGGTTTGAATAAACCCTCAAAATGCAGATGTATCATTCAAATATTCAAATCTCTTGGGCACAACAAAAGTGTATTGCAAATTTTATGACAACTAGCTTTGTTTTCTCTCTCGATTTCCAGTTCTGACTAGTGCTTATTGTGGGAATGGATATAAAATGAGAACAATCTCTTTGGGTATTTTATTACTGATGTGTCCCATCCAGCAATGACTGTGCAAAGCCATTGCAAAATTGGGGATTGGTGGAGAATCTATGTACAGTGAGGCTGTACATCTTGGTGGGGTGGGGGAAGGCAAGGAGGGCAATTGAAAATAAAAGATGAAATTTGAATTCTGGGATGAGCTGGGCCACTTTATTTCCTCTGAACAGATCTGCCCACATTCATTATAGTGTTGCAACCTTTACTGCCAACTCCCTCTTCCACTGCTTCTAGCTGCCCCTGTTCTCTATGTATGGATAGGGTAGCTGGGCAATGGGCCCCCAAATCAGCAGCTGAGACAGGTCTGTTTGCTTGGGGTCTTGATAAGGGCCATGTGGCTCTGACCCTTGGACTTTTGATTAGCTCCACTGTCTGAAGTCTCTGAGTGGTTAATTGCTCCCTGATAGTCAAGGGGCGTAGCTCAGCAGGAAAGTTTAGGATAAAAAGTCAGTTGCTTGACAAACACATGAATGGGCAGCAAACAGGGTTTGAGGGAGTTTAAAAGCCTCTCACACTCCCTGGCTACTTCTCGTTACAGTTCTACACTCATTCCTGTGATGGCCAATGGCAGAACAGTGGTTGTGACCTGCAATAGATGTGCAATGTTTTCTTTCCTGCCTGAAGCCAGAAGGGACTTCCTGTGGATGAAGTGCAAGTTGGTGGCTGTACTGGAAGTGAAGATGCTTGAATTTGAAGGGCAAGTAGAGACACTAGAATGAGAGAAGCTGAAGAGTTCCTGGACAACCAGGTTTGGGTGGCATCACTTCCCCCCAGATTCATGAATGAAAGGAACTCACCTCCAAAGAAGGGGAGAGACCGGAAATAGGAGAGGAGGCCTGTCAGCTCATAACCATGAGAGGCCAGAGGACAAGGCAGCATTCTGCACATGTGGAGACAGATGAGGATGGGCAGCCTATGACCACCAGGAGGAATTCCACACAGCTAGAAGGTATCCAATAAATACCAGGCCCTCAACAAGGAATCCACAGAAGATATTTTCCCAGATCCAGGTGGTCCAATGGAACACCTGTGGATTTCTGATCATACCTCTCTAAAGAGATACTCTTCCATCTAAGGAAGACAGACTGACCTTGTTGGGGATTCTATACTAAGAACAATGGAAAGAATATTCTGCAAAGCACAGGTGGACAAAAGGACAGCATGGTATCTTCCTGGAGTCAAGACATGACTTTAAGATAGGATAGGCATCTGAAGTTTGTGGGCAAGGATCCACTGGTGATGATGCAAATTGGCACTAACAACATTTCATTATAGGAGATCTCCTGACACAATATTGTAGCTGAAAGGGCTAATGTGATCCTTGGATTAATAAACGGAGAATAAACGGAGCAATAGAGAGGTTCTATTTTCTCAGTATTCCAGTAGTGGTCACAGCAGTGCCAAATACAAAATCCAGTTCTGGCATCAATGATTCAGGAAGGATGTTGATTCATTGAAGAGGGTTCACAGAAAAGCTATCTGAAACCAGTTTCTGGGTCCGAACTCTAAAAAGGGCTGTCCAAGGGGCTCTGGAATCTGCAGGTGGGTGTGGGGCAAAACAGGTACAGACAGAGGCATGAATTGTCTCCCTCAACATGTCCCTACCCCCTCTTTTTTAGAGCAATAGAAATAAGCTGTATTCATCTAAAAATCAGTGCACAGAAATAAATCCTTGAGAATGCATTAACTTCTCAGTGAAATTCCCCACCATACTGTGGAACTTCCCCTTTAAGTGATTTCCTAAGGGAGCCACTGGCAGGGAACCTCTTTCTTTGGTACTGCTGCCAAAGAGCTAGATGAGAGATGGAAGCCCCAGAACCAATACAGGGATACAGCGACTTCCGCTGATCCCCCAAGATTCGTACACTGTAAGTCCAGAGAGGACAGTTTTATGATCATCTTGCTAACAAACTGATCTGGAAATCTTGTGAAGTTTCCATCCATGGCTGGGTCCCTCCAGCAGATATTTTTATAGAAGGGACAATAAATAATCAATCATCATGAACATATAGTAAGAAGTATTGTGCTTTCTTCTCCCACAAATCCAGAGACCAAAGGCACTGCTTATAGGAGCCATTGGGTGCCTAAGGGTATGGGGAAGAGAACCAGAGTCATGGCAAGAAGTTTGCTATTTTCTGGCATGTGCTTCCTCTCCATCCCCTGCCTTTACCTCAGAATCTGTTTATCCTAAACCCTTTTAGAAAAATCATATTGAGAGTAATATGGTATCTTTGGTGACATAATTTGTAGCTAAAGGCCAAAAGTTTAATTACTCAGTCAGTGCCCTGTAACTTGATCCCTTTGACCTTGAGTGCTAATTAATTATGCCAGTCAGGGCCAGGCTAGGTCCTATATAAAGGCTGCCTAGCAGAGGAGAAGGCAGTCACTCCCTGACTAGTGAGGGAGCAGGACTAGCTCCTGAGCTAAGGAGTAGCATTTTGGACAGAGCAGTGCTGGGCAGGCTTGGGAAAGCAGAGCAGAACTCTGACCCAGATACCTGCCAGGCTGCAGCCCTTGCTAAGAGGAGTTGAGAAGGTGCATAGGGCCAAAGGGGAAGTGCCCAGGGAAATAGGAAAGGAAGAGAAGGAGGGCAGAAGGAGGCTGCTGCTAGAGGGTCCCTGGGTCGGGACCCAGAGTAGCAGGTGAGCCAGGAGACCCCCCTCCCCTCCCCACCCCCTTGTACTGTCCCTGATCATGGAGGCGAGAGGCCGAGAAAGATTGTGACCTGCCCGAGACAAGGGGCTAGACTCTAGGGTTGTGTTTGGCCACTGAGGCAGGGACAAATAGAAGAACTGCTGTTAACAACGCACCCCCGTTGAAGGGGGTGAGACCAGAGTGGTGGGCACTGCTGGAGGGCAGTGTCCTGAAGTGGATGCAGAGTGTCCTGCAGAGGATGCCGTTGGGCAGGGAGCAATGCAGGTGCCAGGACAGTAGAGCAGAGACAACAGGCAAGCTACCATGCATTGAGGACGCCCCACAGCGGTCAAGAGCTAATTTCCAGAGTGAGCAGTGGGAGGCGTCAGCAGTGGTGAGTCTTGACCCCATCACAATTAGGTACTGGAAAGGTACTCACTGGCCATGTAAGTGTTATCTGAAAAGCATAGTTAGTAGTATTGATGGCCTATTTTCTCAGTGTCATTCACTGGGTGAAAACTTAACTGACACAGGATGTAGGCACCAAGCTCTGGTTGAGGTATCGGCACTGACATCCGTAGCATTGCTCTTCACCCTCCACAGATGCAATGGTACAGTAGTGACTGAGTCTGAGAACATGGAAAGCCCAATGGGAATTCTAGGATAAGAGGAGTAGCTTTTACCTTTGTGTTTCAGGAGTACAGTATATTTTACATGTTTTCAAAGCCCTTTAGCTGTTCTGTGTGGTGGAGAAAGGACAATAGAGAAAGATTTCAGAAATGACAGCTGAAGTCTCCGTTGCGTTATTATGACAGATTCAGCTGAGACCAAAACATAAGGCCCCTGTATATCTAGCTACTTTTCTTGCCACTAGACTTTGCTGTTCACTTCAGCAGCTAAATACATGATATTAAAATGTGTAACTGTGTGGGGATATATGTGTGAGAGACGTATCACACAGTTAATCTAAAGCTTCCTTTTTCAACAGAGTGCCTACATTTTTCTGAGAAAGGAAATAAAAAATAATCCCAACTGGAGCCTAAATCTTTTTGATAGTAGGGACTTGATATTTCCCCAGAGAAAGCAAATAACAGGATAAACCTTAAAGCCAGTTATTATGATAACTAATAACATAAAAGAAATCTGTTTTGTTTGTCTTTTTGTTTTTTCAATTTACCAAATCAGGTAACTTAACCCCCTATGTTCCATTATAAAACAAGGAGCATGGGATACAGAGACGTTCTCCCCTCCAAGCTATTATGTTGTACCTACTTGGAGACAGAGGCTGTAATTCTCTACTCTGATAAAATTGAGAGGGATGACACAGGGGCCAAGTTGCATCTCCCTGATTCAGGTTTGCCTGGGCCAGAGACTTGTTAGGACTGTTCCACTATGTCCCATCCTTTGCACACCTACTCCACCCCGTTCTCCTTATGCTACGGGTAATGAGGTCAGCTAGTTCAGGAGGTGCTGGCAAAGAATTCCCCTTGGAGAGGGTAATTGTCTACCAACTATACTTGCTAAATGAAGATGCTGATGGAGTGCAAAGTGGCCTTCCTTGAATAGAGAATCTGGCCTGAAGGTAGAAGCTGTTAAACATACATCAGCCAAGAAGATGGAGAGATACAAAACTGAGTTTTGCCATTGACTTCAATGGGTGCAGAATTAAATTATTAATGAAGATGTTTCAGAGTGATCAGGTGGCTGTTTTGCAGGGAGTGTAGTTTCAGCAAGCTACAGTGAAGGCAGGGTGTGGTGGGAGGAGAAGAAGGAAGTTTTTGTGAATACACTGAAGACCGAATCCTTCATACAAAATTCTCTTTACTTCAATGGGAGTTCTTGATTCTGCAAGTTATTCTGAGTAATTCTTATTGCCTCTATCCTTTCCCATTCTCTTCCCCCACCACCACACACACACCCTTTTTTTCTGCAGTAGAGGAGTAACTGGGGAGACCAGGTAGGATTACTGATAAATTATAGAGCTCTTAAACTGTTGGGTTTAGTATTTATAAATTAGACACTGCCGTGTTTCTTCTTTGTCCCATGTATGCTCAATGACCAGAGTAAATATAAAAAGGCTCTCTTATTGCCTCTGCCTCCTAAAATGAACACCTTTTATATGAAATCCAAAAGCCTCTGATGATGATCATTTTTATGCTAAATAAAGCCAGGAGTTTAATACATGACAACATGGAACCTAAAATACAGAGATTAGAGTCAAACAGTGTACAAAATCCACACGTCAGTGTATTTAACAACAGCTGAGGATCTGGCTGAATTTTTATAATATATTTTGAAAAAGAATTAAACATAAAAATTCAGCTAAATATTGCCAATTTTTGAACAAACAGTAAACACATCTGTCTTGTATCAACTTATTCAGATGTAGATCTGCCAGGAATGTGGGGAGCTAGCAGAACAAATGTACTCTTGCTATGGTATAGAGATCTCCCATTAGATCTGTTATGGATTATAGAGGCCAGGTTATGATTCTGCAATAGTTCCATGAATGATGAACTGATTCAGCAGCAGCCCTAGTCTAGGCATGTTTTCCAAACCCTCTCTCTTGCAAAACTTTAGAGAATAGGAAGGACACTACTTCTTGTGCAATGATAGAGGAAAATACTTTTCTTCCCTCTGGAAATCGCCTAGTAATTGTTGTGGCCTATATTATAAAACAGAGTGGCTCAAATCTTTTCAATTTTAACATGTGTGAAATGATTTGGTGGTTCCCTTTCAGTTCCTCATTTCCATTGTGCACATGCAGATGCACACCCTATGGTGGCACCAACTGTCCCCTTTGCTGATGCTCACAGAAAAGCCTCTCTGAGCTGAATAGTGATGAAGCTAGGAGGCATGTCAGATTCCAAGAGATGGGTTTCCAGAACAGGGCTGAGACACATTGGTGGAGGAGCTGGTACTATCACTAACCCATGCTGAATTGATTCTGTGAAGTTTTCCTTGTGCAGTAACTAGTTAGGAGGATCACTTGACTGCTATGGAGGAGTCTAAGAAATTTATCTTCCAAATGACTAAAATTATAATCTAGGGAAACAAAAAAGTAAGGGCCAAATCTTAATGATCGTCTATCTTAGTGCCATTTTAATCACACAGGGTTCTTACCATGCCTTTGAGGACATGATCATTAAAGACTTGCAAAATACTCACTATTATTAATTATATTTGATTAATGGGGGAAAAACCAAACACAAGCAACAGTAAACAATGGTTGCTAAATCTCTTCTGTAGTCACTTAGTGGACAGCTTTCAACAGAGATTATACCTTATGCGTGTGCATGACGCTGGTGTGGACACTCTCTTCTATAGGGAAGTTGAAACCAAAGTATGTTATTCCCCAGATCAGTAGTGAAACTAGTTTTGAGTGAGTGCAATGAATGTAGTATTACTTACACCTTACACCCATTCAATAGTAGTCTTTCTATATCTGCTGTTTTCACTTCAAGCATGACTTCATTTCTGGACACTTTTAATTCATTTTATTTTATTTGTATTCCAGTAGCAACTGGGGACTGCAATCAAGATTGAGGTCCTGTTATGCTAGGTCTTGTATAGGAGGAGACAGTCCACATCCATAAGAGCTTACAGTCTAAATAGAAAGTGCAAACAAAAGGTGGTAGGGAAAAGTGGGAGGGCCAGAGAGGTTGAATAGTTTGCCAAAGATCACACAGCAGGTTAGAGTTGGGATGAAGCTCTTCACATTGGCTTTTAACTGGTAGCTGTCATTTTATTCTGTGAAGATTCAGACAATTTTATGCATAGTAAAGTGTCTGATATCTCATCATCAACTTCCTAAACAGTGTGGACTCAGCTGTAGCTATGCTTTTCTGACATAGAATGGAAGGTAAAGCAGTCCACTTCCCCGGGAAGTAATAGAAAGTGGGGGTAAAAAGGATTAAACTTGTCATACAATAGCTGTGATTTCATTGCTTCTCTGCTTTTCTCCAATTCATGTTTACAGGCTATTTAGTCTCATAGTTTATCCACTCAGATTATTATTCAGGGAAAAAAAACATTGAGCTGGTTAGAAAGTGCACATGTTAAATGTATTTTGAAAATTTCTAGCCAATTCTAACTGTATCACCTAAAAATGTAATTTCTAGTGTGTGTGGCGCTGCAGGGACTGTGTTCAAAAGATGCTTGAAGGGAGATTATTACGTAACAAACTGATTTTGTATGCAGTATGTAGAGACTGACTTTCTGTCTGGGGGGGGGGGTGTTTAAAAATCCCACCCAAGAAATCTGTTAAACTCTGCATCCTAATGATACAGGCATAAATACTATTTTATTTCTAGAGCAAAAACTATAAGCCAATTAAAAGATTATACAAAAATATGCCAACTAAAATGGAGGCTTAATTTGAAAAATTAGGCTCATAACCTACTGTATTGTGGGCAAGTTATGTGTATGTTAAAATTGTTGTCTGAATTGTCTGCATCCCCCCTCCCAACTTCCTCCAATCTCACCCAAAATGGCACTAAACTACTTTTGCAAATACCTGTAAATTGATAACATTTTTTAAAAAAAATGCTCTTTGGGGAAAAAAAGTTCATAATATTTTAGCCACTTATGGTGCTCAAATGAAAGCTTATTGCGGAGCTATCCCTCAGTTATAGAGGGAGGAAATCGGTTCATACGCTGTAAGTAATTGTACACACATTAAATTGATGAAAAATGCCAATTTTACATGAAATAGATTTGAATGCCTGAAGGGACCATTGTGATCATCTAGTCTGACCTCCTGTATCACAGAGATCATAGAAGTTTGCCAAAACAATTCATATAGCACGTCTTTTAGAAAAACATCCAATCTTCATTTTAAAAATTGTCAGTGATGTAGAATTCACCACATCCCTTGGTAAATTACTCCAAAGGTTAATCATTCTCTCTGTTGTGGGTTTTTTTTTTTAAAGCAGCCTTATTTTTCAGTTTGAATTTGTCTAGCTTTAACTTCTAGGCACAAGATCATGTTATGCCTTTTCTCTGCTAGCTTGAAGAACCCATTATTGAATATTTGTTCTCCTTGTCAGTAATTACAGATTGTGATCAAGTCACCCATTAGCTTTCTCTTTAAGATAAATAGATTGAGCTCCTTCTATCTCAAAGATTAGAAAATATGTCTTTTGAGTGATGATCATTCTCATGATTCTTGTCTGAATCCTCTCCAACTTATTGAAATGTGTCTTTCTTGAAATGTGGATGCCTGAACTGGACAAAGTATTCAAACAGCAGTTGCACCAGTGCCAAATACAGAGTTGAAATAACCTCTCTGCTCCTACTTGAGATTCCCCTGTTTATGCATCCAAGGGTTTGATGCTGTACTTCTGTCAAGATCAGTGGTTCCTAAATCACAACAGCTCCTGCATTAAGCCTCTATGCAAATTAAGAATTTAAACCCAGATTCACATGTATAGCATATAGCTCAGATGTGCTAGAGGCTTGAGAGGAAAAACCCACTGGTTACACATCTTTCTCATCCTGTAATGGACTATTTTTCATTCTATCTGAGGGCGAGACATATCATTAATTAGTCTGACCAAACACTTGAGGCTTTGGCTCTGTGCTGGCAAGGTTTTCCAGGACTTCACTGCAGTGCAGCCAAAAGCTTAAGACACACAATAACATTTTATTTGCCCTTGCCATTTCTGCTTGAATGAACATGCTGCCAGCAACAGGAGAGAACTCAAAGGCCATTTCAAAATATTTCTAATAATCCCAGTTGCATCTATGGAATATTGCAGTTCCCTACCTAAGCTTTTGACTAGTCTCACAAGGGATTTTAATTGTATAACATTAGGAGTTCCTGTAATAAATAGAGAATAAGGCCTGTACACTAAACCCAACAACCAAAACGACCAAAGTATTACAACCCACAGGAAAGTAGACTATTACGTGCCACAGGCAGGAGGAACTAGGAGGAACCAAGATACATAGATGGCTGAGGTCCCTGCAATAGCAGGGAAATGAATAAGAGAGAGAGACCCAGACAAGCCTGGCAAGTAACCAACATCCACACATTTCAGAGGAAGATGAAAATTGCCCAAGGTCACTGGCAATCTGAGGAGGGAAAATATTCCTTCCTGACTCCACATATGGCAGTAAGTTAGACATTGAGCACATAAGCAAGAACCACCCAAAAGTAACTGACTGAGAGAATGTGTGGTGCCATTACAAAGCCCTGACCCATCCCATCCAATGTCCCCTTCAGCCATGGATATTCCTGATGCTTCAGAAGAAGATTTAAAACCAAAAAAAATCCCTCCCAGAATATATTCCCGGGTAAAAATTCCTTCCTGATCCCTATATTAAGTCTTTCTCTTCCAGCAGAAAAGAAGGAAGTTTAAGACTTTAGGAGTCTTGATATAGGAACCAGAAGCGTCAAAATACCACAAGAAAAGTGATTTGGGACAGTGTTTCCAGCACAAGAAATGTTAAATGAAGATGTCACCCTTTTGACAAGATTTCAAGTCCAATTTCTACGGACAAGCATACAACTTTTTAGGTGGATAGAAAGCAAACCTCTGAGCCCTCAATGATTTGAGTAATTAAATAATCTACTCAGAATACAGATGTGTCACTGCATCAAACAATACAAGAGAAAGGAACACAGTTACTTTCTGAAATGCTTTGTAAACTCTAAGTAGATTAGGAGCCACATTTTCAGACATTGGTGGCTTCTGTTTTCGGTGGGTGTGTATAATTGCAGGGATACTGAGTCTGCAATCTTGATCACTTAAGCATTTGACTTGGATTCCCCTGACTTGTGGGATAAATCCATGATTTAGACACCTAAGTGAACTTAACCATCGGCTCAGATGATTCTGGGCCCAAAATTTGCATTCATAATTATTTGTCTGAAATTCTACACACACACACAAATGTTAAGCCTGGACTGATTATTTGGCCCTAACCTCCCCCTCCCCTCCCCCCCCCCCACATACCTATTTCTTCTTTAAAAGCTAGCATTACATTTATCAGGATTTTGAAGTCTCACAAGGGAATGTTTGGGATTTTTTCTGCTTTGTGGCCTGTATTGAGTGTGCTTGGATATAATAAAATGTAGTATTAATCCAGTGGCTGGCCTGCACTGGAGTTTTATTTCCCCTTTCAGCCTGCCAAGTGCTCAATGGTTGAAAACCCATTAGAGCACAGCAGTAGCAAGGACTTTCTGCAGGAAATTATCAGCATGGGAGAAGGAAAATGAGAGCGAATTGAGGAGGAAGTGTATTTAATCCAGGGCTTGCATTTAACAATTTACACAAAGAAAGTCCATCTAAAAGCATCACGAGGATTTATTGGGATTGCTACCTGACTTCATAGTCAATGAAGGTTTTGGGTTTTTTCATTTTTATTTTTTTATTTTAAATTTTTTTGTGCTGGGAATATTTATCTACGGTGTAATCTCAATTTGGGGATGTTCTATTCAGCAATCTATATAATTTTGTCACAATTAACTCAGAATGAAACACCTTATGACATGACCACCTATTTACCTGGATACAAATGATAGGACAAAGATTGTTTCCAGACAGTAAACTAATCTCTTTCCTTCTCTCCCCATCCTTAATAATTATTTATAATTAACTAATATTAATGGGTGAGAAAGAGGGAGTAAAATCTTATCCCCATTGAACTCAATGGGAGGTTTTCCACTGAGTTTCCATAGAAGCAGGATTTCACCCATCTTCTTTAGAAGATCTATTTAGTCCATAGAAACAATCTGAATATTCAGTTACAAATCCCCTGGTTGTAAACTCAAGGTGTGTTCACATTGGGGATAAGCATACTCATGAGGATGAAATGAGAACTGACATGAATTGTAACACAAACCCAACTGAGATCCATGCACATTTTGAGGAGCCAGTGATTCCATGGTATGATACCAGTCCTTCTAGACCTTGCACTGGAAGAGCTATGAAAACTTGGATCCCTAGGAGGGATCAGTTAAGGTCTGTTCTAACTGTGTGTTTTACTTGACTGTAGAATAGTCTTCAAACTGAAGTCAGAGTCACCCTTTTGCTTCGGTCTCTCTCTACAAATTGAGAAGATAAAGCATGAGAAAAATATGCTGCAGTGAATTATTCTGCACTGACAAGGGGATTGTAAAAATAACCAAATAGAATTTAATAATCGTAGGACTGGAAGGGAACTGGAGGTCTTCTAGTCCAGTTGCCTACTCTCAAGGCAGGACTAAGTATTATCTAGACCATCTCTGACAGGTGTTTGTCTAACCTACTCTTAATCTCCAATGATGGAGATTCTACAGCTTCCCTCGACAATTTAGTCCAGTGCTTAACCACCCTGACAATTTGGAAGTTTTTTCTAATGTTTAATTTAAACTGCCCTTGCTGCAATTTTTAAGCCCATTGCTTCTTGTCCTATCCTCAGATGTTAAGGAAACTTTTTTTTCTCCCTCCTTCTTGTAAAAACCTTTTCTGTACTTGAAAACTATTACGTCCCTCCTCAGTCTTCTCTTCTCCAGACTAAACAGACCCAATTTTTTCCATCTTTCCTTATGGGTCATGTTTTCTAAACTTTAATAATTTGTGTTGCTCTTCTCTGGACTTTCTCCAATTTGTCCCCATCTTTCCTGAAATGTGGCACCCTAAAACTGGACACAATACTTCAGTGAAGGTCTGCTCAATAGAGCAGAGTAGAACGGAATAATTATTTCTTGTTTCTTGCTTACAACACTCCTGCTAATACAGCCCAGAATTATATATTTTTTGCAACAATGTTATACTGTTGACTCATATTTAGCTTGTGATCCACTATGAACCCCAGATCCCTTTCTGCAGTACTCCTTCCTAGGCAGTCATTTTCCCATTTTATATGTGTACAACTGATTTACTCCACTTAAGAAGCAACACTTTGAATTTGTCCTTATTGAATTTCATCCTATTTACTTCAGACCTTTTCTCCAGTTTGTGCAGATCATTTTGAATTTTAATCCTATCCTCCAAAGCACCTACAACTCCTCACACCTTGGTATCATCCACAAACGTTGTACATGTACTCTCTATGCCATTTTCTAAATCATTGATGAACAGAACCAGAACTGATCCATGTGGGACCCCCTCTATATGCCCTTGCAGTTTGACTGTGAACCACTGATAACTACTCTCTGGGAATGTTTTTTTTTTCAACTAGTTATGCACCACTTTATTGTAGCTAGCTTATAGTAGCTCCATCTAGGTTGTATTCCTAGTTTGTTTATGAGAAGGTGTCACCATGCTGCTGTGGGTCATAGCTGAGGATAACAAATTCAAGATTAACTGTTGAGAAATAGGGCAGACTCAGCCCAAACTGGCAGGTGATCTAATATTAGATATACCGAGCCAGAAATCAAAGTAAACTTCTCTCTTGCCATACTGGTTAACAAGAAGTCCTGACTGCTGTCTTTGTTTCACCACCCAGACACTGGTCTTACTGATGAATGGCTATTGAAAAACAATTTCATCAGTGTTCTTCTGATCTCAAAAGATCAGCCACATACCCAGGTCAATAAAACTCAGATCATACCCAATAATCATGCTGTTGCCAATCATTTAGTATTGAATATCTAAATGTTCAGTTATAAAAGGAGTGAGTTAACATGGTTAAAGAAATCAAATACATATACTCATTTCAGAATTCTTGTATCAGGTTTGAAGCAGTGATGTTACAGACTGATGGCTTGTAAACTTTCTGGTAACTTCAAAAAGATTAGAAGTTCCTCAGTCCATGAGTGTATTACTCCTTTTAGTGTAAGTCCAGAGATCTAGGTTAACTTCACTCCATTTCAAAGATTTCACATTGGGTTTTTTTCCTATGAAGATTTCAACTCTGATGTATTTTATAATGAGGTTCTCTACCATGATGGCTAACTGCATTTCAATTTAATTTTACTTAATTTACATTCTTGGCCCTACTGTATTTATAAAGGACACAGAGGAAAACATAAAATCATTACTGATGAAATATTTACCATCTGCATATTTAAAATACAGAGCGATAGGGATTTATCTGTAAAATGGATGTTAATTAAATGTAATATTTGTATGTGTCTTTAAATGTGTAGAAAAAAGAATACAGGCCATATTTATAGGATGAGGGACTTTATCCTGTGAAGTAATGACTCTGAAAAAGACTTGGGGGTCATGGTGGATATTAGCTGAACAAAAGCTTCCAGTAGAATGCTGTGGCCAAAAGGATAATGTGATCTTTGGATGCATAAACAGGGGAAACAAGTAGGAATATAAGAGGCTATATTGCTTTCATATTAGGCACTGGTGTGACCATACTGAAATACATTGGTTGGTTCTAGTACCAATAATTCAAGAAGGTTGTTGATAAATTGGAGAGGATTCAGAGAAGAGTCATGAGAACAATTAAAGGATTGGAAAATGTTCTTTATAGTAATACACTCAAGGAGCTCAGTCTATTTAGCTTAACAAAGAGAAGGTTAAGAGGTGACTTGATTAGTATCCATATGGGGTACTCAAATTTGATAATGGGCTCTTCAGTCTAACAGACAAAGTAATAAGATCCAGTGCCTGACAGCTGAAGCTAGAGAAATTCAGATGGAAAATAAGGTGCACATTTTAATAGTTTGGAACAACTTATTAAGGTGTGTTGTGAATTTTCCATCAAAGGCAATTTTAAAATCAAGATTGGAGGTCTTTCTGACAGATATGCTCTAGTTAAAAATGAGGGGTGACAGGGGGAGGGAAATCAGGAAATTCCTCTGACCTGTGTTTATACAGGAGATGATTAGATGATCACAGTGGTCACTTCTGGCTTTAGAATCTTTGATGGCCCACTCAGTGTCTTAGAGATACCACAAAGAATTTCCTGACTCTGGATTTTTCTCCAGTATGGCATAGTTCTGTCTGCACTATCCCTCTTCTACCACACTTAAAACCCATCCATTGCATAGCAGGGTTATTCTAAGAAATGGCCAAAGTTCATGGTACCTTCTGGCTTGTGATGCAACACTTACCCTTAGGGGAATTCTGTCCAAAAGAAAAAGGAAAAAAAATGTGCACAACATTGCAAAATTCTGCATACTTTGTCAAAATAACACAATATAATCACACCAGTTTCAATTATTTTGGTAATTCATTTCAAAATACCAGTCAACAAGTATGTCTGTAACAATATAGTCAAAGATTTAGGACATATTTTTTGACAAATAGATATGCCTAGTAAGGAATTTAATAAAGAACTTTATCTTATTTAATCTTTTTCTTACTGACCTCGGCACAAAAAGTGGGAGTGTGCTAATAAAGTTTGCAGATGATACAAAGCTGGGTGGTATTGCCAATTTGGAGAAGGATCGGGATATTATACAGGAGGATCTGGATGACCTTGAAAACTGGAGTAATAGTAATAGGATGAAATTTAATAGTGAGAAGTGTAAGGTCATGCATTTAGGGATTAATAACAAGAATTTTAGTTATAAGCTGGGGATGCATCAATTAGAAGTAACGAAGGAGGACAAGGACCTTGGAGTATTGGTTGATCATAGGATGACTATAAGCCGCCAATGTGATATAGCCGTGAAAAAAGTTAATGCGGTCTTGGGATGCATCAGGCAAGGTATTTCCAGTAGAGATAAGGAGGTTTAAGTACTGTTATACAAAGAACTGGTGAGACCTCACCTGGAATACTGTGTGCAGTTCTGGTCTCCCATGTTTAAAAAGGATGAATTCAAACTGGAGCAGGTACAGAGAAGGGCTACTAGGATGATCCGAGGAATGGAAAACTTGTCTTATGAAAGGAGACTTAAGGAGCTTGGCTTGTTTAGCCTAACTAAAAGAAGGTTGAGGGGAGATATGATTGCTCTCTATAAATATATCAGAGGGATAAATACCAGAGAGGGAGAGGAATTATTTAAGTTCAGCACCAATGTGGACACAAGAACAAATGGATATAAACTGGTCACTGGGAAGTTTAGACTTGAAATTAGACGAAGGTTTCTAACCATCAGAGGAGTGAAGTTTTGGAATAGACTTCCAAGGGAAGCAGTGGGGGCAAAAGACTTATTTAGCTTTAAGATTAAACTCGATAAGCTTATGGAGGAGATGGTGTGATGGGATAACATGATTTTGGCAATTAATTGATCTTTAAATATTCATGGTAAATAGGCCCAATGGCCTATGATGGGATGTTAGATGGGGTGGGATCCGAGTTACTACAGAGAATTCTCTCTTGGGTATGGGCTGGTGAATTTTGCCTTTATGCTCAGGGTTTAGTTGATCGTCATATTTCGGGTCGGGAATGAATTTTCCTCAGGGCAGATTAGAAGAGGCCCTGGAGGTTTCCCACCTTCCCCTGTAGCATGGGGCATGGGTCACTTGCTGGAGAATTCTCTGCTCCTTGAAGTCTTTAAACCATGATTTGCGGACTTCAATAGCTCAGACATTGGTGAGGTTTTTCGCAGGAATGGGTGGGTGAGATTCTGTGGCCTGCATTGTGCAGGAGGTCAGACTAGATGATCATAATGGTCCCTTCTGACCTTAATATCTATGAATCTATGGTTCCTATTTACATATTTGCTGCATCTGTAAAAACGGACTATATCTTGTCTCAGTTTCCTTACCTCCCAGGATATACAATAAAAAACAAATTGCATTAGAAATATTGGACCATATCCTGTAAATCTTTACTCACTTTAGGAGTCTTATCTTTCACAAGTAAGTCAATGAACAATGGTGTGAGTAAAGAGTGTGCAATATTGGACTCACTAATTGAATTCAAAGCTACTGAAACCTTGACATAAGTAACGCTGATCTCTATTATGTCCTGTCTGATGACTGACATGACCCCTTTTTTCTTCCACTCACTGAATTCTACTTAACGCTTTTATTTCTTTACTCCACCAGTGATATTTTGGAAGCTATTAAATTTGGGTGATCTTTGTTTCTGGCCTGAGGCTGTTTCTGTGTCTGTGTTTTTGTTGTTGTTATGGTGTTTTGTTTTTTTGAAAGGGGGGGTTAAGTTTTGATATGCATTTAGCAAACACAGATGGGGGTTGATGGATTGGTCCTTGAGGGGGCCATTCAGGGATCTGGGGCAAAAATTGGGGATTGGTCCTGCTTTGAGCAGGGGGTTGGACTAGATGACCTCCTGAGGTCCCTTCCAATCCTGATATTCTATGAAAGATTGAGTGTCCTCATTGTGTGGAACAAAAAGCTTGTCTTAATAAGGTGCCTAATAGACATTTGTCAGTTGCCAGATCGTTACAGTAATTCAGTTTGTCTGAATGTAGGCAGTATTTCAATTTGAGTCACCATTTAATTTGTTAGTCAGAAAAAAGGAAATATAGTTGTTTATACTTGCTAATTTGTACGTGTGACTGTGAGAGAGATGCCATGCACCTTCAGATTTGTCCCCCCCCCCTTTTTTTTTAAACACAAAGCATGTTAAAGTTGACAGAATTTTCCTTCTCCCTTTTTCTGGTGTTTTACTCATTGAAATTTTTGGAGTAGAAACAAAGCAAGGACCCCTTTACCTAGAGTCACAGGATGAATACTACTTACATAATCATCAGGCTGGATCAAGAACAAAATAAGTAGGGAGTTCCTTTGTTTTGAACTATCTCCCAGCTATCTGGGCCAAAGTCTTTCCTATAGATCCTTTGGCTTATCTCTGACTTCCTAGCTGTCTCCTTGGCAGATGTCTGTAGGCCATGTACCCTTTCCTGTGTTGACTGACTAGTACTTCTCAACACATCTTTTATCAATTAATGATGTCAGCCTTCATCATCTATTTCACTTCTTTCACAGCTGTTTGACACCTTGTGCCATGCAATTCCATATGCATGGAATGCCCCCTCTAAACTAGGTCATATAACTACTACCCTCACCTCCCTCAAATTCCCTCCTAAAGATCCACTTCTACTGATTTGCTTATTTATACTGCCAACCTTTAATATCCAGGTAGACACACAGTAGGGACGTGTCATACAGAGACCCCTTGGCAAAGGGCTCACTGTTCTTATCAAACAACTTATCTTAGACATGACCAAATTCATTATGTCAAACATGTCTTACAAGATATTTATCCAAAAAGAGTAACATGTAATATCTACAAAAGCTTGTAACTTACCAAGATTCATATTCATTGCGATGTGTGTATTGGTAATTGTCAAGGAATAATGTATTTATATGGAAAGTATGCTTTATGGATTTGGAGTAAAAATTAGTCACCAGGATATAATGTCTCATTGGTAGCCCATTCAGGCAGGAGGTAGCAGACTCCTTGCCCTGGTTAGCCAGTGATGCAATGCAAGGCTCGGTTGTTTGGCCTTGCTCAGGGGTTTGAATCCACATTCCTGAACAGCATAGTTAAGCCGAACTAAGTCCCTGTGTAGACCGCACTAGCCAATGAAATAATTCTTCCAACCACCTAGCTACCACTTCTTGAGGAGGTGGATTACCTACCTCAATGGGAGAATCCATCCCATTGGCCTAGGTAGTGTTCATGCTGAAGTGCTACAGAAGCACAGCTGTGCCACTGTAACATTTTAAGTGTAGTCAAGCTCTAAGACTTTCAATGGAAAACCACCAATGGCAACTGCAAACAATCATAACTACTTGAAGACAAAAAAGGAACATTACAAAAAGAGAGGTTTACCCTGTCTATGAATAGAATCAAGACTGCTTCAGTATAATAGAAGAAGGGGAAAGACTCTCTGGATTCATTCACTGCCACCATCTTGTGGAACTCTTTGCCTTTACCATCCTAATCCTAAAAAGCGTCCTGGACAGCCTGGGCCAGAGAAGGGGAACAAGATAACATTGCCACTTCTACTGGCTTCATCTGAATCCCAACCACCACTTGGGGTGAAATGAGATCAAATTCTAACAGCAGCAGTGACAACAGCAGCTCTGGCCCCTCCCAACAAACTTTCTCTTTTCCCCAAACGGACAGTTATTACCATCTTTGATATTAGCTAAGAGACTGTCAGACACGATGTTCCCCTCTGTCCCCTTTAAAAACTCCCTCCAGCTAAAGAGAGAGGAATGACAGATGTTGTTAAAATGAAAGCTTTATTTAATACTTTACATTTGAAAAGTTTTTTCTAATTTTCCTTCTTTACTTTAATAAAAAAAGGTGAAAAAAATTTTAATAGTGTTTGCCATGGTTCTAAGCAGGCTGTATATCAAACCTTATTTAACGCTGTTTAATATTGAACAGTAGCTGGCTTATGTTAACACCTTTAGCCCATTTGTTCCATCTAAATTAATGTAACAGGGTCTATGCCAATACATGATCTTTTTGCAGTTTCTCTTTTTTTTTCTGCACATAACATATTGAGACATCAATTTGACTGGGGCTTCTTGGCATGCCAAGAAAACCCAACTGCTGTAAGGCTCTGTAAGGCTTGGATACAGTTTGCAGGAAATTCAGTGGGTTTATTTATTTTGGGAAGGCCAAAAATCCCTAATTTTAAAGAGACCTTTAGATTTGAATGTCATTTATAATTTTTGGCAGTACAGCATGGTGTATATTTTGTTGCAAGATAACTGAGCTCAATTATACTGAATGACCTTTTCAAAATACTGATTTACTGCTTATTTATGGAATCTAGTACTCTTAAAGTTACTGATTAATCATTGAAAAGCTATCTGTGAACTTCAATACTGAAGTAGTAAAAATACTTAAAGGTGAACTGAAAATCATTTATTTGAAAAAAGGGAAGATCCCAAAATGGTAAAAGATTATGTTAACACTTGAAAATATTTTATTTTTTAAAAACAAAAGGATGGAAAATTTGATTCCTTTTTCACTTACATGCCAAGACTGGAGTTAAAGTTTGCCTGTTACTCTACAACAGCTAATGTTGCAAGCAGTTAGGGCCTGGTTTTTCAGAAGGAGTAGGTGTTTCAGCCTATTTAAGTCAAAGAAACAGCAGCTGGTCAGCACTTTTTAAAAAAAAAAATCAGATCCTTGAAGTATAGCCAAACATATAAAGCAATGGTGCATATTTCTATATTCAATTAAAAGTTTAAGTGGTACAGGGAAAACGCACAATCCCAGACTTGCATCTTATAGAATACTGTGTTTTCCAATAAAGTAATTTGTTTCTGAAGGCTTGATAATTTTTAACTCCTCCAATAGAATATATTCTGGTGATGGGTGGCTTTCAAAAGAAGCTTCATTTTATTGTGTATAAACACCACAAAATACAAGTTCTTATCTGGATATCTTTGGACTGCAAAAATGGGTGAGAATGAGTAGAAGATCATGAGCCTGATTTTTCTTCCTTTTTGAAGACTATAGCAAAAGTGCCTGCAATAGATGCTCCCCTGAGCATCAAACTTGCCATATAGCTAAAAGTCACTGAAATCTTGTGCACAGGCTAAATATGAATATTTTTAAAGATTGATGATCAATTTTTCCAAAGGCTTTCCTTCAACAGAAACCTTCACTCTGCCCTGTAGTGACATAGGAGAAAAATTATAAAAATTGAATGTCTTTAAAAATCAGCTTCATCTCCATTAAGGTCCATAAACACTAAAATGTCTTTAAACATAAACTACAATATGCATATATGTGTATGGTGTCAACTACATGGCCGTCTCCCATTGGTGTCTGTTCTCTGCACAGAGAAGACAAAAATTATGGCACTTGGAAAACAAGAGGAAGGAGTAAAGATCAAATTGGAGACAAAGAACTAGTGGAAAAATTGAGTAGCTTGGAGGACTAGTGTTTGAAGAGTGGAAATAATGAAGATGACATTTAAAAAAAAAAAGAATAGCCACTGTTGCATTCAGAAAACTCTGGAAGGCTAAAGAAATTTAGATTAAAAATAAGTCAGTGTCTATTAGATAGCTGTCATGCCAATACTACAGGTCAGAATGTTGGAGTATGAGGAAACCTAAAAGATACCGACTGCAGAAATGAACTAGTAGAGGAGTTTCAGACTACAGAGAATAAAAATAAATGAAATGATAAGAAAATGGCTAGGACAAGAAGTTAGGCTATTACAAGAGATTCAAGAAAGACCACTGGGAAGCTGGTACAAGGGAGGCAGTGGTGGAAAGATTTCATTTGGCTCCATCATCGCTGCTGGGGTGATGAACAGGAATAAAAAGAATATATGTATCTAGTTATCTTTTGATATAAACCCAGTATCTTAGTGCAAGAGTGCCTAAATAACAGATTAATTTTGATTATTTGAAAGTTATCCATGAACAGTTAAAGATATTCAGGGCACAAACTCAAAAATTGTGTTTTGTCTGTCTGTCCCAAGTGGAAGCAAGAAATACCAGAGCTCTCAGAAGAGAGCTTTTTGTCATGAGGTTTCCAGATGAGTTTTGCAGACACGAGGGCCTAGATAAGCCTTGAATATGTATTCAAGGTTTTGGAGACCGCGTTCCCTGAAAATCATCTAATCTTTGAGGGTGAAATCCTGGCCCTATTGAAGTCAATGGCAAAACTTCTATTGACTTCAATAGGGCCAGGATTTCCTCTTGACTCTTTTGATATCCACTTACCAAAATGAAGAAGAGTATGAAGCAAATGGAATAGATCTTTCAGTAATATTTTTGCCATTGGGAGTTTTTGTTCCCATTGCAAGATAATTTCACATGAAATTGTTCATCAGTGCAGAGTTTTGCCACACTGGGTTGCGCCTGTTGCTTAGGAAAAAAAGGTGCTTCTAATTGTAAACAGCTTCATCTAGGTAGAGGCTTTAACTTCTGGTACTGAATATGAAACTTTGTTAATTAAAAAGTGGGATATTCAAAGTCTATGGGATTTAGGTGTCTAATTAAATGCTTAAGTCCCTTAGGTCACTTTTAAAATCCTCTAACATTAAATATCTACTCAAGCAACCCACCCTCACTTTGCCAAGAAAATGTTGTGTAATTCACTTGTATTTAACTTATACAAACATAGAGGCCCTGATCCAGCCGTGCACTTAAGCACATGCTTACATTAAGCATATAAGTAATCCTACTGAATGGGTCTATTCTCACAGTTAAAATTAAGCATGTGCTTAAGTGCCTTCCTAGATCTGGACCTTAAACACAAAGACACCAAAACACAAATATAAGTCATAAATATATATGTTGAGACAGCCATGCAAACTTGTATCAAAATACAAACTTCATTCTCTTTCCCAACATGACATTTTCACTGACGCATGAGGGACCCTTTTAGAAACAAACTTAGGCTTTTACAGTACGTCCATTTCATTGTAATTATTTGCATTACAACTGATAGAAAGTAAATCTTGTTTTCTAAAATATGCAGTTTTTGTAAGTCTATCTTTTTATCATTACTTTGCAGCATTACTCGTAGTGCAATAAAAGATAAAAAGCATTTAAAAATATATTAGTAGAGCATAAGTGCAGTTTATCTTTGTGTAAATGCTACACAGAATGTTCTTCAGATAATTTAGTAATGTCTATGAATCAGACCATATCCAGAATACTAATGGGTGGGAATGGCATTTTCCATAATTTCCATTATAACTTCTTTAGATATACCTGTGGATATAACATTTAATTCCACAGGGGTTTGGGTTTCATTGGGGACACACATTGTATAAATATTATATCTTGCAGATCAGTGCTATTAACAAACTTAAAAAAAAAAAACACTGAGGGGATGCATACATTCCCTATTACACCTAGCAGCACTTTAAAAAAAAAAAAAAAGAAGAAGAAAAAAAGAAAAGAGAAATTAAACCAAATAAAGGCCAACGTTGATCATTTACGCTACATGAACTTTTTTTTTCCCCTGTGAAGGGATGTCAGTGGCTCCATCTGCCCTCTAATAAAATGGAAGTATTTGATTCACTCTCCTGATGTTTCAAGGAATATCAGTCTATAAAGAATTAATTACATTGTAACGCACTGTTTTTCACTTACCTATGAATGCAGGCTTTTGAGAGCACATATGCCTCCTGTGATGAAATAAATTCACACAAACTATGCAAACACCCAGAACATCTTAAAAATTAGGGTCACAACAGTGGTTCCCTTAACCCACCCAACAATATTGTTAATCTATCCAGCCATACTCTTAGGACAGATTCTTCTGCTGGGCTATCCTGAGGCCACTCCTTCTGCCCCTCCACCCACACAAACATGATACAGTTCTTTGGTGACCTAGACTCCTACTTTCGACGTCTGACTCAAGGAATATTTCCAACGTACTTCTGAACAGCATACTAACCCATAGAAACATTCCTACCAACACTACAAAAAGAAAGATTCTGCGTTGACTCCTCCCGAAGGTTGAAACAACAGACTGGACTTCTACATAGAGTGCTTCCGCAGATGTAAATAGGCTGAAATTGTGGAAAAACAGTATCACTTGCCCTATAACCTCAGCCTTGCAGAACAAAATGCCATCCACGGCCTCAGGAACAACTCTGACATCATAATAAAAAAGGCTGACAAAGGAGGTGCTGTCATCATCATGAATAGGTCAGAATATGAACAAGAGGCTGCTAGCTAGCTCTCCAACACTACATTCTACAGGCCATTGCCCTTTGATCCCTCTGAGGGTTACCAAAAGAAACTACACCATCTGCTCAAGAAACTCCCTGAAAAAGCACAAGAACAAATCTGCACAGACACACCTCTAGAACCCTGCCCAGGGGTATTCTATCTGCTACCCAAGATCCATAAACCTGGAAATCCTGGATGCCCCATCATCTCAGGCATTGGCACCCTGACAGCAGGATTATCTGGCTATGTAGACTCTCTCCTCAGGCCCTACGTTATAAGTACTCCTAGCTATCTTCGAGACACCACTGACTTCCTGAGGAAACTACAGTCCATTGGTGATCTTCCAGAAAACACCATCCTGGCCACTATGGATGTAGAAGCCCTGTACACCAACATTCCACACAAAGATGGATTACACGCCGTCAGGAACAGTATCCCTGATAATGTCATGGCAAATCTGGTAGCTGAACTTTAACTGTGTCCTCATGCACAACTATTTCACATTTGGGGACAATGTATACCTTCAAGTCAGCAGCACTGCTATGCATACCTGCATGGCCCCACAGCATGCCAACATTTTTTATGGCTGATTTAGAACAACACTTCCTCAGCTCTCGTCCCCTAACACCCTGACTCTACTTGCGCTACACTGATAACTTCATCATCTGGACCCATGGAAAAGAAGCCCTTGAGGAATTCCACCATGATTTCAACAATTTCCATCCCACCATCAACCTCAGCCTGGACCAGTCCACACAAGAGATTACAGTGCTAATAAGCAATGGTCACATAAACACCACCCTATACCAGAAACCTACTGACCACTATACTTACCTATATGCCTCCAGCTTTCATCCAGATGACACCACATGATCCATTGTCTACAGCCAAGCGCTAAGATACAAACGCATTTGCTCCAACCCCTCAGACAGAGACAAACACCTACAAGATCTCTATCAAGCCTTCTTACAACTATAATACCCACCTGCTGAAGTGAAGAAATGGGTTGAGAGAGCCAGAAGAGTTCCCAGAAGTCACCTACTACAGGACAGGCCCAACAGAGAAAGTAACAGAATGCCACTAGCCATCACCTTCAGCCCCCAACTAAAACTTCTCCAGCACATCATCAAAGATCTAAAACCTATCCTGAAAGATGATCCCTCACTCTTATAGATCTTGGGAGACAGGCCAGTCCTCGCTTACAGACAGCCGCCCAACCTGAAGCAAATACTCACCAGCAACCACACAACAAAAACATGAACCCAGGAATCTATCCTTGCAACAAAGCCCATTGCCAACTCTGTCCACATACCTATTCAAGGGACACCATCATAGGACCTAATCACATCAGCCACTATCAGACTTGTTCCCCTGTACATCTACCAATGTGATAATATACCATCATGTGCCAGCAATGCTCCCTGCCACGTACATTGGCCAAACAGGACAATCTCTACATAAAAGAATAAATGGACACAAATCAGATGTCAAGAATTATAACATTCAAAAACCAGTTGGAGAACACTTTAACCTCCCTGGACACTCAATTACAGACCTAAAAGTGGGAATACTTCAACAGAAAAACTTCAAAAACAGACTCCAATGAGAAACGGCGGAACTGGAATTAATCTGCAAACTGGACACCATTAAATTAGGCTTGAATAAAGACTAGGAGTGGATGAGTCATTACACTAACAAAAAACTATTTATTTCCCTAGGCTAATTTCCACCCTACTGTTACTCACACCTTTTTGTCAAGGTGTTTGAAATGGGCCATCCTGATTATTACTACAAGTTTTTTTCCCCCTTTTCTGCTGATAA
The DNA here is from genome assembly GCF_009764565.3 of Dermochelys coriacea. Lineage (NCBI taxonomy): Eukaryota > Metazoa > Chordata > Testudines > Dermochelyidae > Dermochelys > Dermochelys coriacea. The sequence goes on from NC_050073.1 coordinate 49,329,827, forward strand.
TAGCCCACCTTAATCAATTGGTCTCTTTAAGAATCGGTATGACAACCCCCATTTTATCTATCTATCCTCACTGCATGCATCTGATGAAGTGGTCTTTAGTCCAAGAAAGCTTATGCTCAAATAAATTTGTTGGCCTCTAAGGTGCCACAAGTACTCCTTGTTGTTTCTGCTTTGGCCTACGTTAGCCTACTTTATTTCTTAACCTAAATCATCCCATAGGCCACCCGTATCCATCTGTGATGTCTTGTCTTATTCTTAGATTGTAAACTGTTTAGGAAAGGGACTGTTCATTTCTTTCTTCATTTTTACAGTGCTTAGCACAATGGGGACCTGTTCCATCACTGGAGATCATAAGTACTACAGTAATACAATATATACTCAATACTCCTCTACGCTTAAAATTATTATTTAAATGTAGAGGAGTATCTAAGAAGGAAATAAGCTGGATACAATAAGACAGGGAAACTGAAGTTGGAAGGACATAACATTAAGTTATGTTGCAGTTATGTTTTGGTTAAAACTGTGAGCAAGGTTTTAATGAGTTTTTTTTTTTAAGAATTGTGAATATTTTTTTTAAAATGCTCTCTATACTGATATTATGAGAGACATTTGTAAAGAAGTTAAATTGAATAATGTGTAATGTAAAGAGCCACTAAGCAGGTGCTGGACATGTAATTAAGGTAAGAGGCCATTTAACTTTAATTGGTATTATAATGGACTATAAAAGGAGTAGTTTTGCTAAATTGCAGGAGAGCTCCCCGTAACATTAAAAGTGTACGTTAAGTTCCAGGACTTTAAGTCTGTACTTCACTCTGTCAGTGGACTCCTCACTCATTGATACACTTTCATCTTTGATTGTGTGTATAATAATTAATGAGAACATAGATATTACAGAAACTTGGTGGAATGATGTTTAGATGGACATGGTAGTTCCAGTGTACAAAATATATAGGAATGACAGAGTGTCATGCTGGTGGTGGAGTGGCACTATATTTGAAAGAAAGCATAGAGTCCAATATAATCTCTTATGAATTAAACTGTACCATAGAATCTCTACAGATAGAGTCTGCTTGATTAATAATAGTATAGCAGTAAGAATACACTACCAACCACCTGACCAGAATGGTGATCGTGGTTGAGAAATGCTCAGGGAGATTAGAGAGTCTACAAAAACAGAAAAGCTAATATTAATAGGCAATTTAAACTCTCTCCATTTTGAGTGGAAACATTTCACCTCAGGACAGGATGCAGAGATAAAATTTCTAAGCAACATTAATGATTGCTTCTAGGAACAGCTAGTTCTGGAATCCACAATGGGAGAGGCAACTGTTGCTTTAGTTCTAAGCGGTGCATAGGATCTGATCCAAGAGATGAGTAGAGCAGAACCACTTGGTAATAGCAACCATAATATAATTAAATATAGATCCTTATAAAGGGGGGGAATTCCAAACCAACCACCATAACACTTAACTTCAAAAAAAAAAGGAGAACTACACAGAAGCGAAGGAACTGTTTGAACAGAAATTAAAAAGAACAGACAAAAGTTAGATGCCTGCAAGCTGTATGGAAGCTCTTTAAAAACACCGGAGTAAAGGCTAAAACTATATGTATATTCCCCCACCCCATCAAAAAAACAAAACCATAAAAAGTCCAAAAATACTATCATGGCTAAACAGAGTAAGAGATAACGAGAGACAAAAAGGACATCCCGTAAACACTGGAAGTCAAATCTGATTGAGGAAAAATAGAAAAGAGAATTAACTGTGGCAAGTCAAGTGTAAAAGTAAAATTAGTCAGGCCAAAAAAGAATCTGAAGAGCAACTAGCAAAGGAAACATTAATAGCAAACATTCTTAAGTACATCAGTGGAGCCACTGGATAGATGATGTGCTACAGGAGCACTCAAGGAAGACAGGACTGTTGCGTAGAAGCTAAATAAATTTTTTGCAGTGGTCTTCATTGAAGGGATGAGAGGCAGATTCCCACACCTGAGCCATTTTTTTTTAGGTGACAGATTTGAGGAACTATCCCAGACTGAGGTGTCATTAGAGGAGGGTTTGGAACAAATTGATAAATTAAACCAGTAATAAGTCCCCAGGACCACATGGTATTCACCCAAGAATTCTGAAGGAACTCAAATTTAAAATTGCAGAAGTACTCCCTGTGGTATGCAGCCTATCATTTAACTTAGCCTCTGTACTAGATGACTGAAGGACAATTAATATAACGCTGATTTTTTTTAAGAGAGTCCCATGGCAATCTTGGCAATTATTGGCCAATAAGCCTAACTTCGGTACTAGGCAATTTGGTTGAAATTGTAGTAGATAACAGAATTATCAGACATATAGATGAACACATCAGAACATAAGCACGGCCATACTGGGTCAGAACAAAGATCTATCTAGCCCAGTATCCTGTCTTCCAACAGTGGCCAATGCCAGGTGCCCCAGAGGGAATGAACAGGTAATCATCAAGTGATCCATTCCCTGTTGCTCATTCCCAACTTCTGTCAGACAGAGGCTAGGGACACCATCCCTGCCCATCCTGGCTAATAGCCATTGATGGACATAGCCTCCATGCATTTATCTAGTTTTTTTAACCCTGTTATAGTCTTGGCCTTCACAACATCCTCTGGCAAAGAGTTCCACAGGCTGACTGTGATTTGTGTGGAAAAAAATACTTTCTTTTGTTTGTTTTTAAATCTGTTGCCTATTACTTTCATTTGGTGACACCTAGTTCTTGGTTTATGAGAAGGAGTAACTAACACTTCCTTATTTACTTTTTCCAGACCAGTCATGATTTTATAGACCTCTATCATATTCCCCCCTTAGTCATCTTTTCCAAGTTGAAAGTCTGTCTTATTAATCTCTCCTCATAATGAAGCTGTTCCGTACTCCTAATCATTTTTGTTGCCCTTTTCTGAACCCTTTCCAATTCCAATAAATCTTTTTTGAGATGGGGCGACCACATCTGCACACAGTATTCAAGATGTGGGAGTACTGTGGATTTATATAGAGGCAACATGATATTTTCTGTCCTATTTTCTATCCCATTCTTAATTATTCCCAGCATTCTGTTCGGTTTTTTGTCTGCTGCTATACATTGAGTGGATGTTCTCAGAGAACTATCCACAATGTCTCCATGATCTCTTTCCTAAGTTGTAATAGCTAATTTAGACCCCATCATTTTATATGTATAGTTGGGATTATGTTTTCCAATGTGCATTACTTTGCATTTATCAACATTATCATCTGCTATTTTGTTACCCAGTCACCGAGTTTTGAGAACCTTTTGTAGCTCAGTCTGCCTGGGGCTTAACTATCTTGAGTAGTTTTGTATCATCTGCAAATTTTGCCACCTCACTGTTTTACCCCTTTTTCCAGATCGTTTATAAATATGCTAAATAGGACTGGGCTCAGTATAGACCCCTCAGGGACACGAGTATTTACCTCTCTCCATTCTGAAACCTGACCATTTATTCCTACCCTTTGTTTCCTATCTTTTAACAAGTTACCAATCTATGAGAGGACCTTCCCTCTTATCCCATGACAGCCTACTTTGCTTAAGAGTTTATGGTGAGGGGCCTTGTCAAAGGATTTCTGGAAATCTAAATGCACTATATCCATCTATATATATGCACTGGATCCCCCTTGTCCACATTCTTGTTGACCCCCTCAAAGAATTCAAGCAGATTGGTGAAGCATGATTTCCCTTTACAAAACCATGTTGACTCTTCCCCAACAAACTGTGTTAATCTATGTGTCTGACCATTTTTTTTTCTGACTATAGTTTCAATTTGCTGGTGTGGCTTGACTCCTGTGGCACCTACTCGTGGATCTTGGTTGGTGCCTTGCCATGGTCCCAGGCTTCTTCAGACAGGGCAGTCATATGGTTGGTGCAGCTGAACCCCACAACGATTCTTGGCTGCAGTCACTTAGTTACCTCACTTGCCAGAGGATCATAGGTCTCCTTCACAGTCTCCCTTGGCTGGGACACAGAACGTACTCCCTGGTGGCTGCTAGTGATGCTTCCTATCACGTAGGGTTGTAGTTAGCTCCTGACTTTTCCCCAGTCAGCCCTAAACTGAGCCAGGCTCTCTCATTTCTCTCCCGTCCAGGCCTGGCACTGGCTGCAGGTATAATGGGGCGGGAGATAGCTGGGACCAAAGTCTCTCCTTAACCCCAGCCATGCTAGTGGCCAGTTTCTCTGCTTCATCACGCTATTATTATGAATTATTAGTATTGTGATAGAACTGAGGAGCCCCACCATGAATGCTATTGTGAAAGGTACTGTATAGACACAGAATAAAAAGCCAGTCCCATGCAAATTTCTCTTTAACTGACTACTTTGAAAAACTGTAGCCTTAGCAGACACTTTTAAATTTTTCATATTTTGGACTGCATTTTGTGCAAGTTGAAGCAAGATGGATATGGTTTCCCTCCACACTTCTGCCATGGGGCCTTTTCCACTGCTAGCAATATCTGTTTCATTCCATAAGGACCCCCTGTGTGTGCAGTGTTTTCTTTCTGATGTGGACCTAACATCCATTACGCACTAGACCGAGAATCTATTTCATTTGTTATATAAATCATAAACTTCATAGATTGGAGACTGTCAAATGCTTTATTGCAATGTGATTTATTCTGGGATAACTGGAAGTGTGATGGTAATGCCAACAAAAATAACTATTTTCATCAAGGCTTTTTATCAAAGCACACCTTGCACAGTTAACATAAAGTAAATTCAGACTTGAATAAGTGGTTCAACATCAACACTTGCCGTCGAACCAAGATGCATTCTCTCACTTCTAATGTTTGACATTGCCACTGACGACATTATAAGGAAAATGTGTAGATGGATACAACACAGTCATCACATTGCTCACCACCAAAACTCTAGAATATCTAGATTTTGATGACTTAACTCTTCCAAGTGACAAAACCACCAACTTGCAAGTAAAGACTGAAAAACTGTCTTTAAGCATTGCAAAAAAGATATGGTTAATAATCAGTTATGAAAAAAAAACTAACCTAATGCGAACCTCAGCACTTTCCAAATCAAGCATGACTTTAAAAGGCAAAGGAGTACAAGAAGTGAGTTAGTTTAGTAATGTGCAAACCACTAGGGAATTGCTGGGAGCCAAAAAGTAGAAAAAAGGAGTAGCCAGAGCAGGGACTGCTGCACATGGTGGGGGAGAAAGGGAGTAAAATGAGGCCCAGACAGGGTCACCCTTCCACCTAGGACCCCCCTGAACCTAGAATTGTGCGGCAGAGATCGTACCATCTCTGGGGCACTAGGACCCAGGTAGTGCCTCCCCTAGCATGTGGTTTTGGGGGAAGAATTTCAGAAAGCAACCAGCCAAACACTTCAGGCAGTAGAACCAGAAGCAGATAATGCAGAGAACTTTTGGACCTCTCAACGTTTTATTACTTTATCTACCCTATGCTGATTCATTCTTTGTTCCAATCGTACACTTCCCACTCCCTCCTCCCCGACCCAGTCTCTTTACCTGAACTTCACTCCAAACCAACCCCTCCTACCTTCTCCTCTCCGTCCCTATCCCCATGGTTTCCTTCCCTTTTCTTTCAATGTAGTTGATTCCCTCTGAAATACTACCTCCACTACTCATCTGTCTTCTATATCAAAACTAAGTAATAATATAGGTCTTACTCCTTTCTTAAGAAAAGAGATCATATTCCAGAGAAAGTAGAAGCATTTCTGTTCCTGTGAATTTGAAAAACAGAGATTGAAAATTGCAAAAGTCTGAAGTCCAAAGGTTGCTATATGTAAGCAGGGGAATAGTCCCACTCTTCTGGGGAAATTTCCTGGCTTCTGCACTACCCGGTGAAGTGGGCTAGCGAAAGGATCTGAGTCCTCGCTCCCACTTCCTTTACCCAGTGGCCTCCCTGCCCTTGAGGATTCCCTTTCCACCCTCCTGTCTGGCAGAGTCCTCGTAACCCCAACAAGGCTGGGCCCAGGATTCCCGGGTGGCTCGACTCCCAACCCTGCTGTGGTCAACTAGGACAGGGGCTAGAGTGTCCCCACTCCGGGGTATTCTCTCTGCACTGGGCACTTCTCTGACCCACTGACCATTACATACAAGTTAAAGCAAATGCAAGTTTGATCAACAATTAATTTTAAAAAATAAGGAAAAATGGGAAAGGTTAAAAGAAACACATCAACTCGCTCTGTGGCAGGGAACATCACAAACAGTGTCTCTGGAATATCAGGTAGTTCACAGTCTGTTCCTTGCAAGTCCCAGGCCGCCTTCTCAGGCTCTGGCTGTGCTGTAGGGATGCTATGGATTGGACACTTGCTCTGGTGGTGGCCACATGCTCTCAGGCTCTAAGTGTGACCCTTTTCCCCAGTAATGGTAATGGGTAAAGGCCCCCGCCCTTTTGGGGTTATGATCCAAGCCTGGCCTGCAGAGCCTCTTGGCTGAGGCGTCTCCCTGTGCTGGGCCTACTGCCCAGGGTCCCCCTCATTCTCCCCAGCTGCTCACCCCACACAGCTCCAGATTACTCCAGCTCCACCACTCTGTCTCTGCACTACTGCTGCTGCTCTGCCTCCAGCTCCCTGGGCTGCTTCTTTGGCCCCTCTGCCTCTGGTTGCTACAGCTCTGCTCCTAGGACAGGTCTGCTCTGCAGGCTGCTTCTGTGACTCTGCTCCCAGCACTGACCTGCTTTGTGGGCTGCTTTCCTGGCTCCTCTGACTCTGGTTGCTGCAGCTCTGCTCCCAGGACAGGACATCTCTCTGGGCTGCTTTTCTGGTCCCTCTGGACCTGGCACAGCTCTGCTCCCCAGCTTAGCTTGGGTCCCTGCTTTCTCCTTAGCTCTGCCCCACTCTGTCTGACCCAGGCAAGTCCAGCTTACACAGAGGACGGGACCTCCCTGACTTCCTGACTCCCTGATTAGCCTGCCTGCCCTGTCATTCAGGCTGACCTGGAGCATTGGCCTCGCCCCATTGTTTCTGGGGACTGTCAGTCTTAGGGTCCTGATTCCCCATCGACCCTTCCCCCTTTTTAGTAGTGGGATCTAGAAACTAAAACACCCGCACTGAATGTTAGTAAGGAGGCAACAGTCCCCTTACATAAATTCAGTATTTACCAGTATCAAAAAACTAATCTCAGATCCAAGGAACATTAATGATTTGAAGGTCCAGTATCTTGGGAACTATCACAAGCAGAAAGACAGTTGTGAGACAAAATGATGGGAAGACAGCAGTGAGACAATATTAAGTGTCATTATGCAGATTGGTGTAGGTCATTGAGCAACCAGGTTGGCAATCCAGTAGTCCCATCATTTGTTTCAATATGAGCTGGATATACACACATTTTGTTTCATCTTCACCTTGCTTACATTAAATGTTATACTGTATAAGAAAGCCTTATATGAAGAGAGGAAAAGAGGTTTTGTGGTTTGGCCAACGTGCTATAACTCAGAGTAACCATGTTCTGTTAGGTTTCAGAGTAGCAGCCGTGTTAGTCTGTATTCGCAAAAAGAAAAGCAGTACTTGTGGCACCTTAGAGACTAACAAATTTATTAGAGCATAAGCTTTCGTGTGAGCTGTAGCTCACGAAAGCTTATGCTCTAATAAATTTGTTAGTCTCTAAGGTGCCACAAGTACTGCTTTTCTTTTCATGTTCTGTTACTAGCTCTACCATATACTTCCTGATCCTACTTCCCCCATTTGTAAAATGATAATAGTCATTCTTTCTTTCTTCCACTCTTTTTTTTAGTTAATAATCAAAATAGACAAAACAGTTCTTTATACCCCATCTAGCACAGTCTCAGTTGGAGCCCCTCGGCTGTACTGTAGTATAAAAATAGTAAAAAAAGAAGAGAACAAATAAATAAATAAATAAATCATGTTCTTAATGCAAACATTTCTTTGGAATCCAGACATGAGAACCATGTAGAATTTGCAAGAGAATCAGAAAGAGGCCCTCACTCCAAAGAAATGTGAATGTGGACGTCGTTGTTTAGCCTTAAGTGCAATTTTGTGTATTTTTATCATTTTGATTAATACTACCAATGTTCATTATTTTTTTCCATTTTATCAAATGTTCACAGTTGTGCAAAAATTTAACACTTTTTAAAATTTTGTTATTGATTATAAAATTTAACAGTTGAAGGACATTATGGGGAGGGGGTGTCAGACAACAATTATTTAATGACAATAGATGTTGAGGGTATGTCTGCAGTGCAATTAGACATCTATGGCCAGTGCCATCCTGATGAGGGTACAGGGCCTGGGACATAGGTGCCAAGTTTCTATCTACCGGGGGTTGCTGCTTCCTGGCTCCACCCAGACCCTGCCCTCACTCCACCCCTTCCCCAAGGACCCACCCCTGATCCACCCCACCTCTTCCCTCCCCGCCCTTTCCCTGCCCAGTTCTGCCTCCTCCCATGAGCGCACTGCACCCTCACTCCTCTCCCCTCCCCACCAGTGCCTCCAGATGTGGTGAAACAGCTGATCAGCAGTAGGCACTGGGAGGGGGGGAAGGCACTGATCGGCAGGGCCTGCCAGTGGGAAGGAGCCGCTAGAAGGAGGGGAGGTTAATAGGGGGCTCCTCCCTGCCCCCCCGCCTCACCTCCCTACCCACCTCATGAAGTACGGGACCCCCCAAAGCCCGGGGCCCAGGTCAGTTGCCCTGATTTGCCATACCCTAGGGACGGCTTTGCCTATGGCTGGCCTGTGCTAGCTGACTTGGACTAAGGGGCTTTTTAATTGCACTGTAGATGTTCTGGTTCAGGCTGCAACCCAACCTCTAGGACACTAGTGCCTTAGAGCCCGGGCTTCATCCCAAGAATGAATGTCTGCACTGCAATTGAACAGCCCCTTACCCTAAGCCCTGTGACCTCCAGTCAGCTGATACAGGACAGATGTGGATATCTAACTACATTCCCTGAGGGTCAAAAAATTTAAAACTTTATAATCTTTAAAACACAGGTTGTCAACAACACAATATGAAAATATACAAAGTAAGTATCCTTACATCAAACACTAAGAACTTTTCAAGCAGCAGTTTTCTTTTGTCTATTTTTAAATTTTGATTATTAACTCTTGGAAATATTTTTTGTTGGTTTGTGTATGTTGAAATTGGCATTTACATAAAAATCAAATTCTTCCAAGCCTAACTCAGTTTCCTGGTTCAAACTGAGTCAAATGTTCTGCTTCCTGTTGGCCTCATTGTCTCTTTATTTCAAGTAGGAGGGACTATTCTTTGAGAAAAAGGGGATTCTTTTACTGCTGTCACCCTCATGTTCTGAGTGGCCATGGTATGAGTAATAAAGTCCTATTTGACCACAGATTTGTTATACTAGTTAAGATTAAACAAAGGTTTTACACTTTCATCTTTTGCAATATCCAAATTGTAGATTACAATGAGCACAGCAGCTATACATCCCAAATGTTGCTCTATGAAGTTTGTCTATCAGGAAAAAAAAGAAAATAAAAAGTCAGAAAATATGTATCAACTTTGTATCTTTTAGATGGAAAAATATTTTGTGATTCACACGCAATATATTAGCAAGATTCCATCCCAAACTGAGACCAAGAATAACCGGTGTTCTAAATAATCAGATATCAGTAAACACCACACGAACATGAAAGTTGAGCTTCCATATAAAAAGTTAAGTGTTTCCCCCAGCCATTACACTGTAGATTCCTCCCATTGATTTGTTGATTGATAGGTTGTCATCAGTAGTTGTCAGAATTCTAAAGAAAAAGGAAGAAAAAAACAGACTGCAGAACAGAAAGGAAAATAGCATTGAAAATCTTTTTTCTTCAAAGACAGTTGACAGACAGCTTTGATGTGGTCTATACATATACATAACTGGAGCTTTGAAGTGCTTAGATATTCCCTACTTAATTAGGTACCAAAGTTCATTATCATAGTCCCTGACTATTGCCCAAATTTTTTTCTTCCAACATTGATTTTTATCTAGAAATTGCTGCAATGACTTTCCCCCAGGCAAGATCCACCTTTTGGAGTGCAAAGCCTTATTTTTGATTTCCCAAAGATTTAGGCTAAAGTGTCTTTTTACTGTTTGTCATTGTAATTTTTTCCTAATGAGATATCATTTGAACTATCTTTTAATTCTGAAATGCCAAGGGGTAGAAAAGGAATGTGATTTTGTTAGCCATGCATTTCCCAGACCCCTCCCCCTGCAAAAAAAAAAAAAGCTCAGGATGTATGGTTTAGAAATGGATTTCGTTCTTCTATAATGCTATTCAACTAAAATGAACAGGGTGGTTTATATTTTTTCTTTGTCACCTGAGCTGGAAAATTTAAATTAGCATGTTCGGCTCATTGAAGGGGGGAAGAAAAACCTAAGTAGCTCAAGCTCTCTGATGTCCACAGTATGTGGAAATATGTAATGAATTAGGCATATCACCATAATTGTCGAGGTAAAGCTAGTGGCAATCAATTTGAAATGGAATGAGACTGTTTCAAATGAATCACATTTCCCTGTTCAAAAGGAACACAGTTGTTGTTGTTTATTTATTGTATTGTGGTAATGCCTTCAGGAATCAATCTGGTATTGAGGTCCTTTTGTGTTGGGCATTGTACAAGCCTCTAATGAAAATCTGGTAGTCCCAAAATATAAAAGAAAAATATTCTAATTTAACTTTTCATCTCCTGGGGCATCTTGTCTTGTCTTGTGTTTTTTTCCTCTTTGTAGCATGTATGTGTTTGAGGGCAGGAACTCTTTGGAACCAGTTCAGTTGGTTGTTGAGCACCATCAAGATTAAAATACTTAATAAAGATGCATGGGGTCTATTTTAAAGTTGACCTAAGTATTAGAAATAATTGGAAAATGTTCAGTGAAAGATAAAAGAAAACATATTCCTATATTTGACAAGATTGTATTTTCAATTTTCTAACCAGCTTATAAATATGGAAAATTGAAGTAATTTTTAAAAAGAGGTTGTCACAAACTTACTCTAACTTTTGGCAAGTGACTTTAGCACAATATGGCTACATACCCCATCTGGAAAATGAAGGTACACACATTCTTCCTAGGCCAAAGGGATATTTTGGTAGAGAATTTCAGGAGGAGGAGTTATGTAACCAGATTCTATAGTTTTCTTTCATTTTTGAAGTGTATCCTGAAGCTGACAAAACAGTCTTCACCGCTATGTGTTTTTCTTTGTTGGCATCTCTAACAGAGAAATTAATTTACAAGTAATGAAAACTTCTTAAACATTTTACACTTTTGTCCTTTAAAATATTACTTCTTGCATAAGCCAATGGTCATCAAATATCCCATGGCAATTTTGCAAAAGTAGGGCATTAGTCCCAGTTTAGTGGCCAAGTCCCAACATTGTTAATTGTGCTGTGCCTACTTAAATTCCCTTTGCTGACATTACAGTTATTCTTCTTCCCTTCCTTTCCTGAACTGATGTGCACTGTGGTTGTGCAATGATAAGCTGATTGAAGCAATTGCTGCATGTAGATTGTATATAATCTGAAGTTTGTTAAGCACTCCTTGAATCCTTGGGATGAAAAGTGCTCTAGAAATGTTAGCTTTATTATTTAGCATTGCTTTTATTGGGGAGAATAAAATAAAATAAAAACATTGCAAATATTTCCCCCCCCCCGTACATACACCCCAAACAGATGGCTGAATATAGTACTAATACAAGCATAGATCTGTGCAAGACATCTGTGCTCTCCATCTCTGGTACCATACTGACCCTCATAATAATTACTATACAATGGTATTTTTTAATTTTATTCAGTTGAACTTTTTTAAAGTGTCCTACCTGCAATGATGAAAGCAGGATAGAAGAAGACTCTGTTCTCTCTCTAACCTTCTCTCTAGTTTTTATATTTCAAATAGATATAAATTGTTAACTCACAAAGAAACTTTTATGTTCCCTCTAGGCCTGTCAGAGAAGGAGGGAAGAAAGTCTGTGTAACTGAAAGACATACACCCACTTTACAGGTCACCTTTACTTACCATGTGTGCTTCAGTGACTTCTTGAAGTAGCAGAGATCCTCTCATTATGTTCCTTCACGCATTTGAATGTTCTGTGTGGGGATCATGCAACAGAAGTTCTAACTTTTTCTTTCTTCTCCACCTCTGCTTTCATAGTTTCAAATTTTTTAAAAAGTCTTTGCATTTAATGCTGCACTTTCCATCTGCACATCTCAAAGTACTTTTCAAACATTAGTGATTTTGTCTTCACAACACTCTTCTTACGTAGGGATGTATCATCATCCACATTTTACACATGAGGAAATAGAGGTACAGAGCGGTTTGAAAACCTTGGCTTAAACCTCTGTGGTCAAAACTATTCTGTGAATTCTGTCAAATTTGAGAATAGCTTCAGACCAATTGAAGCTGCATTTTTCAGTGAATAAACAATTTAGTTAAAACATTTCCCAACTCTACTCCTGATCTCTTCTCTGAAACACTCCCCACAGCCTGTCCGTACTGAACAATAAGCCTTCCCTTTTGTCACTCAAGATTGTTAGGTGGAGGATATATTTGAGTCTCCCCTATCCCTTACTCCATTCTTCCGGCTGTTTCCAAATCCTGGCATTTCTTCATCATCCTCTCTAAAATCTGACTTTTTCTTTCTTTTTAGACAATTAAAATTCTTTTCCTGGCTCTTAACATCTCGTCTTCATTATTGTAACCTCCTTCTCTTAGGCCTCCTGCACACCCACATTTAGCCTCTTCTGGTCCACACAACATACTGTCTTTCTTGCTGATCAGTTTGACCCTTTCCTTTGGTTCCCTTCATTGGCTCCCCCTTTTCCACAGCATCTGTTCTGAGACTTATCTCTTTCTTTAAGTCCTTCCATATTTTTGCCTCAACCCACATATCTGCCTTTTGTATCATAAGTGGAACTGGAGTCAGAGGACCTATGTTCTCTGGAGGGACAGTTACTTACAAGACAACAGGAAAACAGGTAACATGGGGCATTAGGCTGGAAGCAAAACAACCATATGGACAGCAGTAAACAGGATTTAATAAAGTTCTACCAAAGCTGCATTCAGCTTCACACTTTGCTAATGAAACATGGTAGCAGCATCTGAACTGAGAGTTACCACTAGGACCCAGAGTTTCAAAGCTTTGGCCCAAGCAAGGGGGCTTGGAGATGTCATTTGAGCTCCCCGCCTCAGGTGCCAAAATATTGTGTGCCGGCCCTGGCAATAATACAGGTTTTTCACTATAGACCAGTCCGAAGAGGAGATACACCCGAATGTTACTCCATTACACACCCTTTTTGTGCCTGCTACATGCAATTTCTGGGACTTGACAGACCCCTAATTCAGGACAGGGGGTCACCACCTGTAGAATGGGTAATCTAGGAAGGGTGATCCCACATTAAACAAATGCTTAAACATGGGGCACACAGCTGAAGCCTAAAGAGAAAGGATACAAGCCCTCAGAGGCACAACTTCCCTGTAAGGACATGCATGAAACAACAGCAAAGGAGAGCAGGTGGCCAGGGTGTCAAATGTTCAGTGAAGAGCATGACTGAGTAAAAAGAGAAGTGCTTGGCATTAAGATGACATTGCAAGGAATATGGCAAGATGAACCACTTTATCAGTGTGTGCAAAAATCAAAAAGAATTAGTCAGTCAGTCTTGTACAAGAGGGAAAGCCACATCAAACAGTGATGAGGACATCATGACTTTCTCCTTGAATTCGAGAGCATATCAGATTTGGGCTGTTAGGACTGGAAAGCAACAAAGGACAATATGTGCATGCAAAAGTGTTAACAGGAAAATGCCCTGTATGATTTCAGCTGGATAGCAGGTCTCCTGCAATGCTATTCCTCAAGGTGAATTGGACTCAGACACACCCGTTATTAGGTACAGTCTAATAATGTACAATGAGAGCATAAAACAACCTTGTAGGAAAATGTGACCTCATTGTTACTTTTTGGATTTGTTACTGATGGTACCAACTAAAGTTTGTGGTAAGCATCAGAGACATTAGGGAATACAGTCATAAAAACCCTGGATCTGATATGGGTGTAGCATCAGAATTTTAGAGCTGCAGTTCAAGAACTAAAAGTGCAAGTCACAGGGGTGCCTTGAAAGACAGCTACAAGTGGAAGTAGATTCCACAGTAGAACCTGTATATTTACCATAAAGGAAAGTTACAGGGGAACTACATACTCCAATATACAAGGAGCAAGAAAGTTTGCAGAGCAGGGGTCTCTCATAGCACCTATAGAGATCAGCACAGCCATGGCAATCAGCATGGTGGTTGTAAAGAAGACATCCGAAAAAATATGCATCTGCATAGAGCCAAAGCCACTGAACTGGGAATTGAAAAGATGCCACTGTACGCTTCCCACAATTGGTGACATCTGCCCACAACTTTCGGAAGCCAGAATCTTTATGGTCTGTTGATGTGAGAAATCAGTTTTGGCACATAAGCCTGGATAAAGAGTCTAGCATGCTGACAACATTTGGTCACTGCCTAACATGAAAATAGTTGTAGATATCTCCTCCTTGTAGGTGAAAGAAGCAATGATAGAGAAGCTGAATGATACTAAGTGACAGAAAAAAACTAAGCTTTTCTACAGTGATGCAGGTGCAAGGATATAAATCTCAGCCCGGAAAAAAATGCAACTCAAAACAGCATGAAGGACATGCATTGGACATCTGCTCAAAGCAGAGGGACTGAAAGCAGATCCCAATAAGAACAAGACAGTCTGAGACGTGCTAGCTCCAGTGGATGTAAAAAGGGGACAGCACTTCAGAAGAATGATATATTTTCTGTCTAAGTTGTGTCCACACCTGGCTGTCATATCGGAACCCATTTATCATATATAACCATATATCAACTCAAAGCAGGATGTTAAGTGGGACTGGGCAAGTCACCACCAGTAAGTATCTGACAAGCTAAAACAAATGATAATAGATGTTCTTTTGCAAGAGCAGCAAAAAAAAAAACATACTACTTATGTCAGTAGGCCCCTGTGAGAGACTGATCAGGGATACACTCAAATAGAAAAAAAGAGAGCTCCTGGCTGTGATAGTTGGACTGAAGAAAGAATAAATCGGAACACCTATGTCCATTCAGTAATAGGGCAACCAGACCACAACCCACTAGCCACAATCATGTCAAATTTCCTTCTTAGTGTTCCAGAGAGATCAAAGCATATGTTGATTTTGTCTCCAGCACTACCAGGTAGAGATCAGATATTGTCCAGGACAGTTACTGGTGTTAGCTATCACCCTGAGCAGGGCATATATACTCCACATCAGTGAGTAGGGGGAAGGACATCAGAACACTGACTCAATTAACATAGAATCATAGGACTGGAAGAGACCTCAAGGCAGGACTAAGTATTATCTAGACCATCCTTGGCAGATGTTTGCCTAACCTGCTCTTAAAACTCCAATGATGGAGACTCCACAACCTCCCTAGGCAATTTATTCCAGTTCTTAACTACCCTGGTAGTTAGGAAGATTTTTCCTAATGTCCAACCTAAATCGCCCATGCTGAAATTTAAGCCCATTGCTTCTTGTCCTCTCCTCGGAAATTTAATGAGAATTTTTCTCCCTCCTCCTTGTAACAACCTTTTATGTACTTAAACTCTTATTATGTCCCCTTTTCTCCAGACTAAACAAACCCATTTTTTTAATCTTCCATCATAGGTCATGTTTTCTCATTTTTGTTGCTCTTCTCTGGATTTTCTCCAATTTGTCTACATCTTTCCTGAAATGTGGCACCCAGAACTGGAC
Source organism: Dermochelys coriacea (assembly GCF_009764565.3). Lineage (NCBI taxonomy): Eukaryota > Metazoa > Chordata > Testudines > Dermochelyidae > Dermochelys > Dermochelys coriacea. The sequence goes on from NC_050073.1 coordinate 49,345,550, forward strand.
ATAATACTCCAGGTGAGGCCTAATTAGAGTGGAGTAGATTTACTTCTTGTGTCTTGCTTACAACACTCATGCTAATACATCCCAGAATGATGTTTGCTTTTTTGCAACAATGTTACACTGTTGACTCATATTTTGCTTGTGATCCACTACGACCCCAATATTCCTTTCTGTAGTAAGTCTACCTAGGCAGACATTTCCCATTTTGTGTGTGTGCAACTGATTGTTCCTTCTTAAGTGGAGTACTCTGCATTTGTCTTTATTGAATTCTGTCCTATTTATTTCAGACCATTTCTCCAGTTTGTCCAGAACATTTTGAATTTTAATCCTATCCTCCAAACATGCTGCACTCTCCCAGTTTTAAAAGTGAAGCTGATGTAAATCAAAGAGGCTACAGAAAAAGGCTTCCAATTACAGGCAATCAACAGAGCAATACTATCAAAATGGCCAGAAGACAAAAGCCAAGTACTGGTAGCTGCAGAAACTTATTTTCAAATGAAAGATTAGCTGAAAATGCAGGATGGAATCCAATTTTGAAGATTGAGAGCTATTGTCCCCGCCTCATTATGTAAGGAGGTTTTGCCAAAAAAAAAAAAAAAAGTGCCTTACATCTGAGCATTGTGTTAAATCAGATATCGGCAACCTTTAGCATGTGGCCCATCAGGGAAATCTGCCAATGGGCCGGGATGGCTTGTTTACCTGCAGCGTCTGTAGGTTCGGCCGACTGCAGCTCCCACTGGCCACAGTTCACCATTCTAGGCCAATGGGGGCTGCAGGAAGTGGCGCAGGAAAAGGGAGGTGCTGGCCGCCTCTTCCCACAGCCCCCATTGGCCTGGAGCGGTGAACTATAGCCAGTGGGAGCTGCAATTGGCCATACCTGTGGACCCTGCAGGTAAACAAACTGACCCGGCCCACCAGTGGATTTCCCTGCCGGGCTGCATGCCATAGGTTGCCGAACTCTGTGTTAGATGGACTTGAGAGTTTGTTTATGGGCTAGGAAATGGACACAGAATTCCATTCCTTGATAGATTGGTGTGATAACTGTGAGCAGAAAAAGATGCTACTAGAGGAGCTGCACCTCCTCTTATTTATCTTGATTACAGTGGACTACTACTGAATTTTTTGGGGAGTTGATGCCCTGCTGATACAAGAAACAAATCAGTGATTGACAAACTGAAGGGCTACTTTGAGAGAGATGGCATTCTGGATACTGTATTCACTGACAACAGACCCAAATTTTCCTTGGAAGAATTCAAGGAATTTTTGTGCAAATGGGAATTTGACCAGTGAACCACTTCCCCAGCATACCCACAGAGTAATGGTAAGGTGAAATCAACTGTGAAAACAGTTAAAGATTGTTACACCAGGCGGTTTGTTCTGCTTCAGACCTTTAGTTAGCATTTTCGGCACAGAGGGTAGGTGACAAAACAGTCCAGAAAAGGCACTAATGGGACAAAGGATCAAAACCCTGCTACCAATGATGGGAGACAACTCAGAGAGAAAATGACCAGGTCACAGAAAACCCAAACTAGAGTATGACAGGTCATCCAAGGACCTATCTGTCCTGGAGATGGGCAGTGCTGTGAGTATCCAGTCATTAGAGAGACACAAGAAGGAATAGACTAAAGGAGTCATGATGGGTGCACCCCAGTCATACAGGATGACCATGCAAGAGGGACAAGTGACCTGAAGGAACAGGAGACACTTATGAGACTGTGCATGTGACAACAAGAGAGATCCTACAGAGATCACTATCGGACAGAGAACCATCTGGAGGCCAACTCCACAATGAGAATCTCCTAGAGTCGGAGACAAGTCACTCCTGTTATGGTTGATATGTTGAGGAGATCAAACTGTCTCAAAGACTATGTAGCCAGCTGAATCTATGGTAAAGATAAGACTCCAACTTGGCTATGTCTTAGTAGCCTCGGGCTGAAGGAGCATGAGATAGGGATCTGGGCATCAACTATCTGTCTGGAATATCTATATTAAAATAGTTGTAAAATAGGGTAGATGTATCATGATCAGTAGAACTGGAATCAGTGGGCCAATGTTTCCTGGGGAGATTGTTTTTGAGGGGGCACCTGATGAACAAGGAACATGGGGAGTTAGGTTGGAAGCAACTCAGCCACATGTTTGGGCAGTCCACAGGGTTTATTAAAATTCCACTTGTTCAACTTAATCTGCATTCAGCATCACTTTCACAAATGAAACACCCTTTTCTTTTAGCACATTCACTCTTATACCTCTAGTGTGTCAGTAATGCTAGCCTCAGTAGTACCCCATATGCCCGCTTCTCATACAACCTTCCTGCTTTTTTGACTCTCCCTCCATATAAATCGAATGACTTCTCTGATCTGGTCTGCAAAGACATGACATGACATGACTTCTCCTTATTAAGTGCTCAAACCTGAAAGACATTGACTTCCAGGGGAGGGAAAAGTGCTCAGCGTTTTGTAGGACCAAGCTCTAGAATCTTTCCTCAAGATCAACTTCCTCCACAGAGCCTATAATAAATTATCCAGCTAAGACATTTATTTATGACATTTTAAAAAATGCTTAATTTTCTTGTGCACTGACCCTTATTGAGTAACTGAATTAGCTTACTGATATTAACCCCATCCATTCTGCCTATTCCCTACACCCTTCCGATATCATCTCTGATATTAGGATCTAAGGTCCTTGGAGCTAGAATTGTCATCGTATCTATATTATGAGACTCAGAATTATATTTTGGATATGTAAGAAATTAACATAATTGTTAATAATACTTTACCATGTCCCTTTCATCAAGCTACCCATTTGAAAATGTTGATCTAAGTTATTTGCTCAGGCTCAAATATCAAGTAAGTGGTAGAATAAAAAATAAAACCCAGGAGTCCTGTTCTCCCAGAACCTGTTTCTAATCACTAGACAATACTATAAATGCAATAGAATTCCCTCAAAGAAAGCTTTTACATTTTTAATTTAGACCCAATGAAATTGCTGTTACTTTAGGGACCAACTTCTCATTTGAAAAAATATAAATTAATTTTAAGACCCCATTCTATTTCTCCAAAGTAAATAGCAGTGGGTCTTTAAAGGACCCTCCATTTAGGATAAATGAAAAAAAGTCCCATTACAAAGCAGCCCATTAATATCTGTGATTAATTAATGTGTAGAATAATGAGGTGGCTGAGACCAGAGTACCAATTCTTAAATTGATTGTCTGAGTTCTTGAATTAATAAAATCCAATTATTCTGTTTTGTAATCGGGACAAAGTTTATTTGTATCTCCTTTTTAATAAGGTTGCTAATGATACGAGAAGGTAAACAAAACAAACTAATTGTAGATGAATACAAAGTTCAATTAAACCTCCAAACCCTGACAAACAACCTTTATATACAGATTAGTTCAAAGTCCTTTTTCATGCATAGACCACATACAAAGCTAATGGACATTTGTTCCCCAATACTTTTTTGATGCAGAGAAAATGTTTTTGTGCTATATTATTAATATCATTATTAATTTGATGAATTGTGTATATGTGTCTAGGTGACAATGTCCTAAAACAGCATAGTTGGAGGGCCACTAGTTCATGAAGTATTGCAGCATATATGATTGGGGGCTACAACATTACCTCATGAACGTAGATGAGGGTTAATGATGAATTAAGATGTTCCTTAGATGATGCATTAAGACTGTTCCTTGGAATGGAGGCCCAGCTGTCTGAGTCATGCAAATATATCCATTAAAAAGAAGCCAGGGCAGAATTCAGTTCTGGTGTAAACAGAAGCAACTCCATTAATTTCACTTTGCTTATACCAAAGAGTAAATTTGGTCTCACGGGTCTACACAGGGGAATAAAGAGGGAATAAACAGGAGGATATGTCTGTTTCATGTAGGGAAACTAGGATGAAAGATTTTCTTTTTTTGGAACTGAGGATAGTAAACCAAGTAATAAAGGGAGGACCATTGAGGGTATAGAAGTGTACTACTTTTTATTTTGTGGGGAGGGCATCTTTTTAATCTTAATCCACCATTGAAAATGAAACCTAATTTCCAGGTGGATGACTTGTGGAGACTGGGAGAAAGAACTAGATGTTTGTCGTATGTGTTGCAGGTGCGTTCAGTAGCTAAGGGTCAAAAGCAGGATGTGTTTGCTGCTTAGTCGCTGGGAGAAGGATTCTGAAGCTTTCCACAGAATAGGGATAACAGGAAGCATTCTGCAACTGGGAGGGAGGAAAATAATGTTTTTAAAATTTACACATTGCTACATGTTTATATCAGAGACGGCAGGTCAAGGAATGATTCTTGCACTTGGAGCAGAAGGTGGTGAGCTTTGCCGTGGCCCTCAATTCCTGTGGGAGTTCATTCCACACTCTCAGACCAGCCCCCAAGAAAGTTCTCCCGCACACATGAGCCTTAGTCTTGTAAAATGGTGAAAGGGCTATAAATATAATTATTTTCAGTAGCTCAGAGCAATTCAATGAAAATACTCAACCTCATGCATACAACAGGGGATTCTTGTACCCTTCAGCTATCATAATGTGGTGGAAGGAATACACACAATCCTCACCACAACAGTAAATGATCTTCCACTATTCATTTTTATAGAAGATTTTTATTTATAAGAAATCTACTGATTTCCTCTTTAAGGGCACTAACTTCAATTTTGTTGGTGAGGCCTATGCATTGTGGCAGGAAGGGATGCTCAGTCATCCCTTGCTGTTCAGATGAGAAATGGCATTGGCTGTAGCAACATCATCTCTTTGACATAAAAGGCTATAAAATTTGGGGGGGGGGAATGTGTTCCTAAGAAGTGTTGGAAACAGGATTAAATTTTTGTTGTTGTTGCAAAAATGATTAAAGTCCTTGCACCTTCTGTTTGCCAAAATGAAAGCAATAAACAGGGGCTCTTCGTAGGATCCAGTTGCATGAGCAATAGCGAGGTATGAATTATTAATAGCAATAATCAAACCCTAATAATACTTCTATAATGCTTTAATTTGTTGGTCTCAGAACCTTACAAGCAACTGTTTAAGACTCACTCATAGTGGTGTGAGATGCAGTAGTCACCATTAAAAAGAGAACAGCTACCAGAAGTCACCAGATAGTTGTATCTGAGATTACGTGGCTATTTGCTAGTTTAAATTTCATTATTATTTAACAGGAGTGTACAAAGACAATCAGGGCCCCATTGTACTATGTGTAGTACCCGCACATACTGAGAAAGAGTCCCTGCCCTGTAGGTTTACAATTTATAGTTACAGTCCTGCTAACACACATTTAAATTTGTTAATATGAGTAGCCCCATTGAATTCAAAATGCATAAATATAGGCACCTGCATAAGTGTTTCCAGGACGGAGATCTAAATAGACAAGACAGAAAAAGGGTGTACGAAATAAGTATTGTTAGCCCTATTGTACAGTTGGAGATATGAGGCACAGAGAAATAAAGTGATTTGTCCAAGTTCACACAGTGAATCAGTATATAAAAAGATAGAGATAGTTGTCAATATAACCAAAAGAAGGATAACAATAAATACTTCAGTGTTCCCTTGCATCCTCTACATCTTTATTAATCTGTAGATTGTAGAAGGTGATTTTGTTGTTGTTCCTAACTATTTGACTCATGAATAAATTCATTCCTGTTTTACCATTGCTTTCTCTGATATGGAAATGGTGAAGTTCTGAAGGTGTTACAAATATACAGCCCTAATGCCTCACTGATCACTCAGAGTCCATAGCAAAAAATACATAATCCTAAATAGAGATGGAGTGATAGCAATCTGTAAGATATTGCTGTTGCTAAGGTTAATAAAATAAGATTGACATGCTTGGATTTATCATGGCCAAGATCACATTCTTACAACAATTCAAAATAATACACAGCAAAAATCTTATTCGTGTGCAGAACTCGGAGAGTCAGAGCTCAATGCAGCAAAAATTTTCTCATTCTGGAACACAAATGAGCCACCTTCTGTAGTGCAAATCCTGCCTTACACTCAGATCACATGCCTTTCTTCCTGTGATGGCAATTCAGAGACAATCTGTAATCTGTTATTTGCACACCTGTGGACAATACTTCTCATACTGTTGATTCAAACACAGGTCATTCATTATTGCAGCATCTGTCCAGATTGCATTAGTCTAGGACGCAATCTTGTTCTTCAGTTGTTCACTGTTGATGCAGGTATCTGAATCTTAGGAGGATTATGAAAGTATCCAGGAATACAGTAAATACTTTGAAATCATATTTTGAATAGAAGTTCATGCACAGAAATAGGGACCTTCCTCTTTTATTCCCCTCTGTCCTTGCTCTACTTCATTGTGTTGTTTCTAGTTGTCACCAATGCATGATTTTTGAAAAGAGGGGCAATGCCCGTATAGTACTTTTCAGGCAAGGGATTAAATTCCTTCCTTAGTAAGGAAAAAGATCCTACCTCTCTCACCTGATTCTTAATTCAACTGCCACGTGCATTTGCAAACTGCTGCACAAACCAACCCAGGAGTTACAGGGGTTTGCTTTGACTCTGAGTGGCAGAGATATGAGAGGAAGAGAAAGTGTTCCTTGTCTCTCTCTGTTTGGGGGTTGCCATCCCTGAATGAGCCCCATCAGAACATCTTCCAGAGCAGGATTGTACTCCACACTATATTCTCCTATGCTTTGCCCAAACTTGTTTGAAATTTCTCAAGCAACAGTGTGTCACTCTCTCCCTTAGGAGCTTCTTCCACAGTCCAGTAGTTAGAACATTCGGTGTTAGAAAGTAATTGAATATTCATCCTAAATCTCTTTTAACAGAGTTCTGACATTAAGAGCTAAAGGTGGAAGCAGAAATTTTGTTGTTGCCAAGCCAAGAGAAGGATAACGTGTTCAAGTTAACCTCCGAACAGAATGTATGTTCTGCTTTCTATTCTATATCAAAAATATCCATTAGCATTGTATCTGGGTGCTAATGTATGTGAGGCCGAACAGCAGCAGGAATCAGATAATTAGCATGTAGTATACACATTTCTTTTTGTAACCGAGGGCTTGTCTCCATAGGAAAGTTAGTGCACAGCAAGCTATGGGTATGAATTTAAAGCACACTAGCTACTATATGGACACACTACACACTAAGGCTGTGTCTACTAGGGCTGTTTAGACTATGGGCAGGGGAGGGTTATAGCAGTGCACAACAAAGTGCTGTGTTGTAACCCCCTAGTGTGGAGACTGAGTGTGAACTAAAAAGTTCCTAGTGGGTGAGTTGCAGCACAGCCCTGTGGTGCACACTGCTATTTGCACTACCGTAATTGAAGCTGCTGGGCAGTGTAGACAAACCCTAAGAGTGCCATCATGCAGTTTAGCTTAGTACACTTCCAAAGTGTACTAAGATAATGCACACAAAGGCACTCTTAGTACACAGTAACAGTGTCTATATGAGGTGCTAGTGTGGAGTAGCTGGTACATGCTAGCTAGTGCATACAATCTGCTGCAGGCTTTTCCCCTGTGTAGAAAAGTCCTGAATTCCAGTTTTGAAATCCGAGATTTCAAACTACTAAATCACTGGGCAATAACAGTATTCAACAAACTTATTTTTGCACTAATTTAATAAGTTTTAGGGCCAAATCTTAGTTCTACTAAAGTCAATGGTAAAATTTACCTTCAGTGGGACTAGGTTTTAGCCCTCAGTGTTGTTTTAAAGATCCACTGCCATTGCTACACTGTGGACCAGATCTTCATCTTGTGTAAAATGGACCTCTGTTGACTTCAATTACACTGATTTTCACTAGCTGAGATTCTGGCCTTACCTGTAATTGAGAATGGGCTCAAAATAGGTCCAAAATCTTCTTCACACAGGCACTCTAATTAAATGTATTAACTTTTCAACTTCAAAATATTTTGTAGTCCACTGAATTTGTTCATCAAACTAATTTCAAACAGATATTGTACCTATCTTTTAATCAGACTTATCAATCCCACCTCCCCCCAAAAAACTTTTCAGTTCAGTTTTCATTGCTATCCTTTTGTTTTTAGGATCATAAACCATGCAGAAATAAGATCATATGAACATAGGACTGGAAGGGACCTCCTGGGTCATCAAGTCCCGTTCCCTGCTCTCTCAGACAGCCCCATCATATGATCCCATCCATAAATGTATCAAGATCTATTTGAAAACCAGTAAGGTTTCTTGCCCCCACTATACTTCTGATGGTTATAAACCTTCTTCTAATTTCCAGCCTAAATTTACTCCTGGACCGTTTATATCCATTTGTTCTTGTCCACCATTTTCCTGTGAATATTGAAAGATCTGTGGTTGTAAATATACATATCACATTTTTTTCTTTAGTATTTGATGGTCATATTTTAGAAATTAAACTCTAACTTTTAGAAAACTGAAATTTGATTCCCATTATAAAAGGGTTGCCAAAGTAATATATATATATATATACACACACACACAAAGACTGCCAAGTTATTAATTACTTTATTGATTCTTTATACAAAATCATCCACAGAGGCCATTTACTTGATGACAGTCTTCTAATCCTCATTTCATTAAAACGTTTAATTTGTAGGAGGATAACCATTATTATTATTGGTATTGCAATAAGCATCATAGGTGATTTGATAGATTGCAGTATTGAAAATAACTATATCTCACTTGAATTAAAATAAAAGCATCCCTACTTTGAAAAAAACAAAACAAAAACAAATGACTCTTATTATGCACGTAATAATCCAAAATTGCATAAGGGTACAATATTTGGTTATGTGGGATGATACAAATGTTTTAGGACTAGCATTAATCTTCAGATCCCCGTTTCTTTTTTCCATTTCTTCTTGTGGTTTGAGTGATGAATTAGGTTAATGGATCCCTGGGTTTTCTACTGTATGGGGAGAAGAGGGAAGAAAGGACATAGCTGTATGTTCCAAAGTGTTATGATTCTTATTTTTAAATACAGATAAAACTGGGGATGGATGAACTGATCTGGAAGTAGTAAATAATCCAAAGTTTGTCCTATCTGAGCCCTCATTCATTTTGAGTAAACCTGTGTTATGCTCAAAATAGGTTATGTTACCCTGGTTTATTTTGTTATGGGGTTTTTTGTTACTGTTTTTGATTATCACATACCTCTGCTTCTAGGCTCTGGTTGAATTCTGAAGTGCCTTAACATGTTACTTAAGAATGGCCATATCGGGTCAGACCAAAGGTCCATCTACTCCAGTATCCTGTGTTCCAACAATGGCCAATGCTAAGTGACCCAGAGGGAATGAACAGGTAATCATCAAGTGATTCATTCCCTGTTGCTCATTCCCAGTTTCTGGCAAACAGAGACTAAGGACACCATCCCTGTCCATCCTGGCTAATTGCCATTGATGGACCTATCCTCCATGAATTTATCTAATTCTTTTTTAACCCTGTTATAGCCTTGGCTTCCACTGTGGCAAAGAGTTCCACAGGTTGCCTGGGCTTTGTGTGAAAAAAATACTTTCTTTTATTTTAAACCTGATGCCTATTAATTTCATTTGGTGACCCCTAGTTCTTGGTTTATGAGAAGGAGTAACTAACACTTCCTTATTTACTTCCTCCAAACCGGTCATGATTTTATAGACCTCTATCATATTCCCCCTTAGTTGTCTCCTTTCCAAGCTGAAAAGTCCCAGTCTTATTAATCTCTCCTCATATGGCAGCCATTCCATACCCCTAATAATTTTTGTTGCCCTTTTCTGAACCCTTTCCAATTCCAATATATCTTTTTTGAGATGGGGCAACCACATCTGCACACAGTATTCAAGATGTGGCGTACCATGGATTTATATAGAGGCAATATGATATTTTCTATTTTATTGATCCCTTTCTTAAAGATTCTCAATATTCTGTTTGCATTTTTGACTGCCACTGCATATTGAGTGGATGTTTTGAGAGAAGATATCTTTCTTAAGTGGTAACAGCTAATTTAGACCCCATCATTTTATATGTATAGCTGGGATTATGTTTTGCAATGTGCATTACTTTGCATTTATCAACACTGAATTTCATCTGCCATTTTGTTGCCCAATCACCCAATTTTGAGAGATCCTTTTGTAGCTGTTCACAGTTTGCCTCGGACTTAACTATCTTGAATAGTTTTGTATCATCTGCAAATTTTGCCACCTCACTATTTACTGTTTAGCAATATTTGGTGCTTTTCTTAAAACCCCAACTTTTGGAGTAACATAATTGTGTGAAATCTCAACTTTCATGGGGGGGGGCGAAGTGTAGAGCCCTCATGGATTCAGTTTTGAAAATGGGATCTTAAATGTTCAAAAAACAGAGTGCAAACTAAAAGAACCAAATTGTTTTGTGTTTTACTTTCATAATTTTATTTTTTTCAATTCTTTTCATATTTCATTATTAAGCTAGTTTCAAGATTTTATGAGGCCTGATATTATTTTTGAATACTTGGGGTTGGCAATAATATTTTTTTAAATTAGTACTGAGGTTCTCACATAATATCATGACTCCAGAACCTGGGGCTTAAAGAAAAACACCAAATATCATCAGAACCAAAAAAGCAAGAATTTGCAACACTCAATTATCAAACATTTTGAGATCTAGCCATTATATTTTAAAACTCAGACCATAGTGTAACGTGTTGGCTTCTGTTTATGTGAATGTCTTCCTTGTATGGGATATAACCAGATCAACTCATCAGTGTACTAGATTGTTGTTTTTCATTCTATATCATTTGGCCATTAAAGGAGAATGAAGTAGTGTTGAAGTCAATATAGATTTACAACAACTGAGAATCTGATCCATAAGCTGTAATGCTACTACTAGCTAATGGAGATTCCCCTTTAGCTTAAATGATAAATAGTAATCATACTTTGAGATCTACAGCTGAAAAGCTTTGTACAACAGCAAAGTACTTTACAAATGAAGTATTAATGTTCCCATTTTGCATCCGAGGAAGTTGAGGCACAGAAGTGAAATGACTTGCCCACAGACTTGCAATGAGTCAGTGACAGAACCTGAACCAAGAAAAGAACCCAGGGCTTCCTTTTTCCATGCTGATGGCTTTTCTCTTGAACCACAGTCTGACTTGTAAGTACTGATTTATTTTCCCCATGCTGTATGTCTATGGCCACCCAATATGTGAATCATTGCAATAGGCTCAAAGTTAATGACATCTTTGGAATAGTGATGCAATTAGTACAGAGGTATTCACAAACCACCATTAATAATGTCAATGCCAAGTTTTCCCTTTTAGTGGAGTTCTGGCCACTTATTAGCATATTTGACAAATGCATCAACTACTTAACTCACTCATTCTTCAAAATTCCATACTGTTTCTTCTCCTGGGTTATCTGCACCGGTTAAATGAATTTCTGACAAAGGAATATATCATTTGTTAACTTTAATAACTCTTTAATTCCTTCGAGCTTTGCTCTGAGTCCACTTGTTCATGGCCAGTAGGCCACTTAACAGTGCTTAATTTGTAATGAAAGAGGTGTCAGGGCTCAAGTAATTTTTTTACTTTCACAACTGATGCAACAAGCCCAGAGGTGCTAGGGCTATGAAATGCCAAGCCTAGAGGTGCCAAGTCTCAGCCCTGGCACAAATTAAGCACAGCCATTGAAGAGGATGTTGAAACCTTAGGTTCTAGGGAGCTGTGATTCAAATGTGTTAAAGGTGAGGGTGTTGGAGTTAGGACAGGCTATAGGAGATGGTGACTGGAAAGAAATGCAGGTAACACAACATCTTTATTATGATAGTGCCTATGGACCACCATGTGTGAGGCCCCATTGTGCTAGGCACTGTACTAACACAGAGCATTAGGTGGCCCCTACCCCAAAGAATGTGTAATCTAAATACACCAGAGAGACAGAGGTGCGAGAAGGACTATTACATAGTGAACAATGGAATTGCAGCAACTGTCTTGGTAGTTCCAGAATTTGGGGTGGGGGGGAATAGGGTGAATTGGGGGGGGTTAGTTAGGGAGATAATCTAAATACAAAGGAAAGGAAAGGAAAGGAAAGGAAAGGAAAGGAGGTGAGGGGGACAGGGTAGGGTAAGAGGGGCACATGTACAGTGAAGTTGAGATGAAGAGACTGGGGGTAGGGAGGGTTGGAGCAAACAGCCAATCAGCACAGGGGCAAGGAAGTCCAGTCAAGCCCCTAGAAAATTCTCTAAATGGAAGTGTGACCAGATGTGTGAAAAATCAGGGCACAGGTGAGGGATAATAGGCACCTATGTAAGATAAAGCCCTAAATATCGGGACTGTCCCTATAAAACCGGGACATTTTCTCACCCTACTTAATGGCCAAAGGATCTAAGGTCCCTACTTTGGCTGCCTCTGCTCCTACCAGCTGGACTCTTTGCAACTGGCTGGTTCCTCTCTGTGGTTCACATGGCAATGGGAGGGGAGGTTATTCATCCATTAGCTAAACTTTCACACCTCCTCTCATCAGGGCTCTCCTCCAATCCACAGTGGACACTGACTTCAAGGCTTTAGTGGGCAGAATTTTGCAACAGTTGCCATGGCTACTGCAGCCCTGAAGCTGCAGAGTAGCAGCTGTGAAATGGATCCACAGCTATTCTGTAACCCTAAAAGCGAAAGTGAAGCCCCTCAAGCATTCCCCCTCAGGCAGCCCATTTATGATTTGTGTTCACTAAAAAAATTATGTTGTGTTAGAAATGTCCCTAAGGAGTTGTATTAACTAACATGATTAATTCTACTTTACAGAAAAGATTGAACCATTGAGTTGATTCCTTTAAACAGGCTTGACAGTATCAAGACTCCCTATGTTGTTATTGTCAGCACAAAAAACCACAACATCATAAGTATCATGATTATGTTAGTATGAGTCAGCAACTCAGACTGAAATTTCCAGTAACACCCCCATGACAAGCACGATACCCATTTCATGTGCTGTCCCATGACAGCCCCTTAAAATATCCCAGACTGCACCATTTGTTGTAGACTCAGCTGCAGTGAAATGTGATAGTTTATTAAATCTGTTCTATGTTCTAAATCATCCTTTTTCTCCAAGCTTTATGCAGTTGAGCCATTTAACATTTTTATTGTAAATTCGAGGAGTATAAACATAATAGAATCTTATATTCTCTAGCCAATAAACTCTGAAATAATTTTCTATGTGTCAGTGATAAACCTGAATAAAAATGCCTGCCACCCACCAGAACTTGCACATATCTATACACACTTCCTCTGCTTGTACTCTGTGGAGATGGACAGTTGCAGGTCATCCCATTTGCACTTGTGTATATATAATCCACATGCTTTCATTGAAATGGGTTTTTTGGTAATCTAACCCTTCTGCCAGGTGTTATTGACAGCAAAAAAGGGTCAGGTTCAAATTTCTAGGTGTTTTCTTAAAGACTTAACTATCACGAGCTCAAGTCCATACCCAGAAACTTGGGAAACCATAAACACTACTTTGGTTGCCCTTGCTGGGCAATATTTCCTCATGAGCAAGCACCGAGTCTTCTTAGAGGGTGATAAAAAGAGGTGGAGGGAACAGAATTAATTTGGGAAAACCAGCAATTAATAAATTAACAAATTCTATTAGGTAAGGTTTCAGAGTAGCAGCCATGTTAGTCTGTATTTGCAAAAAGAAAAGGAGTACTTGTGGCACCTTAGACACTACCAAATTTATTTGAGCACAAGCTTTCATGAGCTACAGCTTATTCATCGGATGCATCCAATGAAGTGAGCTGTAGCTCATGAAAGCTTGTGCTCAAATAAATTTGGTAGTCTCTAAGGTGCCACAAGTACTGCTTTTCTATTAGGTAAGACTTCCACATGCTCAGAGTACCTGAACCATAGCCCCAACCCCAGTTCTCCTGGCAATGATGAGTGGCTGTTGCATTCCAGCCACCTCTCTCCCCTCCAGCTTCTCACTCACTCCTATCTGTCCTGGACTGGAGAAGTCTAAGAATGCTGGAAGGCCAGGCTCCGTGGGATGCTCTACCACCTGCTTCAGCTGGGGTGAGTCCACTTTAATTGTTAGGTAGAGAAGCCTGCAGCTGAGTCCCTTAGATAGGCTCCTTCTCTCTCTTTTGCTTCAGCACAAGCTGCCTCAACTCTGCTCCAGTTACTATCACTTTGTACTGTCCATCACCTTGAAGCTGTTGCTGCCACCACTCTGTGTTATCTTCTGCCTCAAAGCTGCTCTGCTCTGTGCTGTCCATTGCCTCAAAGTCAGCAGTTCTCTGTCCATTAGTCTGAAACAGGCTCGGCTCAGCTTAGCTTTTAGAGAGAAATCAGTAATATCTAGGGCACCTGACAGAGTGTTCACCACTCAAAGATAGGAGAGGTAGGAGCCTTTTTCACCACATACTTTTCCTCTTCTCAGCTGTGTCCAAGCTCCCTTGCCCAACTGTGCCTGACAGAAGTCATGGTCAGGGTGACCCCAGGCATATTTGATGCCTTGTACTTGCATTTTCCAACAAGGCCAGTAGCATTTTATTGCCCCTGAATGAAAAAAATTAACCAAAATGCCCCATGCTGTCCCATAACTAGATGCAAATGAGGTCTGGCCCATTCAGTCAATTTCCTTTGCTCTCCAATATATGCCAGCAGAAAACTCCTTCTCCAAAGGAGCCCCTGCCTTAAGCAGCTTTGGGCTCCTCTTCTACCATTTCACCAAGTGACCACAGAGAGCTCTTCATTTTCTAGAGCTTCAGGACACAGGGATTATAGTAATATAAAACAAAGGTGAAAAGAGACAGATGGCTACATAGTTTCATGTTTTAGAGTTTGGGGGCTGTGTGTACCTATCACAGATAGACTAAAATCATCTATAAATTGTGGTGTTAGGCAGTAGGCATGCTCATTAGCACTTTGAAGTTACTTTGGTGACCTCCATTATGGGAAAGAAGCTTGATAGAACACAACCAGTCATTCTCTAAGAGTGGAACCAATGGGAACTCTAGGGGAGAGGAAGGAGTTTATAAATAGATGTGGGAGTCAGACTGGAGGACTCAATGAAAAGAGAAGAAGGGTTTGGTATAAGGGTTATGTTTCATGGATTTTGCCAATTTTGTGGGATTATGCTCTTTCACTCCACTAGAGAAGAAAATGGAGAATTTACAGCAGGCTGTACAAATTACAGACTGTCCTTGCAAAAACTCAAAAGGAGTTTTGAAGGAGACAGTCAGATTATCAACTGTTTAATTTCAAGGATTTGGCATGCATTACAGAACATTTGGACACCATTCTACAGAGACTGAGGTAAACCCTTGTAGAGATGCACACATCATTATATTTTGCATTATATTGTTACATATATGCATTTTATTTTGCATTTTAACTTGTGGCAATAAATACTAAAACTTGCAGGTGGGGGGGACCGTTGGAATTGTGGACTGTAAATGAGAGTTGTTAGAACATTCATCATAATTGTCTCAACTACATTCAAGAGTTATAAGTAAACCGTTACGTATGTTATGTTATGCCATGAGAGAGAGTTAAACATTTATCTTTAAAGACTTTATATTATATAGCGTTACAATTCAGAGAAGAATGACAGAAAGATATAACTAAAAAAAGACTAATCTGTGATCTGAGTCACAACAGAGTGGTAAACTGAGGTTCTGGAAAGGGGAAAGGAATATTATATTTAACAGTAACATACTGTTTACTCATAATTAAAATGCAAAAGAGGCCTGGCCCATTCAGTTAATTCCAGAAGTGATAGAGGTGGGAAGAATTTGTTGCAATGCTTTAATATTAGGTTAAAACACAGGTTTTAAAAAAAATGAGTTGCTTTTGTCTAAGTCACAGATGTGAAGAGTCATTCAATGCTTTAGGGAAACTTATGTGCAGTGATTGGGTGCTTTTGAGAGACAGGATGGCACTTGGTCATGTAGAATTTCCCTTCTGGTTACATAAGAGAATTTGTAAATGAGGTGTCAGGTTACAAACTGTGGGCCTGATTATCCTCTGATAACAGGGTAATTTTTCTTTATATCAGTGGAATTATTCCTGATGTATAGCAGTGTGAGAGGAGAATCAGCCTTTTTCATTGTTGTAGATGCTCAACCGTATTATTAAACTACAGAGGTTCCAAAAAGCATTCAAGTTTCAGTATGGTCATCTGAACTAAACTGTGAAAACAACTAGACTCATCCACCACTAATGAATCCCACAAGGTTATGAGCACCAGCAAGCTCCAGTGAAACCCATGAGTTTGCTGAAAGTGCTCAACACCTCAGAACCTTGCAAAATTGGGCTCTGTTGCAAAAGTCATTGATCCCCATTGACTATAATAGGCTATGGATCAGACAATAGGTGCTTACTGTCCTGCAGTGAAAATTTATAGTTGCAGAAACACAATCCAGGAGGGGTTTGTTTTCTCATTTTTCTTGACACTTCATAGTTTTACACTTTGTTTGTTTGTTTCTTACAGTGGCTGAGTCCACTGTCTTTGCGAATTTTGAGGTTGTTGTGCATATTTGAACTACACAGACACATGCACAAATATAGATCAACTAGCTCCTGACCAAAATAGTCACAAAGTCCCATAGTTTTAAGGGAGGCACCCAGTGTTTTGTACATATAACACATGCTTCTGGACACCATACATTAAAATTATTTACAATTTATATAGAACCAGAAATAAAGTGCACTATGGGTTTTATAGAAAAGTAAGAGGACAAGATACTTGACACCTTATAGACAACACATAGATAAAGGATAGTTTGCCTTCTATCAGTTTCTTTCAATTTCAGTTGCCCATTTTCTCCCCCAAAACCCTTGAATTACCTCCTTTCCTAAGGAAAAACTCTTAAGTTTCTCTTCTATTGCTTCTGTACCTCATTTGTACTTTCTTACTTCTCTGCCCTTTCACAATATCTTTGGGGAAGAAAAAGTATCTGAGACTAGGTCTGCAACTTTTAAATTAACAGGACTATATAAGAGCTTAATCCTGGAAGGTCCCATGCACACTCCGTGCCCACTGAAGAATAATACACCAACATCATGATGATAAACACAACATGAATGGCTAAATAGCTAGAGGTGCTCAGCTTGTTGGAGGGCTAGGATCTGAACACTTATTAATATAGTCCTAAACAATGCTGTATGTTTATTATTACAGGTGGTGTCACACAATGGACACTAATGATTGAATTCACCTGGAGATGCCTCAGTTCTCTTTGTCAGGGCTGCATTTGCAAAACATAACTATTAGTAAGTCAATAAATACTGTGATGGGATGAAGAATCTAGGTAGGTGATCTATATAGCACCATACCTGCAATCACCAACTACATTCTTTGCAATAATTGATTCATTTAAATTAACAAGATAGAGCAACATACAACCAAAGGGCGCATTAGAACACAGACACAGCCCTCCCAGTAAATCCGTACTTTCTATAACGGTAAGGAAAATATATGGGTGAGACATAATAACTGCAATGTTCTCCTTTAATTCTATATCCCCCCTCAAGCTGCACATTAAAATTAAAAACCTGATGAAACATTGATGTGTTAATATTCTCTATAAACTGCTCCTTATTAGCAGCGTGGGCCTTTTAAAACATTTCAGTAAACTTGTAAAATCAATAGCTGTCAGTGGCACAAATGAAAGTGTTCCACCACTGTGCAGAGGACCAGCCCAGTTTGGGAGTTTAAATGGAACATAACTAGTGCACAGGGCTTGTCCTGGCCCTCTGGACAAGGATGCATTTACCCTTGGTTACTTGATATACCCATGTGTAAACAGATATGTATTGTCCCAGTGAAAAGCCTCAAAGGGATCATTCCTGATTGAGATTCAGTCTGGAGAAGTTTTTACCCTCTCTGTCCCATTGTAGAGCAAGTACAATTCAACCCTCAATGTACTTCATTAAAATAAAGGAATGAATATAAAGACAACTTATACTAGCTGTCTTATGATGTGTATTTTAAACCATATTGTTAGACTAGCCTGGTCAATTATTCTAATATTGATTCTGTGAAACACTAGTTATGGAAAGCCAGATGCATGCAGTAAAATTTATCAGAGGGGGAGGGGAGTCTGACCTTGAAGTTTTTTGCACTGATAAAATACCTATTAACTTCAGGCCCCTGCAAAGTAAGATTTACCACCAGTTAATTCTAGCTAAAGCTATGTCATCACAACTCTAGCTTTCTTCAACCAATGGCAGGCTCCCATTTCAACTCACTTATTAAAACTGCAGCCTGTATGGGTTAGGAGAGTCTAAGTTAAATTCCTGACTGGAATCTCTCTACTTGTTGGTTAAGCCAGTTTCCCAACCTGGTCACAGTTCTGTTCCAAGTAGAGATGTGTTAGTGCACTTTCTCCATCTATCTGAAAGATTTTTTTAGATAGTCCATCTGTAAAACAGCAACCAATTTAGTGGTTGCTTGGCTTTTGTGCTATGCAGTAAATATGTATTGGATACAGTGAGACAGAGAGGGTCTCATTTAAAATAAAGAGGAAAATTCAGAAAGCAGTGTTTCTCCTGAAATGTAAATGTGTGTCAAAGAGCATGAGCAAGCAAGAGGACATACAAACACATATGGGGATTGTGAGTCTTTTTCCTGCAGCCTCCTCAATACAGGGTTGATTAACTTTACAATATGCAGATTTAAGGATTCCATGACTCAGAAATCTATTAAATAAATATCTTGCTAAGTAAGGAAGAATTTTTTTAAAAAATGGTTTTATATTATTTTAAATACTGACTTGAAAACATGGGCCATCCCAATTGTTTTACTTCAACTTCTTTTAGGGTATTTTCAGATTAACTGCTTACTGAATTTGCAACTCCTTAAGGAGTGTGCAGCATCTAAACTACTTTTCTGAGATGTCCTTCAGATTGATAAGCTTTGGAGGTAGCCACTGGGTGATGGTAATGGGTACACATGAGGATGGTAATGGGTACAGACCTTTTTGTCTTTATGTATGTAAATCCAGCTATCGTTAGAAGTTAGCTGAGAGATGTCACCATCTGATGGGGAGTTCACAGTACCAGTTTTTTAAAAAAAATCTGAAGTGTATGTATATATCACTACATTGGGAACCATTAATTTACTACATTGAGTGTGAAGTGCCAAAATCCATTTGTTGTGGATGTAAAATCTTAACTACAGTTTCTGCTAAGAACTTTTCATATAGGCCCCAATGAGGACTAGCTAACAAAGAACAATACATAGCTAAGAGAAAGCTGGGGTAAACAGATAACCTTGTGTGTTTCAAGTAATGAGCAGAGTCAGCATAACTCCAAATGTAATTGGGCATCCTTATTGCGAGCTATAGACACATGAAGTACTGAGAAAGGCCTCACGGTTACTCCCTAATGCTGGGAGGAGACTGTGGTACAGTACCCCTCAGATCCCAGAGAGAATTTGGGGAAAGGGCTAATATGATTGACATGAGTTATGACATCCTCCCCTCACTGATGTATGCCAATCCTAGCCCACAGAAATGCAAGGGTAAACTTGTAAACAATTGTTATTGTTAAGTACTAATTACCGTATTTTTGCTTTAAATCTCCAGGAATGTATCTGTTGGTCAACCAGGAGAGCTGCTACCTCATTCCCTTGGACCCCAAAATTAGGATTTAATCTATACACTTTAATAGGCATAGTTTGGGAGTAATTACCTATGTGTCAGCAATATGTTAATCTGAGCCTTGGGCAGAGCCATTATGTAATCTTTAAAACCATTGGCTTATTGTGTTTATCTTGTCTTGCTGCTAGAACCTATTCAGAGGCTTAGGAAACCCATCCCCATTGCTTCTCTCCGCCCAATGAGCATCCTATGGAATCTATTGTAATTAATTGTTCTGCAATGTCTCTGAGATTAATAAGCAAAGTGACACTCTGCCAGCGCTGTGTGTAATAACTCTTGTGCTTGACTTTACACAGTGTGGATTACTGTTCCTTCAGAGTGTTACTGGATGACATACAAATAGGGGACCAGATCCTAAAGCCATTAGTCAATCCTGTATCATTCAATACTCAGGCAATGGAGTTAACAGAAGTTTTGCCTGAATAAGTACTTCCTGATAATCAGGGATTTGAGAATTTGCAGTTCCATTGACTGAGTGATGTTGTGGCTGCTCAGAACTTCTGAGAATGATGTCAGATGGACTGAGGGCAGGACTTTCAGAAGTATTTAGGTGCCTAAGGATGCAGATAGGCACCAAGTGGGATTTTCAACCGCTAGCAACCTAGGCATGTTTAGGTACTAAATGTTAGGTGGCTAGCCACTTTTGAAAATCTCACTAAGCATCTTTAGACACTTAAATGCTTTTAAAAATCTGTCCCTAAGGGACAAATTCCACTCTTGTTGAAATCAATGGTAAAACTTCCACTGACTTCAGTAGGATCGCAGCAGACCTTATGTAAGCAGAATTGGTCCAGTTGTAAACAACCAACCAAACTTCCTGGTATTTCATAATTCTGAGTAAAAGGGATGGGTCTGCCATGTTCAAAAATAGTATGGAATATTTGTGGGACCTTAGAGACTAACAAATTTATTTGAGCATAAGCTTTTGTGAGCTACAGCTCATCCGATGAAGTGAGCTGTAGCTCACAAAAGCTTATGCTCAAATAAATTTTAGTCTCTAAGGTGCCACAAATACTCCTTTTTCTTTTTGCGAATACAGACTAACATGGCTGCTACTCTGAAACCTGTCAAAATAGTATGTTCAAAAAAAAAGTTTTAACTTTATGTGATATTTAATATTCTGCAAATGTGGGGGGGTTTGGCTGTTTTTGTTTAGATGGGCATGAAATTGTACACTCCTAGCTGCATCAGATTTGTCATGTGTCTTAGAGCTACAGATACCATTCATGAATCATGAAGACCAAAAGGGAAACACATGTATTTTTCAGGTTATTGTAAGCTTTCAGGATCTCAGTGAGATCCTGAAAGCTAGATGTAGTGTCTTTTGAGAAACTGTCCAAGGGAATGTGCTCAGGTACTATAGTTCAGTCTTACTGAGTTAAGAAAAAAAATTCTGGGTTATATTATAAAAGTATGTAGTTAAGAATTAGATAATACACTATTCATGTTTGAGACTTGTTCAACAGAGAGCAAAATAGACAGAAAGCTGCTTTAATAACCCCTAAGTGCACTGAATCAAAGTTTATTTTCTGTACATTGTTTATGTGTGCTGAGGTAGTGGCACTGCTGTCTGCTCCTGATTATTAGAAATGTGCATCTACCATTAGGCTAGATGGTGTCCCTAGAAAAGGACAACATATTTCCTCTCTGTTTCCCCCTTGCTCCCAGGGTGACTTACTGTTGGTACAAGCTGCCTGTGCCAATAGTACATTACTACCCCAGCATGCCTGCTTAGCTTAACTGACAGGCACATTGAGGAGGTAGAACCAAGCTTTGTTCATTCTCTGAGCACTCCCACATAATTAGGGTGAGGAGAAGGAAGGAGATTTGCAGTCCTTTGTCCCTGTGTGCCCAGACCCAAGCTTTAGATGGTCCCTTATAGGGAAGTTTTACTCTCTTGCTCCCCTTTGCAGGTGTTCAGCCTACTGCACTATTATTAATTATTATTATTATTATTATTAAGATTTCATGATGTTTTTTCCTGCCTAAAAAGATTCCATATGAATGTCCATGGTGTCTGCTTTATACCTCCTTCTGACTGCAAAGCCATGTGGTGTAGCCACCATTATTCTGAACAAGGAGGAATGGTTTCGACCAAACTGACTCTTTGGAGTCCACCAGTTCTGAAACTTCCATCGAGGAAATGACTGTTCTCATAAACATAAGGCTATTCATTCCCTGGCTCCAAAAGGAAAAACATGTATCCTTTGTAATGCATGGGCCATCAAGTTAAAATGTGTTTTCAGTGTATGGTACTGTCTGTACTTGAAGCACAAAACCAAGATGAATCAAAGGTAGAATTCCCCTGCCAAATTGATGAAAACACATCTCAGATCCAAGAGATCCAAGAAGTGATCAAAAAAGAAAACACAGTGTAAGATATAATTTTGAAAGTAGCCAGTCCACTCATTAGCTTTCTTTGAAGAGGTCCAGAAATGGATTGAAGTTATTATCCAGCACTCATCTTGGTCAGTCATGATTTAGTGTCATTCCAAGCATACTAGTTTTGGAAATTCCATCTAATGGAAGGGAGTATTGCATGCATGACCTCTAAACATGAAGTGAAGATCTAGGTGAAATGTGGGATTGCAGGGCATCTAACTTTCTGGGTATCTAGTACCTGAAGAGACATAATGTATTGGGAGCTAGCACAGAACGTTACTATATGACTAGGCTGCAGTGAAACTGGTAGTAAAAGGTTACTTGTAGAACTGCAAATAATTGATTTTTCAGTTTGGTGCCAATTCTAAAAAAAAAAAAATTCATTTCGGGTCTACCCCAAAAATTTTTTTTTTCCAAAATTTTTGGCAAATTGAAAAGTTGGACTTTTTTTTTGATTGAACAAATCATTGAGTCTGACCAAAAACAAACTATTTTATTTCAATTTCCAGAGTGTGTTAAACGTCTTTAATTTTTTAAAATAAAATTAAAGGAAATTTCTAAATGAAAAGTAATTTTGAATTAAAAAAAATGAAATGACCTTTTTAATTATTAAAAATAAATGCTTCAACTTTAACTTTTTTCTAACACAATTTGGCAAAACCAACATGAATTCATAAAATCTTTTGGTATAGCCAAGTCTTCATTTATCACTGAAAAATAAATTTTGACCCCAACATTTTGGCTTGTTCTAGTGACCTGTACAGAATATGAAGATCTGCCCTTGTCATTCAAATACTTTTAGTTAAGAGAGAGATGTAGGCCCTGAATACTGAAGCTCCATTGTGGTATGGAATGTGTTCTTTATAATGAACCAGATACTAACCTCAGTTTCTACCCAGTTAAACTACAATTGATCTCAAAGGGAGTTTCCTCAGTGAGAACTGGGTTAGTGACAGCATACTAATATATAATCCCTGCCCTATTTATAGGTTTAGCAATATAACTATGTCTGTAGAAGTCAGCAGCACGAATAACAAAACATGAATATTTCTCAGGGATTGTTAGAATCAGTTGCAGATTCTGGTTTAAGAATCTAAGTGAAATGAGTTTGCTGGTATCTGCTCAATTCTTGCCACTCCCTATTTATCACAGACTAACTTTTTTGAGAAGATTCCAGAGTTAGAACAGAGGTAAACCTTCCAGTCATATTCAGTGTGTTGCAACTAAGAATGGGTGAACAGCAAAAAGTTAGGATTTTCAGCTGAACCTCCCATGCTACCCATAACCTTGAGTTTGTAAATCTAAAAATCAAATATGACATTTCTGGTATTTCTATTTACCATTATGTCCAAACTACTTCTGTACATTCAAAAACATCTGTGATATTTCATTACATTCACTTCGATCTATCTAAAATGCTTTCAAGAGCAGAGTCAGACTTATTGGACCTAATCCTCATTAAGTGTAACTCAGTAAAACTAGCCTGATTTCAGCCAGTGTTTTCTGGACCATTTACTTGGGGAAAAAAAGTGAAGACCAAAGCATAGCATGTTGTGTCACAAAATCATGATCAAGACATATGGGATGCAACATGGTGAACCTTTCCAGCCAGGAAGGCTGTTAGCCTGGTTTCTACTGCCTTACATCAATGTGTCATCATTGAAGCCAATGCAAACTGAGTTTAAAATGCTTCTATTCTGGTTTAGCAGCATTTTATAGCCATTTTGTAACCAGGTTCAACTGTTTATACAAGGTCAATGGCAGTGGAGAATCAGGCCCTGAATATCTGAATTATTTTAAGTCCTTTCATGCCATAAAATATTCACATCTGTGTAATCAGCTTCCCACTTTCCCTGTCAAACACTGACAAAAGGGTGGTGATGATTGGTGGAGCAGCTTCTGCATTTCTTGCTGGCATTCCAGCTGACTTTATCCATTTTTATCCTTCTTAAACCATCACAAATACTAAAAGTCATAGTCAGAAAAAAAAATGAAAGGAGGGATGGGAAGATGGATGTAACCAAGAAAAACTGATTTTAAAATAAAAAAGTGTTAGCAAAAATTCCCATATAACTGATTAAACCAGCTGGAAATATTTGGATCTGATATAATAAGTTAGTTTTAATATAAAGCAGAGCTTAGAATGAACTGAAATATGTACTTGCTGGAGGAAAAAGAACCACATCACTTGAGCTGAGACTATATCTTATAAGCCATTTGCACAGAGGTAAAATATGTCAAGCAAAATAAAACTAGTGATGCACATTGCTAAGATTGTTATTGCACACACAGTCTTTCTATCAGAAATCTCCCTTAGTGCCAGTTTGGAGTTAAAAGGCTGCAAAGTCATACGTTATTTAAACAGGAAACCACTGGCACATCGATGAAATGCGCAATTTATTCACAGGTGCCCTTGTTTGCTACTGTTTCAACCTGAGTGCTGAAAGACACTTTCAGCTCACTAAGTAGCTGACATTTACAGCTTATAAAGCACTCAGACATATCCTTTTAATAACTCAAGGCAAAGGTTAGGCTTGTATCAAACAGGAGTAGCATAAATCTTACCTTTAGCATAGTGGTTGCTACATTAAATTATTCAAGTTTCCCTCATCTTGTGGCTTGTCTACACTAAGAATTCAAATTGATGTAGGTTGTGAATTTAAAGCAGAAGAACTGTTCCTGAGAGTCAATTCTCTCTGTATGGATGCTCTGATTCCAGAATATGAGTGCCTTATTCTGAATTAGCTTAATCTACTTCCAGCCTAAAGTTAGCATAGGTGATTATATTTGCCTTTGCTAAATTTCTGTTGCCATTTCATGTGGATACAGAATTCTCCTTACCAATTAGTGTTGTGTACTGTTAAGCACCTGCTCCATTACACCCAGGAAATGGCTATTTTTCAATGACATATGATATATCTCATCACTTCCTAACAGGGTATTTTGATGATCATTTATTATTTTCAACGCACTTGCAGATCAATGATTATAATTGCTATAAATGTACAAAATTATTGTATTTTATTATTTAAAACATTCATGAAAACTTTTTTTTTTAAAAAACCCTAATATGAAAAGAAAATACTTTATTTACTATTTTTTAAAACAGAACCTACATGTTAGGCTTACACTACTTGACACTAATATTTTAAACTATTTGGAAGAGGACTTATAGGAGGGGCTATGCGAAATCTTCACAATACCATATAACTTAAAGGGTCCAGTCCTCCCTGACTTCTATGTACTTACATGACTGAGTAGTACACATGTGAGTGAGGCCTACAGCATCAGATGTGTGCTTGATTACTAGAACATTTTCAATAGGACAATGATTGGACGTATATTTATCACTTGGTTGCTGTCTTATCATACACCTGCTTCATCAAAGAAAATACATCTGCTGCTGTGCCTCATTTGTAAGGTACATCACCATTTCTGAAATGCTAACAGCCTGCAACAGGGTGTGCTCAGTCAGTTGCTCAAATCCCCACCAATATACATTAATTGGGACCTGATGGAAACACATGCAGCTGGCAAAGGGTGCCAGTTAACTAAGTAGCGATCCACTGGGGGCCTAATTGAGTGGAAGTAACCTCAACAGACAGGAAGGAAGTGCTGGGGAAGAAAGTAGAAAACCTGAAGAAAGGCAGGAGTATGTAGGACTGGCTGCTGCTAATAGTATCCTTTCCCATAAGCAAGTGGAAGCTGGCTACTAACTGTAAATAACACTTCAGGTTGTGGCCTGCTGAAGAGATATAATAAAGCTCAGTGTTTGTTAGAACACCTGGAGCTGTGGTGGTCAATTACTGAGGCTGGAAAAGATTCTCAGGAGAACAACCCATGACACAGTCAAGGGACATTGCCAAGACTTGCCGCACTAGCAAAGACTGCTCTAATCAGGCTTAATGATCTCTGTATTTCTGTGACACTTTTACAAGGGTGCTGTGATATATTCTATGTTCCTGTACATAATTCCCACATAATCAGTTTGTGCCACAAATAAATATGGATGTCTGTCTTAATATGTGAAAATAATAATACTTCACATATTTTATAGCACTTTCCATCTAAGGATCTAAAAGCATTTAAATACTAATTAACACATTCTCATGATACCTGTCTATGGTGAATGTTATATCCATTTGGGGAGAACTGAGGCAAGTCAGTGATCTGTGACTGCTAGTATCAAATATTCCTAATAGCCGGTGATGGGACACTGGATGGGGAGGGCTCTGAGTTACTATAGAGAATTCTTTCCCATGTGTCTGGCTGGTGGGTCTTGCCCACATGCTCAAGGTCCACCTTACCACCATATTTGAGGTCAGGAAGGAATTTTTCCCTGGATCACGTTGGCAGAGACTCTGGGTTTGTTTTTTTTTACCTTCCTCTGCAGCATGGGGCACTGGTCACTTGCAGGTTTAAACTAGTGTAACTTGAAGTCTTTAAATCAGTGGTGGGCAACCTGCGGCCCGCGGGCTGCACACAGCCCGTCTGGGTAATCTGCTGGCAGACCGCAAGACAGTCTTTACACTGACCATCCACAGGCACGGCTGCCCGCAGCTCCCAGTGACTGCAGTTCACCGTTCCCAACCAATGGGAGCTGGGGGAAGCATTAGCCCAGGAACGGCAAACCGCAGTCACTGGAAGCTGCTGGCAGCCGTGCCTGCAGATTTTTCAATGTAAACACTGTCTCGTGGCCCGCCAGCGGATTACTCTGACAGGCCGCAGGTCACCCTACAACTCAGCCAGAGATTATCTGTCTATTATAGGAGTGGGCAGGCGAGGTTCTGTGGCCTTCAAAGAACAGGAGGCAGACTAGATGATTGTAATGATCCCTTCTAGCCTTAAAGACTGAGTTGGTATCACAGCCAGGACTAGAAACTAAGAGATTTGGTCCTATGCTCTGCACAAGAGAAAATGCTCTGTGTCTGTTTTTCTGCACAATTTATACCTTAACTGCTTCTTCATTAAAGCTAGTGGAAATAATTCAGAAAAAGCAAGGTTTTGCATAACAAATGCAAATTACAAGCTTCAAAATATTAGCTATAAAAATGTCTCAATCTTTATAAATAAGGCAATGTAAATGTAAATTATTTTTTCCATATTCTATAGTAATGAACATAGTCCAGGGAAAGTTCCTGACATTAAGCAGGCAAAAGAAGCCAATTTTCCTAAGCAGGTGTTCAGTAAGGGGGCTTACAGAGGGTACGCAAGCAGGAAAAAAAGTTAAAGAAAATAGTCAATATAGTGGAATAAGTCAGAGACAAATCCAGACATTTTAATGACACGTGTACATATAACATTTCTATAATATACAGATAACCTGGATATGCTCACTTGGGGTAAATCAATGGACTTACTGTACATAGATGTAAATATGGTGTAAATTAGAGGAGAACCACAGTAAGCACATCAGGGCTCTGCTCAAGTCTCTGCTATTTTCCAGTCCATTTCTGATGCCAATTTAAGGCCTGGGTCCTCATTAAAACAATTAATGGATCGAGCCCCTGCCACATCAAAGTCTGAATATCAATTTCAGAATCATTGTGATAGCTGCGCTCCTCTGTGAAAATATAGATAACAAATCCCAGGATGAAATGTGTATGAGCATTTTCAGGCAAGGGGATCAGGTTGTGAAATAGTCTTCCAGACTTGATCAGGTGAATCCAGAGTCTGACCATCATTAGGAAACATTGCAAAAACTTCCCCTTTCAGAAAGCCTTCCCACACTAAGTAGCACTCACAAGATGAACATCTTCTGTTCCCAAACCTCCATCAACAACCTCTCTTTCTCCAAATAAATAAACCAACCAACCAACCAACAAAAAACCCTACCCCAAGCAGAATTCTGATGATGTAAAAGGAAAAGTTCCAGAAACTCCATGGAATCTAGCAGGGAGTTTGGTATTGATTTTATGTGGAAGATACTTACATCCTGCAGTGATGGGGGCAAGGGAAGTATAAAGATAAGACAGACAGGTAGGCTTCTGTCCATGCCCTATATGTTCTCTAGGTAAAGACAAGAAGACTTGTCTCTAGGACTGTCTATCTAACACCTTTCAAGAGCACTACAATTCATTTTTAAATAAATTAAAGGATCCACAGATGGCAATTTACATTGAAATGTCAAAAAGCACTGTTAGCAGAGAATTGCACCATTGTAATTCAATACTATTTTGTGAAGGTTGGCCCTGATGGGGATAAATAGGAAGTTACTTAAAAAATAGTCAAGATAGAACAGAACAGCTGAAAAGTGAATTACATGTGGGGCTAGAGTTTAATTGTGAAGGTGCCTTTTCTTGCAAGAATCAAAAAGAGGAAAATATTTGGATCCATTCTGTCAGTGCAGAAGAAATAGTCCCTAATTATTTCACATGTCACAAAGGGTAAGAACAACCGTGGAACATCTGTGGTGGAGCTGAAAGAGTTTTGTAAAAACCTGCTGGGCCAGCATAAATGAGCTCTCTTTCTTTCCCTTTATTGCTGAGTAAGCTCATTAAGTAAACTCGGGTTGAAATTATCTAAAATAAATTTAGACTGAATATCAAGACAAATTTCCAATGGTGATGAGATTATTATATTCTGGATTATCACCCAAAAGAATAGTAGAAGCCCCATTGCTTTGGTAATATAATGTTAGGTGGACAAAACACTGGAAAACATACTACTGGGAACTATTCTGCCAGTACATTGGTACCTAAGGGTGGCTTAGATGACCTAGCAGGTCTTGAAAGTCTCTAATCGCTATGATTTAGGATAATTATGACCGTACAATGAGACTTTACTTGCCAAATCATTACAAATTGCTCATTCCTAACCTTGACACAGCAGATTGGACTAGAAATATTCTATAATACTTTAATTAATAAGATACCAATACTCTACAAATTATCTTATCTCGTAGACTAATTGTTAGTTCTCTACGTATAGTAAAGAGTGGGGATTTAATCTATTTGTAGTATTAGGGCATCAAGTCACCTGGATTCTATTCACATTTGTCTTTGACTCAGTGTAAGCTCTTAAGAAATTCACTGAAGTCAAAATATTAAAATTTAGCAATCTAAATCTATGCAGCTACAACTTATATTTAGGCACTTCAATAAATGGCCTGTTTCTCCAAAATTCTAAGGGATCTATAAGGATCAGTACTTCTGAAAGTCAAACTACTTATTTAGGTGCTTAAATATGGAT
This sequence comes from Dermochelys coriacea, assembly GCF_009764565.3. NCBI lineage: Eukaryota > Metazoa > Chordata > Testudines > Dermochelyidae > Dermochelys > Dermochelys coriacea. Next base: position 49,374,671 of record NC_050073.1, read on the forward strand.
TTGGGTGCCTAACTTTAGGTTCCCCAATTTGAAAACTTTGGTCTTACATTTTTCAGTTTGCCTCAGTTACCACATTTGTTTCGTGGATATAAAAATCCCCATCTCAGAGCGTGCTTTAGGAATTACCATGTTTGTAAAGTGTTTTTATGCCTTCACATAAAAATGTTCCAAAAGAACACATTATTATGATACTATTACATGAAAAATAAGCAATTTTGCTGAAAGAACTTAATAAACTGAGGATGTAGTGATTGTTGTCCTTTCTCTGACCAGTTTAAGACAGGAAAGGATCATTACACTGTTTTCTGAAGGGGCAACCCCATTCATTGGTTGTTTTCAGTTCTAGCATAACTCCACCTTCAGTCATCAGAACAATTTTGGAGACATACTTGTAAACCTTATAGATTACTTTTAGCTTCATTCAAACCACAAAATTATCCCTATGTTCCTTTGGACCAATCCTATGAAATACAAAATAGGCCTGACCTACACACTTCATGTTGAGACGTGAGCAGTCCTCAAACCTAGGAGCATTTGGGTCCGGATTTGGTCCCTTTGGTGATAAGGATACAGATCAGGTGCTCTGGACTCTGATGTCAACATCTCCTAAATCTGGGTGTTTTGGGAATTTGTTTTTGGACAATCTCTACTTCACATGTTGATAGTGTAAGTCAAGTGTGTCTTGAAAGCTTGGTTCCATTTGCTGATGCCACAAAAACATGAAATAAGGTGAGGCATTTCTCTGAAATGCCTCCAGTTCTGCCCGCAGAGCCTTTTAGACAGGCAGCACTGCAGGGTCTCAATGCATGCCCAGTGGAGGAATTTATGTTTATTAGGAACTGAGGAACCCTTTGGGAAAGGAGGAGAATATACAGGAAGGATGGGCTCCACCTAAACCAAAACAGAACCGGTTTGTTTGCACTTAAAATTAAAAAGGAGATAAAGGGTTTTTAAATCAAGGGCTGGGGGGAAATTAACAGGTGCAGAGAATCATAGGGTTTAGACAGACATTCTTCTTGGGGACAATTTATTAATGGGGATTCTCTATGTCCTAATAAAGAGGAGAGGATAGAAGTTGGTAAAGTACAAGTAGGGACTGAAGAGAAACAGTCAAATGAACAAAAGTCTCATTCAGTTATATCACATGAAGGCAGATAAGTAAATACTGACAAATGCCTAAATACTAATATCTAACCACTAAGATGGGTGAACTTGCCTGGCTGGTATTAAATAAGGAATTTCATCATCAGGAATTGGCATCACAGAAAATTAGTGGAACAATGATAATCAGTGGGACACAGTAATAGCAGAGTATAAAATATATAGGAATGACAGAGTAGGTCTTGCTGGTAGCAGAGTGTCACTATATGTGAAAGAAAGCATAGAATCAAATATAGTAAAATATTTTAAAATAAATAAAATAAGTAAAATAAATTAATCAAATTGTACCAATGAATCTGAATGGATAGAAAATCCATGATTTATTAATCAGAGTTATAGTGTAGGAATATACTACTGACCACCTGACCAGGATGGTGACAGTGATTATGAAATTCTCAGGGAGATTAGAGAAGCTACATAAATAGAAGCCTCAATATTATTAATTAATTAATTAATTAATTAATAATGGGGGATTTCAACTATCCCCATATTGAAGAGTACATGTCACCTCAGAACAGGATGCAGAGAGACAATTTCTTGACCCCATTAATGACTGTCTCTTGGTGCAGCCATTCCTGGAGCCCACAAGGGGAGAAGCAATTCTTTGAGTTAGTCTTAAGTGGTGCTCAGGACCTGGTCTGAGAGGTGAGTATGGCTGAAGCCAGTTAAATGGAAACTAAAAGGAGCCATCAGATGAATGAAAAGTTTGCAAGCTAAGCTGCATGGGAAATTTTAAAAACCACAATAATAGAGGTTCAAATTAAATATATATTCCAAATAACAAAAATAAAACATAGGACATCCCCCAAAAGGCCACCATTGCTAAACAAGAGAGTAAAAAATGGTGGTTAGAGGCAAAAAGACATCGTTTAAAAACTGGAAGTCAAATCCCACTGAGTAAAATAGAAAGGAACATAAATTCTGGCAAGAAAATATAAATGTATAGTTAGGCAGGCTAAAAAAAAGAATTTGAAGAACAAATAACAAAAGACACACAAAATAATAGCAGAGAAATTAAGTACATGAGAAGTAGGAAGCCTGCCAAATAATCAGTATGGTCATTGGATGATCAAGACGCTGAAAGAGCACCAAAGGAAGACAAGACCACTGTGGAGAAGCTAAATGAATTCTTTGAATCAATCTTCACTGCAGAGGATGTGAGGGAGCTTCCCACAGGAATCATTCTTTTTTGGTGACAAATCTAAGGATCTGTCACAGATTGATGTGTCATTAGAGGAGGTTTTGGAACAAATTGGTAAATTAAACTGTAATAAGTCCCCGGGACCACATGGTATTCACCCAAGAGTTATAAAGGAACTAAAACAGGGGTTGGCAACCTTCAGCACGTGACCCATCAGGGTAATCCTCTGGCTGGCCACGAGGCATTTTGTTTACATTGACCTTCCACAGGCATGGCCCCCCGCAGCTCTCAGTGGCCATGGTTCACCGTTCCCGGCCAATGGGAGCTGAAGGAAGTGGTGGCCAGCCTGCGCTGCTTCCCGCAGCTCCCATTGGCTGGGAACGGTGAACCGCGGCCACTGGAAGCAGCAGGGGGTGGGGGGCATGCCTGTGGATGGTCAACCTAAACAAATTGTTTCACAGCTCGCCACTGGATTACCCTGATGGGCCATGTGCCCAAGGTTGCTGACCCCTGAACTAAAATATGAAAGTGCAGAATTACTACCTGAGTTATGCAGCCTATCACTTAACTTAGCTTTAGCAACAGATGACCGAAGGATAGCTAATGTAACGCTGTTTTTAAAAGGGTCCCGGGGCAATCTTGGCAATTACAGGCCAGTAAGCCTAACTTCAGTACCAGGCAAATGGGTTGAAATTAAAGTAAAGAACAGAATTATCAAGACATAGATGAACACAATATTTTGTAGAAGAGTCAACAGGACTTTTGTAAAGGGAAGTCATGCCTCACCAGTCTATTAAAATTCTATAAAGGTGTCAACAAGCATGTGGATAGGGATGATCCAGCGGATATTGTGTACTTGGACTTTCAGAAAGCCTTCAACAAGATCCCTCATCGAAGGCTGTTAAGCAAAGTAATCAGTTATAGGATAAGAGGGAAGGTCCTCTTATGGATCAGTAATTGGTTAAAAGTCAGGAAACAAAGAGTAAGAATAAATGGCCAGTTTTCACAATGGAGAGAGGTAAATAGCAAGGTCCCCCAAGGATTTGTACTACGACCAATGCTGTTGAACATATTCATAAATGATCTGGGAAAGGGGGTAAACAATGAGGTGGCAAAGTTTGCAGATGGTACAAAATTACTCAAGATAATTAAGTCCAAAGATGACTGAAGAATTCCAAGGAATCTCACAAAACTAGGTGACTTGTCAAGAAAATGGCAGATGAAATTCAGTGTTGATAAATGTAAAGTAATGCACATTGGAAAAATGTAATTCCAACTATATATACAAAACGATGGGGTCTCAAGTAGTTGTTACCACTATTATTATTATTTGGCATATGCAATCTGGCCAAGCCAAGCCACAGCATTCTTATAAACAATATTCAAGGCACGAAGACCTCCAAGAAGCTGAGTCATTTTCAAATATTACAACTCAAGAAAGAGATCTTGGAGTCATTGTGGATAGTTCTCTGAAAATATCTGCTCAGTGTGCAGCAGCAGGCCAAAAAAAAAAAGCAAGCAGAATGCTAGGAACCATTAATAAAGCAGTAGATAATAAGACAGAAAATATCATAATGCCCTGTATAAACCCTCTCTCAAAGAAGATGTTAAAATTGTGAAAAATAGTGAGAAGGGCAACTAAAATGATTAGCGGTATGGATCATCTTCCATATGAGGAGAGAGTAAAAAGACTAGGACTGTTCATCTTGGAAAAGAGAGAGCTAACTTGGGATATGATAGAAGTCTATAAAATCATGAACGGTGTGGAGAAAGTGATTAGGGAAGTGTTACATAACACAAGAACCAGAGGTCACTCAAGGAAATTAATAGGCAGAAGCATTATTAATTAAATAAAAGGCAGGATTTATTCACACAGTATACAGTCAGTCAACCTATGGAACTCATTGTCATGGGATGTTGTGAAGGCCAAATGTATAACTGTGTAAAATAGATATGTTCATGGAGGTTAGGTCCATGAATGGCTATTAGCCAAGATGATCAGGGATGTGACCCGATGCTCTGAGTGTTCCTCAGCCTCTGACTGCCAGAAGGTGGGACTGGATAACAGGGGATGGATCACTCTACTTTTGCCTTGTTCTGTTCATTCTCTCTGAAGCATCTGGCTCTGGCCACTGTCAGAAGACACTGCGCTAGGTTGGCCATACTGGGCCAGATCAATGGTCCTTCTCATATTCTTAAAAATACCCAACTTTAATTAGGCTTATGGCAAGGAAGGTCAATTACTAAGTGCTGATCACACAGTATACCCTTTACTCCAGCTATCATCATGTAGATGGGATTAGAGAGTCTGTGTAATCCAGAGAACATGAACACTTGAATCCTCTTTCTTTTGACACATCAGCTATTCTTTGTCTTCCACCATGAAATTAAACTGAAGTGTCCTTTCAGGGTTGACCCATTCAATCACAAGCCAGCATTTGCAAACTGACTTTTGAAGATGCTTTCATTGTAGTCAATAGTTGCTAGAACATATTTCTCACCCCTCCTCCTCAGAGAGAACATTTAATGACACATGCATGTTAATACACACAGTTTAAAGATCCTTATAAGCATATTGTAACCTTCTTCTCTTGTATCTGAATCTTCTTGGGGGGAAAGGGGAGAGGGAACTGGATCTCAATACAAAATATAGAATTCTTTTATATAATGTGCCTGATTTGGAACCTTATATCTAAACAACTTTCTATCCAGCTTCTCAAATTTGAAAATTTTACACTGAGGTAAAATGATCTGTCATTTCTCCAGTTTATCTTTCCATCATTGCTTCCTCTCTTTTTTCAGTAAAACCCTTTTTTAAAAAGAATCTATTGCAGTTTTTATTTGCTTTCTTTTTCAAAATTTAATTTCTCTAACTCACTCCCTCTTTATCCTAAACAGTATTCTGGTCTCAGACTTATCTCTGTTCCAATGAAGATCAGGAGTTGTCAATTCCCAAGCAGGGATGTTGGAAGAGCTGAAAGAAAAAGGCTCATTCTGCAGTTGTGTATTTAGCTATATAACAGCTAAATCTTTGCCTTCTATTATACTGCCTCTCAAGGCTCTGTTTCTGAACAGTTGGCCATTTTGTATTAATTCCCCAACAAGCAGAAAAGACTTCACACACTTTACTTGAGGTAGGCAACATTTTTTGTCTGAAATTTTTTTCAGCGAAAATTGCAGATTCTATATCAAAAAGTTCTGCAATTTCATGTCAAATTCACTAAATTGTGTTAAAAAAAATCCAAAAGGTCAAAACATTTATTTTGACATTTTCTAAATGAAATGTTTTTTTTTATTTTTTTTATTTTTTTTTATATTTTTTATTTAAAATTATTTTTTGTTTTGAAATTTTCCTTCAATTTTAGTCTTTCCACACAAACAATCTCTTATTTAACTGTGTAGTTTCTAATATGGAACCATCACTATAGTATCAGAGCATTATGGAAACCTGGAAGGTTTCCAGTTCAATGAAGAAGAGGTACATCTGAAAATATAACAAAGACATACTAGCCACATAGCTAAATACACAACTACTGAATGTTTTCTTTTCTTTTAATTGTTCCAATGGCTTCCATATTTGGAGCAGCTTAAAGAAAGAGTTACATTTCTCAGTAGCTCCATTTATGGTGGGTTGATTTGGGTGATGTGGGTCAGTGGACACTTTAGAATGACCTGAAGGACACATTGTGATAGAGAGAACAAGTAGATAATGTGCATATTGTTGCACATTTAGAGGGCTTGCATCGAGAAGTCTGTAGATGCCCTACTCAGGAATTTTCAGTGAGCCAGTATCAATTATTTCCTGTTTAAGCTTCCTCTGGGTCTTATTTTTTTTATCAATGAAATGGAAACTGAATGGAATTGAAGTCACTCAAAATAAAGGAAACACATAAATAAATGCAGACTTTCATTTGCAAAATTAACATCTTTAAACAAAATTCTGTGCTGATAATATATTGCAAACTTACTTAGGCTCTGGAAAGGCTTTATCTGGGCTGGTGAGTGACATGAGACACAGACCCAGTGCCCAGTGAACTCCAGTCTATTCCAGGAGACTTCATGTTTTCCACTTACCATGTGATTATCAGATAGCATTTTGGCTGCCTAGACCTTGTATTACTTGTTCCTTTGCACTGATTATGTATCTTTTAAATTACAGTGGGAAATGATTCTTTGATAGATGATTGCAATCAGGATGATAATATATAATTTTGATTAATCAATGGTGTTTGATTAATTTCGGTGTTGATCCTAGAGTAATCCTGTGATGGAAAGAAATGTTCTTTACTGTCATTCAAGATGTGTAATAACAGAGTGAGTAGAACACTTGTTTTTAAATTCTTCAAAACATTGGTTTGGAGCTTTCCTACATTTCTGGGTGTCTGTTTCTTCTCGAAAAAGTAAACAGGACACAAACATTGCACAAAGTAAAATCCTATATCATTCTATATAGATTATATGTACACCTGTTACAAACAATTGCTGTGTATGGCCCAAGAGCTCAGAGATGCTTTAAAAAGCAAAGCCCCATTACCAGTAGGTCATTTATTTTGTTTCATGATAAGCTGAGTAGTATTAGTGGGATTATTCTTTTCAGTGCCTTCCTAGTGCTTTGTCCATTCCACTTTTAGTTCTCATTCCTACAGAAGTTGCAAAAGCAAAACTCCCATTGACCCTTTGGGAGCTATATGCATGCAAATATAGGGATAGGTTCTAAATGATTTGAACAATGGGGCTACCAGCATTTTCCTTAGCAGGCTAGATTTTATTAACACATTTAACCATTAGAATTATTTTCCTAATCCTCGGCCTAAATTGTCTATTGCTAAATTTAATCCTATCACTCTTGAAATTCCCAAGCAACCCTCTTAATATAACTGTAGACAGCTATCATATATGCCTCCACTGGTCAGAGATTAACTAAGTTACTATGTACATAGGGGTTCATTGTTTTAATCAGAAGTCAATGCCGCCAGCCTTTCTATTCATTTGTGTTGCTCTTGTGTGAATTCCCGCACATTTGTTAACATTTTCCCGATGTTCAAGTATCCAGTACTGAACACTGTATTATACTGGTAGGTGTATTCCCACCAGTGTTACACAGAGAAGGACTATTGCCTACCATACATGATGACATTTTTCAAGCAGTGATGGAACATATTGTATATGTACATAATTACACTGCCTTTTGGTACAATTTCAGGTATTAATTAAACTTTAGTCACTTTTGTCTCTTTCACAAATACAATTGACACTTGCAGCCTTCAGAGGAAAAACAGGCATGGTGGTACAGTTATAACAGAAGTACATAGTATCAGAAGGTGACCCACACATGTTACAGTGATATGCCATCATTAAGATCAAAAAGCAAATCAGCGGCTGCTGATATTCATTACTAATATTGTAACAGTAATCACCGCAGTATTTAGATACTGATGTCTGTCAGGTCATGTGGCAGGGGCCAAGAAATAAAGTTTCAGTTACAATACTTTTGTGAGTCAGACCCATATTACAGATTCCATTCATTCCCCCTTTATTCTCTTCAATTACTTATACAAGTCTATAAAACAGAGCATGCTTTCTGAATGCCATGCAGCAGCTTGCCTAACTGTAACTGCATAGACCCCCATAATGCATTTGATTCTATTTTATTGATTGAGGTGCTGTTTTCTACTTACATTTAAGCAGAAGTGCTAGGAGCAGCTATAAAGCTAGCTTTCAATCACACTCTGTGTATGCCTGACTGAATGCAGGGCACCGAGTATCTGTTCTAAACTAAAGAGACACATGAAGGCTGTTACAAAAGCATTGCCTAATGCTCCCTACTGGCCTCAGAGACTGGTCTACAATATAGACATCCTTTTCCCCATTGCACATAGGTATTTTTTTCTTTTGTAGGAAATAGCAACATTCACAAGTTAACAGAAAGATTTGAAATCCATTAGAGGGCTTCAGGAGATGCAAAGTGCTTCTTTGCTGGACTATATCTTGGAAGTTAAATGATGGAGCACTTGTTCACAATGTGTTTGATGGTTTGTAGGTCTTCACGTTCACACTGTGGTGAATCTTTGATTTTTCATTTGTGCATCAGGTGTATGCATCTTCCATGTAACATCTTAATATTGTAGATTGTAGTCCACTGTCTCTGACATATCAAGAAAGCAGGTGATTCAATGGTGGGATCGTCTATGAAGTGCTTATAGTGTATGTCAGAGCCAACCCATTGAATCCACCAGGTGTCTTCCAGGCTGAAGCTGGATGGCAAAGGGCTTCTCCAGCTTCCCAGAATGGTTGGTGGGATTTAAGCCAATTTTTCGGTGGTAGAAAAAGGTTGACATGGAATGGGAGCTTTTGGTTAGTGAGAGCTTTCTTTTACTCATGCAACATAGCCATCTCTCACTGGATGTTTGGAGGAACAATGTTTGTGAGTAGTGGAAGCCAAGTCAGAGGAATGGACTTGAGGGAGGCAATTGCAAGTCTTATATCAACATTTTGCTGGATATCAACAACCTCCATGTGTGAACTTTTCCTCCAAACAGGTGAGCAGTACTCTGCCATAGAATACACTAAAACTAGGGTTATCATTCATTGTGTTCAAGCATAACAACCCCAGCTAGAACCTGATAGGTTTTTGATGAAATCAGTGTGACTCTTCATTTTGTGGCTCACCTGCTTCAGGTGTTGTTGATAGGTAAAGCTACCATGTAGAACGACTCCTAAGTAGCAGTGATTAGGATTGTGGCAAAGGCCTTGCCACAGAAATTTATGTTCAGCATCCTTTTAGCTTCAGGATTACTGAGATTACACTTTTTTTGATGGATTAGCCATTGTGCAGACTGTTTTTTTGCTAACCTGACTTCCGAGATGGGCATTCATAAACCTCCCAGCCAAAATGGCAAATAGCTATTAAAAGCCCACTGAAAATCTGTCATGGTAATATCACCATTTGCAGTGAGGACTTCGTGGGAAATTCTTATATAATATACACACAGATTACGCCACAGGGAAAAGCTGAACAATACCTTCCATGTCACCAGCATAGAATAGCCACACAACACTGAAGATCAGATAACAGATATGCATTAAGGCAGGTATTACTACAGGAGGAAAACTATAGTCATGGGAGTCAGAATCATCCCAATAATGATGGATAAAAACACATCAAACAGTTGAAAACCAGCATCTGGAATTAATCTGATCTAGTTTGCTCACAGCTTTTGTTTGCAAGGCCTACCCAGTACATAATACATTTGGTAGCCCATACTAAAGAATATGCAGTCTGGCTGTAGAGTAGTTTTAATCACAACTAAGAATAGCCCTCACAAATGCTAGAGGACTAAACATTCTCTCTTCTAAACACCTTTCTCTGAGGTTCCTTCCTGAAATGGTTTTCTTACATGAAACAAGGTTGCATCACATTAGTTGCTACTGACTGATGTGACAATGGCTATCACAAGTCTGGGTTCCCTGGAATAAGAAACCTCAAATCACAAGTTCTGGATCAATGTGCTTCCCTTTCTGAGCTGTATGTGCTCTTTAGGATCTAGTCTACATTAGCGCTCTAAGTTGATGTAAATTGCATGAGTTAAGTTATGTAAGTAATGTAACTAAATTGACGTCATTTACATCAACTTAAAGCAGTGTCTACACCAAGCTATATTGCTGGGAGATGCTCTCATTGAGGTGGATTAATTAAGTCGATGAGAAAGCACTCTCCTGTTGACTTATTGCGTCTTCACTAGACCTGCTAAATCGATGCCACTGCATTGATTGCAGTGACGCCGATTTAGCCAGTAGTGTTGTCAAGGTTCCTTCCCCACTCTGAACTCTAGGGTACAGATGTGGGCACCTGCATGAAAAACCCCCTAAGCTTATTCTTACCAGCTTAGGTTAAAAGCTGCCACCACCAAAGTGTTACACAAAGAATAACAGGGGAAGCGCCCACTTGGAAACATCTCCCTCCCAAAAAAATCCCCCCAAGCACTACACGCCCTTTCCTGGGGAAGGCTTGATAAAAATCCTCACCAATTTGCATAGGTGAACACAGACCCAAACCCTTGGATCTTAAGAACAATGAAAAAGCAATCAGGTTCTTAAAAGAGGAATTTTAATTGAAGAAAAAGTAAAAGAATCACCTCTGTAAAATCAGGATGGTAAATACCTTACAGAGTAGTCAGATTCAAAGCAGAGAGAATCCCTCTAGGCAAAACCTTAAGTTACAAAAAGACACAAAACCAGGAATATACATCCCATTCAGCACAACTTATTTTATCAGCCATTTAAACAAAACAGAATCTAACTAGATTGCTTACTAATTCTTTACAGGAGTTCTGACCTGCATTCCTGCTCTGGTCCCAGCAAAAGCATCACACAGACAGAAAGAACCTTTGTTTCTCCTCCCCTCCCACCACGGCCCAGCTTTGAAAGTATCTTGTCTTCTCATTGGTAATTTTGGTCAGGTGCCAGCGAGGTTATCCTAGCTTCTTAACTCTTTACAGATGAAAGGATTTTTCCTCTGGCCAGGAGGGATTTAAAGGTGTTTACCCTTCCCTTTATATTTATGACAAGTGTCGACAAGACCTAGGACAACTTTGCATGCAACTGATAGATTGAGGGACATACAGTTTTTCATTGGTTAACACAGTGGATAGTCTAGAGAGCAATGTTCTTACCTAGAGATGGGCTGAGTAGTCAGTATATTGATTTTGGTGTTGCAAATACTTTTTATGAAGTCTATAAAATTGAAACCAAGATTGTTCTGGATCTGGACTACATTAATCTGAAACCCTAACATGTGGGTGTAAACAATTTGGTACAATCTCTTTAAAAAACAAACCAGGGTTTTGAAAACATTTGTAAATCTGTCAAAAATTGCAAACCAAATGTGGCTCAATCCTGGTTCCTTTTCATCTAATTAATTAATGTTAGGAGTGAGTTCAGATACTTTTCTAGGCTCAGGCTACGTACTGGCACAGAACATGCATTCAGCAGAGCATCTTCATGTTCTGTGAATACCTCTTAGGCATCATGTCTGACTTGTGAGTGAATGATATGGAGATAAATTATCCTGAAAACGGTAGGAATTGTTTGGTGGAGTTGAACCATGTTAAAAATTCTCTCTCTCTCACACACACACACGCACACACACACACACACACACACTTATTCTATCATAGCTCAAAGGTAAGCCAAAAAGTTAACATTTATTTCCAAGGAAATGGATACCCACATAAGCTAAAACATAAATATCATAGTTTAATTCACTTAACTTTCAGGCTTAGAGATCTACATTCAAATCTGCTTTAGATAACAAATGAAAACAATTTTTTGATCTTTCTCCTTCCCCAACAGATATTGGTCAAATAAAAACCAAAATACCACTAGATAGCCAGCATTCTCTACACAGCTTGGTATAGCAAAAGTAGAGGGGTGCATTTGCAGAGAAGGAACTATACTTCATGAAGATGTTTGCATGTTTCCCTTTCTTTTAACCAAGGTCATCAACCTGTCACTTCCATGAGCATTTAAATATCCTGATGCCAAAGCATTAAGGTAAAATGTTCTTTTAAAAAAGGCACATCAAACTGGATACATGTTCTCTATACTATGTTTAGATTCAATGATGTGGTGATTCTCTGTTTCTTATATGCTCACCAGATTCTGAAAAATGAGCATTTCTGTGCATTAGGGTTATGCATATTTTGGAATGAAGAAAACCAATTTCTGTATGATGTGCAACAAAAAAAAAAAGGTACGTGACAGGGTATACAAACCTAACATCGGGCTGGAAGGTCAGCACTGGGCCAAGGTCGCCCCACTCCTCCAGCTCTGCAGATCATGCTCCAACTGGAGAAGAGGTTGGAAAGGGAGCAACCCATCTCAGAATGGGGAGGCTGGGGTGGAGGACTAACTTCCCATGAAGGTTCCTGAGAAGGGTGTTGAAGGAGCCTCCCTGCGAGATGTGAGACTATATGCTGAACTTGGTTGGGGCTGATGATTTATTTACCTTTTTCTTTTTCCCGAATGTGGGACTGAAAGCTGAGAGGGGAAAGCAACGGCAGGGAGTGACCCAGGCAGGGCAACTCAGAGGGCAACTTCAGGGGTCTGTTGTGGACACTCCTAGGACCCTGGGTCAGAACCCAGTGCAGTGAGCAAGCCCAGACTCCCCTACCACTACTACAAAAGAGACTTGAACCACCTGTACTGTTCACCACACCTCTGAGTAATGGGGGCTGGGACTATAAGCCAGACCCACCATGAAGGGGCACTAGATGTATTAACCATAGGCCACCTAACCCACCAAAGACCCTATTGCAAGTTCCAAGATCCCTTTGCTAATGTTTGTGTTGATTTGTGTACTTAGAAACAGAAGTATTTACAGGGACCTCACTATAAACTATTCACAGAGCATAGAAAGCTTTTCTTCTAAGAATGCCCAAATGGATTATAAAACAATACATTACTTTTATGTCCTCATGGCTCATTAAATCTTCTTTAATGCAATATTCATTTCAATCACTAAGTTCTGGCCGTACCAAAGTAGTAACGCAACCTGCAGTTTTCATTATAGGGAGAGATCATTATTCAAATACATCTATTTTTATCATTATCTGAGTAAATAGTATTAATTTAGGAGTTTAAAAACACTGAGTGGGAATCTATTTATTATTCAAGCAAATAAGCATTTCAGCAATAATGACCCTAGATGGAATGCTAAGCATACTTTATCTTCACTACTTTGCACTACTTAGACTCCTCTTATTTATTGCTCTACATGGGTACTTTCTCCCTAGCAGATCAGTATTCGCCCTCCGCAGATATTTTAAGCCTGATCCCATAAGTGAGCAGACTGACTTCAATGAGGTCCTGAAAGCAAAGAGACTTTGATGGTAACAGGTTCATAAAGCGGACTTTCATACTAGGCAGAGGAAAACATTTCAATACATTAGAATAAAAACACAAACCCAAGATTTTCAAAAATTGTACCCTAAAATCAGGGATTAAAATACATATTTAGACACTCACAGAATGGAAGCTTCAAGGTGCTAGGATGACCGGATAGCAAATGTGAAAAATTGGGACGATGGTGGGGGGCTTATAGGAGCCCATATAAGAAAAAGAGCCAAAAATCAGGACTGTCCCTATAAAATTGGGGCATCTGGTCACCCTAAAAGGTGCTCAGCAGCATTGAAAACCAGGTCACTCACTTAGGTTCATGAATACAGATGGTAGGTGCACATTTTTGAAAATATTTATCCTATTTCATTATCTTTTCTATAGAAAAGGCCTGATTCTGATCTCACTTACACTTGTCTAGGAACTGGATGCAGAGCCTACTCAAATTAATAACTGCCTTTTCTATTTACTTCAAAAGGCTTTGGATTATGCCCTTGTAACGATGTGAGATTCACCCCTGTGGCGCCTCCTGCTGGTCGTCCAGGGAACTAGCTCTTCCAGCCTCCAGAGAGCCGTCTGCAGGCCGGTGTCCCACCTGCTGCTGGGCCTGAGTCCCTCCTGGACCCCGGTGCCCCATTCAGGTCAGGGTGCTGCCCCCTGGCAGTACCCCTACAGCTCTGGGTCTCCCCTCCCTGGGGATAGGAGAAAAATGCATTATCCCCTTTTTACAGATGGTGAACTGAAGCACAAAGGAAGTGAGCTGTAGCTCACGAAAGCTTATGCTCAAATAAATTTGTTAGTCTTTAAGGTGCCAAAAGTACTCCGTTTCTTTTTGAGAATACAGACTAACACGGCTGAAGGAATGCATCCGATGAAGTGAGCTGTAGCTCACGAATGGTTATGCTCAAATAAATTTGTTAGTCTCTAAGGTGCCACAAGCACTCCTTTTCTTTTTGTGAAGCACAAAGCAATTTGTCAAAGGTCACACAGGGAGATTGTGGCAGAGCTGGAAAGGAATCCTTATCTCTTTAATCCTGCTTCTGTATTTTAACCACAAGACCAAACTTCCTTTCACTTTATGGTGAATTGAAAGGATTTATTTGCTGAAATCAAAATCTTGCCTTTGAAGGTCCAGGTGCAGCCAGCATGGTTCCACTTCTTGGGGAGGGAGGAAAGCTGGATTTCTACATCCCTAACAAGGGAAACACTCCCTTCTCCACCACAGGTGTCTCCCTACAACGTCACGCTTTGGGTTAGAGGTCAGGGCACAGATTGATGAGGAAGGACCATGGACCACAGCCATGTATTTAGCTCTGTCTTAATTCAGATGCAGTAGCCATTGCTCCCTGTGGAGCAGGTGTACAGTAGTAAAGGGGCTGAGCAGTAGTTGCCATTCAGTGGCTTGTGGGGAAAGATCTCTTGACACCAGGAATACTGTGTGCTCCAAGCTACTTAGTTTTAGTGCATGGTGGAACACTTCACCTAAGAGCTGAATTCAGCTCCCTGTGTTCATCAGACCATTAATTTCTAAATCATGTGCAGCCCATGCTCTGATTCAGGTGTTGCTGGAGGGGATGTGCCCAGACGGGAACATGGTTCTTAGGAAGGAAGAACTGAACATTTTTGTTTTGTTTCTTTTTCCCCCCCTTTCATTTTCTCCCGCATCTGTACTTTCTGGTTACAGTGGGTAGCCCTATTACCACAAGAGAGTCTGTACTATCATGAGTCTGCAAAACTGCATAAAACAGATACTCTCAGCAGCTGCAGTTCTTGGTGTTTACCCAACTTGAACTGACCCTGGAACTTTTAGAGGGTTTGCCTGTCGCTAATAGATCATGAATTCTAATAAGATAATTACTGATTATGTGTTTTAATCTAGAATTTATTGTTTTCATAACTATACATAATATTTTGCAAAATTCAGGCTACACAGGATCGTGTGGAATCTATTATAATTATTATTGCTTTATATAAAAGCTTAACTTAATGTCCCCCAGGAGAGGGTAACAGATGCTACTGAAATTGAGGCCATGAGCTTTGCTCTCTAAAACTAGTAGTCCTTCTCAGTTTACAAATTACTGTCAGAGAACAATCTATGTACATAGAGAGAGGCTATGAAGAATACAATATCTAAAGTAACCTTTGATGGGAAGAAATGTGATCTGGGGCTTGTCTGCATGAACATTTAGTTTGAGGCAAGCTGGGGTATGAATCTATCCCACACTAGACTGCTGCATTTTCTCCATTCTTATTTAACCACAAGTCCTCAAGATTTTCAGGTATTTGCTTCATCAGTTCATCAATGTGGTTTGATGTAGTCATTATTAACGCTGTTAATGCACATCATTAGGGTCCATGAGGACAGTTAGTCCTCAGCAGGTGACTCCAGGGTAGATTTACACCCCCAGTGTGCCATGAACTAAATATTCAATTCTCCCTCAAGGAGTTCAGTCACAAATTTAATTAACACATTATTTTTTTTAACAAGCGTCATCAGAATGGAAGCATGTCCTCTGGAATGGTGGAAGAAACATGAAGGGGCATATGGATGTTTATCATATCTGGCACATAAATACCTTGCAATGCCAAGAGGGGTAACCTTGGGAGTTTAATACCAGCCTACTAGGAGAAAAACTGCACTTGGTCTAGGGTGACCAGATGTCCCGATATTAGGGGCTTTCTCTTACATAGACAACTATACCCTCTAATCCCCATCCTGAAAAAAAAGTCCCAATTCTTCACACTAGCTCTTTGGTGACCCTAACTTGATACCTGATTGTCCCAGATCAGCCAACCAAAATTAAAAACAAATGATGATACACAGCTGTATAGCACAGGTACATTGAGTATAATAAGAAGAGATGAAAATATAATTAATCTTCCAAAAAGAATAGGAAAGATGTATGTCCTTAAGTAATAGTGGTGTGAAAATTGTTTACTAAACAACTCTGTTAAACAAAAGGAAGTTCAGGCTGAAAGCCTCTCTTACAAGCTTCCACTGATATTTCCAAGAAAATTAATGAGGTTGTCAAAACAAGATAGAGATGGATTCATTAATGACTCTGTTTCTATTCAGGCATGTGCGTGCGCCAGTGGGTTTCTGAGCTTCCGCTGTTCTGTTTGCTTTGGTAAAAAGACTATTTATAGAGTGTGGTAGCAATTGTCCTTTTATTGTAGGAAGCAAATACCTGAAAATCTTGAGGACCTGTGGTTAAATAAGAATGGAGAAAATGTATTCAGAAAACAATGCAAGCTAGCTTTATGCTATAAATAATAATTACATTGGTACACAGTTATATTCATAATAAGGAAATATCAGGCTAAATTGTGATTTTTTTTAGCTAGCAAAATAAATAGAATTATAAATCAAAAATAAAGTGAAAATTTTGCAGCTAACTCTATGAAACAAGCTAATAGATAATATTTTCTTCATTTGTGTCTACTATTTAAATGTATATGCCCTTAAATTTCAACAAGACAAATAATTAACACAATAAAGAGTCAAAATGAAGCGTGAAATGTGACTAATGAAGTTTGACTTCCAATGAAATGTAGGGTTCACAGCAATATTTACCTCCTAATATAATAAATCTTGATATCCTCTGAAACAAGAAATGTGTATATATATATATATATATATATATATATATTGGTATAGATATATATTTTTACATACATGTTTGAATGTTTTCTTCAGGAATACATGAACATTTATCCATTATCACAGAGATTCAAATGAAAAAGACCTTTGATTATGGCCATGAATTTCCACAGGGTAATATTTTTTGTAGTGGTTTGTTTATATTTAAGTAAACTAACATTATTAAAGTGAAGATAAAACTTGGAGCACAGAACAAAATAATTTTTCACTATCCCAAGAAGTTATTTTTCCATAAGCTGTTGTGCTGCTAAACAAGGATGCACTCATTTGCATATGCAACCTGATTGGCTAATATAGCTGCAGACCCCAGTATTTCAGACAGCAGAGAAGATTAAAAATATAAAAACGATATGTCACAAAACTATTTTTAGCTAATAATGAACCAGTGTTTTTGCCATATATGTAACAAATTAAATACTTCTCACTTCTGCAGTACCGTGTATCCAAAGCAATCAAAGCACTAGAGAAACATTCATTGACTCTCACAACATTCCTCTCAGGCAGACACTATCATTAGATCCATTTCACAGATTGATATTCTAAGGCACTCAGATTGGCCAAAGCCCTCAAAATCTGCCTTTGTCCTCATAAAGCTACATAAGAAGGGGAATTAAGTGAATTGTGCAGCCATCTAGGAGGTTAAAAAAAAGGGTGAGAGGAATATACACAAAGGATTGTTTTGGGCCTAATTGGGGCAGGGTAATAGGAAGACTTAGTTCACCTGTGGACTTTTAAGGCTGTGCTTACACTAATAAAAGCCTAATTTGGGAGTATCATTGAGAGGAGGTTCTTTAGAGGATTTTCATTTAGTAGTAACATTCTTCTTGGCAAGATTGCATCTCAGAGAATGAAGCTAGAGAGTCTTCTTTCTTGGGCTGGTCTAAGAAAGGACTGGGGTCTATGAAAATTGAGTTCAACCAGTTACATTTCCTAAAAAAATTCTGTATATTTGGAGACATGTCACTATTGTCATGGTGCAATATTTTTAGAGTTTTAAAGTTCTGTCTTAGGTGGGTGTTTCTGAGGAATGAGTAAACACTTCGGCATGGAATGGCCTTAGTCTTAGAACTGACTAATTTAACTCCATGCCAAACTTGCCTATAATTACAAGATGAGGTTAGAGCTAGGACTAAAACTAGGAGTGCATGTATTCAGCTTGTTGCTATAACCTGGAGACTTCCTACCTATGATAAATAACTTCTTAATTCTTTATAGTATTTTTTACTATACCCAATCTTCCTCACAAACCAGAAATCAATATGCAGGAGAGTATCTGAAAGTAGCACCTTGTTCAATTAGTATTTATTCCCGTATATAATGCCAGTGAAAAATGAAGATAATCACATTTTCTAACATATTTTAACTGGAAGCACTTGTTTCTAGAGCTGATGATCTTTAATTCAAGTTTTGCATTATGCATGTGCTACAATTCAGTACTATGAGTGAATTATGCTTGCGTGCAGCTCTTCAGATATGATGTTTAAATGAACAAGGACTTTCTATCCATTTCTAGTGCCTACCCAAGTGGAAGACAGAGATCTTTTGGCATAGATTTAAAAAAAGGTGGGTGAACACAGGTTTCTTGGCTTTGTACATCCTCTCTCAATTAAATGGTAGAGTTGTGTGAAATGATTACTCAGCCAATATACCTGAAATCAGTCTTTCTGTAAGTTTTAGTTAAGTCCCTGAACCAGCAGTGGTTCAATGAAATTATGATCATGGTATGACTATTTAAAAAATGATAAATTCCTTTGTTCACATTGAATTTTGAGTTTGAGTCTGATTAGGTGGAATAGATCACGAGTCAAGTCACATAATGAAATCCCCCTGGTATTTTTCATATGTCTTTGATTAGCTGAGCCCATCTCATGAGATCAGCTTTATAGGTCATTTCTGCTTAAAGTTTTTCACAAAACATTTAGTTGATTTCTGATTTTTACCTGTATCAGAGAAGTAAACCACGTTTTTTTTTCTTTTCCTTTTCTAGTTTGTGTCTTTTTTTTAAAATTCGGATTGCGCCTTAAGAAATTGCTACCTTCTCTACCCCCAGTTATTAGGGAAACATTTGTTAATCTTCTATATTTTGATTGACAACACTATTCTCCTCAGGTAGAAGAGAAAACCTCTCTGAGATCGGTTTTCTTGTTTTAGAAGTAAGGGCTAGTCTCTATGTAGTCCTGTAAGAGACCTATATGCTATAGTTACCCCAGAACTGTGTCATAATTGCATTTGATTTTCACTGATAATTTTAGCCCAGTTTTAGGAGGGACTAGAGAGATTTGAGTTCTGTTGCTACTTCAGAGCTGAGACCCAGTCTAGAGGCCGATGCAGAGGTCTATACATGCATACTGTAATTCCCCTTGTTATGTATCTTTATGAGGGAAAAGGCAGATTTTGAGTGCTTTGGGCCATATTCTTTGCTGCTGTAAATTAGAACTACCCCATTGATTTTCAATGGCCATGCAAAATTTATACTAGTAGAAAATTTGGCCTTTCATGTTTTAAATTGTTTGATGATACCCAATGCACTTATAAACAGTCTTGTGCAGTTTTAAACTTTTAAAAAAAATTCTCACTGCTTTTTATTAATTTTAGCTTTTTGTGATACTAAAGGGAAAAATCCTTCTTAAAAAAAATTAAAAACTGTCACACTTAAAGTTGATAGGACTTGGGAACTCTCAGCAGTGCAGTTCTTAGGATTAGGCAAATAATGGCTGCTTCTCTGCTAGTATAATAATTGCCTCACTAGTTTCAGATTCATCGTATTGTAAAGCATTTTAAAATACCTGGAGAGTGAAAGGTACCACTTTTAAGCAAACTCTTGCATTCACCTTTGTCCTGTCTTTATTTCCCAGTCAATAAATCTTGATGTTAGCCTCAAGAGATATCAATATCTGTTCAGTGCCCTGCTGTTGTTCATAAAATATAACTGAATGAAATATTTACTATTCAGCATCAAAAATTGTTTGTTTATTTTATTTTAAAGTGTCGTATGGCTATCACTGTTGCTCACATATAACTCAACAGTAACCAATTGTTTTCTAAAATCATTGGACGCATTGAGTATCAAAGGAGACACAAAAAGCTAAAGCATAAATGATCTACCAATACTTAATAAAGCTCATGAGGTGGTTGAGGCTACAGCTGCTGCTTCTGCTCAAAGGGAAACTGCTATATTATAATTATATACTTTGAGTGCATTTTCTTCCACACTCAACAAAGGTATTTGCATTGTTTTAGTTGAGATAAGATTAAATTCTTCATAGGTGGAGAGAGGTCACAGCCCAAACATAATTCTTGTTTGGAACTGGAGTTTTAATGGTTATTTTGTTGAGAAGCACAGATAGATTTGTTGAGGCTTCATTTGACGTTCATCCAACTAATGTTTAGCCTTAATCTGTCCTTGTATAAGATTATGAAAGGACTACAGTATTTTCCCTTTGGGATTGCTTTGGAGTGCATACATCATTTTTGTAATATTGAAATAGCTCCTTGGTGAACTATTATAGAGAACGATAGCACAAACTATTAGTTTATTTCTCTGTCTCCCATTACCATAACAGCTGAGAGTGGAGCTGGAATGAAAATGGACTAAATAAGCACTGACCTAAATTTTTGCCCTAAATTCACAGTGGACCCAATTTTTTGGGGTGGAGGGGGGGATGAAGGGGAGGAGAGGGAGTTTAAAAAAATGGATTACATTACTAAATAAATACATCTCCCCTGAATTTCCTGATACCTCCTGGGGCAGTAAATTAATATATTAATATTATTGTTTATGTCTATAACACCACTGGAGTGCACAGCACATGGAAGGCAATGGGTTTATTTTTCTGAGTAAGGGATTGCAGGATTTTGCTCTAACTATGGACAGACATCTCCCATTCCTTAATCATCACAGCCAAACAAAATATATCAATAAAACTGATTAAAACCAGCAAAGGCCATGGGATTTTATCTCATGGGAGTCTTATATCTTGTGTTCTCTGAACAAAGATTATTTTGCTAAGTATGGATAAGTTTCACACAAACATCTGAATATGCTAACCAAAACCAATCCTCTAGACCATTTGAGGTTTATCCACCACTGGTAGGACATGAGCCCACACAATATAGGCACGATAAGGGATATAAAAAGCTGATATGCAAATTGGGCAAGGAGAAAAGGAAATCCATAAAAGCCACTTAAGATGCAGTTGTTATGACACTATAAATGTTATAAGCACTCCAAATCAAATGCATTCTCCTAGGACTTTGAAAGGTAGTCAAATTGTTGGAAGCCAATGAGTGCTCAGAATTGCTCCCCAAAGTAGCTTTTTAAGCATCATTAACAAAATACAGGCAAACCACAGTATCTACAATATTTCACCAAGCAGCTGTTTCAATATCAGAGAAGTGATGCATGCACAGCAAAGCAACCAAAGGGAGAACACTAGAGTCCTTTCATAATTTGATACAGAGACAAAGTAAAGGTAAACACTTCCTGGATGTTCCACAAATGAAACCTTAACATATCCACTCATGTATCCTCAAGGAAGAGGATTAGCAGCACTAGGGGGCTCCTTAGCATACTGCAGGACTTGGATTAACAAATCTAATTGATTCCATCTTATTCTTGTACTAATTTGACAAAAATATTGTCTATAAATTGTACAACCAATGCCATTCACTCCATTCTTCATCCTAATCTTCACAACGCTATCTCATATACGACTAGCAAAAAACCTAATACATTGTACTCTTCACCACACATGATGGAGGTGTCAGAACTCCTAAAAAGATTTTTTTCCTGTTCCTTATGAATCCTATTATATCTTTGTGAAACCATCTTTTATTGAGTTGAAAATTTTCCCATGAATTAAAAAATGAGAAAATATTATTTCCACTAATTAATGCACCATTCTCAGAGACAAATTAACAGGGTTCTGCCCAGGCACAGATCACGGATTTCAATGTACAGTTTCTCCATTTTTGCAATTTATATTTGGATACCAGATTAATGGTTGTGGTACATGAAGCCAAATTAAATAGAAATAAAAAAGAATAGAATTGCAGCCCATAGAACGAGCTTTAGCATTTATTTTATTTAGCAGTAATACAAGGAACCTACAGGCATTTATACTGTAAGACATAGGCTTCAGCAGGTAGCATAAGGCTTGAGGTCTATAATCTTTGACACAGAAAAATGGCCCACTGGTCACCTCAAAGGTTTGGGGAACTGTGAATAGAATGTTTAAGGGGGAGATTTGCACATAATGACATCAGGCAACCCTAGGAACATGAGCTATCAGCTTTTGGATATTTTAGGATTGGCACATCTGTATATGTTTGACCACAAGAGTGCCATGGCAACAAATTGATGTATATGATAATACATTGAGATTATTAATATACTAACCTATAGGAAAAGGGCACCCCAACATTAGTAGGGTGAGGAAATACAAATAAAGAAGGGGGAGAACCCCCGACTGAATATACACTAAACACAGAGGTGTCAGTGTAACATATTATAAAATATGTGTGCAGGGGGAAGAGAGATGTCACCCTTGGAAGGTGCCAGGATGATGGCCACTGGTGATGGTGATGAGGAAGATAATGATTAACTTTCAGGTGGTTCTACAAGTATATGGATATTCAGATGTACATTCAGTATTATCTCTATCTAACTTGTGGGATTAGAGTGTTTGTGACTTTGCTAAATGTATGAATAAACTATTACAAATACAGAAGGATTCCTAAAGTGTGAGTGTTGCAACTGTGCACATCGGTGTTCCCAACTAAACAGTAATTTTAATAATACTGGGTCTGATCTTGGAACAAGAACCTATCAAACCTCAGAGTGATAACTGGGAATTCTTAAGTAATCAATATAATTAATACATAATCCACAGATCAGGCTATATAGTAGAATTTCCATAGTAAGATAATTGAGTGCCAACAAAAGTGCAAATGAATAACAGTTTCAAAAAGATGTGATTCAAGCCCCTTATGGCTTGGTCGGAAACCACCAAACTTATTTCATCTAATGTAGTGTAGAGAAATAGGTTAGTGCCTCTTTAAGTAATTTGTGAATCCTCCAGTGGCCCTCATTTTGTTCTATGTTGGAGAAGCCATTAGGAACCAGTTGGAGTAGCAGTGCATATGTAGCTCCTTGCATGTTTGTGAGTAGTTAGTAAATGCTGTTATTTGGGACCCAGTTATGCCTGGGTGTTTTCTGCATATTATTATTGTATAAAGAGCAAAGTATATATCACATAGGGCAGGTTTTACCGCATGTACTGAATAAGGGGCAGCACATAGATGCATTAAATCTGGAGCATATTAGGGGACTGTATTGTTACTCAGAGTCACAATATGGTCCAGGGTTCTCTCCTTGCTCATACAGGAAAATTATTTATTCCAGCCTTATATCTGGTACACAAAGGTTTCATCTCCACACCAGTTCAGCTGCACAAGCTGGCATATTGGTGGGGAAGGATTGAGAAAACTCTCCAACCACTCACCTGTATGTGAGGAGGAATAGCTCCTGCTCTTGTCCCTAGTGTTGCAATCCATGATATACATAACTCATGCAAGGAAGTAAGAGGACACTTTCCACCCTCTTACTTCTTTGTGAGGGTCCATAATATGGGTCATAATGGTGCCCCATATTTAGATATGAGATGGAACTGAGGTAGCATTCTAAATACCAGTGATTGGCAAGAAGCAAGCTTTATGTTTTTTTTCTTTAATTAGTTGGAAATTTGAGACATTTCATTTGGCAGCCAGATAGTTGTGGTACATACACAGTCATTGTGACTGTATAGAACTCTGAAGCCTTTGCAGCCTGGTAGATCTATAATTTTCTAATTATAAATTCTCTGAGTATGTGATTGATCTACCCTTTTTCAAAAGCTTCCAAATTATGCATTTACTCAATAGTCATTAGTGACTCCAAAGACTCATTTCAAACAGGTAAAAATTATTTCTAGTAGCAAGGTTTGTTCTGAAAATTCATAATATAGATATATATTTTATTTTAAATTACAAGCATAGTATTGAAATGCAAATGCTAAATAATTCTATTCTTAATTAGCATTAGGGGTTTAATTAAAACTCAGGAAATTCAGAGAGAATAGTTCCACATCCAGATTTACACTTAGAGTTTGGGGTTTTGACTCAACAGCATTATTGTGTTTAATTAGAAAGTATCACATCAGACTCTGCCTGAATTATCTTGCTTTAGAGAACTCAGGTAAAACTCCTTCACATAATATTATTTGATAGTTAACACTTTACTTTAATGCAAGATGTGATGATGGGGATGGAACTCAGGTCCTCTAGATTTAAAAGCATGAATCTGGGTTGCTTGAGTGAAAAGTTCAAGTCCATTAGCATAGAGGCAGTAGCAGACTCAAGCCCCGCCTTCTTCATGTGTTCATGACACTAGAGGGGGACAAAGATCCACATTCTGCTAGTGTACGTTACACAATTATTTTTATAACTAGTTAGCAATCATACTACCTTGCATGGAAGTTGTAATGATCTTGGGGTTCATTAAATAACAAACCAGTGAATGATAAAGGAGTAAAACTTTAATCAAACAAATTGGAGAGTCTCTCTGGTGAACCGCATGCAGCCATGCAGTGTTTCCAACCCACGCCTCCAGGGCACATCTCCAAATTCCTATGTTCATAATAGGTTTCAGAGGGGTAGCTGTGTTAGTCTGTATCAGTAAAAACAAGGAGGAGTCCTTGTGGCATCTTAGACGCTAACAAATTTATTTGGCATAAGCTTTCGTGGGATATAACACACTTCATCAGATGCATGGAGTGGAAAATACAGTAAGCAGGTATAAATATACAGCACTTGAAAAGATGGGTGTTGCCTTACCAAATGGAGGGGTCAGTGCTAATGAGGCCAATTCAATTTGGGTGGATGTGGCCCATTCCCAACACTTGACAAGAAAGGGTGAATATCAACAGAGGGAAAATTACTTTTTGTAGTGCTAATGAGGCCAATTCAATCAAAGTCGACGTGGCCCATTCCCAGGAGTTGACAAGAAGGTGTGAGTATCAACAGAGGGAAAATTATTTTTGTAGTGACCCAGCCATTCCCAGTCTTTATTCAGGCCTAATTTGATGGTGTCAAGTTTGCAAATTAATTCCAGTTCTGCAGTGTCCAGGAAGATTGAAGTGTTCTCCTGCTGGTTTTTAAAAAACCCTGGACACTCAATAACAGAGTTAAAAGTCACCATTCTTTCGTCAACAAAATAAACTTCAAAAACAGACTTCAACGAGAAACTGCAGAACTGGAATTAATTTGCAAACTTGACACCATCAAATTAGGCCTGAATAAAGAGTAGGAGAGGCTGGGTCACTACAATAAATAATTTTCCCTCTGTTGATATTAACCCCTTCTTGTCAACTGTTGGGAATGGGCCACATGCACCCTAACTGAATTGGGCTCATTAGTATGAACCCCCCAAAGGTAACTTCCATCTTTTCATGTGCTGTATATTTATACCTGCTTACTTTATTTTCCACTCCATGCATCTGATGAAGTGGGCTATATCCCACGAAAGCTTATGAAAAAAGTCATTGAATTTTTGAAAAATGTGAACAATTTCAACTAGTTCTAATAATAATAAATGCTAATATTAATAATAATTACTAATTAATAAAAGGTCCTAATTGTAGAATGAGACCTACCACATGGAGCTCATTTGATTTCAGCTGGGCTCCAACAGGGGCCCACTTCTGCTGTTTCCTCTCCTCCTACCTCTCAGTCCCTAGGAGCAGGCCCTTAAAATGTATATAGTACTCTCTCAAAATTCTGTGTGTGTGGAGAGATGTCTTCAATATTACATGGAAAATATAAAGTTTCAGGGCTGTGAAACAACATAATGAAATGGAAAACATATTCACACACAGCTGAGCTGCGTTTTCTCCCCATTTTTGCCTGAATGGCTTAATTATGAGTAAAGCATTTAAATTAATGTCATGTTTCTAAAGTGTTAGCCTTCAGCCAAACAACAAAATATCAGATATTGAACAAGAATTCTTATTTACTGTGTTGTTATTTATAACCAGTTGCAAAGGGGTTATCAGTAGTTAAGCCCAGATATCTTCTATACTTGTAGAAACTAAGAAATACAAACAGATAAACAATGTAAGACAAAATACTTTATGGGTCATTGAGTCAGCACTCTTCTTTCCTGCATATTTTATGGTACATTTCATTATACAATGCTAGTACCTGAAAAATCATCACAAGAGGAAAAATTGGGAGTCTGAGAATCAAATAGCCTACTTTTTTCTGCTGTGCTCCAAGCTTCATTGAGATCTATCTTGATAATTCATTAGGTAGTGTATTCTTCTCTTAAAGATCAAGAGGAACTGCTCACAGTGAAAGCCTTTTACATGTAAAAGCCTTACATGCTTACATGTGTGCCTTGAGCAATAGAACCCCATTGTTCAATTATCATCAAGTTTTCTCTGTTACCTGTCACAAGATGTTCAGTTCCATTTCTCAACTTTGCCTTCCTTTAACTTTACAACAGTGAATCATTTCCCATTGTTCTAATGACACTTCAGAGGATTTCTGTCAGAGGGTCTTACACTTTCCTTCAATCCTGGTTAACTAAAGTTCCACTCCGTGTCCATCTCTTTGGGACCTACTTCATCATCCTCCATAATGCAACCATTTGATATGCTTACCATTCACATCTGCACAGCACATGTGGAGTGTGGTTTTCACTTACATCATATACCAGTATGTTTCATTTGCTACAGGTCATCAGTAGACAAGGTTAACTTAAAGGATGATGTATGGGAATAGGATGTTTAGGAGGGTCTATGTCAATGTTCAAGGACAAAACAGCATCAGAATGTCCCACCAGATTATTGATAGAGTGAACTGCAGGTTGCAAAATGTTTTTCGTTAGAGAGCTCTGAAACTGGTCATACTATTCCCCACAGGCAAACCAATGACACCGGCCCTTCAACATAAGCCCTTATCTTAAACTGCAGGATATAATGATCTAGCCATGACAAAGATGTAGTTTTCACCCCTCCATTCACCAAACTCCTCCAGAAAGCTGTGTCAAGGGTATGTTCAGGGTCAGTTCCAGGGTCGTCACGGTGTCTATAGATCTTAAGTTATTTCACTGAAGTTGTCTAACAATCCTGAGTGGCCTATATATGCTAAAATGCAATCAATTCTAGAAAAGACTCCACTGTGAGCGTATAATGAGCAATACTGCTGACTAGTGGTGAAACTGCAACCTAATATTTCAACATGCTAAATACTGGCTATTCATTCCAATATACCACATGGTTCTAAATTATGAATACAGAGACAAATATGCATTTTACCAAACTGACAGTTTTGAAAACTGTTCATGAACTTACTTTTGCCCGGCAATGGTAATGAAAAGTTATTTATTCTTGGGGTTTCAAGGATTCATTCCTATCTTTCACTTTGACTTCAATTCTACATATGCCCTTTTCCTGCTAGTCACCACAGTTATATGTATTGTTTAACAGTGAAAACCTTGCACACAATTGGTGTATTTTTACTGCTTTTTAATTGTAATCAGTGTCAATTGCCAACTCATTAGAAACCTTCTTCATGAATCATCGGAAATGCAGGACCACGGGGAGGGGAGAGGGAAAGAGGCATGGCTGGAACATTCTGTTCTTTTCAAAAGCAGTTGTACCTCTTATTTCCTTTTAAAAAATACAATCTAAAGTTAGCAGACCAAAATAATGACGACATCACACTTTTTAATTATTTTTTTCTCAGAAACGTGGATTTCTGTTTAGAAATAAAACTTCCTAATGATCCTTAGCAAAGAACAATTTAATGGACAGAGTCATACTTAAAGGATTAGTGTGCATAGGCTAGATTATCTGTATTTACTTTACATAATGAGTCTAGAAATCTGGATAGAACAGAATATTCTTCCTTTCTTCAAAAGCATATTTTGTTCAGAAGAATGAGACCATTGTGCACCTTTGGAACATTTCTACGTTTGTAGAACGGTGAAAGCTGTCACTTTTGCTCTTGCATTTTTTGCTGTTTCATTAATTTTCCCTGGAGATTAATACTTACTGAAGCAGAATGGGAAACAGGAAGGCCAAGGATGAGGTCCAAATGTTGTGTGTGCTTCATAGTAGCACAGGAAATTCAATAGGAATTGGGAAAGAAGTTAGGCAAAGGTGGATTCATTCTACCATTGCGCCTCTTGAATGCTGGAATGGTCTGGTGGCTGGCACAGCTCCATAATGTAGCTACAGTCTACTGAAATGTATGCTGCCTGACACAATTCCCTGTGGAGCTGTGCAGTAACTGAAAGTAGTTAATACACAGAGTGCTCAAGCCACACCTACTCCCACCTATGCCCCAATCTGCTCTATTCTGCGAATCTAGAGGATAGAGGCATATGGCTGTTTTGCCAGCTCTTTGCCATGTGGGGAACACAATACATGATGAGAAATCCCATTTGGGGAAATCCACCTGTGTTCTGTCCCCTTTTTGCTACCAAAGTGATAAAAAGGGGTTGGGCCACAGACCAGAACTGGGTTTCAAAGGTTTAACGTTGGTTTATTTATTACTGTGGAAATCGGGATTCAGTCTAGGTTCTTAAAAAGAATGTGTTTTTACAATATGTCATCTGTGTAAAACAAGCAGGCAGGCATGCAATGTTACTGCCATACATTTTGGTTCAACCCAAACACTGTATTATAGGCCATTCAGTCTAATAATAGACAACAGCTCTGAGCATTGATTGGACTATCATCATAATATTTTGCAAAATTCCCATTCACAACAAAGAGAAGCTGAGACAGGAGGGGACTGTGTTGGCAACAAGAGGAAAGTATAAAATAAAAAATAAAAACAAACAGGTTTTATCATCCTTTACTTGTTTGTTTTTCCAAATTGTATTTTTGTTCTACTCTCAGGCCAGGAGAGAGAGTGGGTGGAGAGATGTGGTTTAGGGGAATCCCAGAAAGAAATAGACATATCAGGCCTCATTGTGAAAATGGCCTAACCTCATCCTCTCATTTTACATTCACATTATTGCTCCTACCAAAAGCTTTGGTCACAGTTTGTAGCACATAGTCTGATTTGTGGGTTCAAATATAGTGAGTGCTATAAAGTGTGCCAAAATATTTTAGAAGGAGCAAATAAGTGGGTGTAAAATTAAAGACCACTTCTGGAAAATGTGGCCACTAGGGTTCTCACAAAATCGAGAAGATACAAGCTAGAAATGGGCTGAGACACATTGGGACGGTTTCAGATGCACAGCTTCAACAGCTTTAATGGGAATTATATTACTAACTCCCAGTGCAGTGCTTTGAAACCTCATATCCCTGTTGGGGCCATATGGTTAATAATGAGTTATAAATGAAACCCTGGATGTGGACACTTCAGGCATAGGGGGATTTGAAATTTGGATTTGAATACTGTAGCTCCAGCTCATTTCTAAATACTACATAGTTGCTATAAAATTTTGTGCATTTTTGCTGGTTTATCACTTAGCCTTCACACAGCCTCAGAAACCACTATTCAACAAACAGCTAATAGGAGTTCAAAATCCTGAAGACGGGTGTGAAGGCCACATAAAATAAATGGTGCTGATTAGCGGTAGTTTTATAAAATCCAATCACATTCCATGTAATGGCAATGCTTTCCCACAGCATAGTGCTCCAACTACCAGATAAAGTGAAAATCCATAAAGTCTCTGTAGAATTGCTCAACTTTTAAATGGTACTTTTCAAGGGACTCTAATTTTCTGAGGACAGTAAAGAAAATCATTACTGAGAAGCATTTTTAGTCTGTTCTTTTGATAAGTAACCAATGGTTCTCACATGTGCTGTACAAACAGAAGGAAAACATAGTGTCTGATTAATGGGAACTTCTTTAACAGAATTACTTTTTATTTACTAGGCTTACTTTAAAAAAGTGTCATGAATGGTATACAGTTATAAATTCAGGGGATTCCCTTTCATGACCTCTTGTCCTGTTACTGGTCTGGTGAATTAGCAAATGAGAACTCTTTGGGCATCTTAACATTGTTGAGTGAGCATCTGTGTGCTGTTCAGTGGCATCTTTACAAGGTAAGGAAAACTGTGTCTCAGTATTTCTCAACTGGAACGTGAAGTTTTTGAAATTAAAGTGAGACAACTCTGCCTGTGACAAAGAACAAACGTGAACTATCCTTGGTTGTGCCTGTCAGAGACTAAGAGACATCCTGAACCCTCAACAGATGTCTCTGTAACCTTCATGAGGTATTTTTCGGTATCTGGGAATATTATATTATATGTATTGGTACTGTAGTTCGAGTGCCATGTGACGTTACAGTAAGTCTGACAGCAAATGCCTAGGTGCTATGCATATGGGCACTTTGGAAATGAAATAAATGCTTAGAGATATCAGAAAGATAGATTGAACTAATAAAGTAAACAATCCTATGTTCTAGGTTTCATGGAATCACTATTATGTCTGTAAAATATTTTTGAACTTAAATGTTTTTACAAAGTCTCCATCACCCCTTCCTTTTCTCTGCAATAATGGAGCCAAACCATAAAGTGTTCTACAAGGCTTAGAACTCTTGAACACATGAGGATCTAGAAGGATCTCAAATTACATCATCCAGATTGTAGTTCCAATTAGTCTCTTAACCTCCTTTGATGGTTTTGCATTGCCTAAAAATGGATTTAGCAGTGGCTGCCATCACCACCTAAGAATATATCCCTCCTTTATGGCATCTCTTTCATTCAGCCTTAGAACAGAACTATCAAGTGACTTAGCACTCTTTGACTGTGCTAAAACCCCCCTATGAAGGCTTTCTCTCTTTCAGATGTGCTGCACCAGAATTTTCTCCTCATAATGTATTTCCCTGTAGTGTTCTGCCATCCTTAGTGTCGATTATATGGTAGCTGTGAAATTTCACATGACTCAGAAAACACATTTATAGCACTATCTATCAGGGAACAAGGATCTTTGCTTTAAGAAACACAATGGCTTTCATTCCAGAAGAAGCTGCCAATGTACCTGTTTTTATATTGTACTCTTAAAGAGCTCTGATATTTGGCAACTGCTTGACATAAATAAAAGGAATTTTAATTACTCCAAGAAATATGATTGATTAGAGCTGCCTGCAGCTTCATTCATTTAGAATCTGACACAAGTGATTATTTTTTTAATTACAAAGCCTTTAACTGGTTTTAGAGGAAAGCAAGCAGAATGCTTGATACTGATATTTGTTTATTTATATATGTATATAAATATATATAAAAATGGCTCTACAGTTGTTGTCAGTAGACATTTAACTTTATATTAGAAGTCATCTTACATTCCCAAATGTGTGTCCAGTTTCAAATCACTGTATTTTTGATTTCTTGAGAAACAGCACTGATTGGTAACATTGGTTTCAGTTAGACAATTTGTGTGAGCGAGGAGAGCAGGATCTGGTCCTTTGCACGCAAGTACCTCAAAATGTCTTTGTATTTCAGTTTTGACATAGAATCCTTTTGCTGGAGAGTTAGAAGGTAGGCCAGAAAAACGATACAAAGCAAAATAAAAAGGTACCACTGTAAATTTCTGTGTGAGCTACTAAATTTTAAAATCCATTGAATGAACTTTCAAAATGGTTGTCGACACATAAAGTAGAAATTGGCACCTACTTTTTTCTTCAGACAAAACCTGCTTTATGTGTTATATGCTAAATACTACAAGAACAGATGAGCTATCACCTTGATAACAATGGCTGTGATTTTGGAAGCACAGACATGGGTTGTAATTGTATCTGCTCTGGTATATATTGTCATCTGGTGTCCAGTAAAGGAACTACAACAAAATATGTATATCTATATCTATATAGATATATCTATATATCTATACATCTATCTATCTATCTTTATTTGGCATATAGTGCAAAAGCAACAGACTAATTTATCAAATTTAGAACCACAACCAGACAACACATGGCATGCAAGATTCTGAAACTTGAACAGCACAGCAGGACAAACCCCATCTTTAGCTGTGTGTTAAAGAATCTGTGCACTGAAATGAACCAGCAGCAAGATGTTTGGGTTAAACCTATTTTATTAACTACAGACAAAAAATAGTGTTTGGCTTGAGCCACAAAACTTACCCTTGTGATTTAGACATTTATCTGGAGATATAAGTTCTTTTCCTGGCTCTACCACAGATTTGTACTTTCACGAGGATACAATATCCTTCACAAAGAAGCTCTTCAACAGCTGCCATATTCCATGTAGATAGTGGCTAGAGAACATCCTAATTGTTGCTCTCCATTCTATCCTTGGTTTGAGAGGAAAAATATAATTTGTGATGTAGCTACCTTTTAATGAATCCATCTAATCAACAATGGATAGCATGGTCAATATTTAAACTGTACATGAAAATGTGGGTAGTAAGCTCAGGATCTTGGGTTTCAGACTCACAAATCTCTACCAGATCGGGTGAAGGAGAATCTCCCTTAACTGCTAATAATAACTAGTGCTTATATAACATTTTCATCAGTAGATTGCAAAGTGCTCTGCAAAGGAAGTTAGTATAATTATCCCTATTTTACTGCTGGGGAAACGAGTGCACACAGAGGGAAAGTGACTTGCCCAAGGTCACACTGCTTGCCAGGGCAGAGCCAGTAATGGACCCCAGGGCTCCTCAGAGTCCCAGTCCAATGTTCTATCCAATAGGCCAGATCACCTAATAGTATATTAAGAATTGGTTTGGTTGGTTGTTAGGTAGGTATTTTTGGAGTCCCATTCAGGAAGGAAAATGTAATCAGAAACACTTGAGAAGATTAGGTACATCCAACAGAAGTCAAATGACACACCAAGACATTAGCTAGTGCATTGTAATTTGTTCATTGGGAACAGGACCAGAATGGTATGCAATCTATAGATACAATTTGGACTGAGCCATTTTTCATTAGATGGAAGGGCAGATACAAGATGACTTTCAAATCAGTCAGAGAAAAGATCCCACGTGGGTACCAACTACAGCATGGAAGATAGACAACGTGGAGTAATGCAGGAGGTAAGGCTGGTTTTGTGAGAGATGCAGTCTTTGATTGACCTCAAAAGCTGAATTTACGACAAATTCCTGTGGAAATACACATTAACTCCAAATTAATTCATCATGATTAATGTTGTTATGATGAGCCCCAAAGGCATTAATAATGATTAACCTATTTATTACAGTGTGTTGCTGACTGGGATAATATTTTGCACTACTGGCACCCACCAGGCATTTGTCATTGCTGTTTATGCAGGCACAGATGCAGAATGTTTTATGTTACTATTGCTGTGTCTCTGGAAAATGTAGGCTAAATGAACTGGACTGTTTCAGAGTCTGATCCTGAATCCTCTGAAGTTGATGCTTCCAACGGCTTCTATGGGAGCAGAACAAAGCTCTTATTGATTTCTTCATTTTTGTGAACTACTGTTATTCAGTATATTATTATGGTCTTCACTGAATATTGGATAAGCAGTCAGAGATGTTGGCTTTATCTTAAGGGTTCTTGCTCCAAGAATCATTTAAACTATTGTGCATAAAAATCAAGGATTTTTTAAATCTCAGATATTTCAGCATTTGGGTTAGCTTTCAATAAGCATTCAGAAGGCATTCATCTTCTCTCAAATTATCTGAACTACCCACAAGTCAATCGGACTACTCATGTACATAAAGTTACATGCATGTTTAAGTCTCTACAGGGTTGAGAGTTTAGGGCTTAAGTGAGACTGAAATGCTGTGCTGGCCTTTTGAACCGGGTGAGTTTCACTCATTGTAAAAAAGTATGTGTCTCTCTGGATGATAACAAAACTTGAACTTCCTTCTACTCATTCTCTATGAAGAAATCAGTTTTAGCTAACTCTTTGCATTTTCAAAGCACTCTACAAACGTTAAAGATTTAAATTAATCTAATATATTACAATAGTAAGTAAACACAGAGATGGTATGCACTTTAAAATATAGTCTAAAGAAGCAAAATGTGGTCCTTTTGTTCCTTAAAAATCTTTCTTGACTTAATAAGAAGATAATTAGGCAACAAATAAACAATAATTTCAATGCACATTGTTCTTAAATAAAGATTAATTCAAGGAAGACTAACCAATGGCTGATCACTAAAAGGATCAGATGTGATGATGGGGGGGGAGGAATTATTTCTGTTAGGTATGGGAAAAAGCATGACATTCATTATGGCATTTTATCATTTCTGAGATTAAAGATGTGATTTGAAAGCAAGGATGTACTGCAAATATGGCAAAAACAAATGTCTCCTCTATTATGCAGAAGAGTAATTAGACATATGCTCCAGACAGTTCTGAAAGCTAGAGTGTAGAGGTATATACAGAATTCAAAATATGTCAAAGATGTTGTTAAATGAAATATTTACTTATTTTCTCTGGCTCAGTACCTTCTCTGTATGGACAGCACTGGACCCAAGATCTAAAATATCTATGAACTGTTGTACGTTTCATTAAAAAAATCCTTTTAATAAGAGAGGGTATAGATTTACATGTACAACCTTAAATGTGCCTTTTCTTGTTTGATTGAGTTCTTAAGTGTGTAACCTAGACTGTGATTTGGAGTACACGGCAGTGCAGGGAAATAAAACCACCCTTAAGCTGGATCACTTGGACTTTGGGCCAGATTGCGCAAGAGTAAGCAAGCACTGTGCTCCCATTACTCCCTCTCTTCTGTAGCAGATGGGGAAAGCCTTGGCTCTGCCGCCACAATGTCCTAAACAGCACGTCTGAGCCAGCACAGGAGTAAGTGGGTGGGGGCTGTAATTTGGAGCTGGTATGGTCCTGCTGCAAATTACTATTCCCCAGAGCAAAGGGGAATCAGGGAGATACTCATTCACAGTCGCTCCTGTGGCTATTCCTGAGGTTATACAGCCCCTCCTTCCCTCCCCCCAGCTCAGGGCTGATCTAAAGGCACAATCTATTTCTTTCTATTCTCCTTATGTTTTTCGGTGAAATACATTAATAACCAATAGTAATAACCTAAAGTGCACTTCTGAAGCTCTGCAGTTACAAGCAAATGTTACATCTGTATGTCTAAGGTAACCCTCAAATGAAGTATTCAGATTCATTTCTAAAGGGGAAGAAGAGGGATCCTGCTATTCACTTCATGCACCTGTTAGAATACCTTTCTGTGATTGTCACCTTGATGAGAATGTCATCACTCTCCCTTTCCATCTCATTAATCTCCTGTTGTCATTGTTATAGAAAGGGAATAAAGCTTTGACAGAGTAACAAATCTAGCCAAATAAGAAAAAGCTTGTGAAGTTTAAGACAACTATTCAAGTTTGTATCTTGTGCAAATCTGTACAGTGTGATTGCCCTGATGATAGCATTTATCCTATTGAGTCCCAGCCTTTGTGTAGTTCAGTAGGTACAGTGCAAGACCTACAGCTTCTATTCCTGGCTTTGCCACTCACTTATTATAACCTTTCGGTGTCTCATCTGTTAAATGGGAATAATAATTATGACCCACCCTTGTTAAGTGCTTTGAAATGTTTGCAAGCAAAGTGCTAAGGATTCATTGATTATAAGGATAGAAGAGACCATTGTGATCATCTAGCCTGACCTCCAGCATAACAGAGAATTTAGAGCTTCCCTGAATTAACTTCTGTTTGAACCAGATCATATCTTTTAGTAAAGCAGCAAATCTTGATTTTAAAAATTGTCAGGGACAGATAATCAACCACAACCCTTGGTAAATTGTTCCAATGGCTAATTACTTTAACTGTTAAAAAATTGCCGCTTATTTCCAGTCTGAATTTGTGTTGCTTCAACTTCCAGCCATTGCCTTGTTATACTTTTATCACCTAGATTGAAGAGGCTTCTTTTATCAAATTTCTGTTCCTCATGTACGTACTTACATATTGTGATCTTTGTTCAGCTAAATAGAGTGAGTCTTTCACTGTAAAATATGTTTTTCAGTCCTTTAATCATTCTTGTGGTTCTTTTCTGAAGCTTCTCCAATTTTTCAACATCCTTTTTGAATTGTGGACACCAGAACTGGACACAGTATTCCATTAATGGTTGTACCAGTGCCAAATACAAAGGCTCTCTATTCCTACTCAGTGCTCTGCTGTTTATAAATTTAAGGATCAAACTAGCCCTTTTGGCCACAGCTTTGCCCTGGGAGCTTATGTTCATCATGACTTCCTCCCACCCCAAGACTTTTTTTCAGAGTCACTGCTTCCCAGGATAGAGTCCCCCATCCTGTAAGTATGGTTTGCTTTCCTTGTTTGTCGATATATGACTATTTGAGTGCATATTGTTTGCCTGAATCCACTTACCAAATAATCCAGATCACTCTGTATCAGTGACCTGTCCTGTTCATTATTTACCACTCCCTCAATCTATGTGTCATCTACAAACTTTATCCATAATGATTTTATATTTTCTTCCAGGTTATGGATTACAAATGTTAAGTAGTCTTCCAAGTCAAAGTCCACTCAATGTTGATTCCCTCTTTACAATTACATTTTGAAACCTATAATTTAAGGATAATAACACCTGCATCATATATAGTCCATTTCATCCATAGATCTCAAAGCACTTTACAAACTAAGTCAATACTTTAACCCCCATTTAGTCAGTTTTTAATCCATTCACTGGAATGCGTTACCTAGGGAGGTGGTGGAATCTTCTTCCTTAGAAGTTTTTAAGGTCAGGCTTGACAAAGCCCTGGCTGGGATGATTTAGTTGGGGATTGGTCCTGTTTGAGCAGGGGGTTGGACTAAATGACCTCCTGAGGTCCCTTCCAACCCTGATATTCTATGATTCTATGATTCTGTGTGCCTAGTTGATTTTGTATTGTTCTAGTTTCTTAATCATAATGCCATGTGGTACTGAGTCAAATGCCTTACAGAAATCTAAGAATATTACATCAACACTGTTACCTTAATTAATTAGAGCTGGTTCGGAAGTTTCTGTCCGAATAATTTTCTGATGGAAAATGCTCTTTTTGCTAAATCAGATTTTTTCATGGGAACATTTCAATTCTTCTGGAAACTTTTGATTTTTTCCATTGATGGGGAGGAAAAAAACCTGACTACCTGGAAGACTCTTGTCAGTTGGTTCCCCATAGTGTCTTTACTCGTCTTTCCAGACCACAAATTGTTTCTTCCATCACTGCCATCAGCTTGCACTTCATACAGAGAAAATCCCTTTGGCTTCCAGTAGGATATAAACCGTAGGGCACCCAGTGAAGGTCACTACCACTCTTCCATCTCTGACCATCACAGTATTAAATATAGAACCATACTTGCAGCAGCACAAGAGCTAGCAAACAGAGCTCTAAACAGGGGAGTTTGAGTGGGAGTTTGCAAGGGGAGTTTATATTGTGGTGCTTGTTTGGGGTTTGCTTTTGCTGGGGGGGGGTGGTCTTTTTGGTGTGCCTTGTGTTTCCCAGATTAACAGGATTTAGGTGGGAAGGCGATGACAGATACAGAGGCAGCTGTGGGAGTGACTCCTGTAGTGGAAGATACATTGAGGATCACTGGATGTGGAAGCTGTGGTATGTACATGATCCTGGAGGGGGGAACCGGTAAGAGTTTTTTCTGCATGAAATTCCGTCTGATAGAGCTGATGGAGGAAAAGATCTGAGGTTTGGAGATGCAGGTGGAAAGTCTCGTTGAGTTTAGGAAGGGGTTTGAGCAGATGATGGAGCAAAGATATGAAGTATCTGAAGGGAAAAGCTCAGACTTATGGATGGAAGCAGGGCTGGGGAATTTTGAGGGGAGACTGGGTGAGGAAAGTGGTCAGTGGAAACATGTGACTAAAAGAACCAGGCAGAGAAAAAGACGGGCTAGTGAAGGAAAAATAGAGCTTAGGAATAGGTTTGCAGAGTTGGAAAATGAAGAAGGGGCTCAGCAGGTACTTGTTGAAGGTGGAAGGGTAAGGAAGAAGAGAAGAGAGGCTAGTCCTATAGGAAAAGCGGAAGAGTCAAGGGAGACTACACCAAATATGAGCCCCAGGAGGATACAGGATGGGTTGAAGAGGATTATAAGGGAAAATAGGAATGGAAAGAACTTGCAGCCAGAGGGAACAGGGGAGAGACTGGAGAATAGCACCATCACCAGGAAAAGGCAGGTCTATGTGATCGGGGACTCTTTTTTGAGAAGAATAGACAGGCCTGTAACTAGAGCTGATCCAGAGAATAGAAGGGTGTGCTGTCTTCCGGGTGCTAAGATACGGGATGTAGACCTGAGGTTGAAAAGGATCCTAAAGGGAGCGGGAAAGGATCCCCTAATTATCCTTCATGTGGGAACAAATGATACGGCTAGATTCTCGCTGGAAAGTATTAAGGGAGACTATGCTAGGTTGGGGAAGACGCTTAAGGAAATTGAGGCTCAGGTGATCTTTAGCGGGATCCTTCTGGTTCCTAGAGAAGGGCAACAAAGGTATGACAAGATTATGACTGTCAACAGATGGCTTAGGCAGTGGTGCTATAAGGAGGGCTTTGGGATGTATGGCCACTGGGAGGCATTCACGGACAGAGGACAGTTCTCTCGGGATGGACTTCATCTGAGTAGGGAAGGAAATAGACTTCTAGGATGGAGGCTGGCACAACTGATAAAGAGAGCTTTAAACTAGGAATTAGGGGGAGATGGATGGGAGATGTCCAGGAAATCTCCACACCAGATTTTAGCATTGAGAGGGAAGAAGACGAAGTAAGAAAGGATACAGCAGTGGGTAGGAGAATGTATATAAGGAGCGAGGCCGGTGTGGATACTAGTCTAATAGGTTATACTGGCTGTAGAATGACTGTGCCTAATAGGGTACAAAATGTGAGCGAGGCCAAACAGCAAAAATTAAGATGTTTATACACCAATGCGAGGAGCCTAGGTAACAAAATGGAGGAACTAGAGCTACTGGTGCAGGAAGTGAAACCAGATATTATAGGAATAACAGAAACATGGTGGAATAGAAGTCATGACTGGACTACAGGTATTGAAGGGTATGTGCTGTTTAGGAAAGACAGAAACAAAGGTAAAAGTGGTGGAGTGGCATTGTATATCAATGATGAGGTAGAATGTAAAGAAATAAGAAGCGATGCAATGGATAAGACAGAGTCCGTCTGGGCAAAAATTACATTGGGGAAGAAAACTAGTAAAGCCTCTCCTATGATAGTGCTTGGGGTGTGCTATAGACCTCCGGGATCTAATTTGGATATGGATAGAGCCCTTTTTAATGTCTTTAATAAAGTAAATACTAACGGAAACTGCGTGATCATGGGAGACTTTAACTTCCCAGATATAGACTGGAGGACCAGTGCTAGTAATAATAATAGGGTTTTTAGGGTATAATAATAATAGGGTCAGATTTTCCTAGATGCGATAGCTGATGGATTCCTTCATCAAGTAGTTGCTGAACCGACTAGAGGGGATGCCATTTTAGATTTAATTTTGGTGAGTAGCGAGGACCTCATAGAAGAAATGGTTGTAGGGGGACTATCTTGGCTCAAGTGATCATGAGCTAATTCAGTTCAAACTAAATGGAAGGATTAACAAAAATAAATCTGCAACTAGGGTTTTTGATTTCAAAAGGGCTGACTTTCAAAAATTAAGGAAATTAGTTAGGGAAGTGGATTGAACTGAAGAACTTATGGATCTAAAGGTAGAGGAGGCCTGGGATTACTTTAAATCAAAGCTGCAGAAGCTATCGGAAGCCTGTATCCCAAGAAAGGGGAAAAAATTCATAGGCAGGAGTTGTAGACCAAGCTGGATGAGCAAGCATCTTAGAGAGGTGATTAAGAAGAAGC
This sequence comes from Dermochelys coriacea, assembly GCF_009764565.3. Taxonomy (NCBI): domain Eukaryota; kingdom Metazoa; phylum Chordata; order Testudines; family Dermochelyidae; genus Dermochelys; species Dermochelys coriacea. The sequence goes on from NC_050073.1 coordinate 49,414,330, forward strand.
AGAAAGCATACAGGGAGTGGAAGATGGGAGGAATCAGCAAGGAAAGCTACCTAATTGAGGTCAGAACATGTAGGGATAAAGTGAGACAGGCTAAAAGTCGAGTAGAGTTGGACCTTGCAAAGGGAATTAAAACCAATAGTAAAAGGTTCTATAGCCATATAAATAAGAAGAAAACTAAGAAAGAAGAAGTGGGACCGCTTAACACTGAGGATGGAGTGGAGGTTAAAGATAATCTAGGCATGGCCCAATATCTAACCAAATACTTTGCCTCAGTCTTTAATAAGGCTAAAGAGGATCTTAGGGATAATGGTAGCATGACAAATGGGAATGAGGATATGGAGGTAGATATTACCATATCTGAGGTAGAAGCGAAACTGAAACAGCTTAATGGGACTAAATCGGGGGGCCCAGATAATCTTCATCCAAGAATATTAAAGGAATTGGCACCTGAAATTGCAAGCCCATTAGCAAGAATTTTTAATGAATCTGTAAACTCAGGAGTAGTACCGAATGATTGGAGAATTGCTAATATAGTTCCTATTTTTAAGAAAGGAAAAAAAAGTGATCCGGGTAACTACAGGCCAGTTAGTTTGACATCTGTAGTATGCAAGGTCCTGGAAAAAATTTTGAAGGAGAAATTAGTTAAGGACATTGAAGTGAATGGTAAATGGGACAAAATACAACATGGTTTTACAAAAGGTAGATCATGCCAAACCAACCTAATCTCCTTTTTTGAAAAGGTAACAGATTTTTTAGATAAAGGAAATGCAGTGGATCTAATTTACCTAGATTTCAGTAAGGCATTTGATACCGTGCCACATGGGGAATTATTTGTTAAATTGGAGAAGATGGGGATCAATATGAACATCAAAAGGTGGATAAGGAATTGGTTAAAGGGGAGACTGCAACGGGTCCTACTGAAAGGCGAACTGTCAGTTTGGAGGGAGGTTACCAGTGGAGTTCCTCAGGGATCGGTTTTGGGACCAATCTTGTTTAATCTTTTTATTACTGAGCTTGGCACAAAAAGTGGGAGTGTGCTAATAAAGTTTGCAGATGATACAAAGCTGGGAGGTATTGCCAATTTGGAGAAGGATCGGGATATTATACAGGAGGATCTGGATGACCTTGAAAACTGGAGTAATAGTAATAGGATGAAATTTAATAGTGAGAAGTGTAAGGTTATGCATTTAGGGATTAATAATAAGAATTTTAGTTATAAGTTGGGAATGCATCAATTAGAAATAACGGAATGTTGCTGCTAGCAGGCTGGCTTACAGGACAACTAACACAGTTGCTGGTAAAAAGCACTTTATTTCCCTTCCCACAGCAATATATATACAGCACTTGTTTATTCCTTTTCTGTTGTTTATCACCCAATGTTCTCATCATTCTTATCTTTGGGTTCCATTATCTTGTGGTAGTAAAGACTCTCAGGTGCTGCTTATATCATTAGTCCTTAGTTCAGCCAAAGTTTAGTCCTCAGTCCAGCCAAAATCTTCTGGCCTTGTCCTTTATCTCTTGTACTGTTATTTTCCATTACTTGGCACACATTTCTAAAACATCTGATACTCAGCATTTCCCACAATGGAAGAGGAGAAGGACCTTGGAGTATTGGTTGATCATAGGATGACTATGAGCTGCCAATGTGATATGGCTGTGAAAAAAGCTAATGCGGTTTTGGGATGCAACAGGAGAGGCATTTCCAGTAGGGATAAGGAGGTTTTAGTACCATTATACAAGGCACTGGTGAGACCTCACCTAGAATACTGTGTGCAGTTCTGGTCTCCCATGTTTAAAAAGGATGAATTCAAACTGGAGCAGGTACAGAGAAGGGCTACTAGGATGATCCGAGGAATGGAAAACTTGTCTTATGAAAGGAGACTCAAGGAGCTTGGCTTGTTTAGCCTAACTAAAAGAAGGTTGAGGGGAGATATGATTGCTCTCTATAAATATATCAGAGGGATAAATATAGGAGAGGGAGAGGAATTATTTCAGCTCAGCACCAATGTGGACACAAGAACAAATGGGTATAAACTGGCTACCAGGAAGTTTAGACTTGAAATCAGACAAAGGTTTTTAACTATCAGAGGAGTGAAGTTTTGGAATAGCCTTCCAAGGGAAGCAGTGGGGGCAAAAGATCTATCTGGTTTTAAGATTCTACTTGATAAGTTTATGGAGGAGATGGTATGATTGGATAATGAGATTTTGGTATGTAATTGATCTTTAAATATTCAGGGTAAATAGGCCAAATCCCCTGAGATGGGATATTAGATGGATGGGATCTGAGTTACCCAGGAAAGAATTTTCTGTAGTATCTGGCTGGTGAATCTTGCCCATATGCTCAGGGTTTAGCTGATCGCCATATTTGGGATCGGGAAGGAATTTTCCTCCAGGGCAGATTGGAGAGGCCCTGGAGGTTTTTCGCCTTCCTCTGTAGCATGGGGCATGGTTGACTTGAGGGACGCTTCTCTGCTCCTTGAAGTCTTTAAACCATGATTTAAGGACTTCAATAGCTCAGACATGGGTGAGGTTTTTCACAGGAGTGGGTGGGTGAGATTCTGTGGCCTGCGCTGTGCAGGAGGTCGGACTAGATGATCAGAATGGTCTCTTCTGACCTTAGTATCTATGAATCTATGAAACCTCTCACACTCCCTCTGAAATTCCCGTTTGCCACTCCTGTTCACCTGCTCATGAGTATGCTAAGCCTCACTGCTCAGATCAACCCCTTCACTAACGGGAAAAATTAACTTCTCAGAAACTTTAAACACTGGAGCATATCCATTGCATTAATATTTTCCTCACCAACTGTACCAGTGGACCAGACTAAGCCTTCATTGGTACTAGTTTGTGCCTGCTGCCTCTCATTCATTTATGCATGCTCTTATATCTGGTGGAATTGCAGTTGCTGTAAATCCCAGTCCCATGTTAGCAAATCTGAGGTTATGTGAAGTCCATTGCTGCAAAAGGGAAAGAGAAGTGGTCTGGTCTCACCAGAATCTAGAATAGACACTCATTGTTATTACTCTTGTGAAGTAGATTCCTAGAATATCAATAACAAAAGTCTGGATTATTGGATTAGCACCCATACAAATGGATAGGAGCCATTGCTCCATCCTAGCTCTTTAGCATTTAAGGATTAATTTCTTCTTTGTGTAGTGTAAACCCTCCAGAAGGACAAAATACAGCTTAAAGATAGCAATGTGGTAATATATTTACTCTCTTATAAAACTTAGATATTTCTGGGCTCAAGAAGACATTTTATTTGGCAGCGTTTCAAGTTTCTCTAGTTAACATTCCTTCAGAAAGTTCAGGTTTTATAACAATTTAAAACATTTTAATCTTATCTCTCAGGTTTTAAAAGTAAAACCTACATCAACTTGCATCTCCTTCCCTACAGTTTTGTTAAGCATATGCACTGTGCTTTCTTTCTCTTAATCTTGCCTCCAGAAATACTTCTCCCTGCCATATAGCAGATATTGCCAACAGACAAAGCCTTTCTAATTGAGTCTACATGCATGCACAGAGCAGGCACATCATCTGTTTACAACTTACTTGTACTTGCTGCCTCTGGCTTCATTTTTCTTATTTTTTTAATGCTGCTTCCACCCATAAAAGGTTTCTATGGCAGAAATAAATAACTAATAGGAAACTGAGAGGGGAAAGACAGGGGAAGAGGCAGCCTTGTGTCAATCTGAAGAGATGCTCTTTCAGTTTTCTTGTAATTTATTATTCTGAGGGCTTTTGTGGAGAGAATTGAAGAAAAAAGAATCTGTGATTTTAGTGCTGGTGAAAGGCTTGGAATTGATAGCCTTGGAATATGAATGTACTGAGTTTATCCGCTGAGCAGGCAACAGCCCTGTAAGATTCCAGCCCAGTGTCCTGCCCAGTGTAACTCAGCCTTGCTCTGGAGTGACCACCACATTTAGGGGTAACCAAACAGGTCAAATTCTGGGGTTCGTTCAGTTGTCAGCCTCGTTTGCTGATCATAGAAATGTGTTTTGGTTTTTTGTACCATGGACCATGACCAGTAGACACTGTACTGAAACCACTGACATTTTTTAACCACAATGAATGGTCTGGCTTAAGTGGTTGCAGCTACAACTGTATAAATAAAGGAGTCCAGAAATTAAAAACACATTTTTGGGGTCAAATTGAAAAAAATAATTCAGCAAATCAAAACGATAAAAGAAAAACAATGTTATAAGTTGGACAAAAATGTTTCATTTGACCCAAAATGAAACATTTCAGCTTGATTTCAAACATTTAACATTTAAAAAAAAATTCTAAACAAAAAGTTGTTTTGAACTGAATAATCATAATATTTAGATATTTTGGGTTTTACGTGTTTTGTTTTTGTTAATGAAATAATTTGGTGAAATCAACATAAATTATCTAAATATTTCAATAGCCCCAAATCTGGGGGCTTTTTTTGGGGGGGAGTTTGAAGAAATTTCACCCAAATGTAGTTGGAATATATTCTGTTCCTGAACATGTAATATCTGCAAGCAATGGGGGGTTCCCAGTGTAGTATTGAGAGTGTGGGCTTTGAGTCTGCGTCAACTGAACTGGTGTAATTCAGTGAAATGATACTGATGGAAGTGAGAGAAAACCCTTGACTCATGTATTCTGTGTTCTTGGTTTTTGCTTGCTTTTTTGACCATCACTTCACAGTGAGCACAGGTCTTCATTGAGCTGTCGACAGTGACAGCCGGGTCTCTATCCTGGGTGCTTACAGTGAATGTAAATGAGCGGTTCTAATTATTCCAATGTACATTACCTTACATTTGTCAGTGCCAAATAGCTGTCACCACTGCCCATATATCTAGTTTTGTTAGGTCTGTTTGAAGCTCCCCCACTGATTTCTCCAGTCTTGATCAAGTTACATAATTTTGTGCTAGTGTTGTCACCTCACTGCCCTTCTGCTCTCCCAGATAATTGATAAATACATTCCATAACACCACTCCAAGTCCCAGGACAGTATTGTTGGATACCATCCTGAAAACTGACCATGTATTTCTGTTCTTTGTTTTTGAGCTCTTATCCAGTTTCTAATCTGACATAAATTTACCTCTTACCCTGATGACTATTTTTTGTCTTGTCAGAGTCTTTGAAAAAGGTTTTTAGAAAGCCTAAATATATTCTATCAGCCATTCTCCTTTATCTAATATTTTGCAGAAATACTAAAATAGTTCAAATAGAGTAGAACAGCATAGTTTTCCTTTAGGGAAACTATCCTGGTTTCCCCCTATCCTATCTTGATCATCTAGCTGTCTTATATGTCTTCTTTCATTATTGTTTTAACTGCTTTATCTTTGCTGAAGTCAAGCTTATTATTTTATAATTCCCAGGATCATCTCCAATGCCTTTTGATAGCCTATTGTCTTATGGTATAGTTGCTCATTTTAATTTGCCCATACATTATGGTGATGGCCTGTTCCTTATGCCTACTTTTTTCAATGCAGAATGCACAACGACACAATCTTCAGTAATAATTATATTGAGAATCTCTTTGAAATTGTTCAGATGGAATGAAACAGGGAAGGAATCTCCTTAAATTAAAGGAATCTCCTTAAACACAGACATTTTAGGCCTATTAAGGATGTGGTATAAGTGGGTGCAACTATGCTGAGTGTTCCCTAATCCGTTCTTAAAAATGGGGTTCATATAAGAAATCATTCTAATGACACTTAGTTAAAGCCTGATGTTCACAGGTCCCATCTATCGTAGATTAGGGCTTTTCTACACTATTGCTTAAGTCAATGATAGTTATGTCACTCAGGGATGGGAAAAAGCCACCCCCCTGAGCAATGTAAGTTACATCAACTTAAAGTGCTACCCACACTGGGCTATGTCAGTGGGAGACGCTCTCCTGCTGACATAGCTTCCGCCTCTCGCTGAGGTGGTGTAATTATACTGACAGGGGAGCACTCTCCCATTGGCATAGCGCATCTTCACCAGATGTAGCATAGTAGTGTAGACTAGCCTGTAGTAAATGGCAATCCCCTTGAATCCCTGCTGGTTAGATCAGGTAGGGTGATAGACTTGGTTAAGATTATCACACACACACCATCACAATCTGGTATAGTGTGGTGAGGACAGACGCTAGCAGATCAGGTGCCAGCTCATGCCAGGGCCCCAGGGCTCACTGAACGCTGACAAATGCATAGCTGGAAACTAGTCTGGTTCACCTGTGTGTTAGCATTTTTGAAAATAATGTCCTTTTGGGACAATAAATGGATCAAATACTTGAGGAGGACTTCACTGTACACTGAGACAGTTTATTGTATATAAACAGTTTAGATAAGTGTTTAAAGCTCAACATAATTTCTCTCTTTCTCTTTTTTCTGCCTTAAAATTCAGTTTGATAGTTAACTTTAGACACTATTGATATACAGCAACTACAGTATGTCTAGAGTTGACAATAAAGTGCCGAGCAAAGAAGTGCAACACAGTATGAGTACAATAAATCCTATTCAAAGATTTTAGAGTACTTAAACACTAAGGCACTAAAACATCAATTACACTTAAAAGGAAAAAGAAAAGGAGTACTTGTGGCACCTTAGAGACTAACAAATTTATTAGAGCATAAGCTTTCGCAAATGCATTTGCAAATGCATCCGATGAAGTGAGCTGTAGCTCACGAAAGCTTATGCTCTAATAAATTTGTTAGTCTCTAAGGTGCCACAAGTAATCCTTTTCTTTTTGTGAATACAGACTAACACGGCTGCTACTCTGAAACTTAAAAGGAAGTAAATGTTGGTTACACTCAGAATGTCCAGCTGCAGGGGTTTGTTTATTATCATCTTATCAATAAAGACATCATAATGTGGGGTGGGGATGCATATGTAGGAGAAGAATCAGAATATAAGACTCCCTTATGGAAAACCAACTGGCTAAATATACAGTCCTACACGGTATCTTTTATCTTTCAAATTACTATATATACAAAACACTTTACCCATCACTGAAGTGCAGTTGCCTCTGGGGTGGAATTTAACAGCTGTTTCTATGACACCCAATGGAAAAGGAATGAACCACTAGCCCATGCCACTGTAAAAAGAGAAGAGGCCTGCCTTTAAATGATAAAAAATGTATTTGCAATGTTGAGTGCTGCTCTAATAGTAGTGATGAGCACTATAGAATCAATTAGAATTATAGAAATGTATGGTTGGAAGGGACCACAAGACATCACCTAGTCCATCCACCACACTGAGGCAGGACTTAGTGTACTTAGACCATTCCTAACAGGTGTTTCTCTAACCAATTTTTAAAAAGCTCCAGTAATGGAGATTCCACAACCTTCTTTGGAAGCCTATTAGGGTGCTAAACTATCTTTATAGTTAAAAAGGTTTTCCCAATATCTAACCTAAATCTTCCTTGCTGCAGATTAAATCAATTACTTCTTATCCTGCCTTTAGTGGACACGGTGAACAATTGATCACTGTCCTCTTTACAAAAACCCTTAACATATTTGAAGACTTTTATCAGGTCCCCTCTCTCTTCTTTTCTCAAGAATAAACATAATCATTTTTTAACCTTTCCTCATAGGTCAGGTTTTCTAAGTCTTTTATCATTTTTGTTGCTCTCCTCTGGATGCTCTCCAGCTTCCGTACCTCTTTCCAAAAGTTGGTACAATAGTCCAGGTGGAGCCTCACCAGTGCCAAGTAGAGCAGAATAATTATCTTCCATCTCTTATATATAACACTGTTGTTAATTCACATCAGAATTATATTAGCCGTTTCCACAACTGCATCATATAGCTGACTCATATTCAATCTGAAATCCATTAAACCCCCCAGATCCTTTTTGGCAGTACTACTGCCTTTCCAGTTACTCCCCATTTTGTAGTTGTGCATTTACACTTGTCTTTATTGAATATCCTCTTATTGATTTCAGAATAATTCTCCAATTTTTCAAGGTAAATTTGAATTCTAATTCTATCCTCCAAAGTGTTTGCAACCTATCCCAGCTTATTTCATCTGCACATTTTATAAGCATATTTTCCACTCCATTATCCAATTCATTAATGAACATATTGAAGAGTACCAGGACAGAGCCATGGGAGACAATCCTAGATACATCCTCCCAGTCTGAAAGCAAACCATTGATAACTACCCTTTGAATACGGTCTTTGAACTGGTTATATACCCACCTTATAGTAATTTCATCTTCACCACATTTCCCTCACTTTCTTGTGAGAATGTGAAATTGGACTGTTTAAAAAGCTATACTAAATCAAGAGTGATTGTGTCTACAGCTTTCCCCCATCCAATAAGCCATTAATCCTGTCAAAGAAGGAAATTAGGTTGGTTTGGCGTGATTTAATCCTGAAATATCTATATACTTATGACCGTAGTATTCTCTAGGTGCTTACCAACTGATGGTTGAATAATTTGTTCCAGTATCTTTCCAGGTATTGAAGTTAGGCTGACAGATCTATAATTCCCCAGGTCCTCTTTTTTAAAGATAAGTACTATTTTCCCATTGTCTGGGACCTCACCCATCCTCCATGAGTTCTTGAAGATAATCACTAAGAGTTCAGAGCTAGTTTCTTAAGTAGCCTAAAGTTTATTTCATCAAGCCATGCAGACTTAAATACATCTAATTTATCTAAGCATTCTTTAACCTGTTATTTCCATATTCTGGCTTGTGTTCCTTTCCCTTGTTGTTAATATTAATTGTGTTGAGTATCTACTCACAATTAACCTTTTTAGTGAAGACAGAAGCAAAATAGGCATTAAACATGTCAGCCTTCTTGATGCCATTCATTATTAGCATCCCTTCCCTCCTAAGTAGTAGATATGAGCATAGGTGTCTGTTTTAAATCCATTTTTCAGAACTCAATGTACCTTTTGGAAAATAAATCATATATTATTTTGAAGAAGTTGCTGCTGTGTCACTGCAAACTCTTACTGTCCACATTTTCCCATTCAGTTTGTTTGGGTATGATGGTTGGCAACCAGAGAGGGTGTCACTTGGAGATCCAGTCAGAGTGGTTGGATTGAGGAATCCCATCCAAAAGAGGATTGGAGGTACAGGCCTACCACTTGAATGGAGTCTGCTGGGAAGACTGAAAAAGGATCTCGATAGGGGACGCCTCTCTAAGGAACATGACCTGCTCCATTATGTGATGTCTTTGCAAATGCAGATCTTTGATGGCTGGTGATTTCCCATCTGATATTAACTCTACTTGCTGTAACAAATATAATACACAGTGTTCAATAACCTATTACCTGGGTCTTTAAGGGATGTTATGTAGCCATTAGGCTTCATCAGGGATTGTTTCAACTTTCCTGGTAATGAATAATTCTCTTCCAAGAGGTAACAAGAGCAATCAAAGTGGCTAATGATATCTGTGGTTACATTCCCATAGATCAAGTGATTCAGCAGAAATCAGTTTCTCTTAGGCTGAAAATACATAGTTTCCTTTTTGTGTCTCATTTTATGTCTAAGACTAAAGAATACCAGATAGAACATACCTAAAATTTCCATGAACAGGAGAACCAGTGATTCATGCATTCTGCATCTAAACTGAACTCTTAAATCAAAATAGAGAATGGACCCTAAATGATCTCTTAGGGCTCCTCCCATTGTTCTTGTTATGTTAGATGCTATCTTATACATGGCTACTATATATAAATATATAGTGGTTGAATGATCCAATTAAATGGACAAGTGGACTCTTGGCACTAAGCACTATGTAGGTATGATATTGTGAATGCGAAAGTTACAAATGATGTAGATTGTCATCTCTTTTCTCTGTAAACCTCTAATAAGAACCTTACAGCATCAGAAAACACACATGGAAATAGAGAAACTTTGTTAACTCAAAACATTCTGTCAGTCCTGTCAGAAACATGGAAGAATCTTCTGCGCATGAAAATTGTACGAGAATCACTGAAAGCCATCTGTTGCCTTTTAACATGTGTAAGAAACCCATTGTGAGCTACAGTCTGCAGCATCACAAAGAGAAGTGGTCATTCTAACCATGTGTCAAACTTTGAAGTTTATATGAGGCTAATTACAAGGTGACTGATCTGAGTCAATTACTGCTTCTGCTGAAGCAAATGTGGTATAGACAGCTTCTGTTTGATGGCACTACTGTAACTACTAGATAGCATTAGTTCCATCTTGGCCTGTATTAATAATGTGTCACTGCAACCTGCTGATAATATGGAGACAGCCAGCCATCAAGAGCACATTGAACCTAGCTCTGAGGCCAAATTAGCACCCCAGTTTAACTCCATTGATTTTGTTGGGCTTACCTGAAGGATGACTTTGGGCCCTGAAGTATAATGTTTTTTAGGTGATTGGTGGGTTTACTTACATATGATGACCCTGATCTTAAAGAGACAAACATTACCTCCACTCTATCACATTTTAAAAGAGGTAACAGAGAGTGGCTTGCTGAAATATTTGCTCCATCCTTTTGACTATAGATACCTCACCAGAAATACCCAGAAATACTTACAGATACTTTGTGATCAGAATCTCCATATTTCCATGTCTCTCCAGAAAGTATTGTCTCTGACATGACCCTGAAATATAATGGATTGCCCTCACTGTCACTAATAATCCAATGGGGGTACTTTCACATGTGATCTGCTTCAGGATGGCCATGTACATCAATTTCAATGTAGAATATATTGGATTCTTTCTACTTTTCCATTACCTGTCTCTAGTTGTGAGTGTGATGCTATCTTGAGCGCTCTCCTTTTCCCCGCAATCCAGTCTTAGATATGTACCCTATGATCATCCAGTAGAGCTATAAGTAGAATCTTATAGCTAATAGCTATATAGAATCTTAAGACTGTTTCATCACAATTTTCAGTAACACAGAACTAAAAAAAAACTCTTTAAGAAAAAAAAGTTGAACAAGTAATATATATTTTCTATATTTATTGTGTTCTAAATGATTCAATAATTTCAAAACAAATAATCAGTTAAGAACTGTAGTAGATTTTTTTCCTGTAGCTCTAAAAGTCTTGATAAGCTTTTATAGCTCCATAAGACATTGTTTAAATAGTCTTTTAATTACTTTAATAGGGGAGCTACTTTGACTGGACAGCAGAGAATGCGAGAAGTACAAAATGCACGTATGGCAGGGTTTGGGAGACTGCCCCCCCCAAACTTCTACCTCCCCTTCAATTCTCTGCTCAGCCATTGACGAGCAAAGGGGGATGGGAGCCATCCGATTGGCTGCCATGGGTCCCCCTCTCCCAGGCCTATTTAAATTTAAGGGTTTTCAAAAGTCATTTACTGACTAGTTTACTGGTTCACCCTACCTCCCTGTATTTGGAGATTAGGAGCTATGTTGTTTATGATGCTGTGGGTCTAACCGTTTGATTGTTTTAGATGTCAGAAAGGATTTTTTTCCATACTGGGCCAAATTGACATGTAGCCCACTGGGATTTTTCACCTTCCTCCCAGCCTCCCAGCAGCACAGTTGGGTTAGAAACAATAGAATTCAAGGAAGAAGAAAAGGAGTATTTGTGGCACCTTAGAGACTAACAAATTTATTTGAGCATAAGCTTTCATGAGCTACAGCTCACTTCAAATTTGTTAGTCTCTAAGGTGCCACAAGTATTCCTTTTCTTTTTGCCAATACAGACTAACACGGCTGCTACTCTGAAACCTAGAATTCAAGGTTAATACAATGCTGCTCTTATTACTGACTTGTTGCATTTTGAAGATAATGTCTAATAAGGGTAAAGGCAAAAAAAGGCCAGCTCCAAAGATAATGAGACCCAGAATTGTGCAGCTGGACCTTACTGTCATAAGCGGGGAGAAGCTTGAAGTCCTTGCCGACTGAGGTTTCCCGCTCTCCCCTCCCTCTTGCCACTCATCAGCTTTGTGGCCTCTGTCACTCCACCCCTTATGTGTGGGAGTGGAGGGTTGCAGGAGATATTTCACAAATGAAATGAGTCAGAGGGGTAGAACTGGGAGGGTGCCTCCCAAGTTGTTTGGTTCATGGACAAAGCCCTGGACAAAGCCCTGGAACCTGCAGTGGAACCAGTTAAAAGCCTGGCACATGAGAGCCGGTGATGTGCAGTGTAGTGGCCTTCTCCAAGGTGTAATTTATAAAGTTGTGTCCTGCCATTTAAACCATTCCCATGTGTCTGTCCATTATTCAACCGCCTGTCCTAGTCAATGATGTATATTACACATATACTGACTTCTGTATGGTCATTAGTTGTATAACAATTGTACAGTAGTTAATAAGCAATCCTCAGTTATCTAATACCAGCTACTCAAAATTCTTAACTTTTCCTAATTAATAGTAATTATTTTTTTATTATTAGACAACTATACACCCCATGTGATGTGATGCTCTTACGCAAAGTAAAACACACAAACACTTCTGATAGAAAACCTGTTGATTATATCATCATGATTTTGATTATCCTATCATGGACAAGAGACTGTCTCAAATATTTGTAACATACAGGACTCAATTAATCAATTTATACCTTGATCAGTCTAATAGATTTTTAATACATACAAACCTTTCCTTTTGATGAATTGCAAATACTGCAGCACAAAGGGACACTAATTATTGAAGAAGAATAGTACGATTGCACTAGGAATGTTGAGTAAATGGCACAAGAGACTCAAAGGAATAAATGTCTATTGACAGATATAGCTGTGTCAAAAAATGTACATAAAGTGAAACTGATGATATTTACATACTACTAATTCATTGGAACAGCCAGAAATTCTACTGTTTGCTCAAGGATTTCCATAGGATTGAAACTCAAAATTGCAGATCATAGAAGAGATAGTGAGCTGAAATTCTAAGTTCAAATTCAGCTTGCTACATCCTTTGAACCTTTGAACGAGAGGTTGGCTCCCTGCCGTACCATTCATAAGAGCCCCCAATCCTCCTCCAACGCTTGTTCTGTTACTTTAACAAACACCTTCTTTTTAAGTCCTTTTCCAAGACATTTATCTGGTGACTGTATACATTCCCTGTGGAGTATCTGCACTGGACATCTGTCCCACACTTATATAATGAGTTACGACATATAGCCTAACACCCTTCATGCCATGCATGAACAAAGCCCTCGAAAAAACCCAACTCCACCTAGGTCATTCTGGTGGTAAGAGAAAAATACCTTCCCAGCCCCACTAAGAAAGGGATGGCTAGCGCAATGCCCACAGCAGGTCTTGACCAAACCTAGTATTTCACTACCTAAAGGGGAGGGAGGGTGGGTGCTGCCTGAGCCTGCTCCATGTAAAAGGGGGCTTTATGCACAGGGATGCCCCTTTTAAACACTTCCACCCATCCAGTTCCCAGGGGATGAGTCAGTGTCACCACGCTGGCCCCTTGTCTCCTTTTCAGCAGTTTGACCTCTCCCCAACCCAGCCATAAAGCACTGTTCCCTGCACTCGGCCAGCCAGACAAATTCCCGTCCCTCCATCATGGCTTAAAGGTGTGGTGTGGCCCCCCTTACTGCACACACAGTGAGGTATGCCCCTATTTACATGAACTTTGAAAATACACTGGGGAGTCTATATAGAATCTGAACATGAAAAATTGTTTGGACTTGACTCAGCTAGGAGAATCATAAGAAAATCATTCTTATTTTCCATAAAGCAGTTCTCCTACCCTTAGGATAACATTTTTAATTGACCAAATGCATATGCCTCAAATGAAGTTCTTTATTGCTTTATTCTTTTCAAACACATACACACAAAATTTTCAGCTAGAGCTGGTTGGAAACCAGAATTTCAGTTCCACAGGACATTATGATATTTTGTTCTAATTTGGAATAAAAAAAGCCAAAATTGCTAAATTTCCTGTGACACAAAAATTCTGAATCTTAGTTTTTCAGAATGTTCAAAAACTTTTCATTTGACAATGTTGAAATAATGCATATAATACAATTATAAAAATGATGCTTGAATATAAAAGATTAAATTAATCAAAGGAACAAAGTCTAAATGATTTCTTTTGACTTACTCTCCCCTCCCCCCATCAAAATTTTTGCCTAAATCAGTATGTTCCTGTGAAGTGGTTTGATTTTCAAAGAAGTTATATTTTCCAATGAAAAACTGTTCCAACAAATAATTTCCAACCAGCTCCATTTGCAACATATGGATTTTTAGCAAATGTTGCATTCAGTATCTTGCCTTTGGATGGTTTACGATGCCATTTCAAATGTTTCTTTAATAGTAGGTTATATTATTAACTGATGCACAATCTGCCTTTGTAGTATTCTGCCTGTAACACTGCTTTCTCTAACATTAAGTATCTGTGACTAGGAAAGGACTAATAAAGGTTGTGCAAGTCATTGAAATGCTTGTCCCTGAGTTCTCTCTCTCCTCCTCCCGGTTTCATTCTGCTCCACAACTAGTAGGTCACTGCATATAGCTAAGATATTTCTTCTTCCCTTTAAAGATTTTTTTTTCTGGTTAAAAAAATCTGTGTGCTTTATTTCTGCCATTTGAGTAAAAAAAAAGAGAGAAAGAGAGAGAGAAACCCACAACAATAGTCCTGATTAGCATATCAGGTCACTTGGAAAGATGGACTGGGCATGTTCTGGGCAAACCAATTTCAATAAAATAATAATCTTTCCTTGAAGTTCAAACCAGACCTGGGCAGGGAGAGGACTTTTTATTCAGATACAAAAAGAGTTCAGATTCTGATTTCACAGGATTATATTTCTTTGGTGTTCTTTGCACTTATTCTAGCCAGGACTAGCAAACAGAGGGCCACAATACTGGGAGAAAGTTGTTCTCAAAATATTTCCTGGTTTGTGCAGGACCACAACAAATCACCTCCCACATTCTTGGACTGCTCTTATTCTACTGAAGGCAGTGGTAGGATCAGGTCCTCTGTGCCTTTAGTATGACATCAGAAGTTCCACTCCTCTTCTAAGCTTAAGTAGTCACAAACTTTGAACATTTTGCTCCTCTGAGGTCCACTATTCTCTACATCCACATCTTCCCTCCATATCTATCCATTTCTCTGACTCACATTCCCAATGATTGTCCAGACAAAACCAAGTGGCTGTTTAATGTTGTTTAATCTGTTTACCATTTAGCTTGTACACATCTTCAGCAAAGAGCGCTCTGATGTATGATAATGGGAGATGAGAAATCTCTTTTTTTTTAAAGAAATGTTTCACTTGGAAATTGAATATGGTGAGGTTGGCAGCTCCTCAAATGATGCAGGACAATATGCTAAATAAGCTCTTTTGAAAAGCTAAATGGCACTTGAAATATAGCCAAGAAGTTGTTTTCAGAGATCTGCAGGGGAAAAAAACCATATACTTACAGTGGTAAGTGTTTAAAGTATAACTCAGAAGGTATGTAAATTCTAAAGCATAAAGACTAGTGTCTTGAAAACAATTTTGAGGAACCCACTTGTTACTTTGCAATAGCGTTTCATTCTTTTTTATTTTAACATATTCACTTCTGCCTCTGCTCTACAGGAGCATGGCAGGGGAAAATCTCAACAGTAATGAAACCTTTGAAAAATTATGTTCTTATGATGCAAGGAAAACAGCATATGCATTGAGAGTCTCATATACTACAACAGCAAACTACCATATAATGCCATGCCTGTGTGTCAAAACATTGATCTACTTTTAAAGGAAAGACTTAAATTCTACCATGTTGACACCGTTGAAATCAATAGCAATAAAAGACAAAGAAAAAAAAAGAATGAGAGAGAGAGAAACCCAAGGAGTCCAGGATTTCACCCCTGCTCTCCACTCATTGCTGAGATTGCCTGCGGTGACAGCTGTGGTAGTGGTTCTTATGATGTTATCACCTGTTCGTAGAAAACAGATAAATGGAGGAAGGAGTTTTTTGTGGTTAAAGCCCTGTACTGGGACTTAGGAGATCCAGTTTTTATTTATGGTTCAGCCACAGATTCCTTATGTGTTTTTTTCAGCACATCACTTAACCTCTCTCCCCAGGTGCCTCATCTGTGAAATAGAGATAATAATACTTTCCATCCCCACAGGAGTGTCTATTGTGACGATAAATTCATTCATGTTTGTTAAATGCTCAGTAATATGGTGATGGGGACTGTAGAAAAGCCTATGCATACAATAAACTAATCAACTCATTTCACAAACGTATTGAACAGTCATCAGATAGTAATAACTTGGATCATTCTTGAAATGAGCTGGATTGAATGTACTATATCTTATGACCAAATATTGAGCAATCCTATCTCCTTCAAAATCCTACTCTTGATAATACATTATGCAATACTCTGGTTTAGAGTGTGTGATGTCTCCATCTAGTGGCTAGTCCTATCTACTACAACATCCTATACTTTGGTCTCAGCCGAAGGATCTGTACTGTAACAAAAGTAGTGGAGGCCTGTATTTTTGGTGATTGAAGGTCCCAGCACTCACTGACTGCTGAGCTGTCTGTACCACTGCAGTCTTAGGGTCGCTATCCCATCACGATCAGAGTTTTATATATAAAACTAGAGCTGGTCAAAAAATTTCATTACTTTTTTTTCAATTAAAAATAATCTTTTATTTGAAATTACATTTTTTTCAGGAACATTTTTGTTTTGTTCAAAATGTTCAAATGTTTTCATTAATATCAAAATATTTTTGGTAAAAAAATCCATTTTTGGTCTTTGAAAAATGAAAGATCGTTTTTTTAAAAAAACTGAAAATGTTTAAATTCTTCAAAAAAGGAAATATTTTTCTTTGTTTCTACATTTTTCACAGAAAATATTTCTCAATTTGCATTTTATTTAGCACATAATCCAACAAAAGAATGGCTTTAAGTAATGTAAAGTATGCATGTGATAATGGGCACAAATCACCCACAAGTCTTCAAAATCTAGTGATAATTTTGGTTTTGATTTCAATGGGGCCAGATTTTCACTCATTGTGTGCAAAATTGTGCCCATAATGACAGTAGATGCACAGAATTTCATATGTCAAATTTGGGCTCAGAGTCTGTAAATTTAATCATAGAATACAACTTTGAATGTATAACACTGAAAGCCTTCAACCATTCGGTTCCTATTTTCTGCATTAGAAACATCTAATACTTTAGATTACAAGATGATTTACTTTGAGCACAGTTGTGCCAGAAAGATAATCAGGACATAGTTCTTAAAAATTCTTTAACCATTGAATTGAGGCCCTTCAGTAATCCATACCAAGTTTAGCCTGCTGATTCTATAACAGATGTGAATTCATCCTCCAAGAACTCTTGACCTGATTAGTAAACTCAAAAACTGGATAGCAAACTCCATTTAGGATCTATTAGCATTGCCCTGCAGGCAACCATAATGCTTGTTTTAAAAATAGGCTAGAAAATAACTAGACATGAAAAACATTCAGCCCCATGCCATTCAGTGGAAGCACTCTGAATGGTTTTGGAGGGCACATTCTTCATTCCTGTTCAATGTTAAATTCCATGGTGTTCAGTTTTTTTCATTTCTTTATAGAAAAAATGTATGCACTGATGGAAGAATAGATAAGAATTTTACAGCAAAGTTTCACAACCTTATACAACTGACAACCTACTTCAAATATATCACAAACTTCTTAAGACTTCTAAGCAGGTGATATTTTATAACCACAAGCGTACCAGAAATAAATAATTATGAAGTTTGAAAAAGTGAACCTAAAGTATAAAGAGATACAGCTAAGGACATACCGCAAGCAGCACTGCAGAATGTATTATAGACTAGAGTTGTGAATGAAGCCAGTGTAAAACCATACATCCCACATTGCCATCGCCTTTCTGCATTCCTTTTTTTCTTTCTGAGTGGTCATTGGAGCTGCTTGCCACTGTCCTTTTTATAAAATAATCCATGTTTCTGAATCACCATTTGGCCTGAGCTGACTGGAAAAATGACTGGGCAGTATAGGAAACAAAGTGCCTTCAGGCCTTAGCGTTTAGCTCACTCATTAGATGTTCCAGTTCAGTGACGTGTCTTCTCATGATCTTCTGCATGGGTACTATCAAAGCCTCTTAAAAGTGTTGTTTTGTGTCAATAGCTGCAGAAAACAGATTTCACCATTGCAAAATACTGGCTTTGCTGTTCGTTTCAAGACAAACAACCAACTCAGTGGTACTTGCACTTTGTATCTTATGTTTTGACTTTTAAAGGAGGTGTGCACAGTTTTGTATAAGGTAAATCCAGAAGCAGACACTGGTACAAGTTTAATGTTGTTTTACTGGCAGGGTGTCTAACAGCCTGCTGTACACACCTAGGTCCTGCACGAGTCTATGCTGAACTGTGAATTAGGGTTCTCAGGTTTAATTATAATCTCAGAGATGTACACCATTCTGTCTCTCCCTCACAATCTGCACTCAACAGTAGTTCAGACTCTGTTTACAACAACATGGTGGCCATAAAAAGAGACACCTTTACAGGGCTCACATTACATACCCATTTCTTATTGCTGGAAATGTATGGATTTTTTCCTTTGCAAAATTTTACATTATTTGTGTAACCTCCCATGACCCCCTAGACACATTCTGTAACTTCCCCCACCAGGGATCACAACCCAGATGTGTGCCTATCCTCTTCCCATGATCACTTTATTTTCATGTTGAATTCCTTTCTCTCATCGCTCCTCTGATGTTTTAGACTATATATACTTTGCAGTAGGAACTGTGACTTCCTTGGTGTTTGGAAAATACTCAGCACACAGGTGGCACTAACACACACTACTAAATAATAATGTCCAACATTCTAATGTAGCTATACCAGACTAACTCCATTGACTTGAAGAAAATAAAAAATATATATTCCTTTACACTTGCTTAAGGTTCCTCTCCCTGCTCCCTCTGTTAATCCAGCAAATGCCTTCTTTCTGTGCCTCTATATACTGTCAGCACCACAATGTTTTCAAATATTATCTCAAAAGATGTCTTTTCTCTCTTTCCTGCTATTTTATGCCATTCTGCTGTAATGTTGTTTATTCTTTAAACCATTTTGAGATACAGTTTTCATGACATAAGATATAAAACCTAAACGGTTGTACCATAGATTTATTCCCCCCAAGCCAAACCCTTTTACAACATACTAAGGACCCCGTTTTAATCTTCGGCACACAGTCTACACTACAGCAGATTTACTTCATGCCTTTCATCTCAAATTGAGTGGCAAAAATTAATTCAAAGCTCACAACTGCCTATAAGGTAGGTTGAATCATTAAACCCATCCATCATGCAGCTGGGAAAACTCGAGGAGCAAAGAGGTTAAGGGCCAGGTTTATAAAGGTATTTAGGCATCTAACTCCCAATTATTTAAATGACTGATAGGCACTTGAATACTTTTACAAATCTCATCCTAAATGACTTTTCCATGACCATACAGTGAGTCAGTGGAAGGTCTGGAAGAGAATCTTTGAATCATTGGTAAAAACTTATATTAGAACCCAAGCTCTTGCTCTAGCAAATAAACAACATTCCCTAGAAGAACACCCAGGAGATTTTTTTTTAAATGTCACCACTATTGTATTTTAGCATGTGGACTTTACATTTATCTGGAACTATCTTGTGGAGATTTTTGTTCAGAACAAAAGAAGAGAAAAGTTTCCTCTTATTGCCAGTTCCCTGGGCTGTGGAGAGCCAGCTGTGATTAACATGTTCCCTTCCGCTTCCCTGATCTTTGTAGAACTTTCCTGACCAAAAAAAAGTGGACTTAGTTTGCCCAAGATGATCAGGAAAAGAGGTCCTTTGTGGGGAGCAAAGGAGCCTGGTACTAACTGAGGCAAACTGTCTATCATTGGAACTGGGAAAGCAATATTGGAGTGTATCAAGATGGGAGCAAGAGCAGAATATTAAAGAGTCCATAATTGCTATTGCCACTGTTTATAGTTTACCACGTTATTGTTCTCCCCACACTTTAATTCCACTTCAGTGTTTGCTTCCATCTCTTCTTCTTCTTCATTTTTTTAAAAAAGCTCAATACATTTTATTTTGTTTTAATTTATTTTTGGCAGCCATCAGCTTGATGCACCAACTGCTAAAGGCCAAGAGCAAACTTGCTTGCCAACATAGCTTATGTATTCCTGTCAATTTCTGCCTGCTGAAAACATACTTCTTTTTGCAGCTGCCAGCAATGGATCAGACATGAGCCAAGAACCAATCATCAGATCTTTCTTTCTAAGTTGTGTCATGTTGCACATTTAGAACCTAGACAGGATGCACTTTGTTCACCTCCATTTACAAAAAAAAAAGACAATAAGGTTTAATTCATTTATTGTGCTTTTATTTCAGATTATTTGATGGTTCACAAAGCAGAAAGACAAGTGTAATTTTTATGAGAAAGATGGAAGAAAAAGTGTAAAGGCTCCTAATGTGAATGAGGAGTTGCCACTTTCTCTGGCTAGTGGCAACCCAATCAGCTGAGACTAAAAGCCTTAGGTTACATGAATTTGCCAAACTTGATGAGTATTCTTATCTGTGTAGCTAATCTGAAGCAATATGGGACATATGCAAACTACACAAATATTACTGTAGTTCTATGTCACATTAGATCATGATCCAGGGTAGATTGTACTGGATGGGACATAGCACAAAGAGATCCCCATCCTGAATGGGGATT
The DNA here is from genome assembly GCF_009764565.3 of Dermochelys coriacea. Classification (NCBI taxonomy): domain Eukaryota; kingdom Metazoa; phylum Chordata; order Testudines; family Dermochelyidae; genus Dermochelys; species Dermochelys coriacea. The sequence continues at coordinate 49,434,878 of NC_050073.1, forward strand.
TAAGTTTTAACTAGCACAATACAAATAAATAATTATTATAATCAAATACCCTTCAAGCCAATAGGACTCTTTCCATTGACTTCAGTGAGGTTGGGATTAAAACCTTAATAACCTCTTTTTAGGGCTTCATTTTGTCATGCTATAACTCCAACCTACAACTATTTTGTTTTAGAAGAACTCTTGCTTATGTGAGAGATCAAAAATAAACCATAAATTATAGGTACAGGAATAAGATAACAGTGTGGTTCTAGTCTGAAAAGGGACTATAAAAATGACATTAGTTCCAGGTTTATTGACTGTAAGTAGCTTGCAATCAAATGTGATTAGTTTACAAGTAAAATGTTTTGTTTTATAATTACCAGCAATGCAGATTCATCCTGGGATCTGAAAGTCAAGCTAGGGTCTCTCCTGCTTATCTAACACCATATTATACCTGTACAATACCAAAGTCTTCATATTCTGCTCTCACTTGAATCTTCGCGAATCTTTTTTTCAGTGGGGGTTTCTGCAGTTGTAGATGAAGACAGAATTTAGATGTGCTAAAGTAAGCTAACTCTAATAATGTGCAAGCCAGGATAGAAACTAGCTTAGTTTCCTATAGATCTTCTGGCTCGTGTTGACGGGAACATTGTTTTAAGAAGAAATTTTAAGAAAAAGGAAATTGCTTGACATTCATATGATGGAGATGTCTTAGAAATACTGAAACAACCTTGCAATGATCCAAAACCCAATGAATCTATAATTTAATAGTGTATCTGTTATTGTGTAGGGTGCATTTTTACTTTTCAAATTAAGCATGTAGTTTATAATTTTATATCAATGGTCACCCATTCAAATTGTATTAATAAGCAATGCAATTTTAGAAAAGGTTACTGTAGCTTAAAATTCTATATTCATGGTATTTTATTATTTTATTTTATTGAATTTTCTTATTACTCCAGGAATAAGGGGCAGGAAGCTTTGAGGATATGTTTGCTGAGAGGTAACACAGTGCTCCAGTTGTTCATTTTTTCTCTATATCTAGATAATCTGTACACATGAGAGAAGATTTTCAGAGAAACACTAACACCTCATGGCAACTTAGAATGTGATATTAATGATAAAGGTTTCTACTTATTTAAATTATTGATTAAATAATTTATATAGGCGCTTAAAGATACTATATGCTGTACAGACAAATACAAATAAAAGATCATTGCCTGAAGACCCTAAATAGCATAGACTTTGTGATGATGGAGGAAGAAATGAAAGAAAAGCCAGTAATAGAACTGTGAAATATGATGCATCTTGTTTCTTTGCTGCATCAGGACCATGGACAGTTACATGGACTCCTTGGACCCTATTGTGCTCTCAGTTATGCTAATTATAAGCAAAGTGCATAGCACTGCCTATCATTAAGATCACTCAACACTTCTCATATTCAGACCTTAATTTTAGTTGATTATAACTTTGCCAAACTTTAACCAGTTGGGCTAAAATTTCCCATGCTGGGTGTCTGCCTCAGGTTAACATAAGAACAGCCATACTGGGTCAGACCAGAAGTCCATCTAGCGCAATATCCTGTCTTCCAACAGTGGCCAATACCAGGTGCCCCAGAGGAAATAAACAGAACAGGTAATCATCAAGTGATCCATTCCCTGTTGCCCATTCCCAGCTTCTGGCAAACAGAGCCTAGGAATACCATCCCTGCCTATCCTGGCTAATAGCAATTGATTGACCTATCCTCCATGAATTTATCTAGTTCTTTTTTAAACCCTCTTATAGTCTTGGCCTTCACAACATCCCCTGGCAATCAGTTCCAGAGGTTGACTGTGCACTGTGTGAAGAAGTACTTCCTTTTGTTTGTTTTAAATCTGCTGCCTATTAATTTCATTTGATGATCCTTAGTTTGTGTGTTATGAGAAGGAGTAAATAACACTTCCTTATTTATTTTCTCCACATCAGTCATGATTTTATAGACATCTGTCTTATCCCCCCTTTAGTCGTCTCTTTTCCAAGCTGAAAAGTGTCAGTCTTATTAAGCTCTCCTCATATGGAAGCTGTTCCATAACCCTAATAATTGTTGTGGCCCTTTTCTGAACCTTTTCCAATTCCAATATATCTTTTTTGAGATGGGGCGACCTGATCTGCAAGCAGTATTCAAGACATGGGCATATCATGGATTTATAGTGGATTCATTTTTTTGACTGCCGCAAACAGAATGTTGGGAATCATTAAGAAAGGGATAGATAATAAGATAGAAAATATCATATTGCTTCTATATAAATCCATGATATGCCCACATCTTGAATACTGCTTCAGCAAAAATGGTTTAGAGGTTTCTAAGAATATTAGGGAAAAATAAGTTCATTTGCCCATGTTTGTTTTGTTTTGTTTTGTTTTATTTTTTATCCTACACTGGTTTCATTAAGAAGCATTAGCATGTCCATGTTTTGAAGCTAAGACTTAGATTTTCTTGGCCAAATTTGGGTACTTTCATAGCAACAGCAAAAGGCCTATCCATTACACAAAATCCACTTCCTGACAAATTGTATCTTTAGCAGACTTATTAGAGTGTGGCAGCTAAAGTGTCTGAAGAGTCTCTTCACAATGAGCATGCTCTATCCCCTGACAGCTCTGGTATGCCACACAGAGGAGCATGAGCTGTGTGGGCTGAGCATGACTTTCCCTGCAACTGCTGTTTCCAGCTCTTGAATGGCACTGTGGCACCAGACTTGAAAGCATGGAGACTCTCTTCTGTGCTCTCAGTGCTCCATCTGCTGGCACCCAGGCAGCATGAAGGATGAAACTGCTTGATTAGAATGCAAGGGGTGTATGTGTGTGTTGGGGTGGGGGGAATAGCCAGACAAAATGAAGGAAGATAAATGGAGTAGACTGGGGGACAAGGAGCTGCGGGGAGACTGTGAGTAGGAGCTGGTGGGAGAGAGTGGCTGAGAGTGACTGGGCAAAGAGACTGAGACTAGGAACAAGTGGATGGGGGAAGACTATGAATGGAAAAGAGTCAGGATTATATCATAATGCATATTCACGAGAAGGTGATTGCAGACAAGCAAAATGAAGTCTCTTAATTGGTCTTTACTGCAGAAGATGTGAGAAAGATTCCCACACCTGAGCCATTCTCTTTAGGTGACAAATCTGAGGAACAGTACCAGATTGAGGTGTCAGTAGAGGTAGTTTTGGAACAAATTGATAAATTAAACAGTAATAAGTCATCATAACCAAGAGGTATTCACTCAAGAGATCTGAAGGAACTCATTTGTGAAATTGCAGAACTACTAACTATGGCATGTAATTTGCCACTTAAATCAGCTTCTACCAGGTGACTAGAGGATAGCTAATATGACACCCATTTTTAAAACAGACTCCAGAGACAAACTTGGTAATTGCAGGCAGATAAACTTAAGTACCAGGCAAATTGGTTGAAACTATGCTAAAGTTTAGAATTATCAGACACAGAGATGAACATAGCATGTTGGAGAAGAGTCAACATGGCTTTAGTCAAGGGAAATCATGCCTAACCAATTTATTAGAATAATTTGAGGGTGTCAACAAGCATTTGGACAAGGGTGATCCAGTTGATATAGTTACTTGGACTTTTAGAAAGCCTTTGACAAGAACCCTTATCAAAGGCTGTTAAGAAAAGTAATCAGTTATGGCATAAGAGGGGAAAGTCCTCTCATGGATCAGTAATTGGTTAAAAGACAGAAAACAAAGGGTAGGAATAAATAAATTTTCACAATGGAGACAGGTAAATAGCAGGATCTCCCAAGGATCTGTCCTGGGACCAGTGCTGTTCAACATATGCATAAATGATCCAGAAAATGGGGTAAGAGAATGATGGCAAAGTCTGCAAATGATACAAAATTATTCAAGATAGTTACATCCAAAGCAGACTGTGAAGAGTTACAAAGGGATCTCACAAAACTGGGTGACTGGACAAGAAAATGGCAGATGAAATTCAGTATTGGTAACTGCAAAGCATTGCACATTGGAAAACATAATCCCAATTATACATATAATATTGCATGCAGTTCTGGTTGTCTCATCTCAAAAGAGATAGATGAGAATTGGGAAAAGTGCAGAGAAGGTCAACAAAAATGAATGGGGTATGGAACAGTTTCCGTATGAGGAGAGCTGAAAAAGATTGAGACTGTTCATCTTGGAAAAGAAGTGAATTGGGTGGTCGGAGGAATATGATCGAGGTCTATAAAATCATGAATGGTGTGGAGAAAGTGAATAAGGAACTGTTATTTATCCCCTTTCATAACACAAGAACCAGAGGTCACCTGATGAAATTAATAGATAGCAAGTTTACAATAAATTTAAGGAAGTACTACTTAACACATTGTCCATGGTGCATTGTTTCCCAAGAAAAGCTCATAATCTCCTGAGACAAACTAGTATTCTTTCTTGTATCCATCAAACATAAAAATATTTGCAAACTATTGTATCAAAATTTCGCTATCACAGTCACATGGCTGGTATAGAATTGCTTCTTCTTTTGAATTAATTAATTTAGCAAGGCAACGGATGTCCATAAACTGTGTCTTCAACTGTTTTTCTCTGGTTATAATTATGCCTCATTATCTTCCACTATATCAACATTTTTGACACTTTCACCCCCCTCTTTCTATTTAAACTAAGAGCTAAGGGAATAGAAATAAATTCTTCTGGCTTGCTGACACTAGCTAAATAAACTTGAACTTTTTTGTGATTGAAAAAAACAACAACATTTTTTCTCATTTTATTTCACCAATTTTCTCATTTCTTTACTTCTAGGTTCCAGTCAGGATCAAAAATGTAGAAGTGATGAAATATCACATGAGAGAGGCTATTGCACACTTTTTTCCCCCAGCCCAAGTAGAAGCATGGAAATATGATGAGCAAGCAAGCTCTCATGAGATTGCTAGCTCAATTTTGTAAACTCAATAGATATGGAATGCTCAGATTAAAACTGAGATAGAACTAAAAATTTGCAACAAGAAATTGTATTTAACACATTTTTTCAGCTTTTGAAACTTTGGGGGGCCATTTTTTGTCAGTTAGAAGAGCCTTAAGACTGCTCTCACTTATGCCAGGAGACTTGATTAGCACACAACTGGTGAATGACTGGGAATTGCAAAGACGGTTTTCAACTATATTTGTATGCCCCTTCCCTTCCCTTCCCTTCCCTTCCCTTCCCTTCCTTTCTGTTTTACAATGTATGCTCCTCAGCCACATCCCAGGAGTGAGGGCACAGTGTTCCTATCCATGCAGAAGCAGGATAAGGAGCACAACAACACTGACAGTGCCGTAAGTAGTTTTTATAACAGGTTCTAAATGTAGAGTTTAAAAATAAATTTCAGGAGAATTGAGACCATCTCCTTGCCCCTTTTCTAGCCCTTTCATTTTAAAACTATAATTCCTATCCATTTTTTTTTCAGAAATTATCTCAGAAACATGAACTGAGCTTAAACCAGCAGAGTGATGCCTGTCTGAACCTGCAGACAGCGTGAAAGAGTAGCTTGGTGGTTGGTTTAGTGTGAGGATGCTGGGTAATATTGGTGGCCTATGACTTACAGAAGGTCAATTTAGATGATTGATGGTCCTTTCTGGCCCTATACTCAATGTCTCTCTGATTATTACTCTACGATATGGATTCTCAGCCTGAGTATCCCATTTCCTGGGAGGGTGGAGGTGGTATGAACAGAGATTGCGGGATTATGCTATTCTGCTTTTCTTATACTACTAACTGGACAGGGGAAAGATCCCTAATTAAATCTCTGCTGCATGGCAGCGGATGTCTCTGTATGGCAAAGAGTATCCCAGTATGGAAAAGGTTGAAAAACACTAATTTATAATATTTTCATGTAAGTCAAAAGCAAGGAGCATTTTACCCTTTCCCAAAAAGATGCATAAATATAAGTGACCCAAAGAAGATTTTAGAAATAGGATGGAAAGGTTTTTCTGTGCACTTACTAAATGGAGGCATAGCACTGAGATTAGATGGATGGAGGATAATAATCAAAAGAGCTCACTTTTGTGTAGGAGTTAAAGGCAACATGCTCATCCAAATGGCAGATACAGTAGTACTACAATATGAGCTATGAAGGAAATCAGTGTGCACTGATGCATGCAAATGCTTTAATTTTCATAAATAACAGATTAATAAAAGTATTTTTAAACTGTCACTACTCTGAACACATGTACCAAATATTTTTTGCTGAGGTATATGGAGAACACATTTTTCAGATGGTTTCAGATACTTTTCAACTAATAAAAAATTATTACTTACTAATTTCTATTGCCAACTGTTTTACCAGCATGCTGATTATTGCTTATCATAAATAACAACAGTCTTTTACTAATAGCTTTTTAACGAGTAATAAATAATTGCTCCATTAATATAAAGTGTACTAATTTGTTCTACCCAAGCACTCATTATTCTTCTGCCTACAAAGTATATATTCAAAATTATGGATTTCCTTATTATTTTATAAAGTACAAATAATCATGTGATAACTCTGTAAATAAGTGACACTTTCAAAGTTGCAGGGTACAAAAATCATGCAACTTCTTCTTATAGCTATGAAAATTGCTAATAATACAGAGCCATGTTCTGAGTCCCCTACTCACACTGCATGGATCCTCATTCCACAAGTCAGTGTATTGCCTGAATAAGAACTTCAGACACGGGTCCATGGTAGTTAATAAATAGTAATAGACTAATTATAGAATCAGGAGTATTTCAACATAATAGGTAATTTGCTTACTAATTACAAAACTATTACTGGGTAAAATGGATACACGATTATTTTTATCCATTAAATTATGATAAAAGTCACATAATAATTGTTAATTTATTTACTTTGGATGAAATCCTAGTGTTTTATTCTGTTTTACTCAGACTTTTTCTAGCAAAAAGACCCATTAGTTTCAGTAAAGTCAATGGGCCTAACCTTGTTGTTCTTACCCAGGTTTTACTCAATATTGACTCAGGCCAAAAGCCATAAATGGACTTAGTAATTGCAATGTTGAGCATTGCAACACCTAACGTTTAGCCACCAGGTGGATTTCTCAGAACTTGGGTTAAGTGTGTAGCCTCCTTCTACAATGAATGGGGAGAGTTAGGCACCTGAGAATGGGATCCACAAAAACTAGCATGCTAGGTGGGTATCCAATGGGAAATGCTGAAGAGAGGAGTATATCCTAAATCCCACCCCTCTCAGGACTTTAGGCACCTAAGTCTGGGCTGCGAGGAGGTGTCTATCTCTGCTTGCTGTCCACAACTGGGACCCTCTCTCCTGAAGCCAGGATCCTCAGCTGTTTTTTGCAAGAACAGCAGCAGCTCATACCTAATTCCACACAAAATAGTCGGACTGGGAGGAAAAGGAGGAGAAGGATTACTTTTATAATCTTTAGCCCAGTGTTTAGACCACTTATCTGGACTGTGGGTTTCTATTCCCCTCTCTACCCAATGAGAAGATATTTGAGCAGGGGCTCCCCACCTCTCAGCTAAGTGACTTAACCACTAGATTATGGAGTCATTTTCACTCTGTATCTGGGTCAGTGTTTGTTTTTTCAATACAAAGCAGCATGGCTTCCACACAAGAGACTGAGAGAGACCCACATCAGAATATGCCATAATCCAGTAGTAAGGGCACTCACCTGAGAAGTAAACCCCTATTCATTCTTTTTCCTTATCAGGCAGAGGGGGTATTGCACTGGGATTTCCTACATCCTAGGTAAGTACCCTAACCTCTGTGCTAAAGGTTATAAGGGAGGCTGCCTTCTCCCCCTCCCCCCCACCCCAGCTCTCTTGTGTTGAGTTAGACATGCTGAGTGGATACCTACACTAGAACCTCAGAGTTACAAATGCCTCCGGAATTGAGGTTGTTTGTTAATTCTTAAATGTTAATTCTTAAATGTTCATAACTCTGAACAAAACATTATGGTTGTTCTTTCAAAAGTTTACAACTGAAATGGAGTTAATACAGCTTTGAAACTTTACAATTCAGAAGAAAAATTCTGCTTTCCCTTTATTTTTTAAAATAGTTTATGTTTAACATAATATTGCACTATATTTGCCTTTGTGTGTGTGTGTGTGTGTGTGTGTCTCTGATGCTGCCTGATTGTGTACTTCCAGTTCCAAATGGAGTGTGTGGTTGACTGGTTAGTTCATAATTCCAGTGTTCATAACTCTTTATTTAAAACAGTATATAAGAGGTGAGTTGTAGGGAGTCAGTCAAAAGTGAACTCAAATAGGCTGCCTTACTTCTCCAGCATCAGATTTGGCACTTGTGTTTCCTTTTCTGTATCAAATATAGTGCTGTATTAACTATTGCTTGATTATATTCCTTAAATAAAACTTCAACTTATTAAATCCAAACTCTCAATAATGGAGAAATGTGGAGGACTCCTCACAATAGAAAGACTAACTTAACTAAAAGTATCTTTGAACCACTTTCATTTTAAGAACTGCTAAAGGCTTTCATTATTCTACAGCACCAAAGTACCTCTGAAGTTAACAGAAAAATTGGCAAAGGTCCCAATCTCATTCAAGGAGATTGGATCCTGGATATAAAGCGACCATTTGAAATAGTAATAATTAAAATAAATAAAGAGTTATAGGAGAGTCATTAAATAAATCCAGGCTCCTCCAGATCTGCATTAGATAGACCCACGTTACTTTCTGTAAATTATTTCTGACTCGTTCAGAGTCTTCAGTTTACACAACAAGCCTTCTGTCCTTTTCAAAAACAAGATGACAATTTCCATCAGGTTCTCTATCTTCATAAAGGGGCAGCCATGACATTTTTCAGAAACTTCTTGTTGCAAATTCTTTTCTTGAATCAAATCAGACTGAATAGTCTATTTATTAGGAGAAAATTGTGTTACTTTGAGTTTCTTAATTGGCAATTAGCCGCTTTGGCAGTCAAGGATGAACCAGCATCTCAAAACTGGGTTCAGAAACAGTTTCAGGAACATGTGATATTCATGTTGTGGGGGTCAAAAAGCAAAAATGTATTGTGCTAGAAAAGAAACTGGTGATGTTGGAACCAAAAGGAACAAAATGTAAAAGGAGTCTAATGGAGGATACAAAATGTTTGCGTAAACTGCCCATTACTATTAATTGCTAGTGATAACTCGGAAAGAAGGTAAATGTTCTGAAAGCTATCGTTCTCTCAGCCTCCTGTATATGGCCAAATAATCAAACATGTATATTGGAATAAACGGGTGTCTGTCTTATTCATAGACTATAAAGCCAGAAGGGATCACTATGGTCATAAAATCTCATCTCCTGTATAACCCAGGATATAGAACTTCCCTGAATTAATTCCTATTTGAACTAGAGCATATCTTTTAGAAAAAAAATCAAATTTTTGTTTTTAAAATTGCCAATGATGGAGAATCCAACACAACTCTTGGTAAACTTACCAATGGTAAATTATCCTCACTATTAAAAAATTATGCCTTATTTACAGTTTGAATTTGTCTATTTTTAATTTCCAGCCATTGCCTCTTGTTATACATTGATCTGCTAGAGTGAAGAGACGATTATCAAATTTTTATTCCCCACATGGGTACTTACAAACTGATCAAGTCACTCTTTAACTATGTGTCTTTTAAGAAAAACAAATTGAGTTCCTTGAATCTATCACTAAAAGCATGTTTTCCAATCCTTTAATCATTCTCACAACTCTTTAGTGAACTCTCTCCAATTTATCAACATCTATTTGTATTGTGTGCACTAGAACTGGACACAGAATTCCAGCACTGTTTGTACCACTGCAAAATTCAGAAATAATGTTTCTACTCCTACTTGATATTCCTCTGATAACTCAGGAGTAAGGGGAACATGTTAGACAAGATTTCTACAGTAGCCCATAATGACTTGTAGTTCAACTGGGGTCAGTTTTCAATTAAGAACTGCTTCAGGTAAGACCTTAACAACTGAATCCTTGTCTGCTCTAGATGGATCTCAATAAAGCTATTTATATGGACAGTTGTTAACTCAGAGCCATCCTCTTATTAAAAAATGACCCCTCGACCATTCTTTAGTAATTGCCCGAGGCATGGCCACATCACAATTGTGTTTCTACCATTTTTATCATTGAATACTGTGCTTTTTCTTGACAAGGTTTAGCCCAAAAATTCTTCCCCTCACTATTGTGCATGTTACTTCCCTTCTGCATTTCAGTGGTGAAATTACAAACAGAGAAAAATATCTATACTGAATATAAGAACATAAGAACAACCAAACTGGGTCAGACCAAAGGTCCATGTAGCCCAATATCCTGTCTTCCAACAATGGCCAATGCCAGGTGCCCCAGAGGGAATGAAGAGAACAGGTAATTATCAAGTGATCCATCCCCTGTTGCCCATTCCCAGCTTCTGGAAAAATCAACTATAATTATTATTATTATCCTGCAGAAATCATCTAGATTGACTATAACTTGAGGATACTCATCAGCAGCCATATTTGTTTGGCCTGTCAATGTCTCTTTGTAATTCCATATTTAAAAAACAGAAGGGCAGGATGTCAGAATGCAGTGTGTACATTTATAAAACAGTTGAGGAAATACATGGCCTAATGCACTATACAAACATGTAAAGACTGGGTACTCAGTGGTTTGTCGTTTTTTTCTTACCATGAAGTACATGGTATCTGGAGTGAAAAAGAACACTACGAAAGAAATTAACTACTATCTTGGTGCTGGTTTTGAATTCAAATTTTCATTAAAACTCTCTTCCATTATGTGCTTAAATCAGAACTTGTCATATGTCAATGTTCAAAATATGAATGACTAGAGTGTTATAATCTTCTATTATTGGATTACTCTAGATAATTGAGGAAAAATATTCAATTATACTTCATTATCTCTCTCTCCCCCATACCTTCTCCCTTTCACCCTATCTCTAAAGTAAATAAAATAAAGTCTGTCAGCATCTCGCTTCTGAAAGCACTTCTGCAAATATAATTTATCTCTAACTAAAGTTAAATTAGATCACCTACCCATCCCCACAAAATACATGGGATAATTTGATTTTAGATGGTTCTTTTTAATATAAAAATGCTTGCTTTTTATAAGAATAGCATTATTAATAAATTATAGCACACAGAATACCAGATGCAATCCCTAAATCTTCTTCACTAAAACAGTTAATCGTTAATCTCATCATCCCAATATTTAGAACTCAGGCTACTGTAAAAATCTTTCACGTGATTTTTTTTATTCTCTCCCCTCATACACATGCACAAAAGAACAACATTAGAAGAAATATCGTAAATCCTGTATATATTCTCATGTTTACACAATGACATCCCCATTAAAATTCCAAATGTATGAGATTCTGTAATCATCAGTTCAAACCCACCTAATTAGAATGTTCTCATTAACATAATTAGTCCCTTTTCTGAAGGACTAATCCATTGATCTGTAAGGTTTTCATGTTAAGCCTTGCACTAATGCCCTTCCCAAGATGAAGATCTATCAATAGTGAAAGATCACAAATTCAATGCTGATTGAAGTTGTTGCTACTTTTGTTTGTAATTTTTAGAATAAAGAGTTTAGAATAATAATATCTTACTTTTGTAGCACCTTTCATCCCTGCAAAGTGTTTTACATATGTTACAACTATATAAAAAGCTAATAAATATGTTCAAAGACTGTCACAGGCTTCTTGTCCCAGTCCTCTTCCTCCAGCTTCCCCAGCCCAGTTCTGTCTCTTGTCCCCTCTGCATTCAAGCAAGGCAGTTTCTCACTCCATGTTATCTGGGCACCAGCAGCAGAAGCACTAAGGGCACATGAGAGATGGTCTCCCTGCTCTGAGTTCTAGTGCCTGATTCATTACATTCCCCAGCAGCCAAGAGCTGCAATTGCTTAGAGAGTCCTACTCAGCTCTTTCAGTCCTAGATTAGAGTATGATCAGTGCAGTCTAACATTTGAGAGTACTTAGCTGTTAAACTCTAACACCTCTCTACTGAGCATATGTGACCTGAGATTTTTCAAAGACTTATAGCAGCCGATATGGATAATTTTTTCATGAAAACAGCAAAAGGAATATTCCTGGCACCAGGATAACCTCTCTCCCAATTTCAAGCCCTTGCTTCCAAAGGATGAAGGTGCTAGAGCTTGTCAATGAAATGATAGTAAGATTTTTCTTTATTTTTTAAACATGGGCAAACCAATGTATTTTTTCCTAATCTCATTCTCAAAAAGGGCTAGACTATTTTTGCTGAAATTTTCCAAAAAAAAGTTTGAGGCAGACATTCAGCATGAAAAATTTCAGCCCAAATAGTTAATAGAATCATAGAATATTAGGGTTGGAAGATACCTTAGGAGGTCATCTAGTCCAACTCCCTGCTCAAAGCTGGACCACCACCCACTAAATCATCCCAGTCAGGGCTTTGTCAAGCCAGGCCTTAAAAACCTCTAAGGATGGAGATTCCACCACCTCCATAGGTAACCCATTCCAGTGCTTCACCACCCTCCTAGGAAATAGTGTTTCCTGGTATCCAACCTAGACCTCCCTCACTGCAACTTGAGATCATTGCTTCTTGTTCTGTCATCTGCCACCTCTGAGAAACAGCCGAGTTTCATCCTCTTTGGAACCCACCTTCAGGTAGTTGAAGGCTGCTATCAAATCTCCCCTCACTCTTCTCTTCTGCAGACTAAATAACCCCAGTTCTGTCAGCCACTCCAAGTAAGTCATGTGCCCCAGCCCCCTAATCATTTTTGTTGCCCTCTGCTAGACACTCTCCAATTTGTCCACATCCCTTCTGTAGTGGGGGGCCCAAAACTAGACACAGTACTCCAAGTATGGCCTCACCAGTGCCGAGTGGAGGGGAATAATCACTTCCCCCGATCTGCTGGCAATGCTCCTACTAATACAGCCTAATATGCCATTGGCCTTCTTGGGAACAAGGGCACACTGCTGACTCATATGCAGCTTCTCATCCACTGTAACCCCCAGGTCCTTTTCTGCAGAACTGCTGCTTAGCCAGTCAGTCCCCAGCCTGTAGTGGTGCATAATGTTTGGCAAGGTTATAAGCACTTGAAAACAGTGCTTGTAATGGGAAGGGTTGGGCAGTCTTAACTAAAGGTGGCTCTACCAATTCCACCAATAATATATTTAGGCTTGGAAGGATTAGATTTGCATTGGTAAATATTAGTAAACATTGATTTCACTGTACACACACAAACTGACAAAATATTTCCATTGATAATCAACATTTACTAATAGGCAAAGTAAGAAATATTCTGCTTGAGAATTAAAGTTTGATTTAAGGGTATTTACTTTTTATATTGTGATGTGATATGGACAATTTGTGTTTAAATGGTTATAAAAGCTTTAATTTTTTTAATCTCAACTTCTTCGGTCATTAAATAATTTTTGTCTGACAAACCATTTTGTTTTACCCACCCTCCCACCCATAATTTTCAACAATTGTGAAAATTTAAGTAGATAAAATAAAAACGTAACACCCATAATTTTGGGAAACTGAAAATTTAAATCCATAAAAGTAGAAAATTATACTTAAAAATAAACTTGATATTATCCATCAAAATTATAAAAATAATAAATATCCAATTCTGTCAAGTATTTATTACATCCAGTATTACATCTTGTCTGTAATGAAATTATAAGATCCTCAGTGCACAAATTGCCTTTTAACTGTGTTTGCACAATACCTAGCAAAAAGGGCCCCTGATCCATAATGAGCATACTCCTATACAAATAATAATAACAATATAAACTTCTGCATATACTGGGATCACTCCAGGAAAAGTAGAAGCAGGTTGGAAGCTCAAAGCAATACTACACAATAGTTTAGGACAGGCAATGAAGAATTTATATCTAATTTAAGATGGTACATATCGTAAGGTGATAAGTTTATCTGTACAGCAAAAATATATGCTCAGAATATTTGCTTATTGTCCATGTGACTGTGTAGGAGAAGATTTATCACTTTTAAATTATCTTCCATAGGATGAAACAATAACCTTTACATTAGCAAGGTACTTTAATAGTTATAAGTGGGAAGAATTCAAAATAGTGGGTAGCAAAACATTAAGATTCACCTGTCTCTTGAGTCTAGGCTAAGACTAATAGGCATCAAATCAGTAAAATCAAATATGTGGTTAAAAGTTATGGGGCTTGAGTAACCTCTTACTGAGTGAAGTAACTCCTAATTTATATGACGGTAATTGAGAGGAGAATAAATTCCATAGTAATATTAGACTACTGATTGATTATCCTTTAAAGATTCAGGTTCAAAATGGATAAGTATCTAAATTTCAGATCTCTTTCTGAACCTCGTATAGCCTTTTATTGGTTATTGAATATCCATCCCAGAATATGGATAAGTGGAATATGAAATTGCAAGGATTTTTAATAAATCTATAGAATTAGGAATGGTACCATATGACTGGAAAATAGCAAACATAGTACCTATATTTAAGAAACGGAAAAAAGTGATTCAGGCAATACAAACTCATTCGGCTGACCTAAGTGTCACACAAGGTTTTAGAACAAATTTTGAAGGAAAAATAATTGAGCATGAAAATAAATGGAAAATGGGATAAATACAATATGGATTTACCAAAGGTAGATCATGCCAGACTAACCTGATATCTTGATAATTGATTTTTAGACAAGGGAAATACGGTTGATCTAATCTATCTGGACTTCAATAAAGCATTTGACACAGAAACAGATGGGAAGTTATTAGTTAAATTGAAGACAATAGGGATTAATACAAGAATTGTAAGGATGACAAGGAATCAATCAAAGGGGAGACCACAATCGGTGGTGCTGAAAGAACTGTTGGGCTTGAGGGAGGTTACTAATGGAGTTCTTCAAGGATCAGTCTTAGGGCCAATATTATTTAACATTTTGATTAATGACCTTGGCAAAAAAGAATACTAAGGAAATTTGCTGATGACCACAAAGGTGTGAGGCAGCATCAATACAGAGGAGGAAAAGAATCTTAGATATTGAGAACTGGATGACCTTGAGGTCTGGTGCAACAAAAATGGGATGAAATTCAAGAGCACTAAATACAAGGCACAATACTGTGTCCAGTTTTGGGCCCCACACTACAGGAAGGATGTGGATAAATTGGAAAGAGTACAACGAAGGGCAACGAAAATGATTAGGGGTCTAGAGCACATGACTTATGAGGAGAGGCTGAGGGAGCTGGGATTGTTTAGTCTGCAGAAGAGAAGAATGAGGGGGGATTTGATAGCTGCTTTCAACTACCTGAAAGGGGGTTTCAAAGAGGATGGCTCTAGACTGTTCTCAATGGTAGCAGATGACAGAACGAGGAGTAATGGTCTCAAGTTGCAATGGGGGAGGTTTAGATTGGATATTAGGAAAAACTTTTTCACTAAGAGGGTGGTGAAACACTGGAATGCATTACCTAGGGAGGTGGTAGAATCTCCTTCCTTAGAGGTTTTTAAGGTCAGGCTTGACAAAGCCCTGGCTGGGATGATTTAACTGGGACTTGGTCCTGCTTTGAGCAGGGGGTTGGACTAGATGACCTTCTGGGGTCCCTTCCAACCCTGATATTCTATGATTCTATGATTCTATGATTCTAAGGCCATGCACTAAGGAACTAATAACAAGAATTTCTGTTATAAGATGGGTTTTATCAATTGGAAACAGAGGAGAAGAAAGAACTGGGTATATTAGGCAATCTCAGGATGACTATGAGCCACCAATGTGATGCAGTTATGAAAGTAAAATGTGATTCTAGGATGCATCAGGCAAGATATTTCCCGTAGAGATAGGGAAGTATTAATGCCATTGCTCAAGATATTGGAAAGAACTCATCTGGATACTGTGTACAAATTTGGTCACACACATTTAAGAAGGATGTTCAAACTGGAACAGGTGCAAAGAAGGGCTCCTAGGATGATCCGGGAAATGAAGAAACTATATTATGAAAGCCTACAAAAAGACAAAGCAAAACAAAGGCTGAGAGGGGAAATAATTATTCTTGATAAATACATTGTGGATAAATACCAGGAAGGGAGAACCTATTTAAGGTAAAGGACAATGGTGGCACAAGAACAAATAGACATAAACTGTCCATAAATAAACTTAGGCTGGGAATTAGAAGTTTCTATATATCAGAGGAGTGAGGTTCTGAAACAGCCTTCCAATAGGAGTACTTCAAATGAACAACCTAACTAGCTTTAAATTGTAATCTGATACATTTATGAATGGGATTATATGACAGGATTGGCAGTGATAACTTGAGCTACAGAGGAACGAGGTGCCTTCAGTCCTATGTTCCTATCTGAGACTCTTGTTCTGCATAGTTGGGTCACAGATGTCAAGAGTATATGCTTCCTTGCATGAAGTACCATAGTGAAGGTAATATCAGGTTTTATCACTGTGTCCTGTTCACCTTCTCCTTCTCATGCTCCCCTGCATGTTCACACCTATTTCTGCTATGGTTCTCTTTCATATCTGTGCTACATTTCTTGACTCCTCATGTTTCTTCTCTCTTTATCTCCCTGCCTCTTGAACCACTCTATTCTCCTCCCCATATCCATAGTCCACATTTCTACCTTGTTCCTCTGTATGCTTCTTGTTCTTCTTCATGCTGCATGTTCTCTCTTCTCTTATAGAATGTCAAGCACTTATGACTATTTGAGATGTCCACTGTAGTCCTCTCTCCTCTTTTCAATGATGGCCAAATAATCTGTGTAATTAATATTAACAATAAGGGGGAAGAAGCACAAGCCAAAATAGGGGAAGAGCATGTTAAAGAATATTTAGGTAAATTGAAGGTATAGAAGTCAGCAGGGCCTGATGAAATTCATCCCAGGATGCTTAAAGAACTAGCTAAGCCAATCTCAGAATCATTAGTAATTATCATGGAGAGTCCATGTAGGATGGTAGTTTGCAGAGGACTGGAGAAGGGCAAGCATAGTAACCATTTTTTAAAAAGGGGAAAAAAGAGGACTTGTTGAATTATAGACCAGACGCCCTTCAATACCTGGAAAGATACTGGAACAAATAATTAAACAATCACTTTGTCAGTACCTAGAGAACAACAAAATTATGAGGAACAATGAACAGACAACATGGATTTGTCAAGAACAAATCTTGTGAAACCAACCTAATTTCCTTCTTGGACAGGTTTACTGGCCTAGTGAATAGAAGGAAGCAGTAGATTTGATATATCTTGAAGTTAGTAAAGTTATGACATTTCCATAAGTAAACTAGGAAAATGTGGTCTAGGTGAAATTACTATAAGATGGGAGCACAACTGGTTGAAAGACCGTGCCTAAAGAGTTGTTATTAATGGTTTGCTGTCAAATTGGGAGGACATATCTAGTAGGGCCCCACATAGGTGTGTCATTGGTCTGTTACTATTCAATATTTTCATTAATGGCTTGGATAATGGAGTGGAGAGCCTGCATATAAAATATGCAGATGATACCAAGCTGGGAGGGGTTGCAAACACTTTGGAGGACAGGATTAGAATTTAAAACAACCTTGACAAATTGGAAAATTGGTCTGAAATCAACAAGATGAAATTCAATAAAGATAAATGCAAAGAGCTCCACTTAGCAAGGAATAATCAGTTGCAAACATATAAAATGGGAAATTGCTGACTAGGAAAGTGTAATGCAGAAGGGATCTGGGGGTCATAGTGGATCACAAGCTAAATATGAGCCAACAATGGAGCACTGTTGCAAAAAAAGCAAACATAATTCTGGGATGTATTAGCACAAGTGTTGTAAATAAGGCTATGTCTACGCTACTGTGGTAAGTTGACCTATGCTCGAGGTACCTTAGGTCGACTTACCACGGGGTCTGCAGCACAGGGGGTCAACGGAAGAAACTCTCCCATCAACTTATCTTACTCTTCTCATTGGGGGTAGAGAACAGGGGTCGACTGGAGAGCGACCTGCTGTCAATTTGTTTCAGAGTAGCAGCCGTGTTAGTCTGTATTCACAAAAAAGAAAAGGAGTACTTGTGGCACCTTAGAGACTAGCAAATTTATTTGAGCATAAGCTTTTGTGAGCTACAGCTCACTTCATCAGATGCATTCGGTGGAAAATACAGTGGGTAAGTTTATATACATGCACAGAGAACATGAAACAATGGGTTTTATCATACACACTGTAAGGAGAGTGATCACTTAAGATGAGCTATTACCAGCAGGAAGGGGTGGGGAAAGGAGGAAAACCTTTTCTAGTGATAATCAAGGTGGGCCATTTCCAGCAATTAACAAGAACGTCTGAGGAACAGTGGGGGGTGGGGGGTGGGAGAAATAACATGGGGAAATAGTTTTACTTTATGTTAATGACTCATCCACTCCCAGTCTCTATTGAAGCCTAAGTTAATTGTATCCAGTTTGCAAATTAATTCCAATTCAGCAGTCTCTCGTTGGAGTCTGTTTTTGAAGTTTTTTTGTTGAAGGATAGTCACTCTCAGGTTTGTAATCATGTGACTGGAGAGATTGAAGTGTTCTCCGACTGGTTTTTGAATGTTATAATTCTTGACATCTGATTTGGGTCCATTTATTCTTTTACATAGAGACTGTCAGGTTTGACCAATGTACATGGCAGAGGGGCATTGCTGGCACATGATGGCATATATCACATTGGTAGATGCGCAGGTGAACGAGTCTCTGATAGTGTGGCTGATGTGATTAGGCTCTATGATGGTGACCCCTGAATAGATATGTGGACACAGTTGGCAACAGGCTTTGTTGCAAGGATAGGTTCCTAGGTTAGTGGTTCTGTTGTGTGGTGTGTGGTTGCTGGTGAGTATCTGCTTCAGGTTGGGGGGCTGTGTGTAAGCAAGGACTGGCCTGTCTCCCAAGATCTGTGAGAGTGATGGGTCGTCCTTCAGGATAGTTTGTAGATCCTTGATGATGTGTTGGAGAGGTTTTAGTTGGGAGCTGAAAGTGATGGCTAGTGGTGTTCTGTTATTTTCTTTGTTGGGCCTGTCCTGTAGTAGGTGACTTCTGGGTATTCTTCTGGCTCTGTCAATCTGTTTCTTCACTTCAGCAGGTGGGCACTGTAGTTGTAAGAATGCATGATAGAGATCTTGTAGGTGTTTGTCTCTGTCTGAGGGGTTGGAACAAATGCGGTTATATCGTAGAGCTTGGCTGTAGACAATGGATCGTGTGGTATGATCTGGATGAAAGCTAGAAGCATGTAGGTCGGAATAGTGGTCAGTAGGTTTCAGATATAGGGTGGTGTTTATGTGACCATCGCTTATTAGCATAGTAGTGTCCAGGAAGTGGATCTCTTGTGTGGACTGGTCCAGGCTGAGGTTGATGGTGGGATGGAAATTGTTGAAATCATGGTGGAATTCCTCAAAGACATCTTTTCCATGGGTCCAGATGATGAAGATGTCATCAATGTAGCGCAAGTAGAGTAGGGGCAGTAGGGGACGAGAGTTGAGGAAGCATTGTTCTAAGTCAGCCATAAAAATGTTAGCATACTGTGCAGCCATGCGGGTACCCATCGCAGTGCCGCTGATTTGAAGGTATACATTGTCCCCAATTGTGAAATAGTTATGGGTGAGGACAAAGTTCAGCCACCAGGTTAGCCGTGACATTTTCAGGGATACTGTTCCTGACGGCTTGTAGTCCATCTTTGTGTGGAATGTTGGTGTAGAGGACTTCTACAGCCATAGTGGCTAGGATGGTGTTTTTAGGAAGATCACCAATGGATTGTAGTTTCCTTAGGAAGTCAGTGGTGTCTCGAAGATAGCTGGGAGTGCTGGTAGCATAGGGCCTGAGGAGGGAGTCTACATAGCCAGACAATCCTGCTGTGAGGGTGCCAATACCTGAGATGATTGGGCGTCCAGGATTTCCAGGTTTATGGATCTTGGGTAGCAGACAGAGTACCCCAGGTCGGGGTTCCAGGGGTGTGTCTGTGCGGATTTGTTCTTGTGCTTTTTCAGGGAGTTTCTTGAGCAAATGCTGTAGTTTCTTTTGGTAACCCTCAGTGGGATCAGGGGGTAATGGCTTGTAGAAAGTGGTGTTGGAGAGCTGCCTAGTAGGAGAACTTCACTAGGACCGCTAAATCGACCGCTGGTGGGTCGATCTCATAGCGTGATCCTGGCTGTAGTGTAGATGTAGCCTAAGACACAAGAAGTAATTCTTCCACTCTACTCCACGCTGATTAGGCCTCAACTGGAGTATTTTATCCAGTTATGAGCGCCAAATTTCTGGAAAGATGTGGACAAATTGGAGAAAGTCCAAAGGAGAGCGATGAAAAATGATTAAAAGTCTGGAAAACAGGACATATGCGGGAAGATTTAAAAAAAATGATTGTTTAATCTGGAGAAGAGAAGACTGAGTGGGATATGATGACAGTTTTCAAGTACATAAAGGGTTGTTACAAGGAGGAGGAAGAAAAAGTATTCTCCATAACCTCTGGGGATAAGACAAAAAGCAATGGTCTTAAATTGCAGCAAGGGTGATTTAGGCTGGACATTAGGAAAAAAATCCTAAATGTCAGGGTAGTTAAGCACAGGTCCTTGCCTAGGGAGGTTGTGAAATCACTGAATATTTTTAAGAGCAGGTAAGACAAACTCCTATCCGGGATGGTCTGGATAATACTTAGTCCTGCCGTGAGTGCAGGGGACTGGACTAGATGACCTCTTGAAGTCCCTTCCAGTTCTACAATGCTATGATTCTGAGGTATATTAACAGGAGTGTTTTATTTAAGACACAGGAGGTTACTGTCTTGCTCTACTTGGCACTCTTGAAACCTCAGCTAGAGTACTATGACCAATTCTGTGTGCTACACTTTAGGAAAGATGTGAACAAATTGGAGAGAGTCCAGAGGAGAGCAACAAAAGTGTTTAAAGGTTTAGAAAACCTGACCTATGTGGAAAGGCTAAAAACAAGAGCATATTTAGTCTTGAGAAAAGAAGAGACCTTATGAGTCTTCAAGTATGCTAAGGGCTGTTATAAAGAGGACAGTGACAGATTGTTTTCCATGTCACCTAAAGAAAAGACAAGAAATAATGGGCTTAATCTGAAGCATTGGAGAGTTAAGTTAGATATAAGGAAAACTTTCTAACTATGAGTATAGTTAAACTCTGGACTAGGCTTCCAAGGGAGTTGTGGATTCCCATCATTGGAAATTTTTAAGAACAGATTGGGCATCCATCTTTCAGGGATGGTTTAGGCTTAATTGGTCCTACCTCAGTACAGCAGTTGATAACTTCTCAAAGTCCCTTCCAGCCCTAAATTTCTATTATTCTATGATGTTAGAGGCTAAAAAGATTTTCCAGCTCTCTTTTGGGTTTGGATGTTCTGTGTACACTTGTTTTTCTTTTTGTTTGCCAATTTTACTTTAACTGACACCTGGCAGTTTAATTTCAAGATGATCCATACTACTACTAAATGTATATTGAACCTTTCACCTTTATACTTTCCCACTATCTTCAATTCTTGAACCAATTTTGAAATTCATGTTGCCTCAGTGATACAGTTTTCCGTTTTTGTCTTGAATATACTCTAATTTCTATAAGGAATGGGCTGGACCAAACCCAATAAGGTAATTCATTTTGAAGGACTTGTTCCCAGGAACATACAGCTCTGGAAAACAATTGCAAAATTAGCCACAAGTAACAATAAATACAGGCTGCTAGATATTCTGTTAATATCTCAACATAATCTGCTATGCATCTCTTTTACCCCAGATGAGATGACTACTGCAATTTTTTTTTTGGCAAATCCACACTGAATCTCTGCCATCATACGCATTTATGCACTTGCTTACTTTCAATAATCCAGTCTATTCAGTGTAAAGAAGTCAGTTCCTACACGAACTTGAGTGCTGGGTCAATCAAGAAGCTACCAAATCAGCTTGATTGTCTTTGGCTGTTTCAGCTGTGTTCTGCTTATTAATAATGACAATATTGAGATGGTAACATCAGCTGTCTTTAAACTCCAACCTCAGTATTTCCCCTTTGCAGAAGCACATGAATCAATCAATACTGTATGATTCTAACATGTTATAGATATATAATACTTCTATAAATGTTCAAACGTATTATACAATATGTTGGACTTTATTGGTTGATAGAATGTTCTGTTAATATTGTTTTTCACTGAATCTCTATTGTTCTTCATTGAAACTAAATTTTGTTGGCAATATGCACATTATGGAAATGTTGACCTGAGCATGCTCAGTCTGTTGTTGTTTCTGATAATAGATTTTTCCATTATCTTAAAGTTCCCCCTCCCGCTCCCATAACTTAGCAAAACAATTCATCCTGGTTAAGGAATTGTTGTGACTGTCAAACCACAGGACTGGCAGTCTGGATACCTGGGTTCTGTTCCTGGTTCTGATACTGATTCCTTTATTGGCCTGCCCTAGTTAATTAGGCAAACCTTTTGAGGAGCCTAAATGGCTCCTAAATCCAAACAAAAGTAGTTTAGGCAAGTATCAGAGGGTAGCCGTGTTAGTCTGTATTCACAAAAATAACAAGGAGTCCAGTGGCACCTTAAAGACTAACAGGTTTATTTCGGCATAAGCTTTAGTGGGTGAAAAAACCACTTCTTCAGATGAATGGAGTGAAGATTACAGATGCAGGCATTATATACTGACACATGAAGAGAAGGGAGGTAACTTGAAGAGAAGGGAGGTAAGGTGTCAGTATATAATGCTTACATCTGTAAACTTCACTCCATGCATCTGAAGAAGTGTTTTTTTACCCATGAAAGCTTATGCCCAAATAAAGTGGGAGGTTCTTCATGGGAAGCGGATGTGCCAAACCTAAGGACCTCAGCCCTTGCCATCTCATGCTCAGTAGCAGAGTACTGTGCACCTGCATGGAGTCAGTTGAGACACAGAATTTGTTGATGTGCAACTCAACTCAACAATGTGCATCATCACGGGAACTTTCCAATCAACTCATCTTCCAGGGAGAAAAGATGGACCATTAAATTGGAAATGTCCATGATGTGTTTCACAGATGCTGACCCCATCATTAAAGTGTTGTATGATTGTTGGCATTAAAGTGTTGTATCAAACAATGATTCACACTGTGGAGGATTGCCTGCTAACCAAATTCAGTGGTGATCTCCAAAAGCTCCACTTTGCCACTAAGAATGCTATTGCTTGGCTTGGCAAATAAGCGAATGCTAAATTAATTAATTGATTGTTAGAAAGCTCTTTGAAATCCTATGAGAAAAAAGGATACTGGGCCAGACTCTCTTTCTATATAAGTCCTTTCTGGTTCACACCAACCCTCTAATGTTCCTCTCTCACTGTGTCCAAAGTCCACTTAGACACAGTCAAGCATCTGGCCTACTAAGTACAAATTATTATTATTGCTGACCATGATTTATTTGTTTGAACACAACAAAATCATCTTAAATTGAGTGGACTAAATTCATTGCTCCAGTAGACATGACACTACTCATTTGAAATCAGTGGAGCTGTACATTCTTGTAATATGTTTCAGTTTAGCCCTATTCAATTTCTTTTCCTTCCTTCCTTTGTTTTCTCATCAGGGAAAAATAACTGAACCATATTTTGCCAAATCTGGCAATGGAAAAAAATCTGTCCTATATAAAAAAAATTCTGCGCAAAAGGGTTGTTTTTGCCATAGCTGAAACGGCTTGAAAACAGAGGGTTTATTATGAATGGAAATAAGTGCCTTCTTAATCTAAACTATATAGTAATATTGCAAACAAACATTTATATCAGTGAAATTAGCTGATATAATAAGATGAGCTATAATAAAGCAACACTTACAGATTTTGTACTGAAAATCCAGAGAATTATTCAGTATTTTGAAAGGGAAAACAGCCCACCCACATACACACTTGTAGCTAAAGAGATCTTAAGATCTAAAAAGTGACCACACACCTTTCTCACTCATAATAGTAAACTGTATAGAACAAGTTTCATGGAGTGAAAAGGAAATCACAATCCAAGGCATTCATGGCAGAAACAAGAGAAAGGGTTGGAAAAGATAAAGAGGTTGTCTGAAAGTTCATACAAATAAATGAACACTACACTATAAGCATATGTGGCATGAGCTTTTAGCCCTTTTCCTGGACCCATCCTGTTGCTGCTTAGTCAGAGATTTGAAATCATTGAGACCATTATGCCAAGCAAGGTTTGGAAGGCATTTAGTAATTCTACCCCAAGGGGATTCAGGTTGGGCAATGCAAATCCTAGGCAATTACAGTTACATTGATATCATCCTTTCTATAGTTGAAATGTCATAAACATTAAAAAATATTACAGTAACACCAAAATAAAATTTTCTAATCTTTACTGAATTGTATTTTTAATAGCATGACTGCTTCACATTAGTTATTATTGTCCCTGTATTTGGATAAAAGTAAACTATTATAAATGCTTTTCAAATTAATGCAAATTGCAGGTTGTTCAAAGAGGCTGTCATCCTAGAGATATCTGAATAATTAGTGAGCTACAATCTTAGACAAACTAAGTCCAATTTATATCTATATATATAGATATAGATATATAGAGAGAGATATATAGATATATGTATGTGTGTGTGTGTATAATTTATTCTGTTGTATATTGTAAACAGAGGTATCTGAAAAGTTTAGCAGCTGAAATGCTGAAATGTAAAGTGGCACTTTTTGGCTTTCTGAACATTTTCAACACTGTAATTTAGCAGTAGAGTAAGAGTAAGAAAAAAATCTATTAATTTATCTTCCCTTCCAAGCAAGACTAAATGTTCGTAACCTTTGCCAAGGAACAGAGGCAAACAAACTTACCTTAAGATATACATTCCAGAGAAAAAAAATCATTCCTATGGGCAGTAGGAATAAATCTGCTCTAGTGGGGAAATCAGTTGTCTCCAAAGGGCTCCTCATTGATTCCACTGCAGCCAAGATTTTCACTGAGGCAGTGAAAAACTCCAAGTAGACTTGGTCAAAAATCAAAATTTCTACTCTATGGAAGTTCCAACATTTCAAGAACATAGTCTTAATCTAAATCAGTATGTAAATTAACTAACTAAACCTAAATTTTAGAAGAAAAAAGTTTTGTTTCTACTCAATTAAAACATTCCATTTCCATCAAATCAAAATGACATGCCAGGTAATTTATCTGAATTAGCTTCTTGTCTCACCTAGAACTAGAATCATTTGGGCTGTTGCCTTAGGAGACATCAACATTTTGCTGGACCATAGCTCATGTACAGGAAGTGGGGTCAAAGTCTCATGGGTACCATAGTTAAGTCTGAGTACAGCTACTACTTATGCTCTCAGCAGGACAAAAAGTCCAGTTTTACTACCCCACTCTTGGAGACAGATGGACCCAGCTGAGTGTCAGATTTCTCTGATGCTAAGGCATTGGTTCAGTACTGATTAAGTGACAGGAACTCCACCAACTGATTCCTTAGTACCATCTCTTGCAGCATCCTGTGTTTTATTTCAGGGTTTTCCTTTTGCCAAACCACGTATATTGGCTAGACTTAATACTGCCTAGATCACTCAATAGGACATGGCTGTACAGTTGTACAGTCGTGGTGTGGGTGTAGTGGTATAAGAAGATGGTAAATTACCCATGACTGGAAGCATATTCCTGCTGCAAGTGTGTATTGAGACTGGCTCATCTCTCGTATCAGTGCACTAACAGCAACTTGCTCTCAATTTATTACCTTATCACACTGCTGAACACTGCAAGAGACATGACCATATACCATTTCAAAATCTGGTGGGCAATTTGGTGGAAAAGTAATTTAGTTAGCAGGAAAGGTTTTCTATAGCTTTATTTTCATGGTTTAACACATGAACATAACTGTTAAAAATGACTGCAATAAAAGTGAGAACAGAGCAGTTTTATACAGAAAAAAGCAACAGACCTAGGGTTCTAACTAACGTTGGAAAAGGGAACATTTCATTGCCTCCTTTATTATTATTTAAATAAATTATCAGCCCTGCATCCTATTTGATTCTTTGCACCTACAGCATGAAAAATAAGGGGAAATATCTAATAGTCTTTTTAATTCTTTTTAACAAAATAGAGATGAATAATTGACTCCTAAAGGGAAAGGGCAGAAATCAAACAATGACTGTTCCTTTCTCTTGCTGAGAGATTTCTCTATTGTATTTACACACTTTTCAGTATGAAATGGGTATTTTAGGCAGATAGTTCCATTTTTCAGATGAGACACACAACTAAGGTCTTGACTTGATGTTAAGCTTTGATTGAACATTTAGACACAAGTCAGACTCAGCATCACAATTCCTCCACTATGCCTCCCTGGATCCAGAGGGAAAGTATTTTACTGCAACCCTGAAAAAGATGTAGTTTGATTCCTTCCTTGAACCAGGTCAGCTCTGGGGAGAGGAGGATGACCAAAGCTTTCCTTCCTTTCTGTCCCTAACCACTCCATGTCTGCCCATCAGCTAATGGTGCAGCCTATGGGATTAACCTGCTTGCTTGCATATATATATATATACATATATATATATATATATATATATATATATATACATACATTTTTTTCATATAGTTTAAATATTTGGTTTATTGTAATGGGTTTCTAGATTTATATTAAAGTACGTTTGGCTGTAATGCAAAGGGACCTACAGGCCATATCCTGTATGTTAAGCTAAGGCAAAGTTAGCCTATCTATATTAAGACTTTTACCTATATAAGCACCCACGCATATGTCTAAGATCTTTTATCTAGACAGATAGACAATGGAGGAATGGTGTAAGGTGGTTTCCAAATCAGTATCCACAGACTTAACAGGTACACCACAAGGAACGAACTGAAATGACTAGAGAACAGAAATAACATATGTGCGTATGTACATGTCATCAATACACACAAACATATCAGCTTATGGAATAAGCGTACCCTAACATTTTGTGGGTGAGGAATGAAATTTGGTTTAGGAGGAAGGATTTCTGGCACTTGTGCCTATAAAAGAAGAGACCCACCTCGCTAGAATACTCTGTTTCTACTCTATCTCTATTCCTCTTCCTCTTCTATTCTATCTATCTACTACGACTACTACTATTAGTAGGCTGTACTTCTTCTTCTTAACTTTCTAAGTTCCAAAGGGACTAGGCTAAGCTTGGCCTCCCTAAGTTTTATTCTTAGTTTTGTTTATTAGGTTTTGATTTTAAGTTTAAGATAGTCAAGTAAACCCTAACTTAGCCTATAACTCTTAGCATTAGCTTTTTCTAAGCACTGCATCCCTCACTCAAGAATTGAGAAACCTGAACCGCAAGCGTAATTCTGTGTCTCTTACCACCAGGTTATCAAGGAAGGGTGTGAGTATATTAACCAAAGCTTTGTAGCATATAATACTATATGACCATATGTATCTTTTGACTAGCAGTAATGCAGCTGTAACTTTGTAACTCTGATTATTTTATCATTTACTTACTATTTCATTGATTTTAATAAAAAGTCTTTATGACTATATCTGTCTCAGTGTGAGCTTCCTGTCATACCTCCAAGGGTCCTTTGTAAATTCAGTTGAGCCTGATTTGGGATAAGAACTTTTATCTTCTGATCAAACAGATTGGCGAGCCTAAAACCCATATTATCCAAATTAATATTATTAGTACACCCTACTTCAGGCTACAATGGAAAGGAATATTGGGTACACAGCTGTTGCTTTTCCTATCCTGTGCCTCTACCCACAATGTGGAGATCTTTAATGTGGAAATCCAGGAAGGGTGAGTAGGGTCTTACTTCCTTCCAATTCCCCTGTCTATCACATTAAGGAGAATCATGGTCTGGTTCTATGGGATACCAAGTCCCTTTTTACAAAAGTTGGGGTGTTAGCCCAATTGTCTGTCCAAATTCCAGTATCAGTGATTACAGTGTATCTTGCTATGGTTAAACATCCTATCCCTTACAATTGAAAACTGTTGTGACAAAAGTCTGAGGTGTTTTGCCTTAGAAGTGGCTGACTTTCAGCAGTGAGTTAAATAATTCCTGTATAAACATAGGAAAAAAATTGCCCTCATGTATTTGTGGCAGTTTCTGACTCTTGACAACCCCACAATGGAACTCCAACTGATATAACTAGGAAATTACCTACTTGAACCTTGCATCCCTAGCATCATTCATGCATGATTCTTCTGCTTTTGCTGGTATGGGTCTGTGCTCTCTAACCTCCTACATCAAACGCATACTTTTGCCAATGGCTGCCTGTATTTCTGCAGTCATTCAGTGCTCTCTCTTCCTTTATGTTCTTCACTAAAATACAGATGCTAAAAGATAACTCTTCTTACTCACTAGGTTTAATTTCTGAGTGCATGAGTGTGAGCTAATTCTAATCCCACCTCAGCCCTTCACTGGGAACACTAGCATGTGCTTGTTGAAGTCTTTAAAATCTTGAAGATGTTGGGCAAGGTTCTCATCTGCTGTAAATTGATTTTAATGGTGCTACACCAAATTGCACCAGCTGAAGAGCTGATTTCAATGGGAGTAGGTTAAGTTCCTATGTGTGTGTCCTTAGCCAACTGGCTTTTCCCCCCCGGATCTCAGTTTACCTAACTGAGAAATATCACTAATAATACTGACCCATCTCACACAGGTGATGAGAGCTTTAACTGGTTAGCTTTTGTAAAGTGCTGTGGAGGTGTTGACTATATTACATTCACATAAAAAACATGGAAAATCACTATATCTTAGCAGCAAATGGAACCAATATAACAGTTATCACTGTGTGTGACTGTGAGAGAAATAGACCCAGAATTAGTAGGATAAAACCTTCTGAATCCAATACACCTCTACATTTACACAAACCTATTTAAGGGGCTCAGTCCTCAGCTGAGCCAAATTTCCATTCAGAAATGCTGAAGAAGAAAGGTGTTTCTAAACCACATTTCTGCTCCCCCACTTTTGGACCAGCAGAGGCTCCCCTAAGTGGCTGTAGACAGCTGCTGCACCAGCCAGTGATCTGGTAGAATACACAACACTATGCCTGGCCTTCTGGCACTCCTTCCACATCTCTGACACATCCCTTGCATGGTGCAGGGTAGAAGGCAGGTACTGTGAGGACAGCTACACAAGCTTTGTGCCACCCAAGGACACGCCTGCATCAGGGGAAGTCTCCCAAAGCATTTGGAACAGACCAAAAATTAAGCCCCATGTGTGCCTTTTTCTTGAGACTCTATAGAAAGTTATTCCTTAACATGTTATAGACATAAAACATTCTAATTTTTACTCTCTCACTCACATATATTTGGTAGACATTTTCTTCATCCACATTACAGTGCAATGGTCCAAACACACATTTTCCATGTAGTATAATATTTAAAGATGCTGGAAAACTATGAAAAATATTTCATTCTGGAGGAAATGCTACTCCTGCAACTTATCCTTCAATAAGTTATATTTTTGTGGGGGTTTTGCAATTGGCTTTATCAATTCAAATTTAGATTGTTAAAAACAAGTCACAAAATTCAAGACAAATAGAAATTTTTCTACATAGTCTTTTAATTCAAATGGAAACAGTTGCTTTATAATAAATGTGCTCATATATTCAGTATTGCATTCAGAAATCAGAAATCAGGACTCAAAAATTATAGAATTTTGAAAATTAATAAATGTTGGATGTTTTATATCTTTCTAGCTTTTGAGTCTTTAGGAGTCACCTTTTCATTTTTTTTCTCCACAATTATGAAAGCTAGAAACTGACTTTTCTTCTTTCAAATGAAAGCTGAGATTTATGTGTGATCTCAGGATTCCAGGAAATGGGGTTTTATGACAAACACCACATATTATGAGATATTATTATTATATCTATATCTATATCTATCTATAATTTGTTCTATTTTCAAGCCAAGCACTGCAGATTTGGGGACCTGAAATCCAAACAGACTGTAAATTCAGGAGTCTACAGAAGCCATGAACCCAGGGGAAGAGTCAGGGCAAGAGGACAAAGGAAAATTATCTCCATACAAGGGCTCTTTTCAAAAGTCATGGGGTGAAATTGTTACTCCCACTCTGGCTGCATTACAACATGTAAAGGAGCCAGAGGAGCATAAGTAGGTCCTGAAAGACCCATATCTCGCTCAGGGATGAGTCTGCCACTATAGCTACTACTCCGTCACATAAAGGGACATGCCACAGATGGGGGCTGGAAAGCCTTTTCAGTGGTGGGGCTGCAGCACGTTGGCTAATAGAAGAGGCTTTTTAATTTAGAGGTCTGCCAGGGCTCTCAAAATTATGCTGGGGGCTGAATCCCTGAAGCATCCTGACCCTGGAACACAAGTCATGTGCTTCACCTCTAAGAAGGGCAGCACAAAATCTTACCCTGTAGGGTTGCCAATTTTGGTCAGTCCTGGAGATTTGGCAACACTGCACCCATGGAGGCCTTCCACAGGTCCTCCATGAATTCAAATGGACAGGGATAGACTCAGGAGATACACTGCAGATGTTTTAGCATAAACTTTTCTAATCCAGTGGTGACCCCTATGCATGTTCTCTTGCTAGAATTGTTTATGTTACATGACTGTCTGTGTGGCTATTTCTGAGCCAGACAATTCTGTCTGGGCTAATTCAAGCTGTTTTTGCAGAATGTATTTCCACATATTTTGAGAGATAGAAAGAGAAGATGGAGAGAACTGGGCTCCATAACTCTGAATTTTCTGACCTTTGTGAGTTTGCAGTCTCAACCAGAGCATTGCATTAATGTAGGTATTCCATTTCATTTTTTTCCTTTATTTTAAAAGAGAGAAAGAATGACGTCTTATAACACTTCGTGACTCCATACATCCTCATTCCATATCCACACAAACACAGAGTGTAAATAATGAGTTTAGTTCAAGGACAGCAACACCACACTGTTAAATAAATGAATTCAGCCATCAAAATTCTGCCCTGTAGTTAGATCAGCTTAAATTGACTAATTTTTGACTGTGAGCAAGGGTAGAATATGGGATGAGGTCATTCATTCCAATAAATACCTTCCCTATTTGAAAGAATAATTTAAATATAGCTATGTTAATCTCACTGTGTGTTGCTACAGATATGAGCAAATGCATGTGTTTATAATTTATAATTTGTATTATTGTAGCACCCAGGTGCCACAGTTAAGATCAGAGCTCCACTGTGCTAGGTCCTGTGCAACCATACAGTAGGAGATACTTCTTGCCCCAAAGGAGTTCTAGTCCAAGGCCCTCATCATTCAAACATGACATGATGTTCAGTGTTTGTTATATTTCCTTTTTGTGCCTCAGGATATGACATTGTTACCCCTTACATCTGGGAGAGTCAGTCCCTTAACTCAAGTTATACAGATTCGGTGCATGATTTCATTTACACCAATGCTGTTTTACACTGCTTTGTCAGTGTAAAGATTCCTTGATGACCTGCTCCATGATTTTTCCAGGGACTGAGGTGAGACTGATGGGTCTGTAGTTCCCCAGATTCTCCTTCCCTTTTTTTAAACTATATTTGCCTTTTTTCCAATTGTCCTCCCTGATCGCCACGAGTTTTCAAAGATAATGGCCAGTGGCTGTGCAATCACATCAGCCAACTCCCTTTGCAACTCCTAGGATGCATTAGCTCTTGCACCATGGACTTGTGCATATCCAGATTTTCTAAATAGTCTTTAGCCTGTTCTTTCATCACTGAGGGCTGCTCACCTCCTCCCCATGCTGTGCTGCCCAGTGCAGAAGTCTGGGACCTGACCTTGTCTGTGAAGACCGAGTCAAAAAAAGCATTGAGTACGTCAGTTTCTTCCACATCATCCATCACTAGGGTCTGTCCCCCATTCAGTAAGGGTCCCATACTTTCCCTAATCTTCTTCTTGTTGCTAACATACATGTAGAAACCCTTCTTGTTACCCTTCACATCCTTTGCTCAGTCCTCAAGGTATCCATTTTGAAGCACTTGTAGGAGAGGAAGGTGATCAGGAACAGTCCAACATGGATTTCTCAAGAGCAAGTCATACCTGACAAACCTGATTGCCCTCTATGATGAGATAACTGGCTCTGTGTATATGAGGAAAGCAGTGAACATGATATATCTTGACTTTAGCAAAGCTTTTGATCTCCCACAGTATTCTTGCCAGCAAGTTAAAAAAGTATGGATTGGATGAATGGACTATAAGGTGGGTAGAAAGTTCGCTAGATTATCAGGCTCAACAGGTAATGATCAATGGCTCGATGTCTAGTTGGCACCTGGTATCAAATGTAGTGCCCTGGGGTCTGTCCTGGGGCTGGTTTTGTTCAACTTCTTCATTATGATCTGGATGATGGGACGGATTTCACCCTCAGCGAGTTTGCAGATGACACTAAGCTGGGGGAGAGGTAGATAAGATGGAGGGAAGGGATAAGGTCCAGCGTGACCTAGACAAATTTGGAGGCTTGGGCCAAAGGACATCTGATGAGTTTCAACAAGGACAAGGGCAGAGTCCTGCACATAGGATGGAAGAATCCCATGCATTGCTACAGACTGGGGACTGGCTGGCTAAGCAGCAGTTCTGCAGAAAAACACCTGGGAATTATAGTGGATGAGAAGCTGCATATGAGTTAACAATATGCCCTTGTTGCCAAGAAGGCTAACAAGCATATTAGGCTGCATTAGTAGGAGCATTGCCAGCAGATTCAAGGGAAGTGATTATTTCCCTCTGTTGGGCACTGGTCACATCTTGAGTATTGCATCCAGTTTTGCCCCACCCCACCCTCACTACAGAACAGACGTGGACAAATTGGAGAGACTCCAGCAGAGGGTAATGAAAATGATTAGGGAGCTGAGGCACATATTTATGAGGAGAGAGCTGAGGGAACTGGGGTTATTTAGTCTACAGAAGAGAAGAGTAAAGGGAAATTTGATGCAGCCTTCAACTACTTGAAGGGGGTTCCAAAAAGGATGGAGCTAGGCTGTTCTCAGTGATGGCAGATGACCAAACAAGGAGCAATGGTCTCAAGTTGCAGTGCGGAGGTCTAGGTTGGATATTAGGAAAAACTCTTTCACTAGGAGGGTGGTGAAGCAACTGGTTGCCTAGTGAGTGTGAAATCTCCATCCTTAGCGCTTTTAAGGCCGGCTGACAAAGTCCTGCTGGGATGATTTAGTTGGGGTTGCTCCAGCTTTGAGCAGTGGTTTGGACTAGATGACCTCCTGATGTCTCTTCCAATCCTAAATCTTCTATGATTCTATGTCTTAAGTGGGTATATGTTACACTGAGGGTATGTCTACACTGCACACTCCTTTTGCAGTCTATAGAGTACATACAGTGCATGTTCCACTAGCCTGGGTATAAACAGGCAGTTAGACAGAGAAGCCCTGGCTAGGCGAGTAAGGATACCTCTGTATCCTGTGTGTCTGTACCTGGGTACCCTCCAAGGCTCTATACTCACCCAAGTTCTGCTTCCCCTCCTGCATCGCTATTTTTAGCAGTGAAGTGTCCTGCTGCCTCTCCACTGCTGGAATCCTTCCCAGCTGCATGAAAAGGTGCCAGCAATGGGTAAAGACTGGCAGCAGAGAAAGAAACCTGCAATGGGGAGCCGCCAGAGCTCTGTTGCAAGAATCTTTCCCTGAAGCAAGGAAAGACTCCGGAAGCTCCCAGTTGCTGGCCAGCAGCTCCCAGCTGCAGGAGACTTTCCCTTTGGCAGGGAAAAGATGAAGCTATGGAGAGTGGAGGGAGCCATTCTCCACATCAGTGAAAGACTCCCTGCTACCTCCCCCTGTGCCAGAGCCTTTCATTGAAACATGTAGCTAATGGACACAGCCAGCTTTTTATTGGTGCATGTAGCTACACATAGCCTACATGCCAAGTGGTGTGCAGTGTGGGAGTAGCTTGATACACACTTTAATTATCCTATACACCATCAAAGTGATATAAAGTGGCCCTTGTGTAAATGAAAATCAGGCGCTCTTACTCTTAGCACTTGAGGTCCCTAATGTTGATCAAGATGCTTGCTTTTATATGAATTTAGGCACATAAGTAACTTTACACATGTGAATGCTGACTATTCGTGCACTGACTAAGTGTGAGGATCAAGACCTAGATTACGAGACACAACAGGCAGGTGGATATAGAAGTGGAGAGGAGGGGAAATTTGGCTAATACCAATGAGGCCACAAGGTTATTTAGACAAGAAATTTGCAGGTTTCAAGTCAGATTGTTTTTAATTGCCTGTATTTAATATCTTGAATATGGTACCATGGTATGTTACTCAAAAATTAGAGGAAGATAATATACTGGGCATATGAAGTATACTTTTTTTAAATATTTAAGCATGCCAAAGATGCTTGTCCTCTGTGAGGACAACAGTTTACATCAGGTTTGAAGTTTTCAAGGCTAATCTTGGATTAGTTTTCTGAGTGGAAAAATAAAAATCCTGGTAACTCTTTTCATTGAATGTGAGATGGGGGAGAATGACTCAAAACCAGTCAAACAGACTTTAACAAGACATTAAAATCAACAGCAACAAAACCCACATGTTGATAGCAAAACTTGAAATTTTAGACCAAAAGCAGTTGTTGTTTTTTTCAGAAAGATTGTATTCCTGAAAATAAGGTTCAGAACAAAACAAACAAAATAAAAAACCCCCAACCTGTACTATATCAAGCCCAGTAAGGTGTTACAAGAGGGACAATCCATTTTTATTAAAACTAAATGAAAAGACAGGTAAAAGCCTTAAATCACTCTGATCAATTTACCAGCCAGTATGTATGCCAAAAAAAAGTCAGTCCTCCTAACATAAGACCTCTAAAGCAAATATTCATTTTGTCTAATAAAAATTTGATATTTATGAAGCCTTCCACATATAAAATGCACAAATAATTTTCCTTACTGAACCATTGTGATTTTTAAAAGAGAATACATTGTTACAGAACTAACCTAGGTCCCATGGATGTAATTATTCCTTTATAATTGTATGTTTCTTTCTTCTTATTTACTCACATCCTCTACTACCTACAAAGAGAATTCAGAAGAGACTTTCGTCAACAAATAAAACAAATGTAGATATGGCCATTACTCCATCTGATAAGATCATTATTGTTATCATGAGCAAAAATCAACAGTTCCAACAGTTCAAAGACTGTAAGAATTTCAGATTAATCTGTTAACTAATGTGTTGAGAAAGGAAATGGTTTTCAGGAAATCAGACCTCTTGGGTTTGTTTTGACTGACTCTGTATGTAACCTTTGCATGACACTTAGAACCGGATCCTGGAAAATCAAAATGAAATAAAAATGTTATCAACATTTCCTAGCCTATGTGAAGCTGAATGCTTCAAATGCCAGAAAATGTTATGCTCGCTGCAGGGCTCTGGCTATGACATCCTTCCTGAAGGAAGAAGAGAGGTCAGTTAAAACTGTAGGCTTTGTTTTAAAGTAGAACTGAAGTTCCAGGCTCATCCAATGAGTGCACTGAAGTTGAAAGTCAGATTCAGTCCCTGTGCTGGTGCTAACATTGACATAATCACAAGAATAGAGGGGACATGGTTTAATTTAAAGGATTGCTAGAGGTCCGTGCTATCCCCAGGGTAGGATAGTATTGCCATGAAGAGTGCTCTAAAATGTACCCCTTCTTCAGTGGCCCATTTGGGACATTGCAAGGGTTCCAAACCACTAGGGCACAGATTCACTCTGGCCAAGCCCCCTCCCACTATCTTCCACCTCTGATTCACCCCAGCATAGCTTCAGAATTATGTGTGATTTATTATTATTCTTCAAGCCGGACTCAATTCACCCTTTCCATTTTGGAATATTTTCTTATATTCTATATAGTTCACTGTTAGTGTTAGTTACTATACACAAATTTCATTGCTTCATTTTTTTCTTTACCTTGTTTAACTGCTTTATTTGCCTTTGTTTTTGCAAACCATATGTTGGCAGATCACCTTACTACACATTAAGGAACATAAATTTGAAAGAAATTATAAATTAGTTGCCTGGGCCTCTGACAGTTAAACTTATTTGTTGTCTTTCTATTTCTGTTTGTCTGCCATAAATTTAGATTATAAGTTTTTCAGGGCAGGGCTGTAGTCCTGTCTATGTTTGTACAATAGTGAGCAGAGTGGGGCACACCGATCCTCATCAGATCTCCCAGTTGCTATCAGAATACAATAAATAAAGAAAGAATTTAATATAATCAAATGTAGCCCTCCCCGCCAAAAAAAAAAAACCCAAAACAAACAGATATTTGAGTGGGGAGTGTTCTCTGTTCTTTAAAAGTAATTCTGAAAGCTGCTGTTAAGTGAAGATTCTTCTCCTCCTTCAAATGTCAAAACTTGTCATTTGTCAGAAAATGGGACAAAAAGAAATCTTCCTCTTGAAAGACAATATCATTTTAAATGGCTACCATGGAACAATATACTTCAGCTGCTTAGACTGTGCAATTTGTGCTTCCTTGCTGCCTTGCCATTTGCAGATGATTGCTAACCCCTAGTGGCAGCCTTTCCAGTGAGTAGTTGCTCCTTTAGATTGTAGCTGACTCTTCAACAACAGATAATGGATTGCAAGGAGAGTTATTGGCATGTGAAGCCCAAGATGCTCCCTGCCTAACGTGGGTGTCCCTGCGTGCATGTATGTGATTATTAAGATTATGTTGGCCTGATTTTTTCAGGAAAAGTTTAACGCTGAAAATAATAATAATAAAAAGGCTTTTTGGAAGAGCTGTTCTCAGCTACCCACATTAAATTCAGTGAACAACAGAGTTCCCTAAGGCAGAGTATCAGACTGGTCTGTGTCTCTCATGCTCTGTAGATGCAGGCTCATATTTTGGAAATATTAACTTTGTCATTGGGGTGAGATTATTTAATCATTTAGATTACACAGTCAAGGTTAGAATCATCCATCCAGGGCTCTGAATGCATTGAATGTATAGTTAAAGATATGGCAAACTCTACAACAGAAATAAGCATAGCAGCCTCTCAAACCAGATAAATAAACCATCAAACCACTCCAGCTGCATATATTCCCTCTCAGTGCAAACATCCTAGCCCTCAGCTCTCCCTTCCGCCCCTAAAATCTGGGAAGAGATGCACTTTGCCCTGAAAGTCAGAGATTGAAGCTATTTCAGACCAAGGGGAAAGTGATGCCTTAAGTCTTGGGCTCTCCATGGAAAAAAACCCTTCAACTCCCTCTGAGTTAAACTGAGGGGCCTATGCTGACTGCAGCTGCAGCATTCTATAAGAGGAAGTCTGTTAAAGTTCCATTTCCAAGCCATGTGGGGTTTTATAGATCAATGCCAATACCAACCCATAACCAGCAGGCACCAACAGAGACCATGGGCCACTGGTGTCATGTTCACAGCAAGGCACTCCACTTAACAAGCAAACTGGTGCCTTCAGCACCAGCTTCACTGTAGCTCATTCAAAGCACATTGCAGTGCTCTAATCCAAGTTGCTTTAAAGATTAAAAAGCAACTTTTAATTTTTTCTTTGCTCATTTATTTTAATTCCCCATTTCTGACAGGCACCAGTCACAGGGCCAGAATCAGTGTTTGTTACTTAACTGGTTAAATCCTATTATTTTACTAAGAGAGCCAGTACTATTATAACCCCATTAGAAAGAAGGAAAAATTGAGACATAAAAAGTTCTCATAGCAGGTCAATGCTGGAGCTGTATCTAAGGCCTCCTGACTTCCAATCCCCTGCTCAGTCAACTAGACCCCCTTGTTCTGTGATACTTATATGGCAGCCCCATCCTGACAAGTAAAATGACTGCTGGGCAATGCCTAAATACTGGTAACTGATTTTGGGGTTGAACACATCAAACACTCTCTTGGGAATGGGACAAAGGATTTAGGGCACTCTATGAGGGTTGACAACACATTTGGCCCAACAAATATTCACATCTGTGGAGACAAGTGGGGGTGACAGAGGAGCGCAACGTGAATGATCATGTCACGAGCAGCACAGCACCCACTACAACAGAAATTTTCAAGATGGCATTATGGCTTCTCCACCCGCAGCCTTGGGACCAGATCCCTTGGATGGGGTAAGTTGGTGAAGTTAGATTTACAAAACTGAGGTAGAATATGGCCTTTAATTTGTTTCCAAAGTATAATTCAGCATAGAACAGGCTTTTGTTGTATGTCCTTTCTGCCCTACTACACACACTTTAATGTTGCTGATCAGTTCTCTTGAGCTGATGTAGCAGCTCTGTTTTGCAGACAAAGATCAGGCTTTGCTTCAAAGCATTCTATCTTTGGAGTAAGAAAAGCTGCATGAATTTAGGGGACAAATGGAATCCCATATTATACTTAAGAAAATGGGTTTTGTAAAGCTATTCTGCATGGGGAAATGAAGACAAAACCATTCCCTTATCTAGGAGCTGTCCTTTCAATTGATTCAGCCCATGTGGGCTGAGGAGCTTCTTCCCTGTTCAGGATTTCCTGGCCAATTAATCCAAATAGGTTTTTCATACATGAAGTCACCTGCAAATGAAATGTGAGAACACTCAAAATGTATGTACGCATTTGAAATATGAGCGCAAATCTGAACATATGCACCTCTACCTGGCTGCAGCCATAACTCAGATAGGTGGAGGCTACAAGTGCTTAAAAGGGAGGATTGTAGCAAGTGAAACAAGGAAGCCTGGCAGGGGAATATGCAAATAGCCTCAGCCCACAGTCATCAACATTTCGTAATTTAGTGTATGTCCACACTGCAGTAAAAGACTCATGGTGTGGCTCCAGCTGGCCCAGGTCAGCTGACTTGGGCCTGGACTGTAGCCTGAACTCTGAGACCTTCTTCACGGGGTCTCAAGACCTGGGCTCCAGGCCAAGCCGGAATTCCTACACTGCAATTTTTAGCCCTGCAGCCCAAGCCCTGCAAGCCCAAGACAGCTGACCTGGGCACTGGGACTTGGTGCTGTGGGTTTTTTGTCACAGAATAGATGTACCCTTAAGTTGACAATCATGAGATTGCAAACTCTTCAAGCCTGAGGCTCAGTTCAGTTGGTGATGCAAATATTTCACACATCTCTAACACTGACAGGTGATATCATATAGCATATTGTATTCGAGATACATTGCAGGGAGGCTTATGTCACTCCCATAGCTAGATCAATCAAAAATAACCAGACCTCCAAAACAGAAAACCAAATACTATTGAAAACCAAATTTCTTTATTTGACAAAAAGAAGACTTGGCTACCGTTTACCCAGTGTATTTTTCTCTGCTTTGAAATAAAGGTAAAAATTACAAAAAGTGGAATTCCTCTTCAAAAGGAAATTAACAACTGAGAATACAAATTAACAAACTGTCTAATGTGTGTATAGTCCAAGAGGTGGGGAAGGTAGTGGGCATGTTTCATTCTTTAATGTCAGATAATTTGAAATTTGTAGACTTTATTTCTGTTTTTATTAGGAAGCTTTCTGTGCAGTTCCCCTCCTATTAAGAATATTGTAGGCCCTCTGTCTACCATTACTGAAGTTAATGCCAAAACTTTAATTGACTTAAATGGTGTAAGATCCAGCCTTAAAGACAGGCCTGACCCACACATTAAATTCCAAGACTCAAACCTTTGCAGCTTGGGTCTGTCTCTACTGTCCCATTACAGCTTATTTGCCAAGGTTCCTACTCTCTGAATTGAATCTTTACTTGCCCTATGTTTTTACATATTTTATTTTGAGCTTAGTTAAAGAAATGATGTGACTTTCAATTGACTTTGTGAAAATATTGGCAAAAAACTTTTCATAACATAGGCCAAGGAAGAGGAAGAAGATAAAAAACACAGGATATTACATTTCACAGGCTACCAAGTCCCCGAGAATCTCATCATCATCAAGGCAAAGGAAAAAAAAGTCATCTTGGATTTTCAGTGATAAAGTGACACTTTGAGACAAGGCTACAGATATCAGTAGATCTCTGCAATATTGTCTCCTGTTTTGAATGAATTCCAACAAGATGAGCCCTTTTCTCTCAATCCTTCCATCTGATGACTGATACTGTGGCATGTGTACACGCATGAGTTTTATGAAGTCCCTGATTGCATTACACTTGTCTCCTGGCTGTGTTCCATAAACATTGATCACAAGAGGCTGAAACTTGTTGAGAAGTGCAGGGAAAAGCAAGCAGCATTACTAGGTGTGTAGTGAATTGTCATGGTATAATCTTATAAAACTATAGCCAGGGATCAAGAGCACAATATTTTTCCTCTATCCTCCACTTGGTTAAAATGCTCAAAGGATTTTCAGTCTGAGGCCCATAAAAAGCCAAGTTATAAACAGTTTCTTCCAACATGTCCCTGTGAAAGTATGTTATTATTACCGATGTTTGGGGCCTGATCCTGCAGTCAATAGTCAGTCCTTATTCAGACAAATCTCCTGTTGATGCTTTTGACTGAGTAATACTATAGAACGTAAAATCATTTGGACTGTATCATGTGCTTCTTGTGTGTGTGGAAACACAGAGGACAGAGGGCACACAAAAAACTTCATACAGCTTTTGTACTGGGTGTTGAAAAAAAACTTGTCAAAAATGGTTTCAATTAAAAATTTGAAATTTTCAGTCAAAAAGTTGCATTATCAACTTATCTCTCCCCCTACCCCTTTTTAAATTGAAAACTGGACAAAAAATATTTTTTCACTGACAACTGAATGGTTTTTTTTTAACCAAAAATGATTATTTTAACTGAAAATGTTAAACTAAAATGCAAATGTTTGTTGCAGTGGAATAGCCATTTTACATCAAGTAATATTGCAATAAAAGAGTTTTGGTCAGCTCTATTGTTGAGCTTGTTTGGACAAACAGTTTTCAGCATAAAGGCTGTCCATAAATTATTCACTTTGACTATTCACTGTTTGGGTTGTCTGATTGGTTTCCAAAATCACATGGTATTGTTTCTGCTACTAACTTAATGACTAAAATATTTTAAAGACGGGACTAAAAAATATCAAATCAAGTGTGTACCTCCAGTGACTTCACTGGGCTTTGAATAAGGTCCCGGAATTCCTGCATACTGACATGTGGACAAGGGTATTCATATAAAGAACAACTATCCCCAAATATTCTTGCAAGCAAGAACCTTTTTGGATCAATCTTCACTAATAGTGGGTCTGAACATGGTGGAACAGAATGTCTCTTCAAAATTCAAATTAATGTTCATGAACACTGTTTTTGTACTGGTGACCAGTTCAAATGGTAAGAAAATAAGCCTTGGAAACATTGAAATATTTATTTCATTGTTTTCTTTGGTGTTTTATATCATAATTATTTTCTCTTCAATTCATAAAACATAACACAGTGCTATGTTAAATGATGGATTTTACTCTATCACACCTTCATAGTTTATACACCAGCTTGTAAGAGAAAGAAAAACAAGTGCCAGCGGTAAGTGCTGATAGTAAACCTGCCTTGCAGCATTCTCTGTTTTTCATGCCAAGTAAAGGACATAGAGAACAGGTATTCCTTGAATGTTTAATAATTATTAATTCCTCCTGACTCTCAAAAATTGGAAAAGCTGTCCAGCACGTTTATCCCAAAATATGAGCCACCTATGAAATGAAAGCACTAAGAAAATGGTCACATCATGTAAGACACTTTGTTCAAGGACCCACAGATTGGGTAAATGTAGGTGTTCCACTCTCCACAAATAGAAACTAAATGAGAGTATTGTTAATTGTGTAGGCAAAAATGTCTCATAATTCACAAACAGATATAATCTCTTTCTCTGTCCCAGTCTAGGTAAAAACACTCAAAAGTGACCCAGGAGGGTAACACCCTGCTTTCCTATGCAAAGTGATCCATTGGTACACTGTGAGTGGATTCCAGAGATGGATTGGGAAGCTGTGAATTGACCATGATTCCAGGAGAAGATTTACCATGAAACAACCGTGCGAGGGTGCCCCAAAATTCAGGACAAATATCTGACAACCTGCTCCCGAGTGCTGGCCAGCAGTGCAGCAGGGCTCAGGCCGGCAGGCTGCCTGCATGCTGTGGCCGGTGGCCCTTTGCCGGTCCCAGCAGTGGCCAGCTTCTGGCATGTTTCCATGTGCCCCTGGTGGGGGTGAGGGGGAGGCAGCTCCGTGCGCTGCCCCCGTTCTGAGCTGCGCAAGGAGATCTGCTGCTCCTCTCCCTGCAAGGGGTGCACAGAGACATGCCAGCAGCAGGGCTAAGGCAGTACCTGCCTACTCTGCCTCCCTCCCTCTGCACTGCTTCGCTCCATGAAGCAGCCAGCATGTCCCTGTGGCCCCTGGGTGGGGGGTGTGTGTCTCCACGCACTACCCCCACCCTGAGCACTGACTCTGGAGCTCCCTTTGGCTGGGAACTGCAATCAGTGGGAGCTGCGGGGGGTGGCATTTGTGGGCAGGGGCGTGTAGAGACCCCCTGCCCTCCCACACCTAGTAACCACTGCTGGAAGGGGTGGGTGTGCCGGTTGCTTTGGGAGCCGTGTCATCTAAGGTAAGCACTGCCCCCTGCTCCCCCTCCCACACCCCAACCCCCTGCTCCAGCCCAGAGCCTGCACCCAGCACCCAAACTTCCTCCCAGAGCCCGCCCCCCACACCCTCTTCTGCATCCTAACCCCCTGCCCCAATCAAGGTAACTCACTTTATTTTCATTTACTTCCCATTACTTCCAATTGGAGGATTATGAAGAAAAAAAGAATAAAAAATGGGTAGTGGGGGGAGATAAGAGAGAATGTTCTTTTTCTTGGCTGGGTCCCAAGGAGGGGGAGGGGTAGGCTGAAAATATTGCTGTTCACGGGGCCCCACTAACTCGAAATCTGCCACTGGACTGATGTTATAAGTAAATGTAATACAAAATCTTGGGGCTTGTCTTCATGTACAGCACTGCAGCTATGCTGCTGCATTGCTTCAGTATAGACACGACTACGTCAACAGGAG
Organism: Dermochelys coriacea; assembly: GCF_009764565.3. Taxonomy (NCBI): domain Eukaryota; kingdom Metazoa; phylum Chordata; order Testudines; family Dermochelyidae; genus Dermochelys; species Dermochelys coriacea. The sequence goes on from NC_050073.1 coordinate 49,477,627, forward strand.
AGCTTCTCCCGTCAGTAGGTGGTAGCTATGTTGATGGGAAAAGCTCTCCTGTCGACATAGTGCTATCTACACAGAAGGTTAGGCTGGTATAACTACGTTGCTCAGGGGTGTGGATTTTTCACACCCCTGAGTGACGTAGTTATACTGATACTGGTTTATTGTTTTGATCTGGCCTTCATGATCTGCATAGTTCCATGGTGTAACCACTGAATCTTGACTCTAGATTTTGGCAATTACTTGCAAGACTATATTTGTGCTCAGTATATGCCTAGAACTTTGGTTTGTCTACACCTGATTAACTCTTTATTACATACTGAGTGAAGTAATACATTGTTTGGTTAAGAGTAACCAAGGGTCCTGATTTGAAAGGTACTGTTCAAGGTAAAAAATGATCTGATAAAGAACTTAGCATTAAGTTAGTAAGCTAACTCTCCCTGGACTCAATAAAAATGGCTTTTTCTATAGATTCCTTCTAATATTGGGTATAATACATATCAAATTGGTAAATCTAGTTTGTTAGATTTACCTTGAAAATCCAACTGGCACCTTGATAAATTCATAAATGGATCCCTTTCCATGCTTACTCACATCAGTACAAGGCTGTGTCTACAGCAGGCAATTTTAGAAAGACATTTCCATTGATTCTGCTGACCAAGACTTGGTACAGCTGACCAAGTGGTAGCATTTCTTACATTTCATACATTTCTTACCTTACATAAAACAGGGTCCAGTGACTTCCAGCATTTTGACCATCATGTTAGTTAAACTGGCTTTGAATCAGTTTTGATTAACATGATAATTATAAACACCAGAAGTAGCCAGAGCTCCATCTACCCGAGGGCTCCTTTTATTGCTAATGCTGATCTAGGTCAAAGTCATCTCTCCAGTGGAAAAACATGCTGTTGATTTTGCTGCTAATCTTATTTGTCTTAATGCTGTGAAGTGGGAAATTGATCAAATGCTGCTGTAACAAGCACAAAAATTCTTTACGTTTATCATTTTGAATACATACGTTGTTTGATGGGAAAGGAAGGGGTTGGTGATGTTTGCAGCACCACCTTAGGCAAATCTTCACCACCCCATCTGTCAGCTCAAAAGTTAAATCTGACAAATACCATTGAATTCACCCTCTGTTGAGCTAAAACGTGTCAGCGGTTTTCATCAACAACCAAGTGTTACCACATGAAGGGATAGGCATCTGGTATACAGTCCAGAGGGATTATAACTGTAAAAGGGGTTGGCAAACAAAAATAATGGGGGCACTAGTAAATGTGAATGAGGGATGTTAGTTTCTGGACCGCACAATTACATAAATGGTGTGAAGCAAGGTGTGAAAGTCATTCTACTCCTCAGGCAAGTCTAGCATGCATAGCTCACAAGCCATGCTCCTCCTAACGTTGGCAGTACTAATTTCCCAAGAATGAGCTATTTATTGGAAAGCATAAGTAGATTTAGCCACAAGCCAACTTTCCTCTCTCAATAGAGCATGCATGACTGATGTATTTTTTTCCCTGTTTACTAAAAAGTGGTAGATTTTTAACAAGAATAAAGTTCACAAAGTGAATTTCTGGAGACACATTCTGGCGAAAGCTGCCTTCAGTGGTCTGAATTTTTAACATTCAGTAGGATCATCATCATTAGCCACTCTGTGCTGTAATCCTGTCCCATCCCATAAACTAAAAAGGATCAGGCTGTGTTCTTATGTGAATGGGAAACATCCAGCAGCCATCTCTATATTGCAAGAAGTTGATGTCAGTGATTCAGAAGCTGGCACTCTTTCTCTTGGATTATTACTGAGCCAATGCTCCAGAATGGTGCTAGATGACACTAAACAGCTGGAGGTGCAGATTTTCAGATGAGACAAAAAAAGCGAAGTCTTGACTACATGCAGTCATTAAAATATCCAGTGACATTTTCCCCTGAGGCTCTGGATTTTAAACAGGTCTCCTGACCATGTGCCAACTTGAGCATTAACTTTTTTCCTTTGGAAATTCCCCTGCATTTTCAATTCAATTGTAATACTGCTATTCTTTGAATTTACTGGCTTAAACTCTTGTGGAGTTCTGCAGTTTATTGCTGTTGCCACATTCTGTCTCAGAAATTCAGACCGCTGTCCAGTGTCCTATATGAAATGAGTTTGTTTCATTTCAGTCCAGTTTATATTTGTTCACATCCGAGTAGGCACACCAAATTTTCAGCTTTGTTTTTTGGCACTCTCAGCCTGGGGTCCAAGCATCAAACAGTTCATTGAGAATGGCCCACTTTCTTACCATCTGCAGTAGTGCTGGTCCCTTCAGGTCAGCCACAGTTTGTGGCAGTATGTTGTAGTGAAGTTTGTTAATAAAAAAAGGGCCTCAGACTCCAGGTCTCCCAATTTGGCACCTTTCACCAGCACCAAATTCCTGAATGATTAAAATATTGTAGAATACTTTCTCATACACAGTTCCTATTTATCCTTTTGAATGTTGATGATACAGCTGGTTATGAGGAACAAGCATAATAAATGAAATTAACATATTAAAACAATACAACAGAAATCAGAGCTGGAAAAGACCAATTAGGCCATCGAGTCCATTCTCCTGCTCATGCATGATTCTTTATACCACATATTATAGTGTTTTATCCAAGCTACTTTAAAAAATCTCAGGTAATCTAATTTACTCCACTGCCTTGGTGAGATTACTAGAGTCTCACAGTTCTCATTGTCAGGAGTGTTTATCTGATATCCAGCTGAAATTTTCTCAGTCTTAATTTTGTCCTGTCACCCTTAATTTTATCCCTTGTGTCACCCTCAATAATGTTGCTAGCAATGAAGGAGGTTTTTACACGGATTGCAGCAATTACAGAAATTAAAGTCTCTATCTCAATCTTTTCAGAACTATTTTTCTTACAACCAAATCCTGCAATTCAGTTTCAGCCTCACTTGGGTCAAGCTCACACTGAAGTTAATGGGAATGCCCCCCAGGGAAATACTAAGAACTCTAGTATTTGGTCATTATGTGGTTATAGCATAGCTAAAGCTAGAACAAGTTACATAGCTGCATATAATATTTGTTACAAATTTTCAGTGAGTAATTATTCATGAATACGTTTTTCACTATTCCACCATCTCTGCGGGTTGTCAAGTTATATTTATGAAAACAGTTTTTCACCTTTTTGCTCACTCAATAGGTGAATTATCTAAACATTCAATATTTTTTCCTGCTATCCAACCAGCATTACTTAGAACAGTGAAGTTTGTAAAATGGTATCTCTTTCCTCAACATATCGGCTCTCTGTTCAGCTTTGAATAATATCTGCTTATATTACCGATAGAGAAACATGTTTATTCCTGTTAGCTGTGAAATGCAGCTAACCAGGATAGAACCCTGGCTAATTTAGATATTGAAGAGAAATCTAGATTGTATACTGGCTCAATCACTGTGAATAAGGGACCCCTTGATGCCAACTGGCAAAGGGCACAGAGGGGTGCAAAAGGGTTAGAGAAATCCACTGGGTCTGGTATTTACATTCTAATTCACCAAAGGGGTCATGTGAGGTATCTAATAAAAGCCCATGTCATGTTGGTCATCAATATTATTTGAAAATGCATGGACAGATGTTGGGTAAGGCATTCTGAATATACAGTGAAAATTATATTCTTCAGGTCTGTGTATAGGGAGGGGTCACCAGCAAAGGTAAAAAACAGGTTCTCTTTCAGGCCAGAAATATTTATCTGTCTATTCACATGTAAATTAAGTATTGTATTATTCACAATGGGCCTCCTAACTGAATGAATCATCAATATGTTGAAGCTGCAGAAAAAGCTAATATGATTCTGGGGCATATTAACTGGAGGGTTGTATGTAAGACACAGGAGGTAATCGTCCTGTTCTACTCGGCACCAACGAGGCCCCAGCTGGAGCACTGTGTTCAGTGCTGGGCACCAGAATTTAGGAAGGATGTGGACACATTGGAAAGAGTACAGAGGAGAGCAACAAAATGATGAAAGGTTTAGAAAACCTGCCATATGAGGAAAGGCAAAATAAAAAGGGCATGTGTAGTCTTGAAAAAAGAAGACTGGGGGGGAGGGGACTTTATACCAGTCTTCAGATATATTAAAGGCTGTTATAAAGAGGACAGTGATGAATTGTTCTCCATGTCGACTGAGGGTAGGACAAGCAGTGTCTTACCTTAAATCTGCAGTGAGGATTGTGTTTGTATGAGGCAGCAAAAAAAAAATAAAAAAATAAAAAATGGAATTTAAGATCCCAGAATTATTTTACAACCCTTATAAATACAATAATAAACAAAACCTAATCATCTGATTTATAAAGTGAGAAAATTTGCTATTTAGAGTGAGGGGGAAAATGGACCTTCATAATATCTTTTTTACAAAGTCACTTTTCTTACTGTTACCATATTTACCCGTAAAGTTGCTTCATTCGAGTCTGGGTACAAATTAAATAAGATCCTATCTTAAAATATATAAGAAAGAACCATATGAGTAATTATAACAGAATCAAAGTTTACTGCAAGTGAAAATGAATGATGACTTCTATGCTAACACAGCTACAATTTCTAGAACATACTCAAGTTGTGAAAGAGGTCTTGTTTTTTGTTGCACAAAAATTACATTGCCACCTGTTTCATAGTAGCAGCCGTGTTAGTCTGTATTCGCAAAAAGAAAAGGAGTACTAGTGGCAACTTAGAGACTAACAAATTTATTAGCGCATAAGCTTTCGTGAGCTACAGCTCACTTCATCGGATGCATTTGGTGGAAAAAACAGAGGGGAGATTTATATACACACACAGAGAACATGAAACAATGGGTTTATCATACACACTGTAAGGAGAGTGATCACTTAAGATAAGCCATCACCAACAGCGGGGGGGGGGGAGGGGAGGAAGGAGGAAAACCTTTCATGGTGACAAGCAAGATAGGCTAATTCCAGCAGTTAACAAGAATATCTGAGGAACAGTGGGGGGTGGGGTGGGGTGGGGGGGAGAAATACCATGGGGAAATAGTTTTATTTGTGTAATGACTCATCCATTCCCAGTCTCTATTCAAGCCTAAGTTAATTGTATCCAGTTTGCAAATTAATTCCAATTCAGCAGTCTCTCGTTGGAGTCTGTTTTTGAAGCTTTTTTGTTGAAGGATAGCCACTCTTAGGTCTGTAATCGAGTGACCAGAGAGATTGAAGTGTTCTCCAACTGGTTTTTGAATGTTATAATTCTTGACGTCTGATTTGTGTCCATTCATTCTTTTGCGTAGAGACTGTCCAGTTTGGCCAATGTATATGGCAGAGGGGCATTGGTGGCACATGATGGCATATATCACATTGGTAGATGCGCAGGTGAACAAGCCTCTGATAGTGTGGCTGATGTGATTAGGCCTATGATGGTATCCCCTGAATAGATATGTGGACAGAGTTGGCAACGGGCTTTGTTGCAAGGATAGGTTCTTGGGTTAGTGGTTCTGTTGTGTGGTGTGTGGTTGCTGGTGAGTATTTGCTTCAGATTGGGGGGCTGTCTGTAAGCAAGGACTGGCCTGTCTCCCAAGATCTGTGAGAGTGATGGGTCGTCCTTCAGGATAGGTTGTAGATCCTTCATGATGCGTTGGAGAGGTTTTAGTTGGGGGCTGAAGGTGATGGCTAGTGGCGTTCTGTTATTTTCTTTGTTGGGCCTATCCTGTAGTAGGTGACTTCTGGGTACTCTTCTGGCTCTGTCAATCTGTTTCTTCACTTCAGCAGGTGGGTATTGTAGTTGTAGGAATGCATGATAGAGATCTTGTAGGTGTTTGTCTCTGTCTGAGGGGTTGTAGCAAATGCGGTTATATCGTATAGCTTGGCTGTAGACAATGGATCGAGTGGTATGATCTGGATGAAAGCTAGAGGCATGTAGGTAGGAATAGTGGTCAGTAGGTTTCCGATATAGGGTGGTGTTTATGTGACCATCGCTTATTAGCACCGTAGTGTCCAGGAAGTGAATCTCTTGTGTGGACTGGTCCAGGCTGAGGTTGATGGTGGGATGGAAATTGTTGAAATCATGGTGGAATTCCTCAAGAGCTTCTTTTCCATGGGTCCAGATGATGAAGATGTCATCAATGTAGCGCAAGTAGAGTAGGGGCATTAGGGGACAAGAGCTGAGGAAGCGTTGTTCTAAGTCAGCCATAAAAATGTTGGCATACTGTGGGGCCATGCGGGTACCCATTGCAGTGCCGCTGATTTGAAGGTATACATTGTCCCCAAATGTGAAATAGTTATGGGTGAGGACAAAGTCACAAAGTTCAGCCACCAGGTTAGCTGTGACAGTATCGGGGATACTGTTCCTGACGGCTTGTAGTCCATTTTTGTGTGGAATGTTGGTGTAGAGGGCTTCTACATCCATAGTGGCTATGATGGATATTTTAGGAAGATCACCAATGGACTGTAGTTTCCTCAGGATGTCAGTGGTGTCTCAAAGATAGCTGGGAGTGCTGGTAATGAAGGGCCTGAGGAGGGAGTTTACATAGCCAGACAATCCTGGAACAGTATCCCCGATACTGTCACGGCTAACCTGGTGGCTGAACTTTGTGACTTTGTCCTCACCCATAACTATTTCACATTTGGGGACAATGTATACCTTCAAATCAGCGGCACTGCGATGGGTACCCTCATGGCCCCACAGTATGCCAACATTTTTATGGCTGACTTAGAACAACGCTTCCTCAGCTTTTGTCCCCTAGTGCCCCTACTCTACTTGCGCTACATTGATGACATCTTCATCATCTGGACCCATGGAAAAGAAGCTCTTGAGGAATTCCACCATGATTTCAACAATTTCCATCCCACCATCAACCTCAGCCTGGACCAGTCCACACAAGAGATTCACTTCCTGGACACTACGGTGCTAATAAGCGATGGTCACATAAACACCACCCTATATCGGAAACCTACTGACCGCTTTCCTACCTACATGCCTCTAGCTTTCATCCAGATCATACCACTCGATCCATTGTCTACAGCCAAGCTATACGATATAACCGCATTTGCTACAACCCCTCAGACAGAGACAAACACCTACAAGATCTCTATCATGCATTCCTACAACTACAATACCCACCTGCTGAAGTGAAGAAACAGATTGACAGAGCCAGAAGAGTACCCAGAAGTCACCTACTACAGGACAGGCCCAACAAAGAAAATAACAGAACGCCACTAGCCATCACCTTCAGCCCCAACTAAAACCTCTCCAACGCATCATGAAGGATCTACAACCTATCCTGAAGGACGACCCATCACTCTCACAGATCTTGGGAGACAGGCCAGTCCTTGCTTACAGACAGCCCCCCAATCTGAAGCAAATACTCACCAGCAACCACACACCACACAACAGAACCACTAACCCAGGAACCTATCCTTGCAACAAAGCCAGTTGCCAACTCTGTCCATATATCTATTCAGGGGATACCATCATAGGCCTAATCACATCAGCCACACTATCAGAGGCTCGTTCACCTGCGCATCTACCAATGTGATATATGCCATCATGTGCCACCAATGCCCCTCTGCCATGTACATTGGCCAAACTGGACAGTCTCTACGTAAAAGAATGAATGGACACAAATCAGAAGTCAAGAATTATAACATTCAAAAACCAGTTGGAGAACACTTTAATCTCTCTGGTCACTCGATTACAGACCTAAGAGTGGCTATCCTTCAACAAAAAAGCTTCAAAAACAGACTCCAACGAGAGACTGCTGAATTGGAATTAATTTGCAAACTGGATACAATTAACTTAGGCTTGAATAGAGACTGGGAATGGATTAGTCATTACACAAAGTAAAACTATTTCCCCATGGTATTTCTCCCCCCCCACCCCACCCCACCCCCCACTGTTCCTCAGATATTCTTGTTAACTGCTGGAATTAGCCTACCTTGCTTGTCACCATGAAAGGTTTTCCTCCTTTCCCCCCCTGCTGCTGGTGATGGCTTATCTTAAGTGATCACTCTCCTTACAGTGTGTATGATAAACCCATTGTTTCATGTTCTCTGTGTGTGTATATATATCTCCTCTGTTTTTTCCACCAAATGCATCCGATGAAGTGAGCTGTAGCTCACGAAAGCTTATGCTCTAATAAATTTGTTAGTCTCTAAGGTGCCACAAGTACTCCTTTTCTCCTTACAGTGTGTATGATAAACCCATTGTTTCATGTTCTCTGTGTGTGTATATAAATCTCCCCTCTGTTTTTTCCACCAAATGCATCCGATGAAGTGAGCTGTAGCTCACGAAAGCTTATGCTCTAATAAATTTGTTAGTCTCTAAGGTGCCACAAGTACTCCTTTTCTTATTGCCACCTGTGTCTCACAACGTATCTGTAAATAACAGATTGGACCAATTATGTTAGTGTTTTGCTGCCATGCATTAAAATGAAATGCAGCAGAGGGAATGATTTATGTCAGAATGCAGAGTTTTGATTTTTAAAGCTGATAAGCAGAGAAGTATGAATTATTAAACTGAGAAGCAGCTTTATAGAAAGGCCAGTAGTCAAGATTTGCTTGCACAAAACAAGAAAGCTGTGACTAATTTCATATAATGATGTTTGCCTAACAAAGTGGAACATTTAAAGGTCAGCTTAATAATGGAAATCTGATTTTAAGGGAAAGGAGCACCTTTAATTTTTTGCTCTATAATTCACTTGACAGACACAGTATGTTAAGAAAAATAATGCAGAGTCTCACTGCAGCTTCAAATGGAAGCTAAAAGCATTTGGTAAGAGTTCAAAATGTTCTTTTTAAAATGTATTGTGTAGCCATGTAAGAATCTGAAACTGTTTGGAGGAGAGGCTTGGACAAAGACCCAAAAGTTCAATACCCTTAAGGGTTCTAAAAAGTATCTGACTCTCCTGATTTTAAAAAGTATGGCTAGTAGAGTCTTGATGACACACTCAATTATTAGATTTCTGATACTGGGAGGAACTGAACATATCTTGAGTAGCCTTTATCCTAGTATTTCAGATCTTCTGCTACTAGGCCCAACCAAAGGGAAGAGAAGAGAAGAGAAGAGAAGAGAAGAGAAGAGAAGAGGTGCATGAAAAATGTTGCTCCACTTTTATCTGTCAATCTTAGTATCTGAACTGAAGATTCATGTTCTTATTTTCTCTGGGCCAGATCATCTTTCCCTAGCATTATAGTATATCTTTTAATACCTTGACATATCTAAAAAAAACAAACCTTTTTATTGAATTGTTGGTAGAGGTCTGCCATGTCTGAACTGTAGAAATTAGGAAAACTAGGAAAATCAGAATGATTGGCTGGAAGGAACAGTCATTAAGTATGAATATCATATCAACCACTACCACTTCAGGTACTCACGAGGAATGTCTGTCAGATAGCAGAAATTAGCATGATTCAGCTACATGGAATGTTTGGAGTAAGTGTGAGAAGCCATTTTAGGGACTCTGCAACTCCTGCCTGGTGTTCAGTTGGTCTCTATCTGTGGAGAGAGGTATTTTGGGAGAGTTGGTGACAGTTACTGAATCTACAACTAAGCAGGTCCACCAGGCAAACATTTCCCTAGGAAGGGCAGACAGCATCAGTCCGAGAACTTACTGTAGCAGTCTGGTATTGAACAAAAAATAGCTTTGCAGCCACTCTGTTTCCTGTGAAGAGAGAAGCCCATTTCTGTAATCCTAGAAGACTTTCCGCCTGTTTGTTTGCACTGTATGGAAGTACCAGGATTATACATTTGATGCACATTTTCCCTGTGCTGTTCCCTGAAAAGCATTATATTTAGAAGTATCCTCCACTACTGGTGCCTCTTCCTGACAACTGTTCCTCTGTTAAATTGCTCTTACAGTTGGAAGTGTTTTCCTTTTATCTAATCTCAGTGTACTGTTCTTTAGTGTAAGGGCCAGTTCATCAGTTGTAAGACATCTTTAGTCAACCTTGCATAAGTCTTCTCCTTCTTCCTGTATTATCTCTCAAGTATTTTTTCAGCACTATTATCACATTCCTCTGCTCCTTTGTTTTCTTACTGTAGAAGATGTTTACTTTTGTTGTTTTATTCATACATCAAGAGCCTAAAGTTCTCAAAAGAAAAGAACAGAAAAGCTCATATTTGAGAGGTTTCACTTAAAACAAAGAAAGCTGAGAATTATCCTGACACCTTCATAACAGATTACTTAAAGCAGCCTTTTATTTAATGTTGACAGGCCAAACTCTCTTACTTTTAATGTCTGCATCTACTGTTTTCAGAACCTTCAGAAAAATATTTAAAATATTTACAGGGTTTTAATGTTTTATACATTCTGTCACCTTGTAGCATTAGTGATCTTGGATGTGGGTGCTTGTCTTGATTTAGCAACACTTAAAACCTTTTAGCTCTCTTGTTTGCTTTGAGTGTAACAGGATGGAAGGAAAAATTAATAGCAAATGAATAGTAAACTACAATATGTATAATTTCTAAAATGAATGAAGTCATTTAGATTAATATACCATAGAAAAAGTGTATATGTATAAAAATGCCCCATCCTGCTCCCATTGAAGTTAATGGAAAGACTTCCATGGGAGTTTAAATGTGTCCAGTAAAAGGAATTATCCATGATTTTGGAATTCTTTAGGAAGGGGGGAAATCCCTCCCAGTAGGTAATGAAAGTGAGAGTTGAAATATAAAGTAGAGGAGGCTAAGTAGCTTTCTTGAACAAAATGTGCTTTCATTTAATCTTATGGATGGTGCCCAGACAACATGATGAGAGGTACTATTTAAAAATAAAATCCTAAGAATAATAGATTTAAACAGTTGGCAGGCTATATATGCCACTGATTTTTTTACTATTCCTCTGTGTAATATGTTGGGATCAGACATTGGCCCCTGAGACATCTGCAAACTTGGTAGAGGGGCCAGCTGTGCACCATCCCCTCTTGTCCATCAAAGCATAGAACTATGATCAACTTAGAGTAGCCCTAAGGCTTCTATAACTTTCACCACAGATCCATGTAGCCTCTTGCAGAATGGGGTAGTCCTGGAGGACAGTGTAAAGTTGGTATAGTGTCACCTTTTGCCCCCAATCTGTTCTGATCCTGCAGAACCTGGCCAGACTGAGGCATCTGAGGATGGAGTGGAGGTTAAAGATAATCTAGGCATGGCCCAATATCTAAACAAATACTTTGCCTCAGTCTTTAATAAGGCTAAAGAGGATCTTAGGGATAATGGTATCATGACAAATGGGAATGAGGATATAGAGGTAGATATTACCATATCTGAGGTAGAAGCAAAATTGAAACAGCTTAATGGGACTAAATCGGGGGGCCCAGATAATCTTCATCCAAGAATATTAAAGGAATTGGCACCTGAAATTGCAAGCCCATTAGCAAGAATTTTTAATGAATCTGTAAACTCAGGAGTAGTACCGAATGATTGGAGAATTGCTAATATAGTTCCTATTTTTAAGAAAGGAAAAAACAGTGATCGGGGTAACTACAGGCCAGTTAGTTTGAAATCTGTAGTATGCAAGGTCCTGGAAAAATTTTTGAAGGAGAAATTAGTTAAGGACATTGAAGTCAATGGTAAATGGGACAAAATACAACATGGTTTTACAAAAGGTAGATCGTGCCAAACCAACATAATCTCCTTTTTTGAAAAGGTAACAGATTTTTTAGATAAAGGAAATGCAGTGGATCTAATTTACCTAGATTTCAGTAAGGCATTTGATACCTTGCCACATGGGGAATTATTAGTTAAATTGGAGAAGATGGGGATCAATATGAACATCAAAAGGTGGATAAGGAATTGGTTAAAGGGGAGACTGCAATGGGTCCTACTGAAAGGCGAACTGTCAGGTTGGAGGGAGGTTACCAGTGGAGTTCCTCAGGGATCGGTTTTGGGACCAATCTTATTTAATCTTTTTATTACTGACCTTGACACAAAAAGTGGGAGTGTGCTAATAAAGTTTGCAGATGATACAAAGCTGGGAGGTATTGCCAATTCGGAGAAGGATTGGGATATTATACAGGAGGATCTGGATGACCTTGTAAACTGGAGTAATAATAATAGGATGAAATTTAATAGTGAGAGGTGTAAGGTTATGCATTTAGGGATTAATAAGAAGAATTTTAGTTATAAATTGGGGATGCATCAATTAGAAGTAACGGAAGAGGAGAAGGACCTTGGACTATTGGTTGATCATAGGATGACTATGAGCTGCCAATGTTATATGGCTGTGAAAAAAGCTAATGCGGTTTTGGGATGCATCAGGAGAGGCATTTCCAGTAGGGATAAGGAAGTTTTAGTACCGTTATACAAGGCACTGGTGAGACCTTACCTAGAATACTGTGTGCAGTTCTGGTCTCCCATGTTTAAAAAAGATGAATTCAAGCTGGAGCAGGTACAGAGAAGGGTTACTAGGATGATCCGAGGAATGGAAAACTTGTCTTATGAAAGGAGACTTAAGGAGCTTGGCTTGTTTAGCCTAACTAAAAGAAGGTTGAGGGGAAATATGATTGCTCTCTATAAATATATCAGAGGGATAAATACAGGAGAGGGAGAGGAATTATTTCAGCTCAGCACCAATGTGGACACAAGAACAAATGGGTATAAACTGGCCACCAGGAAGTTTAGACTTGAAATCAGACGAAGGTTTTTAACCATCAGAGGAGTGAAGTTTTGGAATAGCCTTCCAAGGGAAGCAGTGGGGGCAAAAGATCTATCTGGTTTTAAGATTCTACTTGATAAGTTTATGGAGGAGATGGTATGATGGGATAATGGGATTTTGGTAAGTAATTGATCTTTAAATATTCAGGGTAAATAGGCCAAATCCCCTGAGATGGGATATTAGATGGATGGGATCTGAGTTACCCAGGAAAGAACTTTGTGTAGTATCTGGCTGGTGAATCTTGCCCATATGCTCAGGGTTTAGCTGATTGCCATATTTGGGGTCGGGAATAGGAATTTTCCTCCAGGGCAGATTGGAGAGGCCCTGGAGGTTTTTTGCCTTCCTCTGTAGCATGGGGCATGGTTGACTTGAGGGAGGCTTCTCTGATCCTTGAAGTCTTTAAACCATGATTTAAGGACTTCAATAGCTCAGACATGGGTGAGGTTTTTCATAGGAGTGGGTGGGTGAGATTCTGTGGCCTGCACTGTGCAGGAGGTCAGACTAGATGATCAGAATGGTCCCATCTGACCTTAGTATCTATGTATCTGGCTTCCTTTGTTTAGCAAGTTCATACATTCCAGAAGGGATCATTATGATCATCTGGTCTGACATAGTGTATAACACAGGCCATCGAACTTCCCCAAAATAATTCCTAGAGTCTGTCTTTTAGAAAAACATCCAATCTTGATTAAAAAAATATCACTGATGGAAAATCCACCACAACACTTGGTAAATTGTTCCAAGGGTTAATTACTCTTACCATTAAGAATTTACTCCTTATTTCCAATGTGAATTTGCCTTTCTTGAACTTCGAGCCACTAAATGGTGTGATGCCTTTTTCTGCCAGATTGAAAAGCCCATTATTAAATATTGGTTTCCTAGGTAGCTACATACAGACTAATCAAGTCACCTGTTAAACTTCTCTTTGTTAAGATAAATAGATTGAGCTCCTTTTGTCTATCCCTATAAGGCATGTTTTCTAATCCTTTAGTCATTCTTGTGATTCTTCTTTGAACCCTCTCCAATTTATCAACATCCTTCCTGAATTGTGGGTACTCGAACTGGACACAGTATTCCAGCAGTGATCATAATAGTGACAAATACAGAGATAAAATCTCTTCTCTACTCCTAACTTAAATTCCTCTATTTATGCATCCCAGCATCGCATTTGCTCTTTTGGCTGCAGCATCACATTAGGAGTTTGCATTCAGCTGATTATCTACTATGACCCCCAAATATTTTGCAGAATCACTGCTTACCAGGATAGAGTCTCCCATTCTGTAAGTATGGCCTACATTCTTTGTTCCCAGATGTATGCATTTACATTTAGTCATATTAAAATTCATATTGTTTTCTCGCACCCAGTTTCACAAGTGATCCAGATCGCTCTGAATGGGTGACCTGTCCTCCTCATTGTTTACCACTTCCCCAATTTTTGTCTCATCTGCAAACTTTATCAGTGATGATTTTATGTTTTCTTTCACATCGTTGAAAAAGGTTTAATAGCATATGTTCTTGGCCCTATCCCTGCAGGACTCTACTGGAAACAGACCTGCTTGATGATGATTCTCCATTTACAGTTACATATTGAGACCTATCAGTTAGCCTGTTTTTAATCCATTTAATATCTGCTGTGTTAATTTTATATTGTCTGTTTTATATTCTTTAATCAAAATATCATGTGGTAAAAAGTGAAAGACCTTACAGAATATATGTAAGTATATTACATCAACATTATTACCTTTATCAACCAAACTTGTAAACTCATCAAAAATAGATATCAAGTTAGTTTGACAGGACATGATCTATTTTCCAAACACCCTTGTTGATTTACATTAATTATGTTAGCCTCCTTCTGCTCTTTATTAATGGAGTCCCATATCAGCCACTACATTATCTTGCCCAGAATAGATGTCAGGTGGACAGGCCTGTAATTGCCCAGGTCATCCCATTTACTGTTTTTAAAAACTGGCACATTAACAATCTTCCAGTCTTCTGGAACTTCCTCAGTGCTCCAAGACTTATTGAAAATCAACATTAAATATCCAAGTTTCATGAATATAATTTAGGAACATAGAAATATAGGATCAGACCTGATTTCTGCCTATTTGAGTGTTTTGTCCCCAACACTGGCGAGCACCAGATGTTTCAAAAGAAGGTGCAAAAAACTCTGTAGTAGGCAGGCATGACCCAGGCTGCACCCCAAAAGAGTCACCTCCTAATTCCTGACAATTAGAGATGCCCTAAGCCCTGAATCATGAGGTTTAGTGTTTTTGTTTAACAGAAAGCTGGTCAGGAAGCTGGTCTTTCTGTTCCCAAGAAAAATAGAAATACAAATAAAAAAGAAGTTTTGCTTTTGCCACTTCCTGCCCCCCAACTTCAGGTTTTTGTCAAAAAGCTAAAACCCAAGTTGGTTTCATTTTCATCAACTGAAAACAAATCAGAAATCTGACAATCATTTTTTTAAACTAAAAGCTTAAAAAATCCTGTGAATGTCTATTTTGATAAAAAAAAATTTGAATGAAAAAGTTCTACAAGCTCTACTTCTAAAACTATTTTTAAAGCATTTACTATTATAACCCTGGAAATTTTGAATCTTGTTAAATTCTTGGCCTCTGACATCCTGTAGCAACAAGCTACAAGCCTAATTATGTGTGTGTGTTTTTAAATATCCATTTATTAGTTTGGAAATTGTTACCTTTCAGTTTTACTAAATGCCACCTTAATCTTATTTTATGAAACGGGGAGAGTAGAAGTTGCCAATCCACCTTCTCGGAAGCATTCTTTATTTTTTAACTCTGAACTTTTCATGTAAGTGATTACCATGGACATTTGTCTCCCCTAAAATATTCCATAGTACTAAAAGATAGAAAAAAATGCATGCTATTTTACTGTATTACTTTTTGAGAAATAGTATATAATCATGTAATTGAAGACAGGGGGCCTGATTCTACTCTTCTTTACATTGGTGTCAATTAGAAATAACTCTACACCAGCTGTGGAGCTGGCCCACTATTTTTTATCCTTATTTTAAAGATATGTGGATATGACCTCATTTACACAAAACATTACATCAGTTGAACAGAAGGTGTCTTTTTAAACTGATTTATTTAAACTAGTTCAAAGCCATGTTTTGACACTCTTCGTTTGGTTTAAACATGGCTTATATTGGTAACAGACTAAACCTGTGTATCCAGTTTTAAACCAATCTAAATGTATCCACATAGAGATCTGCAACATCTTAACTAAATTCTTTTTTAAACCAACTTTTCCTAAAACAGTACAACTTATATGTGTAGATAAGGCCAAAGTCTGATAGAAATATTTAAATAAGAACATTTCTTTGTCTTACATTGTATAATGGAATTCAGATATGGGCAGCTGAGGCTTGTTTCTTTTTTAGCAATTTTTATCACAATTTGTTGACAGTAAACATGGGTAAAATCCTGCTCTCATTTAAGTCAAAGGCAAAGTTCCCAATGGCTTTAATGGAGCCAGAAATTTACCTAACATTAATGGGAGTCTTATCATTGATTTTAATGAGAGCAGGATTTCACCCAATATGTTTATATTTCTGCAATGTTTTTATATGGTCATTTTGTTGGATTAATTGTCATCCTTACTGGTCAGCATAGCCATGGCTGTCAGCTATGTGATATTCAATCCTCTGCATGACACTGACCTAGCCTAGCCTACTTGTACTGAGAATGACTAAACAAAAAAAGAAGAATCAGAGGTGGAAGAAAGATAGGTAGGTCTGTAATTTACAGATTAGATTCAGTAATCCTTATTCACATGAGTAAGATTATTTGTATAAGTAAGGCTTGCAGAACTAAACAGTAATTTTGAAAAATTTTTGTGGTAAACATTGCTTTAATCTCAAACCTGAGCCAAAATAAAGACTAATTCAAATCTTCAATTAAGACTCAAACCCAAACTTTTCTGAGGCTAAAAAGAGTTCAGTAAAATGTATACCCCCTCCCACTTCATAATCAGGAATTATGTTCTTACTGTATTTCCTGCATGGCTACAAGCCAGACATACTAGAAATAGTAAAATGAGAAATAGCTGAACAAAAATTAAAAAAGACTTTTCTGAAAAAAACAAACAAACCATATTTTGAAGCTATTCCTATTTCTCGGTTTCAAACAAGTTGGTATAAAAAAGATTATTTTAAAATGATTGAAATTTCAAACTTTCAAATTTTTTATTTTTTTTCTTCTTGCTCCCCCCTTTGACAATGAATACAAAAAAAGAATTATGTACCCATTTGTCAAGGTTCCTTCCCCACTCTGAATTTTAGGGTACAGATGTGGGGACCTGCATGAAAACTCCTAAACTTACTTTTACCAACTTAGGTTAAAACTTCCCCAAGGTACAAACTATTTTACCTTTTGCCCTTGGACTTCCACTGCCACCACCAAACGTCTCACCAGGTTTATTTTTGAGAAAGCGTTGTTTGGAAATGTCTTTCCCCCCAAAATCCTCACCAAAACCTTGCACCCCCCTTCCTGGGGAAGGTTTTATAAAAATCCTCACCAATTTGCATAGGTGACCACAGACCCAAACCCTTGGATCTTAAGAACAATGAAAAAAGCATTCAGTTTCTTACAAGAAGAATTTTAATATAAGAAAAGGTAAAAAGAATCACCTTTGTAAAATCAGGATGGTAAATATCTTACAGGGTAATTAGATTCAAAACAGCGAATCCCTCTAGGCAAAACCTTAAGTTACAGAAAGACACAGACAGGAATATACATTCCATTCAGCACAGCTTAATTTCTCAGCCATTTAAAGAAATCATAATCTAACGCATATCTAGCTAGATTATTTACTAAATTCTAAGACTCCATTCCTGTTCTGTCCCCAGCAAAAGCATCACACAGACAGACCCAGACCCTTTGTTTCTCCCCCGTTTCAGCTTTGAAAGTATCTTGTCTCCTCATTGGTCATTGTGGTCAGGTGCCAGCGAGGTTATCCTAGCTTCTTAACCCTTTACAGGTGCAAGGGTTTTTCCTCTGGCCAGGAGGGATTTGAAAGGCCTTCCCTTTATATTTATGACACCATTTTTCCCTTTTTTATTCAATGGTGACATAGAATAAAGAGAAAGAAAAAACTGAAATAACCTAAATTTTGCATTGTGACAAAAAATTCAAACATTTGGGTAGGGGGAGGGGAAGCTTTTTCTGAACTTTTTTGGTTTTAATAAAAGGCCATTTTTCATTTTTTTATAGTTTAAATGAAAATTTTTTATCAATTCTAATCACATACGCTCTAGAATGACTCCCAGCATAGGCCACAGTTCATGAAAGCACCCCCTTCTGGAAGACTCCTTAAACACAAGCTTAAAGTTAAGCACCTATTTAAATGGTTTCTTCAGTTGGGGCAGTCATCTGGATAGTTCAAATAAATTCTAATGAGCTTCTCTGGATTGCATTGAATCATCTAATCTCACTGTCACAGGGTACCTCTTCAGCTATTGGATGAACAGCACTGCCTTCTTGTGGTCTTTTAGTCACAAACATACAGTGCCTTTTTTGGGTTGTTTTAAACGATGTGCGCCTTTAATTCTCAGTTTCCAAATACGTCCGGACATAGTAAAGTTACGCAGCAGAAGGAGCTTTTCACCCTGCTTTTTTCTTCTCTGAGCTCCCTCTTCCTCCCAATTATTTATCTTCCCCTTTACTAAACCAATTACCACATTAGCCCAACAATTGCCACCGAGCATCTGTAAACTCAACCAGTAACTGGTTGATTGATTCCAATTAAACCTTGCATCCTTCTCTGTGCTTCAACAACCTCCGTGAACAGAGTGCTACAGCTAGCATGCTGTCACACTCTCCTATGGTACTGTACTTACCCGAGTGACAAGTACATGTAATGTTAATCCATCAAACATATTTCCTAGTTGATCTTCAAAAAGAAAAGTTAATTATACCATTGTCAGTAGTGAATATAAAAGTTTAGGTCTTAAAATACTAATTTCTGCACTTCACAACATGAAAACTTTTGGAAAAAAACACTGTACATAATAAAACCTACATCCCAAGGCTGTTTCCACCTATTCAGTCCATCCATCTTCTAATACAGGGAAGCAGAACATATAATCAAATTCATGTTTCCAGGTAATAGTCTTCCTAAATAAGCAGCTTTGACTAAAACTTTGCCACAATTCAGTTTATTCAAATTTCTTAGAGTGATGATATATTAATTAAAACTAATACATCTTCGAAGTAGGAGCACTTTCAAACTTCTTTTATCCTGAGGAAGGGAGTGCATGAATGAGTAATTACAAAGCATTGCTCAGCTTCTCTACTTTCACATCTTGTGAGGAGGTTAATAGTTATCCTTGGGACACCAGCTGCTTTCAATTTATCAAAGGGATGCCAGTGGCTGACAGCTCTTCTGGAGAACCATGGAGGAAGACATGGTGTGTAGAGCAAGAAGCATCCTTGCAATCATGCAGGGGGAAGGAAAAATAAGTGCTTCTGGGTTCTAAGTCTGATACTCCAAAGTGGCTTAATATTTATTTATTTGTTGTTTGGGTGATATAATCATATAGTTTTCAAGATTTCTCTTATGTTACTCAGCTTAGCTGGCAAGCCATGCTAAGGTCAATAGGAAGTGTTACTTCAAAAGACTACAAATTAATTTCATCCTTCCCCCTCCACACCTCATCTAATAAAAATGTCATCTCTCAGCTGGCGCTATTCTTGAGCATGCATTGCCAGCCTCTGGCATTTCAGTTTAAGGATGTCTTTTGTGCTTTGTATTTACAATGACTATCTGACCCCATCAAATGCAAGTCTTTCTTTATTTTATTTTTTAAACCCAACACATTCATTACAGGCTCAAAGATGGCAACTACAAAAGACATATCTCCACCCACATTTCTCCCCAAAGTAGGAGTAACTGTATTATGGCATGAAGTTGGCATGAAATGGTTCTTTCCTTGTAATCTTTTTCAATATGAGAGAAAAGTGAGAATCCTTTTAGATGTTATGTACTCACGGTGGAGGCACCATTCAATATATTATCACATGTACCACATAGTATTCAAAATGCACATAAAGATGCATCAAATGCTTATGATTCAGCTTCAGCTTCTTGCGTCAATTCTTAAACCCACTGAAAAAGGTGGAATTGGATGCCAACCACTTAAGAATTTTATAGAAATAATTTTGTCCCTCTCAAAGTGCTGAAATTCCTGATGTTTTACAGCCAAATCCTATAATACAGAAATCAAATAAAAGTGAAAATCCCCATTTATATTGAAATAGAAAGAATATCCAATGTGATTTCAATGTACAGCAAGTTACAATATTAAATTTCTCATTTATAGGGTCACACCATGGAGTCCTTAGTCAGTTAGAACAGCCAAAAAAAATGTAATGTTTGAATTTCTTAGTGAATTTTCTTTGTCTGTTTATATTCCTATGTGAGGGTCAGAAAAAGGCTTTAACACCACAAAACTCCTCTATAAGTCTTCAAAATAAGACTTAGCCTAGACTTCGTTCTGGCTAGAGCTGGACAAAATGTTTCTTTCAAAAAAAAAAAGAAAAGAAAAGAAAAAAAAAACCAGAAAAATTAGATTCAGATTCACTGACTTGTTTTGGTTAAAAAAGTCTGAAAACATATTTTATGTTGACTTTTTTAAACAAAATGTTTGCTGTATGAGGAGAGAAATTGAATTTAAAGATTAAGGATGATAGGAGAAGGCACAAAGACAAGAATAGTAGAAGGGTTTAAATAGGAAATGTGATATTCAGTAATTGAATCATTTAACTAAGATCTCAACAGTAGCAGTTTGCAAAATTAAGACTTGATCTTAAGAATTGCATCCCTCTAAAGCCACTTCTCAGGATCAGGCCCCTATCAGAGCACGTGAAACTAAACAAAATAACCTCAGCTTTTCAATTTAAATAATTTGTGCTTATTAAAAGATATCTAGGATTTAAAACATTCCATTACTAGCTTTTGTTTTGGTTGAATGTTTGTACTTTTAGTGATAGATCTTGACTCTGATGGTTTCCTTAAATACATGGGAACTCGTCTGGGATTTCCAGATATATAGTTTAAGCAGACTATCAAAATCAAGAATTCCACTGGATAATTTTGCTTTAAATGGGCAGTGGTGTTCCTTCCTCCAGTGTAAATGACTTTCTAAAACATCAGTTACATGCTTATTTATTAGGTAAATAATTTTCAACCATA
Organism: Dermochelys coriacea; assembly: GCF_009764565.3. Classification (NCBI taxonomy): domain Eukaryota; kingdom Metazoa; phylum Chordata; order Testudines; family Dermochelyidae; genus Dermochelys; species Dermochelys coriacea. The sequence continues at coordinate 49,498,454 of NC_050073.1, forward strand.
AAAGTGAGGGAATACTACATTTGTGTGGAAATTAGGCAACTCTGGGTCTAAAATGAACAATGATCCTTAAATGATGGACATTTGAGAGATACCTCTCTTGCTCTCTTTCTTTTTTTGTGGTATAAAAAGCATGCTATGAAATGCAGTACCTAAGTATCATAGGCAGTGTGTATTTGAAATATCATCTGCTTTTCTGTTTAAGTATAATCAGATCAAAATTCATAAAATAGCTTTTGTTGCTTTAAATTAATCTTATTTGTGACAGGAAGCTTAGTAATGAGACTAATTCTGTTACATATGTTGTGGTCATATACAGTATACTGGAGGCAAATTGTAATCTCATTAGCCTTCTTTCTAATGTAGAGGGTTTTTTCTCTTGTTATGTTGATGACTTCCAGCATGTTTCACGTAAGTTACATTTTCTTTTATCTAGCATTCTTCCTTCTTGGAAATAAAAAGACAATCTGTCACTGGAAATGAGATAATCATGTGTAGTTTTGTTTTTATCATTATCCGTATTACATTATAGTACATCCCTGGGCAATACGACTATTTAAGTTACGTGGATAATATTGCAATGAACTTTCCTGAGTGAGGCATATACATATTTCATTTTCATTACATTTCAGTCTGTAGGGGTGACATGCACACATTAGCTAAAACATTGTAATCTAATGGTTGAAGCAGAGAAATCTGAAACAGGATTTCTGGGTTCTATTAAGAATTGAGAAAACTAGTGATAGAAGAGATTTGATCTGATGAATTTAGACAGGTTATTTTTTTTGCTCATGAATTATCTGGGAAAAGACTGATTATTTCAATATTTTTAATTGGTAATTATTTGAGGAAAAATGCTTTATATAGATGTGATGGCATGAAGCTACACAGCACTGACCCTGCAGGTGTTAACTCTGCATTGCAGGCTGAGGAAGCTGTGCCCCTGCATCCCTGTTGGATATGATCAACCTGGAATACAGGGTATAAAAGGAAGCAGCCCAGCTCAGTTAGGCCAGGCTGCCGAGCAGGAAGGATGCGTATTGCGAGCTCACTCCAGGGAGCTGCTGGAGCTCGAGTCTTCGGAGGCCAGGCACGCAGAACCCCAGGTGGACCCTGGACAGTCTGCAGAGATGTGGGAGGGGACTGAGTTGCTGCAGATCTTGCCAGCCGATGACCCCAGAAGACCCACAGACTGCTTTACTGGAAGACTGGGTAAGAAGTAACCCAGGGGAAATAGACACTAGTCCGGCTGTAAGACTGAGAAATCTGTCAGAGTGTTTTGGGTAGATCCCCACTGACCCAGTGGTGGAACACTCTGCCACTGGTAGGGCCCTGGACTGGGACCTGGTGGAGTGGGGTTAGCCTGGGTCCCCCTAACTCCTGCCAACCCCACACTGGGGTGGCAATTCTCCTACCTTAGGCCTAGAGGCTTGCGGTTGTCTACTGTTCACCAGAGTTAGAATACTAGACTATCTGGATTATGTGTTTGCTGCTCCACCCTATCTGAGGGCTTGAGCACCTCCGACTGTGCTCTGGTCTACACTAGGGGGGAAGATCGATCTAAGTTACACAACTTCAGCTACATGAATAATGTAGCTGAAGTCGACGTACTTAAATCGATTTACCATGGTGTCTTCACCACGGTGAGTCAACTGCTGCCGCTCCCCATCGACTCTGCCTGCACCTCTCGCGGCACTGGAGTCCAGAAGTCGACGGGAGAGTGCTTGGGTGTCGATTTATCGTGTCTAGACTAGCCGCCCGCTGATCTGGCGGGTAATGAAGAAATACCCTGTCTGTTCACTGCTCTGTACTACCTGAGAGCCTGAGAACCCCAGACTGTTTGTTGCTCCATCCTACTTGAGGGGTTGAAGCCCTGGGTGGCAGCCCAATCTACCCTGACCCTAGGTCGTGCTGCCCTGAGAGCAAGGGTAGCCTCAAGGGACTCTGACTACTAGGTCAAACTGCCCTGGGAGCTAGGGAGCCCTAAGGACTCTGACTGCTACATCACCCTCTCCTGTTTTGTGGGTTATAGACTTTAGCAGTTGGGGCATTACCTCCCTGCTGACCAAACATGACCAGACACTCTTGATGTGTTGTATCTACCACACAACAATAGCCTTTGGAAGATTCATGGATTGTTTGTAAATGATTTACTCTGACTAATTATTTGGTCTTTAATATCACAGTGTATGTTTGGTTACCCATCAGATCATTTTGCCTATGTTCCCTGGTTGGATGACTGCAATTTTTTTAAAAACAAGAAGTGAACATTTCCAATGCAGAGGGGTAAAAAGATCACTGCATGGATAATCTATACAAGGTCTATTCCCCTCTATATTTCCCTCCACCCTGCCCCCACCCCCAGCAGCCACTGGGAAAGTGGCCTGGACTTTGATACACCCCAGAAAGGGAACTGAATTCTATTAGTGGCCCAGCTGAAGAACTGGGGCCAGGAAGGCCCGGAGAGGCGAAGAGTCTCCAGAAAGGGAGTCCTGGGGGTTGTGGCCCCACCCAGGGCCAGGACTGTTTGAGGAGCAGAGATAAACTGAAAAAGCCCAGAAGGGGCTGAGAGACAGTTCAAAGCAGAGTACCATGATAGGCCCTGCTGGACTGATTGAGGATTGAGCCCAGAGATAAGGCTGCAGATCAAAGGACCTTACAGAGGGTGGTGTGATAGGCCTACTGTTGGATTTATACACCAGAAGGGGTTTGCTTTATTTTATTTCACATACAAACTGTGTGTGGCTTGGCTGAAGGGCTGAGTCACCAAAGACCCACCACAATGGAAAGAGAGAGAAAGTATAGGCACACACACTGAGACGGGGGCACTCACACGAGGTGAGTGCACCCCATTACATGACCATTTTGCATTACTTGCCCAATTTTCATTCCATTGTCAGCTCCATTGTCAATAGCTCTGCCATTGAGTTGCTATAGTGAACATGGAAAAGTCCCTGAACCAATCTTTGCCTTCATTTTCCCATCTTAAGAATGTCTAAAATAGTGTTTCTTTACCGCATAGGGTATGGAGTGGAATGAGTGTATACTTAATTATTGTTTGGAAAACACTTTCATATTTTTAAGTAAAAGTTGAGAGAACTATTAATAAAAGATAATTTATCTGATGAATGTAGGCAGCTTTTTTCTGCTCATGAATTATCAGTTTTGTATGGGTAAACCAACAATAATCTATAAATAAAATTATTTCATTAATAAAATATAAAGGACTAGATTTACAAAAACTGCACTATCTAGGACTATCGCACAATATTAATCCCTACATTTTAGTGGCAACCTAACCCCTGAACCATCTGTGTTACATCTTTCTTTATTATCATTAGATCATATGAGGTATTGTCCTGAATTTACTATTAGCAGTTTGTCCATTCCTACTTTATCAGCCCCAGTAGTTCTACTTTAGGGGCCAGCCTGTGGCTGAACATGGTATCAGTGTAGAAGCGATGAGAAGAGAACAAGCAGGTGGTTATTGTTTTTTTTGCCACATTCCCCTTGCACCTCCTGGGAAAGGGACTAGCTAAAGTTTCAATCTCTCCACTTGTAAAAGTGCAGGATCTGTTCTGTGCTAACAGCCCAGCGGTGCTTAAATGAAGGTGATCTTCCATTCAGAAGAATGTGTTACCCTACCCTCCATGTTGCACATGCAGTCATGCACCTCCTTCACACCTGAGAGCTCTAAGAAACACTTTCTCTCCCCGAGGCACAGTACCTCCTATTGCTCCAGCTCATTCCTATTCCCCACACATGTTTGGCTTTGCCTAGCCAGCATACTAGTACCCTAAGCTTAAATATCACACCATTCAAAAAACCATTTAAATGGAACATGAAGATCCCACTTTGGAAAGTACAATTTTTGAATCTTTTGAATGTGTCAAGAAGAAATTCTCGCCTTTAAATTCTCTTTCTGATCTATTCCCTTGTGTATAAACTCTGATAAAAGATGCTGCGTATAGTGCTTGTATCACTAAAATTATAACTGTTGTTCTAAAAAGGGCCAAAATGTGGCATTTTTCATTTTATTCCCATCCTCCCAGTCCCCCGGTTGCTGCTATTTGGGAAACATTTTCATACATGACCCACTGGGATGAGGATAACAGCTTAGTCTTTTGACTTTCTGTGAGCCCTTAAGACATGGACAGAGAATCAAAGGCTCTAATCTGAGAATTAGGCCACTACTGCATACACAGAATGATTAATATTCTTTCATTGCTACTCTGAGGAACTGACCTTGGCACTTGTGGGACCTGAATCCATGAAAAATCCCCATCTCATCTTTCATTAAAATTATCCATCATGGCCACAGCTTGGCCCAAATGTTGGGCAGCTAAGTGAATCACAGAATGATCTTTTATCATCAACACATTTGAATTCTCACATCTATAACTTTTACAAATAATAGAAAGGAGGATGGGGAGGGGAAGTGGAGAAAAAATGCATAATGTATGGTTATTTTTCTTTTCTCTCTCACCTGGCATTTCTGTTCCTAAATAGCTCAGTTGTAATATTAACAATTACATGAATCATGCTACATGATTTTAACTTTCTCGGTTCTTATATAATAATAGCTAAGAAGTTTTTAGAAATTACTTTTCATTATTACAGAGTGACTGTGAAACTGTTGTATTATTCGAGATTTTTTTTCAGCAAACTATTTTCTGACTGCTACTCTCTATTGCTTTTGGCAAAGTGTCCCAGGTGAATTGTCTGCCATATAAACATCATTGTTATTGTTTTTATTTTGTATCTTGTTTACATTTTACTTCCAAAGTGTCCTTTCCTATCTATCCTAAAGATACGGATTCTATGGAAGCAGCATTCCAGAGTGTTTGTCTATCATTTGCAATAGGCATTTGTTTCTCCCTCCCCATTATAGGGCAGTGCAACTGTACATTATTTATGCTCATTTAATGGCGGAGGCAACACAGTGACAGATGATGTGGAAAAAGTTGAAGTACTCAGTGCTTTTTCTGCCTCAATCTTCACAGATGAGATCAGCTCCCAGGCTCTTGCACTGGGCAGCACAGTATGGGAAGGAGGTGAGCAGCCCACAGTGATTAAAGAACAGGTTAAGAACTATTTAGAAAAGCTGGATGTGCACAAGTCTATGTAGTCGGATCTAATGCATCCTAGGGTGCTGAGGAAGTTGGCTGATGTGATTGCAAAGCCATTGGCCATTAACTTTGAAAACTCATGGCGATCAGGAGAGGTCCCAGTCGATTGGAAAAAGGCAAATATAGTGCCCATCTTTAAAAAAGGGAAGAAGGAGAATCTGGGGAACTACAGACTGGTCAGGCTCACCTCAGTCGTCGGAAAAATCATGGAGCAGGTCATCAAGGAACCCATTTTGAAGCACTTGAAGGACAGGAAGGTGATCAGGAACAGTCAACATGGATTCCCCAAGGGCAAGTCATGCCCAACCAACCTGATTCCCTTCTATGATGAGATAACTGGCTCTGTGGATATGGGGAAAGTGGTGGACATGATATATCTTGACTTTAGCAAAGTTTTTTATACGGTCTCCCACAATATTCTTGCCAGCAAGTTAAAGAAGTATGGATTGGATGAATGGACTATAAGGTGAATAGAAAGCTGGCAAGATTGTCGAACTCAATGGAGAGTGATCAACGGCTCATTATCTAGTTGGCAGCCGGTATCAAGGGAGTGCCCCAGGGGTCTGTCCTGGAGCCAGTTTTGTTCAACAATCTCATTAATGATCTGGGCGATGGGATGGATTGCACCCTCAGCAAGTTTGCAGATGACACTAAAATGCAGGGAGAGATAGATACACTGGAGAATAGGGATAGGGTCCAGAGTGACCTAGACAAATTGAAGGATGGGGCCAAAAGAAATCTGATGATGTTCAACAAGGACAAGTGAAGAGTCATGCACTTAGAACAGAAAAATCTCATGCACTGCTACAGGCTGGGGACTGACTGACTAAGAAGAAAAGGACCTGGGGATTACAGTGGACGAGAAGCTGGATATGAGTCAAAAGTGCGCCCTTGTTGTCAAGAAGGCTAACGGCATATTCGGCTGCATTAGTAGGAGCATTGGCAGCAGATTGAGGGAAGTGATTATTCCCCTCTATTCAGCACTGGTGAGGCCACATCTGGAGTATTGTGTCCAGTTTTGGGCCCCCCACTACAGAAACGATGTGGAAAAATTGGAGAGAATCTAGTGGAGGGCAACGGAAATAATCAGGGGGCTAGGGCACATGACTTACAAGGAGAGGTTGAGGGAACTGGGCTTATTTAGTCTGAAGAAGAGAAGAGTGAGGGGGGATTTGATAGCAGCCTTCAACTACCTGAAGCGGGGTTCCAAAGAGGATGGAACTCGGCTGTTCTCAGTGATGGCAGATGACAGAACAAGGAGCAATGGTCTCAAGTTGCAGTGGGGGAGATCTAGGTTGGATGTTAGGAAAAACTATTTCACTGGGAGGGTGGTGAAGCACTGGAATGGGTTACCTAGGGAGGTGGTGGAATCTCCATCCTTAGAGGTTTTTAAAGCCTGGCTTGACAAAGCCCTGGCTGTGATGATTTAGTTGGGATTAGTCCTGCTTTGAGCAGTGGTTTGGACTAGATGACCTCCTGAGGTCTCTTCCAACCCTAATATTCCATGATTCTATGATTCTATGATTCTAAGACCTGTGACCTGAATGGATGACTTCACACATGAAACTAGATATCCAAAAAGATCAATTGATTACTATCAAATAAGTACTCAATACTTTACTCTTACTTAAAGAGACCATGATCCTTAGAGAAGATGAGCATCTACCACGCACACTGGCATTCATCTACCTTTGTTAGGTCCCTCTTGAGTTCCATCATTTTATTCTCCTGGTCAAATTCTATGGTAGAATGAAGAGGTGCAATTTTCCTTTGCCTGAGCCTCACTGATTTGTCAGATCACATTTTATAACTCTCGTACTGATTGTTTGAAGCAATTTGCTTTTATTAAATTGTACAATAGAGATAATATTCTTCAGCTAAATCAGCAGTAAATAGCCAGGCCAGGAGTCAGTAGGATCATTTCAGGACAGGAGATGGAGGGAAGCACATGCTACACGAATAAGATATTAGATGCATTAACGAATTATTTGCCTTAGTCTTTACAAGTGATACGAAAGGTCACATCCTGGTGGCAAAATAAGGAGTATGAATTTGTGTTTATGTAAACCCCATCACTTTTTGGCTGGGGTGAATAGGACTGCCCTCTTTGTCAAGGCTGTGTGGCCTAGTGGCCATATGGGTTGGAGGGATGGGCCACCACCTCTGTGTGGGTGATGGCCAGGGTAAGATACCTGGGCCATCCCTACTCCACAGGGCCCTGGCTGTGGTGGGGTTCCTGTCACTAGCTAAGTGGGGATCCTGCCAAAACATGCTGAGCTAATCTTCAGTTATATGCCTGATTCCCCATTAAATTCATCTGGGTTACTTACTACCTGTTCCTCCATGGCATGTCATCTCAGGGTTCTCAGTCATAGAATCATAGAATCATAGAATATCAGGGTTGGAAGGGACCCCAGAAGGTCATCTAGTCCAACCCCCTGCTCAAAGCAGGACCAAGTCCCAGTTAAATCATCCTAGCCAGGGCTTTGTCAAGCCTGACCTTAAAAACCTCTAAGGAAGGAGATTCTACCACCTCCCTAGGTAACGCATTCCAGTGTTTCACCACCCTCTTAGTGAAAAAGTTTTTCCTAATATCCAATCTAAACCTCCCCCATTGCAACTTGAGACCATTACTCCTCGTTCTGTCATCTGCTACCATTGAGAACAGTCTAGAGCCATCCTCTTTGAAACCCCCTTTCAGGTAGTTGAAAGCAGCTATCAAATCCCCCCTCATTCTTCTCTTCTGCAGACTAAACAATCCCAGCTCCCTCAGCCTCTCCTCATAAGTCATGTGCTCTAGACCCCTAATCATTTTTGTTGCCCTTCGTTGTACTCTTTCCAATTTATCCACATCCTTCCTGTAGTGTGGGGCCCAAAACTGGACACAGTACTCCAGATGAGGCCTCACCAGTGTCGAATAGAGGGGAACGATCACGTCCCTCGATCTGCTCGCTATGCCCCTACTTATACATCCCAAAATGCCATTGGCCTTCTTGGCAACAAGGGCACACTGCTGACTCATATCCAGCTTCTCGTCCACTGTCACCCCTAGGTCCTTTTCCGCAGAACTGCTGCCGAGCCATTCGGTCCCTAGTCTGTAGCGGTGCATTGGATTCTTCCATCCTAAGTGCAGGACCCTGCACTTATCCTTATTGAACCTCATTAGATTTCTTTTGGCCCAATCCTCCAATTTGTCTAGGTCCTTCTGTATCCTATCCCTCCCCTCCAGCGTATCTACCACTCCTCCCAGTTTAGTATCATCCGCAAATTTGCTGAGAGTGCAATCCACACCATCCTCCAGATCATTTATGAAGATATTGAACAAAACGGGCCCCAGGACCGACCCCTGGGGCACTCCACTTGACACCGGCTGCCAACTAGACATGGAGCCATTGATCACTACCCGTTGAGCCCGACAATCTAGCCAGCTTTCTACCCACCTTATAGTGCATTCATCCAGCCCATACTTCCTTAACTTGCTGACAAGAATGCTGTGGGAGACCGTGTCAAAAGCTTTGCTAAAGTCAAGAAACAATACATCCACTGCTTTCCCTTCATCCACAGAACCAGTAATCTCATCATAAAAGGCGATTAGATTAGTCAGGCATGACCTTCCCTTGGTGAATCCATGCTGACTGTTCCTGATCACTTTCCTCTCCTCTAAGTGCTTCAGGATTGATTCTTTGAGGACCTGCTCCATGATTTTTCCAGGGACTGAGGTGAGGCTGACCGGCCTGTAGTTCCCAGGATCCTCCTTCTTCCCTTTTTTAAAGATGGGCACTACATTAGCCTTTTTCCAGTCATCCGGGACTTCCCCCGTTCGCCACGAGTTTTCAAAGATAATGGCCAAGGGCTCTGCAATCACAGCCGCCAATTCCTTCAGCACTCTCGGATGCAATTCGTCCGGCCCCATGGACTTGTGCACGTCCAGCTTTTCTAAATAGTCCCTAACCACCTCTATCTCTACAGAGGGCTGGCCATCTCTTCCCCATTTTGTGTTGCCCAGCACAGCAGTCTGGGAGCTGACCTTGTTAGTGAAAACAGAGGCAAAAAAAGCATTGAGTACATTAGCTTTTTTCACATCCTCTGTCACTAGCTTGCCTCCCTCATTCAGTAAGGGGCCCACACTTTCCTTGGCTTTCTTCTTGTTGCCAACATACCTGAAGAAACCCTTCTTGTTACTCTTGACATCTCTTGCTAGCTGCAGCTCCAGGTGCGATTTGGCCCTCCTGATATCTTTCCTACATGCCCGAGCAATATTTTTATACTCTTCCCTGGTCATATGTCCAACCTTCCACTTCTTGTAAGCTTCTTTTTTATGTTTAAGATCCGCTAGGAGTTCACCATTAAGCCAAGCTGGTCGCCTGCCATATTTACTATTCTTTCGACTCATCGGGATGGTTTGTCCCTGTAACCTCAACAGGGATTCCTTGAAATACAGCCAGCTCTCCTGGACTCCCTTCCCTTTCATGTTAGTCCCCCAGGGGATCCTGGCCATCTGTTCCCTGAGGGAGTCAAAGTCTGCTTTCCTGAAGTCCAGGGTCCGTATCCTGCTGCTTACCTTTCTTCCCTGCGTCAGGATCCTGAACTCAACCAACTCATGGTCACTGCCTCCCAGATTCCCATCCACTTTTGCTTCCCCCACTAATTCTACCCGGTTTGTGAGCAGCAGGTCAAGAAAAGCGCTCCCCCTAGTTGGCTCCCCTAGCACTTGCACCAGGAAATTGTCCCCTACGCTTTCCAAAAACTTCCTGGATTGTCTATGCACCGCTGTATTGCTCTCCCAGCAGATATCAGGAAAATTAAAGTCACCCATGAGAATCAGGGCATGCGATCTAGTAGCTTCCGTGAGTTGCCGGAAGAAAGCCTCATCCACCTCATCCCCCTGGTCCGGTGGTCTATAGCAGACTCCCACCATGACATCACTCTTGTTGCACACACTTCTAAACTTAATCCAGAGACACTCAGGTTTTTCCACAGTTTCGTACCGGAGCTCTGAGCAGTCATACTGCTCCCTTACATACAGTGCTACTCCCCCACCTTTTCTGCCCTGCCTGTCCTTCCTGAACAGTTTATAACCATCCATGACTGTACTCCAGTCATGTGAGTTATCCCACCAAGTCTCTGTTATTCCAATCACGTCATAATTCCTTGACATCACCAGGACCTCCAGTTCTCCCTGCTTGTTTCCAAGGCTTTGTGCATTTGTATATAAGCACTTGAGATAACCTGTTGATCGCCCCTCATTCCCAGTATGAGGCAGGAGCCCTCCCCTCACAGACATTCCTGCCTGTGCTTCCTCCCGGTATCCCGCTTTCCCACTTACCTCAGGGCTTTGGTCTCCTTCCCCCGGTGAACCTAGTTTAAAGCCCTCCTCACTAGGTTAGCCAGCCTGCTGGCAAAGATGTTCTTCCCTCTCTTCGTAAGATGGAGCCCGTCTCTGCCCAGCACTCCTCCTTCATGGAACACCATCCCATGGTCAAAGAATCCAAAGCCTTCTCTCCGACACCACCTGCGTAGCCATTCGTTGACCTCCACGATTCGACGGTCCCTACCCAGGCCTTTTCCTTCCACGGGGAGGATGGACGAGAACACCACTTGCGCCTCCAACTCCTTTATCCTTCTTCCCAGAGCCACGTAGTCCGCAGTGATCCGCTCAAGGTCATTCTTGGCAGTATCATTGGTGCCCACGTGGAGAAGCAGGAAGGGGTAGCGATCCGAGGGCTTGATGAGTCTCGGCAGTCTCTCCGTCACATCACGAATCTTAGCCCCTGGCAAGCAGCAGACTTCTCGGTTTTTCCCGGTCAAGGCGGCAGATAGATGACTCAGTCCCCCGGAGGAGAGAGTCCCCGACCACCACCACCGCCTTCTCCTCTTGGGAGTGGTGGTCGTGGAACCCCCAACCTCAGGACATCGCATCTCATGCCTCCCAACCAGCGGAGTCTCCTTCCGCTTTCTCCCCCCAGACATATCATCTGGTCCACTCTCCGCATTGGTACCTGTGGAGAGAACATGAAAGCGGTTAGTTACCTGTGTCTGTGTTACTGGAACCCGGACATTCCGCTTACCTCTTCTGGAGGTCACATGTTGCCAAGCTTCTTCACTGGCCTCTTGGCTCCTCTGTGCAACCTGCTCTATATCTTTAGAGCTTTGTGCCCTAGAAGGCTATCCTGAGTTTGGTCCAGAAAATCCTCAGTCTCTCGTATACAACGCAGGGTCGTACCTGTTGCTCCAGACCTTCAATCTTCTCTTCCAATATGGAGACCAGCTTGCACTTTGTACAGACAAAGTCGCTTCTGTCCTGTGGAAGAAAGACAAACATGGCACATCCAGTGCAGGTCACAACAGCTGAATCCCCCCCTTCCATATCACCTACCTACTATGAGCTTCCTCAGAGACGTTGGCAAGATGTAAGCCTCACTGGGCTCACTCCAGGCGAACTCCCAGGCAAACTCCTGCTGTGAGCTGCTCTGCTGTCCCCGCTGCTCCGCTGGTTCGCTGCCGCTCAGCTGGTTCGCGAGGCTCTGGCTATTTTTAAACAGCCAGGCTTCCCTGACGCAAACACACAGACACCCTAATGCCCGCCCCCTGCAGGCTAGCAGCCAATCAGACACTCACTCAGGCTCTCTCCCTGCCCTCCCAGCAAACACACGCTCGGATACTTCCTCAGCAAGCAAACACACACACTCGGATACTTACCAGTCCCAGTCTCTCCTTCCTGTGTGGCATCAAGAGCCTGAGGCTCATGGGTCATCACATTCTGGCTGGCCTCCATGTCCTGAAGTGTCAGCAGTCCTTCCACAGGAGCCTGAAGTGCACCTCCATTCAGGAGTGGCAGAAGGTCCTTAAAAGGGGAGGGGCACAGTACAGTTGCCAACCCTCCAGGATTGTCCTGGAGTCTCCAGGAATTAAATATTAATCTTTAATTAAAAATCAATCTTTGTGATGAAATCTCCAGGAATGCATCCAATCAAAATTGGCAACCCTAGCCATTAGGTCCCAAACCGTGGCCCTGCCTCCTGGCCACCCCTTCTCCCCGAGCCCCTGACCTAACTCCTACTCCTTCCCCGAGGCCCTGCACCGCTTCTTCCCCACCCCAAGACCCTGCCCCCTACTCACTCCTCTCTGCCCCCACCCCTCTGTTGCTTACCCTTATGACTCCTGAACCTACCTGTTCCAGTGCCCCTGCCTCTGTTTCCTCCGGTGGTCAGCCCAGACTAAGCTGAGTTGTTCCCTTTTATATCCTGGTTCCAGCTGGAGCAGGCCCACCAGAGCCAGTGGGGTGTGGACTCCTCCGCCCAAAGAGAAGGATTAACCCTGCTGAACCAGTGCATAGCTGGTACACCCCATCACAGTGTAGAAAAAAAGAAATATTAAAAGTCTTTCTAACCACATCAGAGTAACTAGGAAGATGGATGGACTGAAAATAAAAAGGTGGAAAAGTTAAATTATGGTTCCATACAACCCTGAACTTCCAGGGAATAGAGGGCCAGATGGTGTCACCTTCATTCACATGAAGTAGTGGCTTACTTCACAAGTAGTCCCAATGACATCAAGAAGTGAGTACAGACTAAGTGCATCACAATCTGTCCCAGAAGTAGAAACTCTACATCACATACTTACAACTCACCTTTTTAATATGCAAAAAAGTGACCAGTATATCAATATCTAACAGATTTTTTTCATGTTTTCCCTTTGGTTCTATTAAAAAAAAGGGATGACATCAAAATACATTGTTAGGACAGGGTATTCAATGGGGTACCTACAGAGAAGAATTAAGTACTTAATTAAATAGGATTCTTCCATAGTATCATTCCAAGCAATGGTTTGATGAATGATATTGCGCTGCAGGAAGTGCTGTCTTTTCTGTAGGATATAAACCTGAGATTCTGACCACTTTTTAACTATAGAAGACCCCATGATCTCCCCTCACCTCTCCAATGTATAACTAGGGTGACCAGATGTCCTGATTTTATAGGGATAGTCCCAATATTTGGAGCATTGTCTTATATAGGTTCCTATTACCCCCGAACCTCGGTCCCAATTTTTCACATTTACTATCTGGTCACCATATGTATATCAGGGGTGTTAGCTTGATTGTCCTGGTCAATTTAAACTCAGAAAATTACTTTCTGCCTAACTGAAATTCGTCTGTTTCAACTGCAAATGGCATTCCTTGTTCACTGTGTGTTGTATGCTGTTTAATGTTTGTATTCTACACTAAAGAAGGCTGCATTTCATTGATAGCTGAAGTGACTCCTATGTATCTCAATATTGTATAGTTTGTATAAATATTGAGATACAATTTTAGGGCATTGGGGATTTGGGGAAATAAAGAGCATTATAATTTTACTGTAAGTTTATAATTATGATTATGCCTTTTGGCAGAACTGTGGAAGTATTCTTTATCTTCTTCTATGGAAGACCCATGGAACACAATAGAGTTATTTCTCCTATCTGCTGTGAACTTGGAAGGCTGTAGAATCATTCTCCCTCTCCCCTCTTCCCCCTCTCCCCCCATCCCGCACACACATACAGGTTTAAAGGTTAATTCAGCAAAACACATTTATTGTTAATACAGAGCCGTTATAAATCAAATGAATGTTTTAACAATCAGGTAAGTAAATCTGATCCTAAAAGTAGTGGTTTGTAAATCAAGCCTTAAGAATTAAGATTTACCAAAAGGATTTTTAATCAGACCTCAGCTGTATGAATCTGTTTTTTATTGTGCCAACTCAAATAAAATTTTCAATAATAATGTGAACAAGCAGCACCCAAAGTTCATCATGCAGCAAAGAACACATCAAATAGACTGTCTCAAATGCATTGCAGCTTCCTAAAGACACCCACTCACCCACATACAAAAATGACCCAGTGCATACTACACAGCATAGCCACCCAAACTTCTTAGTATTAAGACACAATGGGGGTGTGTGTGATTTTTTTAAAAAAGTAAGTGTAATCTAATTTAGGATCACAAACAATAAAATACCTTAATCATAATAATGATTACTGCCTGGTGTCCCTCCATGGCAACATTAAGGTTTGGTGCCCTAACTATGCAGTGCCATCCATACATTAACAATTTTGGATTTCTCTGAGAGGTAATCTTAACTCTGAATTTTATGGGTTTATTATGTTTGGTCTTGGAATAATTAACAATCCTGTAATGTATCTTACCCTAAATTATTAATATATACCATTAACTCTATCAATATACTTTTGTCTGAGAATACTCCACCACTTTGGATACCTATATAAGGATACAGTTGTACCAGTTCTAGAAACACCAGGAGGTGTTCTCACTCAAAGTTCACACTCTGTTGTTCTGAGCATGCATGGGGAGCATCCCCAGTGCTTAAACTCTCACCTGAACTTTGGGTGTTTGAAATCCAGATCCAAATTTTGCATCTTCAGTGCTATAGACCTGTGAATTAGGCATCTTATCTAACTGAGAGACAGATTAACTGAGCCACACAGAAGTTAAGAATTTAGGGTATGTCTACACGATGAAATTAGGTTGAATTTATAGAAGTCAGTGTTGTAGAAAGCGTTTTTATACAGTCAATTGTGTGTGTTCCCACACAAATGCTCTAAGTGCATGTAGTCAGCAGAGTGTGTCCACAGTACCAAGGCAACCATCGACTTCTGGAACATTGCGCTGCTGATAGCTATCCCACAGTTCCTGCAGTCTCCGCTGCCCATTTGAATTCTGGGTAGAAATCCCAATGTCTGATGGGGCTAAAACATTGTCGCGGGTGGTTCTGGGTACATATCATCAGGCCCCCCTTCCCTCCCTCCTGCCGTGAAAGAAAGGGCAGACAATCGTTTTGTGCCTTTTTTTCTTGAGTTACCTGTGCAGATGCCATACCACGGCAAGCATGGAGCCCACTCAGCTAACTGTCACCATATGTCTCCTGGGTGCTGGCAGACGTGGTACTGCATTGCTACACAGCAGCAGTTTATTGCCTTTTGGCAGCAGACAGTGCAGTATGACTGGTAGCTGTCATTGACATAGTCCTGGGTTCTCTTTTAACTGACCTTGATGAGGTCAGGGGCGCCTGGGCAAACATGGGAGTGACTCAACCAGGTCATTTCCCTTTTAAGTTTAGTCTCATGGCGATTCAGTCCTATTGGCAGTCCTAGTGCGCTGTCTTTTAATCAGCAGCCAGCAGAAGATGATGGCCAGCAGTCATACTGCACTGTCTTCTGCCGAGCACCCAGGAGATGGCGATGGCTTGCGGTTGTACTGCACAGTCTGCTGCCAGCAAGATGTATAAAGAGAGATGAAATGGATCAAAACAAGAAATAGACCAGATTTGTTTTATATTCATTTTCTCCTCCCTCCCTCCGTGAAATCAACGGCCTGCCAAACCCAGTTTTGAGTTCTATCCTTGAGGTTTTGAGTTCTATCGTTGAGGGGGCAATTCTGTTTCTTGCAAAGCCACCCCCTTTGTTGATTTTAATTCCCTGTAAACCAACCCTGTAAGCCATGTTGTCAGTCACCCCTCCCACTGTCAGGGCAACAGCAGACAGTCGTTCCGCGCCTTTTTTCTGTGCAGACGCCATACCACAGCAAGCATGGAGCCCGCTCAGATCACTTTGGCAATTTGGAGTACATTAAACACCACACGCATTATCCAGCAGTATATGCAGCACCAGAACCTGGCAAAGCAAAACCGGGCGAGTAGGCGACGTCAGCGCAGTTAAGAGAGTGATGAGGACATGGACACAGACTTCTCTCAAAGCACGTGCCCTGGCAATGTGGGCATCATGGTGCTAATGGGGCAGGTTCATGACGTGGAATGCCGATTCTGGGCTCAGGAAACAAGCACAGACTGGGGGGACCGCATAGTGTTGCAGGTCTGGGACGATTCCCAGTGGCTGCGAAACTTTCACATACATAAGGGCACTTTCATGGAACTTTGTGACTTGCTTTCTCCTGCCCTGAGGCGCAAGAATACCAAGATGAGAGCAGCCCTCACAGTTGAGAAATGAGTGGCAATAGCCCTATGGAAGCTTGCAATGCCAGACAGCTACCGGTCAGTCGGGAATCAATTTGGAGTGGGCAAATCTACTTTGGGGACTGCTGTGATGCAAGTAGCCAATGCAATCAAAGATCTGCTGATATCAAGGGTAGTGACCCTGGGAAATAGTGGATGACTTTGCTGCAATGGGATTCCCTAACTTGGTGGGGCCATAGACGGAACCCATACCCCTATCTTGGCACCGGAGCACCAAGCTGGCGAGTACATAAACCGCAAGGGGTGCTTTTCAATAGTGCTGCAAGCACTGATGGATCACAAAGGACATTTCACCAACATCAATGTGGGATGGCCGGGAAAGATACATGATGCTTGCATCATCAGGAACTTTGGTCTGTTTCAAAAGCTGCAGAAAGGGACTTTTTTCCCAGACTAGGAAATAACCGTTGGAGATGTTGAAATGCCTAAAGTTATCCTTGGGGACCAAGCCTACCCCTTTTGCCATGGCTCATGAAGCCATACACAGGCAGCCTGGAGAGTAGTCAGGAGTTGTTCAACTACAGGCTGAACAAGTGCAGAATGGTGGTAGAATGTGCATTTGGATGTTTAAAAGCGCGCTATCGCAGTTTACTGACTCGGTTAGACCTCAGCGAAACCAATATTCCCACTGTTATTACTGCTTGCTGTGTACTCCACAATCTCTGTGAGAGTAAGGGGGAGATGTTTATGGTGGGGTGGGAGGTTGAGGCAAATCACCTGGCTGCTGGTTACGCACAGCCAGACACCAGGGCGGTTAGAAGAGCACAGGAGGGTGTGGTGTACATCAGAGAAGCTTTGAAAACCAGTTTCATGACTGGCCAGGCTACGGTGTGAAAGTTCTCTTTGTTTCTCCTTGATGAAATCCCTGCCCCTTGGTTCACTCTACTTCCCTGTAAGCTAACCACCCTCCCCTCCTCCCTTCAATCACCACTTGCAGAGGCAATAAAGTCATTGTTGCTTCACATTCATGCATTCTTTATTAATTCATCCCACAAATAGGGGGATAACTTCCAAGGTAGCCCAGGAGGGGTGGTGGAGGAGGGAAGGACAAGGCCACACAGCACATTAAAAGTTTTAAACTTTAAAACTTATTGAATGCCAGCCTTCTGTTTCTTGAGCAATCCTCTGGGGTGGAGTGGCTGGGTGGCCGGAGGTCCATCCACCGCATTCTTGGGCGTCTGGATGAGGAGGCTATGGAACTTGGGGAGGAGGGCGGTTGGTTACACAGGGGCTGTAGCGTCGGTCTGTGCTCCTGCTGCCTTTCCTACAGCTCAGCCATACACTGGAGCATATTAGTTTGATCCTCCAGCAGCCTCAGCATTGAATCCTGTCTCCTCTCATCACGCTGCCACCACCTTTCAGCTTCAGCCCTTTCTTCAGCCCACAACTTAATCTCTTCAGCCCGCCACCTCTCCTCCCAGTCATTTTGGGCTTTCCTGCACTCTGACATTGTCTGCCTCCACACATTTGTCTGTGCTCTGTCAGTGTGGGAGGACAGCATGAGCTCAGAGAAGATTTCATCACGAGTGTGTTTTTTTTCTCCTTCTAATCTTCACTACCCTCTGGGAAGGAGAAGATCCTGTGATGCTTGAAACACATGTAGCTGGTGGAGAAAAAAAAGGGACAGTGGTATTTAAAAAGACACATTTTATAGAACAATGGGTACACTCTTTCACGGTAAACCTTGCTGTTAACATTACATACATAGCACATGTGCTTTCGTTACAAGGTCACATTTTGCCTCTCCCCAGCGTGTGGCTAACCCCTCATCCCTCCCCCCTCTCTGTGGCTAACAGTGGGGAACATTTCTGTTCAGCTACAGGCAAACAGCCCAGCAGGAATGGGCACCTCTGAATGTCCCCTTAAGAAAAGCACTCTACTTCAACCAGGTGACCATGAATGATATCACTCTCCTGAGAATAACACAGAGAGATAAAGAACAGATGTTGTTTGAATGCCAGCAAACATATACTGCAATGCTTTGTTCTACAATGATTCCCGAGTATGTGCTACTGGCCTGGAGTGGTAAAGTGTCCTACCATGGTGCATGGAATAAGGCTGCCCTCCCCAGAAACCTTTTGCAAAGGCTTTGGGAGTACATCCAGGAGAGCCGCGAATGCCAGGGCAAATTAATCATTAAACATGCTTGCTTTTAAACCATGTATAGTATTTTAAAAGGTACACTCACCAGAGATCCCTTCTCCACCTGGTGGGTCCGGGAGACAGTCTTGGGTGGGTTCTGGGGGTACTGGCTCCAGGTCCAGGGTGAGAAACAGTTCCTGGCTGTCGGGAAAACCGGTTTCTCTGCTTGCTTGCTGTGATCTATCTACAACCTCATCATCATCTTCCTCGTCCCCAAAACCTGTTTCCGTGTTGCCTCCATCTTCATAGAAGGAGTCAAACAACACGGCTGGGGTAGTGGTGGCTGACCCCCCTCAAATGGCATGAAGCTCATCATAGAAGCAGCATGTTTTGGGCTCTGACCCGGAGCAGCCATTTGCCTCTCTTGTTTTCTGGTAGGCTTGCCTCAGCTCCTTAAGTTTCATGTGGCACTGCTTTGGGTCCCTGTTATGGCCTCTGTCCTTCATGCCCCGGGAGATTTTCACAAATGTTTTGGCATTTCGAAAACTGGAATGTAGTTCTGATAGCACGGATTCCTCTCCCCATACAGCGATCAGATCCCATACCTCCCATTTGATCCATACTGGAGCTCTTTTGCGATTCTGGGACTCCATCATGATCACCTCTCCTGATGAGCTCTGCATGGTCACCTCTGCTGATGAGCTCTGCATGGTCACCTGCAGCTTGCCATGCTGGCCAAACAGGAAATTGAAATTCAAAAGTTTGCGGGCCTTTTCCTGTTTACCTGGCCAGTGCATCTGAGTTGAGAGTGCTGTCCAGAGCGGTCACAATGGAGCACTCTGGGATAGCTCCCGGAGGCCAATACCATCTAATTGTGTCCACAGTACCCGAAATTTGACCCAGCAAGGCCGATTTCAGCACTAATCCCCTTGTCGGGTATGGAGTAAGGAAATCGATTTTAAGAATCCTTTAAGTAAAAAAAAAAAAGGGCTTCGTTGTGTGGATAGGTGCAGGGTTAAATTGATTTAACACTGCTAAATTCGACCTCAACTCCTAGTGTAGATCAAGGCTTAGGGTAAAGTCCTGGCCTCAGTGAAGTTAATAACAAAAATTTAACTTCAATGGGGCAAGAGTGAACCCTACATTTTAGAGTGATATGCACCTGCAGCTCCAGCTGAAGTCAAAAAAGGAGCTATGGATACTCACTGAGCATCTCTGAAAATCAGATCCTAAGTGACTTGATCAAGGTCAATGAGTTAATGACAGAATGGATCACAGAACCCAAGAGTTTGTGTTACAGGGCCTTGCTTCAGCCATAAGAGAATGCTACTCTACTTTCTATCCTTTCTTTGCATATTAATACACAAATTACATTTATATTAACAAACCTGATTGCATTTTAGTCATCCTTTCCAAAGATGTCCCTCAGTTTGAATCATGATTCCTTCCATTAAGAAGAAACAAGCACCAGCCAAAAGTACTAGCCACATCAGCTAACTCTGACTCCAACTCCAAGTCCTCACTTCACAGCTGATAATGCCAGACAAATTCATATTTAATCATGAACAACAGAGCCAGCCCTTGGGACTTCATCCCCAATGAAATACATACACCAGTCTATAGCAGATAGACAATGACATTAAACACCCAAAATATATAATACATATTTTCTATTTAAATTAGTATTTTATAATTTAATGATACTTTAAAAATGAATGAAACACTCAGGAAAGGTGTTGACAGTCTTAGAAATGGACATCTGTTTATCTATTGAAAGGTACCAGCCCAGGCAGAAATGCAAGCTTCCATCATAATGCCCTACTAATAAACCTAGTTGGATTAGTTGTTAGGAATAGCAACCATTGTGAATTCGGACATTTATCCTGTTCAAGAATTGTTTGCAATCCCATCCTGATTTATATAAATATCTTCATCTTTCATAAGCATTATAGAGATAGTTTGGATGAACAATTTTCAGTGACCAATTTTCATGAGCTGTTCAGTTAGACTATTGGTCATACACTGGTCATTTCTGAGACATGTGATTGGTCATCTAAGTTTCAGGATATTATTTCTGCTCCCTGATTGGATAGTTATATTAGCAATAAATGATGCAGATAGAATTGAAAGAAACTTTCACGCTTTCTCCAGTTTCAATCATGACAATATATGGATGGCTGAAACTTTTGAAAGTAGGGAATGGCAAAAAAAAAATGAAAAAGATAAGTAATATACCTTCCTCTGTGATTTTTCAATAAATAAAAATTTGTGCTAAAATGTGTAAAGAATTTAGGATCCATGAACATTTGAGATATCTAGAAGTTTCTGAACATTCATGAACAAGTAATATGACCTCATGAATAATAGAAAAAAACAAACAAGGCACTTCTAATCATGAATATATTCACAAATCAATTTTTAAAATATTTTACCATCTCAACAGAGAAATGTACCTCAAACCTGATATGGAGAATATTTAGTCTGCATAGCTCATTTAGTCCTCAGACTCTTTGCTGATAAGTTCAACAAATGTCATGTGTGATATTTGTTTTATTTAATTAAATGTGAATACTTGGACCCAGGTCCAGCCCTATGTTTGAGGAACTCAATCCAGTTCCAGGAGGTGGCACAAATTTAGCTTTATCCACCTTTGTGCTACCCCAATCCTTGGGCTGTCAAGTTATCAATTGAGTTCTCAGAGTAAATCAGAGCAACCTTCAGCCTACTCTAATATATGGTAATTGTTTATGGTCCTTAAGAGCTCTCCCAGCTTCCTGTTAGCATTGTAATATACAGAAGCAAAACACCCTTTCCCCTGAGCATGCCTTCAGGGCCAGCAACTAGGATGATGGTGGGTTCAAGATCCAGCTTCCTTCCTTGGGAGAATATACAGGCACTGGTTACTGCAGCTTTAGAGAAACTTTGCACTGGGGGAGTGGCAAGAGGGGAATAATCACTTCCCTCAATCTGCTGGCAATACTCCTACTAATGTAGCCTGATATGCCATTAGCCTTCTTGGCAACAAGGGCACACTGTTGACTCCTATCCAGCTTCTTGTCCACTGTAATTCCCAGGTCCTTTTCTGCAGAACTGCCTCTTAGCTAGTTGGTTCCCACCCTGTAGCAGTGCATGGGATTTTTCCATCCTAAGTGCAGGACTCTGCACTTGTCCTTGTTGAACCTCATCAGATTTCTTTTGGCCCCATCCTCCAATTTGTCTAGGTCACTCTGGACCCTTTCCTTACCCTCCAGTGTATCTACTTCTCCCCTCAGCTTAGAAAAGCAACTCCTTTACATGCACCACCCAACAGCAATCAGATGGTAATGACTTTCATTCACTACCAAGCCAATAACACATTCAAAAAATGAGAGATTTCTTAGCATATCCTAAGTTTAAAAATATACTTACAGGAATGAAAATGTTATTGCTGCAGTAATTCCACAATTTGAAACATTACTCAAATTCTGGAAAATTGTCTTGAAAAGAATCACTTATATTAATCAATTATTTTTATCCAAGTAATTATTGTATAAAATGGAATTTATGTTTAAATTTCACAAGTGATTACTTGATGATATGACACTAATAAAATGAAATTATGGAGTTGGTAATTGCAGCAATGACTTTTTTTACTTAAAACAATGGAACATTTTAAAGGAGTGTGCAAATATATAACTAGCATTTATGAGCACAAACAATTATAATAAGTGGCAGTGAAAGAATAAGCATGTACCTTCTATAAAAGTGTTAACTGGGTCTTCTATAATGGTGTGGGGGTGGTGTAGCATGTAGGGTAAATGAGAACACATAATTCTGAAAGGCATGTCTTGCCCTGTGAGAAGATGAAGAGGACGAGGTTTTAGGTGTTCAAGGGAGCAGGACTGGGAGGAGGTTATAAAATAGGAGTGGTAGGTTGTGTCTCTTTCTTGATGCATAATAAACTATATTTTGCAGCTATCTGTGTAAACAAAACATAAAAACATGCAGCTGGATGAAAGATGCACAATTTACCATAGAAAAGAGATGCTAGGAGAGTGAGAGGGAAAATGTATTCTATGTTTCCAAATTATTTTCCTGCTTTTTAACATAAAGTGCTCCACCATTTCTCTGGTGGAAACTAATGCTCCTCATTTACAATAGGTGGCCTTTTAAAATAAATGAGAATGAGTATCCTATAAGTAAAACAAGAGTGCCTCCTTTGTTAAGAGAATCACCTATGGCTGACTATTTCAGCCTTAGAACAACCATTCATTTCATCTCAACAAAAAACTCATTTTACATACACAACCCACTAAAAATCAGATATTTATTCTTGGCCCAGTACAATCCATCCTCATGTGCATTGACATGCATGTCTGCAGCTTTGGGACAGAATGAAGAGTATAAATACTGAACATCCATGTTTCCTCCCATGAAGAAGATCCAATGTAGAGGATGAAATATAAGGGAGCTTGTGATGCAGTGTACAAACTCCACGCTGGGCAACATGGGGTTAAGGGATTATTTGAGGCTCAGCCAGCCCTGCCCCATCACACCTGCAGCAAATTCTCCATTTTCTGGAGGATTTAAAAGATAGAGAACTAGCTCATTTGGTTTGCAGAGCTGGAGATGAGTATACCAGCAGCCCACAGCTCTAGTACTGCACTGGAAAGTCTAAGACTCTGACACAGCGGCTCAAAGGGGCTCTCCCTGAGAGAAGAAAGGATCCACCCCAGAGATAGTCAGAGAGGGAATTATCCTGTGGACCTTGGACATTGGTAACCCCCTTCTCCCCTACTTATTGTGGACTGGGTTTCCCCACCAGGAGAAAGCCTTGGACTAAGCTGACCCCAGGCGGGGGATGAGAAGAACAGGCCCAGGGAGGACAGCCTTAAGCAGCCTTGATTGCTAAACTACTGGTAGCACAAAGGGCCCTGCGTCAGAGTCTGGTGGAGTGGGAGGGACTGGGCTCTACTCCCCACAACCATCTTGGCAGTCAGGAGTTGTGGCTGTGACCCCTAGGCCATGCTCCCCAACCAGACCCCAAATGTGGACCATTACAGAGGTATTCCTTGCTCAGTGCATAATAAAATGAGGCTATTAAATACACATGTTGTATGGAAAAGAAGCTCATGTTACCATCACTGCACAACTAAATGTTTACTGTTTCCAAACTCTGGCCATCTTTACACAAAGTTTTCTGTCTGGAGCCGTGTAAACTGATGTGTACTATTGTCATATTGGTGGAAAGTAAAAGCCAGTTTCACATGTAGGATTCTACTGGTATCTGGGCAAATAGTGGAGGTACTTCTGTTTTGTTTACTTCAATGCATATAGTCTGAGTTTAACACTGTTATAATGGTAAAGACAGAATTTGGGCAATTATGAGACTCATTCACAGCCTACCTCTACTTCAATGGCTAAGCACTGTCCAAATTGTGCAGTGGATCAGGAGAGTATGCCACAGAAGTGATAGTGTTTATACCTATTTATTGTGCATGAACATATCATAATGCATGTACATGGTGGCAGAGTTAAGGTTGAACTTAACCTTGCCATTCCCTGCTATTTTTAGTGCTCATCCATGAGAATATAATGGTCTTCAAATGTAATATTTGTATAAAATATCAAATGGCAATTAAGTTTTGGAGGAAGGGCACAATCATTTCACAGACTATCATCAAAATCCTAATATGTTAGTATTCCTGCGGCTGCCCTTACCTGGGCTGAGAAAGCTACCACTGAAGTCAACTCCCCATGATTTCATTGAGAGTTCGATCAATCCCATAATACTATGACCCACCACTTAAATATTACACGGCTAGGGGAATCTTTGGATGCAAGACTCTTAGCACCCAGATACATGTTTTGAGGATCCTTGACAAGGGCACTTGTGACTAAGGGCCAGAGCACGGTCAAACATGAGGCTGAGAGTAACAGAAAAGTTCATAGTCGAGATACAGGAAAGGGTCAATAGCAAGGATCAGAGAACAAGTCAGTTTTCACATCCAGATCACTAATGAAGGTCCAAATCAAACCAGATCAAAGTCAGGCATTCAAGAATCTAGACAGCTACAGAATATCCACTTTCTTCCTTGGACGTTTGCTGGAATGTTCCTTTGGCTTCCTGCCTTATATAAACCTATCAGGAGCCATGAGGCTGCTGCCTGTCAGACTGGTGGAGACAGGACTTCCCAGGCTCTGTGTCCACACAGGCCATGGATAGTAAAGCATGAGCTAGTGACAGCTGCTGCTAAGTGGCCGTGTGGAGGTGTTCTCTATCTAGTGGTTCTACAGGCTTTGGGCTGAGACTTACTGGGCCTTATAGGAAATGGTGGTGGTGATTAAACTAAGTCAATATTGCCCACTTGGTGGTGCCATTTTTCAAATGAGATTGTTAAAGGATGACTGGCCCCTTTCAAGGGAGTAATTAATTAATTAATTGATTGATTACTGCTTCCAGCCTCAGAAGGTAGGGCTAAGGGAGTCAGCTGATACTCTAATGGACACTGGACCTTATAAAAGGACAGAGTGAATTCTGGTGTGTGGCATCCCAGGGAGTGGATAGGGTTTTCTAGAAGCCTCTGAGCCAGGGCCTAAAGAGTCCAGGTACTCCAGGGGAACCAGTGTTGGGAGACCAGTGTCCTATACAGGAACAGAGAAGGACACAATGGACAGAGGTCAGTAGGGGCTGATAACAGTACTTTAGGGAAACCAGCCTGAGGGCTGTGTGTGGGCTTCCTCAGAGCCAGAAACACTCTAATAGATAGCCTAAAAAGGGGCTGGGAACAGTGCCCAAATGGTGCACTGAAGAGAAGCTACCAAAGTGCAGAAGAACCTTTTGGTTTATTTGGACTCTTGCTACCCTGGGAAGTATTAAGTTTGTTTGTGACTTGTCTGGAGGGCTAAGTCTTATCTCCAGTACATAGTGGTGTATGGAAGGCTAAGAAGACCCCCCTTGAGGCGGGAAACTGAGACAAGGAATGTTGTCATTGCCATGCTTGGCCAATACGGGTTGTTACAGAATAAGCTTTTCCCATGACAGATATCTAGAACTGGAGGTCCTGACCATTTTTTGTCATTAAAAATCTCATAGTACTTTTTTCAGTCCTAGTGATGTTAACCTACTATCATTTAGGTATCTACATTCTGCCTTCCCAAATACCTCCTGCAGTTTCAACTGACTACAAGTATTAGTTTGAATTCCTTCCCTAAAATATCATGTAAAATATCATGTTCTGTGCTGTTCAACAGCTACTGTATTTCAGCCCAAATATGACTGCTTTTTGGTGATAAATAACCTGTTTGTTAAGCACTCTAGTATCTTTTGGGATAAAAGGTGCTATGTCAATTCACTATATTATTATTATTTCACTCAACTGTTAGATAAAGATGTTAAAGCTCCAGAAGAAGAAAACGAATGAAGTTATAATTTCTAGCCAACAAATTGTAGCTATTTTTAGTGTGTTTTCCCATTTTCTCATATCTTATGGATTTCATGCATCAGAGAAATCAAATGACTCCAATATTAGAAAATAATTTGTTTATTAATATAGGGCATTAACACCAGTGAAGATGTGTTTTTTCCCCACAGTGGTGAAGAGGTACATTTTAAAAAAATCTATGCCGTTATTCTAATTACTGCTATTTTCAGGCTCCATAGTACCAGTTTCTTCTGTATCCTTGTTCAAAGCCACAGGTGCAAAGATGTGCTTGTCAATTATTAACAATCAGCGAGAGGGTGCCTCAAAGAGACTTTCCCCCCAAAGAATACAGAAAACTCAAAAGAGGAGAAAGAACAAAGAAGAAATTATATTTGATGCATAACACATCAAGCTGAGTTTTGAATGTTAATATATATGGTGATTATTAATAAAAGTTGTCAGCAAGAAAAAATGTAAACTATAGAGTGTCTAATTTGCAATGGTTCAAAAACCTATTGAAAATTGCCTATTGAGTCAAATGCAATATGTCCTCTACCAGAGCTCTTTTCCTCAATGTAGATGTCATTTACTGCCTACTCTATACTGCAGATGATCACTGAAATGTTTTCCTCTTCGATCTAAGTAAAGAGTATCAATTGTAAAATGAGGTCATTTAAGAGACTATTGTGCTCAAGGTTTTTCTGGTACAGTTTGAAAAGAGGCTTCTCAGGGGATCAGGGAAGGTCTGTGGTAAGTGCTTTGGAACTAACCAATATATGCTGCTGTGGTTCCTATTGCTGTCATCCTTGCTTTCCCTTCCCCTACCCCAGTTATGTCTACATCTCTCTGTTGTGTCTTGTCTCTATTTAGATTGTAAGCTCTCTCAGGCTGGGGCTATCTTTATGTCTGTGCATGGCAGAGTACAATGGGCTCCCAGACAGTACTGTAATGCAAATGACTGCTACTCATTACAGTTGAAGCCATCATCTTGACAGGGGGTTCTTCTAAATTGCATGTTCTGCATTCCCAGAATATGTTTGCCATTCTTATTAATTAATTCTTCAGTGTTACAGCATCATGACATTCCATCAGCAAATTACAATGCGTGGTGCCATCACACTGCATGATGATGATTGTCATGGGCCCCGATGGTAGTCTTAAGATGCTATGTGGGAGTCAAGTCGCCCTGCTAAAAAAATAACCCTGGAAAAAGCAGAGTGGTTGGCAGCCCAAGGTCCTAGCTACTTAGTCTATGGCTGTCTTTTGCTAAGTCTTCTTCTGTCCATGTATTACACACCTTGCCACCAGCAGTGTCTTGTTCATTCTTATTTCCAGTATCCAAACTACTACAAGGGTTACAGAGATTTTTTTTCCACTTGAAACCTCATTTGGGAACATAATCCTTACTTCCTGATTTCTTATTGTATAGACTTTTCAGCTACTAGCAGTGTATAAAGTGATTTACTGCATCAGAGTTCCTTTAATCATTCCTGCTTCCTTATACCTTGACTGGGATTTTTTAATCATAACAGCAGTGAAAGGAAAAACAGCTATGCCACTGCTTCTCTAAAAAGAAGCCCTGCTCACAGAAGAGGAGGTAGTGGGAGGGGGAAGCAGAAAAACAGCTTTAAGACTCTTTAAATGTCAAAAGCATTAAATGAGAGTTTCAAGTTTCAGAGGGATAGCCGTGTTAGTCTGGATCTGTAAAAGTGGCAAAGAGTCCTGTGGCACCTTATAGACTAACAGAGGTATTGGAGCATGAGATTTCATGGGTGAATAAATGAGAGTTTGTAACCAAAGCCACAGTGAGTGTCCCTTAAAAAGACTACTAACACATATTCAAAAAAACCCAAACAAACAGATAAAGAGAGCAACTTATTGTCCTTTTGTATGTCCATAAATCAGGTATGGTTGCAATGTGCCAAGTGGGGAAGAAATGGAGATGAAATTACTCCATTTATTCATAAAACAGGTACAGCGAGGCAATAGCAGGTAAAACTAACCCCAGTGCTTCCTGACCATTTGCCTCAACTTTGATGTAGATGACCTGCCATTAGGGGGCAAGACTAAAAGAAAGATAAACGGCAAATGCATGTCTTAGTTGGGCTAGCTCTTCTTTGTTGCAACTGCTGGCTTGAGGTGGCTTTTTTGATGTCGCATATCAAACTCATAGAACACTGGATAGCTGTCATGTGGTGCCATCTGTCACTGACAGTCTGGTTTGGATTAGACAGGGCAACCTACAGGCAAAAGGATCTCTATTCTCCAGTCCCTCAAAATAATCTATTTACACTTAAAGTTGCTCCCTCAGTGCCATAGGTGGCAGGCCCCCCAAAAGGTTACAGCCCTCCTCTAGCTAATTATTGCAAATGTAGATATCATCCTTTAATTGAACTGTTTTGAGGAAGCCAAGTTATTTTGTATCCCTATTGCCTATTTAGTCTTCTGCTGCTCCTGTATCATTTCAAATTTACAGCAAGACTTTAAGATTCCCAGAGTTCTTACTGGGAAATATTAGCTTTAGAACTATACAGTATCCTATGCTTTGTGACAGAAGATTGCCCTTTCCGGGTGGCTCAGTATCCTATCTTATTTATAAGCTTTGGAGGCTGTCTCCTTGAACAAAAGAGAAGTCCTCATTCTCATTCTATAAGGAAGTAAACAATTGCTTTGTGTGTGGTTAAAAAAAAAAAAAGCTGTGTCACTGAAGCTGTGGCAAGGGCAGGGGCCCATACATAGACCAGCTAGTGTGATGATCTTGAAGCTGTTTTCCTTTTCCTACTGAACAAGAAGCCAACTTTATTTTCTTTCAGAATGAAAATCAATTTTATATAACTAACCAACAAGACCTTGAAGAGAGTTTGAGGGAGGAAAATTGCTGCAAATCATAGGAGGGAAAAAGTGGCCTTTATATTTAATATATCCCTTTGTTTTCTACTGTGTGGGACAAGCCCTAGCAGACAATTTACCATCTGGATTAGAGAGAATAAAGATGGAGCATTGCAACCTGGGACTTGTAGTCTCCACAGGCTAACCTTCTGCATTAAAGATGATGGCGGGGGTCCTGTAATTTGTTTAATTTTACTGTGATGCCCCCTCCAGATGGATAATTCCCTCTTAAAGGTGGAGAAAGCTGACTCAGTTGGGAGGGAGACACAGTCAAAAAGCCAGGAACAATCTACAGGGGATCCTTGATCTGGTGCAGGATAGTTGTGTACCTCAAGCACGTCCTGGAGATTTGGGAAAATCTCTGGAGATCTGCACTTTTTGGGGTCATTCTGGGATGTATTAGCAGGAGTGTTGTAAGAAAGACATGAGAAGTAATTCTTCCACTCTACTCTGCACTGATTGGGCCTCAACTGTGTCCAGTTCTGGGCACCACATTTCAGGAAGGATATGGACAAATTGGATAGAATCCAGAGAAGAGTGACAAAATGATTAAAGGTCTAGAAAACATGACCTATGAGGGAAGATTGAAAAAATTGGGTTTGTTTAGTCTGGAAAAGAGAAGACTGAGGGGGGACACGATAACAGTTTTCAAGTACGTAAAAGGTTATTACAAGGAGGAGGGAGAAAAATTGTTTTTCTTTTTCTCTGTGGATAGGACAAAAAGCAATGGGCTTAAATTACAGCAAGGGAGGTTTAGGTTGGACATGAGGAAAAATATCCTAACTGTCAGGATGGTTAAGCACTGAAATAAATTACCTAGGGGGTTGTAGAATCTCCATCATTGGAGATTTTTAAGAGCAGGCTAGACAAACACCTGTCAGGGATGGTCTAGATAATACTTAGTTCTGCCATGAGTGCAGGGGACTGGACTAGATGACCTCTCGAGGTCCCTGATGTTATTATTCTGACTCTTGAGGCAGAGGTGGTAATGGTGTGGGAATGTGCACCCACCACCAGTGGCAGAATTCGGTAGAAAATCTATGAGAGGAACCACACACAGATTTACAATTTTGCTTCCCCTTTCACAATTTTTTCCCCTCTCCCCACAGGAGGGCACAATCTGGCACCAAATTAGTTGTGACATTTAAGCTCCTGTCATGTTGTTATTTCATCCCTTAGCTGGGCATAGTCTGAGCAGCCTTGCTGTGGAACTAACTGTGACGATGTCTACAAGCTTGCAAAAAGGCACCGTAAACAATATTGCTTAGAGAATTGGATTGCTCTGGTTTCATGGTTTATGATTTTGTATCATGAAGAGACATGAGATCTCCTGCTGGGTATAAAATAATCAACTGTTGTTGTAACATGGAATATGGATTGTTTTAGTTAGCTTAGGAAATATAAAACAGTGCAGTGTACTTAGAGCATAACAAAAAGCTCCTTGTGACAGACTTTGGGTTTTTTTACATGTCAGGGGCCTCTAGGTGCTACTGTAACACAAATAAAAAATAAGAATTCAAAACCATATGATAGAATATAAAAAAAATTATATCATTTTCTTGCCTCCCTGTAGGTTGTCTGAATGATAGTTATTACATCCCAGACTGATGCTTTATGGACTGTCCAGTAGAATACAGCCCAATTTAACATAACTTCTGAGGCAAGTTGACTCTTTTTTTAAAAGGTGAATGTAGTGAATTATCTGCTGCCTTTGCTACCTGGTGTTTTCAATATATACCTCTGCTCTTAGCCCATCCTTTTTTAGGTAGCCTGCAAAGATTTTATGAAAAAGTAAGTACTTTGCCACCCTGAAAGCCTCACTGAAAACTTTTACAATTCTTTTGTTAAATGGTATTATTTTAGAATAACAAAAAAACAAAACAAAAAAACCCCCCAAAATCTACACAATTCAGTGAGAAAGAGAATATATATTTCACATATAACTAGAAACTTTTTGGAATTTATGAATGAAAATATTCAGTGTGATATATTTGAATGAAAATGCATCAGCTTTGTCACATGGTGGATTTTTTTTCCTCACAAATCAAATCATAGTTTAAAAATATCATTTTTAAATCAAAACATTGGATTTTGAAAAAGGACCATCTTTTTAAAAAGTATAGTTCTGTGGAGAATTTGGAAAAAACAAAAAATCCCTCTGGATTTGGAATTAAATGAAAATGTTTTCAGATCTTTTGAGATAACGACTGTAAAATACATTTTAGTCAGCTGTACTACTGAAATACGCACCAAAAATGAAATCCATCCCATTACAGAGGAGCCATGTCATACCCTTCACTCCATTTTATAGCACTGAATGCTTAACATTCCACCTGTCCTGCAAGGTAAATTTTACTGAGTTACACTAAGAAAAGGAGAAACTTGCATCCTGCAGAACAGGGATAATTTTAAGAATTTCTTTTTTGCAGGACAAACCTGCGATTCTCAATCTCATATTAACAGCTGCTCTGCAGATGTGGTTTTACAGGCCCTTGCACTCAAATAAAATTTACTGAGTGAGAGCAGAAAAGGAAGGGAATGATACAAAAAGTCAAGGTTTCTTTATGATTTAACTTTGGGGTAGAGAAAACCTGAAACATAAAGGGTTGCAATGGCAAATTGCTGAGATCCCAATCTGAATATAAATACACACAAGGTAAAATCCAAGGTTTTTTCTCCAGATTGTGTACTCAGGACCTGGTCATGCCTCTGAGATACACATGTGGATGGATCCTCATGGATCTTCTCCACCTACACACGAAGAAGACTAAGCTGCCTCCAGACAGCTCCCCACTCATCTCTTTGTATAGGACAGAGGGTGCTTCATAGGTCCAGGAAACATGAAGAGATGGCAATGGGTGGGCCATGGACAATGGGTTGGCAGGAGTGGAGGCAATTCTCATTATCCCCCACTAGCTCTTTTGAGATCAGGGTGGAAACATAATACATTCCAGAAGCTTTATTATGTTTCCAAGATGCCCCAGTTAAACTGGGAAAGCTCCACTGGAGCTATGCTGCCAGAAAACTGGTGGCTCCAGATACCCCATTCTTCAGTTGAATGCTGGAATCCTGCTGAGCTCTGAAGATTCTAGAGGGAATCTGTGGGGTTTGGGAGCCAGTCTGTTGGTCTTTTCAAACTGGGGAAAAACAATGTCTGTGCAAATGGAAAGAATGGCACAGACATTTCTATTTAGCAGAACCTTGTGGATATTTCCTTCCCTTTCTGTGAGCTGATTAGTTTTTATTCAGTCTTTAAGACAGACAAATTTCCAGAAAGGAAAGTACAAAAGCTGAGAAAGTATCTCTGGGGTTGCTTGTGCTTGAATCTTTCTTTGAAGACAATGAGCTTGCTGGTTGAGTTCACCAGCAACAGAACCCTGAAGTTCATCAGTCTGTGCTGTCTCAGCAATTGCAGGGAAAGGGGATCTGGGCACATGTATTTTGTAACTGAGGGCTTGTACATGTCTGTTCCTTACCCCTCATCTTCTGTGTTCTTTATTGAGAGGCGTGACTGTGAAGTCACCTTATTGGAAAAGCTTCAGTCTCTCTTAAATGCTGAATGTTCAGATTGCTCATTCACACTGAACAGTTGCTCAGAAAACCAAAATGTGGAGAATGCCTGGCAGTTCAATGATTCTTACATTTGGAGGGGGGGCGCTGTGGAGTGGAAAGGGGGTAACTATAATTTTTGGATGACAGGTAATTTTATCATTAAAAATACTAAAAATATTTAGAGAAACAAGTAATGATATGCCAGCTCTTACTAACTGTTTCTCTTACTGTAACTCAGGGATGTGACTCCCACTGTTTAGTCACAGAACTTCTTTTACATACTTTAAGGGACACCATGAAGAAGACGAAGAAAAATAATTATTAAATATGGCTATTATTATTAAAGAAACATTAAACAAAATAACACAAGGGAGAGAATACAAGTGATAAACTGGTGACTTCCATTATAATCTTCTCTGAATGTCTCTTTGTGGAGAACCTTAACAGAGATTAGAATTTTCAGAGTGACTCCGCATTTGATGGGGCACTTTGTTTGGTAAGTTAAGACCAAAGTACATTTTTTCCCCAAAATTATTGTGAATCTATTCTTTACTGCAGTGTTTCTCAGACTTGGGTTGCTGTTTGTTCAGGGAAAGCCACTGGCAGGCCGGGCCGGTTTATTTACCTGCCATGTCCGCAGGTTTGGCCGATCGCAGCTCCCACTGACTGCGGTGAACCACAGTTTACCCCGTCTCCTCTTTCATATTGATTAACAGGAGAAACTCTTAGTATTTTAAGTTACAACAGCAATCTTGTATCCCAGTAAAATCATTAGAAGAATTTAAATCTAATCCCTGGGCAGCGTCTTAGTTACTTTCTCACACTAACACTTGATGAAGTTTTTGGAGAGATTTTTCTTCAGTCTTCTCTGTTTTGTTTTATTTTTACTCTGTCAGCTTGCATGCAGTAATGGACAGGATAAGTTATGTGCTTGCTGTTTGTTTGGGCAGGGTAGCAGAAGGTGTGTGCATGAGGGGTGCTCATTTCAGAGTTTCAGGTTTTTTTCATATACAATACTTCCCATTTCCATGATGTTAGGAAAGCACACCTCTTTGAGGCTTATTTAGATTCAAAATGGTTGCTGTCACTCTTTCATTGCCTCCAAGACTTTGTGGTTGGTTTAGCTCCTGATTATGCAGTCTGCCTAAAGAATATGCAATGTTTATTGAATTGTCTTTGTTCATCTTGTGATGGGAAAGAACTTTTAAAGTTAAGTTTAACTCTCTCTCTTTATTCAACTGAGTTATTATTTCAACTTTATTAGAGTTTGACAGAAAATGTTTTCAAAAAGTTCAAACACTCCTTTATATATGTTTTTACTTCTCAGAACAGTTGTGTTAAATTAAATAATTCTTAGAAAGCGTTAGCTTAAGTTGTTGATTCTACATGACAATTTTTGGAAACATGATTTTTCTTGTTTTCTAGGTGGGGTGAGAGATGTTTGAGCACTGTCAGTAGTTAATTTCATTAATATAAATATTCTTTACTCAAATGGCTTCTTATATTAGTAATCAGTTATAGCATCAAATTAGCCTGCTTATCTTAAGACATAAAACATCTTATATTCATATAAAAATTATATCAGGCAGTTATATGAAGACTTGCATTTAGATAAAAAATTGCAAATAGAAGCTCATACCATCTTAAATATTTAAGAAAGAACAAAGCTTTAAAACACTTCCTGCTACACATATTTTCCTAGAGGCTTTCCTGAAAAGTTTTTAGAATAATTATAAAATTCATTTCACGAGGATATTTCTGGCATCCTGGAGAGTTTACTTTGTGTGAGTTTACTTAGTTTGACTTCTCTGATAACACACCCTACATTCCTTTCACATTCGGGTCTCTTCCTAAAATATGAATGTTTACAAAATCATCTATTTTCATGATTTAAAGAACATATTATACCAAACTGATATCTTACACAAGAGGGACAAGTCCTATTTTTTTGATAAGACATCCGGCTTGGTTTGTTTGCTATTTTGACCAAATAGTTTCTAGATTTATTACCTACCATTTACAGTATATTTACAATATGTCATTAGACTTATCAGATATTCTACTATAAAAAGCATGAATCAAAATAATTAACATTATATAAATCTTTCAAAACATAGTAAAAAAAATAGTATAGAATGTTAAAGGGGAATAGAAGTTATAAAGCTGCATTCCATCCTGGAGATAATAAACAAACATGGAACTAATCATTGTTTTATCTTCCCTGATATTTGCTTGCCCTGGAGAGATAAGGTAGATGCCTCTTGGAATTCCTTTGGCTAGTTTTAAAGACACAAGGTGGGTGAGGTAATATTTGTTTTTATTGGACCAACTTCTGTTGGTGAAAGAGTCAAGCTTTCACGCTTTCACAGAGCTTTTCTTCAGGTTGGGCCAATAAAAGATATTGCTTAACCCAACTTATTTCTCTAATATACTGGGGCCAACACAGTTACAACACCACTTTCTCTCATTTTAACATTTTGCAGCATAGCTAGCTAAACATAATATGTATTCTTAGATTTCCAAGCATCCTGGCTATATCAAACTTGTAGTTGTATCTTAATATTCAGAAAAGATGTAAACCAGTTTGTAACAACCTAAAATGTTATAATATTATCATTTTGCATTAATATTGAGATCTCTCCCCTACAAAATCAAACAAAAAATCCCAGTGTAATAGAAACATGTTCCTGTATTTGAATATGAATATTAAACGATGCTAATTTGATACATAACAGTTGTTCCAGGCAGATTCTATTTACAGTCATTTTCTGCCATTAGCAAGACATTGATATCCTCCTTCAATAAGTGTTTCCACAAGAAAACCCTCTGTCATAGTGCATCATCACTACATATTAGTAATGCATTATAGACTCAATAACACCACTTGAATGCTAAATGCTGGATCTTGAACAAATTACTAAATTTCTTCTATAATTGAGCCTAGACTTTTCTAAATGGGAAGTTCCAGAAGATGTGTGAGAAGAATTCTGAACATACATGTTAATTAAAAGATGTAAGGTAAATCATCTAATGTGGAATATTTCTTTGCACTATACCACCAGCATAGCTGGTTAACTAGCTCGGGAGGATCGCTCCAGTGCAAGGTCATAGGCTAATATATGGGGCATGGCTGAGACACCCTTAGGCCATACTGAGCCTGGACAATATTTTTGGTCCCTTGTAATTAGTGCATCTGGCAAAAGTTATAAAAGGCTTTGGGCCTGCAAAATTCATTACCAAAATCAGGGGATTAAAATGGAGGAATATAAGCTGCTTTTGCATACCACCTTTCCAGTCTGGCTGAGGATCTGGCCTCTCACTTTTAAAATAAATCATTACACCTGACATCGAATTTCCATCAAAGTTGTTTTTCAAGGATTTTTTTTCCTCTGCTGTTCTTACAAGCATTTTAGAAATGCATTCAGACCAGCATAATTTAAGTATAGATATAAGTGAGAATTGTAATAGTTCAGGGCAACTGCACCTGTATCCATCCTCTGTGGTCCCACTCTAGTTTCTCAGCTCCTCAGCCTTCCCCTGTCTTGGGCAGAGGCCCACATCTCTCTCCATTCTGACCAGGATTTTTCCAGGCTGCACAGTTCCCTGCCTACACTGTGATATCCCCAGCAAGCCAGACTTCTCTAAAAGGCCAGTGTCTGTGCTTTGGTTTCTCTCCAGGGCTATGAATAGCAAAAATGCCCACAGTTATACGTTACGATACAGCTCCTCCTAAGCAAGCACTTTTATTGCTTAAAGTGAAAGAATTTCAGAGAAAACATATAAAGAAAAGTAAAATATGTTATACACATGCTAAAAAAGCTTACCAGAGATCACTCTAACTCTAACTTCAAACTCTACTAGGTGTCAGTCTGTCAAAATCTACAATTGAGTACTCACTGTGGTTCAAGCTGATAACTGTCTCAGATTCAGAAACAGAACAACCATCTGGGTAGTTCATCTAATTCTTTATATAGCACAGGCATTTTATGTCATTTCCAGGAACAGATAACAAGGAGACAAAGACTCTCTCCTCAGAACGTAATTTCAAAAATCAGGGTTTTTGCATACCAGAGATGGAAAATTTACATTAATCTTCCCATACACATTCCCAAAGGAAGCACCTAACACTTTTTGTCCAAAAAGTCTATTCTTTTCTGGCACATCGTTCAATATAGTCCTTTGAAGCTCATAACACTTTCCAGGGTTCATATTGTATTTCCCCACTGGAGAAGTTACATACATTCACCAACCCATAATAACACACAAACTTTGCATTTCATACAATGGACCACCAAAGATAATTAAATTTAATTCAATTAAGGATATTATAGGAACTGCCATATTTGTCATAAGCTCAAACAAGAAGAAAAAATACAAAGAGAAGAATGAGCCATATAGTGATAGGAAAGTGTCTCAAAAGTCATGGCAAGACCATAGACAGTAACTATGTGGCTGAGTCCCCCATCTATTCCTAAATGTTTTTATCAGCATGTCCCATGCACCACATAAGAAGCTGTTACAGCAACACACACCAATCCTTGTTCTTTTCCTGTCACCAGCTGTGGCCAGGTCTATAAGCTTCAAAAGAAGGTGTAAAACCTAGTAGAAGCACCTACTTCTGCACTACTGTACCATAAAGGGGACTTTTTTCCTGCAGTATTACATAATGCCAAGATCTGCTTAGGCACGAAGCCTAAAGACTCCTTTGTAATTTTTCTCTTTCTGGTGTAACTATAGTTGATATTTTTATTTTAGTTTAATTGCTAAGTAGAGACAGGATTAGGCCAAAAAGCTTGAATTTTTCCAAGGCTTGGGAATATTCTGAGCCATTCGTATTCATTACAAATCTATGTCTAGATCCAAATCCAAATGTTTCCAAAGTATGGGGGACATTTGGATCCCCATTACAGTTTGGGCATATATATATATATATACATATACACACACACACACACAAGCCTAATTTTATAGACCCAAGAGATTCATCAGAATTTGGAGGGAGAGGGGGTATTCAACCTAAACCTAAAAATCATAGTTGTGCATTCTTCACGTAACTATCAAAAACAACTTTACTAGATGAATCATAAGGGGGTATGTCCATCTCTGAGTTTCTCCCATCTGGAAAAAGCTCAATGCATATCTTACAGCTGTAATATCCAAATACTGCTACTTGAAAATAGCTCCTCTCTGTTCCTGCCAGCATCACTGAAGGGGAAGTGGGGAAAAAGTGCCTTTCATGGATGAAAGTGGATTATTTTTAGACCCTTGATCTGTCCATTGAGACCTACATAAAAGACAGGAGGGTTGTTAAATTGAGACACTTTCATAAGTCACTTCACCATCATATATAGTTAAAGCTGGAATGGGTGTAATGTTGCTGAATAAATCAGTTTCTGCTAAGAAGCACTACATATTTTTAGTGATATTACAGGATGTTCAGTCACTCTGTGGCAAGGAAGAAATCAGAGAGAGTATATAAACTGGATTTATAAAATGATTTATATATCAAACCAAAATGATTTTCCAAGCCCCAAACTTTATACAATACAGTCAGGTTATTTCTAACTATAAAAATGTGTGTAAGTGCTGAGTGCAAAATTTTCTGGGTTGCATTTTAGAGATATCACCACAAAAGACAGATTAGTTGTAATTTCACAAATATAAAGTCTATCATAGAACAGCACAAAGTACTGATAGGCAGATTTATGCCTTGTGTTTATCTGTCTAATGTCTGCATTGTGCCCATCACACAGTTGCCAAGTTTTCCACAAATTTCTTAAAGCTAACACAACGTATTTCTGGAGATTTTCCACTTGGTTTATTGTTATGGTGTCAGCTCTTCTTTCCTTTTCTCAGCTATCTGCCTTGTCAGTCTTTTACATACCTTTTTGTTTGACCATCAGTCATTTCTTTAGCAGCAAAGTCCCCTGAAAAACAATCAATCAATTAATTAATACTTAAAATAAACAGTGGGGAGACACTATTCACATCAGTCCTGAAAAATTTCACCAGTGTCTGACACACATTCCTTCAGCAAAGTGATTTTTGCCTAACACAAATTCAGGCAATAGTAATCCTTTATTTTTTTTTTCTTCTTGACAAAATGGAAGTCACAGGCTCTCTCTCTCTAATGTGATGTTTTATATTTAAAAAATAATAATCCACAAGGCATTATCTAACAATTTTTCTCCTTTTACTACCATCCTTCCCCATTTTCCCAAGATAAAGAGCCAATTGGTGGTGGTGTTGTTTTTTCCAATAATACTTTTACATGTCCCTTGCATCTGTTACCCTGAGAGATCCCAAAGTGCTTTACTGACTCTGCATAATATTACTACACAGAACAGTCTTAATTATCCAGATATCATAGGGAGTGCTGATAATCAAGATCAGATAATTAAGCATCCAAATAATTGAGAGAATTTGCAATAAAATTCATATATATCTAGGAGTTTGGCTTTTTTTTTATAACAGGGAATTTTGGTAAAAATATCAGTGCCCTTTCCACAAGAATTGTATCTAGGAGTCATGCAGAGAGAACAAGAAAGTTTTTAAATAGAGATCATAATGTCAATAACAGAGAAGTCAGAAAGGAAATGGCTAAGATCAGAAAAGTCAGGCAGGTTTGTTTCATTGTCCCTCCTGCAACCTGTGCTCCCCTCCAAGTTCCATGCAGGTTACAAAGTTGATGAACAGAAGATTACGAAGTAGTGAATAACATGATGGGAAAGAGGAGGAAATTGGTGAGAAAGAAGGGTTGATACTCCATTGCTTGGCAATTTTTGTCAGCTTTTGCAATAGTTCATAGAGTGCGGTGTTGTGTAAAACTACCAAATCAGAATTCTAGCAGCCTACTCCCAGTGGTGTACATAATGGCACAAAGGGCAAGACATTGGCTATCCAAGCCTACAAAGATCAGGAATAATGCAGTGTTTAAGAAGGACAGGTTGAGAAAATAACCAAGGTGATGAGCAGGGAGTCAGACCAAAGCTGGAAGTCAAAGCAGAAGGTTTGTGAAAGGCAGTGACTCAGGATAGGAAACATAAGTGTTTTAGGAAAATGGTAGAAGAGAGGAAGAAGGAGAGCTGGGAATTGAAACCTTGGAGCAATGGGATTGGGCATGTGGGAAGGGGGATAGGAGGGAGTCTGAATGTCCAATGTGTGGAAAGGAGAATAGAAGTGAAGGACAGAATGGACTTCAGAGGAGGATAAAATAAGATTGTGGGGAGAAGGAAGAGATTAAAAACAGCAAATGGAAAGGAAAATTCCAATGACACTTCCTGGCCTTTGCCACAGAATATACTGAGATGCTTGCAGGAAACACCTTTGAAGAAATCAAAAGGTGCTGCAGGAAGTGGTCTTGATGACTGAGAAGAGCTGCACTGCAATTCCCCTGCATTACAGTGAGGTGTGTGATGCTGCTGGTGGCACCAGCTTTTAAAGTGAAGTCCTGACCACTTTCAGTCATTGAAGATAAAGTCACATTAGTATGGGCAAGGTGTCCAAATTCTAGCTTCTCAACTACCCACCTAAAAATACATTGTAACTTCATTAGGCTACGTTATTATTATGTAAGAGGAAAGATGATCCAGTGTTTAGGGACTTCTGAATCCAGCTCTGACACACAGACTTCCTGAGCCACCTTCAGCAAGTCAATTAGTCTCTCTGGGCTTCAGCTCCCCATCTGTAAAATAGCACTTCTTTATCTCACAGGGGTGTTGTAATGATACATACATTAGAGACTGATACTATAGAAATGGGGGCGGCGGGCATATAAGTACATAATTAGATAGAGCCTCTTGACCTAACTGTTGTGCAGAATTCTTACTGTGTCCTACCTCAAAAGTGCCTTGAACTCAGTGAGGGATATGTATATGTGAAATGATTCCTAACAGAGATTTTTTTATTAGAGCTGGCTGAAAAAACAAATTCCATTTCAAGGAAAAAAAATTGAGGTGTTTTTTTTTCCTGAACCAGATCAAAACTGAGAGAATTCTAATCTTTTCACAAGCGCAAACACAAAAAAAAGCAGTACACTGACTAGACAATAGCCCAGTGGGCTTGGGCCCTCACTTGGGATCTAGAAGACACAGGGAGTTAGTGCTTCACCTGATTCAGACTGGGCTCCTTCACATGCCAGCTGAATTCCCTAATCACAGGTCTGTAGAGTCAGTCTCTGGCCCAAAGCACATTTAATTCTTTATTCAAGAAGAAACAGTTGCAACAGGAAAGGTTGAATCTATAGCTCCATGGTTAGGATACTCCTTTGGGATGTAGGAGATGCAGGTTCAAATCAGGCTAGACCAGGAACTTGAATCAAGGGGTATAAGTACACTGGAATAAAAAGCCCATGGTATCTTGGGCTGTGAGGCTAAAAATAGCAGTGTAGGCATTTGGGCTCAGTGACCCTCCCCCATCATGGGGTCTTAAAGCCCAGGCTTGATCCTGAACATCTATATTATAATTTTATAGCCCTGCAAGCTCAAGTCAGTTGACCAGGCCAGTTATTACAGTGTAGATGTATATCTCCTATATCTCAGGTGTGTGCCCTAGTCACCACACTATTGGCTATTCTGGAGCTCTTTTGGTCAGTTCCATCCTAGATGTGAGAAACCTCCCTCTCCCTCTCCTCCACCATCAATCCACCCGTACCCCTTTGTCAGAACTGATACCTTTCAGTTCACAGTTTTGGTTTTGATTAATGAGCATTTTAAAAAAATATTGTCAAAAAATTCCCAACTGACTCTAGTTTTATATATCTTTTTGGATGAGCTTTTCAGGGGACTTTAAGGAAGTTAAATGCCCACATCCAATGGGAGTTGGGTGCCTATTTCCTTTAGGTTTCTTTGAAAATTCTAGGCTGTATAAATATATGTAAGATATTATTTATTTATTATGTTATAACCTTGCTGTCAGTAAATAGATTTTATGCTATCAGAAATCTACCTGTCCCATAGGTAAATATTTTGTTCTGCTTTTTGTTCCCTGAACATCAACAATTTTGAATTTTAACTTGTTAAATAAATTTTAAAAATCCAACAAACTTTTAAATGTTATTGTATCATTGCATTTTTAAAAAGTATTTTAAAATACTTTGACGTTCTATAACATACCTAGGCCCCCAAATCATGAAAAAATAACCAGTTGGTCTCATTCTAGGAATTTTTTATGAACTGCTCAAGGGATGGGGGGCTTTTAGCATGCAATTTATAAAGAAAATGGTCAATTTTGCATGGATGAACATGATTCTAGGACACAGAGGAGAAGGTGCCAATGTGAAGTGGATTAACAGGGGAAAATGTGGATATTTCAGAAGCTTTTGCCCCACCGTCTTTGCCTGTCAGACAGTAGCACAGACACTAGCCATAAGTAATGCACATAGGCAAGATGATTTAAGGAAAACATGATTTAAGGAAAGCAAACTGATTAAACAGGAATGCTTTCAGTGATTAACCCTTTAAAAAGACACAGAGCGTAGTGACAACCAGTGGATTTCCCCACTGCAGGAGGTTTTTGAGGTAAATACTGTGTTTGGAGGGTACACATATGCCACATATATGTAGAGAGGTAAGAGAAAATGTCTTAATTAACATTCCCCCTCTACTTTTTGCCAGGATCAGGATTCATTTCTTCCACCCAATCACTTTTACCTAGCAGGAAGCAAACCACTTCTCCTACTTCAACTCAGCTACTGCATTACTAGTGAAGGCTAGTCCTAAAATACCTATAACCCCAGGAGGGCTTGTCATGATCTGTGAATCCTCTGAGATTAAAAGAGCACCCCAAAATTCCCACCCACAGAGCCTTACTCTTATTCAAGTTGATCACTGCTATGGCTGAAACCTGATAGTTGCATAAGGTGTCAAACAATAAGTCCCTATCTTCTGTATTACTCACCAACACTGTGACATCATCTGCATGAATGAAGATTTTCAGACAGAGTGAAATTCTTCTCCCCTGAATCCATGCATTTGAACCCTGACATCCCCACACATTGCCTACTGTAAAGTGTCCTTAAAAAACAATACAACAAAGGATTCAAGGTGCGATCTTGCCTTACCCCAGAATGTATCTGTATAGCATCACCTTTTTTCCCATAAAGGATTGCATGAATATACAAGATTCATTGCCAGATAATACACTACATCTCTAGGTACTGTATGGTAATACAATATTAAGATAGAGTGAAGCTGCCTTACTTATGGTTGGTTCTATAAAAAGCTTTTGCCTGATCCAAGGCCAAAACATAACCCTCCCATTTTCTGTGTCACCCAATTTCAAACACACCCTGAAAACTGCACAAAGTATCTTCAACTATGTTTAACTGCATTAGACAGACTAGGATGTAATAATTTCCCTGCTATTTTCTTCGGTCTTTTGGCTGAAATGGAAGCCAAATTTTTGCAATCCATGTTCAAAAGGAAATAGGCTTCCTGTTCCTGATACTTTCCAAATACCATTTTTTCTTACAAAACAAAACCCCAAAAGGCCTTCATAAAAGGAAGACCCTAATATGCCTGTAGTTACAATATTGTTGACAGCCCATGAAAGTGTCATAGAGAGGGGATCAAAGAACTTTTGATAAAATTCTGCTTTCAAACATCAGTCCCAGGGGAATACCTTATTCATTGAGAAGATAGCTGCTCTCTCTCTCTTTCCTCTTTCTCCCTCATATGATTACTAGACTGACATTTTCTAAAGAGCAATCAGATATAGGTTAGTATTCCCATCCTGGCATATTTGTCCCCTGGTATTTGATGGTAGCTCTTGGCCGAAGAAGTCTTACCTTCACACCAGATCTTCACCAACAACAGCCACAGCTAAAACCGAATGCTTCTCCTCCATAATCTAAGAAATACTCCCAAAAAGGGGCGCCACTTCAGTGCAATTGTATAAGAGCCACATCACACAAAGTTATAATGGCTAAAGACAAATATCAGGATCAATTTCTTGCTCATCAACTCAAAGTAGTTAGGTCAAATTCAGACCTGAAATAATTGGTGCCACTCAATGAAGTGAATTTGTCCCTATGCTTCCTGAATTTAACCCCAAACAGCAATCAGTTCTTCAAGCAACTTCAGAAACATAAAGTGGTCAAGTTTCACATCCCCCACAAACACCAGCTTCCTTGTTCCTCACCTCCCTAAGTAAGGCAGAAATTCTGTGATTCATTTCACAGCTCAGAAGAACTATACAGTGCTATACAGTGAGACCTGACACTCAGACCTGGTTTGTCAAAATGTTTACAGAAGTTTCTTTCAGCAATCCTGAGCAAGTTTGGACCAAATTGTGTCTGAGTCTCGAACAACGATAGGTCATGTTTCAGCCAATTCTGGGTTAAGTGATGGTTTGGGGTGAAAACCAGCAACACTTGGCAATTCAGCTAAGTTTTACTCTGGCTTTGAATTCTTCAAAAGTTTCACTGAAAAGTGAATGTAAAGAAAGTTCAGAGCTGGTGTATGTAAGTTCAATTGCACTGACTTCAGTGAAGATGTACCCATTTCACAAGCTTTCTATTTGTTCCAAGAGGCAAAAATCACCATGAAAATCAAAATCCTCTCCTCAAAATGATATGTATGAACCCATGAAGTTGTTGGCTTTTTTTATTTTATTTGTTTATTCACTGAATATTAAGTGGGCTACTCTGAATTAATACCCATTTGGTTTGATGAAGAAACCTCATTTTTCTCACATAATTGTTCCTTTAACATGTCTTCATTTTAATAGACTCTGCTATGAGTCAGATTATAGCAATAAATCCACTCAATCCAAAAGATGTACAATGCAATCATCTAATTGAGAAGCACAGAGTTTCACTAGGTATTATCTACGGACTGGATGGCTCATTGGGCTAGTAAAGCTTTTGACCTTTAGACCTTAATTGAAATTGAACCAGGGAGATTAGAATGATTAATATAAGCTGGTTATAAAAAAAGAAGTGCTGACTTGAGTCTGATCATCTCAGCTAAGGTCCAAGAGGCCTGATGTTCGCAAGTGCAAACTTACACACACTTGGCACAAGGTTGATTTGGACAAATGGAATGCATTCAAAAGGGATGAACATTGCTTAAATATCTCAGGAGTTAGACTGAATGAACCAGAGCTAAGAGTGTCTCTTTCAGGTCAGGTGTGCATTCAGCTGAAAGTGGATTTACCCAATATCCATGACTATTGTGCATTGTAACTTGTCATTTTCGATTTAATCTGAAGTCTTCAATCAAAAGTATTGCTAGATTCTCTTCTTTAGAATGCATTTGTTTTACTAATGGGGGCTTACATTATGATGGCATGATACATCGTGTTACCGAAGTTTTACACAAGCATATCTCCACTGAAATCAATACAGCCTCTCTGGCGTATCTCAATGCTGAAACTTTGTAGTATAAAATTGACTAAGTAAGGGTAATTAAATGAAAGTCTCTTTCATTTCTGCCCATCATCCATTTATTTCAATGGAAGATTTTCTGGGTACTACACAGATCTTCTGTATTTAATTGTCCAGTAATATTACAGTGAGTTAGAAAATATTTTTTTTATATTTTGGCTGTAAACAGTAGTTGTAGGCACCCAAAACATGATTGTATTTCAATACCCACCAGGATCTAGATTTTATTGTACACCAGGTAGAACCAGATCAAAGCCTTAGTTGTGAATACAGCTGGACAAATATTTGGATGGAAAATTTATTTCATGAAAAATATAGTTTTGGGCTGACAAAGAAAAGTGA
The DNA here is from genome assembly GCF_009764565.3 of Dermochelys coriacea. Lineage (NCBI taxonomy): Eukaryota > Metazoa > Chordata > Testudines > Dermochelyidae > Dermochelys > Dermochelys coriacea. The sequence continues at coordinate 49,543,257 of NC_050073.1, forward strand.
ACATTTTTATAAATTAAAGTTTCAACATTTTTTAGAAAACAATGTTCCATTTCAAAATTTAGCTCAAGTTATTTTTCTAAAGGGGTAAAACCACCCAAAACCAAAATAAAATGTTTATTTGTGGTTGACCAAATATTTTCTTTGTCCTCAAATAATTTTTTGTTGTTTTTTCAGTGAGAAAACCTCCAAAAATTCTGTTTTAGAGTGACACAAAACATTTTTTTCCAGGATTTGTTTGACCATCAGACTGAAAAATCAATTATTCACTCAGCTCCAATCATGAACAGCTTTCAACTCTAGTGAACTTCATATTCTGATCCAAACTTCATAACTGGCTGCTACACTAAGCAACATGTAAAGAAACAAACAAACAGATGTTTAGTACAGTGCCACATTTACCATTTCTGTGACAGTTGGATATGTATATATAGAATTGGATATGACTCAAACTATGGTAATTTAACAATTGCAGGTGGTAAGTATCCAGTTTGTAATGGAGCCTATCCTTCTGTATTTTGAATTGTGTTTTCTGACAAGAAAATTAAAATAAAAATGAAAAGACTCTGATGAAATAATAATAATGTCACATTTAGAACAATAAAAAAAACAGAAAACAAGAAATGTTTTCATGCAGCATCTAGCCACAACCTGGAGAAATCTTTGTTTTAAGAATTCATTGACTTGCCTCTACTTTTTAAAATGATCGTATAATTCTGCAAATAACAAAATTAATAGTTTATGAATGATCAGATCAGGGTAATCAAATCTCATGCTTCTAGGTATAGGCAGACTAGCAGTGAGAGTCAGCAAATTATCTCTTTCCCTCAACTCCACATATATATCATTGAACAACTGGGACAGGTACATTTTGGAATGTTTTACTGATTGATTGATTGATTGATTGACTTTGTCAGGGTTGAGGGGGAAGGGGGTTGTCTTCATCTGCATCAGAAATTAGCCTCTCCTGGAGGAAGGATACCAGGAACGATGAATAACTGTCTGATCTGGTATGCACATCCCATTTTCCTATGAGAAGGAAAAGCAGGGATGAGCCTGGGAAACTGAGACATTTAGAGGGAAGCTGAATGCTCTACAATATATTTAGGATTTTATGGACTGAGTCCAATAAGTTCCTGAATTCCTATATCTACCATTAACTTTTAGTGGGTTGTGGGTTCTCATCTCCTGTGAAAATTAGACTATTCTTTCAGCATCTGAACAATCTTTTCAACTTTTGGCTCTCTAAGGTCTCATCGACATACACTAGTTGCACCGCTTTAACTATGTTGGCACCCAGTACAAAGTTTTTTTGCATCATGTGGTTAAGGGTGTAATTTTTTTTTACCAAAATAGTTAAAATGGTACAACCTCCCTTGTGTGGGATGCAAATATATTGGTATAAAGGTGCTTATTACTAGTGTAGCTATTCCCATAAGAGCAGAACAAGTACCACTATAGGTTGCCTTCATACCAGTATACACTCCATGTTCACTAGGTATTGTACCAGTATAGCTATTTGTTTAAAAAAAGTCACACCTCTAACTGAAATAGCTACTGTGGTACAAAAAACGTGCATAGACAGGGCCTTAGGGTTTGTTGACATGTGAAGTTACAAAGGTTTAACTTGATTTAGGATTTTAAGAATACCTAGTTAAATTGGTCCAAAAGGCCCATGTGGACATTCTTATTTTGGTTTAACCCATTTTATTCAGGTTTAGCTTAAGTTGTTAGGAACAAGTTTTAGCCAATTGAAATAAAAGTGTCCACACAGGTATTTGTCCTGGTTTAATTAAATAAGTTTGCTTAAACCAGTACAGGTTTCTGCGTTGCAAAGGGCACACATTAATTCATTTCCATTAGCAAGACTATAGCTCTCAGATTCCAGTCAAGTCTGAGATACCACAGAGGTTTTGATAAGATTAATGATTAAATAAAAAGAGGTTTTTGTTGAAGATCTGCTACTATCAGACAAAAAGTTAAGCTTTTTTCTCTTCTTTTATCCAGGTCATTGTTTCAGGAAAGTAATTTTATTAGATGTCTGTCATTTGTTTTATTCATTTGTATTTCTTTCAGTCCTCTAAATCATCTTCACATGTCCCATTTTCTAACATGTAGCCTCCACAAATTTAAATCTTCCCAGCACGTGGGGACTTCAAGAATACTGAACCACAAATAGAAAGTCTTGCCTCATCTGGCATTTCTGAGATTTATCAATTAGCAGTCTTCTGTTCTAAGTTTGGCTGAATCCATTAGCCTGACAGTCAGGGCAGCAGTTAAAGATACCATTGCACTCCAAGGTAAGTAGACAGGGATGAGCAGGCTAAGTGTGCTGAACCATCGCTGTCAGCATAATACTTTCATTCCTAGCTGACCCATGGCATTCATAATGGAGAGGATTCACACACTCCTTTTCTTTTTGCGAATAGAGACTAACATGGCTGCTACTCTGAAATATATCAGATACATTGATCATCAACCCAAATGCCTTCTATTTCTGACCAACACCCAATGCTTCATTGGAAAGTGACAGACATTCGCTCCTGTTATTAACTTGGCTATTTGTGCAAGGTTGTCAATGAGGCTATATAAGTGAGGGCAAATAATATCTTTTGCTGCAATTCTTTTAAATTTATTTGTAACCAATTATCTTTTTTTTCACAAGTTTAAAATAGTCAGGAACAGAATAGCATAAAAAACAGGAATGCAAATGTAATGGGGTTCAAGTTGGGGCTGAACTTTTGAGCTCATGGTATTTAAATTAATACAAAACTAGGCAACACAAGTCTGCCTATCCTTTCTGAAAAGCACTTTTGAAATGAAAAACTCATGAGATGCTATATATTATTATTCTCCAAGTTAAACTGAACCTCTGAACCTTTGAAGAGCTACTCATTTTTAACTAAAATACTAAACTGACTGACTTGTTCAGGGAGGAAAAAAAATCACTGTACATTATCTTTTCATAGATGTTAAATCCAGAGACGTCTGTTATGATAATCTAATCTGACCTCCAAAATAGGAGGTTGTAGAATTTCACTCACTGATTCTTGCATTTAGCCCATCATCTTATTTGTAGATGAAATAAGGCATATTTTTTTAGAAAGACATTTTCGAGACTTGATGCTATTTTTAAAGCATTCCCAGGATTTAAGAAGTTCTTCCAGAAAAGTATCCCCTTATTTCTCCAAGAGCTCTCTGTGCTTTACAGAACAATTATCTGGGTCAGAAAAAAAACAGTAGATATATGGCATTCCCTTTCTTATGTAGTGTTTGTAAGGAGCGGTATATTTTATCCTCTGAATGTCATATCCCAGGCCTATCAATAGTCAGTTCCATGATAATGTGGGATGGTGTAAATGAGAAAGGATTTATGGCTTTCCCTATACAGTTAGGATTACTACTCAAATTAATGCAGTGCTGCAGGAGTGGCTGATTAAAAAATATCAACCTGAAACTTCAGTCTCTTACTGCCTGCTCTGAGTACAAAGGTGGAGTGACCCTTTCCCACTCTCCCACAACATCACGGATGTGAGGAAATACATTTGCTTAAACAAAACCCAGGATCCCAACTGTGTCAGTCATCCGAGAGGGTATAAAGACTAAGGGTTGTTACAGACAGCAAATAACAACCTTAAAATCAAGTTGTTTATCTCATTATGCCATGGAAATATGATGTGCTCCTGTGCCAATGATTACATTTCTTCCCATACAAGCCCCTGAGATTTTTCAATGCCATCCTTCTTTAATAAAATAAATCAAACAGATCAAAACATCCTGCAGTATCAGAATACAGAAAACAATTATAGAAACCTTTTACTGTAAAACTCCCAAATACTCAGTGCCCTGACTCAGGTCTGTTTGCTGTGATTAGATGGCATTGTTCCAATAAATGGATGTTATGATATGTAAGGCTCTGGACTTAGACTCAGAACATTTGGGTTCATTCCTGCTTCTGCTAGACATCCTCTGTGACCTTGAGGAGGTCATGTGATCTTTCTATGCCTCAGTACCCCACCTGTAAAAGAGGGACATTAAGACTTCCCTATCTTCCAGAGGATATATTCATTAATATATAGAGGTGCACAGATACCATTGATTGGCACCACAGGAAAGCCTATTAATAAAAAGGAAATGTTGAAAAAGCCTATGATTGTTAAAATATAGGAGGGGAAAATTAAACATTTATGATGAGATTGCTGCCCTTAGGCACAGCCTTGAAGACCTGAATAATACCCCAGCAGGCACTATGCCTCATAGCCAGCCCTCCCGGGCACAATTCCTTCCCTGCTCCCTTCTTGCTCTGGGTGAAAATAAAATACTGCAGCCCTCAAAAGGATGAAGTTTATTTATCCCCTCACTCAAGTTACTCTGGTTAGTTAGCAGTGGGGGCGGAGTCAAGGCCCCTTCACTTTCCACCCACTTCTTTCTCACTCATTGTAAAGGACAGAGTATCCAGAGAGCAGAGATTGCACTACCGACTGAGAGCTGAGATCTCAGTTGATCTTACTGAACTGAGTAGAGGATGTGAAAGAATTTCCTTCAGTCCCCTGTTCAGTCAAGAAAGACAAAGGCACAATCTAGTCATTATGTATTATGATGTAAATTCCATACAAAGTAAGTGACTGAACTTTGAAACACTTACATGGACAATGGAACAGACTGAGGTTCACCAATGCATCAAGAGCTCTGCAATGACGGGAAAGCAAGTATGCAAGTACACCCAACTGATCCTAATGAATGAATGTAGTAAGTCAGGAAGAAAAAGGCAAAACAAACAAACAAAGTGATAAGGTCTTTGTCAATATTTTATGCAGAAAAATTCCTGTGTGACCTCAGTTCTGATGTTCAGTTCAATTTAGTGCATGTGAATTTGCAGACTGAATGTATATGTTTTAAAAAATCCCAAAGACTTTTTCAGAAGACTCACGTAAATCAATAGCAGTTTAGCCTAAGTCAGGACTTCAGAATTTTGCCCCATATTTGTTAAAGGAAAACACCCCATTTCAAATTATTCCAATCCTCTGAATTTCTCACCATGGCCTATCTCCTCTACATTCTTCTTTAAGTGCCAAATCTTACAAAAAGTTAAGCATGTAAGTATCTTATAACTTAAGCATATAAGTATCTCATGACCATTGCCATTACCGATAACACAGATCCTGCAAGCTGTTCTAGACAGGAAGTTTGCTGAGGCCATACCAAACAGTTACAGGACTGGGGACTTAGACTGTAAACTTCTGAAGGCAGAAACTTTCTTCATACCATATACAGAACAAAATATTGCTTTTAAATAAACAGTTAATAATTGTGAGAATAATCTACATTTGTTCTGCCCACCATTTGGCAGTTGTTAAAGTATGAAGCATTTATAACCATGAATAAAATATAACATAGATTTATTGACATAGTGGAAGGGGGTTGCAGGAAAAGGTGGTTTTGAGAATGTTTAAAGGCTAATGTATGGCACCACCCCCTTGCTATCACAGAGTGACATCTTTTGTGTCCCATGGCTTCATGTAAGAAATGCAATATAGAGCTTTAAAAATCACTTTTATTTAGCATTAATATTCTTATAATGATTGTTTAACAGGTATTAATAACGGATGCGGCACTGTTTACTAACGTAACCTTTTAAGCAAGATGGCTACCACAACCAGCTGGAGGCTCAGTGCCAATTTGAAAATGTTATCTTGAAAATACATTTCACAGTTTATTTCACGGCTATGGCCAGGCATGCCTCTTACCTCTAAGATCTGAAAATGTCTAGACTGAGCAAAATGGGGATAGTTCTTTTCAAGACAGATGAAATCTGAAAACTTGTTTATTCTGATCTTTCAGAAACTGCTGCTCTGCATGAGCCAAATTCATTGCTGGTGTAAACTGGTTCAGCTTTACTGAAGTCAATGGAGCTGTGTTAATTTACACGAAGGGAGGATTGTAGCCCTTTAATTTCATAGTGTTTTTCCTCTCTGACTTTCTCTTTTTTGTTTGTCTTTTTGTTTGTTTTTATGATAGAGTTTCATCAGGCAGGTCTACACATAGTTTTTGAACACAATGAACTATACCAATATAGTTAAATCAGGGCAAAAGCTGTGTCATAGACAAGGACTTACTAAGCTGCCATCATACAGGTATTTCAAATCATGCCTTGAAAATGACAGTAAGCATCAATGTCTCACTATTTATTCTGAATATCCAAAAAAAATGTGCCTCGCTTAGAAAGACACTATAACCTGTTCTCTTACTATTCTTCCCTCTATATAGCTATCAAGAGACTCTACACATATAGCAGCCCCCAGACCTCTGAAATATCTGTTTATAATTAGAGGAACTTTGAGCTTCAAAGGCACAAATATATTTCTACAGCAGCCAGTGATCAAAGTGAGCAGGAAGAGGCAGGGAGCTCTGAGTGCCAGTAATATACTACAGGTTTCAGAGTAGCAGCCGTGTTAGTCTGTATTTGCAAAAAGAAAAGGAGTACTTGTGGCACCTTAGAGACTAACAAATTTATTAGAGCATAAGCTTTCGTGAGCTACAGCTTACTTGAAGTGAGCTGTAGCTCACGAAAGCTTATGCTCTAATAAATTTGTTAGTCTCTAAGGTGCCACAAGTACTCCTTTTCTTTTAGTAATATACTAGAATTCCATAAAGAAAAATAAAATGGTTTCACTTTCAAATGACTAAGAAAAAGAATCTGATGTACAAATTGAAAGAGGAAGAGGCTTATTCAAGACTCAGGCTGGAACTGTTGTGCAGTGCTCATTCCTGCACTCTCTGACCCATGCTGTAACATTATAGGAACTCCTCATCTTTACAGCCTTCCCCTGGGCTCTGAACCCCAGCTCAGATGAACACGGCAGAATTACAAGCAGTCCCCTGGTTTCCCATCTCCCCCTGTGTGGTGCTCCCCAGCTGAGCATTACAAGAGTTTACCTGCTTTTGATTCTCCCTTTGAGCACTGCCTACACTATTGTTGAAAAGAAAAAAAATCCTTTTTAATAAAAAGGTATCAAAGTTAGAAATAAGCCAACACTAAAATGCTGCATCCTGACACCCCCAAACTTGGGGAATGTTTGAATTTTGGTCTTAGATCAGTATCTAAACTTGTCATATGGCCCTATTTTAGGACCCAGCCAAACCTGGGATCTGAGTATACCTGAACTTTGGGGCAGTTCAGATCCAGATCTGCCCCATTTCTAAAGAAAATCATCTCTTGCCGGGCTGAGATTGATACACAGATAGAAGAAGACGAATGTTAACTCCCCTGAGTGTGGGAAGTTTGTGTCATAATGAAAGTGCCTGCTGCCTGACATAAATTTTATCATAATGGTGCAAAATAGTCCTCTGTAACTATTGAAGAAATGCATTTTATGTGCTCCTGAATCCTACCTCCACTTCCAGAGCGAGACCTTGAAATTAAAAATATTCAATAAGGTTAATCCTGCTGCAGTGTATTTCTATTGCGCCATACTGTATATTATCCACAGGCTTAGCAGCTTCCTTTAAAAACACCATAAGACCTGTATGGGTTTCATCACATAGGCTCTTTTACAGAAAAAATTCCTGCTCCTCCTTCCCTCGCAGAAGACTTTAGGGGAAGAAACTAGCCCTGTTATCTTCATGCACGGTAGAGTTTATTAACGAAAGAACCATTCCTAACATGATGGCACCTTTAAAAACTTATTAAATGACACTAATAATTCTCGGTTAGCCATGCTACCAATCCCATTTGGGTTTAAAGTTATGGCTCGTTATGTTTAGCATCTGCTTTATGCACAATGTTTTCTCATTATGAATAAATCAATAAATCAATTAAGGCCACTGAGCTTGCACAGGCTTGTGGGAGAGTAATTGAGGATCATGGAGCATGGATTCCATTAGTTAACCCCTGATGCCCTATAGTAGCTTTTTCATTACGACTATTCCACCCCCAAAAAAAGAAAAGAAAAATGCTGTTGATGATCATGTGACAGATGTGGCAATTTCTTGTACCAGCCTTGCTATTGAATTAACTTTAAGTATCTTCAGAATCCATTGTATTAAATGCAAAGGTTATGTATTATTTTGGGTCTGGATGATCAAAGGACTATATTGAACAATGTGGCAGACAAAAATCCTTTTTTGGGACAAATAATATGAAGTCAATTGCTGTGAAATCTCTAGCAGGAGGTTAATGCCCCACCCCAGTTATGCAAAAAAAAACAGGCTTTTGAAACTATTGCCCAAGGAGTGGATCCTTTTCTGATGGTCACCTGCTGTATTAGGTCAAGATCAAAGGTCCAAGCTTATAAAGGAAAGACTGAACTATCCATGGGTATTCTAGTTCTGAATCTGAGTCAGTTATGAAATTGTAACAACACTGAAAACCCTTTTGTGGGGGTTGAAGGACTCACTCCTACCAGAGTCCCTGTTGCAGATGGCGGGTGACCTGCAGTAAACTTTTGAGCAGGTGTCTGGTGTCTAGGTTCTTTTATTGCTTTTAATGTTTTTTTTCTGTACTGCTTTAACCATAAGAGTAAATATGCTTGCCTAGAAAAGGCTGTATGGTAACTTGTAACTACTGGCACTTACAGCTGTTCATAGACTTTTAGGAAGTCTAACTTGCTAGGACTATCACAGTGTAGGCAGGGAACTGTGCAACCAGAGAAATATCCCAATCAGGAGGGAGAAAGATATGGGTTTCTACCCAGCAAAGGTGATAAGCTGAGGAGTTTGGTAGAGAGTTGGTGCCCTCAAGGAACCATGTGGAGAGGGGAGACATACTGGTGGTTGCCCTCAATTTGACAAACTATATGGTTGGGGCTGGAAAAATTTTTGGAAGTAACACAACACTTGTCAAATTGCAGATTTTAGAGAAGTTCTGCTTATAGAGGAATAATTGATGATGGTTGGGGGGGTTGTTTGTTTGTTTGGAGGGGGGGGAGATTTTGGCTTCTATTCTTAAGATCATTGATTTCTGGAATAAAGATGGCTGGCCTGCCTATCTCCCTGCCTGGTATATATTTGTTCGCACCTATTGGAAATCCAGAAATGACATTCAACTTAAGACTATTTGTTTCAGTATGTCATAGTGTAAGTATATTACTTCTAACATTTTCTTAGGCCTAGCTGGCTTGATGCCCTGAAGCTGACTTTTGCCACATCACAAACAATTGCAAGTCTCAAGCATTGTTGCTGTGTATGCATGGGCACTGTTATTCAGAGACCCTCTGATCTGGATCCACAAAGGAGCTTAGGCACTTAAAATATCAGAGGAACAATGGAGATCCACAAAGCCTGAATTTGGTGCCTAAGCTTCCTATCCAATAAATAGGGAGAGATAGGCACCTAGGAAAGAAAGCAATCCACAAAAGTCAGCACAATACATGAAGAGCTGCCCCAGCTAGCCCATGGGAAATGGCAAAGAGAGGGTGTGTCTTAAGCCACACCCTTCTCATGCATATAGGTGCCTAAGTCCAGGCTGCTTGTGCTCCACAGACAGAGACCCCTGACTCCTCAAATCAGGCTGCTTAGGTGCCTGCCTCACTCCACACAAAACCAAGTGTGGTGGAGAGGAACCCACCTTATAACTTTTAGCTCAATGGTTAGAGCCCTCACCTGGTATGTGGCAGTTTAGGCTCCTACTGGGTTAGATGACAGCCAAGTGAGAGCTTTTTGGATCATGGTGGAGCCTAAAACTTGTGTTTCCAAAACAAAATCTGCTCCTTGGATCCTGAGAGCTGTTGAGTAAAATTGATATTCTTGCCAGCCCAGGGAGCCAGCTGGCCTGAAGGACTGGAAGCACTGAGGTCCCTGGCCTGGGCAGTCCACATGGTGGGGCTGTCTTGAAGCTGCAGACCTTGGGGACAGGTCCCAGGACTACCAGGTTCCTGATTCCATGTTAGGGCACTTAGCATCCTTGAGATACCCAGCTTGAGCCTCGCTCCAGTTAAAGCTGGGGTTCCAGAGCTTTTAGATTCACAGTTCCATGGTAGCCCTGAAAACACTGGTGTGCCAGGGCTCTGCCAGATCTGTGAAGCTGGAAGACCAGTGTTTCTAGCCTCGGGGCAGCCCACATGACAGGTCTCTCTCTCTCTGCCTCTGTCTTTGAAGAAAATTAAATTGACGGGAGCCTTCCAGGTGGGCAGCCCGTGAGCCATCATTTTGATTTTCCCAACGGAAACTGTACATTTTTTGTCAAAACTGAAATTGTCTTGTGAAAAAATTCAGTTTTGCTCACGGCATTTTTCATCAGAAAATAATTCTGATTTTAAAAAATTAGCAGCTCTAATCATCACACTAATTATGAGGGCTTTTTGAGTGCCTGTGCAGATATTTATTATTTCAGTCAAAACCACAAACCACACAGAACTTCTGTGGGTGGGGAAATGCAAGTAGCCAGTGCATGGGACCCTGTACTATCAGTGAAATTAGGGAGAAATACATTCTGGTTAGAAACACCAGGAAAACCCTTACTCCTAGGAAAACTGCCCTGGGAAGTAGCATGGGAGCCTCAATATCCTCACAGAGCAGACAATGATTTAGATGTTAAGACCAGAAAAGTTTCAGAGTAGGAGCCATGTTAGTCTGTATTCGCAAAAAGAAAAGGAGTCCTTGTGGCATCTTAGAGACTAACAAATTTATTTGAGCATAAGCTTTCGTGAGCTACAGCTCACTTCATCGGATGCATTCAGTGATGCCCCTATTCTACTTGCGCTACATTGATGACATCTTCATCATCTGACCCATGGAAAAGAACCCCTTGAGGAATTCCACCATGATATCAACAATTTCCTTCCCACCATCAATCTCACCCTGGACCAGTTCACACAAGAGATCCAATTCCTGAACACTATGGTGCTAATTAGTGATGGTCACATAAACACCACCTTATACCGGAAACCTACGGACCGCTATTCCTACCTACATACCTTCAGCTTTCATCCAGACCACACCACACAATCCACTGTCTACAGCCAAGCTCTACGATACAACCGCATTTGCTCCCAATCCCTCAGACGGAGACAAACCACTACAAGATCTCTATCAAGCATTCTTACAACTACAATACATACCTGCTGAAGTGAAGAAACAGATTGACAGAGCCAGAAGAGTAGCCAGAAGTCACCTACTACAGAACAGGCCCAACAAAGAAAATAACAGAACATCACGATCAATCACCTTCAGCCCCCAACTAAAACCTCTCCAACGCATCATCAAGGATCTACAACCTATCCTGAAGGATGACCCATCACTCTCACAGATCTTGGGAGACAGGCCAGTCCTTGCTTACAGACAGCCCCCCAACCTGAAGCAAATACTCACCAGCAACCACACATCACACAACAGAACCACTAACCCAGGAACCTATCCTTACAACAAAGCCCGTTGCCAACTGTGTCCACATATCTATTCAGGGGTCACCATCATAGGGCCTAATTACATCAGCCACACTATCAGAGGCTCGTTCACCTGCAAATCTACCAACGTGATATATGCCATCATGTGCCAGCAATGCCCCTCTGCCATGTACATTGGTCAAACTGGACAGTCTCTACATAAAAGAATAAATGAACACAAATCAGATTTCAAGAATTATAACATTCAAAAACCAGTTGGAGAACACTTCAATCTCTTTGGTCACTCGATTACAGACCTAAAAGTTACAATTCTTCAACAAAAAAACTTCAAAAACAGACTCCAACGAGAGACTGCTGAATTGGAATTAATTTGCAAACTGGATACAATTAATTTAGGCTTGAATAGAGACTGGGAGTGGATGGGTCATTACACAAAGTAAACTATTTCCCCATATTTATTCCCCCCCTCGACTCCCCACTGTTCCTCAGATGTTCTTGTCAACTGCTGGAAATGGCCCACCTTGATTATCACTACAAAAGGTTCCCCCCCACCCCCGCACGCTCTCCTGCTGGTAATAGCTCATCTTAAGTGATCATTCAGGTTACAGTGTGTATGATAACACCCATTGTTTCATGTTCTCTGCGTATATAAATCTCCCCACTGTATTTTCTACTGAATGCATCCGATGAAGTGAGCTGTAGCTCATGAGAGCTTATGCTCAAATAAATTTGTTAGTCTCTAAGGTGCCACAAGTACTCCTTTTCTTTTTGCGAAGACGAGAAAAGACGATTTTGATAATCTATTCTGACCTGCCACAGAACATACCCTGTGGAATCTTACCTAGGAATTTCTACATGAAGCCCATGAATTCTGCTTAATGTCTCATCTCATCTCATTGATGGAGCTAAGAAAGGAATCCAAATATAATGAAATCCTTCAAAATAATTCTGTATTATGTAAACAGGAGGCAGAGCACATTCTGAAACATGGAGGGAGAGAATCTAGAGATTATTTTCCTATTCGCTAATAAGGCAATTTCTAGTGCATTTATTTCTCCTTTAGAGAACATCAAAGTTAGTTTTTCTTTGAATAAAGAGAGAGTGATTGTATCAACATTTATTTAGAAAATACATTCTATTTCTTCTGGATTTTTTCTTTCCAAAATGTATAATTTTCCGGAAGATACTAAAGCATGTGGAAACTATAGGCTGTAGATAGCACACGTTGGTATCTGTGAGAACTAATTGCTGACTCATGTCTGGTGCCCCACAGAGTCTATTAAGAATCTTAAATGCACCACAGTCTGCCTTATAAATCAGTCCTGCACAGCCCACCCCGAGATGGACTGAATGATTGAAAACTGAGGAGTAGAGGACATATCTGCTGGTGACTTGGACACATAACTTCTCTGTGCCTCAGTTTCTCCATCAATAATATTGAGGAAAATATGCTTACAAATCTAAAAAGGGATTGTGAGGATTAATTAATTTGGCATATACTTGGCTGTGCACAAGTACAGATGTACTATTGTAATCATTGGAAAATAGCAGTAAAATACTACCTATACTAAAACAGAAACATATGAATCTGCTTTCTGACTCTGAGTCTATATGCTGTCATTCTGAACAGGGGTACTGAGGAAGAGGGGTCCGAGGATGGGGCATAGAGGAAGTAGATCAACCTCTTAGAGACTTACCACCTTTGCTCCCACAAACAATAGGCCCCCACAAAAGAGAAAAGGGAAAGTATGTGAGGGGAGACTTGGAAGATAGAGGGTCTGATGTCTCCCAGGGTAAGATGGAAGCGGAAGTGCTTTTTGGGCAAAGGATGATGTGGATTGTAGTCCTTTAGCATCATGCACTGGGAAGTAATCTAGCTGATTGGGCAGAGTGTTTGACAGTTTGGTTGACAGATTTATATAACCTGATCCTCTTCCCTTTTAACTCTCATTTTTATTGGGAGTTTAGCAGGATAGATCTACCTTAGCTGAGTGACAGCATAATATTGGGAAGCCTAAAATCACCTTCTATAATTGAAGCTTATTTGGGCATCTAATCTTGATTAGTTATGCCTATTCACTTAATATTTTTGCCACAGAGATGCTTATTTTTAATACATTGTTTCTCTTAGCTCCTTCTAATGTTCCAACTTTGCAAAGTTTCTTTCATTACATGGGGATGGTATAAAATTAGATTAGGATGTGTGTGTGTGTGTGTGTGTGTGTGTGAGAGAGAGAGAGAGAGAGAGAGAGAGAGAGAGAGAGAGAGAATAACAGATGGGACTTGAACCAAAACCTTGGGTTGGAACTGTGAGGAAGTTTGGCTCCTGAACTGAACTTTTTGGCTCTCTCCCGTCAGCTAATAGCTAAAGACACAGTGGATGCTACAGGGGCTTCCTAGGACAGCTGGAGGGGAAAAACTTAGAGAGAGGAATGGAGTAGGAGGGTTTTTTATGCAAAGAACACTCCTTCCTAACACCACAATCTAGAAAGTATTGTTGGAGAATGATGAGTGTTGGTACAGCATTACAGCATTATTATTATTTTTTATTTATTATTTATTTTATTATGTTTATTAAGATGCAGCTGCAGGGAAAACATCAGAAAACAAACAAACCCTGCATAAAATGGGACATAACTACAAGACGACTCAGGACTGTCTCTATCACTGGATAACTAAAGATGAGCAAACCTTGAACAGCTGTTTATTTGGGAGAATGCTGGGGAATTATTCAGGCAAGCTGAATACAAAATCCATTGAAATGAACGAGGAGAAACCCTACCTCATTGCAGTAAGTACATAGTGTGCCTGCAGGTATTGCATGAATCATAGAGAGAGAATCACTGGGAAAGTGCTTGAAGTAGTTTAGGGAATTAGCTGTTTTCCAAGCCTGGATGGATAGAAGGAATTTTGGGAGGGGTGGGAGGAAATGGTTTTATAACTAAAATGTCTTTGTGTGGTAGTCATGTGCAAAATGTTCTGACAAAGGTGAATCTGACCGTAAATATGAACGTACTATCCTCAGATCAAACAGAACTATTTTGTAGGTTCAGATCAGTTTTGAAATGATCACCTACCTTCTGTATTGCTTATACAATCCAAGGACTATTCTGGATTTGTGATGGCAGATACCTTGCAAATTCACTGGAGAATATCAACAGACCTCACTGTGTGTTCTCCAGTTCTACAGGAACCCAAATAAACCCACATATCTCTGAATGTATTTGTTTTTCATGGACACTTTGTTTGACACAGTCAAAACAACAGAAAATGTGGTGATACTACGGTATTTCCACCATTCAGAAAACCAAATCTACTTCAGAGCCCAGATCCTATGGTATTTTGGGGGCCCATAAATGGCCCTGAGTCATTAAAAAAGCCTGTGCAAAACAGAATCAAACTTACAAATACTAGAAACTGAACAATCCCCTACTGGTTGTCTGCTACTATTTCCAAAAATCAGACAATATGGTGCTTCCTAGGGATCAGACAGAGGAAAATTAATTCCAGGGCATTTCTGACGTGGGTAATTCCTGGTGTGTGTGAGATTTAAGGCAGCTGCTAGCACGGCACAGATTGCCACACTGCTTGAGATGCCTGCCAAAAAGTTGGCAGAATATTAAGGAAGACAGTGGGATATATGCAGTGATGGGGAGAGAGGAGGCTTTAAATCAAGTTTTTTCTGGTTGTTAAATTTCCTCAAGGGTGAGCTAGTATCCTGTGTGTGCTCTGATAACTTGCCTATAAGGTACATTTTGAATTTTTCTTGGACATAGAAGTGAAAGCACTCTGATGCTCTTTATATAACTGATATCCAAAGTGAGAGACCTCAGTTCTTCCTGTTCTGTCTTTTTATGCAAAGGCACAGAAATGATGCCTAATTTGTGACATTGGTGGTTCAGAAATGTTGTTCTCCCTACAGCTGTCCTCAAGGAGTGGCAGTTTCTCAAGCTCTCCTCTAGCACTTTCTATGTTCATAGCCAAAATATCACCCTTCCAAATCGCTGAGAGAGAGATACCATTTAGAAATCACTTCTCATTATGCCATATTGCTCTACAAGGATTTGTCATCAGTATCTACTTTTTATAGATAAGTTTAAGATGAAAACAATGACAATTCATGTCTTATGGGCATTCTGGAGGACTATGATTCTTTTGACTCAGTGATCACCAGTGACAATCTGTTCCTCCAAAATTCATTAAATCATTAGCTGTCCTGAAAAATAAATATTATATATTCTTTGGAGACTGTCTTCTGCAGAACATGCAAACTTCCTCTGACAACTCAGTCTTTCTGCCTAACCTTCCATATGTCAGCCCTCGATGCCCTGTCAGAAATATTTTGTGTAGGGCTGAAATCTTCTTCTTCAAAGTAATATCGTTGAGCTTTGACCTCTGTTTGCTTCTGTTAACCTGGGACCTTTGAGTAAAACATTTTGCTCATAGCTGTCTCTTTACTTTGCCCACATGATCAAAATTGAACAGAATTGGCATATGCCTCTGTGTTCTTCCTTGTTCTGTTTATCCACATTACAAAATTCTCTGTAGTCCCTCAGAGTTCCTTGAAAAAAAATCTCTTCATGCTTTTTTTGGCAGAATTACAAGCTAAGAATTACAAGTTAGTTAAGAGACAGTATCCATAGGGCTGAGAAGAGTTACTCAATTATAGGGCTTGGATTGCATGATTCAGTTCCACTGTTCTACTATTAAAGCAAGTATGTGTCTCTAACTAGTGATGGGAGAACCTCAAAAAATTGGGGGACTGATTTTGAAAGGAGCTGTGCACCCACAGCTCCCATTGATTTCTGGGTGCTCTGTACTTCTTAAAATCAGACCTTGGTTAGTTTAGTTGAAATAATACATTTGCCGTATTAGTGGTGGACTTGAAATAAACTTTGGATTATGCTATCCATATACAATGTAGTATAGTTAAGATCTGGATCTAGATTTTGTGTGTGACCTCTATGGGATCCAAACTCCCTGGAACTTATTGGAGTTTAAATCTGGATCTAAAGTTTGAGGCTCCGACCTCTCTCTAATGTACATTGCATAGAGCTAGATTAACACCAAAATTGGTTTTCTGCAAGTATTAGTTCAGATTTACAGATGAATGAAATCCAGCCAGGTTTGAGTCCCTTTTATTTTTTTTCCCCATTAAAATACAAGGGGTTGGGAAGTTCTTTCAGAAATACAACAGAAGGTGAATTATAAACTGGAGTGGCCAAAAAAGAAATTCCAGTTCAATGGTTTGATTTTCAGCCAAAAAATGAAAATTTTCAGATTTCAGTTAATCATTTTTTTGACTAAAAACTAATATTTTCCACAAAAGTAGACACTTATTGCAATAATAATCATATTAATAATAATATAATATAGTTTCAGACAGAAATACTTTATTTCTCATACTTCAATGCCAATAGGTATAATATCTATATGCTCATCTGTTCATGGATAAGAAAATTAAATAAACATGGATGCATGTTTCTGTAAGGCAATGAGGAATTTTATTGGCATTCTACAAATAATAATTCAAAAACCACTGTTCCTGGCCTTAGACAAAGTCTTATGATGTATCTTATTTAAACGTTATTGGTTCTCCTCTCATTTCTGAATGAAAATTTAGTTCTTTAAAAGGCATGTATTAGATGGTCAGAAATCCATGATACCACAATCAAGAAATAGACAGCTTTGTCTAAAAAACATCCTGGTTTTATGGTAAAGTGAAGGCATCAGTTAGAAATTGTGGAGATGGAGATATATAGATGGATGGGAAAGAGATAGAAATAGATAAAAATTAGAAGTTCTATAATGTAGAAAATTGATAAGGAAAGCTGAAGATGTCAAGGAAAAATCCGCTGCTGGCAGGGCTAAGGACAGTAAGGAGTTTTTAAGAGTATATTAGGAACAAAATAAATCCTAAAAATGGGAAAGGCCCATTACTAGATAGAAATGTTAAACTTCTTAATAACAGAAAAGGCAGAAGTGTTAAATTTCTGTTAATATTTGGAAAGAAGCAGGATGATGTATTTATATCATATGAGGATGTGGAAGCACTTTCCAGTCCATTAGTAACTGAAGAGATGTTAAACATCATCAACTAAGCATCAATATTTTAAAATCAGCAGCCTGAATAACTTGCACACAAGAGTCCTAAAAGAGTTGGCCAAAGAGAAATCTGGTCCATTTCTGTTAGTTTTTAATAAATCTTGAAATAACAGGGACATTCCAGAAGTTTGGAAGAATGATACTATTCTGCTAATATCCATAGAGGGTGAGTAGGTTGATTTGGTGTA
This sequence comes from Dermochelys coriacea, assembly GCF_009764565.3. Taxonomy (NCBI): domain Eukaryota; kingdom Metazoa; phylum Chordata; order Testudines; family Dermochelyidae; genus Dermochelys; species Dermochelys coriacea. The sequence continues at coordinate 49,560,889 of NC_050073.1, forward strand.
AAAATAGGCTAGTTAGCTGATATCAGTCCATAGAAAAATAATGGAAACACTGATATGGGATTTTGTTGATAAAGAAATAAAGGTTAGGATTATAATTAATCCCAGTCAGAATGGTTTTATTGAAAATAGATCTAGTCAAAACAAACTTCATTAAAATATTTGAGATTAAAAGTTTGGTTGATAAAGTAACTGCATAGATGTAACACACTTAGACATGCATATCACTCTGATTTTTAAAAAGCAAGCGATATAAAATACGAATAGAGCACATATTACATGGATTAAGAGCTGGCTAACTGATAGATCACAAAAAGTAGTTGTTAATGAGAAATCATCATTTAATGTGTGTATTTGTAGTGAGATTCTGCCGGGATCAGTACTAGGCTAGAGACATTTCAACCTTTTCATTAATGATCTGGAAGTAAACATAAAATCACTGATGATAAAATTTGTGGGTAACTCAAAGAGTGGCAGAGTGGTAAATAGTGAGGAGGTCAAGGCAGTTGCACAGAATGATTGGTTCACTTGGTAAGCTGTACCCATTCAAACAAAATACATTTTAAAAGAGCCAAAAACAAGGTTGTACATCACAAAGAACACTGAAAGATGACTTAATTACAGTGTATATAGGGAAAATATACCAGATATTAAATAGCTCTTTAACCTAACAGAGAAAGGAAGAACAAGTTCCCTTGGCTGGAAGTTGAAGCCAGACAAATTCAAATTAAAAATTATGCACAAATTTTTAGCAGTGAGGCTGATTAATCATTGGAAGAGATTGCTAAGGGAAGTGGTAGATTCTCCATCTCTTTCAGTCTTCAAATCAAGATGTCAAACACAAGTTATTGAGGTCAACAGAGGATCAGTTGGATGATATTCTCCAGCCTGTGTTATGCAAGATGTCAGACTAGGTCAGTGGTTCTCAAACTAGGGCCACCTCTCATTCAGGGAAAGCCCTTGGCAGGCCGGGCCGGTTTGTTTACCTGCCGCGTTGCACAGGTTCGGCCGATCGCAGCTCCCACTGGCTGTGGTTCACTGCTCCAGGCGAATGGGGGCTGCAGGAAGCGGCACGGGCTGAGGGATGTGCTGGCCGCCCTTCCTGCAGCCCCCATTGGCCTGGAACTGCGAACCGTGGCCAGTGGGAGCCGTGATCGGCCGAACCTGCACACACAGCAGGTAAACAAACTTGCCCGGCCTGCCAAAGGCTTTCCCTGAACAAGCGGCAGCCCTAGTTTGTGAACCACTTGACTAGGTGATGTAATGGTGCCTTCTAGCCTTCCTCTATCCTGGTTTCATTAGTCAAGTGTCTTGTCACTCAGTTTCCTGATCAAAACTGAATTGTTGGTGAAGGTTATAGAACACTGCAACTGTCCTGCTCTTCTGGCTGATTTGACTTTCTTATTAAAACATTTGTTAAAAAATTGTTACATTTATACTCCACATCCAGACTCGTAATAATTACAATGATTACCTCAAATCAGTTCCTGTTCCACACATGGAGACCAGTTCAACATGGCCAATGTTGGGACCCAATTAAGATCTTAGGGAAGTCACCTTCCTACTAACCTGCTAACTTTTATTTACTAAAATATGTCTAGACAAAGAGCCCAGGGTTTAATTTTGTAAATATTGCCACCTGGGTTTTGGTTTTGCAAATTCAAATGAAGGGTTTGTCACAATCATGACTGGGTTTATGTTGAGCACAAACATTTGGTCTGAAATAGGACATATACTAAAAGGTTCCAGTTTTGGACCATCTGTAATTATAATGTACATATACTGTCAGTCATGAGTTGTCCAGACATGCCAAACCCACAAAAAGAAAAGCAAAAATTGGGCTTGGTTTTGGCTTAATTGGCTTGTGAGTTGCTTGTTGGCTAATTTTTGTCTTGTAGCTTGTTGCTTGTTTGTCTTGTAGCTTGTTGCTTCTTTTTTTTAATCAGCTCCCAGCAAGCAGGGGCAAGGGGGGAAGAGAGTCAGGGTGCACAGTGGGCCCACCATAGTCCCAGACTGCACGCCGGGAGGATCTAGTCACATAGAGTGTTGGGGTTCTAAGATTTTGACTTGTTTTGACCTTGTTTTGAAATGGGATTAGGTTGATTTTTGGCTTATTGTGAAAGTCGGGGTGCTTATTTACTGTGTGAAAGTTGGAAAGCGTGCTTGTAACTTCAACTACTAGACTGTTGAGGATCTGGGTTCAGGCTTTCTATATAAAAGCACTAAATGCAAGTAGCTTTGTAAATATTGGTTTCATGCAATAGCAGTCAGTAATTTTTAAAACAATTATAATTTCAGCAATATTAGATTATCTCATAAGTAAAATTCAGAAGAATTCAAGTGTCCTTGCAGTATATTTTTAAAAAATTACTTTGAACTAATTTGGTGTAAAATGTCTTTCAGAGTTCAGTTGGTAGGGGGAATTCAGTATCTATTTCTTTAGTTGACTCAATGTCATTTAACTTTTCAAGATCATCTTTAAATATCTACTGGCTTTGTTAGCCTCCTCAGGAGCACAGACTAATCAGGGAGTGGTTTCTTTTCCATATATTTCATCAAGAATCAAGATCTCTGGTGCTAAAACAGAACATGCTTACAGTTTACAAAAGCCTATATAATTTACAAAAATCTCTGAGGTGATTTCCAGCCTTTTAAATCCTACTGTTCCCCATTTCTCTTCTTTCTTCAGGCACCATCTGCACTTTACAACTCATTCATTTATATTACACTTTCTGACTGAAACTCAGAGGCAAAGGTAAAAAAGTTCTCTATACTATAAACCATTGACAGATTGTAGGGACACTGCAACAAGCAGAGCAAAGGATCACATTAGTGCTCCTGTTTAGATGATAGTATATTTGTCCTAACCCCAAAAGGCATGAGCAGTAAAAATGTCACAGCATTGTAACCACTGTGTGAACCCCTACCTTCTCCTGGACCTATCAGAATTGCCAGACTGTGTACCTTAGCCTCTATACTGCTGTCCTCTAAAAGCAGATTCTTCTTTAGCTCAAGTGGTAAGATCTTATATTAGGGGAACAGGATGTTCCACGTTGCATCTCTGTTGCTGTCATGAAGTTATGACCATCATGCAAAACACAGTGAGTTCTTCAAAGTCCTGTGCGTCAACTGATTTACAAGAATAATTTCTGGTTGATTGTTTTAGCAGTAATGAAACAAGTAATGCAAACCAACGGTTATGAAAATATCTTAGAAAACAAAATAGAGCAATATGCACAAGCAGATGGATTAAATGGAAACAAAAGTTGCTAAAAATAAATGAAGAACTATTCTCTGTTTTCTCTCATCCTTTGGATGGTGACTGGACAGGCTTGCCCAGCATTAATGAAGACCATTTAGTTAAGGCCATAAACACTAGAACTTACAAGTCAGCACACAGAGCTACAGAGAGACCCAAGGTATTTATATTGTACCCATATAAACCTTCTGGACCTAACCCCTGAAGGTAAACAAGAAGGACATTGACACTGTTTCCAAAAGCATAACACACTGGCACTGGGGTGGATTTAGAGCTGAACATTATAAATCACTCCTAGGACAAAAGGAAAGCCTCCAAAAATAGAAAGGATGTCTATTTAATCTTGGCTTGTGCTATAAAAATTCCTAGGGATCAAACCCATCAACTCAATCCACTCAGGAAGTTCCTAAAAAGTGTGTTTGTCACAGAGTATTGCATCTGAGATCTTGTTAAATTCCATGGGAAGTAGTTTTGTCTCCCCTCTGTACAGGATTTGATATGAGCCGGGGGAGTTTTAGCTCAGAGTTTTAAAGGATGTGCAGTGTGTCAAATGATTTTAAGTCAGTGTTAAAATAATTATTTTCCCTCATTGCTGTTGATAAGCAGTGTTGAAATTCAGCTGCCAGTGGCTGTACTTTCACTTATCTGAACATCATTAAAGGTGCTGGGGCTTTCCTCTCAAACAACTAAGGTTATTACTCCTATTTACATTACATACCTTGGCTCCTTTTTTAAGGAGCTGGGAATCCTTTTGCGTCCCTGGAGTTCAGCCTCTTTGTCTTCCTTTCCCAATTCCCCCTCTGAAACTGACAAAAGCCTTCCCAGACAGGCAGCCAGGGTGCTGTCATTTTGATTTTTGCAACAAAAAACCAAACTGTTTGGCAATTTTGTGAAAAGAGCACTTTATGTGGAAAAAAGAAAAGGAGTACTTGTGGCACTGTAGAGACTAACAAATTTATTTGAGCATAAGCTTTTGTGAGCTACAGCTCACTTCATTGGATGCATTCAGTGGAAAATATAGTGGGGAGATTTATATACACAGAGAACATGAAACAATGGGTATTACCATACACACTGTAAGGAGAGTGATCACTTAAGATGAGCTATTACCAGCAGGAGAGCGGGGGGGTGGGGAAGAAAACCTTTTTTAGTGATAATCAAGGTGGGCCATTTCCAGCAGTGAACAAGAAGGTCTGAGGAACGGGGGGAGAAGAGGAATTAACATGGGGAAATAGTTTTACTTTGTGTAATGACACATCCACTCCCAGTCTCTATTCAAGCCTAAGTTAATTGTATCCAGTTTGCACATTAATTCCCATTCAGCAGTCTCTCGTTGGAGTCTGTTTTTGAAGTTTTTTTGTTGAAGAATAGCCATTGTTAGGTCTGTAATCGAGTGACCAGAGAGATTGAAGTGTTCTCCGATTGGTTTTTGTTTCATGTTCTCTGTGTATATAAATCTCCCCACTGTATTTTCCACTGAATTCGTCTGATGAAGTGAGCTGTAGCTCACGAAAGCTTATGCTCAAATAAATTTGTTATTTAAGGTGCCACAAATACTCCTTTTCTTTTTGCGAATACAGACTAACACGGCTGCTACTCTGAAACCTGTCATTATGTGGGAAAATCATTCTGACAGAAGTGCTGACCACCTCTACTCCAATCCCCATATTCTGAATCAGGAACACCTCCTACATCACTTTGGGTTTTCCTGAATTGATTCAATCCAACTCTGTTACAGCTTGCACCAGCCTGGGTTGATATGGCTTTCGACACCCCTTCTTTTCGTCCTGGGTATTAATGTTCTACAATCATATGGCTGTGCTTTGCAAAATCCCTTCTATTCTTACCTGCCAAACTCTCTTCTTTAGCTCACAAGAGCAGCATATCTGGAGGAAAATTTCATTTTGCATCTCTGGGTGCTTTTTTGGGTGCATGTTTGTGTAATATCTGAGACTATTGGAGTCACATATCAGCTGAAAACTATTTGATTCTCAGTGCCATTGTTAGAGCTTTTAAAGATGTGCTTGTTCCTTCTGTTCAAAAGCCCTGTGTAATGCTTTAAACCCACTAGATACTGCTGTTCATTGACATATTACACCATTCTCCCATAGTTCACTGGCTGTTGTTATAATTAAAAGCTTCTTTTGTAGTCTGAGTCATGGTTGAAAGCATGATACTTCAGTGATAGAAATGGCAATGTTCTTCAAGCCCCTTTCATTCCTTTCTCCTCCATGCCCCACACTCCTTATTCAGCATCCCTGGTTATAAGACAGCAAACTCCATCTCGGAGCTAATCTGCTTTAACTTTGGACATTGTCAGCCTTTTGGTGTTCATAAAGAAGTAATACTCTATTTCCAGAGGAAAAGCAGATCTATGGCTTTCAAGAGACCCCCCCCAAAAAAGATGACAAAGAATAAGACAGTAAAGTATTTGTATTTTTAACTTAAATGATGAAAAATTAGAAGATTTTCAAAAGGGCTAAGTAATTTAATACAAGCTAACCTGATACAACAGGGAGAGGTACTTGAGACAATTCACAATAGTTTTGTGTCGAACAAATTTCCAAAGCACCATACTAGAATAGTTCTAAAGACATCATTGAAATATACATTTAGGGTTTTTTTGGAAAGTCATTTTACATGTCTTCCTTCAAAACTCATTTTATGAATTTGGTGCTCATAAATATGAGGGTCTCATAGCCAGGGTGTCAGTCAGGTATTACAAAGGTAAGTTTTTCTTTAAACAGCTCTGCCAAATATACCTCAGTCCTGCCCTAAAACAGACTTTCGGCTATTCCAAAGCTTCACTCACACACAGATCTGCTAATGCACATCTGTCTTGTCTTCCATTACACTACCTACTATTTCAGTCCTGGCATCCTTCACCCAGCTACACCAGAGGTCCTGAATCCCGACCCACCACAAATTTATTGCGGTTCCACCATGAGAGACTAAGTCAAAACATGTGTGATTCTTTGGAAAATCAACCGAGCACACCCAATTATAACAGTAATAACAATAAGTATTAAGATGAAACTGTCAAACAGTGGATGGGTTTGAACAAGTCAGAAAAAAATGTGGGAAAATGTAATGGGTCAGAAAATTAGAATCTGTTCAAACCAATAACCAAACTGCCAGGATGGTGCTGTCAACTGAATGCACATATAACCTGATTTCCTAAAAGTAACATCCTTTCATATCCAGTGTTAGATATTAACAGATGTATATCAGGTCTCTGCTGAGACTGCCGCTTTGAATATTTGCAGTATTTATCTATTGTTGATATTTTTTTCCTTGAAAAATCCATTAGCCTACTACATTATCAGGGGAAAATATTCTGTCTGCATTAAAGAACACACAATATTAAGATAGATATCATTGTAGTAAGGAATAAAAAATGAAAAATGTGACAGTGAAGGAGATTGCCTACATGGAACTAGCTCCTCTAGGAGACTGGCACAGTGGGTGAATAAATATTTGACTAAGTTTTTGGTGGAAAAATATTCCATCTACTGGGAAGGTTCTTCAAAGTAAGGAGCCATTTTGGCATCTTTGACTTCACTACTATTTAATTAGGATTATCTTCATTAATCCACCTCTGTCCTGAAAGGTGAAGCTATAGAAAATTGTTCCTATTGCTTCTCAGATAATTACTTCATAGAATCACGGAAATGTAGGTCTGGAAGGCACCTTGAGGCAGGACCAAATATACTTAGACCATCTCTGATTGTCTAACCTGTTATTAAAAACCTCCAGTGATGCAGAATTCATAACCCACTCCCCCCACTGCCCCTTGGTCCTTAATTATTCTAGTCCTTAAACATCCTTATAGTTAGAAATATTTTCCTAATGTTTAACTTAAATCACCTTTGCTGCAGATTAAGCTCATTACTTCTTGTTCTACCTTCAGTAGTCATGGAGAACAGTTGATCACAGTCCTTTTTGTAATGGCCCTTAACATAGTTGAAGACTGTTATCAGGTCTGTCCCCGCAGTCTCCTTTTCTTGAAACTTTTTAACCTTTAACCCAGGTTTGGGGGTTTTTTGTTTGTTTTTTAATATTTCCTCATAGGTCAGGCTTTCTAAACTTTTCATCACTTTTGTTGCTCTCCTCGGGACTCTCTCCAAATTGTCCACATCTTTTCTTAAAGTGTGACTCCCAAAACTGGACACAATACTCCAGCTGAGGCCCCACCAGTGCCAAGTAAAGTGGAACAATTACTTCCCATGTCTTACATATGACATTCCCTTTAATACATCCTAGAAAGATGTTTGTCTTTTTTGCTACTACATCATGTCAATTAGTATTCAACTTGTGATCTGCTAGAATCCCTATAAGGCCTTCTCAGCAGTACCACTGTCTAGCCAGTTATCCCCCATTTTGTACTTATATATTTGATTTTTCCTTCCTAAATGTAGTATTTTGCTGTTTTTATTGACTTTCATCTGATTGATATCAGACAAATTCTCCAGTTTAGCAAGGTTGTTTTGAATTCTAATCCTGTCTTCCAAAGTGCTTGCAACCCCCTCCCAGTTTGGAAAGTATGCATCTAAAATTTATGGATGACACCACTCTATTATTCAAGTCATTAATGAAAATACTGAATAGTATTGGCCCAGGACAGACTCCTAAAATTCCACTAGATATGCCCTCCAGGTTGACAACAAACCATTGAAAACTATGCTATGAGTATGGTTTTTCAGCCAATTGCGCACTCTTTTTATAGTCATTTCATCTTGACCACATTCCTCTCGTTTGCTTATGAGTATATCAAATGAGACTGAGTCAAAAGCTTTACTAAAATCAATATATATGACATCCCCATCCAGTAGGCCATTAACCCAGTCAAAGAAGGAAATTAGTTTGGTCTGGCATGATTTTTTATTTACAAATCCATGCTGGCTACTACTTATCACCCTATAATCCTCTAGGTGCTTACAAATTGAGTACAGTCATGGATGGTTATAAACTGTTCAGGAAGGACAGGCAGGGCAGAAAAGGTGGGGGAGTAGCACTGTATGTAAGGGAGCAGTATGACTGCTCAGAGCTCCGGTATGAAACTGTGGAAAAACCTGAGTGTCTCTGGATTAAGTTTAGAAGTGTGTGCAACAAGAGTGATGTCATGGTGGGAGTCTGCTATAGACCACCGGACCAGGGGGATGAGGTGGATGAGGCTTTCTTCCGGCAACTCACGGAAGCTACTAGATCGCATGCCCTGATTCTCATGGGTGACTTTAATTTTCCTGATATCTGCTGGGAGAGCAATACAGCGGTGCATAGACAATCCAGGAAGTTTTTGGAAAGCGTAGGGGACAATTTCCTGGTGCAAGTGCTAGGGGAGCCAACTAGGGGGAGCGCTTTTCTTGACCTGCTGCTCACAAACCGGGTAGAATTAGTGGGGGAAGCAAATGTGGATGGGAATCTGGGAGGCAGTGACCATGAGTTGGTTGAGTTCAGGATCCTGATGCAGGGAAGAAAGGTAAGCAGCAGGATACGGACCCTGGACTTCAGGAAAGCAGACTTTGACTCCCTCAGGGAACAGATGGCCAGGATCCCCTGGGGGACTAACATGAAAGGGAAGGGAGTCCAGGAGAGCTGGCTGTATTTCAAGGAATCCCTGTTGAGGTTACAGGGACAAACCATCCCGATGAGTCGAAAGAATAGTAAATATGGCAGGCGACCAGCTTGGCTTAATGGTGAAATCCTAGCGGATCTTAAACATAAAAAAGAAGCTTACAAGAAGTGGAAGCTTGGACATATGACCAGGGAAGAGTATAAAATATTGCTCGGGCATGTAGGAAAGATATCAGGAGGGCCAAATCGCACCTGGAGCTGCAGCTAGCAAGAGATGTCAAGAGTAACAAGAAGGGTTTCTTCAGGTATGTTGGCAACAAGAAGAAAGCCAAGGAAAGTGTGGGCCCCTTACTGAATGAGGGAGGCAAGCTAGTGACAGAGGATGTGGAAAAAGCTAATGTACTCAATGCTTTTTTTGCCTCTGTTTTCACTAACAAGGTCAGCTCCCAGACTGCTGTGCTGGGCATCACAAAATGGGGAAGAGATGGCCAGCCCTCTGTAGAGATAGAGGTGGTAGGGACTATTTAGAAAGCTGGACGTGCACAAGTCCATGGGGCCGGACGAATTGCATCCGAGAGTGCTGAAGGAATGGCGGCTGTGATTGCAGACCCCTTGGCCATTATCATTGAAAACTCGTGGCGAACGGGGGAAGTCCCGGATGACTGGAAAAAGGCTAATGTAGTGCCCATCTTTAAAAAAGGGAAGAAGGAGGATCCTGGGAACTACAGGCCAGTCAGCCTCACCTCAGTCCCTGGAAAAATCATGGAGCAGGTCCTCAAAGAATCAATCCTGAAGCACTTAGAGGAGAGGAAAGTGATCAGGAACAGTCAGCATGGATTCACCAAGGGAAGGTCATGCCTGACTAATCTAATCGCCTTTATGATGAGATTACTGGTTCTGTGGATGAAGGGAAAGCAGTGGATGTATTGTTTCTTGACTTTAGCAAAGCTTTTGACACGGTCTCCCACAGCATTCTTGTCAGCAAGTTAAGGAAGTATGGGCCGGATGAATGCACTATAAGGTGGGTAGAAAGCTGGCTAGATTGTCGGGCTCAACGGGTAGTGATCAATGGCTCCATGTCTAGTTGGCAGCCGGTGTCAAGTGGAGTGTCCCAGGGGTCGGTCCTGGGGCCCGTTTTGTTCAATATCTTCATAAATGATCTGGAGGATGGTGTGGATTGCACTCTCAGCAAATTTGCGGATGATACTAAACTGGGAGGAGTGGTAGATACGCTGGAGGGGAGGGATAGGATACAGAAGGACCTAGACAAATTGGAGGATTGGGCCAAAAGAAATCTAATGAGGTTCAATAAGGATAAGTGCAGGGTCCTGCACTTAGGATGGAAGAATCCAATGCACCGCTACAGACTAGGGACCGAATGGCTCGGCAGCAGTTCTGCGGAAAAGGACCTAGGGGTGACAGTGGACGAGAAGCTGGATATGAGTCAGCAGTGTGCCCTTGTTGCCAAGAAGGCCAATGGCATTTTGGGATGTATAAGTAGGGGCATAGCGAGCAGATCGAGGGACGTGATCGTTCCCCTCTATTCGACACTGGTGAGGCCTCATCTGGAGTACTGTGTCCAGTTTTGGGCCCCACACTACAGAAGGATGTGGATAAATTGGAAAGAGTACAGCGAAGGGCAACAAAATGATTAGGGGTCTAGAGCACATGACTTATGAGGAGAGGCTGAGGGAGCTGGGATTGTTTAGTCTGCAGAAGAGAAGAATGAGGGGGATTTGATAGCTGCTTTCAACTACCTGAAAGGGGGTTTCAAAGAGGATGGCTCTAGACTGTTCTCAATGGTAGCAGATGACAGAACGAGGAGTAATGGTCTCAAGTTGCAATGGGGAGGTTTAGATTGGATATTAGGAAAACTTTTTCACTAAGAGGGTGGTGAAACACTGGAATGCGTTACCTAGGGAGGTGGTAGAATCTCCTTCCTTAGAGGTTTTTAAGGTCAGGCTTGACAAAGCCCTGGCTAGGATGATTTAACTGGGACTTGGTCCTGCTTTGAGCAGGGGGTTGGACTAGATGACCTTCTGGGGTCCCTTCCAACCTGATATTCTATGATTCTATGATTCTATGATCTATGAATTGTGTTTAGTAATTTGTTCTAGAATCTTTCGGATATGAAGTTAGGCTGATTGGGCTATAATTCCCCAGGTAGTATTTGTCCCCCTTTTCAAAGATAGGTACAATGTTTTCCCTTCTCCATTCCTTTGAGACATCACTTGTCCTCCAGGAGTTCTCAAAGATATTGTTTCATCTAGTCCTACAGTGAATTTCATCAGGCCCTGCCGATTTGAATAAATCTAGCTCAAGAAAGAGAACAGGTGCCTAGAGAGGAATCTGAAAAGCTCTCCATCACAGAGCTGAGTGCAACTCAGCTTCTCCTCTCTGAATGCAGTCGCTCAGATACACTTTCCCTTACCTGCGGTAGGATGAATTTGGCACATCCTCACACTTAGACCAGAGTTGAGTCAGTACCCATCTATGCCAAGCATTAATAGCCCATAAACTTTAAGGCCAGAAGGCATCATTAGATCATTAGTTTGACCCCGCACAGCAAGCCACAGATCGCATGCACCACTTCTATAGCAGTAAAAGTATATGTAGGCAGGCCAAAAAAAATCTGAAGAGCAACTACAAAAACAACAAAAAGAACACAAAATATTGTAAGTAAAGCAAATCAGGAAGTCTGCCAGTGCGGCCACTGGATAGATAAGGTGCTAAAGGAGTGGCGCAAGGCCAATAAGGCCATTGGCGGGAGCTAAATGAAAGGATTTGTGCATCAGTCTACACGAGATGAGGGAATGGAATTCCCATACATGAGCATTCAGGGACAAATCTGAGGAACGTCCCAGTCTGAGAGGGGCAAGAGAGGAGGTTGGGGACAAATAATCAAACAGTAATAAGTAACTAGCATCAGATACAAACGAAATAAGAAATGGCAAAAATACTAACTGTGGTAATAAGAAAAGGAGGACTTGTGGCACCTTAGAGACTCACAAATTTATTTGAGCATAAGCTTTCGTGAGCTACAGCTACATCCAATGAAGTGAGCTGTAGCTCACGAAAGCTTATGCTCAAATAAATTTGTTAGTGTCTAAGGTGCCACAAGTCCTCCTTTTCTTTTTGTGAATACAGACTAACACGGCTGCTACTCTGAAACCTGTAACTGTGGTAATGTAACCTGTCACTAAAATCAGCTTCTGTACCAGATGACAGGAGGATAAATAATGGGACACCAATTTTTAAAAAGGGCACCAGAGGCAATTTTGGCAATTACAGGCTTATAAGCCTAACTTCAATACCTGGCAGATCGGTTGAAGCTGTAGTAAAAACAGAATTATCAGGCACATAGATGAACATGATTTGTTCAGGAACTCAACACAGCTTTTGTAAAGGGAGATCATGCCTCACCAATCTATTAGAATTCTTTGAAGGAGTCCACAAGCATGTGGACAAGGGTGATCTAGTCGATATAGTGTTCTTGGATTTTTGGAAAGCCTTTGACAAGGTTCCTCACCAAAGGCTCCCACCCTCATACGTCTCTGCCCCAGCCCAGAGCCCCCTCTCACTGAACTCCTCATTTCTGGCCCCACCCCAAGGTCCACACGCCCAGCTGGAGCTCTCACCCTCTTCTGCACTTCAACCCCCAATTTTGTGAGGATTCATGGCCCGCCATACAATTGACATACCCAGATGTGGCCCTCAGGCCAAAAAGCAAAGTAAACAGCCATGGATTAAGTGGGAAGGTTCACCCATGGATCAGTAACTGGTTAAAAGGCAGGAAAAAAAGGATAGGAATAAATGGACAGTTTTCAGAATGGAGAAAGATAAATAGTGGGGTCCCCACTCATACTGGGATGAGTGCTATTCAGCATTTCATAAATTATCTGGGAAAAGGGGTAAACAATGAGGTTGGAAATTTTGAAGACAATGCAAATTTATTCAGGAAAGTTAATTCCAAAGTAAATTGTGAAGAGTTACAAATGGATAAAGGAATCTCAAAACCTGGGTGAATGAGCAACAAAATGGCAGATTAAATTCAATGTTGATAAATGTAAAATAATGCACATTGAAAAACATAATCCCAAGTACACATTCAAAATGGTGGGATCTAAATTCGCTGTAAAAACTCAATAAAGAGATCTTGGAGTCATTGTGGAAAGTTCTCTGGTCAATGTGCAGCAGTAGTCAGAAAAAACTAACAGTGTTAGGAATCTTTAAGAAAGGGATAGATAAGTTAGAAAATATCATAATGTCACCATATAAATCCATGGAATGCCCACACCTTAAATACTGTGTTTAGTTCAGGTTGCCCTGTCTCAAAAAAGATATATTAAAATTGGAAAAGGTACAGAGAAGGGCAACAAAAATGATTAAGGGCATGAAACAGCTTCCATCTGAGGAGAGATGAAAAAGACTGGGACTTTTTGGCTTGGAAAAGAGATGAGTACAGGGGGATCTGATAGAGGTCTATAAAATCATGAATGGTGTAGAGAAAGTAAAAAAGGAATTGTTATTTACTCCTTCACATAACACAAAAACCAGAGGTCACCCAATGAAACTAATAGGCAACAGGTTTAAAACAACCAAAAGGAAGTACTTCTTCACACAATACACAGTCAACCTGTGGAACTTGTGACCAGAGAATGTTGTGACACTATAGCGGGGTTCAAAAAATAGTGAGACAAGTTCATGAAGGATAGATCCATCAATAGCCATTAGCCTGGATGATCAGGGATGCAACCCCATGCTCTGGCTGTCTCTAGCCTCTGAGTGTCAGAAGCTGGGAGTGGATGATAGGGAATAGATCATTCAATAATTGCCTATTCTGTTCATTACTTCTGAAGCTGCTGGCATTGTCCAGCATTAGAAGACAGGATACTGGACTAAATGAATTATTGGTCTGACCCAGTATAGCCGTTCTTATGTTCTTCTGGCCCATAACCTCTGGCTGAGTGACTGAAGTCCTCATATTATGATTTAAAAACTTCAAGTTCAAGAGAATCCACTATTTACTCTAGTTTAAACCTGCAAGTGATCTATGTACCATACTGCAGAGGAAAACAAAAAACAACAACATAGGGTCTCTGCAAATCTTATCTGGGGATAAATTACTTCTCAAAACCAAATATGGTGATCAATTGGGCCATGAGCATGTTGGCAAGATCCACCAATCTGACACCTGGGAAAGAATTATCTGTAGGAACACTGATCTCTTCCTCTCTACAGTCCCATGACTAGATTATATTTAATCTCCATCCCATCCTCAGTGTTTAGTGGTCCCAGTTCTTTCTTTGTTTTCTTTCTATATATTTTCATATAGAAATGTTTACTATTTCTTTTAATATCCTTTGCAATGCCCAACTCTGCTTGGCTTTTGGCAGTTCTCGCTTTTTCCCTACACTTTATGACCTCCAAGAGAGAGCTTTCCTTGCTAATCAATCCCTTGCAGGCTTTCTGCTTTCTCTTAATCACCTGGTTGAAATGCTTGATCATCCAGTTTGGGCTGCAACCCTTCTGTGGTGGGGCACCAGCCCCACACTGGTCTCTAAGGGGTTAATAGAAACCTTGGGAGGCTATGTAGGAGATGGCCAATCAAAGAGGGGCTGTGAGGAGCAGCCAATCAGGGCCATGCTGGCCCATATAAGAAGGACTGCAGCGCAGAGCAGCTTCAGTCACTCCCTGGAGCTTGAGGAGGGAGGTGGACTGGATTCCTTGCAGGCTGAAGGCAACAAGCACCCTGGGCAGAGCAGTGCTGCAGGCAGAAAGCCAGGGAGCTAAAGACAGCTCCCGGAGGGCTGCCGGAATTTGCAGGCTGAGGCCCTGAGGCAAGGGCGAAGAGGATGCTGAGGCTGTGGGGAAGTGGCCCAGGGGAGTCTACTGAGGCATCAGAAGGGGCACTGCAAGCAGCAGCCATCTACAGGGTCCCTGGGCCAGGATCCAGAGTAGTGGGCGGGCCTGGGTACCCCTTCTGCCCCCACTCACCACTGAAGAAATGGCTGGACCAAGGAAATGTGACATTACCCCAGAAGCGGGGAGACAGACTGCAGGATAACCAGAGAGCTGTGTCATGAAGAGGAGGCTGTGGTCCTGGGAGTAATGCGGGTCTCTGAAGCAGAAGTGACAGTGTTGAGGCCACCAGAAGAGGGTGGGCTGGCTAGCACAGCTGATCCTTGGGACATCCAGCAGGGGGCACTGCACTGGGGAGTCCCACCCCATCACACCTTCCCTACATTTTTTCCCCTTGCTTGGGATGTGTGCATCGGATAGCTTCTGCAACTTTGACTAAATGTAATTTCAAGCCTCCTTACATTCAGATCCTTGAGTTCTTCAGACCAGTCCACTTCCCTAACTAATTCCTTTATTTATTTATTTATTTATTCATTTATTTATTTATTTGTTTTTAACTTTGTTCTTTTGAAATCAAGGACCTTAGCTGCAGATTTTGTTTTTAGCTGCTATTTTTTTTATTCTTCCATTTAGTTTAAACTGAATTAGCTCATGATCACTCAAACCAAGGTTGTTCTTCTATGGGGTCCTTACTACTTATTAATACTAAATCTAAAATGGCATCACCTCTTGATAATTTGGTAACTACTTGGTGAAAAAAGCTGTCAGCTATCACATTCCAGAGAACATAGGCACAGCACATGGTTTTATCACCCACTGTGAGACCTGGCAAACTTGTACCAATGTCAGGCTGTTTAGGGCATTGTATTTAGTTACTTTTCTGGTCACAGACTTATAGCTGTATTGCAAAATATGTAGTTTTGGCCACCTAAACCAAACTCTTCTATTGGATAGAAGGAAAATGGGGAAAGATAGAAAAGAGAAGGAATAAGTCAAAGAAGGAAAAGGATATATACTTTATATATTACTATAGAAAACTCTTTCCTGGGTATCTGGCTGGTGAATCTTGCCCATGTGCTCAGGGTTTGGATGATTGCCATGTTTGGGGTCGAGAGGGAGTTTTCCTCCAGGGCAGATTGGAGAGGCCCTGGAGGTTTTTTTGCCTTCCTCTGTAGCATGGGGCATGGTTGACTGGAGGGAGGCTTCTCTGCTCCTTGAAGTTTTGAACCATGATTTGAGGACTTCAATAGCTCAGACATGGGTGAAGTTTTTCATAGGAGTGGGTGGGTGACATTCTGTGGCCTGCGCTGTGCAGGAGGTCGGACTAGATGATCAGAGTGGTCCCTTCTGACCTTAGTATCTATGAATCTATGAATCTATATATAGGGAGGCAGAGAATGAAGTTTCACATCCTAAGTGGTGTTTGTGATTTAACCTGAGCTGGTGGAGGTGACAATGTCATCTGAGTCCCTCTCTCTAGCCCAGACTGTTTAAGACAACTCTCCAGATTAGGATGAAGGTCTGATGTCCAGGAGATGGTTACGGTGGTAGCCAGGATGGAAGCTCACTCCTTCCCCTTCTCATATCTTTCAGTCAGCCATCATTGTGGTAACCTGCCTTCCCCCAAATTTTATTTTAAGGGTCCCAAAATGAAGTGTTAGGTGGAGTAGTTCATCCACTAATAATTTTGTCCACGAAATGGGCCAATTTTGGACACACCAGTTTTGTTGCATTCATTTCTGGTCTCACACTATTCTTGTGTACCAGATATTATCTTAACACTGTCTTTGAATTATATCAGTAGATCATTATGTTTGGACTAATTCAGTCTTTCTGCCTCGCTTTTGCATCTTTTCCTATCAAAATTTGTTTTTATTGGTTATTGTGGCATCTTATGAACTTGCATTCATTTTGAAATGAATGCGCTTTCATTCTATGTACACAAATAATCCAATAATCAATATATGAAAAAAAAGCATTTGAAATAATCTTATTACTCTTAAGCAATCAAATAACAATAGGCTAAATTGTAGGCCCATTATCACAACAGCACCCTCACATAATTTATAATACATATCACCATGTTATTCAGGCTTAGAGAAACAAAGTTATGCGTTACACAGCAAAGTGTCTATAAAGGATTTGATCTAATTTTTGTTTCGCTCATTTGCAGTAATAATTATATATATTGTAGCAAACATAGAAATTGCCAAAACATGTGTGTGAAGATGTAACGATGAAAATGACTCTTGCTAATTGGGTTACTATTCAACCAAGATATCATGTAAGAAAATAGCAAGCAGGGTTTATTTTATTTTATTTTCCCCTGTTGGTTTTAATTAATGCATAGTTATAATGTGTCTAAGTACTTCAGTCTGTGTGATTTTGCTTGGATGACTTTAATTGCTGCTAGTATTTTCTACAAAAACTGCCAGGGGGCCATTATGCTGATGAAGATTGTCAATGTGCAGAGCTCTTTGACCTTAACCCCCGTATGCCACCAAAGCCTCTCCCATGATAGGATGCTGGAAAAGACTATGAAAATAAGGGGTTTTAAGTCCCCTTTGTGCTTCTCTGATGGCACAAAAGAACCTAAATGAGTCAGCATCTGGTCCAAGTGTCTGACTATCAGCAGGGACTGTCATTTATGCATTTGTACAGTGCCTAGCACAATGGGGCTCAACTTGGTTGTGCCTTTTAGGCACTACTGTCATACATATATTCTACGACTAATAACAGCATGTAATGTTATATAAATACTGCGTATGCAGTGATGATATCCATGCAATGAATTTCAGAGCCAAGTGTTAAACTGCATTTACCATCCACCTTTTATCACCTCATCTGCATTCGGTCCTCTAATCCATCTTCACAGAGACTAATTCTACTAGTCCAGAATTCTCAGCAGCTCCAAAAAGTTACATAGGTTTTGTTTGTTTGTTTTCATTCTAATAAATGCCAGGTAAATGTTTCCTCCTCCCCTTACAAATGTAGAATTCCTCCTTCAAAATTAAACTGATGTGAGGAGAAAGATAGGTACTATCCAACCCTACACAAATGATTGGTTCAAGACCTCATTTCTCAAGACCCATGCTGCTAGATGCGTGAGCTTTGCATTATTAAGAAGCCAAGAAACTCCCTGGCCCTTCCACTTCCAAATGGCAAAACCAAATTTGCCTCTAACCTTATAGGATTGTGAGCTATTGGACTTTAGAATAGGGACATTAGATGTTTTAAAATGTAATAGTATGTTTATCTTCTTCAAAGTCCTATGCAGTTGGCTTCATTGTATAAAGGGAGCCTAGCTTTAAAGGTGGAAGAACATGGAGGAAATATAACTCTATAAAAATGTTTAGAATTCTTTAAGCTATTTCTCAGCTATTTTTTCTTGACAAAACAACACCAGCAAAAGGTGACATATACAGAGGACATTGTGATATGATCTGGTTGTAAAGATTTTATAGTTGCTCATTTGAAACAACCTGCATGGCTCCTTCATGGCTTTATCATTCATGAATAATGCTAACATCCCATTAAAATCTAGATATTGCATCACTCTGTAATGTATTCTCAATATAGAGACAGAAAGAGCTAAATGTTTATATTCTTCCTCATGAAATCTGATTACTTAAAATATTGTCTTTATAAAGAGGATGGGTTTCAATTCTTTCTTCTTTCTAATCCTTCAGTCAAACAGCTTACCTCTGCAGCCACTGCTCTCCTTTTTCTTCATCGTTTAATTAAATTTGTTTTGAGCATGTGCTGCAATTCGCAAAAGTTTCTAGGATGCAATTTGGCAACAGGACACAAAGGGGAAAGCTTGCACCTTTTACTGCTTAGCTCTGAAATTGAATTTGTAGCTTTCCTTTACATTGGGAACTCCTGAGTCAACACATGTCAAGTCAGCACCAGGTCATTCTCTTTCCAGGAGAGAAGAGAGACATCACTTAAATGTCCAGTTTGAAATATCATAAGGCTTTGGTCTGCTTCAGTGCAACTTAGACAGATCTACACACTGAACTTTGTTGTTGAAATATTCATTGGAAAGATCCCAGCACATACATTAGCAATAGCTTTAATTCCATCCCTATAAACAAAGTACACATTGATCCTGGTGTATGGTATTCAAAGAGCCACTTCCAACTAAGAACTCATATGACTTAGCTAGAGAAAAAAAATTCTCTTTTGGATAATTAGTGTTCATATTGAAGTAGTGACAAGTGGAACTACTTTGTGCTAAATGCTGTACAAACATATCTAGTAAGAGACAGTCCCTACCCCAGAGAGCTTGCAATCTAAAATAACAAGACAGGCAAAGGATGGGGGCAAAGGATGCATTATTAGCCCAATTTTACAAATGAGCCACTCTGGTTTAACTATGGCCTTCTTGTGCCTATTTAAGCAAGTCACTTTATCTCACTGTTCCAAACTCAACTGTCTTGAGTTTTAGTTCAGAGTTTTAACCACAAGGTGTGCTTTCCTCTCTGATCACATCTTAGATTTGCAGCCTACAGAATTTTGAGGGTTTCAAATTCAGTTGTGGTTCAAGACTCAGTTGTAGAAATACACAGATAATCCACAGCCAGTCTGGCCGCTGGATGGAGAACTGTGAATAGCAATAGCTTGATCGGATCACTCTACTGTTGGGCAACCATTTGGTGGGGAAAGGATGCATTATTAGCCCCATTTTACAGATGAGCCACTCTGCTTTAACTGGTTTCTGTGGAGGGCAACCATTTGGCACTGCAGGCACCAGAATATGAACCAACTATAATGCTGATATGCTTAATTTTAAATTATGTTTATGGTGGTTCCTGAAACTGTCAGTTTTAATTGTGGGTCTCACAATACCTGGTGTTTCTCTTCTAGCCCTAGATGCTAGAGTTTTGGGATTATATGAGAATCTTAAATTGTGGCTTGTAAAGTTTTTGTTTTATTTATTAACAATCTATTCTATTATAAAAGAATTCTAATAAAACTTGTTTTACAACTTAAATAAATGTACAACTTAAATAAATAAAAGATAGTACACATATGAATACTAAAGCTGGAATGATGAGACCTGCTACCAGTCACTTTCTTCCACTTTCTGATATTGATCATGTAATGTCGTAGATACTTTTCTACTCTTTATTCTCTCTCTTTTGTCTTGTCAGTTTGTTTGTTTTTTAACCAAATTTCTAGCTCTCATAGTTGCAGAGAAAAGCTTGAAAGAATGAGCCATAAAGATTCAAATACCAGATGATGATGATTAAATCTAATGATTTTAAGCCAAATCTAATGATATTTGGAAGCCTGACTCAAGATTTTTGAATGCTTGGTTTATTAATATTGTGCATGTAAAACTAGAAGATATCATACATTTTTCAATTGCATAGTTAGTATACAATTGTAAAAGAAGCTATCAGATTTGTTCATAATCTGATGCATGCATTTTATATGATAAACAAGGTGGTCTTTTTCAAACTTTGGTAACACCCGCAACCATTCATCAAAACAAAAGTTTAACCACTATCCAAATCTACCACCCATGGAATTATATTTTTTTGCTCTAGGCCCTTGAATATGAACACAGCAGAAGTGTTGAAAGGCCATTACCCTCTAGTTGAGAGGGACAGAGTGGATTCTGATATGGATATATGAAAACTAAGTTGAATGATGAGGTCTCAGATTTTGAAAGCTGTGAGTTTAAGAATATCATAGTTTAGAGCCAGATTGAGAACTCCTTACTTACATGAGTAAGTAGTTTCTTACAGGGAAGAAAGAAGAGTTAAAATCAATGGGATTGTTTTTGTGAATAATTTACTCATTAACGAGAGCCTTGGGTTCACAATCTTAACCTTAGTTTATAACAGTTCCACTACCTTAATGTAAATCTATGGTTTCTCATATTGGTTGGCAATATTAATAGTTTTATTCCCACTGGAAATACTGATTTACCAACGAAATTCTAAATGATAATTAAACTATCTACAGAATGCACAGAATGGTAATTAACATGTGTCAGCACTGCATATTTTCTTATGTTAATTTGACCTTGTCTATGTGAATCAAAGGTAAAAATACACACAGCAATTATTTCAGTTTAGTAGATGTATTAAGACTGCTTGAAAATCATCAATAATAATATTACCAATAATAATACAGAAGCAGAATTTAACCTGCTAAAAAAGGTGTTGGGCTCTAAATCTATTGTATGATGTTTGTTTACCTACTGTGTTTCCAGCAATTCTTTCCCCAAAAGCAAGGTACTAAAGGAAGCTTGTGTACTTACAAAGCCTTGTAGTTTGTAAGAACATCTAACTTTCCTCCTATTAAATTGGTAAGTACACTTATTACACTTTTTATTCCTGAGGCCTAGAATTGATCAGTTCAATGAAACTAATAACATTAGTTGAAAAGAACAGATTGGGCCCCTTTCAACCATCAAAGGAAGAATTGC
Organism: Dermochelys coriacea; assembly: GCF_009764565.3. Classification (NCBI taxonomy): domain Eukaryota; kingdom Metazoa; phylum Chordata; order Testudines; family Dermochelyidae; genus Dermochelys; species Dermochelys coriacea. The sequence goes on from NC_050073.1 coordinate 49,582,023, forward strand.
AAACCAGTCCTCCTAAAACCAGAGAAAGGAGAAGAACAAAAGTCTTTATGAGGCCTCACTATGCCAATATAAATGATCAAGGACACACTTAGATACTACAGTGGTAAGCAATATTGAAAACTCTAAGATGAAAAAATATTTCACTCTGAAACTGGAATCCACCAAAAATAATCCATATGAAATATAGCTAAAGTATGAACATAAGAATGGCCATACTAGGTCAGATCAATGGTTCAGCAAGCCCAGTATCCTGTCTTCCAGCAGTGGACAGTGCCAGATACATCAGAGTAATGGACAGAACAGGGCAATTATCAAATGATCCATCCCCTGTTGTTCAGTCCCATGTTCTAGCAGTTAGAGATTTAGGGAAACCCAGAGCATGGCGTTGATCCCCTACCAACTTGGCTAATAGCCCTTGGTGGACTTATTCTCCATGAACTTATCTAATACTTTTTTTAACCCACTTATAATTTTTGGCCTTCACAACATCACCTGACAATGAGTTCCTCAGATTTTCTGTGCATTGTGTGAAGAAATACTTCCTTATGTTAGTTTTAAACCTGCTGCCTATTAAATTGGATTGCATTACAGGAGAGATGTGACTTTGGATAAACAAGAATTCAGAAAAATGCTCTTTTCAGTAGCTCTGTATGAAATCTCTCCCTCTCCTCTCCCACCCCCCTTCTCCTTTTTCCATTGTCCTTAACAAGTTTTAGTTTTTAATGTTTTTTTTGTCATCCTATAAACATTCTCCTGAAGATCTGTCACTTCTGATTAGCATAGAGTTGAATAGAAACACAAAGCTAAGCAGCCTGTGAGAACACACAGCCCTAGTTTATGGAAGGAAGGAGAGAAACAGCAACTGAGCATCCAGAGTTTGTTGAGGTTTGAAAAAAATCCAGTTAGGATATTTTGTGAATGGAGGGAAGGCATTTTGAACTTCATCATGCCAGCTGAAAGCCCTAGTATTTAAACCATGATAAAATCTGTCCTTGTGACATTCGGGACCAATTACCAGAAATCTCCGAAGAAAGCCTGTTCTTGCAAAATTTCCAATTTGCTATCTCAACTATAGTGTTTTGGATAGTTTGAATAAGTTTCTGATGAGCTTCCAACGTTTTTACTTTCACCAAAACCTGGGAGCTAATGTTATAATCTTTGGTTATTTTCAAATTTACCAAATGTTTTGTGTAAACTTCTATTTCATTTGTCTATAAATATAGGAGAAGACAATTTATATGAAGTCTGACATATCACTTTATTATTGTTCAGGTATATTTATTGAAGTCCACAAGGAGGAGAGACCATCATTTGACAATTCAAATGGAGTTTATTCACACCAGGGATAGATTGGCTGGGGAAGAATTGTCATTGTCTATTTTCCATTCCAAATTAAACTAAGATACATTGGCCACTACCATGGAAAAATTCAGTCCTCAGAGTTTCCAGTAGAGTTATCACACATATGAGAAGGGTCTCAGCCTCCAAGTGAAGACTAAGATCCAAACATTCCTAAAGTTTGTGGGGTTTTGGGTTCCTAATTTTTTTTATTCACCTCATTAAAGAGCTAGAAGATAACTGCAAAGTTTGAAGATGTTCCAGTCCAGAAATTTGCTTTGAACTGTTTCTAGTTGAAGCTTGGAGATGTGCTCTGGTATACACTTTTCTTGTGATTTTTTTCCTATGTATAATGGTTCCCTTGTCAGTTTTCCCATCTTAATTCATGTGCTTCTCTATGCCTGAGAATTTCACTCCTCTTTGCAGAAGGTTTGATTAAAAGTAGAGTGTGATTTCCAGATGTCTCTGATGCTATATATGTGGTTGTACATCCTGCTCAGTATTTAACATAATTAAAAGTGATACAGCAGATCAGTTTCAAGTTGGTGATCCAGTTTTTGTCACGTACTATGTCAGTGCCTCCACAGTAAAGTGTTTCTCCCCATTTTAGAATCTCCCCTTTCATTTTGTGTTTGTCACCTAAACTCTTCCCAGCATAAATTATTCCTAAGCATTTGTAAAGATAATAAGCTTTGTGAGTAAAAGCAGCAACCTAAAATGATACAAAATAGATAGTTGAGAAGATGAATTTATTTTTCTACAGGATGTGTGTCCACATCTTCTTCTTTTTCTTTTCAGACGACTTCCCTAATTGGGGTCATCGACTTTTATAGTCTTCTTCTAAAATTCATGGTAATACATCAGGCATCATGCAGATTGGTCTCTCTGAGGTCCGTTGATATTGTGTCCATGTACCCTGTCTTTATTCTTTCTCTTGGTCATCTTCCATCCACAATCATTTCAAGTGCCATCTTACAGATATAGCTCTCAGATCTCCATAGAATATACCCTACCAACATATTGTAGCCCTCCCTTAACTTGTCTTCAATTGAAGCAATTCACATTAGGACCCTTACAACCTCATTTTGTTTCCTAACATGGATTTTCCAGCCATTTAAACATCTCAACATCTACATTTCTGCAGTGGAGAGAGCACTGGTTTCCCTTCTTTTGGCTAGCAAAGTCTCTGTTCTGTACATTAACATGAGTCAAATTAGAGTGTATGAAATTAACTTCACTGGCATCTTGTTGTCACAGAAAAGTGGAGTCAGCTCCTGCATTTGCACCAAACGGCTTCAGTACGATGCCAGGTGTCACTCAGGAGACCACCAACATCAGTAATTTATTTAAATTCTCTCAGTCTTCTAAACTCTCTCCCTGTGACGTCCTTTGGGGTGAGTCCTCTTCCCTCAGTCATCATAGCCTCAGTCTTACCAACTGTAAGTTCAGCTGCTCAAAACTTTATTGTCACTGTTTCAACAATAATATTAATACTGTTGGGATGTGTAAAAAGAATGAACAATGTCATATCTTGCTAAAATTTTGTGAAAATGGCATGCTCATATCAGAGCTTGCAGCATTTTAAAATGTTCTGTTGTTCCATATGAAAATTCATTTTTGTCAGACTGGAACTCCAAATTTGTAATTTTGTTAACAAATTTCTGATTTTTCAATGAACAAACTGAAAACCAAAATATTTTTTTTTCAGTTTTTGAATCTAAAAACAAAAAAAGTCCAAGTTTTTGTTCTTTCTTCTTTCATACCCTTTTCCACTGCTTTCTATCCACCTTTTTTTTTTCAGTTGCAAAAAGGAAAAGAATAGAAAGGAGAAATTGGAAAAAGAGAGAAGTGGGGGACTAAAAACATCCCTCCAAAATCAGTATTTCGTGGTATTGTCAAAAAAACAGGGAAACTAATTCAAAATATCTTGTGGAAAAAAATATAGAAAACATATTTGTTTATTTATGTATTTATTTATTTCCAAGAAACAAACTTACTGTATTTGATAAGTTCTAAATTGGACCAACTTTCAAAACATAATTGAAAAAAATTGCTCCAGATTTTCCAAACATTTAGTTTGCATAACATTAATCATATAAGAAGCTTTCATTGGGAACTAGCCCAGGTCTACACTAAGCACTGAGGTCAAATTTAGCAGCGTTAAATCAATTTAACCTTGCTCCCGTCCACATGAAGAAGCCCTTTTTTTCGAATTAAAGGGCTCTTAAAATTGATTTCCGTACTCCAACCCTGACAAGGAGATTAGTGCTGAAATCGGTTTTGCAGGGTCGATTTTGGGGTACTGTGGATGCAATTATACAGTATTGGCCTCTGGGAGCTATCCCAGAGTGTTCCATTGTGACCGCTCTGGACAGCTCTCCCAACTCAGATGCACTGGCCAGGTAGACAGGAAAAGGCCCGCAAACTTTTGAATTTCAATTTCATGTTTGGCCAGTGTGGCAAACTGCAGGTGACCATGCAGAGCTCATCAGCAGAGGTGACCATGATGTTGCCCCAGAATCGCAAAAGAGCTCCAATATGGACTGAATGGAAGGTACAGGATCTGATCGCTGTATGGGGAGAGGAATCCGTGCTATCAGAACTACATTCCAGTTTTCAAAATGCCAAAACATTTGTGAAAATCTCCCAGGGCATGAAGGACAGAGGTCATAACAGGGACCCGAAGCAGTGCCGCATGAATGTAAAGCAACCATGACTTTATTGCCTCCGCAAGCGGTGATCAAAGGGAAGTGGGGAGGGTGGTTAGCTTACAGGGAAGTAGAGTGAACCAAGGGGTGGGTGGTTTCATCAAGGAGAAACAAACGGAACATTCACACCGTAGCCCGGCCAATCACGAAACTGGTTTTCAAAGCTTCTCTGATGCGCATCGCACCCTCCTGTGCTCTTCTAACCGCCCTGGTGTCTGGCTGTGCGTAACCAGCAGCCAGGCGATTTGCCTCAACCTCCTACCCTGCCATAAATGTCTCCCCCTTACTCTCACAGAGATAGTGGAGCGCACAGCAAGCAGTAATAACAGTGGGAATATTGGTTTTGCTGAGGTCTAACTGAGTCAGTAAACTGCACCAGCGTGCTTTTAAACGACCAAACGCACATTCTACCACCATTTTGCACTTGCTCAGCCTGTAGTTGAACAGCTCCTGACTACTGTCCAGGCTGCCTGTGTACAGCTTCATGAGCCATGGCATTAAGGGGTAGGCTGGGTCCCCAAGGATAACGATAGGCATTTCAACATCCCCAGTGGTTATTTTCTGTTCTGGGAAGAAAGCCCTTTCCTTCTGCTTTTGAAACAGACCAGAGTTCCTGAAGATGCAAGCATCATGTACCTTTCCCAGCCATCTCACGCTGATGTTGGTGAAACTGCCCTTGTGATCCACCAGTGCTTGCAGCACTATTGAAAAATACCCCTTGCGGTTTATATACTCGCCGGCTTGGTGCTCCGATGCCAAGGTAGGGATATGGGTTCCATCTATGGCCCCACCACAGTTAGGGAATCCCATTGCAGCAAAGCCATCCACTATGACCTGCACGTTTCCCATGGTCACTACCCTTGATATCAGCAGATCTTTGATTGCGTTGGCTACTTGCATCACAGCAGCCCCCACAGTAGATTTGCCCACTCCAAATTGATTCCTAACTGACCGGTAGCTGTCTAGCGTTGCAAGCTTCCACAGGGCTATTCCACTCGCTTCTCAACTGTGAGGGCCGCTCTCATCTTGGTATTCTTGCACCTCAGGGCAAAGGAAAGCAAGTCACAAAGTTCCATGAAAGTGCCCTTATGCATGCAAAAGTTTCGCAGCCACTGGGAATCATCCCAGACCTGCAATATTATGTGGTCCCACCAGTCTGTGCTTGTTTCCCAAGCCCAGAATCGGCGTTCCACCGCATGAGCCTGCCCCAGTAGCACCATGATGCCCACATTGCCAGGGCATGTGCTTTGAGAGAAGTATGTGTCCATGTCCTAATCACTCTCATAACCACGCTGACATTGCCTACTCGCCCGGATTTGCTTTGCCAGGTTCTGGTGCTGCATATACTGCTGGATAATGTGTGTGGTGTTTAATGTGCTCCTAATTGCCAAAGTGATCTGAGCGGGCTCCATGCTTGCCATGGTATGGCGTCTGCACAGAAAAAAAGGCGCAGAACAATTGTCTGCTGTTGCCCTGATAGAGGGAGGGGCGACTGACGACATGGCTTACAGGGTTGGCTTACAGGGAATTAAAATCAACAAAGGGGGTGGCTTGCGAGAAACTGAATAGCCGCCACAAGGATAGAACTCAAAACCTCAAGGATAGAACTCAAAACTGGGTTTAGCAGGCCGTTGATTTCACAGAGGGAGGGAGGAGAAAATGAATACAAAACAAATCTGGTCTATTTCTTGTTTTGAGCCACTTCATCTATCTTTATACATCTTGCTGGCAGCAGACTGTGCATATGACCGCTAGCCATCATCACCTCCTGGGTGCTCGTCAGAAGACAGTGCAGTGTGACTGCTGGCCATCATCTTCTGCTGGCTGCAGATTAAAAGACAGTACACTGCCGGTAGGACTCAATTGCCATGAGACAAAACAAGGGAAATGACCTGGCTGAGTCACTCCCATGTTTGCCCAGGTCCCCAGTTAAAAGAGCACCCAGGACTACGTCAATGACAGCTACCAGTCATACTGCACTGTCTGCTGCCAAAAGGCAATAAACTGCTGCTGTGTAGGAATGCAGTACCACATCTGCCAGCACCCAGGAGACATATGGTGACGGTTAGCTGAGTGGGCTCCATGCTTGCCGTGGTATGGCGTTTGCACAGGTAACTCAAGAAAAAAGGTGCAAAACGATTTTCTGCCCTTGCTTTTATGGAGGGAGGGAGGGAAGGGGGGCCTGACAATATGTACCCAGAACGACTCGCGACAATGTTTTAGCCCCATCAGGCACTGGGATTTCTAGCCAGAATTCAAATGGGCGGGGGAGACTGTGGGAACTGTGGGATAGCTACCCACAGTGCAAAGCTCCAGAAGTCGACGGTTGCCTCAGTACTGTGGACACACTCCACCAACTACATGCACTTAGAGCATGTGTTTGGGGACACACACACTCAACTGTATAAAAATGCTTTCTACATAACCGACTTCTATAAATTCGACCTAATTTTGTAGTGTAGTCATACCCCTACTTATTTGAATAAAGTTATATGGGTACATAAATGGTTCCATAGATCTAGTACTTTGTTGTAAATGTGCACTTTGCCTTCCTCTGTTGTTGTTTTTGAATTTTTATGTGATTCATGCTTCCAAATCAGTAGTTACTAGATCATCTGAAATGGAAGTTAGACAGTACTAGCAATTAATGTATATGAGATATTTCCTGAGAGAAGGCTGTAAGTGTAACCCATGTGCCTATTAGGGAGATATCTCTTTAAGAGATCCATTAGTGGAGATGTAGGAGAGAGTTGTGTCTGGGTCATTGTTGCTAGGCGGATTAAGCACTCCACATCCAGAAGCTTATGGAATGGGTGTGATAGTTTTGGGTATGCACCAATAGGTTCCCTGTTGCTGGGGGTCAGACCTCGTGTGGGCAAGCGGTCAGGGCAGCTGCTTTGAATCATAGAATCATAGAATATCAGGGTTGGAAGGGACCTCAGGAGGTCATCTAGTCCAATCCCCTGCTCAAAGCAGGACCAATCCCCAACTAAATCATCCCAGCCAGGGCTTTGTCAAGCCTGACCTTAAAAACTTCTCAGGAAGGAGATTCCACCACCTCCTTAGGTAACGCATTCCAGTGTTTCACCACCTTTCTAGTGAAAACCATTTTCCTAATATCCAACCTAAACCTCCCCCATTGAAACTTGAGACCAGTACTCCTCGTTCTGTCATCTGCTACCACTGAGAACATTCTAGTACCATCCTCTTTGGAACCCCCTTTCAGGTGGTTGAAAGCAGCTATCAAATCCCCCCTCATTCTTCTCTTCTGCAGACTAAACAATCCCAGTTCCCTCAGCCTCTCCTCATAAGTCATGTGTTCCAGTCCCCTAATCATTTTTGTTGCCCTCCACTGGACGTTTTCCAATTTTTCCACATCCTTCTTGTAGTGTGGGGCCCAAAACTGGACACAGTACTCCAGATGAGGCCTCACCAATGTTGAATAGAGAGGAACGATCACATCCCTCGATCTGCTGGCAATGTCCTTACTTATACAGGCAAAGTGCCATTAGCCTTCTTGGCAACAAGGGCACACTGTTGACTCATATTCAGCTTCTCTTAGCTCCTTTTCTGCAGAACTGCTGTCTAGCCATTTGGTCCCTAGTCTGTAGCGGTGCATGGGATTCTTCCATCCTAAGTGCAGAACTCTGCACTTGTCCTTGTTGAACCTCATCAGATTTCTTTTGGCCCAATCCTCTAATTTGTCTAGGGCCTCTGTATCCTATCCCTACCTTCCAGCCTATCTACCTCTCCTCCCAGTTTAGTGTCATCTGCAAACTTGCTGAGGGTTCAATCCACACCATCCTCCAGATCATTAATGAAGATATTGAACAAAACCAGCCCCAGGACCGACCCTTGGGGCACTCCACTTGATACCAGCTGCCAACTAGACATTGAGCCATTGATCACTACCTGTTGAGCCCGACAATCTAGCCAGCTTTCTATCCACCTTATAGTCCATTCATCCAGCCCATACTTCTTTAACTTGCTGGCAAGAATACTGTGGGAGACCGTTTAAAAGCTTTGCTAAAATCAAGGAAGAACATGTCCACTGCTTTCCCCTCATCCACAGAGCCAGTTATCTTGTCATAGAAGGCAATTAGGTTAGTCAGGCATGACTTGCCCTTGGTGAATCCATGCTGACTGTTCCTGATCACTTTCCTCTCCTCTAAGTGCTTCAGAATTGATTCCATAAGGACCGGCTCAATGATTTTTCCAGAGACTGAGATGAGGCTGACTGGCTTGTAGTTCCCAGGATCCTCCTTCTTCCCTTTTTTAAAGATGGGCACTACATTAGCCTTTTTCCAGTCATTCAGGACCTCCCCCGATTGCCATGAGTTTTCCAAGATAATGGCCAATGGCTCTGAAATCACATCCGCCAACTCCTTTAGCATTCTCGGATGCACTGCATCTGCCCCCGTGGACTTGTGCTTGTCCAGCTTTTCTAAATAGTCCAGAACTACTTCTTTCTCCACAGAGGGCTGGTCACCTCCTCCCCATGCTGTGCTGCCCAGTGCAGTTATCTGGGAGCTGACCTTCTTTGTGAAGACAGAGGCAAAAAAAGCATTGAGTACCTTAGCTTTTTCCACATCCTCTGTCATTAGGTTGCCTCCCTCATTCAGTAAAGGGACCACACTTTCCTTGACTTTCTTCTTGTTGCTAACATACCTGAAGAAACCCTTCTTGTTACTCTTAACATCTCTTGCTAGCTGCAACTCCAGGTGCAATTTGGCCTTCCTGATTTCACTCCTGCATGCCCGAGCAATATCTTTATACTCTTCCCTGGTCATTTGTCCAATTTTCCACTTCTTGTAAGCTTCTTTTTTGTGTTTAAGATCAGCAAGGATGTCACTGTTAAGCCAAGTTGGTCACCTGCCATATTTGCTATTCTTTCTACACATCGGGATGGTTTGTCCCTGTAACCTCAATAAGGATTCTTTAAAATACAGCCAGCTCTCCTGGATTCCTTTCCCCCTCATGTTATTCTCCCAGGGGATGATCCTTCCCATCAGTTCCTTGAGGTTGTCAAAGTGTGCTTTTCTGAAGTCCAGGGTCCTTATTCTGCTGCTTTCCTTTCTTCCCTGAGTCAGAATCCTGAACTCGACCATCTCCTGGTCACTGCCTCCCAGGTTCCCATCCACTTTTGCTTTTCCTACTAATTCTTCCCAGTTTGTGAGAAGCAGGTCAAGAAGAGCCCTGCCCCTAGTTGGTTCCTCCAGCACTTGCACCAGGAAATTGTCCCCTATACTTTCCAAAAACTTCCTGGATTGTCTGTGCACCGCTGTATTGCTCTCCCAGCAGATATCAGGGTGATTGGAAAAAAAGAGTACTTATGGCATCTTAGAAACTAACAAATTTATTTGAGCAAAGCTTTCGTGAGCTACAGTTCACTTCATCGGATAAAGTCTCCCATGAGAACCAGGGCCTGCGATCTAGTAACTTCTGTTAGTTGCCAGAAGAAAGCCTTGTCCACCTCATCCCTGGTCCGGTGGTCTATAGCAGACTCCCACCATGACATCACCCTTGTTGCTCACACTTCTGAACTTAATCCAGAGACTCTCAGGTTTTTCTGCAGTTTCATACCAGAGCTCTGAGCAGTCATACTGCTCTCTTACATACAATGCAACTCCCCAACCTTTTCTGCCCTGCCTGTCCTTCCTGAACAGTTTATATCCATGACAGTACTCCAGTCATGTGAGTTATCCCACCAAGTCTCTGTTATTCCAGTCACATCATAATTCCTTGACTGTGCCAGGACTTCCAGTTGTCCCTGCCTGTTTCCCAGGCTTCTTGCATTTGTGTATAGGCACTTAAGATAACTTGCTGTTTGTCCTGCTTTCTTAGGATGAAGCAGGAACCCTCCCCTCTCACGCTCTCCTGCTTGTGCTTCCTCCCGGTATCCCACGTCCCCACTTACCTCAGGGCTTTGGTCTCCTTCCCCCAGTGAACCTAGTTTAAAGCCTTCCTCACTAGTTTAGCCAGCCTGCTTGTGAAGATTCTCTTCCCTCTCTTCGTTAGGTGGACCCTGTCTCTGCCTAGCACTCCTCCTTCTTGGAACACCATCCCATGATCAAAGAATCCAAAGCCTTCTCTCCGACACCACCTGCATAGCTATTCATTGACTTCCACGATTCGACGGTCTCTATCCAGGCCTTTTCCTTCCACGGGGAGGATGGACGAGATAACCTCTTGCGCCTCAAACTCCTTTATCCTTCTTCCCAGAGCCACGTGGTCTGCAGTGATCCGCTCAAGGTCATTCTTCGCAGTACCATTGGTGCCCACATGGAGAAGCAGGAAGGGGTAGCGATCTGAGGGCTTGATGAGTCTCGGCAGTCTCTCCATCACATTGTGAATCCTAGCTCCTGGTAAGCAGCAGACTTCTCAGTTTTCCTAGTGAGGTCGGAAGATAGATGACTCAGTCCCCCTGAGGAGAGTGTCCCTGACCACCACCACCCGCCTCCTTCTCTTGAGAGCGGTGGTCATGGAACCCTATCCCTAGGACAGTGCATCCCATGCTTTCCAATTGGTGGAGTCTCCTTCTGTTCCCTTCCCTCAGATATATCATCTGGTCCACTCTCCGCATTAGTACCTGTGGAGAGAACATGAAAACGGTTGCTTACCTGTATCTGCGTTGCTGGTATTTGGACCCTCCCCTTTCTTCTTCTGGAGGTCACATGCTGCCAAATTTCTTCACCATCCTCCTGTCCCCACTGCGCAGCCTGCTCTGAATTTTCAGAACATTGTGTCCGTAGAAGCAGTAGGTTATGTGCCCTGTGTGAGTTGGGAGAAGCTAAGCCCAGGAGCAGAAAGCAGGATGTTGTCCGTAACTCTGAAGTATTTTGCAGCAGGTTAGTGATATTGTTAACCCTCTAACAGGGAAGCATGGAGAATGCTAATTATAGCAAGGGGAAATTGGGAGGGAAAAATAATCTCTCTTTTAATTGTATGCTTCAAATGTTGTTTTGATTTCAGCCGAATTGTTCTAGTTAAATTATCTCAACTAGTCTGATTCACCAACTTTTCTTTAAATGTAGTAATGGGGGGAGAGTCATTTATATTTTGCTATTTTCCATTTTGCATTTTCTTGTAACAGGGTTTTCTTTAAATCTATACACTTAACTGAGAGGTTGGTTAATCAGTTAGCTTTTGCTGTGCCAGGTGCACCAGGTGTGGTCAGGTAGGCTTAGCAAGGCAAGATCCAATTGTGGAGGGGCTTAGTGTGTGGGGTCCAGGTGGTCTGAGGCAGTTCTGTGTGGGGCAATCTGGGTGCGGGTGGCTTAGTGGGGGATCGGGGGGGGGGAATCTGGATGCACCAGAGCTTGTTGGGGTTCTGGTTGCAATGGTAATGGGACTCTGCATGGGGGTCCAGGTGAAGGTGGTTTGGGCTCAGCAGGGGAGGGTCTGGGTATGTGGAGCTCAGTGGGGGGAGTCCAGATGCTGCGGGAGTGGGACTCAGAGGGGTGGGGATCCAGCTGAAGCTGGTTGGGGCTTGGTAAGGTGGGGATCCATGTGTGGGTGGCTCATTGGGGCAGCCCAGGGACAGGGGGAGTGAGGCTCATTGGGGGGTTCAGGGCACCCGGGGGTGAGGCTGAGCAGGAGGGTCTGGGTATGAGGGGCTCTGGATGCACAGGGGTTGGGTGGATGCGGGAGTAGTTCCCTGTACAGTGATCCCTTCCCCCTGCAACTGAGGAGCGATGGGTGCAGGAAGCACCAGGGGTGGGGGAGTTTGCAGAACTTTCTTCAGCCAAGGGAGAAATCTGGGGGTGGGTCTGACACAGCCCCAGATGCCGTGCAAGGGAAGAGGAAGTCCCATCCTCCCCAGCCCAGCTGGGACTAGCAGCTGAGCCCAGTTCATGGTAAGATCCACCAGCCAGGTCTTCCCCACTCCTGCCCCCTGCCCCACAGTGATTTATCTCTCTGCTGGCTGCCCTAGGCACCCAAAACATACTCCGAGGAGGGTTGCATGATCACTCCTGTGGCTTCCTTGTGCTTCCCCATCAGAAAGTCATTTTTCTGTGGGGAAGCAAAGAAATCTGCGGGGGACATAAATTCTGTGCATGTGCAGTAGTGCATAATTCCCCCAGAAGTAAAACCTGTACTGACTCTAAAGGCTAGTTTTCCACAGGCCATCTCAAAGTTATACACATAAAATGGGCTTAAGGGAAATTGCTTGGATTAGGACTCAGGCCATAGATACTTTTATTCTGAGTTCAGAGTTTGCATCTGAGGATGATTCAGGATTAGAGTCTGGGTTCAATAGTGCTAAAAACTATTGGGTTGGTCTAAATGATCACATGAGACTGCAGATCTCATGAGATTTTCATTGTCTCTATCAACACTGTCTAGAGAGCCTCACAACCGTGAGTACTTACCTCACGACAAAAAGAAAAGGAGAACTTGTGGCACCTTAGAGACTAACAAATTTATTAGAGCATAAGCTTTCGTGAGCTACAGCTCTAATAAATTATGCTCTAATAAATTTGTTAGTCTCTAAGGTGCCACAAGTACTCCTTTTCTTTTTGCGAATACAGACTAACACGGCTGCTACTCTGAAACCTACCTCAGGACAAACTGTCAAAAACAGGAGACACCCCAAACTGGTTCTATACTTAAATTTCACTAAGCCAGTAACAAATGTGAACTCCTGGATGACTTAACAGTCTTACCTTGGACTCACAGACAGTCTTCTTAGACCATCCAGGCTATTTTGCCACCCAGACAAACTGGATTTAGTGATAAAAGGTCACTTACACCAAAACTCACACCACATTCAGTTTGCTTCCAGTTCCAAGAAATCAGAACTTAACTCAGATCAATTGGTACCCTAGATCTAACACCAAAGACAACTCCGATAACAAACTATCCAAAGGCTTATTAACTAGGAAATAGAAATAAGAGAGAGATTTACAGATTAATGCAAGGAAACATCTAAATCTTAATAGTGACAGAGTTGTAATGATCTGTCAGTTCAAACTGTCTTTCAAGGCAGACCCAGGAGGCAGACCCTGGGGATCTCAGGCTTCAGTTTAACATCTCTGGCCCTATCAGGGTTCAAAGAACCAAAAAGATGGAAAATTTTCCTGTGGCTTTGTTTTAGTTCCTTCATTCAGCTTCAAAGTCTACAGGAGGAGCTTCCTTGCATATAGCATTTCCCAGGTGTGATAAGGTCATTAACCAATCATTTGTATAGCAATGTTCTTTGATGGCCCATCTGATTTTGGCAGATAGGATGATTCCCATTACTTTGAGTTCACAAGTTCAGGGCAAATATTTTCAAAGTTCTAAAGCAAAGCTTACGTATTTTCTTATAGCATGGAATGCAGACATTGCAAGTGAGATGAATGCATGTAGCAACTTATATGCATTTTATAGAGTCTAAACACTAAATAAATTCTTGTAAGACTAATACCTGCTATTCTGAGCAAAACTAATATACAGATAAAAGAGTCTGCTCTCCAGCTATGAGTTTGTCACTTCTTAGCTAATGTCTGCAGCCTAGGCAAGAACTAGCATCTGTTTTTGGTTGCATCTATTCTGATTTCTGGGGGCAACAAAAGTAACCTTGCAATTTTGGATTTGTTCTGGAACATGAGGTTTCAGATTGGAGCCCCTTGACATTCAAGGTGAGGCAGGAGGTTAGATTTGCTGTTCTAGCTTATCCTATCTTTTTAAAAAAATAAATATTAACTGATAGTGTCACTGCAGCACAAGGAAGAGAGGATGAAGCCAGGCTAGAAAGGAGAAAAGGAGTACTTGTGGCACCTTAGAGACTAACAAATTTATTTGAGCATAAGCTTTCGTGAGCTATAGCTCACTTCATCAGATGCTCACGAAAGCTTATGCTCAAATAAATTTGTTAGTCTCTAAGGTGCCACAAGTACTCCTTTTCTTTTTACGAATACAGACTAACACGGCTGCTACTCTGAAAGCTAGAAAGGAGAACAATCTTCAGGTTCAAGCACATAATTTTCAGTAAAGGCTGAGAAATATGGATAGTTAACATGAAAGTGAATTGCTTTTTTGTGTTAATGTTCATTGTTCATATTTGCCTCAATGTGAAAGACCCCTTTAAGGAGAGAAACTCAAATTATCTAACACAGTAACAAATAATGTTATGTTTAATCTGTTATATGGATTTGACTCCCAGGATGAAATGGCATTTTCAGTATACTTTATTTCCCTGAAACATAGTATTTGTATGGTTTGATCTCTCTTTTCTCCCTACAAAGGCACACAGATACTACTGTGTCTTTAACTTTTTTTGTAAACTTTAGTGTCTTTGCTAAGGAGGTTTAACCCAAACATTAGGTCACAGAAAATTAAAAGGATTCTGCAGTTTATTTTGCTGAGAACCTTTGCCAAATAAATCTTCATTTCTGAATGTACTCTGCCATTTCATAAACAGCTGAAATGGTATCACCTGGGTTTTGCACTCAGAACTGGCACTAGGTGGTATGAGAAAGGAAATCTTTCTCAAATTTTGCAAGCTTCCGGGCAAGCAGCTACTCCTAAGTGTATAGCTGAACAATATATACAGCTGCTGCAAATTGGTTCTTTGATACTACTTGGTATTTATTGTGTTTGCTAAATAGGCCTTTCATCAGAAGAACATTCAATCTAGCTAAAGACAAGGAGCCAAAAAATAGCTTTTAGAAATTAAAAATAGTAGAATCAAAAGGCTCTTCACTTAACTTGTAGGCTAATGGAGATGTGTGGATAGAAAAATATTTTAAAAAATGCCCAAGCAATTGTTGGTGAGGAGCTAACTGTCAGCTGGAAGTTCCTAGCTAGAGTACATTTTGGAGTGAAAGATACACAGGCAAACAAATTGATACAGCCACAGGAGTCTTTCATTAAGCAAAAGGATGTATCTCCTCCCATTTTTTTAGTTGTATTAATTGTAAGTGTTATGTCAACTTAGAATGGATAAGAGAGATGACCCACCCTCCTGTATGAGCTGAGAATGCACTATTCAGTGCTGTGTAGAGAGGATGGGCACAAATTAAGTGCTTTACAAAAGAGAAACTATTGTGTTGTAGATGGTTGTTTCATATATCATCTTTTGTAATGTAAACATCCACAAGCATTCAAATTGGTCTGCAATTTTCCAAAGGAAAAATGAAACAGCCCATTTTTCTCCCTTAAATAAAATATCCAGTGACTGGCACAAACAACAGTTAAAAGTCTAATTGGAGAGTAAGCAAAAACCTTTCTGATGGAGACAGGATGTAGGGGTGGGGAGTATAACAAGGTCCAGGGGTTAACTAGTCTCAGCTTCCTTCCTCTTTACACAGGTCCTTAAGGGAAAGTCTGTATGTCCTTGTCTGCACCAGGAAACTGTAGCAAAAAAATGCCACTGTTACTATCACGAATACCTGTCAGGAATAGTCTAGACCAGTGCTACTCAAAGTGGTGGTCTGTGGACCGGTGCCAGTCCGCAAGCCATTGGCTGCCGATCTGCACGCACAATGGGAAAAAAAATGCCAGTCCCCCACATCAAATAGATTGAGAAGCACTGGCCTAGACAGGTGCAGGGGACTGGATTAGATGACCTCTTGAAGTCACTTCCAGTCCTACAATTCTATGATTCTATGATCATTGGCTTAACTATACAGATCGGAATTTTCTGCTAACATTATCTAGTGCAGACAAGGGCTTAGAGTGGCTCTTGACAAACACTTCACTAGATATAGGACTGGACTGAACCCCTATCAGGGGAGGACTTATTTTTGGTTATACCCGACAGTTTTAATTGTGTGTTGCATATGCAGCCTTCAAGAACAAATCTTGCAGAAGTAAATTTTCTGACTGAGGATACAAGGACATTTTAAATAAAAATTTCCCACTGCTGTCCTGGTACAACTGCACTAGTGGTTGCAGCATTGGGAGCTTTATTTTGATGGCCTCCAGGCAGCCATTTTCGGCATGCGTGGTTCATTGAGGCAGGGCAGAACACAGATTCTAGAAGTGGAAAAAGTATACTAGACTTTTCACCCCTAGGCTAAGTCTACACTGGCATGCATACCTGAGTATTGTGTCATGTGCATGATTGAATATGCTCCCCATATCAGTGCCCAAGAGTCCACACATGTGCTGGACATGGATATAATGCTGTGCACCTGCATATACCCTTATCCATGCTGGCACTCCAGTTACATGAAGTTAGTGCTATCATTTCAGGGCTGGTATCCCAGGATTCTGTGTGTCACAGGGAAACACTCTAAGAACCAATTTGTTGTGTGTTGTTGGTACTCTTCCCCACCTACACACAGGTGCCAATGACATTTCCAGATCATGTAGGCACTCACTTGTGTCCCTGGAAAACTGGGTCAAAGTAATGGCTCAATTGAATGACGAGGTCCTGCTCCTGATTGTGTAATAATGCTTATGCAGTGGAATAGGCTCTGTGTGAGCTGTGGGATGGCATTCTGGCAGCATTTTCTGACTCATCAGAGAGGGCAATTCATGTATGTCACAGTGGATGGAAATGCTGAATACTGCCATTACCATGTTATGCCCTTTGGTTGACTGCCACTTCTGGTGCAGGACAACCAATATAATGTGATGGGATCACATCCTCTTGGAAACCTGAAGTTGACCAGCAGTGGCTGCCGAACTTCTGCATGAGAAACCAGACCTCGATGGAGCTGCATGAGGAGCTTGCATCAACCCTCCTATGCCAGAACACGGAAGTTAGGGAAGCCCATACTATTTCAGAAATAGGCTGCTGTTACCTGTGGAAGCTGATCACCCCAGACAGCTATAGGTAGATTGCAACCCCCCCCCTCTGGTGTTGGAAAATCCACTGTTGGGGTCATGGCTGTGCAGGTCTGTGAAGCAATTAACACTGTAGTTTACCCACCGTGGTTGTCATAAAAGAAGTACATTTTTTCCAGGGCCATTGACATCAGGGTAGGGTTTCATGAGGAAAGGCTGGAGCAGATATGTGGTGTTTCCCAAAACAACAGTGAGCAGAGACACACTGTACAGAACAATACTATTTCTGAGGAATAAAGTCCCTTCTTACCACATCAATTAAAATCCTGATCTCCTCAGCACCCTGGTGTCATGAACCTTTCCAACATTCCCCATGTTGCTATTCATGAATCTGCCTTTGTGGTCCATGAAGCCTTTCAGAATGATGAAATAGGAACCTTTTTTGGCTCACATTCTCACTTGCCCCTTGTGGTGGACTAACTATTGTGATATAAATCCCATCAATGACCCCAGCACAGTTTGGAAACTTTAGGCTCTGAAAACCAGCTACTATTTCTGGAACTTTTTTTATGACAATCACAGAATTTTATTCTGTAACAAAAGCAGTGCCAAAAATCAAACAAACAAAAACCCTGTGCAATTTTACACCAAATACATCAAAAACTTAATAAATTAAGAGAACAAAACTTATGAAGGGGAAAGAACATTCATGTCCATTTCAGCTACACATACACCACTCGTGGTTTTCATAGGTCAATGTACATGAAGCTGTGATTGTTTTCACTATCCCCTGGGTTGGAGTGATAGGGATAGTGCAGTGACCCCTGATGCTATGTGAAATGTTGAGGAGAGGTAGAGGGAGGTCCTGATATCGAGTTCTCAATGGGCTGCAGACATAGGCATTGCATGACTCTTGTTTTTGGGGAGGCTGCGCATGAGCTCAGGAAGCTCCCTAGAAGTTTGGGGGGCCACCAGTGCCTGGACTGTGCCCCCCATCCCACTCTGAGGCCCCATCCCCGCTCAGCTCCTCCCCCTGAGACCCTGTCTGTGCTCCACCCCTGCTCAGGCTGAGCAGGAGCATGACCTCAGAGTGGAGCATGGCTGGGGGCTATGGTCCAGGCACCAGTGGCTCCCCTACTTCTACTACTACAGCAGGCCAGTGTGCCTCCAAAGAGAGGTGCGCTGCATCCAGCATTTCCTTCCCCGTTTTCAGACAAGTCTCTTATACCTGCTGCCCATGGCTTCAGATGGAGTTGAGCCTGGGACAGTTGAATCTGCAAGTCCACCACAGCCTACAGCATCTCTGTTTGATTCCTGAGAAGCCCCATTCTGACCTAGTGCACCTCACTCTCCTTTTCCTGCTGGGACTCCTGGTCCCCACCACTCTTTCTTTGTCCAGGCCATCAGCAATGTTCATCCTCAAGGCCCTGTGCTCAAGGTCTGATGCAGCACTGGCTTGCAGGATCTTATTGAACATGTCATCCTGAGTCCTCTTCTTTCTCCTCCTTACCTGGCTCAGGCGTTCCATGGGTGTCGAGGGGGAGACCCTGAAGGCTGCAATGGCAGCAGCTGCAGATAAAACACACAGATACCATTATCAGTGTCTTCATTATGGAAAGTGAAACTTAAGATGCTGAACTCACTCCCCTTGCTCCCCAGAAGTTTTAAGCACTACCTTCTCAGTTCTGCTTGGGATTGCTTGTGCACAGTGCCAGTCACAGCACCAGCCATGGTAAGTATGGCCCAATGGGTTTTGGGGAAATGAGGAGGGAACTGCTTGGTTAGATGTTTCTAATAGTATAGGGCAAAGACACTGAATACTGTCACCATTTTCCACAGGTGGTAGTGATTTCAGTGGATATATCACTCCAGAGGGTAACAAAGACAAAGAATGCACAGCTGCTGCTGACATCCTGAAGCCCCAGGGCTAATAAGTTGCTAGCTTGTATACTGCAATGGTGCCTGCTGAAGCTATCATTCATTGGCATGGGAAAGTGTCCTCTTACTGAGGAAGAAACAAGGCAGACCTCCCCAGAAACTTTTGGCAGAGGATTGCAGAGTACCTTCAAGAAGTTTCATCAAGATCTCTCAGGACGATTCAAGGGACTCTTCATGTACATAAACAACTTATCTGCATGCCCCCTTCTTTCATCTCCCCCCCCCAGCTAGAGGGGAATGAAAAGCAGATAGCAAGTCTACCTCTTTTGGTTGTACCACTAATTCTTCTAGCACAAGTAAATTAATGAAAAGTCAAAAGATGAGTACTACTACTTTTGGGATGCCATCCCTGTAATTGAAAATCTATCTACACACTTACCTGAAGTTCCTTTCCCTGCACTGAACCCACCTGTGCTCAA
The DNA here is from genome assembly GCF_009764565.3 of Dermochelys coriacea. NCBI lineage: Eukaryota > Metazoa > Chordata > Testudines > Dermochelyidae > Dermochelys > Dermochelys coriacea. Next base: position 49,601,143 of record NC_050073.1, read on the forward strand.
CTGGCAGGACTGGATGGACTGTGTTGGAGTCAAAAATTGATCCTGGCTAGCTGCACAGCTGGATCCACCTATCCCTCCTCTTCCTCCTCTTCTTCGTCCACCACATCCTCCTCCTTGCTGTTCATGGCAGGGTCCTGTGAGGGGCTCCTCAGATGTATCCACAATGCTGGGGGGCAGGGATTATCTTTTCCAAGTATGGCATGCAGCTCTTAGTGAAAGTGGCAAGTATTTGGCTTGGCACCAGATCAATTGTTGACCTTCTGGTATGCCTGCCATGGCTCCTTGGCTTTCAGATGGCACTGCTGCTGGTCCAGAAAAAAAGCACAGAGGTATCATTGTCAGGGTATTCACTATGGAAAGCAAAACTTAAGATGTTCTTAAGATGGCACATGGCTCTTCTCCTTCATCCCCTGAGCAATTTGCACATATATGTTGACCTTGCTATGACTGGTTCAGAGCTGTGCCTGCACAGCCTCTTCTCTCCACAGGCCCAGGAGATACAACATTTCCTGTCAACTCATGGCAGGAGTGTGTCTGAAGTGTGTAGTTGGGCAGTTATACTCAACAATGGAGAGTGGCTAAGTGTGCTTACCAAGATCGGCAATCAGGAAAAAGGAATTTCAAAAATGCACAGGTCTTTAAAGGAGATAGGGGGGCTTCCAGTTTCGGTGACCTTGGACAGTGAATCTCACAATGCTGACCATATCGGTCAGTGTGGGGCATTGTTGGACAGCTGCTGGAGGACAGTTAGGATCAACGTATGTAACACAATGTCTACATTCATATTGTGTTGACCTAAGTACCTCAACCATGGCTTCATGCTACTCAGAGAGTTGGTATTATGATGTTGGCGTAACTGGGCATTTACAAACGGTGGGAGACAACTTTAAAGTGTAGACACATGCACCACAAACTTGATGCAAGTTGCTTGTGTCAACCTAACTTTGTAGTATAGACCAGGCCTCAGTTTCCAAGGGTGAAAACAGTGTTGTAAGTAACTCTACCTTAGACAATCTACTGTAACGTTTTCTACAATTTTGTTCCCTTTCCCAAGAAGGATTTTCCCCCTTTATCTTAAAATCAGGATTTGAGACCCACAACAAGAAGTTACCAGTCTTGGGTTTTGGTTCCTGCTGTGGCACAGGATTCTCCTCAGATTCATTATTAGCAGCTTCTGTAACCTGAACTTTTGGTTAAGGTACAGAATAATGTCTTCCTTGTCCTCTGGATCTTCTGCTGCCTCCTTGCTTTCCCCCTCCCTGTGTCCTGTTGGACAATAAGACTGGCTGCGTTTATGAGGACACCATGAAGCCACTTCAGGATCAGTACTGGTGGCCCTTGACAGCACCTGGTCCAGCTCCTCATAGAAGGGGCACACCACAAGCCCTCCCAGAATGACTGTATGAGACTTTGGCCATCCTATACAGAACCCTCAAGTTCTTAATCCATTTTGAGCAATGTTGAGTAGTCTGCAGAATGCCTGCCTGCTTCACTTCCATGAAATTTCCCAGTGCAAGTGAATGTTCCTGCTGCACTGGCCAAAATCATGGAGGATGGTGTACTTTGCCAAGACATTGATCAGTGTGTGGGTATGTTTGGTGGGCCAAGTGGCTGCTCTTGGAGCTGCGACCATTGACGCTTGTATTGATCAGTAAAGAGTGCAGAAGAAAGCTGCTCCGATGTGGTCAGTCAGCATTCTACTACTGGTTAAAACCAGAGCAGGAGGGAGCAGGGGTCTTTATACATTGTATAAAGATCAAAAAGAAAAGGGTTCAGTGCATTGTGGGAACAGGGAGTCGAGGACTAGTGAAACTTGAGATCTGGTACCCACCATTTACTGTCATCCACAGTTAAAACTGGCACAGATACAGGGCCGGGCCTCAGCTCATGCATCTACTTACCCACTGCCCTCAGACATGCTAGCTTGCTCACCCTCTATTCTTCTTGAGACATGTGGTTCAGGGGTTTCAGTGTTGACAATAGTGGGGTTATGGCTCCTGCCCACACACAAATACATGTACAGTTGCCAGTGTAGACATACCTGTACAGGTAACCTATTAGGACACAGTTGAACCAATTTGGGCAGAGGTGGTGGAAACTTGAAGACTTGAATTGTCACTGTTTGTACGATCCCTGAATAGAGTAGTTCTCCAGGACTGTCAGCTCAGTCTGGCACTTCCACAAAAATTCACTTTAAAAACTGAGAAGTTCATAGCTGTTTGACACTGATACAAGAAAACACTTTCTTGATTATTTATTCAAAAATATGCAGAAAAGAATAGAATTATGGTTTCCCATATTGCCTTTCATACTCAAGCTATCTCAAAAAAGCATTTAACAAAGTAAGAGGCATTCTGATCTGTTAGCACTGCAGTCACTGTGCAGGGAAAGAGAGCACCTATTATGCTTTCAACAATAGCTCTCACACAACCTTGGACATTAAAGAGGTAATGTTGGTGAATACTTGGCCAGGATATCAGGGCCATGCTCACCTCTTTTGCAATACTTTGCACTTCTATCATTATTCCCTTATAACTAATTGGATTTTGAAAATTCCAGCTTAGATTTCATAATGTAGTACATCTTTGAAACCCTAAGATAAACTTGTTAAATAGACTAGATAAACCTATGAATTGCCTGAGTGCTGGATTTCAGCTCCTGTAGTTCTAACAATAAAAATGCTTTTAGAGAATGTTTTTTTCCACCCTTATTCATGTGTGCATTCAGTATGTTCTTTGTAGGCTAATCTACTTAAGGTGTGTTAACTTTATTCTACTTTCCATTGAATATCCATTTTGTGTAACATGTGTGATATGTGTAACAAGTTTTCTAATGTATAGACATCAGCTTTGTTAATTTTAAATACATCTTAAATAAAAATCCCTTATGTTTGGAGACAAACAAAGTCCATAAGTAAAAGGAAGGAGAATCGAAGAGACAGACATCAATAACATAAAGAAAAGGAGGACTTGTGGCACCTTAGAGATTAATAAATGTATTTGAGCATAAGCTTTCGTGAGCTACAGCTCACTTCTGCTCAATTAAATTTGTTAGTCTCTAAGGTGCCACAAGTCCTCCTTTTCTTTTTGCGGATACAGACTAACACAGCTGCTACTCTGAAACCTATCAGTAACATAGATACAGTTAGAGAAGGATTGAGTCAGGAAATTCAATTACAATGCAAGGACCAGAATTCTAGTCTGGCCAAGCTGTGCTCAGTGCATGGTCAGGATAGGGATCAATTCCCAGATCCTAGGACTGGCTGAAGGGTGGACCAGTCCTAACAACTGCTTTAAATAGCATCTGGCTGTTCAGGACTTCAAGGGTTCATTTCATAGAGATGCTCCATTGATGTTTCCTACTCCTAGCAACAATACATACACAGAAGATGAGGAATAGTTGGCACAAGAGCCTCTAGGATAGTTCTTTTTTCACCTAAGGCAGGGGTCTCAAGCACAATTTACCTTAAGGCCAGTGCCAGTCCTCGAATCCTCCCAGACGGCCAATAATGTCACTGAAGATGGTGTTCAAAAAAGAAAACTTTATATTGTAGTTTTTATTTTGAATTTCTTATAAATAATAAGTGTCATACAACTTTATACAATTCTTCGCCTGCCATAAAGTTTTTAGTGTAACGGTAATGGCAATGCTTCAGTTCTGTCAGTTTGTTGATGTTTGGTCTCAGTGACTGAGCAGTTGAAACCTTCAGGACTGCAGCAAGATGTGCCTCAGATAATTGTGTTCGGTATTTTGACTTGTTTATATTCATTGTGGAAAAAAGTGGCACTGCCTCCATGACTGACTCTGCCTGGCAACTAGTGATGGTATCTCTGTCCCTCTCCCCCAGAAAATGGGAGCTGCTGGGGGTGGTGCCTGCAGCAGACATTGCCGGCAGTGTGTCTGCATGTGTCTCTCCACAGGCTGCAGTAGGGAGATTCTTGGGCTGCAGATGGCCCACGGGCCGGGACTTTGATACCTCTGATCTAGGGATTCCCTTAGGCAGAGGTCAACCTCAGGGGACTGGATCTGATGGAGTCCAACAATATTCAGCCCCAGATTTTGAACACCACTAGAGGGCTTGATTCTCAACTTACTTATACCAGTTTTACACAGTCTATCTTGAATGACTTTAATGGAGTTAGTTCTGATTTACATTAGTGTAAATGGGAGCAGTAGGTCCTAGTGCCATACACACATCACTAAGTCAGTGGCATTTGCATAATATTGTTATGACATGTCACTTAAAGAAAACTTAAGCAAGTAGTTTCAAAAGTCAAGCAAGAGGTTTTCTTCTGGTCATCGATTAACCAGGCGTGGTAGTTTGCAGGCCTTGCGGCCTCTAAAATGCATGTATCAGCACTTTCAACACAATTCCTATCAAGAAGGACAGAAGCTCAAGCTGCCCTTTCTGTGGCACCCAAAACCCCTTCCCCTTCTGCCTTGGTTAAGCTAAGGCTGCTGCATGGCCAATTTATGACCTGCTGACTAAGCTAATATTAGCAATAGTGGTTTCAGGCACTTTACTGGTTTGCCAAAATCTCCCCATAAAATATGGGCCAGCTATGGTAAACCACTGAAGTGAATAGACCTACAGTAGAACCCCAGATTTACAAACATCTCAGGAATGGAGCTTGTTCATGACTCTGAAATGTAACTCTGAACAAAACATTATGGTTGTTGTTTCAAAAGTTTACAGCTGAACAATGATTTAATACAGCTTTGAAACTTTACTATGCAGAAGAAAAATGGTATTTTAACCATCTTAATTTAAATGAAACAAGCACAGAAAGTTTTCCTACCATTGTTATGAGCTCTTCAATGTAGCAGAGAATGGTATAACATGATCCAGTGGCTGGAAGTTGAAGCTAGACAAATTCAGACCAGAAATAAGTCAATTACTGACAGCGAGGGTAGTTAACCACTGGAATAATTTACCAAGGGTCAGGATGGATTATCTATGTCTGACCATTCTTAAATCAAAATTGGATTTTTTTTCTAAAAGATACACTCTAGGAATTATTATTTGCCCAGTGTAATACAGGAGGTCATATTACATCATCACAATGGTTCCTTCTGACCTCTGAATCCACGTAGCTATGAATAATTAGTGAAATAATATTATTACCATATGAAAACTATGTGGTGGCCTGTGTAAAATGAATTGATGGTCTCCAAGCAGTTCCTAGTGGGGAGGTGTCTACATCATACAAACCACCATCGCTCTTGTCCAGAAACCTCAGCCAAGATGCCAAAGAATTAATTTTCAAAAAGTCTGAATTCCCTCTGCACTCCAGTGATGGTCAGGAATGAGGTATCTGGTAAGCCTGTTCTGCTTTCTGTGCTGCAAACTTTCTATGAAAGTCAGAAAACAGAAGTCTCTCTTGAGAGCTATCAGTTTGGTTCCTTTCATGAGTACTAAATTCTCTAGCTTCTTTATATTAAGACACTCTCGAGGCGAAAGTGTAGCAAAGTGTTTACTACCATTTCTCCTCTGGAGACCCAGCTAAGGCATTCATCGAGGTTTAAGTGGAAATGAGATAAACAGTCTACTTCTAATCCTGCTTTGCCTGTTTCATTTCTCAGAAAGCAACTCCACAATTGACAATCTTGATGAGGTCTACAAGGTCAGGTCTTTACATAGATCTAATAAAATGAGACATAACCTTGTCTTCATTGCTCAAAAAAATTGTTTGTTTTACACTGGAGTAAGTAAACTAATGGGCATGAGCTAGCCTGAAGCAAAAACCGAGTGAAGCCAAGGCACTTACTTATTTTACCAAGTGGTAAAGTAGTCTCGATTAGCCTCAGGTGACAGTATAGTGCTAACCTTCCCTAGTTTATCTCAGGGTAAAACTAAAGTCCCTTGTCTTTACCATGTTTTTAACTCAGGATAGCTCACACTTGTTAGTTTCCCCAAGGTAAAAAAATACGCCTTTTTTAGCAATGAAGACAAGTCCACAGTCATCTTTGAGTTTCTAGCCACAATCATGGGGTCTATCTATCTATCTTGTTCGGTGGCCCTCATTATCATTATGCAGCAAAGACATGAGGTACCTGAAGGGAAAAGCTCAGACTTGCAGTTGGAAGCAGAACTGAGGAATTCTGAGGGGAGACTGCTGGGTGAGGAAAGTGGTCAGTGGAAGCATGTGACTAAAGAACCAGGCAGAGGAAAAGACGGGCTAGTGAAGGAGAAATAGAGCTCAAGAATAGGTTTGTAGAGTTGGAAAATGAAGGGGCTCAGCAGGTAATCAATGAAGGTGGAAGGGCAAGGAAGAAGAGAATAGCAGCTAGTCCTATAGGAAAAGGGGAAGAGTCAATGGAGACTACACTCAATATGAGCCCCAGGAGGATACCGGATGGGTTGAATAGGATTACAAGGGAGAATAGGAATGGAAAGAACTTGCAGCCAGAGGGAACAGGGGAGAGACTGGAGAATAGCACCATCACCAGGAAAAGGCAAGTCTATGTGGTCGGGGACTCTTTACTGAGAAGAATAAACAGGCCTGTAACCAGAGCTGATCCAGAGAATAGAAGGGTGTACTGTTTTCCAGGTGCTAAGATACAGGATGTAGACCTGAGGTTGAAAAGGATCCTAAAGGGAGCAGGAAAGAATCCCCTAATTATCCTTCATGTGGAAACAAATGATACGGCTAGATTCTTGCTGGAAAGTATTAAAGGAGACTATGCTAGGCTGGGGAAGATGCTTAAGAAAATCGAGGCTCAGGTGATCTTTAGTGGGATTCTGCCTGTTCCTAGAGAAGGGCAACAAAGGTGTGACAAGATTATGATTATCAACAGATGGTTTAAGCAGTGGTGCTATAAGGAGGGCTTTGGGATGTATGGCCACTGGGAGGCATTCATGGACAGAGGACAGTTCTCTTGGGATGGACTTCATCTGAGTAGGGAAAGAAATAGACTTCTAGGATGGAGGCTGGCACAAGTGATTAAGAGAGCTTTAAAGTAGGAATTTGGGGGAGATGGCTGGGAGATGTCCAGATAATCTCCACGCCAGATTTTAGCATTGAGACGGAAGAAAATGAAGTAAGAAAGGATACAGCCGTGGGTAGGAGAATGGATATAAGGAGGAAGGGCAGGGTGGATACCAGTCTAATATGTTATACTGGTTGTAGAATGACCAGGCCTAATCGGATACAGAATGTGAATGAGGCCAAACAGCAAAAATTAAGATGTTTATACACCAATGCGAGGAGCCTAGGTAACAAAATGGAGGAACTAGAGCTACTGGTGCAGGAAGTGAAACCAGATATAAGAGGGATAACAGAAACATGGTGGAATAGTAGTCATGACTGGACTACGAGTATTGAAGGGTACGTGCTGTTTAGGAAATACCGAAATAAAGGTAAAGGTGGTGGAGTAGCATTGTATATCAATGATGAGGTAGACTGTAAAGAAATAAGAAACAATGGAATGGATAAGACAGAGTCCGTCTGGGCAAAAATTACACTGGGGAAGAAAACTACTATGCCTCCCCTAGCATAGTGCTTGGGGTCTGCTATAGACCGCCAGGATTTAATTTGGATATTGATAGAGCTCTCTTTAATGTTTTTAATGAATTAAATACTAATGGAAACTGTGTGATCATGGGAGACTTTAACTTCCCAAATATAGACTGGAGGACGAGTGCTAGTAATAATAATAGGGCTCAGATTTTCCTAGATGCGATAGCTGATGGATTCCTTCATCAAGTTGTTGCTGAACTGACTAGAGGGGATGACATTTTAGATTTGGTTTTGGTGAGTGGTGAGGACCTCATAGAAGAAATGGTTGTAGGGGACAATCTTGGTTGAAGTGATCATGAGCTAATTCAGTTCAAACTGAAGAGAAGGATTAACAAAAATAAATCTGCAACTAGGGTTTTTGATTTCAAAAGGGCTGACTTTCAAAAGTTAAGGAAATTAGTTAGGAAAGTGGATTGGACTGAAGAACTTATGGATCTCAAGGCAGAGGAGGCCTGGGATTACTTTAAATCAAAGCTGCAGAAGTTATCGGAAGCCTGCATCCCAAGAAAGGGGAAAAAATTCATAGGCAGGAATTGTAGACCAAGCTGGATGAGCAAGCATCTCAGAGAGGCGATTAAGAAAAAGCAGAAAGCATACCGGGAGTGGAAGCTGGGAGGGATCAGCAAGGAAAGCTACCTTATTGAGGTCAGAACATATAGGGATAAAGTGAGACAGGCTAAAAGTCAAGTAGAGTTGGACCTTGCAAAGGGAATTAAAACCAATAGTAAAAGGTTCTATAGCCATATAAATAAGAAGAAAACAAAGAAAGAAGAAGTGGGACTGCTAAACACTGAGCTTTGGAGGTTTTAGTACCATTATACAAGGCACTGGTGAGACCTCACCTGGAATACTGTGTGCAGTTCTGGTCTCCCATGTTTAAGAAGGATGAATTCAAACTGGAACAGGTACAGAGAAGGGCTACTAGGATGATCTGAGGAATGGAAAACCTGTCTTATGGAAGGAGACTCAAGGAGCTTGGCTTGTTTAGCCTAACTAAAAGAAGGTTGAGGGGAGATATGATTGCTCTCTATAAATATATCCGAAGGATAAATACCAGAGAGGGAGAGGAATTATTGAAGCTCAGTACCCAATGTGGACACAAGAACAAATGGATATAAACTGGTCATTGGGAAGTTCAGACTTGAAATTAGACAAAGGTTTCTAACCATCAGAGGAGTGAAGTTTTGGAATAGACTTCCAAGGGAAGCAATGGGGGCAAAAGACCTGTCTGGCTTTAAGATTAAACTTGATAAATTTATGGAGAAGATGGTATGATGGGATAACATGATTTTGGTAATTAATTGATCCTTAAATATTCATGGTAAATAGGCCCAATGGCCTGTGATGGGATGTTAGATGGGGTGGGATCTGAGTTACTACAGAGAATTCTTTCCTGGGTATCTGGCTGGTGAATCTTGCCCATATGCTCAGGGTTTAGCTGATCGCCATATTTGGGGTCGGGAACGAATTTTCCTCCAGGGCAGATTGGAAGAAGCCCTGGAGGTTTTTCGCCTTCTTCTGTAGCATGGGTCACGGGCCACTTGCTGGAGGCTTCTCTGCTCCTTGAAGTCTTTAAACCATGATTTGAGGACTTCAATAGCTCAGACATAGGTGAGAAGTTTTTCGTAGGAGTGGGTGGGTGAGATTCTGTGGCCTGTGTTGTGCGGGAGGTCAGACTAGATGATCATAATAGTCCCTTCTGACCTTGATGTCTGTGAATCTGTGAATCACAGAACCAGAGCACTTCAAAATTAATTAAGTTGTCATCAAAATACCCATGTAAACTAAAGAAGTATTATCACCATTTTACTTCTAAGGCCATGTCTATACTAGTACTTATGTCGGCAAAACCTTTGTCACGCAGAGGTGTGGAAAGAAACCGGAGCGACAAAAGTTTTGCCACCATAAGTACTCTTGTGCACAGTGACACTCTCTCGCCCACATAGCTACTGCCACCCATTGAGCTGGTTTTATTATGTCAACAGGAGAGCTCTTTCCCATCGGCAAAATGCAGCCACAGAACACTCGTATAGCAGCACAGCTGTGCTGCTGTAAGCTTGTAAGTGTAGGCATGGCCTAAGAAACTGAAGTACAGACATATATAATTTGACTCAAGATCACATAGGAAGTTTGTTACAGAACAACATATTGACCCTAGGTCTCCTGAGTCTCAATTTAGTGCCTTCAACACAAAATCCATCTTTCTTCTCCTTTGGAAATGTCTCAATAGAGCACAATGGGTGTTTTGTGGCTAGCCTTGCACTGGGTGTGCATGTGGCTGCACTCACAAAGAAGATTTGTCATTATCTAAGTGACATGTCCACAATCAGACAAGCCAGTGCAATAGCTGGGAAGAGAACCAACAAGTCCTGATTTCCAATCCTCTGTTTAACCGTTAGTCACACTTCCTTCCAAAATGTTTGAAATAGCAAATGATTAAAAATAAAGTGTCATAAGAACATTAGCAGCTCATGAACATAAACAGTAAGGAACACAACAGAAGTATCAGCTGCAAGCAACTTGTGATAAGACAATCAGTATAAATAGGATGAATAAAAAGGCTCAACAGGGCTTAAGTTAATACTACATAGGAAATCAATATGGTACAAAGGATATTAAACCTTGTTGTCTAGCTGCTTGTATTTTAGATTCAGCATGTTTAATGAAAGAGCCTAAAAGCAAAATACTGTCTATTTTACTGTAGTTTTTCCAGGGCAAGAGTATTCCACACTTTACAAAAACAATTCCTCAGGGAATGAACAAGTAGAGTTTATCCACTAGGTTACAACAGTGCAATGATCTATGATAAATAAGAGGCATGAAAAAGGATAAACTTTCGTGTCAGATGTCCTTTGTTTATAGCAAACAAAGCATTTGACTTAATGGGTCGAATACAGTGCTACTGTAACTCAAAGTCAATAGATTTACATAAGGGATGGATTTAGCCCATTACCTCACAAACTCTTAGGCTATGCCTGCACTGTGGGAACTACAGCAGAACAGCTACAGTTCCGCAGCTGTACCAATGTGGCGCTGGAATGTAGTTGCCTCCTACAGCAACTGAAGGATTTTTTCCCCATCGATATGGGTAATCCATCTCCCCCCGTGGTGGAGGCTAGGTCAACAGAAGAATTCTTGCATTGACCTACCCATGTCTACACTAGGGATTCGCAAAAAGAAAAGGAGTCCTTTTGGCACCTTAGAGACTAACGAATTTATTTGAGCATAAGCTTACAGCCCACTTCATCGGATGCATACAGTATTTTTTTCTACAGTATGCATCCGATGAAGTGAGCAGTAGCTCACAAAAGCTTATGCTCAAATAAATTTGTTAGTCTCTAAGGTGCCACAAGGACTCCTTTTCTTTTTGCGAATACAGACTAACACGGCTGCTACTCTGAAACCTGTCATTACGGATTAGATTGTCTTAATAACTGTGTTTGGGGTGTGGGTGTGAATTTTTCACGCCCCTGAACACGATAGTTATGCTGACCTAACTTTAAGTGTAGACCAGGCCCTAGCCAGCAGCTATATTAAGTTTGCATTTGAAAAGGCAGCTACACTTGGTCCTACCTCTAATTCATTTGTTACAGACCATTTTAAAAATGGCACATATTAACACACCCTACAGGCCCTATGACCGAGGGCCAAAATTATCTACTGGTTACACTGGTGCAAGTCCATTGACCCCAGCAGAAAATTTGGCCCTTGCAGTATTTTGAGTTCTTGTGCAGATGGTAATATATATATATTTGATGCTCCAGAACCAGTGGGAGGATTTAGCATACAGAAAATGGATTCAGTGAACCACTAGCACTCACTATACTTTCCTACTGTGGGGATTTGAAACCAGCCTCTGCCATTTTCCACTGGCAAGGAATTGCATTAAAGCCTTGGGTCAGCATAAGGAGATGAGCTATCAACATACCACTGACTGCTTTTTGACAGCTTTTCCATTTGTATATGCATTTCAATCAATTTTAAATCTGAGAGACAATAAAGCAAACCTTCTTCAGCATTCAATTTGGTATTGCACTGATGAGTGCCCTGGCTGGCATTTACAGTTCAGTCTTGAAATAACAGATGGTTTTAGCACCTTGTCTTTTTTGAAGAAAAAAAAGCTTTTAGGAATTTCATTAGAGTTGTTTTTAAGATGACAATTAGACTAACACTGAAAGCTCAAGCAGGAGTTTGGAGCAGAAGAGAAGATGAAATGTAATCTAACTGGAAAGAAGGGGATTCCCCCCCCCATTCTAGTTCAAATGTCTGACATCTGGATGGAAGATCCAGGGTGGAAAATGGAAGTTCTGTTTTGTGAGGGATTTAGAGATGTCAAAACTCCTGATCAGAGTGAAACTGAAAATTTCAAAATGAAGGATGGAGGATGAATTGAAGGAATTTGAATTGAATTCATGAAGGATTTTTTGGATGAATTGAATTTTTTTTACTTCAACTTTTATTTTGTTTGTGTATGTGTGTACATATATACATTAATATAATATAATACAAAAAAGAAACAAAACGTAGTTTAAGACAAAAAAAGTTTCATCCTAAATATTTCTTCCGAAATGATATTCCAGCGAAATCCACCTGATTTTGCAAAGCAGTTTGATTTAATCACGACTACATATACAATCCCTAGCCTATAAAGATACATGCAACATTTATAAAGTTGATGCAAGAGTATTTTATTATTTCACATGCCAATATATGTCACAATAATATCTCCCTAAGGTGTGAGTAAATAGTTCTTTCCATTGATGGCTGCTGGCCAATTACTACCAGCAGGAAACACACACAGGACATGACCACTGGCCACAAAAAGGAAAAAATGGTCTCCCTTTCTATTCACCATCGTGATCCATTGTGTTATTATGGGAATTTAATATGGTCACCTTTTCACTGTAGGCAACATGTGGAAGGCTGGACTACATAAATCCTACAAGGTAATTTGAACTACAGTTTTGTATAGGCTAGATCTCTTCACTGTTTTCTTAACATGTCATGTTAGATTCCAGGTGCAAAGAAGAAGGCTGCCTAGAAAAAGCACTTTAAGCTGACCTTTGTTCAGGCCTCCAGGATTCTATGGCCCCTCATCTTTAAACAAAGGAACCAAACTATTTGTGCTTCAACCAATCTTCCCACCCATGGAAGCTGATCCGTATTCCGATTTGACCTATAAATAATAGCATACTTGGCAGAGTGACTTCCTATGCTGGTACTGATAAATCAAGGATATTCCATTCTCTATAGTCTGGAACACCCCAGTGCACTGTTTCTAAACAAAGAGTAATTTTTGGTTCAGTTACAGTATAAGAAGCCAAAGAAGAATTTTCAATTGGTTATATTTTAAGAGATTGCTTTTCTTACATATGTTTTTGCTTTGATTGATCTGAAGCTTCTTAAAATGTTTTTTGTGTTTGTTTTTTAATGCATTATAAAGATCCTTTAAGTGCACTGAAATTCTGGGATATGACCCCCCAATAATGAAAACTTTCAACTGTGAGTATAATAAGTCACAGCATGTTCTACAATTAAGGTTCATCTTTTTAAAAGCGATTACTAATGTTGATGCCCAACATGAGACACACTTAATTTGACTTTCAAAGGTGCTGAGCACTTACAGCTCCCATTGACTTCAGTTGGAGCTATGAATGTTCTTCGACTCTGCAACTCTGGCACTTGGATATATCAAATTGGGCACCCAAATTCAAGGCATCCAGAACTAGTGAAATCTAGGCTCAGTCTTTTGCTGTGATCCTGGCACATTATTGCACTACCCCTAAAGCGGCCAAGAAGGCAGACTTTGGAAGTCAAAGTCTGCATTCCGGGCATCCCCTTGCTTCAAAGGATAGTACCACATGCTAGGTCTATACCATGTATAGAATATTTCTTCCAGCACACCAGTGTAGCTATGCTAGCTGATGCTTTGGGGTGGCAGAGCTAAGGTTGTGCCCACGTCACAGCTCATGCCAAACACTTGCACCGAGTAGGGGACATACTAGCCCAGGGATCGGCAACCTTTGGCATGTGGCCCACCAGGGTAAACCCCCTGGCAGGCCAGGCCAGTTTCTTTACCTGCCATGTCCGCAGGTTCGGCCGATCGCAGCTCCCACTGGCTGCAGTTTGCCACTCCAGGCCAATGGGGCTGCGGGAAGTGGCACGGGCCGACTGATATGCTGGCCGCTGCTTCTCTCTTGTTTTACATGTTCAAACCAATGGAGGTTTCCACTGTTTCCCATCGGAGAAACCAGTCTTCATTGTGTAAGATCCCACCATTAGGAAGTTCTGGATGGTGACCATCACAATTAATTTTATAAATCACTTTTCAAATTTTGGAGACGGGTTAAAGGAAAGAGTTGCTCAGTGCAATTATGTTGTAAAACTCAGCTCTGCTGGTACTGGATGAATCCTTGTCTGTAAATTATATATTAGTCTGCGCCATCAATGATAATCATCTGGCCTGTGCTCTTCAGCAACCAAAACAAGTGAATTAATAAGTGGGAACACCAATAAATTTGCAGCCCATTCATCAGGTAGACCTGACATCAGCCCATCATTCATTGCACAACCTGATTTACCACCCTTGTTTCCTGCATCTGTTCTTTGATGTTTTGCAGGTTGCAGGCAGGGCATGCAAAGAGCTGCCAGAGGCCAGTTCTCTATAGTGTGCAGAGGCTCTGGGACCAAGGTTTGGCAGAGACCTGGTCCAGCTGATGCAACCAGTGTGCCAGCCTTTTTCTCCCTTCCTTTAGTGATTTTGGCCTGTTGACATGATAGTAACAGATGGGGTTTATTCTCAGATGTTTTGCAATTTGTAAGAAAAAACTGTTGCACAGTAGTTGTTCCATTTTTCATTCTGAATGAAGGTGAGATCCAGTACTTGGAGAGGAACTGTAAAGTGGAACAAAAAGTAAGTTCAGTGGAACTAATGTAAGCATCAATCCTTGCTCCCCACTGGAGTAATGGAATTGTATTATCAGGAGGTTTTTACAATTCCATCCCTTTGGTATATGTTTAATAGCGTTTATTGCTCTGTGTGCACCTTTTGTTTCAAGATCAATGGCAAAGTATTAGAAAGTATTCTATCTTACTTTGTATGGAATTATTATGGCTGAAGCTTTTATACAGTGCTTTTCATGAGAAGGATCTCAAAGCACTTAATATAGTCATGTATCACTTCATTTAGTGCTGAAATGCCAACACTGGAGACATCCATTCAGCATTAGCAAGCAACACTATATGCCTGGGTTTAATAATCTAGAATTGAACCCAAACTGAAACTCCAGCTGTGAATACCCTTTAACTTTACAGTGTTTGAAATCCAGTTCTAAATTCTCTGGTCCAGGTCAATTCTAAGTAAAGCTGTGTGTGTGTGTGTATGTGTGTGTACGCACTTTGTGCTCATTTTGCAGAGCTACAAATGACTACACATGGAACAAAATAGTGAAGAACTGGGCTTTATCTATATTTTAATTAAGTGCACTCTTCATGCCACACGATGTCTCACAGGAGATATGCATTAATGGTCCAATAAACCATACCCTGTGGTGTCAAAATGCATTCAAGCAACCCACAAAATACAGAGCAATCACAAACAAGAAATACAGTCAAAATAATGAATATATATATAAAACCGTGCATGTTTTCATGTTTTGCAAGAATGATGTTATTCCCAATACCCTGGCTAAATTTCAGCACAGATTAATTTCACATGGGCCTGTTTATATTTTCTGTAGTTGGAAACTGAGCAGTTGCTTTTTATTTACTGTAATGAATTGTGTAGTATTGGTAAACGGGTGCCAACTTCCATACCAGAGTATACAGTATATATTCCATGCAGTATATATTAGTAATACTAATAACAATACCTTATAGTTAGATATCAATTTTTTGCATAAGAACTCACCACTGGAAGTTATACTTTATTTTCTCTCATCTAGCCAGTTAGCTGACCCATTCTTAAAATGCAGCTCTCTCTGGTACTACACAATTCATCAAAGTAAATAAAAAGCAATTGCTAAGTTTCAAACTACAGAAAATATAAACAGGCCAGTGTGAAATTAATCTGTGCTGAAATTTAGCCAGGGTATTGGGAATAACATTATTCTTGCAAAACATGCACGTTTTGGGTTGTTTTTTTTTAAATAAGCATTATACTTCTGGAAGTACTTTATCTCCATACTATTCCAACTTTCTTGAATGGTAATAGTGCTAAGATCTTACATAGTGGTTTTCAATGATTGAACTCAAAGACCTTTACAAAAGTAGATATGTATGATTAATCACTTTTTATAGATGGGGAAACTAAGGCATAGAGAAGTGCTCTGATTTGCTCAAGATCACACAGGAAGTCAGTGGTGGGAATAGGATCAAGGTTTCTTACTTCCTTTTATACCATACAATACTTTTCTTTAACTCCAACCTTCGAGGTTTGGGTGGTCTAGTGGACTACATGTCCTCCTCCTCATATTCTACACCACTAAAGACTCCACCAGGTACCACTGTTGCTGTGCAGTGACCACTCTGAGGTTGAGAGACATCACAAACTGCACCTGACATTGCGAAGGTTGGGGATTGTGGATTGCTAGGATTCTTTTGCTCAAGTGTTGGTGAGTATGTCACCCTCATGTGGCCCACTTAGAAGATATGTCTTAGGAACTACAGTTTTAAAAACAAAGATTATTGAATTAAAGAAT
Source organism: Dermochelys coriacea (assembly GCF_009764565.3). Lineage (NCBI taxonomy): Eukaryota > Metazoa > Chordata > Testudines > Dermochelyidae > Dermochelys > Dermochelys coriacea. The sequence continues at coordinate 49,617,362 of NC_050073.1, forward strand.
CTCAATCCACTGTACTTGAGTTTTGTTCCTTATGTTCCGTGCATGTGCTTATGCTACTGGTCTTGACAGCTCTGTCTATACAGCCAGAATTTTTTTTAATAGTATGATGCAGTTATATGAGGGTATGCATGGTCAATTAGGAATTAAGGGATTCATGCAAAAGTAAAATACACATCAATTCAATTTTAACCATCGCAAGCTACCTTAGCCCATGAGGATAAGAATAAGCAAACTGAATAATCTATATGCTGGATACAAGTAAAATTCAGATAATCAAGTATTTCAAAATTTTCATCTGAAAATATTTGGCTGTTAAATATGTTAGCCCACCCAAAACAACCCTGCATTTCCAGAAAGGACTCGGCAATGTATTATGAAACGTACAAAATATTAACCTAATGGAATTGACTGTTTCCTGTCTGGAATTTAAGAACACCTACCACAGAAATTGGGTCCATTCTGCCATGGAGTACATGAGGCCCTGTTCATGTTGTAGGCAGGATTTTAAAGGTACTGGCCCAGATCCTCAGTCCCTCTTAAAACAGTTACAAACATTGTTTTGCTGTGGTGGCTCAATGGGAATTTAAATCAGCAGCTGAGAATTCCTGAGTAGCTCCCTGCAAGTCAGTATACAAGGATAGGGACCAGGAAGGAACATGTCAGGGGCAGGAGCACATGGACCCCGAACACAATGTACTCTGGTGATCCTCACTGGTGAAGTGGCTACTTGGAAACTGTTATCCACTGGTGCAATTTAGAGGAGCTCTGAGAATGTTTTGGTTTGTGATGGGAGCCAGTTTGGCTGTCAGTAACAGCCAGGGGGATAGAAATCTGGTGTAAAGCCACCTGTGTCTCACCTTTTGCTAAGCGCACTAAGCACTGCTCTGGTAGTCATGGGGATCTAGCTCACTTTCTTAACTGGATCTATAAATGTGGTAGAATTTGGCAAGAGGGACAGAGAATTATTCCCATTAATGGAATTTCCCTAGAAACAGAGGTTGGGGTAGGGCTGGGGTTCATATAAAATAATATCAGGTAATATCAATGAACAAATATCAAAATCCCAAAGACTTGGCACCAAATTTGTACGTACTACCCTATAACTTTTTAATTACACTGGCACTTTAATTATGCTATAATTGCACTTTTATTGCATGTATACCTTTAAAAATAGTTAAATCGAAATTGTACTGTATGTGACAATTTTATACAAATAGAAATGAAAGTGAAAAGATAGGAACATTTTCCTGGTTTCTTGCTCATTAACTGTCCTTTGGTCCAGAACTGCATTTACTCTCAAGACAATAGAGCTGTGTTGCAGGCACATTATTTGGCCAGCAACCAGTGATCACCTTTGGCAAGACCTAGGTCCGTCAACTAGCTATGTACAGCTTTAAAATTAATACCAAATTTCCTCTTGGAGAAAGTGCTAGGGTGTGCTGTCCACCTTATAAGTAACCATAGACTCAATCCTATCAGATCCTTTTTATGGGGCAATTTCTTCTTATTTATTATGTTCATTACAGTATTATCTGGGGATCAACCAAAATATTGTGCTAGGTACTGTACACAGTCCCTTCCTGGAAAAGCCTATTCCTTATGACTCCTCAGCACTCTGGAAAACCTTGCTCTTCTCTTTTGGATAGAAGTGATAGAATTAGATGAGAAAGTTCTCATCCACCACAGTTGCACATGCACTTTCAACTAGCTTTTACTTATCTAATGTGCTAGTATACTCTTCCTGCAAAGCAATTCCTCTATGCTTAGTGTTTTGAGATCCCTAAAGTTTTTGGCAACTGCTATAAGAGGAATTAAAGGATTGATAAATATTTTGGGAGCTAGAAGTGGTGGAAATTGTTTGGATAAATGAGGACTTCTCCATCCCCCAGATTTTCACCATTAACTTGTCCTGAAACTTTTTGGTTGTATGCTGTTTTTGAAATTCACATCTCTCTGCATTTATGCTGGACAGGACTGAACTCAAAGTACCATGACAAGTCTTGTTTTCGAGAGAGTTCCAAACTAGATATGCAAATAGAAGCAAGTATCAGTGTTTATCTGAACGTCTGAAGTCTCTGAGGTTCACCTATTACCATCTAGGACGTATATTTTCTCAGCTAGTGGAAGAGCATTGCACTTTGAGAGCACAATGAACGACATGATATATATTGTAACAACATGGATTAAAACAGCTGTCCTGCACATGGTGTCTTTTCTTAGCCTATATCTTAATTCATTAAATAATACTAATACTTCGCACTCATATAGCTTGAGTGCTAATAAGCTACTAAATAAGTTCTCAGACATCAGCAATGATCAGCATGGGGTCCCAATAAAACAAAATGAAAAGTCTATTCAATTAATTATTTGAAATTGGCTCTGGACCACATATCTCTGGACCACAAATGTTTCTATTATCCAGATCCTGAGTAAATGGTACTAACTACAGGATTTTTGTAATAACAGGAATGCAGTTTACATTGGGGTTGACCTTTGATTTGTATGGGGAAAATATTGGGCTAGTTATAATCTTCTCTAATACAATCAGGATACAGGATTAATGGTCCCTATTATGTAACTGTAAAGGAAACCCTTTTAATTTCCTAAATAAGCAAAATACTTAAGTAAAAATATGTGTTTAAATGGTTTAATGAATAGGGATTGATTTAAGCATAGGCAAAACATTAAGATCATACTTCAGTGCTTGGCTGAATGGAACACAAATGCAGAATACATAGGCTTCTGTTTCACCTATTATATTATAAAGAAGAAGGATATGAATTCCACAAGCCTTCTGTTGAAACCTGCCAAAATTCCTAATAGGCCATAAAGATTATGGAATAGGGTCTACAAAACTACTTTCTAAGCAATCATGTTTGCCACTGTTTCTGCCCTCTTCAATAGAAAAAAAGGTTTGAATATTATTGAATATGACAATAACAATTTACTTTCAATTTCCAGTGGGCAGGAGACTTTTGCAACCAAACAGAACTGATGTTTATTTTAGGCCCATTATTCTAAATTTAGGGGACATCCTGTCAAATATTTGAAACCAACATTTTGATCTATGTTTAATTGTTATAACTTATTAGGACTTGTTGTGTGTGTGTGTGTATGTGTGTGTATGTGTGTGTGCCTGCAAGCGCGCACGCACACTTTAAGTATTCTGCATTCTGTTGCTGAGACATAACAATAAAAATAGATTCCATTTATGTAGGACTAGTTTAATTAAATATTGCCTTGTTAAAGCTGAGTAAATCAGATATCCACTGAAGCACAGTTAATAACCCTGAAACAAAGGATGCTTTTATTTACAACCATATAACCTCACTGATTTTGATGGAACATGAAAAAGTTAGGTCAAACTTCAAACTCTTTTCCCTATATTTTAATGCTAATATCAATTATGCTAATTAGAAACACAGAGCCAGATTCTGATCCCATTTAGAAGAACGAAAACTCTGGAGTAACTCCACTGAAGCAAGTAACTGAGGTCAGACTACATACCAGAGAATTTAATAAAGTGGAACTTCTGTGGTGTGTGTTCCAGGAACAAGGGAGGTGAAAAAAATAGAGAAAAATCAATGATTACAAAGAAGACAAAAACCAGTCAGGGACGAAATGTTATTTGCAAGCTTTCAAGAGGGTATCATAAATAATGAAGAGTAGAAAACAAAATTAATCACTATAAAATGTACCTGGCAGTGTCCCTTTATAATAAGCTTCTAAGCATGTAGCTTTTGATTTGATGAAAAGAGATGAACATTTTATTGAATGAACAGCTAGCAAGAGCACGAGAAAGTTAATAAATGAGAAAAATAATATGAATAATGGCAATATCAGGGTTATAGATGTTTAAAGCAATCTTGTCTGTATTATTTTAAGATATGTAAATATACAGAGCCTGATTTTTCAGTAGAGCACAAAAATCAGTAAAAACAGCATTTAGTAATGCAAATGTTCCCTTTTATGCACTAAAAGGATGATATGAAAATTCAGATGTGAGCTTGTGACATTTTATTTTGGGCTGACCCCTTTACCTGTGTGGAAATCACTGCTGAAGTGAGCGGATCTCTGTGCCCATGCAGGGCCCTAATGGTTTCAGTGGGGCTCCACTGGGTCAACCCACAGGGAGATCATTGGACTATTTGGGCCTTGGTTTTTGTGTTTGAACACTGGAGCCAGTATTTTTTTTTTACACACATTATCTGTGATGTACAACACTCATAGAGAAATTATTGGTTTTATTGTAACTTAATGTCATCAAAGTGAAATCCAACACACTTGTGCTGTGTTTCCAGTGCCCTTACAATGAAACTGAAGTTTGGGGCCAGATCTTCCCTCACTGAAGTCAGTGCCATTGACTCCAATAGGAACATTATAAAACCAGTCAGTGCCTTAACTTCCTTCTTCAAATTTCAATTCCTTAACTAGCTCTGTTTCCTCTCGTGTCAGATTGACACCATCCACTATAGATTAACATTTCAAGATTTGCTATTGTTTGGTATCAATCTCCCTTCCAAATTAAACAACATTTCAGGAACTTTCAGAAAGCAGGTTAATTCCATTCTGGGGCAAGATTGTATGTAAGATGTAACATAGGTAGAGGGGAAAACACCACCTACCCTAAAATCATCTCACTCATGAATTACCTACAAAGCGTTGAGTAGTAAGTATTGACCTTATCTGAAAAGTTGGTGCACAACTACTCAGAATAAATAAAATCTCTTCATTAAATGTCACATTTGGTAAGATTTGTTTTATGTGTGTGGTTGCAACTTAGATTATCCTACCCATTTCAATGTTCCTAAAATAAATTTTTGCATTATGCATTAAGTTCATTTCATTGGCCCACATACTGTATCATTCCCAGCAGCCTCTACTCTCCACATATGAAGGGTCTGATTGTTTTCAGATACCTGAGTCCAAATATTTGTGCAGTTCAATGTGAATTCATCTTTGCAGCATCTGTGTGTTTTAGTTATGATTGATTTTAATTTAGTAATTGAACAAGGAAATATACCACTGCACAAATCACAGATAAGAATGTATGGTTACATGATTCCACACACACCCCTCCCTGCCACACACAAATGCACAGGAGAGTCACTTACTGCATGATGAGGATTTACAGAAGAGATATTATATGCTAACAAGAGACTGAAACAGAGACAGGTAGGTAGAATGATCTTGGAAGATTGACAACATATCAATTTTATATCTCAGGGAGTACAGCAGTAGCTGTTAATTGGGTCTAATTTGAATATCAGGTATATGAGGCATTAATGCTGTATATGACATTTCTTCTATTGGCAGAAAATCATCCTAGACTTTCATAATCAGATGTCTAGAAAAGTGCATATTTATTTATAAGTGTTTTTATGATGCTTTTTGCAATGGTATCTAAGCACTTTAAAACCATTAGTGAATTTAGCCTAAGAACACCGCTGTGAGATAGGGAAGAATTGTTATTCTGATTTTATAAATAGGGAAATTGAGGCTTATAGAGGTGAAGGGACTTGTCCAAGATTACACAGGACCTAGACAGAGATCCAGTGCTGCTGGATTCAGAGTAGCAGCCGTGTTAGTCTGTGTTTGCAAAAAGAAAAGGAGTACTTGTGGCACCTTAGAGCCTAACAAATTTATTTGAGCATAAGCTTTCGTGAGCTATAGTTCACTTCATCGGATGCATTCAGTGGAAAATCTGCGGCTGATGGTATCAGATTGCTACTGTCTTCTAATTTTTCTTACTAAGGAAGGAGGCCCAGCAGTCACTGGTGGGACATTAATGATTCTGATCAATGATAGACTGAGGTCTTCTTCCCTGCAGGATTTTACCACTAATGAGGGTCCTGGGTACAACTCATAGACAGAAGCATATGCCTCCTTAGGACTTTCAAGAACTCTGCTTTCCATATTCAAGCCATAGCCCTATTGCTGCTTTTCATTCTCATTTTTTTCCTCTGGTTGTAACAGATTTGCTGTGCAAAGAAATATGCACATTTCTTGCAGTAGGAGGTACTCAGGTTTGCAGTGTGGCAGAGGCCAACTTGGTCAACCATCTGGAAAAAGAAGGGAAGAGAAGACGGGTCTTTCAGCCTCCTTAACAGCTATGATTTAGAATCGTGCAAATGCCTTATCAGTTAGGCTCCCAGTGAGTCTTCCACTACTGGTGCTTATGTTTCCTGCTGTCACACAACATTCCTTTCAAGTCACCACAGAAATGAGGTTTCATGTGACTGACAATGGGGGAGCAGGATGACTCAGGGGATTGATAGTAGAATTAGTCTTTCACTTCAGGCTTCCCCCACTCCAAATCAAGTTGTCTCTGGTTGAAATTCATTACCATCTAAAAGTGGCCCATAATATGTACATTAAACTGGTGGTGTCAATCCAGTTCCTAACACAGAAGTGCACACATCATAAAGACCACCACCAAAATCAGTACTAATTACCACCTTCTCTTAAGTATTTCCAAGACACTCATCACCATGGTATGCAGAACTTTTACTACTGCAGTTGTTCCAGTGAGTTACTGGTAGTTTTGAGGCCCACTGGCAGAGGACAATGTGTGTACCTACAGGGGAAGCTTACTCTACCTCTAGCTGTGTTGTTCATGGATAAACAGAAGACTTTAGTGATATCAGTTCTGAACCTTTCACGAACCATAAATTTATAAGGAAGAAAGAAAGGGAAAAGAAAAAAGAACAGACAGGATGATCATGTCAGTTCCTATGAATACCTTTCAAATCCCCGCACTTTCAAAGGTCACACACTATGTTCTCCTCTTTCCCTAATTTGGCCATATTGAGTTTCCTGTTAATAAAAGCCAAATACAGTAAATGTACTGCTAATGTGTTATAAAGTCATTTGTTGTAGCTGATTAAAGAAAAAAATGTAAAAGGTTAATTTTCTAATTACATACTCCCCCGAGGTAAATTATGCATGTTATCACATCAATTGACACTCTGTAATGGGCACTTTTTTATGGCAAAGTGATTTTCTCCGAAGCTCTGTACTGTTCACATAGTGTATTTTTAGGAAACAAGTAAACAGGAAAAAAAGGGTGGGGGGATACCTAGCCCCATCAGAAATACTTCTTACCTCTTTAGAGACAACTTTCTATATAGCAGGCAATTGAGTTGCCTAAAATTATTTTAAAACAACCTCCCTTCCCTCTCTTCCCAAACCTCAGTTATAAGTTCTATGCACTACTGATGAGTGGATGAGAATGCAAGGTGTGTGAAGCTGAGATTTGGGGGATCCTCAGTGGAAAGGCACAGGTTCAGATAGTTCCCAGTGAAATGAAGATTTGAAATAATAGCTCAGTTTGGCAGCCAACGAGTCCAGTTTATCAAAGGAAAGATGCTTGAACTCCACAACCTTTAGAAAAATTAATATCTAGCCAGCCATTGACCTCACCCCAATCTGTGAGCCACTTTTCCTAGACACTGTGCATTCTGAATGAGAAATGCTGTCCCCTTCAGCTGAAAAAATCAAAAGGAGTCTTGTTGGCTTACCTTCGTATATTTCTATTACCATCTTCAACCGTGGAATGGAAAAAGCAGCATGGATATAAATGATTACCAATGATTTAGGGCACTAACCTTATGTCAGTGTAGAAACAGATGCTTTGCACTCAGTAAATTTGTCATTAGTTAAAGATAACAAGATTAACAGTCTTATCATTTATTTCACAGTGAATCCATTCTTGCAGGCTGCCTATAAGGAAAATAGCTTTTAGAGGGGGAATGCGTAGACAATATCAAAGGGTAGCAGAAAATAAGACAAAGAAAGGAGAGTGTCAGTTTCAGAAGAAAAAAAAGGAATTGGGCCAGATAAATAACATGGGATGATTATTTCACCACAGGATGCCAGTAGCTCCCATTGACCTCATTCTATTTGGGAAAATAGGGGAACTGGGAAAGGTAGGGAGAGGAGATCAAGAAATATTTTTCCGGTTTATTCCTGATTTCATCACACGTGACCAAAGAATAGATCAAATGATATGCTCTCTCAGCTTAAGTTTATATCTACTGGGTTAAGTCCACTGTTAGCACATGCAGACACAACTCTTCTAATGTCAATTTACCTACCTCATTCCTGGCTATGTCACCCTGCATTAAAATGGAAGTGGAGGTTATGAAATAAATATACTAATGGAAATCAACAGGAAGCTTGGTGACCATGTCAACTAAAATTTCCTTTACTATTAAAAGTTCCTAGGCAGATTCAGAGAGATGCATGTGATATAGAACCTAGATTGATAGACTAGCTAGAGAAACTGAGAAGAAGTTTTGAATGAATGGCGGTCCTGGGCATGTGCCCTTACCATTCAGTGGTCACCCATTTTTCAAGCAGTCCTGGCGCCTTACAGTATCCTACCCATTAACCCAGGAGTCGGCAACCTATGGCACGCATGCCAAACACGGCACACAAGCCAATTTTTAATGGCATGCTGCTGTCTGCCAGATCTGAGCAGACAGCAGCGTGCCATTAAACATCCTGCCTGGCCCGGCCTGCTCTTTTCCTCCCCCGTCCACAACTTCCCCTCCCCCTGCCTCTTCCCCCAGCGTGCTGGATTCCTGCCCCTCCTCCGCTCCCTCCCTGTGGCCCATCAGCTGACGGCCCTTGCTATGGAGTGGGAGAGGTAAAAGCGGAGCCGCAGTGCACTCTGCTGCAGGGACCTTGGTGAAGGGGGTGCAATCAGGGCATATCCCCTCCAGCCCTCTGCCATGAGCCGCTCAGGGCAGGGGGCTGGGAGCACCCCCCACGACCCCAGCCCACACCCCCACCCTCTGCCCTCATACCTGAACCCCCCCACACCTCTACCCTGACCCCTGAACCCCCCTCATACACCCCCAGCCCGGTGCCCTGACCCCTGCACCCCCGCCACTACCCCAGCCCTGACTCTGGCACCTCCCATACATACTCAGCCCCCCCACACCCCATGCCCCCCCTCACATACCAACCCTTCCACACCCCTGCCCTGACCCCTGCACCCCCACACACAACCCCAGCCCTGACTCTGGCACCCCCACACATACCGACCCCCCACACCCCATGCCCTGACTCTTGCACCCCCCACATTCCCACTCCCACCTGGAAGACCAAACGAGAGCTCCTGCACACACACCCCCACACACATTCCAATCTGTTCCCCTTGCACCAAATGGGAGCTGCCCAGGTAAGCGCTCCACACCCAAACCTCCTGCCCCAACCCTAAGCCCCCTCCCTCATTCTAGCTCCTGGCCAGACCCTGCACCCCAACCCCCAGCCTGCTCCTTCACCCAGCCCTGTTCTCAGCACTCTCCCACCATCATCTCAGTGCAGAGAGAGGAAGAGAATGGGCTAGAACCAGGGAGAAGGTAGGTATCCACTCTATGTGGACAGGGCCGGGACTCCAGACCGGCAGCAGGGCTGGGGCCGGCAGCCGGGACCATGGCTGGCAGGAGCGGGCGGACGGAACCCCAGACCGACAGCAGGCTGAGCAGCAGCAGGCTGAGCCGCTCAGCCCACTGCCAGTCTGCGGTCCTGGCCACTGGCCCCACTCAGCCCACTGGGGTTCTGGCTGCCAGCCCCTTGCCAGTCGGGGTCCCGGCAGCAGGCCCCGCTCAGCCCACTGCCGGCCTAGGTGAACAGAACCCCAGATTGGCAGCGGGCTCAGCAGGCCGGTGGAGTAAGATCAGCATTTTAATTTAATTTTAAATGAAGCTTCTTAAATATTTTGAAAACCTTGTTTACTTTACATACGACAATAGTTTAGTTATATAATATATAGCCTTATAGAGAGAGACCTTCTAAAAAACGTTAAAATGTATTATTGGCATGCAAAACCTTAAATTAAAGTGAATAAATGAAGACTCAACACACCATTTCTGAAAGGTTGCTGACCCCTGCATTAACCCAATAAGTATGAAGTTGCAGCTGCTTAAGACCACTATAATCATATACCCCATTATTCTTTCCACCAACGTGGACTTCTTCCAGTAGAGATCCTGGACTGAATCTAGCCTGATGTACAAGTCAGATTCTCAGATGAAGTAAATGGGCATAGGTTTATTGACATCATGGGAGTTATAAGATTGATACCAACTGAGAATCTGGCCTTTTCCATCAGGCTAAATATATAAACATATTTTTTATTTATTTTCTTTAAAAAGCCTTCCCAAGAATGACAGAAAGAAACTCTAGAAGTATAAACTTTGTAGTTGCACACACTTTATTTCTATATAATTCCATGTCATCTTTACTTACAACAGTTTATTAAAGAAACAAAACAATTTCTTTCATTACTTTCAGTGTTAGAGTTTATGAAAATCAGTCTATCTCCTCTCTGTGATCTCCAGTACATCACCATCAGAATAGTCAACTAGTGAAAAACAAATGAAGATTCTAAACTGGCAATGAATGATGGATGAGCTAAAAGGACACAAGGACAAAATTGATTTATTTAAGCTACAGTAATCTGGCAACTTCAGAGGGGAAAGAAACTGAATATATGTGGGGATTTTTTGTTTGCTTGTTTTTTGTTTTTGCTTTGTTTTGTAATAAGATCAACATACATGAGGTGCAATTGGGAAAAGTTTATCTAAACCAGGAATCTCCACTAACAGGCTAGACAATGGCACTGGGGATCTAGTTAATGGATTATGGAATGTTTTACCTCTAGGTCACTGATCTAATTTAGTTCTGGTAGGTAGTGACTGAAAATTCTTTGCCAATTCATGAGTATTTGATGGACTATGGGCCTAATTGAAAGCTCATTGAAGTAAATGGGAATCTTTCAACTGACTTTGTATCAGACCCAAAATGAGAGTAGCCAGTAATCTCATTCCCTTTTCTAGTCCATAGGTATCCATAGAGCAAAAATGCCACTGTCATGCTGCTAATCTGAGCAGAAGAGCCAATAACTAAAACTATGATGAAATTAAGATAGCCTTTCAGTCTTTTGGGGGCATCCATCTAAGACAGGGTGAAAGCCCATTGGTAGAGCAATGTGAATAACTTTGCAAAGCTGTGTTCTTGACTGCATAAAAATGAACCTCAGACTCTGGAGTTCTCAATCCAGAACCATTCACCAGAATGATGTTATTTTTTAAAAAAACAATAACTCTGATATTTTACACATTTCTAGGGTGTTTAAAGGGGAGAAATACAGAGTCTAACCTTGTGATTAGCGCATAACAGCCAACAGATGAGGGAAGCAGTTACATGGTAGGCAAGTGTCTCTGTACCATATGGCAATTCGTTTTGCTACTGCACAGGAGTGATATTGTTGGCAACATTATGAAGCGCTCAAAAAAAAAAAGGAAGGAAGGAAGGGGAAAAAAAAAGAAACACCTTCATCTTCCCAAGGTAGTCCTGGCTTCGGCATGATGCCATTTAATTAGGAGAAGACTGGTTAATCCTTAATGTATCAGACACACACATTTTCTTGCTTTGGAATTTCTCTGTAATTGCCATTGCACATCTCCATTGAATGAATGAGTCAAGACAAGTCCCCACACATGCACACACACTTATCCTTCAGTGAGCTAAATTGATTCCTAGTACAACTTCACGGATTCTAACGGCATTACACCAGCAGTGAATTTGGTTCAATATATTATATTATATATTTTATATTGTGAAAACTTTGATCATTTACCTACCAAAAGAATGTTCTGAAGTTTACAATTTCATTTGGCAATTTAAAATTGAAGCTCATTAAATGTATTTCTCTTGTTTTATATTTTCCTAAGATTCATGCATTTGGAGGATTGGAAATCCATCTTGTGAATGACATGCCCTCAGGAGTCACAGAACATTTCACTGAAGGGAAAGTATAAAGAGAAATTCCTATTGGAAGATGAACTCTAATATTCCAATGCTGGTATTTCCCATTCAAAAGCACATGATATTGCAACTTGGGCCACTTGATAAACCAGTTATGGACCTCACATTGTTATATTGTCATTACAAGTTCTTCATTAAGTCAAGTTATTATATTTTAAATACTATGTATCAGTAGGGAAGAAGGAAGAGTCCAATAGAAAATTGTCCTTCCTTAAAATGACCAGAGAGAGGAAAAGTCTATGAGATTCCTTGAGCAAAATCCATTCAAGCTCTGGTTTATTTTTCTGCCCAAATGCTAAATAACTGAGGTCTGAAAAGTAACATCTGAACCAATATTATTTTCCAAAATGTATTTATATCGTATCTATAATTCAGTCTATAGTAGCACTTTTACTGACTCTTATCCCTACTATCATGCACAAGCTGAAACTGTTGTTTGCCAAGGGGATTTTAAGCAGTGATAGGTGACTCTTAAAAGTTACGGGCTACGTGGGTTGCTCCAGTATGACATTACTAATATGACAGTAATGCTTCCTTACATCACGGGGTGGTGTAAGTGTACATTAATGAACGTGTGCTAGGTGCTCAGATACTATGATTTTAAGTGTAGTATAAGTAGGCAAATAGAAAATGCCTATCTTTAATTTGTCTAAACTAAAGATGATTTTGAACTTCAGATGGTCTAATTCTGAGGGGTGATAAGAACCACAACTGCATTTAATGTCAGTGGGAGTGATAAGTAATCATTACAACTCAGGATTGGGTCCCAAAGTCAAGATGCATATTTGAACTTCTCCAAAGTTCAGCTATGTTTATTTGAGGTTTGGTCCAACTCATTGTGAAGCTAAGGGTCAGAAGCAAAGCACAGAAATAGATATGAACTTAACTGCAATTTGGGTGTAGTTAGATGCAGTTTGAGTTCAGACCCATCTCACTTTGATCTGGAAACTGGGTTGGCAGCTTCACAAAACCAGGATTTCACAAGAAATGTTTAGTCCTACCTAAAGCACCCTTTCTCCTGATAATTTGGCAATTACAGCTCTTGCCAGGGTTTTGAAGTGCAGTGGCATAAGACATCTGTGAATAATTTTACCTAACTTTTTTTATCCTCAAAAATCCTCCCAGGCTCACTTCAGTTTAGCATTTATGCTGAGGTCGGAGTGTGAACCAGTCTACTTGCCTTCAGTTTTGCCTTTTTTTCTTCCAGATAGGTTTCCAAAAGTATATAGCTGCTGGTATGAAGCTCACAATGAAATATCCAGTGTGTCTTTAAATATAACAGAGATGTTCTTTGCTTTAGCCCTGCCAAGTGGCTGATTGCTGGCAGCTGAAACAAGGGACAGATGGCCATCCAGCTTTATCTGCACCCTATTGAGATGAACAAGTGACAAAATGCAAAATGTTCAATTCTAATTTAAATTGTTTTAACCTCAGGAAGCCCAGGACTCCCCTAGGTTTCTTTTGTGAAGAATAGGCAGATTATATGCTTTTCCAGGCAAAGCTCTCTATAGTACAGAACTCAATGCACCCATAAAAGTGCACCCAATCCATTGTGCCACCAGATACCAAGACTGCTTGCAAAACAGCTGCAAGGGCATTCTAGGTAGTCATATGTAAATAAGTGATACCAACCCTCCCACATTGTTCCTCTATCCACTTATGCTATACCAATCACCACTTTTTAAATGAGAACAGTATTTTCCAAGATCTAGTATAAACTCATGAGTATTTTGCCCTGTAAAGTATCAGAGCAAGGTGCTACGTACCTTAGAAAAATATATGAAGATAGAGTAGATAGATACACATATAGAGGGATTCGGAGAGAGAAACTGGAAAGATTAGATAAATTGGGAGATAGAGTTAGGCTATATCTATGCTTGCAAACTTAATGGGTTCTTCTCTGTATACTGCTTGCACATCTATCCCGTACCCACACCAAGTGTCCACATATGCCAAAGTGGGCATGGCACATGTGCACAGGCATATACACACTGCCACATCACCCCTTTGGTACGTCACAGAAATGCTACCATTTCAGGGCGGAGACACTCTGGGAACCGCCTTGCTGCTCATTGCTGGCACTGTCTGCCACCTTCACACATTTGGTGATAACAGCTCCCAGTCATTTCTGCCTTCTGCCAAACTGTATTGGAGTCATGGAGAAAGTATAAGTTGTGCTCCTTCTCTCTGGACAAATGTTCATGTAGTGCAATACTGGCTACTGGATGGAATCAGCCCAGATAAATTTGAGATGGTGAAAACCTCTAAACCAGAGGGGGGCATGAAAATCCACTGTGGTCCCAAGGAACAGATGGGTTGAGTGCCAGGTTTGCAATGGTACGCCCATGGACCACTGGCTTCTTGTCCTGGAGAACCAGCAAGATGTTGTGGGACCACATATATTGGATGAAAACCAGTGTCTTCAAAATGAGGAAGATGACCATAGGGACCAACTCCATGGGTGCTCCCGAGATGAAGCACCCACATAAAAAATTTACTGAGTACTTAGCACCCGCCATCAACCAGCTTCCCACTCCCTCCCAGCACCTCTGCTGGTGGCCCCACTGATCAACTCCTCCCCCTTCCCTCCCAGCGCCTTCCACCTGCCGTGTACATAGGCACTGGGAGCGAGGGGGAGGAGCAGGGATGGGGCACACTTGGGGGAGGGGGCAGAACTAGGTGCAACGATGTGGGGTGGGGGTTTGGGGGGGAATGGGTGGGATTGGGACATGGCCTGGAGCAGAGTAGCGGCAGAAAGAGGCAGGGTGGGAGATTGTGGGAAGGGGTTGGGTGGGGGCAGGGCCTGGGGTGGATCCGGAGTTTGAGCACCTCCAGGGCCCAGAAGAAGCTGACACCTGTGAAGGAGGCTTTCATGGAGTTGCGTTAACAGCTTCCACCAACCATACAGCATCACGTGACTAGATTTTGGAAACCTTTCCCAGTGCAGAAATGTGTGTCTATTGCCCTTCAACATCTGACAGTTGCAGGTCAATTGCAAACCAGTTTGGGATTGGGAAGTCAACAGTAGTTGTGCAGGGTTGCCAAGCTATCAATACTGTGTAGCTGCCTTAATCCCAGTCCCTAAAATTATTGAAATTTCTGAGGACAAGTTTCCAAATTGTCTGGGGGCCATCAATGGAACACACATCCCTATACTTTACCCACTAAAAGGGGCCAGTGAATACATGAACCAAAAAGATTACTTTTAACTAGTTCTCCAAGGCTCAGTAGACCAGAGGGGCAAGTTCATGAACATTGGACACATAGGAAAGGTCCAAAAGGTAAGGGTGCCCAGGAGTTTGGGGTTGTACTCCAGGGGGAAATAAGGCACTTTATTTCCTTGAAATGATGCAATTATATATGGTGTTTCTGTGAAAACATTTATTTTGGAGGCTCTTACCATGGCTTATGAAGCTGTATTCTGTCATCACTGACCCAGGAAAAAGGGATTTCAACTAGAGATTGAGTAGCTGCAGAATGGTGGTGGAGTGATCTTTAGATGTATGAATGCCTGGCGGGCCATGCCCCTGGACCCTTCTGAATGCCAGTGTTTCCAGCATGGTTTGCATGATCATGAATATAGAATCATAGAAGATTAGGGTTGGCAGAGACTTCAGGAGGTCATCTAGTCCATTCCCCTGCTAAATAAGCCCAGTTCCCTCTCCTCATAAGTCATGTGCCCCAGCCCCCTAATAATTTTTGTTGCCCTCCACTGGACTCGCTCCAATTTGTCCACCTCCTTTCTGTAATGGGGGGACCAAAACTGGACACAATAGTACAGATGTGGCCTCACCAGTGCCGAATAGAGGGGAATAATCATTCCCTCGATCTGCTGGCAATGCTCTTACTAATACAGCCCAATGTGCTGTTGGCTTTCTTCGCAACAAGGGCACACTGTTGACTCACATCCAGCTTCTTCTCCACTGTAATCCCCAGGTCCTTTTCTGCAGAATTTCTACTTAGCCATTCAGTCCCCAGCCTGTAACAGTGTATGGGATTTTCCATCTTAGGTGCAGGACTCTGCACTTGTCCTTGTTGAACCTCATCAGATTTCTTTTGGCCCAATCGTCCAATTTGTCTAGGTCACTCTGGACCCTACCCCTACCCTTCAGCATATCTACCTCTCCCCCCAGCTTAGTGTCATCTGCAAACTTGCTGAGGGTGCAATTCATCCCATCATCTAAATCATTAATAAAGATGTTGAATAAAACCAGCCCCAGGACCGACCCTTGGGGCACTCTGTTTGATACTGGCTGCCAACTAGACATTGAGCTGTTGATCACTACCCATTGAGCCTGACAATCTAGTCAGCTTTCTACCCACCTTATAGTCCATTCATCCAATCCGTACTTTTTTAACTTGCTGGCAAGAATACTGTGGGAGACCGTATCAAAAGCTTTGCTAAAGTCAAGGTATATCACATCCACCGCTTTCCCCATATCCACAGAGCCAGTTATCTCACCATAGAAAGCAATCAGGTTGGTCAGGAATGACTTGCCCTTGGTGAATCCATGTTGACTGTTCCTGATCACCTTCCTCTCCTCTGAGTGCTTCAAAATGGATTGTTTGAGGAATGATGTGAGTGGGCATGGGATTTATCTGTTTTACAAAGCCTATATAGGCAGCCAGATCCCACACATGTGCACACATCTTCTGATTCCCAGTGGGGCAGGGATATTCATGATGCTATGTGCTCATACAGCATGGAATAGCAAAGAGCCAGAAGGTGTCTTTGGACTGTGCACCAACTTTGTGATTTGCCAGGGGGTGCTGCTGGACCACTGCTCTGCCCCAAGCCTCCTGCCCTGCCTCTTCCCGTTCCACCCCGTTCCCTGAGTCCTTCTTCCCCCACACCTCCCTTGAGCACCTCCTGCATGCTGATAAACAACTGATCATGGTGGGTGGGAGGCGCTGGGTGGGAGAGGAGCTGATCAGCAGGGTCTGCCAGTGCTGGAAGGAATGGGAGAAACTGATCTGAGGGGCTACCGGTGGATACTGAGCATCCACTATTTTTTCTGTGGGTGCTCCAGTCCGATGGAGTCTGCGCCTATGTACTATGGTGCTGATGGAAAAGCTCAAGAGAACATTACCACATACTTCTCTTCCAAGATACTTTGGTGGGTTTCAATGCACTGGAGGCAACACTAATGTACTAACTGAAAACAGACAACTGGGCAAAGGCCCTCAAGGTTAACACCTTTGACTCTCATTTTGTGCTGAGGAGCATTTTATTGCACTTTAAGTGCATCATTTAATGATGTTTTTTTGTTATATGTTAACTTCTCTGTTTTGAGTTACTTTACTGGGAGCTGTGACACTAAGAGCCCCTCAGTGACAGCTGGCTAAGGGTTCATTGTCATGTAACAGCAACTGCTATCAGACTTGACAAACTCACTATATTTAACACATTGCTGTCATAGTATTTCTCTATAAATAATGCTTTATAGGGGTGTCAAATGAAGGCTTATATCATACTAGTCATCAGAAACATTGTGAGATGTATGTACGGGTGTCATGCAAAACGTTGTATGCATGTACTAAAAATATGTCTAAAATGTATAACCAGGCAGGGTTGATAAACATATTTTTGGTAGACAAAGGAATGTTGATTAACCTATCTGCCTATGTAAATTAAGCAGGATGAGCCAAATGGAATCAAAGTTCATTTGTATCTCAGGTAAACAGGAAGAACAAGTTATTTAGGAGGATGATAAAGCAGCATGGTGTCAGCAAACCAGAGCACAAAGCAAAGGGAAAGAAAGATCTTTTCTGGGGGTACATTTCAAAAGGCTACACTTCAAAGGTTTGCTGGGTTATAATAAGAAAATAATCCCTTTGGACAGTGCTTTTCACAGCCATAAAGTTGGATCCTGGCCCTGGCAGCTGGAGATACTGAGAGTTTGGTTTAAGTGAAAATCTAAACTCAGGTAAAAGTTTTAGCCTGTTAAACATTATGTTTAGTCTCCTAGAAGTGTGTTATACTTTTGTTTTATTGGAAACCATCACTGCTTCCATTATTCTTACTCAATACTCACTTAGATCTGTGAATCTCTGTGCTTTGTTAATAAACTTATTCTCTTTTTACTGTACAGTCATCTCACTGCTGTGATATTAAGTAGAGTGTGCTTTCTCAATTGAGTCAAGTAAGCTGGCATGTACACTGTCTCTCTGGAGGCAGAAGATTTGGCACTTACTGAGCTTGCCCAGTTATGAGTGCTAGATGCTACAGAGGGATGCTTCTGGGAAGTTCAGGAATTGGGTACACCAAGTGTTAACTTGCAAGGCAAAGTAAGGGAGGGAAGATCCCTGAGATATCTGTCGGCCAACTAACAGACTGAGGGACAGGGAACTGTCACCCAGTTTAGCACCAGCAAGTCTCTCCCTCACTGAGGCAGGAAGTTAACACAGTGACCTATTGTTCTGGATGGCCAAATAAAGCATCACAGGGGCACTTAAGCATTGTTAAAGTAATTTTTAAAAATTTCTTTAAAATTTTGGGAGGGATTATACATTTCTTCCTCACAATATTTTCTGACAGCACTTATCAGTTGCTATGCATGATTACTCCCATGGTTTCCAGTAGTCACTGTTTGGTGGGGGTGATGGAGGAGGGGCTATAAAAACACTGTTCAGTGTCAGAGATCTTCAGTGTTAATTTAGTTTTGTTTTCCTTGTCTCTATTATCACTTAAATCATTAACAAAGTCATACAGACACTTCAGTTAACCTTTCTTCTTTCATTTATTTCAGAGCTTATTTCATTGTCATGACCTTTTAAAAAAGCAAATTCATGGATGTTGTGGGAGGAGAAGTGGTTAGAGGAGGGAGGAAACTGTTTGTGTTTCTTTGGCACTAGACATTTAGGAAATCATTCATGTGCTGTTGTTTCTGCTACCCCATCCCAAACTGCTGAGAAGTATCACACTTGTAAAATAAGGTACACACAAGTGAAGTGAATAGTACATTTTATTTACATACATACATCAAACATAGAGTTAAAATGGTTTGTAACAGGAACAAATGAACAAAAACAAAAAGCTGAATTCCCTTGGAATAGGGCAAATATTAAAGTCTGTGGACACATCTCCTCACTCTTCCCCTCCCCCTGACAAGAAGGAACGGCTGTGGAATGTTGTGTATGGGGGGGGACAAACAGGGACATCTCCTGCATGGGCTTTAGGGCCCGAGCTACAGTGACTGGATCAGGCTCAGCATTCCCCTCATGAATGCTCTGGGAGGTTCCTCTGTGAAGGGTTTTTGGTGCCTGTGGATGATGTGCCAGGAATCTAGCATACTACTCCCCAGCACGGGTGGAAGGTCAGATTTTATGACCTCAGCAGCAGCTTGGGCAGGAAGAGGAAGAGAAGGAAGAGGAGGAGGTAATGCCTGTTCCTATACAAGATCAGTGGCCACAGAGGCAGGCAGGATACAAAAGCATTCCACTACTGCCTAAGTGCATGATCACATTCCCTCTGTGCACACTTCCATTTTCTGTGCTGTCCCTTTATTTGCAGAATGCCTCATCCTCCCTAAAAGCCCATTTCTTCCTCTCCCTAAGAAAGTTAAACTGCTCTTAACTCCTTCTATCTGCACCAAGAAGCAGGTTTTCAGTACTTCTGCCTCTTCTCCTGCCGTCTGTGTGGTGCTGCTCCTGGCAGAGCACCAGAATGGGTTCTTTGTCAGCATCAGAAAGTCCTGCCAAGTCATAGGCAAGGATAGTATTATATTTAATTGTCCATGGACGATACCCAACTACCCCCATATAATGTATCTGGGTGTATTGATATTTTTCAGAGTCACAGGAATGCAACTGCTGCAGCCTTCTTCCTATAGACTACTTTTGTAATGCATGAAGAAGGACCTGATGGTGTAAAAGGTAAGATATCTGTATTCGTTTTATTAAAATGGTGTAATATTTACATGAATTTATTCCAATTGGGGTGGGATTTTGTTCTTTCAATGGTATCATTACTGATCACCTTTTTCTTCTTTAACAGCTGGGCATGTATTATAGAACATTGCATTTTCTGAAGATACCAGAATGGAAAAGAGAAGTGGCTTTCCAGTATTGCAGAGGACACTTGGACACCTAGAGAAAGACGTTTCTGCCAATGGTGACCTTTCTACATATTTGTTGAGTGGAGGGCTTCGGTGAGCTACAAAAGTACACAAAACACATTTGCCCTGCAGCTAAACCTGAGGAACCAGCTTGAATTTCTTCTACACCAAACATTTACTGCATTATGCTTACAGAAATAGGAGGCAATTTGAGAGGAATTTGACTATGTTCTAAGAGAGCAGATGGAGTTCCCATGGAAAAGGAACAGAGAACAACAGAAAACATCCATTCACCCCTAGCCCCTCTTCCATTTCCTGAAAGTCCAGCCACCAGTTCACTGTTTTCAGTGAACAGCATTGAAAAGGGCAGGGAAACAGAGACTCCAGAAGTATATTATTCCATGAATTTTTGGCTAAATATCAGAAGTCAATCACCTCTCCACTACTGAGGGACACAGCACTATGTTTGTGCAACTGCTGGAATGGATACTTCTCCTGGCCTCTGCAGAATGACTCAATGTGGGGAGAGGACAGATACTAGGGACAGTGAATGGTTAAAAAAAAAAGACATTTGAAATGGTCACATAGAAAACGGACCTTTCTGACTTTCTCTGGACAACCAAACTGTTCTTTTTTGTTTCCCAGAGGTGGGCCCTCACACACCCCTTCTGTAAAGCTCCTGTTTGTAAAGAGAAGGAAAGACAGGGGGTGGAAGGATGAGACTGGGGTGGTTTGGGTCTTTGCACAACCATAAGCATAATGAAACTATTCTTTCCCTATCTGGGCTCTTTTAAAACCCACCTCCTCCCTCCTTTTACCTCCCGCACCTATTGGGACACAGTGACCACTTGTTAATCACTTGATATAGGTTCTACCAAATGCTTTACAGTGGTTCATGGAAGTTCAATAAAATGATTAATTTACAGTTGTGTGTTGATCTGAGACCATGTCTGTATGGAGTGTGTGGGGTGGGGGGTGGATGTGGTGGGAGGGATGGGCTGAGGCATGTACCACCAGAGTAATAGGATATATTGTTGGGGAGGGTCAGGATCATTGTAAAGCTCACCAGCATTAGATTCAGGTTCCTGCAGTGTCTCTGGGTCCTGAGGCTCCTCAGGGGGGGTTCCTCAACATGGTCTGTTGGGTAGAGGTGCAGAACCACATGGTCCTCTTCCTGAGTGTCCCCTGGGGCTTTCTCTAGGACTTTCTCCAAGGTCCCTGCTGTCTCCTCATCTGCCCCTCATCGAAATCCCATTGTACAGTGAGACTGGCAGTGTTGGGGAGGGGGTCATGAGTCATGTGAAGCTCCATACTCTCAGCTCTGAAGAGCACCTGGTCCAGCTCATCATAGCAGGGGCATGTGTTAGGTCTCCTCCTGGAGTGATTGTTGGAGTCATTCACGCTCCAGTACAGAGCATCAGGTGCTTCATGTGCTCCAGCCACTGCAACAGACTCCAGTGAATGCCAGCATACTCCAGCCTCTGTAAAATCTCGTAGTACAGGTGAATGTTCCTGACATCCTAGGCAAAGGGATCACATATGAAGCAGCACCTGTGTGTGATCCAGGGACTAGATATCTGCTCTCAGACCATGATCCATGATTGTCTGACCTGATCAATCAGAAAACTGTTCTGAAGTGCTCAGCACAGGATGCTACTACCAGTGACTGCTGGTGGTTGGGGGAGATCAGGGATCTCTATACCTTTGGGCAATGGCCAGGCAGCAAGGGAATCAATGCACCATGGGAATGGCCCTGGAGGCCTATGGATACCCATGCCTCTTTCATCCGCCCTCACTGCACTGTAGAATTGGTACCTGGCTATGCCACAGCAGTGTCATGTACATACCTACACTCCTCATGCATGCTAGTTTTCATATGCTAGACTGTCCCTTAGGAACATGTTTCAGCATTTCAGATGAGGAAAATAAGGGGGGTTATGGCACAACAACACAGATGTAACCTGAACCTGTACAGTCACAAGTGTAGATGGACCCTGAAAAGATTAGTTGGATAAGAACATTTGCATATCAAAATTCAGAATGCCCTTGGAGAGAGAGAGTTGGATTCTCACAAGCATATTACTGAAGTCTTGTCCCAGTTAGGAAAATCTAGAAAATAGTGAGTGGAGGAAGAGGAAACTGCTCATCAAGGACATCAGACTAATCCCCCTAATCTTATTAAGAAAAGCCCCATGAGATCTATAATCCAACTATATAATAGAAAGGGCCTTGTTGAGAAGAAAGGCCTCACCAACATGCTCATACACTGTAAACAATATGAAATCCTGGCCCCATTGAAACCTATGACAAAACTTGATTTATATGGGGCCAAGATTTCACCCAGTGTATTTACCAAGTTAGGAGCAGGGCTTGGGAAGGTTCCAGGTATTCCAATATAGTAGAGAAGGTTTGGGAATGCTTGTTTGCATGTAAGCCTTTAGGAAGTTCTTATAACTCTTCAGTGTTTCATAGCAGCACCAAACTCTGAGATCAGGCAACAGAAAGGTTTTGGACATTGCTTGTGGGTGTACAGAAACTTTTTCTTTACACTTTGCCAGCCAGAATTTGTTAGAGGGCTTTTCCCAGGATTAGCCTCCAGACCTTTATTGAGCAATGCTTTTTCCTATAATTCTTTTTAGAAAAAAATTGAGCCAAAGGTTTTACCTTGTAGGAAAATACATTCCACTGAGGAGAAGAAAATAAAATAAAACTCTCCTTTGAGATAGCACAAAGACACAGATGACTAGTAAAAAGAGAAGTGGTAGTTGTGTGCAAGGCTTTCAGTCTTGCTTGTTATCAATGAAAGTGCAGCATAAGAGACAGGGCAGTGATCACTCAACAAGAGCCACTGATGATATGAAGTATACAAAGAAAGAGGGAGAATGTGTGTGGGGGTGTGTGTCTGAATATGGATCTGTAAAAGGTCACTGCAGGGTCAATCCTACATTCTGGCTCTGATCTGACAATGCACTTAAACATGTTTTTGACTTTAAGGCATGTGAGTAGTCTCACAAGAGATCAAGCCTAGCATGAGGGGATTTTATCCATCAGCTAAGGAAAGCAGTAAAAGCCCTATTGTATGAGTTATAAGAGAAACAGTGAAAGCCCATTGATCAGGTAATTTAAAACTTGATTTGACTAAGCATATTACTTTGGGGAACAATCTGGAATTAGAAGAGGGACAGACTAGATAAACTAATAAGTCTTCACTGTATCTAACATCTGTTTTGGGTTGTTGGTGGGATTTTTTGTCTTTTCTGAAAAACAAGGTCTCAAATCAGATGATATATACAACTCTTAAACTCCACACAAGTCTTCTTTGTAAAACACAGAACTAGTGTAAACTGCAAGTGAAACAAATATATGAGTTAATTATTGCTTCATTTGTTTCATCTTCAATTATATACAAGTATCTGGAATCCTTTTTATTTACTCTCTACCTCAGGCTGTCTCTCACTGCAGTACACTCACATGTGGGCTGACCCATTCCTTTATTAGCAGGAACTGGTCATAAAGCTTTAGAGGCATCTGTATTGAAAGGTATTGGAATTAGCTCTTCCCTCATTACAGCCCTTTTTCATATTGCTTCAGAAAAAAGCAGTTGGTTATAATTTTTATGTGCGTGACTATGGTGGATTGTGATTGTCATTGTTGTGTCTTCTAAGCTATGCTAGAAAATGGAGGCTAAATTACAGAATAATTGCTGTGATAACTCCAGGGATGGGTAAAATGGGATATGTAAAGTAAAACAGATTTTTTCCAGACAGATGAAAATTAGGGGTTGGTAGATAATTAAGAACTGAAATTAAGATATGATTAGGAATTTCTCTGCACTGATACTGCCCTAGCTAGGATAAAATAACAAGCACTGTCAATCTTCACAATTCAAATCATAAATTGATCATTATCTTAGATCAGGAAAATAATTCCCACCCTGGATACAATATTGCAAAATTAGAGGCATGAAGATGTCACTTTCCTCTGAAACATCTGTGCCAGAGGCAAGACACACTATTAGATATCCCATTTGTCTATTCTGACATGGTTTTGCCTATAAAGAAAACACATCTATTTCAGTGTTAATATATCAATAAGATATCAGTACAGAAGAATCTACTTAAACACTGTCTCCATTGTGTCAGCAATGGGTACAGCTGAATAAGAGCAGAATACATTTTAGTTTCAAGTACAGCTAAGGACAGATGGAGTTCAGCACCAATTCAGAAACTGTGACTAATATCTACCCAAAGTAAAGGTCAATCACAGATTCTGAATTGTTACTGAATACAATTTGACCTTCGATATATACCATGGTCAGTATCCATGTAATTGCACTCACAGCTGACACTCATTATCAGCAAAAAATAGTGGGCCTGCCTCTGCTTTCAGTCAAATCAGGAGTCACTCCACTGAAAGAAAAGTAGGAATTGCCATACTTGATCTGAATTATGGTCTATCTAATCCACTATCCTGTCCCTGACAATGACTAGCACTAGATATTGCAAAGGAAGGTACAAGAAACTCAACGGTAGACAGAACTGGGATAATCTGACCACATGAAGGTCCCATTTTAATTCCTAATTCTTAGACATTGCGTTAAACCTTAAAGCGTACAATTCTATATTCTTTAAAAAACTCTTCTTTTTATTGTATTAACTATTATAATTCTGCCTATTCTTGTTATCCATATAAACAACATGCAAACCCTCTGTTGAATCTTATAGGTTTTGGGCCTTGATGACATCCTATGGCTATGAGTACCATAGTTTAATACTGTAGTTAGTAGGCATACTGATGTATAACTGGTCTAGGGTTGCCAGGTGTCCAGTTTTCAGCTGGAATCCCTGGTCGAAAAGAGACCCTAGGGGCTCCAGTCGGCACTGCCGTCTGGGCCGCTTAATTCCAGTCGGCAGCGCAGCAGGGGCCCGGTGCTAAGGCAGGCTCCCTTCCTGCCCTATCTCTGCATGGTTCCCAGAAGCAGCTGCCAGGTCCCTGCGGCTCTTAGGCACATAGGTGGCCAGGGAGGCTCCATGAGCTCCCCTTGCGCCTGCAGGTGCCGCCCCTGCAGCTCCCCTTGGTTGCGGTTCCCAGCCAATGGGAGTTGTGGGGGCAGTGCCAGGGCAGTGTGCCAAGTTTCCCTGGCTGACCACATGCCTAGGAGCCACAGGGACCTGTTGGCCACTTCCTCGAAGCTACAGTAAGCACCGTGGGAACTCGTACCTCTCTCCCCTCTTCCAACTCCTTGCCCCAACCCAGAGTCCCCTTCTGCATCCAAACTCCCTCCTGGAGCCCGCAAACCGTACCCCCCAACCCTCTGCCCCAGTTCTGAGCCCCCTCCTGCACCCCAAATCCTTCATCCCCAGCCTCACCCCTAGCCTGGAGCCCTCTCCTGTGCCCCAAACCCCTCATTCCTGGCCCCCTCCAGAGTACACACCCCCAGCCAGAGCCCTCAGCTCCCTCTCACACCCCATATCCCTGCCCCAGCCCAGTGAAAAGGAGAGAAGGTGTGGGAGAACGAGTGACAGAGGGAGGAGGAATGGAGCAAGTGGGGGCAGGGCCTCAGCAAAAGGGTGGGGCAGGGGTGTTCAATTTTGTGCCATTAGAAATTGGCAACCCTAAACTGGTCTGAGAGGAGAATCAGGCCAACTTTGCCCAACATGGTTTTTTTCAAGATAAGTCATGCCTAACCAATCTATTGGACTTCTTTGCAGGTGTCAACAAGCAGGTGGATGAGGGTGATGCAGTCTATATATCATACTTGGATTTTTGGAAAGCCTTTGACAGTGCCCCTCACCAAAAGCTCTTAAAGTAGCCATGGGATAAAAAGGGAAGTCCTCTTGTGGATCAGTAACTGGTTGAAAGTCAGGAAACAAAGGGCAGGCGTAACTGGTCAGTTTTCACAATGGAGAAAAGTGAACAGTGGGTTCCCCCAGGGATGTGTACTGGAACCTGTGCTGTTTAACATACTCCTTAAGGATCCTGAAAAAGGGGGTGAACATTGAAGTGTAACATTTGCAGATGATACAAAGTTATTCAAGATGGCTAGTTCTCAAAAAACTTCTGCTCAATGTGCAGCAGCAGTCAAAAAGGCTAATAATAAGTTAGGACTATTAGGAAAAGGGATAGAAAATAAGCTCAAAAATATCATAATGCCACTATGCTCACACCTTGAATACTGTGTCCAGTTCTGATTGCCCTATCTCAGAAAGGATATAGTGGAACTGGAAAAGGTTCACAGAAGGGCAACAAAGATGATCAAGGATATGGAATGGCTTCCATATGAGGAGAGACTAAACAGATTAGGGTTGTTCAACCTTAAAAAAGAGACTACAAAAGGGGGATATGACAGAGGTCTATAAAGTCATGAGTGGTGTGAAAAATGTGAATACAGAAGTTTTATTTATGCTTTCGCACAATAGAAAAACCCAGGGTCATTTTATGAAGTTAATAGGGAGCAGGTTTAATACAAACTAGAGGAAGTACACTTTCACGCAATGCACAACTAATCTGTGGAATGCATTGCCATGGGATGTTGTGAAGACCAAAAATATAACTGGGTAAAAAAAAGAACTGAATATGTTCATAGAGGATAGGTCCATCAATGACTATTAGCCAAAATGGTCAGGGATACAAACCATGCTCTAGGCAACTCTAAATCTCTGATTGCCAGAAGCTGTAAGTGGAAGATAGGGATGAGTCACTCCATAAAGGGCTACTTCTGTACACCCCCCTCCCCCCCGAAATTCTGATGGAGCCACTGCTGAAGACAGAATACTGGGCAAGATGAACCCTGATCGGACCCAGGATGGCAGCTCTGATGTTCTTAAAGTAAATGTGGTTTTGGGACCTGAGCCTTCAATCGTTCTGTATCCAAAGCTCCTGTTGAAGTCAGTGGGAGGCATCTTATTTGGCGCACTACCTTTGAGATTCTGGGCCAAGATTTTTTAATGTATTTATATGGTTAAGATTGACAATAGGGGCCCAGTGGAATTTTGAAATCTGCCACTTGGTGCCTATCTTAATGTTCAAAAATATGGTCAGAGGCTCTTGATAGGCTCTCTGAAAAATGACATGCAGGAAACTAGTTCATGTCAAGAGTTTCAACTATCATTTTTCACTAATGTAAGATATTAAATTATTATTGCCTCTAAACAATGGATACATGCCATGCCTAGTGCTGCCTTTAAGTCTCTTCACAGTAATTAACAGGTGTAAATTGTTTGATGGCATAAAGCTCCCACAGTTCAGCCCTTTGCTGGCTACAGGCTGCTTCCCTGCTGTATTATGGCTTCTAAATTAGTCAGCCTCACCTTAATGCAGTATCTTAAATATGTTAATTTTGTACGTATTTATTTTACAACCAGTTAAGGAAATTACAGTGATTGTCTCCAAGCATTATGTATTTCCGTGAGATTCTGACAACCTTGCACGACTTCTAACTGAGCATGCTTCTCTTTTCGGCAGGGTCTGTGTAAATTAAGGGGATGCATTATACTAACTTAAATGAGCATCAATCTGACTCTTTCACTGTAAAAGCAAAGGATATTATGAGACTTTGATAATCATAAATCTGCCATCACTGGGTTCTTTATCTGGAATTATAATTAACTGTACAGAGAGTAAGAGAAGTCTATAGATTTCGCTATAGGCTCAGGTCTGATTTTTTTATTTTTATTTTTGGTTTTGAAATATTCATAAATCTTTACTGATGTTTTCAGATGGGATTTGAAAAGACGAAAAAGAAGACCTCGAGTTTTAGGTTTTCAAATACACACTCTTATTGGAGCACAGCTGGGAAAATAGTAATTCTGTGTCCCTTTGATGGATGAGGATATCAGATTTCGTTGTTGTTGTCCTATTCTAATCTTAGACATCATCTTTCATCCAAGGACCTTGCAGCACATTATAAACATTCATTAAAACAGCATAAAAAATATTTGTGAAATTGTCACATGGCTTCTAAGAGCTAAAGATAGGTGAATTAAAAAACATTTAAGTGACATGACTTGCCTAAGGTCATAACAAATCAGTGGCAAAGCCAGAAATAGAATCCAAGTGTTCAAAGAACACCTGTCCCCCTACTTTTACTAGACCATACTTCTCAATAATTGCTAATCCAGAGAAATAGTCAAAAAAAAAAAAGGTAATTGGGACTTCAGGGGATTTTTTTTTGCCATTTATTTTTGAATTTCAAATCTTCATCAACTTGCTGAAAACAAAAAAAAATACTAAATTTTATTAATTCACACAACCAGTACTAGCAAGATAAATGTACCACGTACTGGCAGTAAACACATTCTACATATCTAAGGTATTTATATGGCATCTATATCTGAGCACCTTGAAATCTTTAATGTATTTCGTAGCTGTACAGCCAGAGCAATCATTAGATCATCTAGTCTAACATCCTTTATAATGCAGGCCTTAGCTTTCATCCAGGCATCTGCCAAGTTGTCCTGCCTTGAAGAAAAGTGTGTGTGTAAATATCAGACTACTGTTAATAAGGCAGTATAATAAATAATCATTCAAACATTTTGAATCTGTCACTGTGTGCAGGTGAGTTTTTCTGTTGCCTTGTTAGATATGGTCTAAAGTTTATATGCACAGATAAATTTTCTTTTTTTTCTTCATGATGGTCTAACTCATCAGTAAGTTAACATGGCTGACAGTTTGATGATTTTGACAAATCTGCTTTTCATTGTATCTGTGACACAAAATGTGCCATTAGCTATTGTTCCTTGGGATTAGGAAGCAGACAATTATTGAATTCCCTTAACCTGGTGGGGTGCCTCTGTTTCTTTTTTCTTTGAGTACACAAGAGGAAGCCTGGGCCAGCGCAAGGGGGTTAAATTATTCAGTCATTCTCCAAGAAATTAAATATTTAAGCACATTAACCACATCATCCTATCCCATATATTAAGTATTGTATTTCAGATGCTATTGTTTGCAGGACAGTGTAGATGGAGCATGCCTCTTTATAACTGCAGAAAAGGAGCTCTGAGTTACCAGTATCTCCATGGTCCCCTTTCTAGCAAAAAAACAATATTTATGACACATTGTCTCCTTTCTCCTTCTAATGCAGTACCAATTATCAGTGGACATTATGCAGTTTAGTTATAAATTGGCTAGAAGAGAGTAACCCAGACAAAGTACTTAAGGCTCCTTAGCAAGTCAGAGTTAAAATGTTGATCTAAATGAGGCCAAAGATATTCAATTAGGGATCTGAAATCCTCTTAAGAGAATTCTGCCTGCCTACAAAGAGGTTTTTTTGGCTTTGTTTAGTCAGACCAAAGTGTAAATGTAAGAATGGATTGCTTAAACAGTTAAGTATGTAGACTTTACTTAAGAAATGCTGTCATAAATATAAAGGGAAGGGTAAGCACCTTTAAATCCCTCCTGGCCAGAGGAAAAACCCTTTCACCTGTAAAGGGTTAAGAAACTAAGACAACCTCGCTGACACCTGACCAAAATGACCAATGAGGAGACAAGATACTTTGAAAGCTGGGGGGGGGGGGGTTCTCTCTGTCCGTGTGATGCTTTTGCTGGGACCAGAGCAGGAATGCAGGTCAGAACTCCTGTAAAGACTTAATAAGCAATCTAGTTAGATTCTGTTTTGTTTAAATGGCTGATAAAATAAGTTGTGCTGAATGGGATGTATATTCCTGTTTTTGTGTCTTTTTGTAACTTAAGGTTTTGCCTAGAGGGATTCTCTGTGTTTTGAATCTGACTACTCTGTAAGGTATTTACCATCCTGATTTTACAGAGGTTTTTCTTTTACTTTTTCTTTAATTAAAATTTTCTTTTAAGAACCTGATTGCTTTTTCATTGTTCTTAAGATCCAAGGGTTTGGGTCTGTGTTCACCTATAAAAATTGGTGAGGATATTTATGAAGCCTTTCCCAGGAAAGGGGGTGTAATGCTTGGGGGAATATTTTTTGGGGGGAGACATTTCCAAGTGGGCTATTCCCCTGTTCTTTGTGTAACACTTTGGTGGTGGCATCTTTTAACCTAAGCTGGTAAAAATAAGCTTAGGGGGTCTTTCATGCAGGTCCCCACATCTGTACCCTAGAGTTCACAGTGGGGAAGGAACCTTGACAAATGCATATGATATTTCTTTCCTCTTTTTTATAATGCTAAGTTTAGGGTCAAGGGCCAATATTACTCATTAGTTTACTCCTAGCTACCTCCAAAAGAAGTACATACTATTACATGTCCTAGTTTTGCTAGTAATGATTTCCACCTTTCTCAGTTTAATAGTCATTAGTTCAAAAGTTACAAAAAACATTGGCTCAACAATTCTACTCTAACACATACATAGCTGCAAGAAGAGGGTCAATGTGTTATTTGCTAACACGCCTACATGAGCTCAGTAGCAACATGCTGTTCTAACCTTCTCTCTTGCATGCATACAGTAGTTATGTCATTTTTTTCCTGTCCTCGTCTTCGTTTGCTTGTGCCCACGTCCTCTTCCCCATCTCTGTTTCTAGTACATCTCCCCACACCGGTGTGCCTGGATTTTCAGCATTCAGCCTCAAAGGGAGATGGTTTTAATAGATATTTTAATTGCAGTGGAATTGTATTTGTTTAATACGCAACAAATCATTCATGTTTTATATGCACTTCTAAAAGACTCAGTAGCTAGATGCCTGACCAGATCCTCAGGTGCATTGGAGCTACTTTTATCATACCTAATGGCATGGGATACAAAAGAGGCTTTCCACCACCCTTCCCTCTACTCTGATTCTCTGGGCAACTGTAGGCCAAGTTAGAGCAGCAGCCTAGATTGTGCCACTTTGCCACTCCCCCCTAGGGGCCACCAGAATGCAGAGAGCTCTGGCCCACAGCATCCAATACTCAGCATACTGGAGGGGCCAGGAAGAGTAGGTGAAAATGCTGCTTGGAGATTCCTCTGTGTCAGGAGATTCTTCAGCCATTAATTTAGGACAGTTCTAACTCCCTCCTTGTCATGCAGCATAAAAGATGCAAAGGTGACTCAGTGGAATCAATGATCTAGCCCAACATGAGAATCACTTTGCTTCTGACCACCTCAACCCTCCCCCACATTCTTTCCATCCCTTCTGTTTGGGCTTATTATTTGGGGCTTGTCTTCCAGATGGATGTTGCTGGTCAATTTACCGTGCTGTTACTGAGGGGAGACCTGGGCAAATGGAGAGCTTTGGAACTGTGCCCTGAAAATGGAAAGAGTCATAATCAATCTGCTATGCCCCTAGACCCTGAACATTTTTCCCTACTAACCATCAGCCAGGGCTGGAGGCAGAGTGTGGCAGAATTTGGACTCAAGGATCTATTTATTTTTCATATCTTAACTTCTGTGGTTATAATTTGGTTGTCAGAGATGATGATGAGGAAAAAACATGTATCCATTTGGCCAATGCTCCTGACACTTGATATGAAATTCCTGCTTTTCATAAAGCTGCCAATAATATTGTTAAGCACTACATTTTGAAGCATAAGGTCCTGTAATTACCCATGTGAAACACCTTATAATATCAAAGGAAGCTCAACGTGTAAGTGAAGGGGTTGATATGACCTTCCAAACACATCAGCCCCTTGTTTAAATATGTCCTCATTTTTGGTCCAAATGTTCTAAATAAAGATTCCTCATGCAATAACAGTCACACCTCTCTGACTGCTCCACATGCTGATCTCTGATTGGAGAAAAGGAACCATCTTGACATCGGCTCCAAGCTTCTTCTTTCAAGTTTCAGATCATGCCTTTTCCTTTTGCCATCTCACTGTAGAGAGAACAGGGCCTTCTCAAGGGCTTTCTGCAACCTTTCTTAAATAAATATAGATACACTAATCAAATCCCCTCACTCTTTTTTTCAAGTCCATACATAAGAAAACTCTTCAGGCACAGATTATCAAATAGATTTTCCTTTCAGCCTCTTCTGCATCCTTTCACGAATGTTGATATCTTTTTTAGCAATATAGTACCCAACACTGGACAAAGTTTTGTATGCATTGCATTACACAGTACTTTATATATTAAAATTGTCTATCTTGACCTATTGTTAATCGCCTTCATTTTAGATTAGTTAGCTTTGAATTTGTTAGCCTTTAAAACAAACTCATGAATTCCATTCTGTACTTATTTAAGAAGTATAGCTGGGTGGTCAAAGCTGAAGACTAGCTGTCAGAATTCAGGTTTTCTGTTCTCAATCCTGCCACTAGTTCACGGAGTTTAATCTCTCTGTACCTCAGTATGCCCATTTACATAATGTGTGGTGCCCACTGAAAAAACAAAATCCATCAATAATTGTTCACATTTTTAAATGTATTTAGCAGAACAATCTCTCTAAATCTGGGGACAAATATTGCGAATAGTCACAGAAGCAAATTCTGACTTTGTAATTCAGGTAATTGATGTAAATATTCTTATTCCAGGATATGCTCACAGAAAGACATGTTCTATATATCCAATCAACATTTTTAATTCTGAATATAGAATACTTACATTGAACTGTTCATAAACAAGATACAGATGGGAACTTATTCACAGAAGTTACTTTGTAAATGTTTGAATAATGACTAAACTTGAGAAAGTCATAGCCTACTTGTGGCCAAGAGTTATTAATGGTTTGCCTAAATAAGAAACAGTTATTTACCTAAATGTCATGAAATTCACATAATTAAGTAAAATATTTGTCACATGAAATGCAAAATAAAAGTGCAAAATACTATGACTGCCCATTTTTAGTGCTACAAGAGCATAAGAGATAGGAGAACTACTGCAAATTCCTTCAATGCTTATGAGCATGTATAATTTTATTTGTAGTATTATAACAGACTGAAAAATGGTACATATATTTCATGAAGAAAATGAAAGAAATGAATATTTCATTGTACTTGAATGTGCAGTTGTATTTTTAACTTTCCTCAAAGAAAATTTTCAAAATGAATTTTGTAGGAAATTTCAGAGAGAACAAAACAAAACCAAAACAACTTTATTTTACATTAGTGTGAGGAACAAGGCTCTCATTTTATTCCCCTCTGCTTTTTCCAAAGGCAGGGTGGAAGTTAAAAAATGGGACGGAAGTGTGTTTTCTTTCCCACAAAAAATGAAATGGATTTTTTTAAAAATATTTTTGGCAAACTCAAATATTCTTCTCTTTTGTATGGGTCAAAAAATGCACTTCAGGAAGATGGGCAGAAAGCTAATATTGTGTCAGGATGGAAAAAGTGTAAACGGGATGACCCAGCTAATTATAGGCTTATTATTGATCCTGGGCAAGATAATGTAGCAGCTGATATGGGACTCATGAATAAATAATTAAACTGGGCTAATATAATTAATACCCATCAACATGGCTTTATGGAAAATATATCCTGTTAAACTAACTTATTTTTTTTTCAGATTACAAATTTAGTCAATCAAGGTAATAGTGTTGAGATAATATACTTTGACTTCTGAGAGACATTTGACTTGGAACCTTATGATATTTTGATTAAGAAACTAGAAATGTATAAAATTAACATGTCATACATTAAATAGATTAAAAAGTGGCTAACGGAGAGGTCTCAAACTATAATCAGGTGAACATGAGTGCCCAGTGCAACCCCCAAGTCTTTTTCAGAGTCACTTCTTTCCGAGAGAGTGCACCATCCTGTAAGTATGGCCAACTTTTTGTTCCTAGATGTGTATATTTACATATAGCCATAATTAAGCAGATATTATTTGCTTGAGTCCACCTTACCAAGCGGTCCAGATTGCTCTGTCCTCTTCATTATTTACCATTCTCCCAGTGTTTCTGTCATCCGCAAACTTCATCAGCTGAACATGTGCTCCCAGTGTGACACAATGGTCCAAAGGCTAATGCAATCCTTAGATGCATAAGCAGACAAATCTTGAATAGGAATAGAGAGGTTATTTTACCTTTGAATGTGGCATTGGTGCTATCACTGCTTGATGACTGGAACACCAGTTGTGTGGTTCACAGTTCAAGAAGGATCTTAATAAACTGGAGAAGAATCAGAGAAGAGTCATGAGTATGATTAAAACATTAGAAAGCATGTCTTATAGTGATAAATTCAAGCTCACTCTATTTAGCTTAACAAAGAGAAGGTTAAGGAGTGACTTGGTTAAAATCTATAACTAAATGAGAAACCAATATTTAGTATTGGGCTCTTCAATCTAGCCGAGAAAGGTACAACACAATCCAAAGACTAGAAGTTGATACTAGACAAATACAGACTGGAAATAATTTGTACATTTTCCAGTGGAATAAATTATGAAGCATCATGGTGGATTCTCCATCACTGACAATTTTTAAACCAAGATTGGATCTTTTGCTAAAAGATATATTCAAGGGATTATTTTGAGGAAGTTCTATAGCCTGTGTTATACTGTGTTAGCCTTGAGATCAACGAATCTATCCAAACAAATTTCAGTGGAAAACTGGTGACCTCTTGAATGAGTGAATGCTACTTTAACCACAATATTTTCTGTGTAACTAAAGTAGATATTTATTCTTAACTGTAACTAATAAAGGTTTTTGAAAAGGACGAATGAGCTTTTAATCTTGCTGTGGTTACTTAATGTGAAAACAACTTCTACTGAATGATAAAAGTGTTGTCAAGAAGCAAAATATCCTGCATTTCAACATCGTAGTCTTTTGAATATGATACTTTACTTTGAAATCCCATTAGCCACACTTATTTCCATTTCCTGTTCCTGCTTAAATCCCACTGATATCCAGAAAACAGTTCACTTCCAAAAAAAGGCTACAGAAAGAGAAAAAGGGACAGAGTCAGGTGTTGATCACTAATAAGGAATATTATCATAATATCTCAGAGTATCTTTATTCCAAACCAATGATTATACATGTTAATAACTGAATTTAAAATATTACAACTAGTCATTCAAGCATAAAGGAAAATATTGCATTAGGAATGCCTCTGCAAAGTCTGACAATCCTTTAGGGAGTCTATGTAAGTTACCAGCTTGTTGTCATATTTGTAAATAAACAGAATTATTTTTATAATAATTCAGCAGCAGGTGACATTTATTTCAGCTGGAGATCTCAAACAAGCTCAAAGAACAGCTCTAAGGCTGAGCAGTAACTATATAAATATAAACACAGACAAACACACAGATTTCCTTTCTGTGTCACAGGAGCACGTATTGTACGACTGACAGCAAAGCAGTGTCCTTTTTTAATGGTGACCTTATGAGTATTCAGCATTCCCTTTTCACTTGATGAAGAGATTTTCTCAGTATGGACTACATGGAAAAGGTATCAGTAAGAGCTTGACACACCCATTGTGATTCAATGCACACCTGTATTTGCACCCTACACACTATTGTAATATTTTTGTACTAAATATGCCTTGGGAGGTACCATTTGAAAATTAATAACTCACTGGTCAATAATATAATGAAATGTGTGTGGCAATATTATATGTGAAGTTAGAAAGAAGCTGAAATTAGGTCTGAAATGTGTTTACCAGACAAGCCTGGGTAAACTAGTTTCTCAAAGACAAAGGAAAAGGTCATACCTCTAGCCAGGTGTCATCAAAGTTATTATTTGGCAAGGAAGGAGGCAGGAAAAACAGATCTGCATCTTAGCAAACAACAGCATGACACTTCTTTCACCACAAGACTATCTCCATCCTCAGAGAGGGAATGAACTTTATCTAGGGGTAAACCTTAGGAAAATGGATTTCAAAGGGTGACTGAAGTATAAAAGAGAGAGGCCCAAAAAAAAAACACCCCAAGTTCTCTCTCCCTCGCCATCTCCCTTTCTTTCACATGAGAAGACAAAAGAAAGCCACTGGACTTTAGGAGCAGATCCTGGCATGAGAATTTGGTCATCAGTGTTACTGAGGAGCACGTGATAAGGGACTTCACCTTCAACCAAGTCTAGTTTGTTACGTTTTGGTACAAAAAACTATTTATTTTATTTCTCTTGTAACTTTTTCTGACTTTAATGCCTTATACTTGTACTCATTTAAAACCTATCTCCTTGTAGTTACATAAATAAACTTAGTTTATTCTTTAAACAAAATTAATCCAGTGTTTTGAACTGTGTGGGTAAGTCCATTTAGGGCAACAAACTGTTTTATATGGCTTTCCTTAGGGAGCAATGGATCTAATATATCTGGACTGCCTAGAACACATGTTTTGGGGGAAAATCTGTGACTGGGAGTATGTTGGGGTCACCCTGCAAGTAGTAACCCAGGCTGGCAGAAGACAGAGTGTGACTGCTGTATCGTTGGCAAGCTGCAGCTATACACAGACACACAGGGTGTGACTTCTATGCTGTTGGCTATTTGTAAGCAGCCCAGGTGGGAACTATAGCAGCAAAGCACTGTGAGGCACCCAAGTTTTCAGGGCAGCGGTGACACAGTGCTTCAGTGGCCTCGACTGCACCCCAGAATGCCATATCCATTCTTTAAAATTACCATGTTACACTTGGATAATCAAGTGTCCTATTCTAACTCAGTTTGATTTAACTTGATATTGGAAATTATAGACTATGGGAGAACAACATCATAACTGTATTTTAAGTGAAAATTTATTTAACTTTGGGGTTTATCTTGTATAATTTTATTTTTCTGGTGCTGGTACTCAAATATATTTGTGTTTTTTGCCAATTGCCTCAATCTTTCAGCCCATTTTATCCAGCTACTGAAAGTGTAATGAACTAATGAGTAACTGAGAGCTATACAGCACTATAAAACTATAAAATGCTATGTAACAGATAAGGTCTCAACCATACAATTGGATCTGCATGGACAGTCCTCTACACCTGTGTGGAGCCCAGGAGAAATCAACAAGACTCCTCACAGGTGCAAGAGTCCACCTTGGGGATACAATTACCGGATTGGGTCCTAAGAATTACCATGACTGCCTGTCATAAAAAGCCAGATCCTGGCCACACTCCAAGAGTGCAGATGGCTCTAGTTGCAATCAGTGTTCTGCCTTTGAATGGGTGGAAGCAAGATTATGAGATGCCATACATGGTGTGCATGCAGATCCCCTGGTATATCACAAAGCTGTGCTCTGCTCATAATCTCCATTCCCACAATGGCAGAGAGATTTGGAAAAAGACTTAAAAATAGGAAAAGGATATGGCCAGACTGATGAGTGGGAAGAACAGGTGTAATGGTTGCTGCAGACCTGAGGCTGCAATAGCAATAACTGAATAGCTCCACTTCCCTCCCTCACCCTTCCATTGGCCCCTAAGAACTTTCCAGGACAGAGCCCAGTGTGTGCCCTATGGAGAATCATGGTAACTAAATCCACTTTGTGATTTGTCTTTTGTGGATACACAGGAGGGGAGCCTATGCAAGGAGCATTTCCCCATCTCTCCAACACTTGCTCTTCAAGTACAGAGCATAATAGCAGTCCTCGTTAATATGGACTACTTGGTCCTTGCTCTGAGCAGGGGTGGAAAGAGATTAAATCAGGCCCAGGGCCCACCATCCTCCATACAAGCCCTCAAAATGGAGTCCGTGATAAGTGGTAGTTAGCTAACCAACTAACTGTCATCATGTGCTTCAGGAGATCATTCCCTATTACAGAAATTTACATAAATTGCCCAACTGAGCCCATATCATTGAAAAACTATCAAAAACCTGTGCAGCAGGCTTGGTTGCTATACAGAACATAAATTCCTACTTATTTATTGAAAGCAATCTTAGTGGACAGTTGATTTTGCTCATATATTGGTTAAGTTTCTATCCTTGTTTGTAATTGTAGTATTAGTCATGGGCACAGGTCTGTATTTGCAAAGCAATTTGTCCCAGAGCCTCTACAAGTGTCTATAAATTCACATTTGCCACACAAAGCCTGCAGCTATTTCAATAGCAGAAATGTCAACATGTCAAACATGTCAAACAACAATGTCAAACATTCAGAACCTGGCTTTTGTCACAGTTCTGTGGCTACTACCAGAAACTACAGAAGGGTATAGAAATCAAAATTTTAATTTATTTGAAAAAACACGTATCTATTTCTGTACCTCAAAAAATGCTGGGACTAAAGATTTTATTCTAGTTTGGCTCTGTAGAACTCTTGTCAAAACCCAATCATCCCATTCCTAGTTCATGCCCATTTACTATCCTACAAAAGTCCACCACAAATTGCTTGGGTGCAACTGGCAGGAGGGATGCCTTACTGGGCTACGGTTTGGTTTAGTAGTGATTAGATTTTCTGGAAATAACACATTAAAAACTCCCCAGGATCAATTTGCTCCTTTTTTTTAAGTACCATAGAGTTTGCTGTATATGAATCCACTGCATAAGGTATTTTTTTAATATTTTCTGCTCTGCATGATATTAAAGATCCCATGGCTCTTTTCTTAAGAGTATAGGTTTGTTTATATGAAAATTCCAAAATTTCCTCTTTAAATCCTATTGTGTAGTGTTCTTCACACAAATTGTCTTCCACTGCAGGTGTGACAGTATTTTGATACAGGGATCCCAAACAACTACACTATGTATGTAAAATATATTGTATTACTACCTGCAGCAACTCGTGAGAAACTTGTATTGAAGCACAGATTATTTAGACTCTGACTCTGTTGTCATATAGCACATGATGAAATACATTTGAGGAGGGCTGACATTCAGTTCAGTTAAGTGTATTGATGTGTGTGTGTACACACACACACACACACACACACACACACACACACACACACACACAAAGTGGGAGGCTAAACAGGCAGAGAACCATAGGTCATTATTTTGTAGTTTTCCAACAGCAGTTCCAAAACATAGCCTAAAATGACTCATAGCTTAGATTAAGAAACTGAACACATAACCTCCCACTATGCTCAATGGCTCAGTCCTTTGCTGTTGAATAAATCCTTAAAATAGTAACCACAAAAAATATGTGAGGTCTTCTTAAACACATTTTTCAAACAACCACAGCTGTAGAAGGAGAGTACTGTGCATCCCTAGTGTTCACACAACAGCCATCTTCCTATTTATTGGCCTTCACACCTTACGATCATTCATGGTCATTAATACGAAGAACCATGGAGCAGTAATCTTCCTTACCAAATACAGTTGCCACTAATAGGTAAAACACCTCTTCATTTACTCAAAGATAGCCTTCTTTAGAGAAGTCTAGCTGCAGCACCATCCTGCTAGGGACTACCTTAGACTGAGGAATTACTGTTTTAAAAATATGCTCTTTTTTTCCTTCCTATTATCACTATCATCAACTGCTGGATGGAAAACCGACTATGATTCTTTGTGCACCTCTCTACCTTGGTAAAAGTTAATCTTTGGTTTGGTATGTCACTCTAAGAAGAGAAAGTCCCTTTGCCATTTCTAAATGGGAAAAAGTGTGGAATTCAGTTAAAGCACATCTTGACTTTAAAAGTGGTGATGCACTGGGAAAGTTCTTATTAGCTGATCTGAGGAAAAAAAGATGCACATAGACAACAACTGTGAGCCAGTGAATTGAGTAATGGGCTGGGAGTGTGGACATCCAGGTTCTATTCCTAGGTCTGTTGTAATATGCAGAGCAAAATACTTAGGCTCAAATTTTCAAAATGGCTTCTTCATTTGAGTGTCTTAATTATTGGGAATAACATTAAACAAAATTAACTATTTAGTCATCTAGGGCTACTAGAGTTAACACAACTTCCCCTGAAGAAAAACGTGGGCCTTACCCTCTCTGTGCTCCATTTATGAAATGGGATATTAAGGTTTTCTACCTTCGTAAAACAACTTATAATATCTATGTATAAAATGCCCATGCATGATAATGTTGTTTCTTATTACACTGCAATGTACTGTTGCTTGATTTTCATCTTTGCCAAGAAAAAGCTATAAGCATTGCTACTGTAGTAAACATATTGATGGTCTTACCCTTCAGAGACTCCAAAAAAATGACTTCAGCCAGTGCCTTTATCTTAAGGATAGGCAAATCTATTTGGATATTACAAGAATTAACCAAATATTTGGCCAAATCTGGAATTAAATCCCAAACTGTTGAGGGGATTGAAAAAAGTTTAACTAACTTAGTCTATTACTATTAATAACAACATTTTTGTTAACCAGAAATACACTGACAGGCCAAAAACAGGAAGTGGTATAGGTATCTCATGGAAACCTGCTCTCAGAGGAACTTCCAACTAATTTGAAGGCCATATAAGACTAAATCAATTATCTGCTAAGTACTGAGACTTTGCAGTGACTAGTAGATACACAAGGCAAAACAATGTCTTAATAATAGTTTAAAGTTCTCAGAAAGCCTATATTAGTTAGTATCTAATATACCTGAAGACAGAGGAGTCAAGATCCACACATGCTAAAATAAATTTTACATTTATTACTAACTATGGAAAAGAAAATACAACACCTCTGGGTCATAAAAGTTACTTAACTGTTATTCTTTTATTTCTGCTGTCTTCAGATTCCAGCTTTCTGTATCTTAAAGGATGCTTAGCTGGATATAAGATGGGAAGTCTTAGGTGTTACTCTAGCAAGGCTTTTAATATTTAAGGATGTGAGGTAACACCCAGTTTCTGTCCAAATGTAGTCCCAGATACATAATGATTCAGCCGGCTTTAGATATAGGACAAGATTCCTCACTTCTTAAATCTGGTTTGACATGTTTATTTTTTTTCCTTTGTACTGATTTTTTAAGATATAATGTGCATTGCTTTCTCCATCTGGATCCAGTTTCTGGACTTAGCAGGAACTGAGGACACCTCCAGATGTCCTAATTAATCCTTAAAGCAAAGAAATGTCTTTCCATAACATAATAGGTGATTCTGCCTCTCATTAAACTGCTGAGTTATAAGAGTTTGTTGAACAAATTTTGGGACGAATTTTAATCTCCAGCCTAGATATTCACTGTGAAAACTCTTTGTATATATATACTTATTGACCCCAGTTGCTGAATTATATCTGTTACTTTCAACCTCACACTCTCCCTCCTCACTCTATTTCCCTTTGGTTTTCTTCTGCCTCCTTTAGAGAAAAGACAGAAAAGCTTCTTAGAAACCTTCTCCACTGGTCTTCTCAGAACTAGCTCTTTTCTCTTTCACCCTTACCCACCAAAAATTATATTCAGAAACAATAAAGTGAACATGATTTTGTTGTTGTTGTGAGAAAGGTAGAAACTATATTTAAGAACATTTTGCTGATCACACTCTTTATAGGAAAAAAACCAGAGACTCCTCTTACATGAACTGGTTCAAACTATACCTAGGGTCATACCAATTTCAATTAATGCAGTTAAAATTATTAAATTTATTCTACAATTTTAGCACTTTTTCACTACTGTTATTAAGCATATGTGCGTATAACTTCTCAGGGATTATCAGTGATCTGTATATGTAGATCC
This sequence comes from Dermochelys coriacea, assembly GCF_009764565.3. Classification (NCBI taxonomy): domain Eukaryota; kingdom Metazoa; phylum Chordata; order Testudines; family Dermochelyidae; genus Dermochelys; species Dermochelys coriacea. The sequence continues at coordinate 49,658,587 of NC_050073.1, forward strand.
ATAGGTGCTGGAACTCAGGGTGCTGGGGAACGGGGGTGCTGCTGCATCCCCTGGCTTTAAGTGGTTTTCATTATACACAGGGTTTGCTGTTTGGTTCCGTGGCTCTCAGCACCCCCTACCCCAATATACAAATTTTTCCAACACTCCTGTATAGAATTCCATAATTAGCAGAACCCATCTCTCAATTTAGAAGGCCAACATTTGCAATCGAGCTGAATGTCCAGATGACAATTAAAAAAAATTAATTGCATTAGAGGTTTTCATAATTTCTTCCTATCATTCCAGCACTATTCACACTGTCAAAAATGCATCTGCTTTTTTCTCCACTGGGCAGTACAAGCTACATGACCATAGAGGACAGAGAGCTGACAAGTTCTGATGCCACCTTGTCTTCATGTTCAGGACATAATTGTATGGCAGAACAAAAGTGGCAGGTTGGAGCATGTAAATCGTGTTTCCTTTTACATTCAGCTTCTGAAGTGCCAAATGCTAAATTACTAATAGCTAACATGTCAGTCACCCATGAGGCAATATATATATATATATATATATATATATAAATAAAGCACTTTATTTTTAGAAAATAAGCAAGTACTCAGTGTTCCGATAAACCAGTGAAATACTTGGACAGAACAGCCGTATGAATGAAATCCTTGGACAGAACAGATGTATACACCTCTGTATTAGTAACTTTTCTTTACCTCAACTGTAAGGTTAGAATTATAAAGTGGTATCTGTTTAGCTGGTAATCAAACAGTTAAATAGATATTGTGTTTGCTTAACCTTAGAACCAGATTTTGATAAAATTGTGAGTAAAAGTTTCAAAGATAAGTTTTATTTGACATGTGAACTGAATAGATTACAAAACAAATACAAATAATACAAAATAAAATAAATCTTTATACCTCTGCCAATTACTCAGGTAAATGCTCTTATAGATCATATTTCTTATTTTAAAAATAGCCCTGTACAAACTATGGAAACACTTCTCACAGTTGTCTTGGCAACAGAACTTCCTCAAACTGCAGGGGACTATTGCAGGATCCTTTAAATAGCTTAAGTCTATATAATTTCTTTAGTTCCATCAACATTCTTCACGTATCAATTATCTGATAAAAATATTCACTCTGCAAAACTATATCAAATATAATAACATGTGATTTACTCTATTAGTATATATTATGAATAACTAAGGATATTATGTAAAAGAAAAAAGTTACCTTATGATAATTTCACAGCATCTATGGCTATCTTATCTAGCCAGCTGTTTTAATGCAGCCTAATTCCTCTCTGTAAAATGCAGAAGCAGTGTGCTGGTTGACATATAATCAGACACTTCGGCCTAGAGTCAGGCCCCAAACCATTGATGTATATTTATAAAAACCGTTCATAAAATCCACACAGTACAGTGCTTCAAATATTGTTGGCCACTTGGAATGTAGCAATCTTACTGACCATGGGTTTAGGAAAATAAGGCCTCATCCTTCTCAGTGGAAGGGTTGAGGGAAATCAGCATCAACTAGGATCAGACTCAGTGATGTACAATGACATTTCTGAATCTTTTATTTCTTATAATAAGAGTAATATTATATACATATAGCTGCACAGTTCTTAGTGGATCAAATTCTCAAGTCTTAGTGTTCATTCAGTTCTTACTCAGTCTCAGACAAAATTCCTGTTGAAGTGAAAGGAAGCTTTTCCTGGGCAAAGAGTGAGTAAAAGAGAGGATTTGGCCTGCTGATAACAGTGGTCATACAGCATGCAGATCCGAGGACATCTGGTTTTGATAAGGCAGACAGTAGTCGGATGTAGGCACTGCTGAGTGTTGAGAACTAAATGATGGCTTTGCCCTGGAATTCCCATGCTTTGTTCTCTGTTTCAGGGAAACTTGTACTTCTATTTTAATTATTGAGTTTGTGCTTTTCTCCCCCAATTTTGATCTGTAACACTTTGTGCCAGACATATTAGATATTTCTAATGTAATTAGACTGAGTAATATAATTCAAAGAATACTATTTCAAATGATATAATCTCCTTAAAGCAAATACAAAGCAGAGCTCTAGGCAGAAGAAAGTAAAGGAAAAAAAGAACAGTGTTATCTGCCTGTTGCTCATGAGCAACCCTACCACAACAAATCCATGTGTGCAATCCACACAACAACAAATGTCTGCACTCCGGTGCTCATAAACAACTCCTTAATAACAGACAGCTGTTTACAGTCTAGGAGCAGTTCATATCTGGGTCCAGCTTTATCAGTCACAGTTCAGGAAGCTTGGATTAAAAATATATATATAGTTTTTGCTCATTTCTAAAAAAGTGTTTCAAAGCTAAAGGGCAATCTGTAGACAACATTAAAAAGTTTACTTTTGTCAACAGTTATCACCCAAAAAGAAAAGGAGTACTTGTGGCACCTTAGAGACTAACAAATTTATTAGAGCATAAGCTTTCGTGAGCTACAGCTCACTACATCCGATGAAGTGAGCTGTAGCTCACGAAAGCTTATGCTCTAATAAATTTGTTAGTCTCTAAGGTGCCACAAGTACTCCTTTTCTTTTTGCGAATACAGACTAACACGGCTGCTACTCTGAAACCAGTTATCACACAATTGTACTTCAGATACCACAAAGAAAAATTCTGAGATAACAGATATCACTGGGTGAATGTTCACACTTCAAAGTGCTGTTGTGGGCACAGAAAGCCGCGAGCCAACCATACCATCACATGAAGTTAGGCGAACACATGTGTGTGTCCTTCATATAATACATTTAATATCCATTAGAATTCTTCAGTCTTATCCTGTTTCTCTTCTATTTATTTGCAATCTCTTTGTACTTCTTTCCTCTCACTGCCATCCCTACTTCCACCCCCCAGTTTTTCCAAGTCTGAACATTAATCCACTCAAATTCTAGTCAAAAATTTCCAACCTACGATGTTCAACTGAAGTTAAACAGTAAAAATTTGCCCTTCCCTAATGGAAAACTAAACAATTGAAAAGTTCATTAGAAACTGTCATATTGATGATGTCCCAGTTCCCTGTGTATTAAAGAGAGAGAGAGAGAGAAAACCATTGCCAATATAATCCCATCAGAAAATAACTTAAAAGACTTTTTATCCCCCGCCTACTCTTCTAAGAGAATGGATTCTTTCTTAACCAAACAGGGTTTGTGCTTCTCAGTAATATTATCTTTGTCCCCAGGGTAGTCTCTGCCTTTCAGAGCATGACAGCTTCATCAAAGTTTTCAAATTGCATTTTTTTTTCCTGTTTCAGAACAGAATATTCTTGCTAACCTCTAACTGGAAACAGGTCACCAATACTTCTCAGACACTGAGCCCCATCATCAATTAAGTTTACACAATGAGCCAGAAAGCTGTTACTGTCTTTGTTTCTAAAGTGATAGTCACTCCCATATAACACATAAGCTGGGCTGGCTGGGTTAAGGTATGTGTATAGGACTGGAGCAGTGTGGAAGTGTCAGATTGTGTAGTTATTGTTAAATGTTTGCATTACAGTTGTGTGCAGAGGCCTCATTATGCAAGGCACTGCATAAACAGAAAGACATTGCCTCTGTTCATGGAACTTTTGCTTCTTCTGATTCTGTTATATTTGTCACTACACTGGTGGCTTCAGAAATAATATGTGGTAGGGAAAGCTGACAGTGAGCTTTACTGGACACTTCGGCTGCTAAAGCCACATTATCTATTTGTGAAGACAGAATAGTAAGATTTTCAAGTAACAATTTGCTGAATCATGGGTTTCAGAGTAGCAGCCGTGTTAGTCTGTATTCGCAAAAAGAAAAGGAGTACTTGTGGCACCTTAGAGACTAACAAATTTATTAGAGCATAAGCTTTCGTGAGCTACAGCTCACTTCATCGGATGCATTTGGTGGAAAAAACAGAGGAGAGATTTATATACACACACACAGAGAACATGAAATTGTAAAGTCCAGCCACGAGGAAGTTTGTGTGGAAGGTTGGTTCTTTATGAGAGTATCCAGTTTTGAGAGCTCATTCTTAATCTTTCCCTGTTTGCTGTAGAGGATGTTGATCAGGTGGTTCCGCAGTTTCCTTGAGAGTGTGTGGCACAAGCTGTCATGTTTGTTTCATGTTCTCTGTGTGTGTGTGTATATAAATCTCTCCTCTGTTTTTTCCACCAAATGCATCCGATGAAGTGAGCTGTAGCTCACAAAAGCTTATGCTCTAATAAATTTGTTAGTCTCTAAGGTGCCACAAGTACTCCTTTTCTTTTTGCTGAATCATGGATTCACAGAAGTAGAGATGTAGGTCTATGTTCACTGGTACACCCTGGCTTTTTTGCACCACTCTCATAAGGCAAAACAGAAATCAATCTGGTGTAACTGACTGATTAAACTGAATTTGCATTGACATTGCATTACCACAGTGGTGCAAAACATCTGGAGCATAAGTGAATCTGGTCAAAAACATTTAGCAAGTCTTCTAATTTAGAATATCTCAATCTTAGTGTTTAGACCAGCCTGCCCTTCCCATGTTCCTAAGTGAAAGGAGGCTCCTACCTAGATCCCAAGTAAATGGGAAAGGGATCCTGGAGTGATCTTGGTATAAAAGAGGTTGGAAAAGTTTGGGAAGTCCAGTTCTAGTGATTTCTCAGGACTGGAATTAATGCAGGATTGTCCTCTGCAATGGGTGAAATTCCAACCCTACTGAAGTCAGTGGGAGTTCTTTTCAGAGTAGCAGCCATGTTAGTCTGTATCCGCAAAAAGAACAGGAGTACATGTGGCACCTTAGAGACTAACACATTTATTTGATCATAAGCTTTCATGGGCTACAGCCCACTTCATCGGATGCATAGAATGGAACATATAGTAAGAAGATAGGTATACAGAGAACAAGAAGAGGTGGAGTAAGAAGCTAATTAATTAAGATGAGCTATTATGAGCAGGAGAAAAAATATTTGTAGTGATAATCAAGATGGCCCATTTAGACAGTTGACAAGAAGGTGTGAGGATACTTAACATAGGGTAATAGATTCAATATGTGTAATGACCCAGTCACTCCCAGTCTCTATTCAAACCCAAGTTAATGGTATCTAGTTTGCATATTGATTCAAACTCAGCAGTTTCTCACTGAGCTCTGTTTTTGAAGCTTTTCTGTTGCAAAATTGCCACCTTTAAATCTGTTACTGAGTTCCCAGAGAGGTTCTCCAACCGGTTTTTGAATGTTATGATTCCTAATGTCAGATTTGTGTCCATTTATTCTTTTGCATAGAGACTGTCCGGTTTGGCCAATGTACATGGCAGAGGGGCATTGCTGGCACATGATGGCATATATAACACTGGTAGATGTGCAGGTGAATGAGCCCCTGATGACATGGCTAATGTGCTTAGGTCCTATGATGGTGTTACTTGAATATGTGGACAGAGTTGGCATCGGGCTTTGTTGCAAGGATAGGCTCCTCGGTGAGTGTTTTTGTGGTGTGGTTGCTGGTGAGTATTTGCTTCAGGACTGTCTGGGGGGTATTTGGGGGCTGTCTGTAAGCAAGGACTGGTCTGTCTCCCAAGATCTGTGAGAGAGAGGGATAATTTTTTTCAGGATAGGTTGTAGATCTTTGATGATGCACTGGAAAGGTTTTAGTTGGGGGCTGAATGTGATGGCTAGAGGCATTCTGTTATTTTCTTTGTTGGGCCTATGCTGTAGTAGGTGACTTCTGGGTACTCTTCTGGCTCTGCCAATCTTTTTTTTTTTCACTTCATTAGGTGGGTATTTTAGTTTTAAGAATCCTTGATAGAGATCTTGTAGGTGTTTGTCTCTGTCTGAGGGATTGGAGCAAATGAGGTTGTATCTTAGAGCTTGTCTGTAGACAATAGATCTTGTGGTGTGTCCTGGATGGAAGCTGGAGGCATGTAGGTAGGTAAGTATAGCGGTCAGTAGGTTTCCAGTCTAGGGTGGTGTTTATGTGACCATCGCTTATTAGCACAGTAGTGTCCAGGAAATGGACCACTTGTGTGGATTGGTCTAGGCTGAGGTTGATGGTGGAATGGAAATTGTTGAAATCATGGAGGAATTCCTCAAAGGCTTCTTTTCCATGGGTCCAGATGATGAAGATTTCATCAATGTAGCACAAGTAGAGTAGGGGTGTTAGGGGACAAAAGCTAAGGAAGCGTTGTTCTAAGTCAGCCATAAAAATGTTGGCATACTGTGGAGCTGTGTGGGTACTCACAGCAGTGCCAGTGACTTGAAGGTATATATAGTCCCCAAGGATTTCATCCAGGATATTTTCTAGTACTTTGTCCTGATTAGTTTTAAGTGTCTTCCAGTGAGACTTGTGAAATTGTCCAATTGCAATTTTTAGAGAATTACTGAAATTTTTATTAAATTAGACATGAGTTTAAAAAAGCACCCTGGATCCAAACAGGCCTGAACTTTGGAGTGCAGGGGAGGGTCAAAATCAGGAACTGACTTTTGTAGCTTGACCCTCTCTCTATTATCTCTAGCTGTATTATCTATACAGCTTTACATATGTGCATGGCTCTGTACAATAGATGAACTGTGCAAAAACAAGCAATGTGTTACTCCTGGGGGAATTCTGTGCCAAAAAATTAAAAATTCTGCACACAATATTTATAAATTCTGCAAAATTATGCATGTTTTATTTATCAAACTAGCACAATATAATCATGCTATTATTTTGATAATTTATTTAAACTACAATACAGTGGATGGAGAATGGGAGTGGGGAGCATTGGAGGAAATCACCAACCCCCCTTGCCTTATAGTAATGCAGCTAGGTTTGACCCTTTATTTCTAGTTATTAATCAACAAATATATGCAGCCATATGCTCAGTGTTACATCATTGTCAACTGAGGAGCAAGTGAAGGCTGGGGAATCAAACTCACAATTTATATTGGCTACTGACCATCTCCAAAAAGGTCAGTTAGAAACAGTTCATGAACCACATTTTGTTAGGAAATTTTTTCAGTCCAAAAATTTAGACCAGTTCTAATCACTAAAGTATCCTAAGCATTTATAAGGCCACATGTCCTTTACACAACACTGGCAATGTAAAGGAACCTTAAAACTTTTACACCAGTTTTATATTCCTGGAGGAATTCACAAAGACAATGGGAATAATTCACTAAGCCGGCAGGCTGCTACATTCTGCTTTGCCTGAGGGGATAGAGCCTTCCCCACGCCTGCATCTTCAGAAACACTCCAAAACCCTGACCCTCCATGCTGAGCATGCCGCAATAGCGAGTGAGAGGGACAGAGTGTCTCTCTCTCACATGCATGACTGCCCATCCCAGTCTCATTTACATCTCTACTGGCTGCTCTGGGCGCCCAAATAGACCTATCTGTTCAGTCCGGGAGAAGTACATGACCACTCTTGTGCCTTCCCTTTGCTTCCCCATCACAAGTCATTTTTTTCTGCGGGGAAACAAAGAAATTTGTGGGGGACATGAATTCTGCCCATGTGAAATGATGCAGAATTCTCTCAGGAGTAATATGTCCCTGCCTCAAGCACATTACAGCCTGAAAGTAAGAGTGGGATCAATAAAGCATTGTACAGTACAGAGGGTATAGTTTTCCATTCATAAATGGAAAACAATGCATTATAGGTGGCTCTCTACACAAATTTTGTAATAGATTTTGTTGTTGTAGATTAAAACACTTCAGTCCTCTCCCTACACACACATTTTTAAAGTTTTTGTTCTATTGCCCCTACATTTGGTATCCCAATCAGACTCTCACCCCAAATTCTGAAGGGGCCTCAAACCAGCTTCCAGCTTTCATGCACACTTTTTGATCTCTATTACTTGAACATGTGACTTTTTATCCTGTGCATAATTCTTATCACCTGCATGTGACAAACTAGAAAGTGAGCACCCATGTGTTTGCAGATACAAAATTGCACACACTGAAATAGAGGCAAATATTTGAAAATTTAGCCTCGTGTGTTCACACCACCTCTATTATCTTTCTCCATCCATCCGACCATATCACTTCATTCTTCTAATCCCTATAGTCATTTTCCCTTTTGCCATCATGTCATCTTTAAACTTCTCATTCTCATCTTTGAGACCCCGCACAATGTCAGTCTACGTTGGGGATCTTGTTTCTCATTGTGTCTCTCCTCACTTCTTTTGCTCTGCCAGTGATACCAATGCCACTACTCCTTTCATTTCCTTCTCCCATTCTCACTTTGGGACTTTCTACTGTGCAGCCCCCTACACACAGAGCAACCTCCTAACTTCTTCCCCAAGGCTCTCAGATTCCACCACATATCAGACATACGGACATATTCTAAAAGCAGGGGAGAGAGAAAGAGACAGAATCCTCCCCTAAATTAACAACTCTCATTTTAACTCTACTTGTCATTTGGACTGTAATCTCCTCTGAGCAGGAGATATTTATACCTGCACATAGTCCAGTACTAAGCACAAGGTAGTTAAATTATAAATAGTATCAATAAAGCCAAATTGTTTTTCAGAAGCAAACAGAAAATTTCCATAGGTAGAAAAGTTATTCTTTGACCAAAGAGCAAGAGTTGATCATTTTTTGCAGGGCTCTATTAATAACAGCATCTGCTGCTCTTGGGTTTTTGCCCACTTTGGGGGAGTAGGTATTACACAACATTGACTCACTCTCTGAGATGACTGATCATGAAAATAGATCATATAGTTTTATGAAAAGATAGCTTCACATTGTATTTTAATAGGGGAAAATATGGTTCAAGTAGGACCAATGGTTCAGAAGTTGGGAATAGAGTGTGGGGAGCTTTCACTTTTAGGTCATTCTTTCAAATCCAGCTCAGGCTGTTATGCCCAGATCCTCAAAGATATACTATTAATATGAATTTATATTATTAGTTAGGCACCCAAATGCCTTTGAGGATCAATCCTTTAGTGATCAAATGCACCAGTTACAATCTAATCTGGTGGACTGTGAAAGATGAGCTGTTGGTGTTAATCTAGTTGTTAATTGACAGGTGTCCACAACACAAAACTATTAGATCGTGCCAAACCAACCCAATCTCCTTCTTTGAAAAGGTAACAGATTTTTTAGACAAAGGAAACATAGTGGATCTAATTTACCTCAATTTCAGTAAGGCATTTGATATGGTTCCACATGGGGAATTATTAGCTAAATTTGAAAAGATGGGGATCAACATGAAAATTGAATGGTGGATAAGGAACTGGTCAAAGGGGAGACTACAATGGGTCACACTGAAAGGTGAACTGTAAGGCTGGAAGGAGCTTACTAGTGGAGTTCCTCAGGGATCGGTTTGAGGACAAATGCTATTTAATCTTTTTATTACTGACCTTGGCACAAAAAGTAGGAATGTGCTAAAAAAGTTTGCAGATGACACAAAGTTGGGAGGTATTTCTGTATATTAATACAGAGAAAGACCGGGATATCATACAGGAAGATCTGGATGACCTTGTAAACTGGAGTAATAGTAATAGTGAAAAGTGCAATGTCATGCATTTAGAGATTAATAACAAAAAATGGTTATAAACTGGGGACGCATCACTTGGAAGTAACAGAGGGGGAGAAGGGCCTCGGAGTATTGGTTGACCACAGGATGACTATGAGCCACCAATGGGATATGGCTGGGAAAAAAATAATGCAGTCTTGGGATGCATCAGGCGAGGTAATTCCAGTAGAGATAAGGAGGTTTTAGTACTGTTATACGAGGCACATGTGAGAACTCATCTGGAATATTGTGTGCAGTTCTGGTCTCCCATGTTCAAGAAGGATGAATTCAAACTGGAACAGGTACAGAGAAGGGCTACTGGGATGATCCGAGGAATACAAAACCTGCCTTATGAAAGGAGACTCAAAGAGTTTGGCTTGTTTAGCCTAACCAAAAGAAGGCTGAGGGGAGATATGATTGCTCTCTATAAATATATCAGAGGGATATATACCAGGGAGGGAGAGGGATTATTTAATCTCAGTACCAATGTAGACACAAGAACAAATGGATATAAACTGGCCACCAGGCTGTTTAGACTTGAAATTAGACAAAGGTTTCTAACCATCAGAGGAGTGAAGTTTTGGAACAGCCTTCCAAGGGATGCAGCGGAGGCAAAAGATATATCTGGTTTCAAGACTAAGCTTGATAAGTTTATGGAGGAGATGGTATGATGGGAAGCCTAATTTTGGCAATTAATTGATCTTTGACTATTAGCAGTAAATATGTCCAATGTCCTGTGATGAAACGTTAGATGGGGTGGGATCTGAGTTACTACAGAGAACTTTTTCCTGAGTGTCTGGCTGTTGAGTCTTGCCCACATGCTCAGGGTTTATCTGATCACCATATTTCGGGTTGGGAAGGAATTTTCCTCCAGGAAAGACTGGCAGAGGCCCTGGAGATTTTCGCCTTCCTCTGCAGCGTGGGACACGGGTCACTTGCTGGAGGATTCTCTGCACCTTGAAGTCTTTAAACCACAATTTGAGGACTTCAATAGCTCAGACATAGGTTAGGGGTTTGTTACAGGAGTGGGTGGGTGAGATTCTGTGGCCTGCATTGTGCAAGAGATCAGACTAGATGATCATAATGGTCCTTTCTGACCTTAAAGTCTATGATTCTATGAGTAAAACACACAAACACTCGAGTTGGCACTAACTAGCTGTAGTAAATCTCATCAGAGAGGCCAGGGTCTGAACTGAAAAGAGCAGTAAGCACAAAGAATATCTTTCAACCCTGCTTATGAGAAACTGCTTTATTGATGAGACAATGTGGAAGCTTGGACTGCCACTACCCAGAACATACCTATTCTGTGCAGAAATAGATTATTTCACTCTCCAGGTCTGTCAGTCCTGCACTGATCAAAACATCATGACTTGAAGTGTGGCCTGTATTCTCATAGATCCATGACACACAACACAGTTGCCATCAGAGTAAATGTTTTAATTTAATACAGCTAAGTTTATATTCATGTTTTCATAGCACCAGATGCTACTGGATGTTAAGGCTACTTTGTGTCACCACACGGATGCAAAGTTACCTTAAAGCTGCCTTAAGTGCATAGCTATGGATTCCCTTGATGTGGGGGAATCCTTAGCTGGTGTACATCTCCACACGAGCCTCTTTCAGCTGTGGGCATGTGGAGGTGGAGTGGGGATGAAACCTGACTGAGGTTCTAGCAATCCTTGCCAATGTAATGGCTGTCACAGTTCCAGGCAACTACACCTGTATTCCCTGTCCATGGTCCAGCAAGGGCACCCACTATAGGCTCCAGTACTTTAAACACCTCCAAGAGTCTTTCTGTGGTTACAAGTTCATAACTTCCATTAGCTCAGAAGAAGCACCAACATAAATATGTGCATCATTCTTTTATATAGTTTGGGTCTTTGATATTGGTACTCTGGGGACAGATGATCAGCAGACAAAGGTTTGGTTAGGTTAAACAAGCCAAGCAGAAGAAGGAAGAGGGGAGATATGATTACTGTCTATAAATACCTCAGAGGGATAAATAATAAGGAGGGAGAGGAGTTATTTAAGTTAAGCACCAATGTGGACACAAGAACAAATGGCTATAAACTGCCCATCAACAAGTTTAGGCTTGATATTAGGCAAAGGTTTCTAACCATCAGAGGAGTGAAGTTCTCAAAAAGTCTTCCAAGGGGAGCAGTGGGGGCAAAAACAAAACTACCTTACTTCAAGACTGAGCTTGATAAGCTTATGGAGGGGAAGGTATGATAGGAATGACTACTATGGCATGAGGTCCATCAGTGACTGCCAGTAGCAAAAATCCCTACTGGATGGAGAGAAGATTCTAGATGGGGAAAGCTCTGAGTTATTACAGATACTTCTTTCCCAGATGCTTGCCTGGTGAGTCTTGCCCACATGCTCAGGGTCTAACAGATCACCATATTAGGGGTCGTGAAGGATTTTTCCCTCAGGCCAGATTGGCAGAGATCCTAGGAGGCTTTTGCCTTATTCTGCAGCAAGTGGCACAGGTCACTTGCAGGTTTAAACTAGTGTAAATCATGAATTCTCTGTAAATTTAAGCCTTTAAACCATGATTTGAGAACTTCAGTAACTCAGCCAGAAGTTAGGTGTCTATTTCAGGAGTGTGTGTGGGGGGAGGGGGTGCGGGCGGGGCTGAGGTTCTGTGCCCTGCAAAGTGCCTAAGATAGGACTAGATGATCACAATGATCCCTCCTGACCTTAAAGTGTATGAGTCCCCCCTCTAAGGTGAATGCTTCAAAAGGCTGTGTTGCTGCATAACAGAGGCAGTATATTTGCCTACACATACGCCCTCCCTTCCTCTCTCCCCATCCCACCCTGAGATCTCCTGGGGAACACATCTAACTTTATTTGTCCCATAAATTCATTCTTGTTTGGTACATTGTTTCAAATAGTTCTTTGAAACTCATAACACTTCATAGGGTTTATAGTCGTCATGTCTACTCCATACAGAAATTACATATAATTCCACAAAAATATATAAACTTTGTATTTATAATACAATTTACTTCACAGCTATTTGAACTTAATTCAATTTGATCTCCCAAAGATATTGCAGAAAATTGCCATATCTGTCACAATGGTCATTGAAAGCCAGAGGAAATCTGGAATAGCCATTATGGACTGGTTCAGTGCCCTCTCCCCCAGAATCAAGGAAGATAGAAGGGTGTCTTATAGATAGCTTTGTCTTTGTCCTACTCCTGCACCTACTCCTGGTCTGACATAGTTGAGCTGTGATCCCATAAAGTTTCAATAGGGGGCACTAAAATGCACATTTCCTTTTGTATAATAAAAGAAACACCAAAGCAGTTCATTTTCTGCCTGACCCATCTGTGCTATGAAGCAATGGCGTTAATCATCAATTGAATTCCCAGGTGGATTTTATTCCATGGTAGCACTAAAAAGCTTGAAATAGATTCAGTGATCTGTAGCAATACTTATATTACGCATCTGTAAATACAAATCACCCCATTAGTAACACAGTAAAATCAAGACTAAACTCGTATGTTTTCTACGTAATCCACTTCTGATCCTCTGCAGTGGGAGGTAGATGGAGAAATAACTCAGAGCAAGACATATTGCTGCTGAGTAATGGCAGAAACTGGAAAGGTCATGCACTTTAAACATGTTCTTGGAGACACAATTATGTGCTATAACCATGAGGGGTATTAATAAGCAGTTCACTAAATTCAGTACAACAACAAAGTGATGGAAATGGACATGCCAACCTGAAAAAATGGAAGAGAACCCACGCAAATTGCTGCTGTGACTTAAGTGAGGAAACAAATGGCTCATAAGACTAAATAGATGATTCTGAATAAATCCCTGTAGTTGATTTGTGGCAAGGGTTCCTCCCCCTCCGGGTCCGTGGGAGGCCACTCTGCCTCACTTTATCTCTGAGCGTCGCTTACCATGGGGAATTAGCGGGCGACAGGAGTCTATAGCTTGGGTCTGTGTTCGGGACAAGCAACAGACACAGTGAGGCTGTCCAGGCCCTTAGTCAGAGTGGGGCAGCGAGAGTCTGTAGCTCAGGCTTATGGTCAGGGCCAAGCAACAAAACACAGCTAGGTAGCCCAGGCTCTTAGTTAAGGCAGGGCAAGGCAAGTCTATAGCTCAGGCCTGTGGTCGAAGCCAAGCACCAAGGAGTTTGGGCAGACAAGCAGCAAGCATCCTAGCTCTGGCAGATGGCAGACAAGCACTGGCTTCTTGGTCTAAAGAGGGGGAGACTGCCACCCTGGGGTTCAGGAGGGTCCACCCACTCCACTCCCCTGTGACCTAGCCTAGGGCCCTAACAGTGGCAGTGGGATCTGCCACTGGTCAGCAGGGATCCTGACTGCAACAAGCTGACTGGGTTTATGGAAATAATGCATAATGCTGTCCCTGGACCACTTCCTAACTCCCCCCTCAGGGTCTACCTGGGTCTGTACAGGGCCCTCCAGATCGCCCAGGTAGAATACCTGCTGTAGTCCTGGCAACTCCTCCATGATCTGGTCAGTGTATGGCTCCGGTGGCCCTGGCCAGTTCGCAGCTCCACGGGGGTCTGTAGCAGTCTCCCAGCTCAGGAGCAGGCAGAAGGCATGTAGCTCCTCCAGTAGTTGCCCTGCAACTGAGCTCCCAGACCCGACTTTTATACTTCCTCTCTCGCCCACTGACTTCTTGCTGGAGGCGTGAGCATGGCCTGGATCTGCCCAACTGGGCTCTGAGAGTGGTTCCTCCTTCTGGGTCCATGGAAGGCCACTCCGCCTCACTACAATCCCCCAGATCTAAATGCCCCTGAAGCTGGTTAGGTCTTGCTATAGAGCGTGACCAACTCTGCACCAACTGGCAAAGGGACATTTTGTGATAAACCATTTATGTGTTGCGGGTAGGCTAGGAAGAGGACTGATCAGATTGGGATCTGGGGGAAGCAAATCCATGCTCTGGCAAGTCTCTGTTTTTTCCTAGCCCTATAGGGGCTATGGCAGGCATGTTTGTTTTGGGGATGGGGAATTAGGGAAGCCTCCAGGGATACTGTTACCTACACCAGGGACAAAGCATGTCTCAATCTCATCTTTGTCTTTGGGTGGCATTAGGGCTAAAAAGCTCCCGCATAAAGCAATTTAAGGCAAAGTGTACTATATAGGAACATATTGAGAAGCACTTACCCAGTGAGATCCCCAGAAGGCACTAAGCGTCAGGTAATGCTTCTTGGTTTGTGAGGGGAGCATAGCCACTGTAATAACCTTTGACAGGGTGCAGCATATTCCCATCCCTTTTAGGTGAGGCCAGCTCTTATGCCTGGAGCACCTGGAAGCCATTTTCAATCCACCCACCTCCACCCACTTTGAGGAGTCAGAAGAGGGAGGGGAGCCCAACATTTGTGATTGTACCCAGCCTCTGTGGATGATTGCAGGAGGGGAGAATGCTCTCTGCATTGCTATGCACCCATACACCCCTGTTCCTTGGGACCTTTCATAACTAGGACTCAGTCTAACCCCATCTTTTTTTAAAAGAAAAGGCAAATTCCCTGAAGGAATGATACCAATGATGTAGTCAGATAATTCAGGTCTTCTACAGCAAGAGACTTAGATCTTTTCTACAGCAAGGGCATTAGATCTTTTCTGATTCTATACAGTATTCCCTTGGGTACAGAATGTGATGAAAGACCACAGTGAAATAGCTTCTGCTTAGAAAAGTATTGTAAAGGTTTCTGAATTTCTGGTGTTAGAAATCCCAGTTTTGACTAGGGTAAGGTAGTGTATTCATGGCCCATAGCATCCTCCTGGCTATCTGCCCCTTGCCAGATCTTCTGTAGCTTGGCCCTCCAGACAAATCACATAAAGAGCAGTCCCCTTGCAAGATTACAAGAAGGTCCAATTAAAAGGTCACAAAACATTCCAACATGAAAGAGCAGCCAGCCACCCCTTCTGGGGAATCAGTCTTGAACCTCATCCTGGGCTCACTATTCCTTCTATTGGGCTTCCTTAGGGGCTGGTGGGGGAACACAGGCCTGCCCTCTGCTCTGGGTTCTGGCCCAGAGACCCTGTATTGAGCAGCTAGGTCCGCTTCCTTAGGCATGCTGCTGTTTCCTTGGGACCAGTCCTACCTACAAGTCCCCTTGTGCTGCTTCCCCGTGGCTTGTGCTTTTGGATATCAGGTCACTAGATCTTCCCAGCTTCTCCTTTCTAGGCTGAACTAATCACACTTCCACCACTCTCGAGCACCACTGAAGTGCTTTTAACTGACCCTACCTCAGGTCCTCCTCACAGCAGCCTAACCTGCTCTCTGTGAATCCTTCTGTCTGATGTCTTGCCTCCTTAATGCCTATCTCCAGGTTCCCCACCAAGCCCGACCTGCTCTCTGAAGTTCTCTCTTCCACAGAAGAATCCTGTCCCTTCTAAAGTCTCCTCTCTACTGAGTATAGGAAAATGGGAAGAGTCAATGGAGACTACACCAAATATGAGCCCCAGGAGGATACAGGATGGGTTGAAGAGGATTACAAGGGAGAATAGGAATGGAAAGAACTTGCAGCCAGAGGGAACAGGGGATAGACTGGAGAATAGCACCATCACCAGGAAAAGGCAAGTCTATGTGATCGGGGACTCTTTACTGAGAAGAATAGACAGGCCTGTAACAAGAGCTGATCCAGAGAATAGAAGGGTGTGCTGTCTTCCAGGTGCTAAGATACGGGATGTAGACCTGAGGTTGAAAAGGATCCTAAAGGGAGCAGGAAAGAATCCCCTAATTATCCTTCATGTGGGAACAAATGATACGGCTAGATTCTCACTGGAAAGTATTAAGGGAGACTATGCTAGGCTGGGGAAGACGCTTAAGGAAATAGAGGCTCAGTAATCTTTAGTAGGATTCTGCCTGTTCCTAGAGAAGGGCAACAAAGATGTGATAAGATTATGACTATCAACAGATGGCTTAGGCAGTGGTGCTATAAGGAGGGCTTTGGGACGTATGGCCACTGGGAGGCCTTCATGGACAGAGGACAGTTCTCTCAGGATGGACTTCATCGGAGTAAAGAGGGAAATAGACTTCTAGGATGGAGGCTGGCAAAACTGATTAAGAGAGCTTTAAACTAGGAATTTGGAGGAGATGGTTGGGAGATGTCCAGGTAATCTCCATGACGGATTTTAGCATTGAGAGGGAAGAAAACAAAGTAAGAAAGTATACAGCCATGGGTAGGAGAATGTATATAAGGAGGAAGGGCAGTTTGGATTCCAGTCTAATAGGTCACACTGGCTGTAGAATGACTGTGCCTAATAGGGTACAGAATGTGAGCAAGGCCAAACAGCAAAAATTAAATGTTTGTACGCCAATGCGAGGAGCCTAGGTAACAAAATGGAGGAACTAGAGCTACTGGTGCAGGAAATGAAACCAGATATTAGAGGGATATGGTGGAATAGTAGTCATGAGTGGACTACAGGTATTGAAGGGTATGTGCTGTTTAGGAAAGACCAAAATAAAGATAAAGGTGGTGGAGTGGCATTGTATATCATCAATGTTGAGGTAGACTGTAAAGGAATAAGAACTGATGGAATGGATAAGACAGAGTCTGTCTGGGCAAAAATTACATTGGGGAAGAAAACTAGTAGAGCCCCCCCTAGGATAGTGCTTGGGGTCTGCTATAGACTGCCGGGATCTAATTTGGATATGGATAGAGCCTTTTTAATGTTTTTATTAAAATAAATACTAATGGAAACTGAATGATCACGGGAGTCTAACTTCCCAGATATATACTAGAGGATGAGTGCTAGTAATAATAATAGGGCTCAGATTTTCCTAGATGCGATAGCTGATGGAATCCTTCATCAAGTAGTTGCTGAACCGACTAGAGGGGATGACATTTTAGATTTGGTTTTGGTGACTGGTGCAGACCTTATAGAAGAAATGGTTATAGGGGATAATCTTGGTTCAAGTGATCAAGAGCTAATTCAGTTCAAACTGAATGGAAGGATTAACAAAA
This sequence comes from Dermochelys coriacea, assembly GCF_009764565.3. Taxonomy (NCBI): domain Eukaryota; kingdom Metazoa; phylum Chordata; order Testudines; family Dermochelyidae; genus Dermochelys; species Dermochelys coriacea. Next base: position 49,675,990 of record NC_050073.1, read on the forward strand.
ATAAATCTGCAACTAGGGTTTCTGATTTCAAAAGGACTGACTTTCAAAAATTAAGGAAATTAGTTAGGGAAGCGGATTGGACTGAAGAACTTATGGATCTAAAGGTAGAGGAGGCCTGGTATTACTTTAAATCAAAGCTGCAGAAGCTATCGGAAGCTTGCATCCCAAGAAAGGGGAAAAAATTCATAGGCAGGAGTTGTAGACCAAGCTGGATGTGTAAGCATCTCAGAGAGGCGATTAAGAAAAAGCAGAAAGCATACAGGGAGTGGAAAATGGGAGAGATCAGCAAGGAGAGCTACCTTATTGAGGTCAGAACATATAGGGATAAAGTGAGATAGGCTAAAAGTCAAGTAGAGTTGGACCTTGCAAAGGGAATAAAAACCAATAGTAAACGGTTCTATAGGCGTATAAATAAGAAGAAAACAAAGAAAGAAGTGTGACCACTAAACACTGAGGATGGAGTGGAGGTTAAGGATAATCTAGGCATCGCCCAATATCTAAACGAATACTTTGCCTCTGTCTTTAATAAGGCTAAAGAGGATCTTAGGGACAATGGTAGCATGACAAATGAGAATGAGGATATGGAGGTAGATATTACCTGATATGTGAGGTAGAAGCGAAACTCGAACAGCTTAATAGGACTAAATTGAGGGGCCCAGATATTCTTCATCCAAGAATATTAAAGGAATCGGCACCCGAAATTGCAAGCCCATTAGCAAGAATTTTTAATGAGTCTGTAAACTCAGGAGTTGTACCGTATGATTGGAGAATTGGTAACATAGTTCCTATTTTTAAGAAAGGGAAAAAAAGTGATCCGGGTAACTACAGGCCTGTTAGTTTGATATCTGTAGTATGCAAGGTCTTGGAAAAAATTTTGAAGGAGAAAGTAGTTAAGGACATTGAAGTCAATGGTAAATGGGACAAAATACAACATGGTTTTACAAAAGGTAGATCGTGCCAAACCAACCTGATCTCCTTTTTTGAAAAAGTAACAGATTTTTTTAGACAAAGGAAATGCAGTGGATCTAATTTACCTAAATTTCAGTAAGGCGTTTGATACTGTGCCACATGGGCAATTATTAGTTAAATTGGAAAAGATGGGAATCAATATGAACATTGAAAGGTGGATAAGGAATTGGTTAAAGGGGAGACTACAACGGGTCTTACTGAAAGGTGAACTGTCAGGCTGGAGAAGGTTACCAGTGGAGTTCCTCAAGGATCAGTTTTGGGACCAATCTTTTTATTACTGACCTCAGCATAAAAAGTGGGAGTGTGCTAATAAAGTTTGCGGATGATACAAAGCTGGGAGGTATTGCCAATTTAGAGAAGGACCGGGATATCATACAGGAGGATCTGGATGACCTTGTAAACTGGAGTAATAGTAATAGGATGAAATTTAATAGTGAGAAGTGTAAGGTTATGCATTTAGGGATTAACAAAAAGAATTTTAGTTATAAGTTGGGGACTCATCAATTAGAAGTAACGGAGGAGGAGAAGACCTTGGAGTACTGGTTGATCATAGGATGACTATGAGCTGCCAATGTCATATGGCTGTGAAAAAAGCTAATGTGGTCTTGGGATGCATCAGGAAAGGTATTTCCAGTAGGGATAAGGAGGTTTTAGTACCATTATACAAGGCACTGGTGAGACCTCACCTGGAATACTGTGTGTCGTTCTCATCTCCCATGTTTAAGAAGGATGAATTCAAACTGGAACAGGTACAGAGAAGGGCTACTAGGATGATCCGAGGAATGGAAAATTTGTCCTATGAAAGGAGACTCAAGGAGCTTGGCTTGTTTAGCCTAACTAAAAGAAGGTTGAGAGGAGATACGATTGCTCTCTCTATATATATCAGAGGGATAAATACCGGAGAGGGAGAGGAATTATTTAAGCTCAGTACCAATGTGGACACAAGAACAAATGGATATAAACTGGTCATTGGGAAGTTCAGACTTGAAATTAGACGAAGGCTTCTAACCATCAGAGGAGTGAAGTTTTGGAATAGCCTTCCAAGGGAAGCAGTGGGGGCAAAAGATCTATCTGGCTTTAAGATTAAACTCAATAAGTTTATGGAGGAGATGGTATGATGGGATAACGTGATTTTGGTAATTAATTAATCTTTAAATATTCATGGTAAATAAGCATAATGGCCTGTGATGGGATACTAGATGGGTGGGGTCTGAGTTAACCAGAAAAGAATTTTCTGTAGTATCTGGCTGGTGAATCTTGCCCATATGCTCAGGGTTTAGCTGATCACCATATTTGGGGTCGGGAAAGAATTTTCCTCCAGGGCAGATTCGAAGAGGCCCTGGAGGTTTTTCAACTTCCTCTGTAGTACAGGGCATGGGTCACTTGCTGGAGGATTCTCTGCTTCTTGAAGTCTTTAAACCACAATTTGAAGACTTCAATAGCTCAGACATAGGTGAGATTTTTCGCAGGAGTGCGTGGGTGAGATTCTGTGGTCTGCATTGTGCAGGATGTCAGACTAGATGATCATAATGGTCCCTTCTGACCTTAATATCTATGAATCTATGAGTTCCCTCTGACTCCTTATAAGGCCCGGGGCTAATGAGCTTTACCTAGATCCACTTCCTCTGATCAGGAGGCACTCAATCCGTTATTTACTGATGCACTAATTGTCTCTTAGACCTTGCTTAACAGGTCATGGGAAATAGGCTCATCTGTGACTCAGTGTGCCAACTGGCAGAGGGCTCAGGGCAGCATAGAGTTTTACAGGGATCCTCTGGGTCAAGTATAAGCCCAATTCACCAAAGAGTGGCATGCAAGATCTCTACCAAGAGCCAATATATTCATAGATTCATAGATTCACAGTAGCCCAATGGTCATCAGAATCGTGAAATGGATGTAGGGATAATATCTAAAAAAAGTGTACATCTGCATGAGAGGTGTCATGGTATCACAGACTGCTTCACTCATTACATGGCACATTCATTCAAGGTTGTTAAGGAAAACATACCACCAGGGGATTCCAATATATCCCTAATATCTCAAGAGTAGCTTTATGTGGTATTGTTCATGAGTTTCTTGCAGATGATGCTTATTGCAGTAGTATTTTTAATAATTCATTCAAACTAACAGAAAAAAATCAACATGTTTATGACAAGTGGATGAAAACTTTGTTTTCTTGTTCACATTCTGGTTTAGTTGATATCTCCTACTGTACCAACAAATCATGGTGAGATCAATTGGTGACATTATCTGCTTTATCTATCTGTGCCTAAAGCTGTGTGCAATTAAGTGGCTTTGATTTTCATGGGTCCTTGTAATATTTTTGTTTGTTTCAGTTCCTGAAGCTTCACATTATCTGAGTTTCAATTTGAGGTGCATCTTTAAATTAACTCAACCCTCTAATTTATAATCAACTGAAACCAACAAATTTACCCCAGTTATTGGTCAAAATAGATTGGTTGTTGTAATTTATATCCCAAATCATTCCAGATTAGCTTGAAACACTAGTTTACATTTACTTGGGTATTTCAGTGGTGAACACCAATAAGAGATGTGTAGGTAGGAGGACTGATAGATTAACTCAAAACCTAACCCTGGTTTGCCAGAAATTCAGCTTTAGTTTGTGAAAGGTTCCTGTAGTTACAAAAAGTTTTGCATGGCTCTTCTGGCGACTTCCAAATGCCCCGCATCCTTTTTAGTATTGTTTCCTTTTGTTTGTCATTAGAACCAATGAATATTTAATTTCCCCTTTTTATTTGTTCACTTTCATGCTCTAATCTCTCTGGTTGATTGTTATTTAGGGTTTTTAAAAAAAATCACTTTTTTTTGTTTTATGAGATTGTCTCATATTCTCTGTTTCTTTCTTTTTTCCTTTTGCGTTCTGTTGAACAGAGATCCTGCTCAGTGAAGTCACCTGTATTTCTTTTATGAATTTGCTACTGTCTATACTAAAAAATCTTATTAATTATTATTATTGTTGTTATCCAGGCATCCTTCCCTCCTAGTCATTGGTTTATTTTGCCTCACTCTGATGTCTCACCTTTTAGAGAATAAACTCTTTGGGGCAGGAACTATCAATCACCACAAATCTGTACAGTGCCTAGCACAATGTACCCAGATCTGACTTGGATCTTGAGGTGCTACTGTGATATACATACATATTAATAAAATATCAGTTACTACAATTATTTTAATGCATGTCATAGCTGTGCAATCCTTCCAGCTAATGAAATATTCACTCACATTTTCTTGTTCTCTCTTCTTCATCATATACACAGCATATGGACCAGATTTTCCCCTTTGTTTGGGTTGCTTTGTTCCAGGCCACTGTGAAACTGGGCTGGCATTAGGAGTAGGCCACATGGACAGCTGTCTCTGGTACTGAATTTTCAAAGAAAGCCCCACTCTACCTTTCTCCCACACTATCTGGGAACAGCAGGGCTAGGAAATGCTGGGCCAGTTTGGCTCCTACTTGACTATCCCTCCCAGTAGCTATCCATTTAAGAGAATCTTCTGCTCATACTAGCAGCAATGGCTGGGAACCAATATGTCAACTGGCCTTTGGTCCAGCTGTCCCACAACCTTTTGGTAAAGAATAGCGGGAGCAGCAAAGACCAGGCCTATGAATCACCTGACCATTGCATTTTGGCCTGGCCAGGGCTGCAAGTGGGCTCACTAATGCATCTCCAACTTCTCAAACAAAGTTTCACCAACCAAAACAACAAGGAGTCTGGTGACACCTTAAAGACTAACAGATTTATTTGGGCATAAGGTTTCGTGGGTAAAAAAACATTTCTTCAGATGCATCTGAAAGCTTTTGCCCAAATAAATCTGTTAGTGTTTAAGATGCCTTGTTGTTTTTGTGGATACAGACTAACACAGCTACCCCCTTATACTTTTCACCAACCAAGACAGCTTTTGTGGGGTGAAGCTCTCTGGGCAACCATGAAGAAGTACAATGTTGGTCGTAATCTTATTCTTACCATTAAACAACTATATGCCAAGGCCAGCAGTACAGTTCTCATCAATGGCACAATAGGAGAGCGGTTTCACACCACTGTTGGAGTCTGGAAAGTCTGCCTTCTTTTGCCCATACTGTTCAACATCTACTTGGAGCATATAATGACTGATGCCCTAGAAGATCAGATATGCACAGTCAGCACTGGGGGGGGCAAACAATCTCAAATCTTCAGTTTGCTGATGACATTGATGTCCTGGCAGGCAGCGAAGATGAACTTGGCACCTTGTGAAATGATTGGATGAAACCTCTGCAAAATATGGCACGAAATTCTGTGCAGAGAAAACCAAGCTGATGACAAACATGATGGGATCAGCTCACATATCACTGTCAGAGGACAAGAGCTGGAGACAGTGAAACAGTTCAAGTGTTTGGGGGCAATCATCACTGAGGCATAAATTCAGGTAAGAACTGTACAAACAGCAGCAGTGGCAAAGCTGAAGAATAAGAACATCTCCCTGGAATCCAAACTGAAACTGCTGTACACATCAGTCATCTCATTTTTCTGTATGCGTGCGAGATATGGACCTTTATGGCAGAACTTGAACAGAAAATACAGGTAGTAGAGATATGAGATGCTTATGTAAAATTCTGGGCATCTTCTACTTCAACCACGTCATTAATAAAGAGGTCCACAACATCATCACCCAATGCGCCCAGTCATATGAAGACTTCCTGATGACCATGAAGAAGCGCAAGCTGAAGTGTTACCGATATGTAACCATTGAATCGTGGAAGTCAACAAATGGCTATGCAGGTGGTGTCAGAGAGAAGACTTTAGATTCTTTGACCATGGGATGGTGTTCCAAGAAGAAGGAGTGCTAGGCAGAGACGGGCTCCACCTAATGAAGAGAAGGAAGAGCATCTTCACAAGCCGGCTGGCTAACGTAGTGAAGAGGGCTTTAAACTAGGTTCGCGGGGGGAAGGAGACCAAAATCCTGAGGCAAGTGGGGAAATGGGATACCAGGAGGAAGTACAAGCAGGAGAAGAAAGAGGGGAGGGCTCCTGCCTCATACTGAGAAAGCGGGACAATCAGAGAGTTATCTTAAGTGCCTATACACAAATGCAAGAAGCCTGTGAAACAGGCAGGGACAACTGGAAGTCCTGGCACAGTCAAGGAATTATGATGTGACTGGAATAACAAAGACTTAGTGGGATAACTCACATGACTGGAGTATTGTCATGGATGGATATAAACTGGTCAGGAAGGACAGGCAGGGCAAAAATGGTGGGGGGAATTGCATTGTATGTAAGAGAGAAGTATGACTGCTCAGAGCTCCAATATGAAACTGCAGAAAAACCTGAGAGTCTCTGGATTAAGTTTAGAAGTGTGAGCAACAAGGAGTGGTGGGAGTCTTCTACAGACCACCAGACCAGGGGGATGAGGCTTTTCCGGAAACTAACAGAAGCTACTAGATTGCAGGCCCTGGTTCTCATGGGAGACTTCACTCACCCTGATATCTGCTGGGAGAGCAGCCTACTGCACTAGGCAGCACAGCATGGGGAGGAGGTCACAAGCCCTCTGTGGAGAAAGAAGTGGTTCGAGACTATTTAGAAAAGCTGGATGAGCACAAGTCCATGGGGCTGGATGCGCTGCATGCAAGAGTGCTAAAGGAATTGGTGGATGTGATTGCAGAGTCATTGGCCATTATCTTTGAAAACTCATGGTGATCAGAGGAGGTCCCGGACGACTGGGAAAAGGCTAATGTAGTGCCCATCTTTAAAAAAGGGAAGGAGGAGGATCTGGGGAACTACAGGCCAGTCAGTCAGCCTCACCTCAGTCCCTGGAAAAATCATGAAGCAGGTCCTCAACGAATCAATTCTGAAGCACTTAGAGGAGAGGAAAGTGATCAGGAACAGTCAGCATGGATTCACCAAGGGCAAGTCATGCCTGACTAATCTAATTGCCTTCTATGATGAGATAACTGACTCTGTGGATGAGGGGAAAGCAGAGGACATGTTATTCCTTGACTTTACCAAAGCTTTTGATATGGTCTCCCACAGTATTCTTGCCAGCAAGTTAAAGAAGTATGGATGGACTATAAGATGAATGGACTATAAGGTAGATAGAAAGCTGGCTAGATAGTCAGGCTCAACGGGTAGTGATCAGTGGTTCCATGTCTAGCTGGCAGATGGTATCAAGTGGTGTGCCCCAAGGGTCAGTCCTGGGACCGGTTTTGTTCAATATCAATTAATGATCTGGAGGATGACATGGACTCAGCAAGTTTGTAGATGATACTAAACTGGGAGGAGTGGTAGATACGCTGGAGGGTAGGAATAGGATACAGAGGGCTCTAGACAAATTAGAGGATTGGGCCAAAAGAAACCTGATGAGGTTCAACAAGGACAAGTGCAGAGTCCTGCACTTAGGACGGAAGAATCCCATGCATCGCTACAGACTACAGACCGAATGGCTAGACAGCAGTTCTGCAGGAAAGGACCTAGGGGTTATAGTTGATGAGAAGCTGGATATGAGTCAACATTGTGCCCTTGTTGCCAAGAAGGCTAATGGCATTTTGGGCTGTATATGTAGGGGCATTGCCAGCAGATCGAGGGATATGATCGTTCCCCTCTATTAAACATTGGTGAGGTCTCATCTGAAGTACTGTGTCCAGTTTTGGGCCCCACACTACAAGAAGGAAGTGGAAAAATTGGAAAACGTCCAGTGGAGGGCAACAAAAATGATTAGGGGACTGGAACACATGAGGAGAGGCTGACGGAACTGGGATTGTTTAGTCTGCAGAAGAGAAGAATGAGGGGGATTTGATAGCCACTTTCAACCACCTGAAAGGGGGCTCCAAAGAGGATGGATCTAGACTGTTCTCAGTGGTAGCAGATGACAGAACGAGGAGTAATGGTCTCAAGTTGCTGTGGAGGAGGTTTAGGTTGGATATTAGGAAAAGCTTTTTCACTAGGAGGGTGGTTAAGCACTGGAATGTGTTACCTAGGGTGGTGGTGTAATTTCCTTCCTTTGAGGTTTTTAATTTCAGGCTTGACAAAGCCCTGTCTGGGATGATTTAGTTGGGGATTGGTCCTGTTTTGAGCAGGGAGTTGGATTAGATGACCTCCTGAGATCCCTTCCAACCCTGATATTCTATGATTCTATGAACAAGATCATCTGGCCTATCCAAGATCATCCAAAGGGGATCCAGTGGACATAGTGTACTTAGATTTGCAGAAAGCCTTTGACAAGGTCCCTCACCAAAGGCTCTTATGTAAATTAAGTTGTCATGTGATAAGAGGGAAAATACTTTCATGGATTGAGAACTGGCTAAAAGAAAGGGAACAAAGGGTAGGAATAAATGAATAAATAAATACATAAATAAATATTTAGAATGGAGAGGGATAACTAGTGATGTTCCCCAAGGGTCAGTCCAAGGATCAATCCTATTCAATTTATTCATAAATGATCTGGAGAAAGGAGTCAACAGTGAGGTGGCAAAGTTTGCAGATGACACTAAACTGCTCAAGATAGTTAAGACCAAAGCAGACAGTGAAGAATTTCAAAAAGATCTTTGTGATTGGGCAACCAAATGGCAAATGAAATTTAAAGTGGATAAATGTAAAGTAATGCACACTGGAAAAAATAACCCCAATTAAATATACAATATGATTTAGGCTAATTTAGCTACAACTAATCAGGAAAGATGTTTTGGAGTCATCGTGGGTAGTTCTCTGAAGACATCCACGCAGTGTGCAGCGGCAGTCAAAAGGGCAAACGGGATGTTAGGAATCATTAAAAAGGGATAGAGAATAAGACGGAGAATATCTTATTGCCCTTATATAAATCCATGGTCACCCACATCTTGAATACTGCATACAGATGTGGTCCCCTCATTTCAAAAAAAGATAGACTGGCATTAGAAAAGGTTCAGAGAAGGATAACTAAAATGATTAGCTGGTGGTAAACTCCATCTAAGGCTAAATACTGGCACGAGACCGATAGTCAACAAGTACTGTAAGAGAAAGTTGAAAAGAACTTTAAAATGATTAGGGGTTTGGAACGGGTCCCATATGAGGAAAAACTGAAGAGGGTAGGACTTTTCATCTTAGAAAAGAGAAGACTAAGGCGGATATGATAGAGGTATATAAAATTATGAGTGGCATGGAGAAAGTGAATAATGAAAAGTTATTTACCTGTTCCCATAATATAAGAACTAGGAGCCACCAAATGGAATTAATGGGCAGCAGGGTTAAAACAAATAAAAGGATGTATTTCTTCACACAATGCACAGTCAACATCCTCCTTTGCCAGAGGATGTCGTGAGGGCCAAGACCATAACAGGGTTCAAAAAAGAACTACATAAATTCATGGCTATTAGCCAGGATGGGTAGGGAATGGTGTCCCTAGCCTCTGTTTGCCAGAAGGTGGGAATGAGGAAGTTCTTCTTCATGTAGTGCACAGTCAGTCTGTGGAACTCGTTGCCTGAGAAGGTTGTGAAAGCTAGGACTATAACACAGTTTAAAAGAGAGATAGCCATTAATGGACTTAACCTCCATGAATTTATCTATTAGCTAGGATGTGCAAGGAATGGTGTCCCTAGCCTCTGTTTGTCAGAGGGTGGAGATGGATGGCGGGAGAGAGATCACTTGATCATTACCTGTTAGGTTCACTCCCTCTGGGGCACCTGGCATTGGCCACTGTCAGCAGACAGGATACTGGGCTGGATGGACCTATGGTCTGACCCAGGATGGCCATTCTTATGTTCTTATCCTCCAAGGGACAGTACAAGGAAAGAAAAGAAGAGGTAGACAGAAGAAAAGATGGATTAACAATGTAAAAGAGTGGACAAAAATGGACTTCACAGAGACTTAAGCACTGACACCCAATTGTCAGGGGTGGAAACAATTGGTTGAATGCTCATCAATGATGGCACCCCAACGACCAATGAGTTTATGGGAGTGATGATGGTGATAATTATCTGTGTCTCTGGGAACTGTTACGTAACCCCCAAGGGGGTTGTTGGGATGGGCCTTCCCACTCCACGAGGCTTTTACCCAGGGCCCTTTTGGCTACCAGTGGTCTGGCAACTAAGGCTGCCCTTCTTGGGCCTCTTCCTCGCATCTCACCCCCCCCCCCCCCCGCTCCCCAGTCAGCTTAATCCAAGCCTTTCCCCTGTTGGGGAAGTCCAAACCAAAATAAGTAAGAGCAGATTACCAATGTTCAGGGGCCACAATTGTGGGAGATGGGATACTTCCCTCTCTGGGGTTGGTCCTCCCTTCCCTCAGGGAGGGCCCCTTTGGGCAGCTGTGTCAGGGCCTTTAGGCCTCTCTGCTGGAGCTGTAGGCTGCAGGTCTGCTCACCTCCAGCTCTGCCACCCAAATGAGCTAATTCCATGCCTTTTAATTCCTCCAGCAGTTGGAGCATTTGCTACAGGTGTGGTAGGGTGGGGCTGTCTGAGCCCAAAATAATCCCTTAGCCCCTTGTTGCCCAGAGTAGGCTTTGTACACTCCATCACACAGGGCATGTGAGTGCAGGCATTGAAGAACATATTGGGATAAGCAGTTTAATCACTCTCATCAGCTTCCTCTTCCATCTCCTCCTCTTCACTGAGAGCAGATGAGGGCAGGGAACACAGTTTGAGCTACATGAATACACACACTCACACTTGTCAGTACTCCCAGATGTTCCTGGAGCTCAGTGTGGGTAGTAAACATGGGGGCATTCCCACACAAGCACAAAAAAGAGTAAGCAAGCTTCTTTTTTTGTATGCGTTGTTAAATAATTCATAACTCATATAATGGTTCTGTTCTGAGAGTAGAACATTTTTCCGTGTTGGATAGAACAACCCGATATTGCTTTTTATGACTTTTTCTTCTTCTTCTTCTTCTTCTTCTCTAAAGGTCTGGCAACATGCATTGAACAGTGAAGCTGGAAATAGAGATTAATGATGGACACTTGCATTTGAGCTAATGAATTAGCTTTCTTGAAGGTGGCTCACAAGAAAAGAAAGGGTATCTTAAAGGAAAGGTTTTTTTGAGTCCTGAATCACTCCAGCAGTGCAAAGGGCTAGAGGAGGGGGTGCAGACATTTTTCAAGAAGGCATGTGTTTTCAAAGTTATTTTCTCAAATGCTGTAATTTTATTAGTCACTGGACTGAAATGAAGAGCGGTTACCACTTTTTGTAAATCGAACATGTTTAGCAGTTTATGTGGAATAGTCAATTGCTTACAAATGTAACAACTCCCAATTTGTAATCACTGCATGGGGATACAAACTCACAGCCCTAACAGAACACCAGATGCTAGATGTACCTTAACAGCAACATGTTTGGTTGCACTCTGTATTGATCGATCGATCGATATACTATTTTATTTCGATTAACTATTTAAAATGTTCAAATAATTGTTTGTTTCAGAGGACACAAAAAAATCCAGTATTTAAAGTGTTACCTAATTCATCACTCAGACGATACCAATGACAGCCTATAACACAGAAGCATGAAAGCTAGAACAATTGCAATAATTACGTATGTGTACAAAGAGATTGCAGAGTAGTTACTGAATCATAAGTGCATGTGATCGGAGGCAGTTGTTTTATCATTGTACTGATGATCTATTCTGAACAGAGATCTCATTAAAAATTTACTTCTAACAATGGAGTACTGCTCCAAATACTCCAACAGTGAGCAGTTGGGCATTTTGTACCAGGACAGAGATATTTTCAGGCAAATCCTACAAAGAAGAGCCAATGTTATCATCACCAAGAGTATTTTGGCCAGCCGCTGGCTAAGTTAATGGTTTAAATAAAAATACAATCCAGACATGCTGTATCTAGTGTGCATTAGGATTAGTGATTATACCATCGAAGTAGAAATACTTGTCAGTTCATAAATTCAAGGTAGCCCTTAAAGAACTAAGTGGGGTGAAATTATTACAAGTCTGACAAAAAGGAGAGAGTTTGCCTCAAAGGGCTCCATAGATATAGAAATTGCAATCAATTATTCCTTTACTACTTCTGTTTAGGGTGGGTTTTTTGTGTGTTTGTTTGGTTTTGGGGTTCTTTTTTGCATGCCACAAGTGGATTCAAGGGGCTTAGGAGGTATAACTCAAACACAAAAGATCCTTTCTAAGTATTCAAAAGGATAAGTGTAAGAATGCACTTTGGGTATGTATAGCAACTATGGTGATAGTTCAGATAGAACCTAGAATGTCATGGACATAAAATGGGCATCAGATTAGCCATCAAATATCGTGTGCATTACATCTGGCATTGTGCAGGTGCATGTCACCAGCAGAGTAAAGCATTTGGATAATTTGACTCATCAAAGATATAGCACATTAAACTTATTAGGCCTGGTGGGCTCTTCAAATAAAATTGAAAATTTTAAAGTAAATTTTACATATTTGTCTACAGTTTACTGAAGTGTAGGCTCCTGCTGTAACCAATGAGAAATGTGTTATTGATTTCACTTCATTGGGAGAAGGATTGGACTTGTTCTTGCACTAAGGTGCAGAATCTCATCTCAGTTACAATGATTTAAATACAGAGTAACTTTATTGAAGTCAGTGAAGTTATATCAGATTTAGATGAGTATAAAGTATCTGGTCCTAAAGTTCTTGCTGTAGAAGTCTGTCACAAATCCTAGCTTGAGCCCCTTCCTGGCCTCCCCCTGGGACTGCTTTGAGGGGGATCCAAGTCTCTACACTCTAGATCCAGAGGGTGTTTTAAGCTTCTAGAACAGTGGCTGGCAAATCACGGTCCGTGGGCTGGATCCGGCCCGCCAGCCATTTTAAGCTGGCCCTTGAGCTCCTGCTGGGGAACAGGGTCTTGTACTTGCCCCACTCTAGCACTCCACCGCTGCAGCCAGGGAGCAGGGTCGGGGGCCACTCCATGAAGCTCCCAGAAGCAGTGGCATGGCCCCGCTCCGGCTCCCATGTATAGGGGCAGCCAGAGGGCTCTGCTCTGCATGCTGCCCCCACTCCAGGCACTGCCCCCACAGCTCCCATTGGCCAGGCACCTATGGACGGGGCAGCGCATAGGGCCACCTGGCCACAGTTCTGTGTAGGAGCCAAAGTGGGGACAAGGCTGCTGCTTCCAGGCACCACCTCAGAACCTGCAGCCCCAGCTGGAGCCCTCACCCCCCATACCCTACTCCCCAGAGCCCTGAGCCCCTCCCCACACCCCAACACCCGGCCCCAGCCTTGATCCCCCTCCTGCCCTCCAAACCCCTTGGTCCTAACCCAGAGCATCTTCCCGCAGCCTGAACTCCTCATTTCTGGCCCCACCCTGGAGCCCACACCCCCAACCAGAGCCCTCACCACCCCCCACATCCCAAACCCAGTTTTCTGAGCATTCATGGCCCATCATACAATTTCTATTCCCGGATGTGGCCCTTAGGCCAAAAAATTTGCCCACCCCTGTTCTAGAACCTGAATGGAGTCCAGCCACTTTCCCAATCTAAGGGTCCCTATGCACACTCTCAGGATGCAGACATGCTATCTGGCACCCTTCTCTGAGTGTTGGAACCCATTTTCCACCTAGCCAGTAGCGGCACAGCACTGACCCTTCAGGCTCCTCCATATTTAAACACACCACTTTTCCAGAATTCTACCCAAAAGTGTGATTGTTTTACAATTTCTCTCTCTTAGGGAAAAAGAAAAGGAGTACTTGTGGCATCTTAGAGACTAACAAATTTATTAGAGCATAAACTTTCGCTCTAATAAATTTGTTAGTCTCTAAGCTGCCACAAGTACTCCTTTTCTTTTTGCGAATACAGACTAACACGGCTGCTACTCTGAAATCTCTCTTAGGGATGTATGGAACAGTCAATATATATAAACTTTGTACAGCCGCAGTCCACAAATCTTGGGGTGTGCCCAGGTAGGAGGGCATGGAGGAACGTTCGGAGGGGTGTGGTGGGCTGCAGGCCAGCTCTGCTCCCGGTCCATGATCCCGGCCCCTGGTCACGGCTCAGCCATCGGCCCCCACTCCTGGCCCTGACTCTTAGCTACCAGCTCCTGTTCTCAGCCCCCGGCCCCTGCTCCTAGCTGCGACTCAGCCGTCTGCCCCCACTCTCAGCCCAGTCCCCACTTTTGGCTGCCAGCCCCCGAACCCCACTCTCAGCCCCCACCTCCCCAGCTGCAGCTCTTCTTCCAGTCCCCAGCCACGGCCCCTAGCCTGGCCACGACTGCACTCCTGGCTTGGGGCATGCAGACACATTCCATTATTGGTGAGGACGAGTTGAGGGGGTCAAGGGCAAAAGTTTGGGCACCATTACTGAACCATCTTCATGTTCTTTTATCCATATCCATATAAAGCACAGAAGAGAACATACATATAAGACAATATATGCTACAATTAACGTCCCTTTCTAGATCTGGGAAGGCAGGCAAGGCATCCCTTTCCTCATGCAAGAAGTTATCTGGTGAGTGATCTCTCACTGGAGGAAAAAGTCCCTGCTTCCCCTCAAAGGAGACACAGTGTCCTGTGTCAGGTGACACCCTTGCCAGCTTCCTCACATGAGTACAAACACTGAGGTGACTGTTGCTAAGGTGGCTTCTTCCTTGCTAAACTAGTTCTTGTGGGCTGAGACCAGTCTTTTGTCTAGAGCAAACAGATTTCCAATGAGTGGGTACTTTAGAGCCACCTACACTCTATTATTCTTTTGCCACCAGCTTTTGGAACGTGGGGCGAACAGACCATAGAGAAGGCAAAAGGTAGCATGTTCAAAATGGAGTTTGCAATTTACACAGACACACAGTGTTCATAATTTCATGCACAATTCATAAATTGTACAGACATATTTCCACTTCATCACAGAGTAACTCACACAAGTAGTGCCAGTAATATCAATGAAACTACTTGCATGGTAATTATGCAGATAAGTGGTGCGAGACTTGTCCCATAAATGTAACCAACCAAAGTAGCCTTCTAGAAATAAATATTTCTTACTAGACCACCTTCCTAAATTTAGAGGATTTCCCTTCTCTTTCATAAAGTCACCTCTAATGCTCTAATAAGTAAAGTATAACAAATTATATTTCTGTTGCCATAGCAACATACTTTTTCTTACATACCGTCAGGCTGAATGCTATTTTTTGCTCTTTCCTACTGCTTTGTTTTAGCAGGATAAAGGCCTTCACTGTAATAAATGCAATTTTGCTTTTCTTATTATGATGAATAAATAAATTTAAGCAAAGGATATATATCCTAATAATAGAACACATTCATACTTAATTACTGGGTACCATTATTCTGAAGGCATAATGTTGCTGACAAACATAGTGGCACCCTCCTCCACAGAGTAATTAATAGTGTTGGTTATTGTACTATACGTTTTTCTCTTTTGTCAGACATAATTTGTTAAGTAAATTAGATACCGAAATACATATGGCTTAAAAGATAGCAAATAATAAAGTATTAGCAAGTATTTAATGAGACTGAAATAACTCAAGGGAAAAATAGTATTCTTATGCAAACAGTTGCCATAGTAATGACTTAAAACCCACAATATTTAATAATAATTTTAGAGCCTATTTTTTCCTATGTTTTTTAAAAAGAGGATACCAGTTCTCCACTCAAGGTGAAATTCTCCTATTTGGGAAATCCTCACAGACCAAATCACCATTGGTTTTGGATGTCAACAGAATATGTCCTGCTGTCATTCAAGATCTGGGACTCCTATTGGATTCAACAGGACTTCATCATAAAGAATCACTGTCAGGCTGTGATCCGCAGTGTTCTTAAGGCTATTTTTCTGGTGCCAACCTCTTTCATATCTCTAACATATGTTCTAATAAAGGTTTGCTTTGAAGATGAGGACTGAGAAATCAGATATTTGAAAAGTGTGTGCCCACGGGTAATAGGGTGTTTTTGTTTTTTTATCATTTTTTCTGCATGAGTTTGTTTGAAATCATAGAATTATTGACTCCTAGGACTGGAAAGGACCTCAAGAAGTGATCTAGTCCAGTCCCCTGCATATTGTTGTGTAGTTGTTGTTGTTGTTGGGGCATTGTATAGTTGTTGTTGTTGGGGCATTTGAGGCACTGGATGAGGTATACCACATGCTATGATAGGCAAGTGTAGGACCCAGGGATTTTGAAAAGTGTGTTGTGGGAGAGATTCATCATCATACCAGTGGAGATACATATGCAGGTTTTGCATCTGTTGTTTTGGTAGGGTCGACTGCTGCTTTAGTTGGTGTGTCCTGGACTGCGGGGAGCTTGCTTTCTGATAATGAGCTTGGCAAGATGCAGAGTGGTTTAAAGTCCAGAAGAGGGGGTTCAGGAAAGATTTCTTTCAGGATGTGGTCCCCACTAAATATGGATTAAAATTATTTGATGGTAACCCATATGGATTCTAGTGTGGGGTAGTAGGTGATAACTAGAGGTGTGTGGTCAGTGTTTCCTCCACTCAAGAAAGATGTTGGAGTCATTGTGGATAATTCTCTGAAAACATCTACTCAATGTGCAGTGGCAGTCAAAAAAGCAAACAGAATGCTGGGAATAATTAAGAAAGTGATAGATAATAGGACACAATATCATATTGCCTCTATATAAATCCATGGTACTCTCACATCTTGAACACTGAATGCAGATGTGGTCACCCCATCTCAAAAAAGATGTATTAGAATTGGAAAAGGTTCAGAAAAGGGCAACAAAATTTATTAGGGGTATGGAATGGCTGCCGTATGAGGAGAAATTAATAAGATTGGGACTTTTCAGCTTGGAAAAGAGACGGCTAAGGGGAGATATGATTGAGGTCTATAAAATCATGACTGATGTAGAGAAAGTAGATAAGGAAGTGTTGTTTACTACTTCTCATAACACAAGAACTAGGGGTCACAAAATGAAATTAATAGGCAGCAGGTTTAAAAGAAATAAAAGGAAGCATTTCTTCACACAATGCACAGTCAACTTGTGGAACTCCTTGCCAGAGGATGTTGTGAAGGCCAAGACCATAACAGGATTCCAAAAAGAACTACATAAATGCATGGCTATTAGCCAGGATGAGTAAGGAATGGTGTCCCTAGCCTCTCTTTGCCAGAAACTGGGAATGAGCAACAGGGAATGGATCACTTGATGATTACCTGTTCTGTCCATTCCCTTTGGGGCACCTGGCACTGGCCAATGTCGGAAGACAGGATACTGGGCTAGATGGACCCTTGGTTTGACCCAGTAGGGCCATTTTTGCAGACACTTATGTAAGTGTCTGTCAGTAGATAACAGATTTTTGGGTGTATCTGGGATGATTGCTGGGTCCATGGATGTGAGTTTGGTGATTCATGGCTTTTTTATAATATAGTCATTTGTAAATTTCCATTCCTGAAGCTGATTGTGGTGTCCAGAAAGATCATGCTGGTGTAGGAGTGTTCTATTGAGAGTTTGATGGATGGGTGGTGGTTGCTGAAGTTGTGGTGGAAAGCTGAGGGAGTTTAGGTCATCTGTTCAGAAGATGAAAATATTATTAATGTACATCAGGTATACTGTTGGTTTTATGGTGCATTTTTCCAGAAATTCTACCTCTAGATGGCTCTCCGATATGCCAGCCTCTTCTAGTGCCCAGGGCTGTTCCCATGGTTTGGAAAATGCGTTTGTTAAATGTAAATCTGTAGTGGGAATAATGTAATGGGTGAGTCTGGCAATGGGTTTAGGGTGGATTTCTGAGCATTGTTCATTATCTGATAGGTATTTTAGGCAGGCAGTGCTGTCATCATAGTCAGGGATGTTGGTGTAAAGGGATGGCAGGGCTTATGTTGCAGAATTTCTTGAAGAAGTTGGTAAGGTCTTGGAAGAAGCTGGCCCTTTGGGTGGTGAGTGGTTTGACAATGCTTTCTAACAGTCCCATTATTCTTTCAGTAAGAGTTCCATAGCCAGTTCTGATGAGGCTGGAGCCCTTGTTTGTGTATCTTGGGAAGCATGTAGAAGGTCATTGGGGTGAGTTTGTAGGAAATGAGGTTAGAGGGGTTTTTTGAGTTGTTTGGGGAAAGATTTGATGGCATCTTTAAATTCCTATGTGAATTATGATGTAGGATCTTCAAGAGTTCTCTATAGTAGGTGATGTTGGAGAGTTAGCTGTTGGCTTCATTAATGTAGTCATCATTAAGGCTACATTTTAGTCACGGGTATTTTTAGTAGAAGTCAGAGACAGGTCATGGGCAGTAAACAAAAATTCATGGCCTGTGACCTGTCATAAGAACATAAGAATGGTCATATTTGGTCAGACCAAAGGTCCATTCGGCCCACTATCCTATCTACCAACATTGGCCAATGCCAAGTACCTCAGAGGGAGTGAACCTAACAGGTAATAATCAAATGATCTCTTTCCTGCCATCCACCTCCACCTTCTGACAAACAGAGGCTAGGGACACCATTCCTTACCCATCCTGGCTAACAGCCATTAATTGACTTAATCTCCATGAATTTATCCAGTTCTCTTTTAAACCCTGTTATAGTCTAGCCTTCACAACCTCCTCAGGCAAGGAGTTCCACAGGTTGACTGTGCACTGAGTGAAGAAGAACTTCCTTTTATTTGTTTTAAACCTGCTACCCATTAATTTCATTTTGTGGCCCTTAGTTCTTATATTATGGGAACAAGTAAATAACTTTTCCTTATTCATCTTCTCCACACCATTCATGATTTTATATACCTCTATAATATCTCCCCCTAGTCTCCTCTTTTCCAAGCTGAAAAGTCCTACCCTCTTCAATCTTTCCTCATATGGAACCCGTTCCAAACCCCTAATCATTTTAGTTGTCCTTCTCTGAACCTTTTCTAATGCCAGTCTATCTTTTTTTGAAATGAGGGGACCACATCTGTATGCAGTATTCAAGATGTGGGTGACCATGGATTTATATAAGGGCAATAAGATATTCTCCGTCTTATTCTCTATCCCTTTTTAATGATTCCTAACATCCCGTTTGCCCTTTTGACTGCCACTGCACACTGCGTGGATGTCTTCAGAGAACTACCCACGATGACTCCACGATCTTTCTCCTGATTAGCTGTAGCTAAATTAGCCCCCATCATATTGAATGTATAGTTGGGGTAATTTTTTTCCCCCAATGTGCATTACTTTACATTTATCCACTTTAAATTTCATTTGCCATTTTGTTGCCCAATCACTTAGTTTTGTGAGATCTTTTTAAAGTTCTTTAGAGTCTGCTTTGGTCTTAACTATCTTGAGCAGTTTAGTATCATCTGCAAACTTAGCCACCTCACTGTTTACACCTTTCTCCAGATCATTTATGAATAAGTTGAACAGGATTGGTCCTAGAACTGATCCTTGGGGAAAACCACTTGTTACCCCTCTCCATTCTGAAAATTTACCATTTATTCCTACCCTTTATTCCCCATCTTTTCACTAGTTCTCAATCCATGAAAGGATATTCCCTCTTATCCCATGACAACTTAATTTACGTAAGAGCCTTTGGTAAGGGACCTTGTCAAAGGCTTTCTGGAAATCTAAGTACACTATGTCCACTAGATCCCCCTTGTCCACATGTTTGCTGACCCCCTCAAGGAACTCTAATAGATTAGTAAGACATGATCTCCCTTTACAGAAACCATGTTGACTTTTGTGCAACAGTTTTTGTTCGTCTATGTGTCAGACAATTTTATTCTTTACTATTGTTTCAACTAATTTGCCCGGTACTGACATTAGACTTACCAGTCTGTAATTGCCAGGATCACCTCTAGAGCCCTTCTTAAATATTAGCATTACATAAGATATCTTCCAGTCATTGGGTTCCTCAGCTCTTGTCTCCTAATGCCCTTTCTCTACTTGCGCTACATTGATGACATCTTCATCCTCTGGACCCATGGAAAAGAAGCCCTTGAGGAATTCCACCATGATTTCAACAAATTTCCATCCCATCATCAACCTCAGCCTGGACCAATCCACAAAAGAAATCCACTTCCTGGACACTATGGTGCTAATAAGCAATGGTCACATAACCACCACCCTATACCAGAAACCAACTGACCGCTATTCCTACCTACATGCCTCCAGCTTTCATCCAGAACACCACACAATCCATTGTCTACAGCCAATACGATACAATACGATACAACTGCATTTGCTCCAACCCCTCAGACAGAGACAAACGTCTACAAGATCTCTATCAAGCATTCTTACAACTACAATACCCACCTGCTGAAGTGAAGAAACAGATTGACAGAGCCAGAAGAGTACCCAGAAGTCATCTACTACAGGACAGGCCCAACAAAGAAAATAACAGAATGCCACTAGCCATCACATTCAGCCCCAACTAAAACCTCTCCAAAGCATCATCAAGGATCTACAACCTATCCTGAAGGACGAACCATCAATCTCACAGATCTTGGGAGACAGGCCAGTCCTTGCTTACAGACAGCCCCCCAACCTGAAGCAAATACGCACCAGCAACCACACACCACACAACAGAATCACTAACCCAGGAACCTATCCTTGCAAAAAAGCTCATTGCCAACTGTGTCCACATATATATTCAAGGGACACCATCATAGGGCCTAATCACATCAGCCACACTATCAGAGGCTCGTTCACCTGCACATCTATCAATGTGATATATGCCATCATGTGCCAGCAATGCCTCTCTGCCACGTAGATTGGTTAAACTGGACAGTCTTTACATAAAAGAATAAATGGAAACAAATCAAACGTCAAGAATTATAACATTCAAAAACCAGTTGGAGAACACTTCAATCTCCCTGGTCACTCGATTACAGACTTAAAAGTGGCAATAGTTCAACAAAAAAACTTCAAAAACAGACTAACGAGAGACTGATGAATTGGAATTAATTTGCAAACTGGATACAATTAACTGAGGCTTGAATACAGACTGGGAGTGGATGGGTCATTACACAAAGTAAAACTATTTCCTCATGTTTATTCCCCCCCTAACCCCCCCACTGTTCCTCAGACATTCTTGTCAACTGCTGGAAATGCCCCACCCTGATTATCACTACAAAAGGTTCCCCCCCACACACTCTCCTGCTGGTAATAGCTCACCTTAAGTGATCACTCTGGTTACAGTGTGTATGGTAACACCCATTGTTTCATGTTCTCTATGTATATAAATCTCCCCGATGTATTTTCTACTGAATGCATCCGATGAAGTGAGCTGTAGCTCACGAAAGCTTATGCTCAAATAAATTTGTTAGTCTCTAAGGTGCCACAAGTACTCCTTTCTTTCATTGGGTACAGCATCTGATTTATAGGACAGGTTACAAACCATAGTTAATAGTTCTGCAATTTCATATTTGAGTTCTTTCAGAACTCTTGGGTGAATGCCATGTGGTCCTGTTGACTTGTTACTGTTAAATTTCTCAATTAATTCCAAAACCTCCTCTAGTGACACTTCAATCTGTGACAATTCCTCAGATTTGTCACCTACAAAAGACGGCTTAGGTTTGGCAATCTCCCTAACATCCTCAGCCGTGAAGACTGAAGCAAAGAATTCATCTAGTTTCTCTGCAATGACTTTATCGTCTTTAAGTGCTCCTTTTGTATCTCGATCGTCCAGAGGCCCCACTGATTATTTAGCAGGCTTCCTGCTTCTGATGTACTTAAAAAACAATTTGTTATTATCTTTTGATTTTTTGGCTAGCTGTTCTTCAAACTCCTTTTTGGCTTTTCTTATTACATTTTTACATTTAAATTTGGCTGTGTTTATGTGCCTTTCTATTTACCTCACTGGGAATTTGACTTCCACTTCTTAACAGATGCCTTTTTATCTCTCACTGCTTCTTTTACATAGTTTTTAAGCCACGGTGGCTCTTTTAAAGTTCTTTTACTGTGTTTTTTAATTTGGGGTATACATTTAAGTTGAGCCTCGATTATGGTGTCCTTGAAAAGTGTCCATGCAGCTTGCAGGGATTTCACTCTAGTCACCGTACCTTTTAATTTCTGTTTAACTAACCTCCTCTTTTTTGCATAGCTCCCCTTTCTGAAATTAAATGCCACAATGTTGGGCTGTTGAGGTGTTCTTCCCAGCACAGGAATGTTAAATGTTATTATATTATGGTCACTATTTCCTAGTGGTCCTGGACCTTTTGGACCAGATCCTGCACTCCACTCAGGATGAGATCGAGATTTACCTCTCCCCTTGTGGGTTCCTGTACCAGCTGCTCCAGAAACAGATATTTAAAGTATCGAGAAATTTTGTCTCTGCATTTTGTCCTGAGGTGACATGTACCCAGTCAATATGGGGATAATTGAAACCCCCCACTATTATTAAGATTTTTATTTTGATAGCCTCTCTAATCTCCCTTCACATTTCATTATCACTATCGCTGTCCTGGTCAGGTGATCGATAATAGATCCCTACTTTTATATTCTTATTAGGGCATGGAATTACTATCCATAGAGATTCTATGGAACATGTGGATTTATTTAAGATTTTTATTTCATTTGATTCTACATTTTCTTTCACATATAGTGCCACTCCCCCTTTTGCCCCACCCCCACCCCCCATGACCTGTTCTGTCCTTCCAATATATTTTGTACCCAGGAACGACTGTGTCCCATTGATTGTCCTCACTCCACCAGGTTTCTGTGATGCCTATTACATTAATATCCTCCTTTAACACAAGGCACTCTAGTTCACCCATCTGTCCATGACTTCTACTAAAAATAACCAGTGAATAAAACTTGCGGTGGGGGGCGGGGCGGCTGCCCGGAGGTCCCATGAGTACTGGGGAGGGTGGCCCAGCTGCTAGGTGGGGGGGCTGCCTGGACATGCCTCTTCCTAGCAGCTAAGCGAGGGGATGTTGCCACTTCCAGGGAGCCCCCCAGGTAAGTGCTGCTCAGAGCCCGCCTCACCCCGTCCCATGCCCCAAGTCCTCCCACACCCAAACTCTGCTGCTGGGGCGGGAGGCGCAGGGGCCTGAGACTGCCCCAGCAGCAGCCAGGGTGCCTGGCACAGGGGTTGCCCTGAGCCAGGCGCACCAGCCGCTGCAAAATCACAGAGGTCATGGAAAATCACCGAATCCGTGACTTCCATGACAAACTCACAGCGTTAGTCATCATGATTGAGAACTATGATGGCTCCCCCTTTGTCTGATGGTTTGGTCTCCCTGTAGTAGGGATGTGATTACAAAACAATTACAAATATTATATGTGTGCATTTGATATATTTACAATATTACATAAGTTTTAAATTAAAAATATCTAGGGATAGATTCTGTGCTGAGCCACCTGAGAGGTGCCTAACAAGAGGCTCATCCCAAAAGAGTTGAGGGGGGCATTAAACCACCTTTTTACCTCCTGGATTACTGTGAGGGCCACAACAATCCCCTTGTTGTACAAAAGATGAGTAAAACGAATTCTAATCTCTGGGTCAGAAAGTCAGAGATGTAAATCAGTCAGTCAGAATTTAAGGCCAGAAGGTACACTCGATCCTCTTGTCTGATCTCGTGTATAACACAGGCCACTAACATCATCCAGAACCAACACACTACTCCAACAACTGCAATGAGACCAACGTATTATAGCCAACAGGAGACTAGACTATTATGTGCCAGAGGTAGAGAATAGGACTGAGTACCATCAAATCCTGCTACGGGAAATACCAAGAGCTATTCAGTACCTTTGAATCCATTTAGGTGGGGGTGGATAACATGTACATGTCCTAGTCTTTTTTCAGAATGAAGCAGTCTGAAAATGTTATTTAAGGATAACTGAATGCCCTTGCAAAAATGTCTTTTACCAGGAGCATTGGTTTGCCACTTCAGAAAGGGAAAACATATATGTATATATATAGAAAATGGACTGTTCAAGGGGAACACACACTGTATAGAAAAGAATGAACTGCATGCAATGTAGACAAAAACAGCCCACTGTTCTGTCAGTGGGAAATGTGTAAATTGACAACAGGATTTGTTTCCTCTCAGTTTCAGTCATGGGTTAATGTACAGGGGTGTCTGCTCCAAATGACTTGTCTGCAGTGGGTGAACTAAAAAGGAGAGACTGAAGGAAGAAGCAGGAGATTAGCGTTGGTGGAGTCAGTCACATTGTGGTTATTTTGTTCCTGCATAAGATGTAACTGACATAATGAGCAGATGTATGAAAGATGATATCAAAGACATGATGTTGGTTCATTACCATTAATAAACTAGTGGCTCACATTTTGTTTGGTGAATTCTCTGGCAGCTGATGTCTCATTCACCAGCTATCTACAACAGTCTCCCCTGTCCCCCTTTTGTGACACTCCAACTTGTAAGTAAAACAAAAACAAAAAAGTATAATTGTTTTAAAATGACAAGTTTCAGAGTAGCAGCCGTGTTAGTCTGTATTCGCAAAAAGAAAAGGAGTACTTGTGGCACCTTAGAGACTAACAAATTTATTAGAGCATAAGCTTTCATGAGTTACAGATCACTTCATCAGATGCATTTCTACGTAAAAGAATGAATGGACACAAATCAGACGTCAAGAATTATAACATTCAAAAACCAGTTGGAGAACACTTCAATCTCTCCGGTCACTCGATTACAGACCTAAGAGTGGCTATCCTTCAACAAAAAAGCTTCAAAAACAGACTCCAATGAGAGACTGCTGAATTGGAATTAATTTGCAAACTGGATACAATTAACTTAGGCTTGAATAGAGACTGGGAATGGATGAGTCATTACACAAAGTAAGACTATTTCCCCATGTTATTTCTTCCCCACCCCCCATCCCACCCCCCACTGTTCCTCAGATATTCTTGTTAACTGCTGGAAATAGCCTACCATGAAAGGTTTTCCTCCTTTCCCCCCCCGCTGCTGCTGATGGCTTATCTTAAGTGATCACTCTCCTTACAGTGTGTATGATAAACCCATTGTTTCATGTTCTCTGTGTGTCTATATCAATCTCCCCTCTGTTTTTTCCACCCAATGCATCGGATGAAGTGAGCTGTAGCTCACAAAAGCTTATGCTCTAATAAATTTGTTAGTCTCTAAGGTGCCACAAGTACTCCTTTTCTTTTTGTTTTAAAATGTTGTACTTCAATTACTCCTTAGTTTTAAAATGTTAAATTGGGTTTTAAACAGCTGTAATTCCTATGTTCTTGGCAATTATATAACAGTCTGAAAAATTCATTTTAGTATATTATAAAGCCAGAAGGGTCTATTGTGATTGGCCACTGAAGTTCCATGAATTAATTCATGTTTGAACTACAGAATATCTTTTAGGGAAAAAAAATCAATGTGGTGTTTAAAATGTGCAGATATGGAGGATCTACCCCAGTCCTTTGTAAGTTGTTCCAATGGATAATTTAAAATATTCACCTTTTTTGGAGTATGAATTTTTCTAGCTTCACTGATTTTAATCTTTTTTTACCTTTCTCTACTAGACTAAAGAACCTCTATTCTCAATTTTATGTTCCCCATGAAGGTACTTACAGATTGTGCTCAAGTAACTCCTTTATATTCTCTTGGTGAAGCTAAGCATATTGAGCTCCTTGAGTATTTCACTTTATGGCTTTTTTTTTTCAAATCCTTTAAATCAGTCTCATGGTTCTTCTTTGAAATGTCTCATTTATCCACATCCTTCTTGAAATGTGGACACCGGAACTGGGCACAAGTTTCCAGTAACTGTCATACCATTGCCAAACACAGAGGTAATATAATTTATCTACTACTACTTGGCATCCGTTTATCTACCCAGTGATCACGTTAGCCCTTTTGGCTGCAGCATTGAACTAGGAGCTCATATCCAACTGATCATCAATCATGACCCCCAAGTCCTTTTCAGAGTCACTGCTTCCCAGGATAAAGTCCCCTTACATTCATATATCTTCATTGTTATATTTCAAAATTAAGACACTATATGTAAAGGCTGTATACAGTGGGTTATGTTCCCTCTGTTGGAATTCAGTGGCATGGGCCCAGAGTGGGAAGGGGATATGAGATGTTAAGGGATGGTGTTGGAGTAAAAAATGGGAGATGTTACAGAGGAGGCAAGTTTTCTCCCCTCTTCCTACCAGCTTCAGCTCTGCCTTGCTTGGCTTCAGCCTGAGTCAGCTTGAGATTGATTGAAAACTGGGAAAGGAAGGGTTGCAACTGACACAGATGTAATGAGGAAGTTAAACAGTAGCCTTTTCCCCCAGGCCATTATGATATCATTTACCGTAAGAGAGAGATTGTTGACACCATATGTTGTCTTCATTCTTCTGTGGTTGCCAGAAAGATAAGATGTTCCAGATAACAGTGTGCTTTGCTGTCACTGAACTCTCTGCACTCTGATCAATACATCCAGAAAAAGAGTTCTGTGATCTGATACATTTCAGCCATTCTAGGTAAAGAATTGCTCTAGAGACAGTTTAACGCTTTACTACATGGATGAAGCAATTCATTTCTCAGTGGGGCATTCTTGATCTAAAGAACATGCCAGTGCCACACATAGATGCCAAAGAACTCACCCTAGAGGACATCATATGATCTCAACACTGACAAATTTTAATTAGAGAGTGGCTGAAATCAGACTCCTAGCCCCTTCTAACTTCTATCATGGCTGATGAAACTAAGATTTAAATCTTCACATCCCAACTTGACCTTGTGTTTTTGATTTGGAGGTTGATCTGGAACCAGAAGGAATTTATTATTTTTTTCTGGTTCCAGCTGAGATGAAGCTAAAATCATCTGAGCACAACATGCCAGTGAGATTTGGCCCAAAATAATGAAAAAACTCTTAGAATTACTGATTTCCTGAAATTACTACCATTTGGGAATAAAGGTATGGGGGCGGGGAGGAGTGGAGTTTTCTTTGACCTCTAATCTGAACTCAAACCCTTGTACTGATTTTGCCTCAGACTTGATTCCTTGACATAAACATAGTTCAGATCCAGGTGTGAACACTGCCACCTTACTCATCTCCTGCTGTGATATGACTGTACAGATTTACCTGGTAGGAGCCTTTCCTTGAACCCTCACTGGGTTAGCTTACTTAATGTCCATTTGGATTCAATATGCTTTTTACCTATCTTGTACCTCCTTTAAGTGAATGTGAGAGCAAGTCTTGATTTCAACTATGTATAACTGATCAGAGCCTGACAATTATCTGACCCGTTAAAAAGAAAATCAGAAAGAAAAGAGGATTGAAGAAGGGAAATAGCAATTTATTTTGCTTTTAAAAAAAAAATTACAACTCCATGAGCAAATGATATTTACTACTTTTTCTACTGAATAATTAAAGGTTCCCCAGAGCAACTTATATTTTTGTTGATATTCTTCCACCCGATAGGCCACTAAGTAATAATCTTTTTCTTTCTCTGGAGAGCAGCTGTATTGTTGAGGGTTACAAAAAAAAATTAGTTTTTTTTTCTGGTGCTTTTCTGAGACCATTAGGTGGAGTTTTCTGGGGGAAAAACACAACAAAAAAACCCCCAACACTGGATATATATTTTTATAGCCTTTGTGACATGAAGATGCAGGCAGAATATCCTTGACCACTAAAACTAGGCTTTCGATTGGGGTTAATTACAGATTTCTTTTAAAATCACTCACTTTCTTTTCTTTCATCAAAACATTGCCTGTTACAACAAATGTGGCTTTGATATAGAAACATAACCCAAGACAATATCTGGGGCAGGAAAGGTTTACAGATTATGTTTTATGCCCTTTTAAAGTTAAAAGATATATAATAATTTGGCATGCAGTGTACGGTGTGTGAAGTTGGAATTTGCCAAGGGGATGCTTATAACAATGCAAGTATGCACTTTATAGCATTTGTAGAGAGAACATTAAGATCTGATTTGGGAATTTAAAGGATATCTTTGTGTCTATTTAGTTTTAACAATATACAGTTACTTTCGCTTTAAATACTGGCTTAATTCAAAAGTTTGTAATTCAAGAGGCCCAAATGACAGATGCATGTAACAGAACTCAATTAGATCATATAATATTTCATCACCATGTTTCAAGAAGTAGCAAGTTAAATGAACACATGAAAGCGAAGACCGAGTCTCTTAAAGGACTACAATACCTTGATGTGGTGCTAAGAAGAGTCATAAATTCACTAAAATAGATTATATGAAGCTATTGATTTTCATGTGACTTTTTTTTCCCCAAAGGATCAGGAGGGTAGCTTTTTCCAGCCTGAAGCAACACATTGTCATTAGAGTTAAAATCTTAACTTTACCGTTCAAAAGGAAGACCATATAAGAAAATCATAAAGTTCCACACTGATTAGGAAGACTTATGGTTAAGGACGCAGGAACTTAGCTGCTCCACTTGAATACACTGAGTTATGATTATTGGATAAAATACACAGTACAAACGAACAAAGGAAATAAAGTCTACATCATTTAAACTCACAGTGACCACTCTGCTGGTGGACTTTATGCAAGGGGGTGACCAATCTTTCCGGACAGTACAAGAAATCTCCACATTAGCCCTGCACAGGCCAACATTCTCTGGAAAGACCCAGAAAAATAGTCACAGGGTCCATAATTACAAACATCCAGTGGCCTTCAAACATCATCCAGCCTTTAAACATCCTCCAAGTAGTGCAGGGGAATTGTGGTCAATACCATAACCCATATGCTGGAGTAGTATGGGCTGGACCTAGGTAGGTGAATTGCAGACTCTTTCCCAGACCTCTAGTTGGGTTGTGGATTTCACCAGTCTACAACTAGGCACTCCACCTGATTAGATTTGTAGATTTCAATGCAATAATCTAATCTGACCTCCTGTAATACACAGGTAATAGAACTTCTCCAAAATAATTCCTAGAACATATCTTTTATAAAAAAAACTTCCAATCTTGATTTAAAAATTGCCAATGACAAAGAATCCACCATGGCCTTTGGAAAATCGTTCCAATGGTTAATTAATCTCACTATTAAAAATGTATACCTCATTTCCAGTCTGAGTTTGTCTAGCTTCAACTTCCAGCCTTTGTGATCTTGTAGTGCCTGTGATGGGTTTGGTCACAGAGACCCCCTTGGGACTGTCACCTGATATGCTGAGACTACCTCTGAGCCCATTTTATCTGCCAGTTTGGGCCTGCAGAAACCTGTCTTGTTGAGCCAGATGCAGCAGATTATTGTAACATACCCAGGGTCTGACCCACGCCCCCAAAGCTGCAGACTTAACTGAAAATGGCTTAGCAAGTGCTCCTGTCTCTAGCACCCAGACACCCAGCTCCCAATAGGATCCAAACTCCAAATGAATCCATTTTACTCTGTATAAAGCTTATAGAGGGTAAACTCAAATTGTCCGACCTCTGTAACACTGATAGAGAGATGTGCACAGCTGTTTGCTCCCCCAGGTATTACTTACTCTGGGTTAATTAATAAGCAAAAGTGATTTTATTAAATATAAAAAGTAGGATTTAAGTGGTTCCAAGTAATAACAGACAGAAAAAAGTAAGTTACTAAGCAAAATAAAACGAAACACACAAATCTAAGCCTAATACAGTAGGAAACTGAATGCAGGTAAATCTCACGCTCAGAGATGTTCTTATATGCTTCTTTCACATACTAGACACCTTCCAAGTCTGGGCCCAATCTTTTTCAGGCCAACGTTGTAGGTTATGGCCTGGGTCCAGCAATCACTCACACCCCCACAGTTACTGTCCTTTGTTCTAGTTTTTTTCAGGCATCTCTTTGGCGGAAAGAGACCATCTCTTGAGCCAGCTGAAAACAAAATGGAGGGGTTTCCAGGGCCTTTTATATTCTCTCTCGTAAGCAGAAACCCCTTTGTTCTCCTGTGCAAAATCACAGCAACAAGATGGAGTTTATAGACACCTGGGCAAGTCACATGTCCATGAATGATTCAGCTTTTTGCAGGCCAATGCCATTGTTTACATATTAGTTTGAACTTTCCCAGGAAAGCTCAGATTGGTGTCTGGATTGGTGTCTCCCAAAGTCCATTGTTAGTTAAGTGTTTCTTGATTGGGCACTGTCAAGGTTCCTTCTCCACTCTGAACTCTAGGGTACAGATGCTGGGACCTGCATGAAAACCTCCTAAGCTTACTTTTACCAGCTTAGGTTAAAACTTCCCCAAAGGTACAAACTATTTTACCTTTTGACCTTGGACTTTTGCTGCCACCACCAAACGTTTAACCGGGTTTATTATTGGGAAAGTGTCATTTGGAAACATCTTTCCCCCCCAAAATCCTCACGAAAACCTTGCACCCCCCTTCCTGGGAAAGGTTTGATAAAATCCTCACCAATTTGCACAGGTGACCACAGACCCAAACACTTGGATCTTAAGAACAATGAAAAAAAAAACATTCAGTTTCTTACAAGAAGAATTTTAATAGAAGTAAAAAGAATCACCTCTGTAAAATCAGGATGATAAATACCTTACAGGGTAATTATATTCAAAGCATAGAGAATCCCTCTAGGCAAAACCTTAAGTTACAAAAAGACACAAAGACAGGAATATCCATTCCATTCAGCACAGCTTATTTTAAGAAATCATAATTTAACGCATATCTAGCTAGATTACTTACTAAATTCTAAGACTCCATTCCTGTTCTGTCCCCAGCAAAAGCATCACACAGACAGACCCAAACCCTTTGTTTCTCCCCCCCTCCAGCTTTGAAAGTATCTTGTCTCCTCATTGGTCATTGTGGTCAGGTGCCAGCGAGGTTATCCTAGCTTCTTAACCCTTTACACGTGAAAGGTTTTTTCCTCTGGCCAAGAGGGACTTTAAAAGGTGTTTACCCTTCCCTTTATATTTACGACAGGCACTTACTCAGAATAGTCCTTTCTCAAGAAGCTGACCAAATGCTTCACTGAGGCTATTTAGAATCAAAACACATTGAAATACAAGTACATAGCCAATATTCATAACTTCAAATACAAAAATGATACACATACAGACAGCATAATCATAACCAGCAAACTACAACCTTTGCATAGACACCCCACTTGACCTCCTCTGTACAAGACCTGGTGCAACCATAGGACTCTGGTTGCAACAATGATCTATACAGTCACAGTTCATGTTAATAACGTGGCAATCCCTTTCTGTGTTAGAATGAAAATAAATAAAATATTTGTTTCCCATATAAGCTTTCATAGATTGTAATCAAGTTACACCTTGACCTTCTCTTTGTTAAGGCAAATAGATCGAGTCTGTCAATGTAAAGCATGTTTTCTAATCCTTTAATCATTCTCATGACTCTGAACCCTCTCCAATTTAATCAGCATCCTTCTTGAATTGTGGATACCAGAAATGTACACAGTATTTCAGCAGTTGTCAAACCAGTGCCAAATACAGATGTCTAATATTGTTCTCGGGATTCCCCTGCTTATGAATCCAAGAATTGCATTAGTTCTTTTGGCCAGAGCATCACATTAACAAGCAAACTCTTTAATCTCATCAAAAGTTATCAAATTAGCTTGCAAAGGGTCCTCTTCTTTGGCAACCCCTGGCAGATACTTTGTAGATCCTCTAATGGCCTTTTCTAGCCTGTGTCTTTTTCTGAGTGTCTCTCTCGTAGTGTTTTTTGGTCTGGTCCTTCAGCCAACTCACATAAAATTTGACTCCCATTCCAGGGCAACTAAAGGTTCAACAGAAAATCCCAATAAAGTGCCCAAACTAATAATTCTTTTGCCCCTCTCAGGCTTCACTGAAGTCCTCTGCTTCTTGGTCCTTTCTCCTGAACCCTGAAAAACTTCTCTTATCTTGATTCTTCCCCAGCAGGATTCCACTATTGCCTCCCTCCCCCAGGATTCTGGCAGTTTCCCTTGTGACAAACTGGGAAAATGTCTGTATTGTTTCTTAGGAATATTATGTAGAACTCTGTTTCCCTGTTCAATTCTATATTGCTGCCTGGCTGAATGCATGCAGTCAAATCAAAGGAGGCTGTAAAGAGGGATTGTTAAGGAACTCAGAAAGGCTAAAACAATGATATGGATAAGCATCTCTCAGGTTCTTCAAAAGAGTTAAGCAACAATGGCTGGGGCATCAATTAGGGGGAGAACATCCCATGTCTTATCTGAGAGTAATTAACCATTGGAACAATTTACCAGGGTTCATTGTGGATTCTCCATAACTGAGAATTCTTATATCAAGCTTGGATGTTTTTCTAAAAGCTATGCTCTAGGATTTATTTAGGGGAAGCTCTAAGGCCTGTGTTATGCAGGAGATGAGACTAAATGATCACAGTGACCCCTTCTGGCCTTAGAATCTATGAACCTATGAAACCTACTTGGTGTGCCATCTGATTTAGGATGTCTTTCTCTTCCCAATGCTAGAACTGAGATCAGAAGATCCTGGAGGGTTAAAAAGATGCCCCCGGGAGAACGGGAATGGTCAGTTCAGTTAGAAGTAGCAGGGACACTCAGTAAGCATGCAGGAAGGCGGATACACAAACAGACTGACTTGAGAGGCATAGCCTGCAGCAAGCTAGCTGCAAGTTGGTGTCTAGAGAGAACAGGGAGCAAAGTTAAGTCATGTCAGTAGGTAAGAAAATGTGAATATGCCTATTATTTTTACACCTACTTCACATTCAAGCTCTGTGCACCTTTTGGGCAAATCATCAGGTTTGTTTTTTTTTTGTTTTGTTTTTTTTGAAGAAACTGCTTCTGTGTTGCTGCATACTATTGCACAAAATGCAAAGTACTACATGTAGGAAGGAAAAAATCAAATGCACAGCTACAAAATGGGGGATACCTGGGTAGGCAGTAGTACTGCTGAAAAGAATGAGGATTATAGTGGATAACAGATTTAATTATGAATAAATGGTGTGATGCAGCTGTAAAAAAGGCTAATATTCTGGTGTGTATTAACAGGAGTGTTGTATGTAAGGCATGGAAGGTAATTGAATCACTCAACTGGAGTACTGTGTCCAGTTCTTGGTACAAAACTTTCAGAAAAGTGTCTGTCATGCTGTCTGTAGTGGCTCATGACTGAGTGCCTACCTTAGTGCAGACTGTCGAAAACAGGGTAGACATCCCAAAATGATGGTATGTTCTATAATTAGATTTCACCACCCAGTAACAAACGTGAACTCCTGGATCACCATTTCAGTCTTATCATAGAATCACAGAGTCCCCTTGGGCTTTCCAGTCTATTTTGCCACCCAGACAAGCTGGACCTAGGGCATGTCTACACCACAAAATTAAGTCGACCTAACTTATGTCAGCATACAGCCACTGCAGTAATTACATTGCTTGTACACGTCTACACTTTGCTTCTTTTTTGGTAGTACATCTCCTCCCCAGGAAAACTTGTACCAATTGTACTGTCAGTTTAGAGCATTGTGGGACAGCTTCTGAAAGCCATTAACTATTGATTTAAGCAATGCAGTGTCTACACTGACAGTGTGTCCACCTAACTACATCAAGATTGATTCAACGCCTCTCATGGAGGTGGAGTTATTAAGTAGGTGTAGCTGGGCTGTCGGCGCGAGTTAAATTTTAGTATAGACACTTACATAGGTCAATGTAAGCTCCACTCTGTAATAGACACCAAGTCCTAGTGATACATGGTCACTTATACCAAAACATTACAAAATATTCAGGTTGCTTCCAGTCCCAAGAGACCAGTCACTTACCCCAGATCTATTGGTACCCTACATCTTACACCAAAGACAATGTCTGTAGTTTAGAATAGGATTGGCTATCTAAAGTTTATTAACTAGGAAAAGAAATAAACATTATTTACAGATTAAAGCAAGCAAACATACACACACAAGTTTAATCTAAATCCTAAGAATGACAGTTGTAGTGATCGGTTAATTCAAAATGTCTTCCAGGGGAAATCCCCAGCTAACCCTGGGGGATTTCACTTCAGTTTAGAGTCTCTATCCCTGTGACAGTTCAAACAGAAAGAGATGCGAAATTCTTTTGTCACTCTGTTTTCTCTCTTTCATCAAGGGCATGTCTACACATGCAGTTCTTCAGCCTTGTAGCTACACTGATGATGCTGTGCCGCTGCAGTGTGCCTCGTGAAGACACTCAATGCTGACCGGAGAGAGCTCTCCCATCAGCATCATAAAACCACTTCTGTGAGCAGCGGTAACTATGTCAGCAGGAGAAGCTCTGCTGCTGACATAACGCTGTCGACACCAGCCCTTATGGTGATGTAACTAGGTCACTCGGGGGTGGTTTATTTACATCCCTGCAAGAAATAAGTTATGCCAACATAAATTGTAGTGTAGACTTAGCTTAAGTCTTCCAGTCTATGCAATGAGCTCCCATGCACATAGTATTTCCAAGGTGTGACAGCTCCAAAGCTTGTCTCTCCCAGCAACAGAAGTTGTCCAATAAAAGATATTACTTCAGTGACAAATTTGCAGATGAAGAAACAGATGCACAAAAAATCATGATACAGAGAATCAGTGTTCATTTTTATCCAGCAATTATCCAAATACTCATAGATAACATATAATAGGACCCAGTGAGCCAGAATATTAATGATTGCAGTACTTATATTCACCAAAATACTCACTAAACCATTCTTTTGTACAATTCAACCACCTGTATCATTGGGTAACCCTGATTCAGTGTATGTAAAAGATGTGTGTACCTCAAGATGCTTATCGTATTGATTCAGTCAGTACAAGTTCAGTTCACGTTCAGTATAAGTTCAGTACAGAGGGGTCAAGGCATGTCTAAACATATTTAAACTCCAATCTGGAAATTCAGCTGGATCTCACACAAGGAAACACCGTTTCAGAAGATTTTTGGTACTATTTTGAATTTGTTGGCCATGGAGACACCACAGCTACCATCTAAAACCCATGCATACAATTTAGGAATACAACACAAATTCTCCTGCTCCAGGAGGAAAATATTTTAAATATTGAAGCTGAATTTTTCAAAAGGGTGGATAAATACAGCCAGTAATATGTATAGTAATGAAGGATAAAGTAAAAACGAGAGCTGCTTTGAAAAAAAAAAGTTAAGAATGTTTCATACACAAAAATCCAAAGACATGAAACTTTTGCACTTCATTCAAAAATTTGTGGGGGGGTAGGATTATTATTTATTTTTCAATTAAATTTAAAAAAAAAATATTTTTGTGGAGAAAATCCTTTTGTGGGAAACCCCATGACTTTTGCTCACTTTCTTACCTATGCAAAAAAGAATGAGAAGAATAAAAGTGAGAGAAATATTTTCCCCCACTTGCCAAACATGAAAAATGCTGACCAAAATTAATATTTGTCCTGAAAATTTTCATTTGGATTAAAAACATTTTCTACATATTAAAAATATGTATTTTTTGATTAGCTTCATTGATATAAGGGTAATGAAATCTTATGCATCAGCATAGAACCTAAATGTCACATGAGGTCTAGAAGGGATTTTCCTTCTACTTACCATATATATTACATTACATAATTGAAGAGATTCATTACAGGTTCTTTCCTCTTTTTCCTTCCATCTCTTACGCATTAGGCAATGATCACTGCTGAAGTTCAGATGCAAAATTTAATATGTCAATAGTATGATAGGTCTCTGTTCATATGAAGGCTGGAATTTGGTTTTAAGATGTATTGTGTTATTTAGATCTGATTAAGTTGTTTGACAAAAATGCCTGTTGTGGGAAGTATGATATAGATTATGGTAATGTCACAGACTGCACACTTCAGCCGAACAAAAACACAGAGCCCCCCAATTACTATTCATAGCAATTCGGGGAGGGAGAAAGCCATAGGGACTTGGGAGGGAGCTGATGTTGCTGTAAAGTAGAGCAGCTAATGGAAGATGAAGTGTTAATCTGAGGGATATGCTTTGTGTGGAACATGCGGTACTTGAGACTTCGCAGTAACAACTCATTGCAGAGAAGCATGCTTCCTTCAGACTCGGTAAAAAGATTGCTAGAGGCTAAGGGTATGTCTACACTGGCAAGTTTCTGCACCACAAGTTATACCACTTTTATTA
Organism: Dermochelys coriacea; assembly: GCF_009764565.3. NCBI lineage: Eukaryota > Metazoa > Chordata > Testudines > Dermochelyidae > Dermochelys > Dermochelys coriacea. Next base: position 49,711,745 of record NC_050073.1, read on the forward strand.
AAACACTGGAATTAAATCGCTGTTGTGTCTCCTCACTGTACTCCTTGTGATGCTGGAATGCATCCACATTAGCAGCTCTTGCGACGGCAAAGACAGCAGTACATTGTGGTAGCTATCCCACTGTGCAACTGGCTGCAGGGTACTTTGGGAAGGGTTTGTAATGACTCATGGGGCAGGCACAGCATCACATGATTCAGGTTTCCCAATCCCATTGTTCCATGGGCATCCTACTACATTGCCAGCTGCTTTTCAACTGGGGTGGGGGTGGGGAGGGAGAGAGACAGTGTGTTTTGGGGGACAGAGAGTGTGTCAGGATGCTGTTTTGTAAGTTCGGATAGCGGCAGGAAGAGGCGGAAACTCTAACATCAGCCCCTGCCTCCCTCCCTGGGCTCTCTGCACAGAAATCTCTCTCTCTCACACACACACACACACACACACACACACACACACACACACACACACACACACACACACCTGCCTCTGTGTTCAACAGCACAAGCATTCCACATTAATGGTTTGCTTTGTGTCCCAGAGCAGATCAGCACAGCACCCAAGGGCTGTCAGAAACTGTGCTTTGAAAGGGTAGGGGCGCATGTCTCCAGGGCAGCCGAGTTCAAATTAATGAGCAGAGTGGTCACTTGAGGCATTATGGGACAGCTCCTGAGGCCAATTACAGAACAGAAAGCAATCAAGTATCTACACTGGCAATAGAGCGCTGGAGCCTCTGCACAAATAGCCTTACCACGCTCATTGAGGTGGTTTTTTGCAGCGCTGCAACTGAGGAGTTTCTGCACACAAAGTGGCTTGGCTCTGTGTACACATCTGCAGTTTGAGTGCAAAAAGCTGCTTTACTGCGCAGAAACTTGCCAATGTAGAGAAGTCCTGAATCAGGTAATTTAGGAGAATTATTTATCATATAGTTACCCTACACAACTGGCTTTCTATGACTAAAGACAGCCCTACAAACCAATCTTGCCTAGACAGTGTCCAAAGGCAGATGTTAAAATGGGACTAGTGTGTGAGATTCGGACGTCTTCTGAGGCTGCTTCTCAGTTGTATTGGTTCTTTTTGTTTAATTGTTTGCAATTTTATTTTCTTGTGATCAATGATTAGAGATGATGAGAGATGAAAGGGATAAACCCTGGCCCCAGAACTTTTGGTCTTAAAAATACTGTAATACTTATCTTGGAGGTAAAGCTTTTTGCTCTCTCTTATGTTATGTACATGGTGTTGTGAAAATAAAGAACAGAATTTGTAAATACTGTCATATTTCCTTTGAGGAGGAATACTGCATCTAAAAATGCAGAGATGTTAGAAAATGCAGAAGGAAATTTGAAACAAAGGGTACAGATGAAAGATCTTAAAATTTGGATACAGCAAAAAGCTAAAATATAGATTAGTTGGGTCAGAATCTGATGTCATTGACACCAGTCCTAAACCAGTGCAACTGCACTAAAGATGATGCAGAATACTGCAAATTAACAGTGTAAATAAAATCAGAATCTGTTCTTTTGTGTGGTTGGAGAGAAGTATGGTTAGAAGAGAGACAGAGTTAGATTCTATTCCTGACTCTCCCTGAGAATGCTGTGTTCAGCACTCAGGAAATCACTGTGCCTCAGTTTACCAAAATGTAAAATGGTTAAGCAGTAATAGGGTATGATGCAGACAAGCATTTAAATGCATACACAACTTTAAACGTGCGAGTTGCCCCACTGCAAGGTTTGGGACTGAAATGTTGAAGGTTCTTCTTTATTTTAAATACAAAATATCCTTAGTATTTTTTTGGCCCAGATTTTCATAGTGTGAGTGCTAGAAAGGTTCTGGTTACTTCACAAAATGAACACAAAGAACAGCACTGAACCTGTTTGATTCAAATGCACCGGTTTGCTCGGTGTATCATCCCTTCGCCCCACCTTGGTTTATAGAAATAGGTTAAACTGAGCAGATTCTCATCCTGCAGAAATCACCTTAATCCATATCCACAGTGTATAAAAATGTATTTTGTCAAACAACTTAATCCACCCTGACCAAACATATTAGCTCCAAAAACTCGAGGCCAGTGCACGTCAAAGACTCATTTTCTTCTACACCACAATCTGGTCAATCAATAAAGTATACCATGTCCCAATTTATTTTTATACAAGGTGCTTTATATCAAACAATTTGAGGATGCAACATACACTTTGCCAATAAAGCTTAATTCCTTCAGTGGCAGGCAATATTAGCTGAAGCCATGACTCAGGAGAGTTTTGTGTCTTCTACTAACTCGTACCTTTTTGTAAGGAGACAGATGTACTTGTGCAGTGTATAATATACATACCCTCTTGTACTTGTATAATATACTTGTATAATATACACATTATAACAAATGATTAACTTTGAATATAGCATCTATGAATTTATCTCTATTTAGCCTGCAGATCAGCTAGCTCCCCTGCTGACTATTCTAGATGTGGCCTCTGGCAATACAACAGTATGAGAGGAAGAATGGTCTAGCAAAGAATGTATGTGTTGTAATCCTGGCTTTGATATTCTGATATGACCTTGGTCTAGCTACCTAACCTTTGCGTCTGCATTTCTCCTTCTGCATGAGGATAATAATTAATGCTGTAAGGTGGGTAAATAAGTAAGTAATGTTTGTAAATGCTATGTTAGTGCAAAAAATAACCACAATGCACATAAAGCCCCCTCGATACTGGCAGATTCTCAGTCCTTTGACTGATTTTGGCAATTGGCCTTCAAAATAAGCTATTTTCAATGTTAAGAAATTATACAAAGATACCTGCAGAAGCAGCTGGGCTTCTCTTCTTTTGCAGCAAAAGGCTGGATGTGAGTGGAAGATTCTGATTCCATTTTTTTTTAAATGAGGATGTTAACTTTGCATGCATCCCAGGGGATCAGCTCTTCAAATCCTTCAGCCAGCCCCTTTCATGGTGAAGACAAAGAAGTCAGTTATGCTTGGTGGAAGCAAAAATTCATTTAACTAATGTTCTGATTTTGATTCTCAAGGAGCAACGTACTTTTAGACTAGATTACTTATATTTCACATTAAGAAAGAAAAATGACTCAACCAATATAAAATATCAATTGAAGAGTGTGAACAAATGCACCCCTGTATTCATATCATATACACTATTGTAATAATCTTTGTACACAATAGGTCTTGTGAAGTATCATTTGAAAACTAACACCACACTGGTCAATAATATCATGGTGAAATGTATGTAGCAACATTATATGTCAAGTTATGAATTCTCTCTCTATGATGCTGTTAGCACATGACCAGGCAGAAGTTGTTAAACTGATCTATCCTAAACAAAGAAATGTGTGGTTTCAGAGTAGCAGCCGTGTTAGTCTGTATTCGCAAAAAGAAAAGGAGTACTTGTGGCACCTTAGAGAGGGGGGAGGGATAGCTCAGTGGTTTGCGCATAGGCCTCCTAAACCCAGGATTCTGAGTTCAATCCTTGAGGGGGCCATCTGGGGAACTGGGGCAAAAATCAGGGATTGGTTCTCCTGTAAGCAAGGGATTGGACTAGATGACCTCCGGAGGTCCCTTCCAACCCTGATATTCTATGATAATCCATTCTCAATACTTTAGTGCCTAACGCAATTATCAAACTAACAAATTTATTTGAGCATAAGCTTTCGTGAGCAACAGCTCACTTCATTGGATGCATCGGATGAAGTGAGCTGTAGCTCAGGAAAGCTTATGCTCAAATTTGTTAGTCTCTAAGGTGCCACAAATACTCCTTTTCTTTTTAAAGAAATGTGTGTTTACCTCAATTTACATATAAGCAGCGTCCCTGTAACAGCAGGAGGATAAATCTGTTTCACAAAGAAAAAGGTTTCAGAGTAGCAGCCGTGTTAGTCTGTATTCGCAAAAAGAAAAGGAGTACTTGTGGCACCTTAGAGACTAACAAATTTATTAGAGCATAAGCTTTCGTGAGCTACAGCTCACTTCATCGGATGCATTTGGTGGAAAAAACAGAGGAGAGATTTATATACACACACACAGAGAACATGAAACAATGGGTTTATCATACACACTGTAAGGAGAGTGATCACTTAAGATAAGCCATCACCAACAGCAGGGGGGGGAAGGAGGAAAACCTTTCATGGTGACAAGCAGGTAGGCTAATTCCAGCAGTTAACAAGAATATCAGAGGAACAGTGGGGGGTGGGGTGGGAGGGAGAAATACCATGGGGAAATAGTTTTACTTTGTGTAATGACTCATCCATTCCCAGTCTCTATTCAAGCCTAAGTTAATTGTATCCAGTTTGCAAATTAATTCCAATTCAGCAGTCTCTCGTTGGAGTCTGTTTTTGAAGCTTTTTTGTTGAAGGATAGCCACTCTTAGGTCTGTGATCGAGTGACCAGAGAGATTGAAGTGTTCTCCAACTGGTTTTTGAATGTTATAATTCTTGACGTCTGATTTGTGCCCATTCATTCTTTTACGTAGAGACTGTCCAGTTTGGCCAATGTACATGGCAGAGGGGCATTGCTGGCACATGATGGCATATATCATCATCATATATCATCATGTGCCAGCAATGCCCCTCTGCCATGTACATTGGCCAAACTGGACAGTCTCTACGTAAAAGAATGAATGGGCACAAATCAGACGTCAAGAATTATAACATTCAAAAACCAGTTGGAGAACACTTCAATCTCTCTGGTCACTCGATCACAGACCTAAGAGTGGCTATACTTCAACAAAAAAGCTTCAAAAACAGACTCCAACGAGAGACTGCTGAATTGGAATTAATTTGCAAACTGGATACAATTAACTTAGGCTTGAATAGAGACTGGGAATGGATGAGTCATTACACAAAGTAAAACTATTTCCCCATGGTATTTCTCCCTCCCACCCCACCCCCCACTGTTCCTCTGATTTTCTTGTTAACTGCTGGAATTAGCCTACCTGCTTGTCACCATGAAAGGTTTTCCTCCTTCCCCCCCCTGCTGTTGGTGATGGCTTATCTTAAGTGATCACTCTCATAGAATCATAGAATCATAGAATATCAGGGTTGGAAGGGACCCCAGAAGGTCATCTAGTCCAACCCCCTGCTCAAAGCAGGACCAAGTCCCAGTTAAATCATCCCAGCTAGGGCTTTGTCAAGCCTGACCTTAAAAACCTCTAAGGAAGGAGATTCTACCACCTCCCTAGGTAACGCATTCCAGTGTTTCACCACCCTCTTAGTGAAAAAGTTTTTCCTAATATCCAATCTAAACCTCCCCCATTGCAACTTGAGACCATTACTCCTCGTTCTGTCATCTGCTACCATTGAGAACAGTCTAGAGCCATCCTCTTTGAAACCCCCTTTCAGGTAGTTGAAAGCAGCTATCAAATCCCCCCTCATTCTTCTCTTCTCCAGACTAAACAATCCCAGCTCCCTCAGCCTCTCCTCATAAGTCATGTGCTCTAGACCCCTAATCATTTTCGTTGCCCTTCGTTGTACTCTTTCCAATTTATCCACATCCTTCCTGTAGTGTGGGGCCCAAAACTGGACACAGTACTCCAGATGAGGCCTCACCAGTGTCGAATAGAGGGGAACGATCACGTCCCTCGATCTGCTCGCTATGCCCCTACTTATACAACCCAAAATGCCATTGGCCTTCTTGGCAACAAGGGCACACTGCTGACTCATATCCAGCTTCTCGTCCACTGTCACCCCTAGGTCCTTTTCCGCAGAACTGCTGCCGAGCCATTCGGTCCCTAGTCTGTAGCGGTGCATTGGATTCTTCCATCCTAAGTGCAGGACCCTGCATTTATCCTTATTGAACCTCATTAGATTTCTTTTGGCCCAATCCTCCAATTTGTCTAGGTCCTTCTGTATCCTATCCCTCCCCTCCAGCGTATCTACCACTCCTCCCAGTTTAGTATCATCCGCAAATTTGCTGAGAGTGCAATCCACACCATCCTCCAGATCATTTATGAAGATATTGAACAAAACGGGCCCCAGGACCGACCCCTGGGGCACTCCACTTGACACCGGCTGCCAACTAGACATGGAGCCATTGATCACTACCCGTTGAGCCCGACAATCTAGCCAGCTTTCTACCCACCTTATAGTGCATTCATCCAGCCCATACTTCCTTAACTTGCTGACAAGAATGCTGTGGGAGACCGTGTCAAAAGCTTTGCTAAAGTCAAGAAACAATACATCCACTGCTTTCCCTTCATCCACAGAACCAGTAATCTCATCATAAAAGGCGATTAGATTAGTCAGGCATGACCTTCCCTTGGTGAATCCATGCTGACTGTTCCTGATCACTTTCCTCTCCTCTAAGTGCTTCAGGATTGATTCTTTGAGGACCTGCTCCATGATTTTTCCAGGGACTGAGGTGAGGCTGACCGGCCTGTAGTTCCCAGGATCCTCCTTCTTCCCTTTTTTAAAGATGGGCACTACATTAGCCTTTTTCCAGTCATCCGGGACTTCCCCCGTTCGCCACGAGTTTTCAAAGATAATGGCTAAGGGCTCTGCAATCACAGCCGCCAATTCCTTCAGCACTCTCGGATGCAATTTGTCCGGCCCCATGGACTTGTGCACGTCCAGCTTTTCTAAATAGTCCCTAACCACCTCTATCTCTACAGAGGGCTGGCCATCTCTTCCCCATTTTGTGTTGCCCAGCACAGCAGTCTGGGAGCTGACCTTGTTAGTGAAAACAGAGGCAAAAAAAGCATTGAGTACATTAGCTTTTTCCACATCCTCTGTCACTAGCTTGCCTCCCTCATTCAGTGGAATTCTCCTTACAGTGTGTATGATAAACCCATTGTTTCATGTTCTCTGTGTGTGTGTATATAAATCTCTCCTCTGTTTTTTCCACCAAATGCATCCGATGAAGTGAGCTGTAGCTCACGAAAGCTTATGCTCTAATAAATTTGTTAGTCTCTAAGGTGCCACAAGTACTCCTTTTCTTTTTACAAAGAAAAAGGGCAATCTGACACTTCTAGCCATGTGTCATCAAAGTTGATTGGCAATCACTAGTCAAGTGGCCATTCTTTGGCAACGTGGAGGGAAGAACAGATCAATCTACATTTTAACTAGCAATAACTTTTTTCACCCTGAAACTCAAGGTCTCTGTCCTCCCAATGGGAATGAATTTTTATCTAGGGGTGACCATCAAGAAAAAATAATTTCAAATGGCTACTGGCCTATAAAAGTAAAGTGCAAAAACAACCCAGGTTATCTATCTTTCGCTCTCTATCTCTCACGCATCCTCTCACTCTTTCACCTAAGAAGACAAAGGAACAAACCTTTTGACTTTGGGAGCTGATCCCGACATGCAAATTTGGTTAGTAATGTTGCTGGGACCATGTGGTAAGGATTTTACCTTGAACAAAATCTAGTTTGTTAAGTTTTAGCTATTAGGCAGCGTTTTAGCCTTATTTGCCTTGTAACCATTTCTCACTCTAATACCTTATCCTTGTTCTCACTTAAAATCTATTGTCTTGTAGTTGAACTTATTTTGATTAAAAAACAAAACTAATTCAGTGCTGTGTTTAAACTGAACTGTTTGGTAAGTCCAGTTAAAAGTAGCAAACTGTTGGAGATTGACTCCCTTAGAGTAGCAAAGGACCTCTAATATCTGAACTGTCCAGAAGAGTGCTGGTCAGTGTCAAACACAGGTTTTTGGGAAAAGTTGGTACTGGGACTATGTTGGGGTCACCCTGAAAGTAGTAACCAAGGCTGCTGGAAGCCAGAGTGTGTCTGGTGCGTTGCCAGCAGGCTGCTGGGGTCAGAGTTGCTGGACAAGGACTGCAGCTATACACAGACACTCAGAGTATGACCTGCATGCTATTTTGCTGTTTGTGAGCAGCCTAGGTTGTGAGCTACAATAGCAAAGCATTGTGCAGCTCCCAAGGTTTCAGGGCGGTCGTGACACAACCCATCACTGGTCTGGACTGTACCCCAGAATGTGAGACAGAGAAAGAAGAATGTGTTGCCCCCTCTCTAACATCCTGCTTCCTGAATCCCCTTAAAGGACTTCTGGTCAACAGATGAGTATGGAGAATACAAAAGCCTGATTCTCTAGGGTGATTGTCCTACTGTTTTTCTCCGGTGGTGTACATGGGGAAGAAAGCTGATGTACAATGCCTGCAGGAACTGTACCCAGTGCTGGTGGCTTACATAGCAGGTGAACAACCAGCCTAAGGGCCCTGTGTGGCTCCCTTCATGGTCCCCAGTGTAGGGGACATGCTGGAGAGAGCCCAGTGCACTCCCATTGTTCTCTTCATGCAGCCTACAAAGGACTACTGGAACTAAGTATAAGAGCTGGTCTACACTACATATTTAGGTTGATACAAGGCAGCTTATGTCAACGTAAGTACGTCAGTGTCTACACTGCAGTCTTCCTTACGCAGATGTACGTGCCTTACTACACCGACATAACAACTCCATCTCCACGAGAGGCATAGGACTTATGTTGGTGTAATTAGGGCTATGCACTGTTTATGTAGACACTGCATCATCTCATAGGTGCTTTTATTTTTCCCGGTGGGTGCTCCACCCCCACTCCACCTCTTCCTGTCCCTGCTCCGTCCCTCCATTGAGGCTCCTCCCTCATGCCACCTCTTCTTGCCCCACTCCACCCTCTCCCCAAAGGCCCCATACCAGCAGCTGAACATCTTTGGCTGTTGACCACCCCCACTATTTTTTTCTGTGGGTGCTTGAGCCCTGGTGCACCCCTGGAGTCAGTGCCTAGACCTGATTCTCTCCTCACTTGTAGCAGTGTAAATCAGGAACAACCCCAGTGAAATCAGGGGAGTTACACTGGTATAAAATTAATGAACCACAGGTTCACCAGCTTGGGAAGCAGTCTAATGAGTGGCGCTGTGGTTCACCAGCAGATATAAAACCAATCTGACAGGCCAAAGAAGACACATCAGAACGGCAGTGCCTACAGGAATCTGAAACACTTCTTGAGCTGAAGAGGGTATTAAGCAGGGGTGAGTCTAGCCGGCATAGCTATACTGACGAAGGCATTGGAGTGTAAACAAGTCCTGTATTAAGCATATTTTAGGGCTGTTAATTTCCCTTGTTTCTTGATGAACAGGTGTTAGTGAGGGGACATGATTGGAGGGCACCCATGGAACGGGAATAATCTTCCACTTTAGCTACCAGCTCTGCCTTCCTCCTGGCCCCACCTTGCACCCAAGTAGGGCTGGAAGGGCCATGGGAAGACAGGAGGATGATAACTGATGGGCTATGAGGAGCACATCTACCAGCTGGAGGCAGCAAGAGGAATAGCAAGGAGCCCCAGACTTTGTATCTACTTCAGGGAGCTAGTGTAAAGGAAGGGGCTCTGCACAGTCATCTGCAGTACAGGATTACTATTGATATGTTGAATGGCCCATTCACCTCAGAGGGGTGTGCTCAGATGAATTAGGATGCTCCAAAGAGATGAATATTCTAATACAATAACTCTGGGTGGTGTAAAATGACCCATTCATCTCAATGGGAGTTCCCCTCTACCTCAGTTTCAGTTGTGGAATACCACTGTTCAAGGTAATCTCACTATACATGTCAGTTTTAGAGCAACTGGAATATTAAATTTTTCCTGTTATTGTGGGGGGACAGTATCTGAAGAATGTTGGAATCAAATTATTCCAAGCTTGCACCATTGCAACTGTTGTGGCATACCAATATCCTACATAATCTCATTATGCATGTGGATTTTAGAGTACTTTGAAAATTAAAAGAAGCGCATAATGCAGGGGGAGAATATATATTTGGAACCTCTTGATCAAATTACCTAAATTTCCACCATAAATTCTACCCCAGTCCCTGAATAGCTTTATAATTATTGCTTCCCCAAAAGGGAAGAGGGTGGTGGAAATTATCTACTATTGACCCAGAGAGAGCAATATCAGAACCAAAGCCATAGATTGAGCCCCAAGTACGTGTAAAAAAAAAGTTATAAGAAGTGTAAAATTTGGAAGCTACATGATTAGTTTAGTGGGACTGTATCTCACTTAACCTCAAAAATCTTGATTACTAAAACTAACCCTGTGGCTATTTTCAAGACAAGATTTTTTTGATGGCCTCTTTCCTCTAATCTTTCTCTTACCCTAACCTATTCTGTTGCGTTCCCAGCACTCTGTTCTGTATGTACATGCAAGGGTGGAATGGGAGAAATTTCCACATCCAGATCTAGTGTTTCAACCCCACAAAGTCACCACTTACCCTAATTTTGGGGAATTAGGAATGTAAAGGATAATTTCATTTTAAAGGTGATCTGTAAAGGGGTAATAACTGAGACTGTGCTCTTGTTTGATTTTCTTCTGACGTGTAAAGAAGACATGACATTTGGGAGCCTAGGTGGTTTTTTGTTTGTATGTTTGTTTTGGGGAGGGAAGATACATTTATGTTGCCTCCTTTTATATTAAAAATCCAGGTCCTGTCTAGCATGGGGGACTCATGCTTTGGCTTTGTCTAGACTAGAGTTTGTGATCCTGTTATAATTTGAGCTAAGTGATCGTAAATACTAATTGTGTTGATAACTGAGGCTCTCCCCAAATGTTTGTTCTGGGGCACAAAGGTGTGGTTTGCCTGAGGCTGAGCCACCATGTCCTGATAAAAAGACCAAGGAGTACTTGTGGCACTTTAGAGATTAACAAATGCATTTGAGCATAAGCTTTCGTGGGCTAAACCCATTTCATCAGATGCATGCAGTGGAAAGTACAGTAGGAAGATATATAAATACAGAGAACATGAAAAAATGGGGGTTGCCATACCAACGCTAATGAGACTAATTGATTAAGGTGGGCTATTAGCAGGAGAAAAAAAAAACGTTCCTAGTGATAGTCAGGATGGCCCATTTCAAACAGTTGACAAAAAGGTGCGAGTAACAATAGGGGGAAATTAGCATTGGGGAAATAGTTTTTAGTTTGTGTAATGACTCATCCACTCAGTGTCTTTATTCAAACCTAATTTAATGGTGTCAAGCTTGCAAGTTAATTTCAGTTTTGCAGTTTCTCATTGGAGTCTGCTTTTGAAGCTTTTCTGTTGAATAATTGCAACTTTTAGGTCTGTAATTGAGTGTCCAGGGAGGTTGAAGTATTCTCCAACTGGTAGGCTGTCACCTACTACAGGACAGGCCCAACAAAGAAAGTAACAGACCACCACTAGCCGTCACCTTCAGCCCCCCAACTAAAACCTCTCCAGCGCATCATCAAGGATCTACAATCTATCCTGAAGGACGAACCCGACTCTCACAGATCTTGGGAAGACTGGCCAGTCCTTGCTTACAAACAGCCCCCCAACCTGAAGCAAATACTTACCAGCAACCACATACCACACAACAAAAATACTAACCCAGGAACTTATCCTTGCAACAAAGCCCATTGCCAACTCTGTCCACATATCTATTCAAGGGACTCTATCATAGTGTGGCTAATGTGATTAGGTCCTATCAGAGGTTTGTTCACCTGCACATCTACCAGTGTGATATACACTATCATGTGCCAGTAATGCCCCTCTGCCATGTGCATTGGCCAAACTGGACAGTCTCTATGCAAAAGAACAAATGGACACAAATCAGACGTCAAGAATTATAACATTCAAAAATCAATCAGAGAACACTTCAACTTCCCTGGACAACCTTCAACCTCGTTCTTTTTGCTGATACAGACTAACAGGGCTACCACTCTGAAACATGTCCTGATACTTTGTGTCTAGATTAGCATTTACAGTCACTTAACAAGCAATTTGCAATCAATTACAACAGGAGAACAAACACTGTTTCAGAAAAAGTCTATGATAACAGGAGAACTAGTGAAATGATATCATCACAAGAGTCGAGAGAGAAAACTGAGCAATGGAGAGGGGAGGGGATTTTAAAATCACACTTTGAAAAACTCTGTTTTGTCTGATTTTGTTAACAACTATTTAACTTCAGTGCCAAATTGGTATTTTGGATAAAGGATGCAGGGTGCAAGGGAAAGACGAGAGAGACAAATTTGCCCCTAGATTTTTACTATCTTGGGAGGCCAGGACAGTCTCCCTCCCCTAAATGGCACCCCTGAGGACAGACATTTCCCCACCTAGGGAGCGGGATGGCGAGTTATATACACTCGTGGTGCTGGGCTCCAGCAATATTCAGGGCCCGGCTCCACCAATGTTTGGGGCTGGGTCTTTCCCCTGACCCCGCCTGCCACCCCCCACCCCGAATCTCCTCCGAATGTCCCCCACTTGCTGCCCCCGCTCATCTCCCCCAGCCCCGGAGCCTGCAGCTCACGCTGACTCTGCTCTGCCAGCTCCCTGCATCAACTGCTGCGCAGTGTCCTTGTGCTCCCCATTCACTAATGGCAGGGCAGGCTGCCCTTACCCTGCCCTAGCCCTGAACTTCTCCAACACCCCAAACCTCTCAACCCCAGACAGAACCCTCATCTGCCCGCATCCTAATTTTCTGTCCCAGCCCTGGAGCCCCCTTCTCACACCCCAAACTTCTCATTCTCATTCCACAGCCCTCACCCCCACACCCCCTCCTATCCCCAAACTCCATCCCAGAGCCTGCACCCCCTCCCCACACACCCCTCCTGCCCCCAAACTCCCTCCCAGAGCTTGCACCCCTCACCCTCTCCTACACCCCCACCCCTTGCCCCAGCCCAGAGCCTACACCCAAACGCTGTCCCAGAGCCTGCACCCCTCATCCCCTCCTGCACCCCATCCCAGCCGGAAGCCTACACCCAGCACCCAAACTCCATCCCAAAGCCTGCACCCTAATCCCCAGCCCAGGGTCTGCACCCCAGACCTCCTCCCCCACCCAAACTCCCTCACAGAGCCTTAGGCAGGTGTGTGTGGGGGTTCTGGGCACCACCAACATTTCTATGAACCTGCTGCCCCTGCTAGGGAGATCAGAGCAGCTCGACACTGGCAATGACTCTACATGCCCCTCCGCCACCAAACTGCACCCATGGTAGACTCCCCTCTCCCGACACTACAGCCACCTTCCGCCAGGCTCCTTCTACCTGAAACAGGATTCACCTAGTGCTACCTGGAGTTGGAACTGCCTAGGAGCTGGCACTTGCCCAGGAGATCTAGATAGGAGGTGGGATGACCCAGGTGAGCAGGGTTTCACTGCTGATGAACAGGCTGGTCTTCTGCAGGGCAGAATAACCCCTGTGCTCCTCCCCCAGCCCAGTGCTTACCCTAGCTGGTACAGTGGAGGGCAGCTTCCTGAGGTTGCTGGAGGAGGGCTGGCTCAGCCTCTGCTGCAACAAGCCCAGGGGCCACAAAAGTTTAACAGCTCATAGATGATTAGCGCAACCATGTACTAGCTGATTGGTGGGGCAGGGCTGCCCAGGAACTACTGATCTCTGGCCACAGCTGCAGCACTATTGCTGGGCATTGCCCCACCCCGGTGTGAGTGCTCCAGCCCTGGACCAGCCAAGGGGTCAGCACCTATGCGTCCCTTATATTGGCTGCTGGCTGTCTTCTCAACTTCACAACAGGAGCCCTGGGATTTACAAGAAAGCTGGGCAGCTAGAGCCCAGCTGCCTCTCTGCTTCCCCGGAGAGTCGGGGGGAAATGGATCCTGCTCCAAGCTGGGAACAGGGAGCGGGTGCGGGGACAGCCCGCTGGGAGCCAGTGGAGCAGCTGGGCGTCTAGTAGCACATGCATCACCAACCCTATGAAGGTAGTGTGGACATGCACCACTGCAATAATTACTGTGATGGTTGTAAGTTGACCTAATATAGGTTGCCTTACATTTCTAGTGTAGACATATCCTTAGTTATAGCAGCAATGGGGCTTCTTTAAGGGCTAGCTGTGGCAGCACTTTAATGTGCCATGTGTGGTCGCAGTGCAGCGCTGGGAGAGAGCTCTACCAGTGCTCTAAAAAACCCACCTCCATGAGGGGCGAAGCTGCCAGCACTGGAAGCACAGCTCTCAGTGCTGGTGTACTGTCTACACTGGCACTTTACAGAGCTGCAACTTTGCTGCTCTCAGGGGGGTGTTTTTTCACATCCCTGAGTGAGAAAGTTGCAGCGCTGTAAAGTGCCAGTGTAGACAAGCCCTAACTTACAGTTGAGGGGGTGAGAAACAGTCCTCTCTCCACCCCCACTATCCCAGAACTTGGGGAACACAGAAGTAGTGAAAAGTTACCCTCAATCCACCTCCTGGTGCAGTAATGGAGGAACAGGGTGTCTTTATTTTTAAAGGTATAGCACAGAGAAAATGAAATTGTGGAATCATAGCTACACACACCCCAGCAGCCCATTTTAAGACCAGGTGGCATGGTGGTCAACAGAATTAACTTACATTTCCTGGTGCTGTATGTTTGACTGACAAGAATCTATTATATTGAGACTTGCAAAAACTGACAGCAGTTGAACAGTTCATCAGAATAGCTTCATATATACTGGATTGAGTTGACAGTGTTTGGAGTAAAGAGAAAAGGAGTACTTGTGGCACCTTAGAGACTAACAAATTTAGTGTTTGGAGTGCAATTGTTTGGATCAGGGTGGTGTAGCACAATGATGCCCACACTCCCACCAGAGACAATAATAAAATACCTCTATCCACCCTAACAGTATTTTACAGGGAGTTTGAGTCATGTAATGAATGGAGAAAATGCTTGAGCTTCGAATACCCTTTGCCCTTTAACACATTTTCCCTGCTGCCTATCATATCTCTCCACACATAGCCAAGTAATAATGTTGAATGGTAAAAACACAAGTCCTAATGATGGGAACAAAACTGACTTCAAATGGGTGCTGCTTCATGGAATTTTCCTTGGCTATTAATTCTCTGACAATTAGCCAAGGCCCCTCAAAATAACCACCAAAGGAAAGGTGTGTGTTGGGAGAGGGGGGAAGAGACTGGGACAGGCTTTTTGTTTACAGAGAGAATTTATTACAGAGAGATGGAAAAAGCTATTAGAACCCAAACAGTGAGTGGTGATGCCTCCTATTTATTCTGTGGGGGCCTTGACTGTATCTGATTCATATTCTGGTGGATTGGCCTTGTGTGGCCTACTGAAAAGCCATAAAGCAGTGACAGAAAGAATGACTGCATTACAAGTGCACCCTTTTCTCATTTCCATCTCTGCTCTCCTCTGAGACTGACTTTATTAGAAAGTCAAATGCTGTGGCTGCAGGGTTTTTAAAAATCCTGCTTTTCTATTTCATGCTGCACTCCTTGCCCACTGCATTTCCTCTGACACTCTAACCACTTCCTGATGGACCCCCATTATCAGTGTAATCAGTCTCTGTGTGTGAATGTGTGGTCTCTCTCTCTTTCTCTCTCTCTGCCTGACTTCACTTCTCTTCTCTCTCTGCTTTGCATGTCGTAGGGAATTTTAGCTCAGGAGTCGACGCTCACTGGTGTTCTCATTCATAAAAGCCTAAATTAAATGCCAGTGGTTTTAAAAAAAACAAACACTGTAGATTGAGAGGATTAATTATTATTCTGGTGTTATGTTATGTGTTATGACAGTGCCCAGAAAACCCTTGTTAGAACTGGTGCCCCACTGCAGTGGTCAAATATAGAGTAAGAGACAGTATTTGACTTCTAATTATCTTAAAATCTAATTATAGACAAGATGCTGCCGATAAATATAACAAACCATTATAGGAGGCATAGAAGATGTGAGAACCAGGTTAAATGACTAGCTGTGTGTATAAATTGCAGATTTCCAGCCTTTTTTTTTTTTTTGGTAGATGCCATTAAATATAAGATTTTAAAGAATTAGTCTTTACAGGCTACATGCCCAGACTGTCTCAGTTTGCTTCATACCATAGGAATCATGGTCAAAATTGGAATTGAGAAGGGATTTGAAGAAGGACAGAGTTCTAATGGCTTTTGCAGATTGGTTTGGAGAGAGCATTCCATGCATAAGGGCCAGCATACAGGACAGTGTAAAGGTGCTTTTGGGAGAAACAAATGCATGATGTTAGATAGCTAACATGCTTTTAGTAGTCCATGCAGGCAAGAAGGACTGCCTATGCCAGGATAGTAAATAATATAAGAGAGAGGATTCTTGGAAGGACTCTATTTTTATGGGAAGTACTTAAACGGGAAACAAAAGACAGATAATGCCATCTCATAGCCTATATATTAGTCTTTCAATGATCCTGTGTGCCTGGACATTAAAGGCCCATAGTGGTTTTCCTAAAACAGGGTTTGTCCCTATGTCCTTGTCCAAAATTTGTCATCCTCTCCCATTGTGCAGTGTGATTTTCTTCATTGCTCTGCCCACCTATCAACCTGTACCCCAGAAGTAGCTGCATTTCAGTGTATGATTGTAGCTGTAACATTTTTGTGGGACCTCCAGGCTGAAAAAGGATATAGAAATGACTGCAAAATATTATTAGGGAGAGTCTCAAACACTAGGCCTAGATTTCTACCAACCAGCACTAGGAGTGTTCAGATTCAGGGGTTTGGTTCAGCTTATTGTAGAGACAGGCCCAACCCACCACATTCAGATATGGATTCAAACTTCCCCAAGTTTAGGCATGCAGGTATATATGTTTTTGGTCTGGGCTCATCTCCAGGGAGTAATGGAGTTTTTCCTCTCCTTTGAAAGGGAGAAAGCTAGAAAGACTATAAGATTCAACTAAACTAAACCCAAATTATAGTGGTGATTATTGAAATAAAATGCAGAAGATACAAATTGGGGATGTGAAATGCTGTTGGAGAATACTGAACACAGGGAAAAAAGAAAAACATTGTGCCCGTTAGTACTTAAAGAATTTACACAGTCAATGCAGACTGGCTAATGGAACTGTCTTCATACACATTCCATGGAGAACTCTAAACATGATCCAACAATAAGAAACCTTTCCTCACAAGAAACTTATACTTCCTGATTCACAGCGTGGTGAGTACCAGATGAGAAGTATAGAAGACTCTCTGTCCCATCAAAGTCAATGCGCACTTGGGACTCTTAGCACCTCACAGGATCAAGACCCAGAAATTAAACACAACAAGTGTCCAGTTTCTGGCTCATTCTGTGTTCCCTTCATGCTGCTCATGTGGTGAAAGGGGTCACAGAGTGAACTTAAGGCCTGCAGGGAAATTCTTCTAGCATAGGAGCAGCTTAAGGCCAACATATGCCTGTGAAATCGATGTGTCAGCTTCCCTAAGCACTGAATTTGGGCTCCACATATATATGATGCACATGGGTATAATTCCACCAATGGCATACACTTTGTGTAACCTCACTGAAGTTAATTGGATCAGAATGCACATCAGAGATTTGGACATATGTGTATTTTCTTAGGCAGTATATAGTGCTGTCTTTGCCTTGCTTGTTTTTGCTAAGTTGCTAACCCCCTGCACAAACAAACCTGTATATACTTAATCCTTTTGCACAATGTTCCACTGATAAAAAGTTTTTCAACTCCTGTCATCAGAAACCATTTGCAATCAAAAGAAGCAGCAAAGCAACAGGGAAGCTGCTCTTTGGAGTGCGTTTAATAGCTGAACAGACTTTCAGTTACAATGAAGTTCTACAGGTGACTTCTCCTACCTACAGGAACTAGCTGGGTTTGACAGAACCAGGAAAATGGACAGAATTGTCAAATGCTAACTTCCCAGAGTAAAGGCAGCTTTCAAAACACACTTCAACAGAATCCCAGTGCTGCTGTTACCATGGAGACAACAAGTGGGAGATTGGAGGAGTGGGTTAGTGGGAGAAAGGTGGGGGGTGGGGGTGGGGAGGGGTTCAGAAAGAGGCACTTTGAGGCCTATTTTACATGCAGAGTAGCCACTTTGTTCTATTTTACCTAGCACTGCTGCAATTCCTGATCTAACAAGTGCAAAATGGTAACAATTTCAACAAGAGCTCTATAAAAAGGCCAGGCATCTTTTGACTATGTTTCTTGTATTTCCTCTTACCTTAATGGGATACCATAAGGGATTTTCCAAGGCTTCTCTTTCAGACACAAAGGAAATCATTGAGTCAAAACGTTGATAGCAAATGAACTGGATATTGGAATCTTCCGGCAGTAACCTCTCCATCCTGTTGCTGTGTTGTGATATAATGTAACCACTATATTTCTGTGTATGTAGTGTTGTAGCCATGTTGGTCCCAGGATATTAGAGAGACAAGGTGAGTGAGGTAATACTTTTGACTGGACCAGAAGTTGGTCCAACTGTATTTCTTTAGCATTTGTAAACTCCCATTGAAACTAAAGACTCTGAAAAGGCCATTTGGCTAATGGACACACACCAGAGACTGTGGGGGCACTGCCAGGGGCAGGGCCCCAGGGAAAGGGGCACTGGGATCCAGGAGGGACACGAGGGCCAGTGGCAGTGAGACACCAGACTGCAGAGGGCACTCCGGAGGCTGGAATGCTAATTCCCGGAGAGACCAGCAGGAGGCACTGCAGGGGTGAGTCCCGCACCGCTACAGTGCGTCATGCACCTTTCCGGGCTAGCCTGCGTTAATGTCAATGAAACACCCATGGTGATCCACAAATGCCTGGAGAACCATAGAGAAATACCCCGTCTGATTAATGTACTCGGAGGCTAGGTAGGCGGGTGCCAGAATTGGAATATGTGTCCCATTTGTCGCCCCTCCGCAGTTAGGGAAACCCATTTGTGCAAAGTCAGCCACAATTTCATGCAAGTTACCCAGAGTCATGGCTCTTCTGAGAGGATGCGATTAATGGCCCTGCAAACATGCATCAACATGATTCCAACAGTCAACCTTTTCACTCCAAGCTGGTTAGCGACTGATCGATAGCTATCTGGAGTTGCCAGCTTCCAGATTGCAATAGCCACCCACTTCTTCATCGGCAGGGCAGCTCTCAATCTCGTGTCCTTGTGCGCAGGGTGGGGGACGATCTCATCTCACAGTCCCATGAAAGTGGCTTTTCTCATCCGAAAGTTCTGCAGTCACAGCTGGTCATCCCAGACTTGCATGATGATGTGATCTCACCACTCAGTGCTTGTTTCCTGAGCCCAAAAGCAGCATTCCATGGTGGTGAGCATGTCCGGGAATGCCACAAGCAAACTCGTGTCATATGCGTGACGTGGGCCGACATCGTCGGACTCCTCACTGTCAGTTTGTAGCTTAAGGAGTAACTTGACTGCCAAACATGATGTGCTGGCAAGACTCATCAGCATATTCCTCAGCACTTCGGGCTCCATTTGCGCAGACTGAAAGGGAAGACAGAGCGTGCAGTACAAAAACCGTTGAAAGATGGCGCCAAATGTAGACGGAAGCACAGGGATTGCTGGAATGCATCACGGGGCGTTGAGACAGGACCCAGAATGCCCGCCTCCTTCCCACAAGCCACAGCGCCAGAATGGGAAGAGGTGCCCTGTGGGATAGCTGTCCATAATGCACCACTCCCAATGCTGCTGCAAGTGCCGCAAATGTGGCCACGCCAGTGTGCTTGCAGCTAACCATGTATAGCCATGCCAAAAGTAAGTTTGCAGACAAAACTGTTAGTGCTGTATGCTTAATCATGCTATGCAAGTTGCAGTAGATATTTTGAACAATCTATATGAAAAAAACCTAACTAGATTTAAAAGTACCAGATATCCTTACATTCCTAATTAAAGCCACGTTACTTTGCATATAGCAAAGTATTCAAGATCAAAACCACCTCCTACTTTTCATTAACATAATAACCACATTATATAGCCTTCGTTTTTAAACACATTTAACCACTATTAGAGATTTCCAAATCAAGCATTTTAGAATGTCATTAATATGATACGGTATGTAAAAAAAACAATGTTCAACACTAAGTTAGTAGCATTTTTAAGTAATACGCTAATAGAAAAAATATATTTATTTTTATTCCAGGAGGTTAAACAGGTTTTAAACGAACACATACTATATATAATGGAATCCAATCAATGGCTAAGTCGTAAAAATAGAAAAATACTGAAAAAGAAATAAACTGGTAGGTCTATACTGCAGTTTTGCTTAGTCTTTTTTTTACCTGAGACAAAGTGTTACTGGATTTCTGAGCCTGAAAAGCCCGTTCATGGTGATCAGTATTTACATGAACTGATACAGATGCATCCAATGAAGTGAGCTGTAGCTCACGAAAGCTTATGCTCAGATAAATTTGTTAGTCTCTGAGATGCCACAAGTACTCCTTTTCTTTCTGAGGATACAGACTAACAGGGCTGCTACTCTGAAACCTGTCACATAGCCAGTATACTGTTGTGTTTTACTGTAAATGATATGTTGCATCCAACTCTGTCCACATATCTATTCAGGGGACACCATCATAGGGCCTAATCACATCAGCCACACTATCAGAGGCTCGTTCACCTGCGCATCTACCAATGTGATATATGCCATCATGTGCCAGCAATGCCCCTCTGCCATGTACGTTGGCCAAACTGGACAGTCTCTACGTAAAAGAATGAATGGGCACAAATCAGACGTCAAGAATTATAACATTCAAAAACCAGTTGGAGAACACTTCAATCTCTCTGGTCACTCGATCACAGACCTAAGAGTGGCTATACTTCAACAAAAAAGCTTCAAAAACAGACTCCAACGAGAGACTGCTGAATTGGAATTAATTTGCAAACTGGATACAATTAACTTAGGCTTGAATAGAGACTGGGAATGGATGAGTCATTACATAAAGTAAAACTATTTCCCCATGGTATTTCTCCCTCCCAACCCCCCTCCCCCCACTGTTCCTCTGATATTCTTGTTAACTGCTGGAATTAGCCTACCTTGCTTGTCAATATGAAAGGTTTTCCTCCTTTCCCCCCCCTGCTGCTGGTGATGGCTTATCTTAAGTGATCACTCTCCTTACAGTGTGTATGATAAACCCATTGTTTCATGTTCTCTGTGTGTGTGTATATATAAATCTCCCCTCTGTTTTTTCCACCAAATGCATCCGATGAAGTGAGTTGTAGCTCACGAAAGCTTATGCTCTAATAAATGTGTTAGTCTCTAAGGTGCCACAAGTACTCCTTTTCTTCTTGCTGAGGTTGTATCACTGTGGGGTTTTTTTTGAACTCCAGGCTTTAAACTCATCAATTTCAAGTCACTCATTTTGGAAAGAACAAAATCTTTTAACTTTCTTTGTCATAGAAGGTGGATTGTTCATTTGCCACCTCCATTTGCATATGTTACAGAACAATTTGAAGGTCAGGGTGAGGGTCCTCTCACCTGAAATCCTGTGAATCATGAATCACATGTCACATCAGCTGATGGATATTATGTCAAAACAAGACACCAGGAAGTGTTGGGCTTAGATACAAGACATGTGAGGTACATAGGGTGACTAGATATCCCAATTATATAGGGACAGTCCTGATATTTGGGGCTTTTTCTTAGACAAGCTCCTATTACCCCCGTCCCTCACCCCGTCCCAATTTTTCACACTTACTATCCGGTCACCCTAAAGGTTCAACAAAAGAACAGCATATATTTTCACATATTTAACATAAAATAACATAAAAACATAAAATGTACATTTCAGCACTAAACAATATATTGTACTTAAGCAGTAAGGTTGTTGGTGTTGCTTGTGTGTTTCACTTAAAACCGGGTATCAGGACTTGTCAAATGGCACCCGGACACAGACAACAAAAACTGTACCGTCTAGGTAAAACTCGTATGAGTGGGAAGCCTTGCAGAGGGGTGAAAATTGGGAGGGCCAGGAAAGGAGCAAGCAGGTGGAGGAGGCAGAACAGGAAGGGTATAAATGCCAGTCCAGGGCCAAGGGTTGATAAAAGCAAAAGGGAGGAGCACATCCAGTAGGATGCCTGTCCCAGGGCAGAGAAGATGGTGGGGCACAGCCCACAGGGTGTTCCAGTGGCACAGCTCAGCTTGGTGCATGGCCACAGAACACAGAGCCAGTCACAGGCAGGGTTGTGGGACCTTAGCCAGGGAAGGAAGCACTGGGATGTGCCAAGTCTGGGCCCCTGGTGCTACACAGGGTGCAGCCCCGGGGATGCTCATGGCCACATAGTGCCTCTACTTCCTGTGGAAAGCCCCACCACCTGGGCTGCAGCCTCCCTTTATGCTACTGCCCTACTTGGGGCAGAAGACTCAGGGAAGTGCTGGGTCCTACCCCCCCCAGCCCGCAGGGCCAGGACTTCATTAGGGGCTCCCGCAATGGGCAGGGATGCAGGTACCCCAGCTGTTACTTCCTGTGTGGGCAGTGGGTTCCTAGCCATGGATTTCCCTGCACTGCTGCCTTGGGAAAAACTGGAAGGGAAGGCGGCAGCTGCAGTGTCTCCAGAGCTGGCCAAGGGTAGCCCCTTGTCTTCCCCATTGCTCCATTGGACGCCTGGCACAAGATAAGGCTGGAGGAGCTGGGGTGGAAAGAAGGACAGAAGGACGGTGGATAAGAGCAAAGGGGCATAGAGCGCTGTGTAAAAGGGTTTATAACCACTAGAACGATTTCTGGCACACTCCCCTACAGTACTTGGAATTGAACCTAGAGTCCTGAGTCTCTACATTTTTCTGTCAATAAATAGCAGCTAATCCACGTATAGGGTAACAGCTTTTTACTGCTACCATTAGCTAAAGTGGTAGAGGCTTGCTCTGCGGAGCTAAAGTTCCAAACCCTGCTGGTGTCCTAAGTTGGCCATCAATATTCCAAATTATAGACTTTATTTTTTCAGTTTATTTGTGGTTATGAAATTGCACTAAAATCTATATTACAAACAGTACTAACGTTGCCAACTCAAGCACTCAAAAATTAAGCAATGTCAGAATAAACATTCCTTGTGCAATTTTAATTTAGCTCCCTATGTATATGTATTATTATACAGCCTTTCATTACTTTTTTTTTATTTCCCCAATAGGACACTTGCCTAACTCAGAGTAATCTTAATTCTGACATTACCTAATTTTTGAATGCTTGGTTTTGGGAATCTTAGCATTATTTCAACATCGTTTTTTGGAAGTAACACACACACGCTAATTAAAAGCTATTTACATATAAGTGCCTTAAGTGCTATGTTTAAATATTTTAAATTAATTGACTATTTATTTTCCTTTAGAAAACTGACCAAGTAACCAACATCACTTCTATTAGGCTCTCACCTAGCAAACCACTTAAGCAGGTGCTTAAATTTAAGG
Organism: Dermochelys coriacea; assembly: GCF_009764565.3. Lineage (NCBI taxonomy): Eukaryota > Metazoa > Chordata > Testudines > Dermochelyidae > Dermochelys > Dermochelys coriacea. Next base: position 49,734,768 of record NC_050073.1, read on the forward strand.
ACATGAAAAATACCATTCACTTGTGCTTGTGATGTAGCATTTCAATAGCCATGGAAGCTGACTTTTTTATGTATCCCCAGAAGAGATACAGTACAGTCAGCAACAATGCCTACTTTTCCAGAGCTGGAGGGCCTACCTGAATGGTAGTTTGACTTCAATGACCCAATTCAGTCTTTGTTCTCACTGTTTAGAATGCCAATTAGGATTCCTATCTGGTGAATGTACAGGGTAAACAATAAGATTTCAAGGATACACTAGTCACTTATATGGATAATAGTTATTTTTTAGGACCAACACCTCACAATATTTTGTCCATCCCACCAACACAAAACAGACTCACACTGTCTCTGTCTCACACACTTTTATTATATATAACACTGTATGATCCTTTGCATGTTCATTGCTTATAAAAATGTTATCACTGATCAAATGTTTCTCGGTACCTCCTTATTGGACACTGGGCACTAGGATCCTAATAAGGGTTGTCCCTTAAAATAAGTGCTGGTGGTCATCCTGTGTATACACTTGTACAGTAGAGACTGGACTGAGATCACAAATTCATTTCATACATGCCACTGAACCACCATCAGATGGAAATAACTGCCACTAGCAGGGTGAAAATGCTGCTACCTAGGAACCTCTTCATCAATGGATCTGCCCTAAATCTACCACTAGATGTCATGCACTGACATCCATCCCAACTCTGAAGACCTAAACCCAGATTCAGATGCAGAAATACATAAGGCTCTTTTCCTTTGAACCTTCTCTGGGTTTTTTTTTGTTTAGATTTTTTTTTTTTTTTGTGATTTAAAGTTTCACTAATCATCTAATTTCAGTGTGGGACACAGGAGACCACAAGTGCAATGACCAACATTATGGCCAGCAATCAGAGATAGACCAAAAGTTATCCATAAATAATAAACACAAGTAATGGAACAGAAATGCACAGCCATGGAAGATAAAAACCAATTAGTAAATGAAAAAATGGCAGTATTATTCTAATGCTTGCTGAATTGTTTTAACTCTGTGGTAGCAGAGGCAGGTTCTTTGTAATGCTCCCAATCAGAGGTATTTTTATAATGTGACATTGACTGCCTCATTTGGATGTGTAGTTACTTTTCTTTTTATAAGAGTAGTCGTCCCCCCAGATGTAAACTCATGAAGATTTCTCATGTCTTGTCTCTAAAATATTAAACAATATCACTGAAGTTTGTTTGTTTTTTGCTATATTTGTACAATTTAAGTGAAAGTGATGCCAATTTTATGGAAATTTGAGTAGTGTGAATCTAGTCAGTTGCTTGGCCAATAGCTTTATTCTTTCTGTTTTCAGTGAATCAGGGTAGCAATATGGACAAATTCACCTGTGCCATAATTTAAGATTTTTTTCTTTTTTTTAGGCTGCCTATAATGGGAAGATATCTCAAAGACTACAGGAAATGAGAGCTAATAAAAAATTGTACTTCATGGCATTCCCCCTCCCCCCCCAAAAAAACCCAGGCTTTTGATAAATCTGAATTTTTTTTTTCAAAATATGTTCATTGTGTGTTTGAAAAACCCATTTTTTTTTCATTTTCAAGTCCTTTTTTTTTTCCAGCAAAAATTTTTGGGGGAAATCATATACAATTTTCTACTAAAGTAAAAAAACAAGTCATCTTTATCAAAAATTTAGTGTGAAAAAAAAATCATTCCCTATCCAGCTCTGCAGAGAACTCTTTGACATAAGTGTTACAATGGCCATTTTATAGAGAGGTGAAGCAATTGGCTTAAGGATACCTAAAGAGTCAGTGCCAGAGCCAAAAATATATTCCAGCCATCCTAACTTCCAGTCTCCTGCTCTTGTCATTATATAATGGTCCCTCTAATAGCCAGTAATGGAATCTAAGGGTCCTGACAGTCCCCGTGTCACCAAATCAAAAAGGCAAATCATTCACTCAGTTCTACACTAAAGTAGACTCAGACTAGGTATAAGACAAACCATGAAAAATCATGTAAGCTGGATAAGTTTAGTGGTACAAGACCAGTGATTGCTGTAGTTCTTTCACTTAACAACTGCTTAAAATAAGATGTGTAAATAAGCTTTAGAACATTTCTGAATTTGAAGTCAGACAAAAATGGCAGAAAAATGAAAGCCCAGTACAGTGGCAGTAAACAGCAATATCCTGATAAAAATCTATGCTGCTGACAGAGTCAAGGCTAATGTCGTTTATTGGATTCTGAAGTGGCTCTAAAGGTCATGGTGGCCTGTTTATACAGTATATAACATTATTATAGTCTAATAGAGAAAGGTAACTCACCTCTCCCCCCACAGTTACTGCTTGGGCTCATTGAATTTCAGCATTCATTTCTGCCTAATTAGAAATAAAATTAATTTCCTGAGTCTGGTGGTTGTTGGTTTTTTTTTTTCAAACAACATAAAAGTCATTGTGACTATTACTCACACTTGTGCAGGAAAATGGAGGATTTGCTGTGTTTCCCATCACTGACCACGAAGAACAAACTAATGGAGGACCACATTCTCAGCTGGTAGAGAGCAGTGTCATTCACTCAGTCAATGCAACTACACAGATTTAATCTGGCCTGCTGTGTTTTGGAGAAGATCCTTATCTTAAATGCCATTTTTTATGATATGTTCCACATTTATTAAGAAGGCAGCAAATGAGAGATGAAGAGGCTGACTGTTGCCAATTACATACTATATGGTTTCCTTTTTGCTTGAGTGTGAATTTAATATTAATGTAAACATGATACATATAGCACTGACTTGAATCATTTATCAGACTCAATCACCTTCAGTCAGGATGGTCATAATGTCTAAGGAGCTGTGTTTAGAGGCACTTTGATGGGAGTCATATGAGTACACAAACAGAGGCTATATCAGCTCCCCACAAAAACCTCTGCCAAGGCATCAGAATCCTAACTTGCAGTAGCCCTGCTATTCTAGGTCGGGGCGCTCATACAGCTTTGACAATGCACCTCAGTCTTGTAGTAACTCTACAGTTGTTCAAGCCCTGGCTATCTTTTGAGAGGAAGAGCAAGTGTGATACATTACATGATTCTTATCTTACAGTGCCCCTTTAAATCTGATATATTTGACTGTTTTGTACAGAACAGTGTGAAAGTCACTCCGTAAGCCTCATAATACAAGGTCCCCTAAATGTGTTGTCCTGAATAACTTTCAAACATGTTTACAAAAATCAAATGGCATTTAAGCCAGACATTTTTATAGCCTCTGTCAAAAAGTCATCATCCCAGGTATCTGCAGTAACCACAATGTGTTTTGCCCACTGGGGGGGATGGGAGAATTTGGGGAAGGGTGTAGGAAAATCCCCTCCTATACTTAGAATAAGAGATCTATGTATTACTCTCCAAACCAGCATGTTTTTCTTGTCCTCCTACAAGACCTGTGTGAATAACTGATTTTTCAGATTGCTGTCAATTAAAAAAAATAAAATAAAAAATGTTTTTTTCCTATTTTTTTTCAGCGAATCAAAAAGTAAACAAAAAAACCCTTGCACAATTCATTTCTGGTTACATAAAAATATTTTGTTCAACCCAAAACAAAACGTTTCATTTTGACTTTGAGCATTTTTAAAATTGAAGGAAATTACTAATAAAAATTATTTTGAATTAAAAAACACTTTTTGGACTTTTTAAAAAATATATAAACAAACAACTGAACAAAAGTGACATAAATTTGTAAAACATTTTGGTGTCACCAAATCTAAATTTTTCACCTAAAAAAGTTTTGGCTGAAAATTTTCTACCTCTTACCAGCTCAAAACCTCTCCATGTGATGCCATCTCTTTCAGTTGTAGTACTCTAGGCCCAGATCCTTCAATGAGATTGACTTCAGTGGCACTCCTTGTGGGCCTAATTGTTTCTCTTCTGAATTCACCTCATTGAAAGATCAAGACCAACGACTGTAAACTCTTTGTAACAAGGACTCCATCTTTATTGGTTTGTAAAATACCATACATGTCAAAGTTGATATATAGGTAGTAAATAATCATGTGAAATGATACAGTGACAAATTTTCAGTGGCAAATGTACCTTATCCATGAATTTATGAGGCTGGTCATTAAAAAAAAAAAACACTGCTGTGATAACTATACTAGGGGGTAATAACTCTTTAAGCCAAATTTTCTGTGGGTGTAAATGGACAATGGGAATTCAATGGGGATTGGAGAAGCAGGCCCAGAATTTCTTTAACATAATCATCACTAGCAATGCCACCATTACCACCTGTTAAAACTTTAGTAGTAGTATTCCAAAAGCAGTCCATATATATTGAATTATGAACATTGAAATATTAGTTTTGATTCCATGAATCATTGGAAGAAAAATTGGCTCCACTCCCTTTTACCCCAACTTTATATACAAATATAAAGTAACCATTTCCTCAAAAATGATTTTCAGTCATTAAGCATCATTAAGGAAAGACATAAAAGATATGAAGCGGTATATTTGGCCACTGGGACTTTTCATTAGAAATTATGGCTAAACTGGGAATATGAGTAAATCCAAAAGGGACAAATTTATCACCATTCCCAGTAACTTTGGAAACACTTTAATTTTTAGTTTTATGTTAAAACATTTGATCCAATATCATAAGGGCCAAAAGTTACTAATTGATAAGAAAAGGCATATTTATTGTTTAAATCTTCAGTGTACCCAACCATGTTCTACTGACATTTTTTATGTATGGGCTGTTTCATTACATTTCTAAACTCCCCTGCAGAGACAGTCCACTAAAAGGAAATGGGATTGTGTAAAATAGACTAGATTGGTTCCCAGGTTTAGGGAATAAACTATCCCAGTATCAGCTGGAGTCCTACCCACAGGTTCCAAAATTACCAGGAGGCTTGGGTGTCAGCGCACAAACCATGTCTTCCTTACTGAATGAACAGAATAATCTTCAGCTGTAAATAATTCAACGGTGGCCTCTGTATTGGGAGAAGATATATAATGCTGAGTAATTCAAGGGGATTTCATACAGATTTTTGAAAAGACAAAAAAGCAGTGGGTGAGTTGTCAGATTTCAAAATTACATATGGAAATGAACCTAATTACTTCTCTTAAGATGCTGTAAGTAATAGGCTTTCTGAATTAGCTATACACCATGTGATTCAAGGAACAGTCCTCATACTTACCTCCTTCCTACCATTCTGTAGGAGTGAAGGTTTTTTTTAATTCTTTCACTTTCCTATGTTTGTCCCTTGAAGAGATTTATAGCTTTGAACTATCTTCCCAAAGAGCTACAGGGGGTGGGAGGAACCCACACCTCCCTCACTGTAATAAACAAAATCATACACCCCCTATCTATTTAAAATGTTGTAGAAAACAAACAGAGGACTAGAATCAAAGTTATACTGATGTTAAAGAGGTTAGGAAGAAATTGTGTTTTTAAGGATGACATGACAGTCCGTGAACTTTGAAAACTTTAAGATCAATGTAATAGATAAACTAACTTGCCTAATTATTTATTCTTTCTCCTTAAAAGTTTAAAGTTATACAGAATATAGCTGGGAATTATAACCTAATTCTCAGATTTTATTTCTTCTTTCCTTTGCATTCAGCTCACATAGGGTAAAGTCTCCTTTGATCTCAGGTGTTTCACAATCTGGCTGTGCTACCTGTCCTAACATCTGAAAGGGTTGATTAATTTACCTGCTTTCCAAAATGCAAAAGAATTCACAAACTTCCTTGCCATGTCACTATCACTTTCTTACCTTGTGGAAACAACTATAGGAATCATTTTCAAAATGGAATGAATACAAAACAAGCAGCTAAAACTCCGTTTTCCTGTGGGTAAGAAGCACTTTATGCATAATGTTTATATTCCTTAAGTACTACCTAGAAAAGAAGGGGTTAGATTCTAAACAGGAGTAAATTGAGGTAGTTCCATAAATTATGTCAATTTAAACAAGCTCGGGATCTAACCCAAGGTATAATTTTCTGATTTACAGAGATGGTGTGTTGTAAAAAAAGTAGGACTTTTTCTTTCTTTTAACTATAGTAAAATTCATCACTATTATGTTACTATATAAGAATGTCATTGTAGATACACCTATTTTTCTTCATGCTCAGATGCTATAGCCCAATGATGGGGACTAAGAAATATGTCCCTGAATGGCAAATACTGCCTTCTCTCTGTGACTTTTCCTCACAGCATTTTTATCTGAGATTAGTCTTTGTGCCTGAGTAACAACCTTTGGTACAGTTGCAGGCAAAGCACTACTGCCTGTCAAGCTTCTGAATTAATCACTGGTGAGTGTAGTACCCCATAAGTGAGAACCTGTAGGCTCAAAATTAACATGAATCCGTTTACATTTTTTGGAGCCCTGACACTGAGTAAAATGCACTAGAGCATGATCTACTGCATCAGCCTGGTGTAAAAAGAAAGTTTTCATTTCTTTCCTACAGTGGTTGAGGATTTTGCATTTTTTTTCTATCATTTGTTATTTTGCATCTTTATCACAAAAGACACTATCCTAATTGTTAGCCCTGGTAATTTGTTGCCTCAAAAGAGAAGTTTTAGACTAAATGGGCAATGAAGACTAAATTACCTTCTTAGCATTATGTTCATAGAACAGTAACAGGAAGCAGGACATGGGGAAACCTGCAGGGCTGTCATCTGTACAACATGTGCTCCTGATAAGTCAAGTGGGGCTGAATGACCCCAGAAGAAATGTCTCTCTTAACCCAGCTCTGGTGGTAATTCATTGAGCTAGGGATGGCTGGAAAAAAGAAATCTGGTCTGTACAAAAATTCTGAGTTTTGAGATTTGGTTTTGTTCCAGATCGGAATGAAATTGAGATTTTTCAGAAAAATTGAAAAAAAGATAGATAAGCCAATAGCAATGGCAGTTCTGTTCAGCATATTTATACATTAGATTGAGTATTAGATGTCTGGGAAAGAAGTTTAGAGAACCTTTAGTGAATGAATGTCAAATAGATATAACGGAAAGAATTTATTAGAAAACTCTGTGGTCATCTTTAAGATACTTAACATTTAACTTATATTTTTACTCTGTGTTATTCTTAAAATGTGTGGGGAAAAATAAAAACTATTTGCGCAGTTATGTTGCTTCCTCTTTCTGCTGGGTGACAGATTCAGAAAGATGTGGAGTAAGTCACCTCAGACACACCAGCTTCTCTTGACTTCACTGAATTCTTGTTGATTTCCACTGTGCTCAGCATTTTTCAGATGTAGCTCAGTATCTTGCAAGATCAAGCCCTATATTTCTTTGCTTTTCAGACAGTCTAAATTAAGCTCTCCTTGACTCCCTCCACATACCACACCATCTAATTATTGTGTTATTCTAGTTGGCCTTCTTTGAATGCTCTCCAATTTGTCCAATGTCATTTATATAATGTGGAGACCATTATTTAGAGGGGAATTACAATCATCTGGCTTATTAAAAGCTCATTCACTTACATATAGTCTATTTCCCATAGGTTTCCATATAGTTATTACCCATTCCAATCTTCCCTAGTGTAAACAATATTATGTATAAAAATGCTCCAAATTTCACTTCGTGTGTATTTCCATATGTTCCTTTTATTCTCTCTAATGGGTTTCCTTAACAACTCTGGCAAACATTAGTGCCACCCTTTTAAAGGATTTTATGCACTTCTATTAATTCTTGCAACCATTTTCGATTACACATGAGGAATGATCATGTTGTATGCACCTTCTGCTTATTTCCACAGATTATATTGTTCTCCTGTAAGCAACTTCTATAAATTCCCACTTCCAAAAAATGGAATATCATACCTCACACTACATTACTGCATGTGATGAAGAATAATGAAATTTCCTGCCAAAGATCTATAATGGATACGATTTTGCTTTGATAGGCCACATTCTTATTTTATCTATATCTGCTTTGTATTTTTTAATTAATATTCCTGCTGTGTTCATTGCTAGGTGGCAAACATATTGGGCATATATTTTCTTCTCTTTGAATGCATTCCATTGCTAACATGAATCATTTCCAGTTCCTCAACAGCAATCAGAAACAAATATTTTAAACATAAAATAAGAATTTGGCTATCCTGATAATATGGTTTAATGTACTTTATTGTCAGATTTTGTTTTATCCTGAAATTGACTTCTTTCAACCAACATTATTAATTTATTAATTATTATTATTATTGTAAGTATTCAAAGAGAGCAGAAAAGGTCCAACTGAGTTTGAGGTCCTTTTGTGCTAGGCACAGTGCAAACATGAAGTTAGAGATAGTGCTTGCCCCAAAGAATTTACAGTCTCTATACAAAAGATAGACAAGCAAATAAATTATTATCTCCATTCTATAGCTGAGGCATAAAGGTCAGGATTCTCATGCCTATACGCCAGTTAGTAACTAACACCAGACTTCACAAATTGCCCCATTGACTTCAGTGGGGTTATTTCTTTTCTAAAGAATTGTTCCACATAAAGAAAGGTATCACAATTTGTCAAGGTGAATTACATGTCTTGGCCAAACTCGTATAGGAAAACCAAGGCATGGAGAAACTAATGGCCTAATTTTGAGCATCTGCAGCTCCCATTCAAGATAATGGGATATACAGATGCTCTGCACTTCTGGAGATCAGGTCATTTAAGTAACTTGTCCAAGAGCTCGCACAAAGTCTGTGGCAGAACCAGGAACTAAATCCAGATCTCCTAAACCCCATTCTAGTGCCTTAATCAAAAGCCTTCTGCCATTTTTTATTAATGTTAATTCTGCCCCTCTTCAGCTATTCTGCCCTGGTTGTTGTCACACTTTGGGATGTAGTCCAGACAAATGAGGGGCTGTGTCACCTCTTACCCTGTAACCCTGAGTGCTTCACAATGCTTTACCACTGTAGCTCTCAGCCTGGGACCCTCATAATCAGCAACAAGCATACAGGTTGCACTCTGACTGTCTGTGCTGTGCAGCCAGCCCTGGTTCAGCAGCTCTGTCCCCAACAACCTGGCTACAGTCCCACTGCCCCACTCTAGCTTCCACCAGCCTTGGTTACAACTTGCAAAATGATCCTGACACAGTACCAGTCCCAGATTTCCCCAAGCATGTGTCTTGAAGTTTCCAGGCCTTCCTAGACCAGTCAGGGAAAAAATAAGGTTTGTTTGCCCCTCTAAAGACATGAAATGTACAGCTTACCACTTTAACTGTAGTTAACTAACACTTTAATTCAACCACAGCATGGTTGGTTTAAATGAAAAGTAAAAGAAATTTATGAATTAAAAATAGGATTTTAAGTGAAATCAGATATGAAAAATAGAGATTGAAATGGTTACAAATAAAAGTGAAAAAAAAACTTACTTAATCTAGAAAGGCAAAGGCTTTCTTCAAGGTGGCTTTTCTCACTCAGTCTTCCAGCAAGATGATGGCTGAAACCCCATCCCCCCCCAAGTCCTGGAACGGATCTCCTCCAAAAGCCCAAACTACTGGTTCCTTTGTTTTCTTAGGTGAAAGAAAGAATTTGGGATTTTCTGACCCTTTCTTTTATACTCCATTGAACTTTTGGAATGGATTATTTTAAAGGTTACCCCTCAAAGCAAGGGGTTTGTGACGAAATTGTGACGAAAATGACATGGAGTCTACTGGGTTTTGTTCCCTGCTGGTATTTGCTAAAATGCAAACCATTCTGTTTTCTGAAGTCTCCTTCCCCTGCTGCCTTGATGGTCCTGTTTACTGCTTGTATGTAAATTGAGGTAAACCAGCATTCCTTTGTTTAGGACAGATTTACCTAACACCTTTACTTAGGCAAAGACATCGGGTCTTGAATATGTTCTAGTAACATCATAAAGAGGGAATTCAGAACTATACATATAATGTTGCTACATATATTTCACCACGTCATTGTTGACCAGCGAGCTACTAGTTTTTAAATGCTACCTTACAAGACATATTTTGTACAAAGATTATCACAACACTGTTTAGGATGTGAATACCTGGGTACTTTGGGTCACAGTTCTCAAACTCCTGCAGTATTTACTCCACTCCATCTCTGCTTTACCATCTCGCCTTCCTTCTCTACTCCCACTAACCTTATATAGCCACATCCTCACATTCCTTTTCCTAATCCCATTTTTACACACTCTTAGCCAGTATGTTACTCACTGACCAGTTCCTTTCCCCTTTTGTTCTGTTAGCCTTTGTTTCCTTCCCCCATTCTCATCTTTGTACTTGTTTTCCATGTACATTAAAATAAATAAATAAAATCACAGGAATTGGCTGATCTTCATGGAACAAGCTACACATACACAGAAAGAGCCAGATATTTGCTGGAATCATTTTGAAGACGGATAGGTTAAGGCGTAAAGATGGAAAATGACTCATCCAAAAATCACACAGGGAGCTGGTAGAAGAGCTGAAAGCAGGACAAGGATTTCTCAGTCCTGGAAGGACTGATAATATCACTAATCATGAGACCTGTTTTTTTTTTTTCCCACCTGCTCTTAGCTGCTCATGGAACCTAGTTTTTAACTTGGTAGTTCTCAATGGTCTCCGTGAAATTTTTTTTGAGCTCTTACCATTCCATATACTGACTCTAACATTAAATACTATATACAGGAATCAATTTATACCTATCTGGAGGGTAGCCTCTTCACGTGGATCATATAAGGTGCTTAACAGCATATAGGAAAACGTCACAAGACTTTAAAGCAGGAAATGAAGAAGAAAACACTATCTCTCCACCTGAAAATGCAGATGAAATGTAGGCAGGCAGAAAGTTGGCAGCTGGCCAGGACTTTGGTGCAAACAGCTCGATACATGAACCATGCATCAGAACTTTGGTTTCAGAACTCATCTGAAAACCTAATAGGTTCTGTGCATTTCACAGTTTATTGCAAACCCAGTATTTAACTCACCACTTAATTCCAGATACAAGATACCTTGAGTATGAAGAGAACTGTATCAAAGCAAATTGATTATATTCCATTGCAAAGCTACTGTAACAGGTGCTTTTTCCAAATCAGTTTATGTTGGAATTTCCTAAGCAATAGCAAAGATGAAGAAAATTGTAGTTTTAACTTAAATTACCGAGAGGCTCACATGTTTATCCGTTTTCAGTTTTGGTAAATACTCAGTAAAAATGTAGTAGCACAGCCATCAAAGGCTTCATTGTGCCTTAATCCTTTAATAAATGTCCACCGTAAATCTTAGCAGCAGATTATGCACGTGCCAAATCTATTCATATAGTGGCTGAGTAGATTTAAAGACCAAAGATATTAAGTTAAGATCGTATTGCCTTAGCTTTTTACAAACAAAAATAACAAAATGTGAGATTTTCCATGAGCCGTTCATTGTCTTCCAGGTCACACAAACTAAAGTTCTGATTAGATCATGTTGTAAACAGCACAGCATTAAAAGAAATCTTGCAATTTGTCTACATAAGCTAATAGTTCTGTCCATAGTTAGATCTATTTATTTGCAATCTTTCTGCCCCATTTCTGATGCTTTCTTTTGATATTACCACCTAAAGAATAGGAAGATGATTTCCAAGACTATTTAGCTCAAAAAACAGCCATATCAGCTTCCTAAGTAATGATATTTTCAACCTTTGTAGTCCACAAGTTCATTCAGCCTGGGGAATCTGAGTTTATTACCAATATTAAGAATTATTTTTTACAATAGCCCTCTATGAGATTGATAATTATTTGTTGATTCACTTTCTCAAACCGTAGTCAGAGGGTGGTAGAGGCCTGAAGGCTAGAGAGCAGCATCAGGAGTTGCCTGCTGACATTTAAGCTGCAGAGCCAAAGCCCATGGCCACAGAGGGCTGAAGGCAGTGGAGCTGTAGAGGGGCTTATCTGTTGATGTCTCCATGCTGGAATCAGAGAGTTAGAGAAAGCTGAAGGCCAGGGGGAGTGATGGATGGATTCCAAGTATAGAGGCTGTGGAAGGTTCTTTCTGGAAGCGTGGGGTTGCACTTCACCTAGAAAGGCTGGAGTGGCTGAAAGGACAGGAGAGAACCAAAGAAGAGCTCAGATGTGGTGGAAGATACTGGAGTGAGATATGTGGGGTGTCATGTCATGGTATTTTAAGGACTATATGCAGAGTGGTTGATAAATGGTCTATATTTGGGGACTTTTGTTTTGGACTATTTGCACTATGTTTTTATAATAAACAGCTCCCAAGGAGGGTATTATTAGGCACAAACATTGTTGTGGAGTTACTGAGGACACTGAAGGAGGGAAACTGAGGCAGCTGCATCTGTCACACTGGGTTGAAGGATGTTCCAAGTGGGGCCACCCAATGACACCAGATTATCCCCATCTGTTGGTTCCTATCACAACTCTGTTTACCACAATCATGCGAACTCATTTCATTCTCTTTGCTAATCCTACATAGTGTTTTGGTTAGAGACACCAAATGACATTGTTAATGCATACTCCTCCAATTTCTTTTACTTAGGCATTGTCTACACTGGCACTTTCGTCATTAAAACTTTTGTCACTCAGGGGTGTGAAAAAACACCCCTATGAATGACAAAAGTTTTAACTACGAAAAGCACCAGTGTGGACAGTGCTTCATCCGTGGGAGCTGCATTCCCAGTGATGTAGCTACTGCCCCTTGTTGGAGGTGGTTTTATTTTTTCACCAAGAAAGCTCTCTCCTGGCGGTAAAGAGCAGCTACACAGAACACTTTACAATGGTGTGGCTGCAGTGGCACAGCCACGCCATTGTAAGGTGTACATTGTGGACATAGCCTAGTGTGTGAGCAATTTTTTTAATCTGGAAGAAATACTCTATTGTTAGTTTGCTTTCTGCTGTCTGCCACAGCTTCTTTCTCAAGAGGACTTACAACCTAACTATCTGCTTTATTGTCTATATTTAGAGGCAATGTTGGGGACAAAGTAGCTTCCTAGGAACTGGACATTTCTGTATGAGCTCAGATTTCTGGAAAAGAGGATTGTCCATGTGGTGTTTTTACTATGCACATACACCCATTGTTGGACTGGTGTATATGTGTAAATAAAATAAATTACACTACAGGCTTGTCTGCACAGTGAAACTTATGGGTATAACTATACAACTATAATTATGCTGTTATAATTTCCCATATGGGAGAGTCCAGAGTAGTGTCCACACAGGGAGTTGACCAGTATAACTGCAGCTGTATATTTATACCAGGAAAATTCACTGTGTAGATATGCCCTTCAAATACCCAGATTGTGTCACTGACGTCTCCTCTATGGGGAAGCTGACTCGCATACTACTGACATTAGAGTAAGAGTTGGATAATGGTGTTGGACGAAGGGGCAGCTCTAGCTTGCTCTCTCTCTCTCCCTATATATCTGTGATGGTGTTTTGAGGCAATGTAATATGGCAGCTCTGCTGCCCAGTGTGAAACCAACACTACAGCTGTATCAACTCAACAAAATACCTTGTTCATTGTTTAGCAATTTATTATAGAGATGCTTGTATTTCAGAGACTCTAAAAGCTCAATAATGGCTTTGATTTTTAAAATGACACTTCACAGGCAATCAGTTCAAAAGGGAATGAGTGTGTTTCTGTATTTTGGGACACAAAATGTGAAATCAACCAGGCTTTTCTGTTTAGAAATGTCAGGGATCAGTAAAGCCTAAACTGGTCCAGATCGTGCCTTAATATGACACTGCCATTTCTATGCATGGTTTCAATTAACATTTCTGAAGGCTTTCATGATGTGTGTGCGCTGTGTGGCCACATGTGGAAGCCTAGAGCCTGATCCAATGTTCATTGAAGTCAACAGGAACCCATCCATTAACTTCAAAGGGCATGGGATCAGGCCCTTAATTTGTAAGATTCTGCACTGCCAACATACCTGTATTTGAGTCTCTCAAAGCATTTTTAAAACAATCAAGCTTCACACGGGTGAACTGTGACTCATAGAAAATAAGTGATTTGTTTAGTCCCATGCACTAAATGAGTGGCAGATCTCAGAATGGAAATCTGTACTCCTGGCTCCCATTCTCTTAATCTAACTAATAGATAACAGAATTCCATCTCCTAAAAGGATTTTTGGTAATGGAATATGAAACTTCCAGTGTTAGGCCACAAGTCAGAATGTAACTTGCAGCTTCCTCTCTCACACTGACAGGTCCCTGCAGATCAGGGTATAGTTGCACTAGTAGGACTGGGGATAGTAGCTTGAACAGCTACTGCCAATAGCATACCACTGAGCATTGTTCAGATCAATTATGTAGCTGGCCCTTATCTGTATAATGGGCTTCACCCCCCAAGTTTTGGGCAAGTTCAGTTCTGAATTTAGATCCAGAGCCTAACTTGTTGGCTCAGGTCCATCTCTCATTTGTGTGTACTCGGATTCATCGATAGCTTGTGTGAGCTCAACTCAACCCAAACTTACTTCATAGCTAGCTCTCTGGCCTTTGCTGTTTTTTATTTTTATTTTAAATCACTTGCAACTTCTCCATTGATTCTAATTAAGTTCTTCCTAGGGCTTGTAAGTTTATTTAATTAAATTCATTAATGTATTTATTTATATAATAAAAGCTAAACTGCTCACCAGGCTGGTTTTCCCAGGCTCCCACAGCTCCAAAATAGAGAAAATCATATACACCTAGCTTAATTGCATATTAAATGTAAAATGTTACATGTTAAATACATGAGTGAAGCTCAGTAACATCATGATAATGTAACAAACCATGACAAGCTAGGACTTCAGATATCACTCCTCTGCACACCCCTGGGCATTCAGAACTTCATTGTGGTAGTAATTGTGGTACATCTGTTGTAATTACGGCCTAGTAAGCCTATCCCAGATACGAACTTAACTGTGGGAAAGTGGCTAGAATTAATATAACAGATCCTTCTACTACTCAAGTGCAGGCCCCAGTCACTTAAGATAAAGGAGAATATACTTTACTTTTTTTCCACTATAAGGTCCATGATGCACTAGAGAGCACTTCTGATTGATTGATGTCAACAAGAAAAATATATATAAAATATACAGTAACTTTTTTACAAAATGAGTAAATCTCTTAACATGTTACAGATAGCCAAGATACACACATAAATCAGGTTTCAGAGTAGCAGCCGTGTTGTTCTGTATTCGCAAAAAGAAAAGGAGTACTTGTGGCACCTTAGAGACTAACAAATGTATTAGAGCATAAACTTTCGTGATGAGCTGTAGCTCACGAAAGCTTATGCTCTAATAAATTTGTTAGTTTAAGGTGCCACAAGTACTCCTTTTCTTTTTACACATAATTCACTGTTTTATGCCAGGATTGCTGAATTTGCTACATGGTTGCAAATAAGAAGAAAGGTGTTCAGGAAACAATTAGATCAATCTTACTCCCAAAGTCTGGCTGCTTTCATCAGCTGAAGCTAAGCATGTGTGTTACCTCAGCATTTTGCTGGCTTGAGTTCAATAATGGTAGGGTTTGACTGTCTGTATTCCTTGCATTCAACTTACTCCAGAGTTCTGATTCCTTCCAGCCAGGATACATCCAAATGGTCCATAGACAAGACAGTTTCTGACTGCTACTTTCTTTGAAATGTGCAATTTACAGTGGGAACTGCATTACTCATTCCCATCAACACAACAAAGAGGTTATTAGTGTTTGCCACACAAAAAGATTTTATTTTTCCAGCTGGATTCTCTGGCACCCTCCTCCCAGCACACTATTCTTGTCACAGTGGTTTAACACTGTTTTTAAATGCATTTACTTTAGCCCCAGGCTAGTGTGCAGCATTTCTGCTTGGTCTTTTTCACCTACTCCTCTCCACTGATAATGGAAGGGAGGCACTGAATTGAAAGACCTTGTTGAGCAGGGCAAGGCCAAGCTTGGTTAAGGTGTATTGATGTGAAATGATTAATCTTTCTGATCATTTCTAATAAGAGAAACAAAGTCCTATTTATCACTTTCTACTATCTCCTTTTCAAAAAGTCTCTCAAACCAATAGTTTATTCTGTTGATTGAAGGAAAGAAAATAGTAGATGTATTTGAATCATTGCAGCACACAGACAAATTTACATGTCAATTTATGAAAGCAGCTATCTGGCCTTTCCTCCAATCAACAGAACAAACTATTATCAGAGACCAGAGTTTGGACCCATATAGATAATATGGGCTAAATCATGGCCACTTAGATTGTACAGTCTTTAATACAGAGACCATCTTTTTGTTCAGTATTTGTGCAGGACCTAGCACAATGGGTCCTGGTTCAGAACTGGGGCTCCTAACCATTATGAAAATACAAATAATTAATAAATATCTATAGGTAAGGAAGTTCAAATCCCAAACTCTTAGAGATTATAAAGCCAAAATCCTGGACTCTGGCACACTATCTGAGTGTGAGTGGCAATGTACTCCAGGGATCCCTGCAGAAGGAGGTGGGGTTCATGATGAAATATTTTGCTTTGCAGACTTCCCTCCTCTTCCCCTCACCCCACCAAAATAAAATAAAATAAAAATAGGAGGCCTGATTATGACAGTTCTTCATTGCTAATTAGTTAAGGCTAAAATCTGATACCCTTATTTAGCACCTTTCTCCCCATACATTCCATGAGACTACTCATAAAGTGAAGTACCATTTAACATGAGTGAGGGTATCAGAATCTGTTCTTTGTCCTGCAATTAACTCATAAAACCAAAAGAAAACAAAAATTGGAGTTATTCCTGGCACAGAAGCTTTAGTTGTACTTAAATTTACCAAACTTATTTCTGGGACAGCTCCATCAAAGAAGGAGATTGTTGAAATGACTCAGGACTTTAAGCCACCCATTCTTCTCTGACCTATTTAATTTCTAGTTGATTTGCTTCATCCAGTTTAATTTTTGGTCAGAAATCATGGCCAGCCCAGCAGTTCAATATCACCTCAGGCTACAATTTCATCAAATCTCATTAAACTAAGCAGGATTGGGCCAGGTCAGTACTTGGATGGGAGAAAAATCCAGATGTTGCCTGAAGTTTTGTTGTTGATGTCTCCTCTGCCTCAGTATTGACTAGATCTGGTTGGAAAATGGTAAATATTTTCAGAGAAATATTTTAAAAAGAAATGATATTTACATTATTTTTAAAAGACAATTCACTGAATTTTTTTATATTTTTGACATGTTTGGTTTTCTGTTTTCAAAAACAGTAATTGTTCTGTTTTCAGGTTTTTTTAACCCCTCCCCTATACACACACACACACGCACACACCTGAACATTTAGAAAGAAACATTTCGTGTGAAAATTTTCATTTTCAAACAAGCCATTTTTTATTTGGAGAAAAAAAAATGAAAATGTTTGACCAGCTGTAGTATTGTAGTATGACTTATTGTCATACAAGCCCTGACACTGTAGCTGGAGGTCCCTTATTCTGGGTCAGAAATAAATATGTCCTTAGGCACTCTCTTCCCTTGCAAATCCCGTGTTTTCCCCACAGTTTTCACACGAGTAAAGGTGTTCTTCCCAAAGTCCTGACCAAATACCAGTCTAGGTAATTACATTCTACCTACCTGAACTACACTTTGATTCATTTGGAGAAGCTATTCTATACTTCCTGTGTTGCAAAGTGCTGCTACTACTACAGAATCACTGCTCCATTCCACTCCAGAGCTAGTTGCAGTTTAGTATTGAGTAAGTGATTGTGTGTGTGCATGTGCACGTATCTCTCTCTCTCTCTCTCTCTCTCTCTCATACACACAGGCTCCTCTTTTTATATGAGTTTCTCTCCCACAAAAGAATCAGTTTTCTAACTGGAAGATGTATTAGCTTCCTTAATTTTGGTTTGTTTTTCCCATTAGTAATTTTTAAAATGTAGATAACTTTGCAGAATGATGCACATGCAGATGTCATGATTAAGAAAGAATTTTACTTTTATCACAGATCTCTCACCCTATAAATTAATTAGTGACACATTTGACTAGGCAAGAAGCCTTATCTAGCAATCAATTTCATGATAATCATTGTGGATATTTTGACACTGATATTTTGACTCTGAGGTTTCATTGATAAACTGAGTATACGGCACTTCATTTGCCCATACCCCATGAGGAAGGGTCCCTATATTTTCTTCCCCTTAACAAGAATAATAGTCAATATGTGAAGTTCAACCCTGATTAGTATTGTATACCGCCATGCAGGCTTCTGTATTTCCATATATAAACAACCCAACACTGATATATCACACAGAAAAAAATCAATAAATCATATACAGAAACCAGGATGCTCCAATTGCTAATGATAATTTCCACAGAAAGCAATAAATTACATAACATCACACATAATTTTCAATTTTATCAGATTATACAAAGCCTTATAGCACAGTATTTTAGATAAGACCAATACGGCTCTCAAACAAATCAATGTGATTTAAATCAAGCTATGCAATCTCACAGAAAAACAAATTAGTTTCACACTATATAGTGAGAGACTGCAAGAAAATGGAGTGTCTGTTCAGATTAGAAATGGCGCTTGAAGTTATGAGGTTCAGATCTGGTTGAAAAGTTCTGGATTATATGGATATAGCAGTTTTGTGAGTAAATTTATTGCGAGTGAATACTGCCTGAGCTCCTTGAACCTGCATAATTAGCCAGAAATTCCAATCTTAGGACAGTGGTCCGTGTGAATAAAGCTTTAAAATGAAGAATGTTCTGCAGAAAATTGTCCTTTTTTGGAAATAAAATTATTCAGTCCAATACAAAACAAAATATCATTTATCAAAACACTCTGTTTTTGGAAAAAATTTAGAAGCAAAGACTGGTTCAGTTTCAAAAAATTCAATGCAACTAAAATCAAAATTTTGACAATTTTAATGAAATTACTTTTGACTTTTTCGCCCAGCTCCTTGTTAGTTTTTTCACTACATGCTTCCATAAAACATATCCTCTAACAAGACATGATCCTGCATCCTCTACCTATTTGAACAATCTGATTTCATACAAAGAACTACTCAGGTAGGTAAAGGCAGTCGGATTAGGCCTGCAATTGCTGAGTTTAAAACAAATTAATGTGTCTATCATTAAGGTATTTCACTGAGACTAAAGTAACAAGCACTTTTTGAAAGCAATTCTATCAAAAACTAAAGCACCACCTAATTCTGATCTTAGTTACAATGCTGTACATTTTGGAATCATATTGGTTTCAATGGTGGTGTTTTGGAGTTACAAACGATATAACTGAGATCACAATCTGGCATATATTCTGAGGGATAGACTCTCTTATGTGTCAGGGAAGACTTGCAGAGCTCTTGCAGTTCAAAGGTATCCTAAAACCAGCTAACCAGCCATTGCACAAGGGAATCCTTGGATGTCATTGAGGCATGATAGTAGTTCCTATATAATCTCCTCATGGTTACCACATACACCTCAGTGATCTCTGGCTATTGTAACAGTTCCTAGGGGCCATAGGCAGCCATCATAAATTAAAACATACTGGGATCAGACTGGCAGCTAGATAGGAACTGGCTGGGCACAAGTAGGACCCCGGGATTAGAGGAGAAGAAATCCTTGCACCCCTAGTTCCACAGTTGCATTTAGCACTCCCTGGCTTCAGTGGTGGATCTGGACCTTTATATGATTTATGTCTGTGAAAAGATTGACTGATATTTAAGTACCTCTGGCTATTTTCTTAAATACCAAATCAAGGAACTGTCATATCTAAATGGTGACCTGTCAAAATACAAATAATGTCTTGTGGGAGGAACAGGTTCAGTCCTAACTTATTGGTAGTGCTTCAGCAGTTGTCACTAAACAGACATATGTATTGGCATACACAGTATTGTGTGATCCTTACATCCCTGTTGATGTTCTCAGGGTTATTTGGAAACCTTAAAAGTATAGACAATCATGGGTGTTCCATAGATGTTGGGATATACATTTTAATAAACAAATAGGAAACATTAATGGAATTAAATCACAACATACTCCAAAAATTCAGAAGCCTGGAAATTACTATTTTGTCTCTGAGACAAAAGAAAATAGGCAAGAGCATTGTTAATAATAATAATCCTTGGCACTCTGCATCTTCATAGCACCATAATAATAATACTTAGCACTTCACTTCTTCCAGGAACGATGCAAACATTAACTAATTAATCCTCACAACACCTCTGTTTGTGTGAGAGAGATCCTTATTACAAAAATAAGGGAAACTGAAATGCAGAAAAATTATAGGGCCCAATTTTTTCCAGGATGACCAATTTTAGACTCATATGTGGCCTGATTTTCAGTTAAAGAGCTGTGTGATTTTAACACATCAAAAAAGCATGCCTTAGAAGTACCTAAAATTGGACACCAAAAAAATGCTGCATACTGTTTTTGTTGTAGACTCTTCCAGTCTAATGTTCCAGCCACATTGGGTTCTACAGGAAAAAAGGACTGGAAAAATCTGCCTAAAAATCTGGCATACTGTCAAGGTTCCTTCCCCACTCTGAACTCTAGGATACAGAGGTGGGGACCTGCATGAAAACCTTCTAAGCTTACTTTTACCAGCTTAGGTTAAAACTTCCCCAAGGTACAAACTATTTTACCTTTTGCCCTTGGACTTCCACTGCCACCACCAAACATCTGGGTTTATTTTTGAGAAAGCGTTGTTTGGAAACATCTTTCCCCACAAAATCCTCACCAAAACCTTGCATCCCCTGCCTGGGGAAGGCTTGATAAAAATCCTCACCAATTTGCATAGGTGACCACAGACCCAAACCCTTGGATCTTAAGAACAATGAAAAAAGCATTCAATTTCTTACAAGAAGAATTTTTTAATATAAGAAAAGGTAAAAAGAATCACCTCTGTAAAATCAGGATGGTAAATACCTTACAGGGTAATTAGATTCAAAACATAGAGAATCCCTCTAGGCAAAACCTTAAGTTACAAAAAGACACAAAGACAGGAATATCCATTCCATTCAGCACAGTCTAATTTCTCAGCCATTTAAAGAAATCATAATCTAACGCATATCTAGCTAGATTACTTACTAAATTCTAAGACTCCATTCCTGTTCTGTCCCTGGCAAAAGCATCACACAGACAGACCTTTTGTTTTTCCCTCCTTCCAGCCTTGAAAGTATCTTGTCTACTTATTGGTTATTGTGGTCAGGTGCCAGTGAGGTGATCCTAGCTTCTTAACCCTTTACAGGTGAAAGGATTTTTCCTCTGGCCAGGAGGGATTTTAAAGGTGTTTACCCTTCCCTTTATATTTGACACATGCCACGAGAAGGCAGCAAATCACCAGAGAGCATTCCATAGGTGGAAAGAGCTTGAGATGAGACTAAGGTTAAAGGCCATCATAGATGATCAGCATCAAGAGAAGATTGCATCAGAGTCTCTTTCCTGGCAAAATGTTCTGAAAATGCTCATTGCCATTGCGAGAATGCTTGCTACCCAAAACCTAGCACTGCGTGGCACTTCAGAACATCTGTATTTGCTAAACAATGGACATGTCCTTAAAATTGTGGAGCTGATGGCTGAGTTTGATGTTGTACTCCAGGAGCATCTAAGAA
This sequence comes from Dermochelys coriacea, assembly GCF_009764565.3. NCBI lineage: Eukaryota > Metazoa > Chordata > Testudines > Dermochelyidae > Dermochelys > Dermochelys coriacea. The sequence continues at coordinate 49,756,193 of NC_050073.1, forward strand.
GAGTCACCACCCAAGAAATATATATACACACCACTATCTTGGAAAAACAATTCAAAATGAGATCATACAGTTACTGGCAACAAAAGTCAAACAGAAGATTTTGGCAGATCTGAAGTCAGCAAGATATTACTCTGTAATTCTGGACTGCACACCTGACATCAGCCCTATGGAACAAATTACTATAATGGTGCGTTTTGAAACAACAACAGAACCTAGTGAAAATATCCCTGCAATGGTAACTGTCAGCAAGCATTTTCTGAAATTTATTGACATTGATGATATTATAGGAGCTGGGATGACAAATGTGCTTCTTAAAAAGCTGGAAATTATGGGAATTGTGATAACTGAAATGAGAGGTCAGGGCTATGATAATGGTGCCAACATGAGAGGAAAGAACAGAGGAGTGCAGACATGGATCTGAGCTTTTTTTGTCTCATGCAGTTCTCATTCATTGAACTTGGTTTTCAGGGATGCAGCATCAGCTTCTAGTGAGGCTGATGAATTTTTTAATGTAATTCAAAGCATTTATGTATTTTTCTCTGCATCAACTCATCGATGGCAAATTTTGAAGCAACATCTGGGAACCTCCTCTCTGACACTGAAACCACTGAGCGCCACATGATGGGAAAGTTGAGTGGAGGCGATAAAGCCTATCAAACACCAAATTGGGAAGACAGATGATGCCATTTTTGCCATTATGGAGGATAATGCTATGACGGGAACTGTTCATGGAAGAAAAATGGCAAAGGGAAATGGAATCACCAGAAACATACATAATGTCAAATTTCTGTGTGGCTTAGTGTTGTGGCATGACATACTGTTTGAAATAAATGTTGTAAGCAAGAGACTCCAAGGTGTTGACCTCGATATATCTGGAGCAATGGAACAACTGAACAAAGCAGTCTTACCGGTTAGATTCATAGATTCATAGAGACTAAGGTCAGAAGGGATCATTCTGATCATCTAGTCTAATATCCTGCACAACGCAGGCCGCAGAATCTCACCCACCCACTCCTGTGAAAAACCTCTCACCTATGTTTGAGCTATTGAAGTCCTCAAATTATGGTTTAAAGTCTTCAAGGAGCAGAGAATCTCCAGCAAGTGACCTGTGCCCCATGCTACAGAGGAAGGCGAAAACCTCCAGGCCTCTTCCAATCTGCCCTGGAGGAAAATTCTTTCCCAACCCCAAATATGGCAATCAGCTAAATCCCTGAACATATGGGAAAGATTCACCAGCCAGATATGCAGGAAAGAATTCTCTGCAGTAACTCAGATCCCACCCCATCTAGCATCCCATTACAGGCCATTGGGCCTATTTACCATGAATATTTGAAGATCAATTAATTGCCAAAATCATGTTATCCCATCATACCATCTCCTCCATAAACTTATCGAGTTTAATCATAAATCCAGATAGGACTTTTTCCCCCACTGCTTCCCTTTGAAAGCTATTCCAAAACTTCACTCCTCTGAAGGTTAGAAACAGTCATCTAATTTCAAGTCTTAACTTCCCAATGACCAGTTTATATCCATTTGTTCTTGTGTCCACATTGGTACTGAGCTTCAATAATTCCTCTCCCTCTCCGGTATTTATCCCTCTGATATATTTATAGAGAGCAATGATATCTCCCCTCAACCTTCTTTTAGTTAGACTAAACAAGCCAAGCTCTTTGCGTCTCCTTTCATAAGACAGGTTTTCCATTCCTCGGATCATCCTAGTAGACCTTCTCTGTACCTATTCCAGATTGAATTCTTCTTTCTTAAACATGGGAGACCGGAACTGTACACAGTATTCCAGGTGAGGTCTCACCAGTGCTTTGTATAACGGTACTAAAACCTCCTTATCTCTACTGGAAATACCTCGCCTTATGTATCCCAAGACTGCATTAGCTTTTTTCATGGCCATATCACATTGGCGGCTCATAGTCATCCTATGATCAACCAATACTCCAAGGTCCTTCTCCTCCTCCGTTACTTCTAATTGATGCGTCCCCAGCTTATAACTAAAATTCTTGTTGTTAATCCCTAAATGCATAACCTTACTCTTCTCACTATTAAATTTCATCCTATTACTATTACTCCAGTTTACAAGATCATCCAAATCTTCCTGTATGATTTCCCGGTTCTTCTCTAAATTGGCAATACCTCCCAGCTTTGTATCATCCGCAAACTTTATTAGTACACTCCCACTTTTTGTGCCAAGGTCAGTAATAAAAAGATTAAATAAGATTGGTCCCAAAACTGATCCCTGAGGAACTCCTCTGGTAACCTCCCTCCAGCCTGACAGTTTACCTTTCAGTAGGACCCACTGTAGTCTCCCTGTTAACCATTTCCTTATCCAACTTTCAATTTTCATATTGATCTCCATCTTTTCCAATTTAACTAATAATTCCCAATGTGGCACAGTATCAAACGACTTACTGAAATCTAGGTAAATTAGATCCACTTCGTTTCCTTTGTCTAAAAAATCTGTTACTTTCTCAAAGAAGGAGATTAGGTTGGTTTGGCATGATGTATCTTTTGTAAAACCAAGTTGTATTTTGTCCCATTTACCATTGACCTCAATGTCCTTAACTACTTTCTCCTTCAAAATTTTTTCCAAGACCTTGCATACTACAGATGTCAAACTAACTGGCCTGTAGTTACCCGGATCACTTTTTTCCCCTTTATTAAAAATAGGAACTATGTTAGCAATTCTCCAATCATACAGTACAACCCCTGAGTTTAGATTCATTAAAAATTCTTGCTAATGGGCTTGCAATTTCAGGTGCCAATTCCTTTAATATTCTTGGATGAAGATTATCTGGGCCCCGCGATTTAGTCCCATTAAGCTGTTTCAGTTTCGCTTCTACCTCAGATATGGTAATATCTACCTCCATATCCTCATTCTCATTTGTCATGCTACCATTATCCCTAAAATCCTCTTTAGCCTTATTAAAGACAGAGGCAAAATATTTGTTTAGATATTGGGCCATGCTTAGATTATCCTTGACCTCCACTCCATCCTCAGTGTTTAGCGGTCCCACTTCTTCTTTCTTTGTTTTCTTCTTATTTATATGGCTATAGAACCTTTTACTATGGTTTTAATTCCTTTTGCAAGGTCCAACTCTACTTGACTTTTAGCGCGTTTCACTTTATCCCTACATGTTCTGACCACAATAAGGTAGCTTTCCTTGCTGATCCCTCCCATCTTGCTTTCTGCTTTTTCTTAATCACCTCTCTGAGATGCTCGCTCATCCAGCTTGGTCTCCAACTCCTACCTATGAATTTTTTCCCCTTTCTTGGGATGCAGGCTTCCGATAGTTTCTGCAGCTTTGATTTAAAGTAATCCCAGGCCTCTCAGATGAGGGATTTCAAAATGTTCTGAAGAGTGCACAGAAGTTGGCAGAGGAACTTCACACTGAAGATATTTTCCCACCCATTCAAGAATACAAGAGTCAGCAAAGAAGAATACCTTTTGATTACGGGATTTGAGGCATGGGATAATCCCATAAGAGATCACAAACAACAATTCAAAGTTGAATTCTTTAACCAGGTGCTAGATTGTGCATTACAGTCAGTTGAAGAATGTTTCATGCAGCTCAAGGAACACAGCAGTATATTTGGGATGTAGTATAATAATCCCAAACTCTTCACTATACCCGAAGAAGACCTATACCAGCAATGCAGGGAACTAGGGACAGTGTTGACACATGATGGCATGCGCAATATTGATGCGAGTGATTTATGTGATGAACTGAAATCCCTTTCAAGATACTTTTTGCAGGATCAACTCCAAAGGCTGTTCTGGAATATATGTGCACAAATAAGATGATCACCCTCTTTCCAAATGCTTTTGTTGCTCTGCACATACTTCTAACACTTCCTGGAACAATTGCCAGTGGAGAACGCAGCTGCTCCAAGCTGAAGTTAATAAAAACACATCTACATTCCACAATGACACAGGAGAGGCTGGTCAGCCTTGCAACGATCTCAATAGAGCATGAGCTGGCCCAGACTGTGGATCCTCAGCAGGAAGCAGTTCAAATCATTCCAACCAAGAAGGCACGGAAAGCACTTTGATTATTCAAACAGATAAAAATGCCAGTGTTTACTATGCTGACAAGAAAAGTTACGTTTGCTGTTCAGGCGTTTGAAAGTTAAGTGTTACTTAAAATTTTTGAACAAGGCATTTTAAGTTGTTAGTTCTCCTTTATTAGGGTAGGTAGCAGAGCAGTACATGAGAGGATTCGAAGAGGAAGAAGGCTAAATTGAGACCTTTCAAAGTTTTGGCCCAAGCGAAGGGGTATGGGGACATCATATGAGCTCCCCACCTCAGGTGCCAAAATGTTGTGGGCCAGCCCTGGCAAAGACTGGAGGTGAACTAGATGGGCCGTTGCCCTGATCTGGTATGGAATTCCCATTTTCCCATGACATTCCTTTTCAGTAGTATGGGATCTAAAGGTGGGATCTATGAAGGAATTTAAGTGTTGCAACACTATATATCACAGCACCTAAGTTTTAGGTGCCTAGAAATACACAAGAACATCACATCTATCCACAACGTGAGTTAGGTACCTAAGCTCCCTATACATTGAATGGAGAAAGATAGGCATCTAAGAATGCAATCCACAAACCCAGCATTCTAAGTGGGAAGAAGTTTAAGATGGAAACATTTACCAGAGAGGTGTGTGCTAATCCCTGCTTTTGGAGATAGGAACCTAAATCCAAGCTGCAGGGCAGTACCTAACTCTGCCAGCAATCCACGAATGGGAGAAGACAGGCATTTGGCTGCCTAAGTTTCATGTGGGGCCTGAAACAAAACAGAGGGCTGGGAGGAGGATGGCAACAACTTTCCTGATAACCTTTAGCCTAGTAGATAGGGTACTCACCCAGGATGTGGGAGATCCCCTCACTTCAAGTCCTCCCTCTCCTTGAAAGGGAAAAAGAATTTGAACAGGGATGTGCTACCTCTCAGGGTAATGCTCTAACCTTTGGCTTTAGAGCCATTCTAAGTCTTTTCTGTCCCAATTATATTTAACTATTCCATCTTTCAATTAAAGTGGAACAACTTCAATAGGCTATATTGATAGAGACCCAACTCAGAATTCTTTAGCCTAGTGTTTAGGGCACTCATCTGACAGTTCACAGATCCCTCAGAGGTTACCTATCAGATCGGGTCCCTGCATGCAACTTAGGCAGCCAAATGTCTGACTTTTTTCCAGTTTGTGCATTGCTCTGGGTCTTAGGTGGGAGATAAGCATCTGGGCTCCTGACATGAGGTACTAGTGTGCATGAGCAGAGGCAAAAACTTTACCACTCAGTGAGTTTAGCCCCCTACAGGGTTAGGCAGAAGCCAAGCAGTTTTGTGGCTCATAGTGGGGCCTAAAGATGGGACTTAGACCTGGTCTACACTGGGGGGGGGAGGGGCGGAGAGGAATCAATCTAAGTTACACAACTTCAGCGACTTGAATAATGTAGCTGAAATCAATGTATTAAGATTGACTTACCGTGGTGTCTTCATTGCGGTGAGTCAACTGCTGCCGCTCCCCCGTTGACTCTTCCTGCACCTCTCACAGCACTGGAGTACAGGAGTTAACGGGAGAGGGCTCAGGGGTTGATTTATCGCATCTAGACTAGACGCAATAAATTGATCCTCGATGGATCGATCATTGCCTGCCAATCCGGTGGCAGTGAAGACATACCCTTAGGCACCTTTGGGAGCCCACCCTGAGTCTCTAGTACTGATTAAATATTTCAGCATGTAACCATTTTCTTTAGCGGAGGCATCACTTAAGAACAACATTTCACAGCACTGCAGTCAAGAATAAAGTGAAGTGGATAACTGAATTACTTAAGTGGAGGAGGGAGGAAAAATATATTTGAATGGAAAGGAAAGCAAAATTAGTTACCATCAATGATAATCAGGTGTTTTTTTCATCCTCTCTTTCTGCTGCCACTTTTGTGATTAAAAAATCATTCTGCACTTTCTATCTTAGGTATAAAGCCTGAATTGAAAATAAACAACTATACTGATTTCTTAAAGCACACACTGATCAAAATCAAGTTTATTTTTTCTCAAAGCTAAGTCGCAAAAACAAAGTCAACTATTTTACTGAATTTTTTAATTCAAAATTTTAATTACTTTTTTAAAAAATTGAAAAATATTTTAAAAACCCAGTAAGATTTTTTTTAAATAATTTGAACTAGCTTTGAAGTGCATTTTAAATTTATTTTTCTTGATTAAAAAAAGTTCTGACTAGCTATAATAATAAGCACTTTACAGTTCAGGGAAAAATGGGCTACTGTTTTTCTTATTGCAGACTCATATATTTGAATGTGTAAAAAGTGTCTCACACAAATTCAGGATTCCATAGATTCCAAGACTAGAAGGGATCAGTGTGATCTTCAAGGCTGATCTCCTGTACAACACAGGCCATAGAATTACATAAAAATAATTCCTTTAAAAAGTCCTACTTGATTTTAAAATTGCCAGGAGTGCAGAATCCACCTCAACCCTTGATAAATTCTTCCAATTATTAATTCTTCCAATTATTAATTATTCTAATCTGTACCACAAGTGCCCACATCCTGTCAACAAAGTTTTAATCACCCATTCAAGGAGCAGAATTAACAGCATGTGACTTAGTGACCAGTTGGATTATTTATGTTGATTTATTAATTAAATTGCTGTACTGCCTAACAGCCCTAATTACGGACCAAAACCCCACTATGCTAGACATTGTATAAACACCAAACAAAAAGATGGTCCCTTTCCCAAAGGGCTTAGAATCTAAGCATAAGACGAGATGACTGCTGGATATAGATAGACAGATGGAGGAACATAAGGAAACAATGAGGCAATGAATATCCAATAGTCAAAGACCTTGCTATAGTGAATACTTCACCAATATCTCATGTGTTGGAATAACTTTGCATACATTTTTTTTTTGTGCAGTGCAACGGGGCAAGGCCAGATGGCTATAGAAAAGTAGTCCTTTTGGGATCCGGGAGTGGGCAGGCGAAGCCCATCTACCGCTAAAGGATCCCCCCCAGCCTAAAAGGGGGATCCACAGGACCTAGATTCCAAATAATTCCGGGGGACAACTAATGAAATAACAGGGACAGGAGTGTGGTCAAAGGGTCAAATGAAGGGAACCGGATGGGGACACTGAGCAGAGAACCCCGGACAGTGCCCACTGCTCCTCAGAGGTGTCAAGGGAGTCAGAGGACGCCGCCCAGAGGAATTCTGCCCGGATACGTGGATGGACCAAGGATCGGAAATAGGCCCCACAGTCACAGGAGACTCCATCGGCCAACCTCCTCACTCTGGTTTTATAGATGGCCATTTTAGCTAGGGCCAGGTTGACAAGGAGAACCCGTGACTTTGTGGGGCCACGGATAGGGAGTGCATAAATGAGAAGGTGAGGGGAGAAGTGCAACCAAAAACGTAATAAGATATTGGTGAGGAGCTGGAATAGGGGCTGCAGCCTGGCACACTCCAGGTATATATGTGCCAGGGTTTCCCTCATGCTGCAAAAGGGGCAGGTGTCTGGGATTGAGGTGAACCGCGCCAAGTACATGCCCGTGCTCATGGCTCCGTGAAGGAGTCGCCAACTGACATCCCCGGTGGGCCTCGGGACTAAGGTGGAATATAGGCTGGCCCACCGGGGCTCCTCACCCTCCAAAGGTGGTAGGAGGTCCCACCATTTTGTATCGTGGTGGGACACGAGGGTGAGGGCCTGAAGGATGTAGAGCACGAATGTGTATAGATGTTTTCTTGGCGCAGTTTGAAAGCAGACTGGCTGCATCTCGTGCAGCCGGCTTCCGGTGAAGGGGTGAGGGGATCGGTTGGGTTCACGGGCAAGAGTCCAATAAAAAGGTCCAGCAGGGCTGGGGTAGTGGGTGGGCGGGGCGTGCCCTCATGCAAGACCCGGTTGAGATAAACCCGAGCAGTCGGCGGCAAAGCGGCCTTCACCTCCTGAAGTATGCACCGGGGAGTACAAGGTCTGGAAAGCCCCATGCGCTGAGCGAGCGTCAGGGGATCCAGCCAGTCTCCAACCCAGGAGGTCTCCAACTCTTGTGACTTCTGCCAGGACCAACCTCTGGTGCACCAAGCAGGACGACTCCACCTGCACGCGGAGCTGGGGGTTGTGTAGCAGGGGCTCCGCGAGGAGATCTGCCACCTCGGTGGCCACCACGGACCTGGTTGTTGAAAAGAGTTTCCAGGTCTGGAGGAGGTCCTGGTAGAAGACCGGCAGCCCGGAGAGGTCTCGCGGAAGACCTCTCCGATGGAGATAAAGGAGCTGCCGGTCGTATCGGAGCCTTCGGAAGCGACGCAGGAAGGCGTGCGCCAGTATGCTCCACGCCGGACTACCTGCACCATAAAGGAGCCTCTGCAGGGTCTGGAGGCGGAAGGCATGGACCTGAGTGAGCAGACATTTTAGGCCCTGCCCTCCCTCCTCCACAGGTAGATGAAGAACCCCTGCAGGGACCCAGTGCAGTCCTCACCAAAAGAACTCCAGAATTGATGTCCGGAGGTTGGCCAGGAAAGCCGGGGCCGGGACCAGGTCTTGAGCCGGTACCAGAGCATGGACAGGACTAGTTGATTAAGCATTAGCGCTCTCCCTCGAAGGGAGAGGCACCGGAGAAGTCCTGTCCATTTCCAGAGCCATTCTATCACCCCACCCTCTAAATTCTGCCAGTTCTCCGGTGGAGAGGGATGCGTGGCAGAAAGGTAAACGCCCAGATAGAGCAGCGGACCCGTGCTCCACCGGATGGCCTGAAGCGTAGGTGTGAGGGAACTCGCCTGCCGCCAGTCCCCTACCACCAAACCAGAGCTCTTGACCCAGTTGACCCGCGCAGAGGAGGCTGCCGAATAGATGGCCTGGCAAGCCTCCACCCGCACCAAGTCACCCGGGTCCTGGACCATGAGGAGCACGTCATCAGCGTACGCCGACAGGACCAGCCGCACCTCCGGCTCCCGCAGCACCAACCCTGTCAACCTCCTTAGGAGGAGACAGAGGAAGGGCTCGATCGCCAGAGCGTACAGCTGGCCTGAGAGGGGGCACCCCTGCTGTACTCCTCGCTCGAAGCTGACCGGTTCGGTCAGGATCCAGTTGAGCCTGACCAAACACTCTGTGGAGGCATACAGCACCTGGAGAAAATTCACAAACCTGGGTCCGAAGCCGAATGCTTGCAGAGTGCTCAGGAGATACCCATGATCCACCCTGTCGAAAGCATTCTCTTGATCTAAGGACAGGAGGGCGAACGACAGACCATCTCTACACCCGAGTTCTAATAGGTCCCAGACCAGATATAGGTTGTCGAAGATGCTGTGGCCCGGGACGGCGTAGGTCTGGTCTGGGTGGACCACGTCTGCCAGCACGGACCCTAGCCGCAGCGAGATGACTTTTGCCATGACTTTGTAGTCCGTGCTGAGGAGCGAGACGGGACGCCAATTTCATAAATCGCGGAGGTCCCCCTTCTTCGGCAATAAGGCCAGCACGGCTCGCCTGCATGAAAGAGGGAGGACCCCGCTCTCCAAAGACTCGGCCCAGACGGTGACTAGGTCTGGGCCCAGGACGTCACAGAACACACAGTAGAACTCCACGGTCAGCCCATCAATGCCCAGAAATTTATTGGTGGGCATGCGACGGAGGGCTTCCGAGAACTCGGCCAGAGTGAGAGGCAGCTCTAGCCGGTCTCGGTCGCCCGCGCTCACCATAGGCAGCTCCTCCCAGAGCACTCTGCAAGTGTTAGGATCGGTCGGATCCGGGGAGAATAGGCTTGCGTAGAAGGCTTTCGCCCTCCCACACGTCTCCACCGGATCCGTGAGGGGGGTGCCATCTTCTGCCAGTAGGCAGATGATATGTTTCTTAGCCCCGCTCTTTTTCTCCAGGGCGTAGAAGAAGCGGGAGCCGCAATCCATCTCCCGAAGGAGACGGATGCGGGATCGAACAAAGGCACCCCGGGCCTGATGATCCTCGAGGGTCCGGAGCTCCTCCCGCTTCTCCCGGCACGCTCCGCAGAGGGGCGGATCCTCAGAGCTGGCAGCCAGACGCCTCTCCAGCTCTAAGACCTCCCGTTCCAACTGCTCTATCGCCGCATCCCTCCGTCGGCTGGCACCCCGGGTGTAGTCACAGCAGAAGAGATGGGCGCACACCTTCCCTAGGTCCCACAACCGTCGTGCCGAGGGAAAGGCACGCCGCTGCGCTCGCCAGGCCAGCCAGAACTCCCGGAAGGACGCCACGAAGCCTGCATCCTCCAGCAAGCTGTTGTTAAAATGCCAATAGGCCGGCCCCAGCCTCTCCGCGCAGAGGGAGGCTGTCACGGTGGCTATATGATGGTCAGAAAATGGGGCCGGCGGGATGCTGGAGGAGTGCGCTCGTGAAAGATGAAAGCGTGATAAATAAATGCGGTCCAACCGGGAGTGGCGCGACCGATGGGCCTCTACAGAGACAAAGGTGAACGTGGAAGTGTCATCTGGGTGGCGGTCGCGCCAGACGTCCACCAGGGAGTGGTGTTCGACTATCTCCTGGAGATAGCTCTGCTCGGTCCCCGAGAGGTCCCGCTCCTCAAGGGTGATGTTAAAGTCCCTTCCCAGGACCAGGCACTCCTGAGGATCCAAGGTGCCGAGGAAGGCGAATGCCTGCTGATAGAATTGCAGCCGCTCCGGGCTCGCTGCTGGGGCATAGATGTTGACGAGGTTGACTACCAACCCCTCCATGTGGACCCGGAGGTGCAGCAGGCGGCCCGGCACAGCCTCGGCGACCCCCAGCACCTCGGGCCGTAGGTCGGGGGAGAACAGGGTCGCCACTCCATCCGTACGAACTGTGAGGTGGCTAAAGTAGACCCTGTCCCCCCAATCCAGCCGCCAGCTGTCTTCGGCGGTCGGATCCATAAGGGTCTCCTGCAGGAAAACTACAGCGTACCTCCCCTCCCGCAGGAAGGAGAGCACCTGGGACCTGCGGAGACCCATCCTACAGCCACGGGTGTTCAATGTTGCGATGGTAAAGGGTGCTATGAGGAGGGCTGGGGGGGATCCTCGCCGGCAGGGATGCTCATGGCTCCCAGCGGGCAACGCAGCAGTCCGTGAACCACCCCGTAGGTGAGTAAGGAGTCACGGAAGTGGCGGACCTGCTGGTAGGCCGCGGCGCCCTGCCTCCCGGTCCTTTTACCCTCCCCCATGAGGGCCCTTGTGGCCTGGAGTATTTGATTAAAGTCCCCCCATCGCTGGAGGGCAAGCTAGACTTTGTTGCGGGAGCCACGGATGTCTTCTAGAAACTCCCGCAACTCCTCTCGCAGCGCTGGGGAGCTGGGGTTACGGTCTGGTTACTCCCCGACAGGGCCCTTGCTACAGCCCCGTGGCCCACCGAGACGGGCAGACAGGGTGAGGACCCCCGACGGGGCTCCTGATGGGTTGACCTGAATGCTGGGGTGATAGGGGGCGGTGGAGGGAGGATAGCAGCCCCTGGTGGGTCGGGACGGGTAAACACAAAGGACGCTCCCTGGGAGTCATCTGTTGGAAAGGGGAAGGAGACAGTCCCAGGGGCAGCAATAACGTCTCGGGAGGTGGATGGGATAAGGGTGGGGCAGGGTCAGAGGTGAGAGTCTGGGCGGGGAGAGGGCTCTCAGTGAGGCCGGGCACAAGCTCTCTGGTGGATTTGGCAGCCACGGCATCAGGAGGTGGACTCTCTTCCGTAGGGCCCTCTCCCAGGAAGGAGGTCGAATGCTCCTCACCAGCGAGGGGTGCCCCGGGTGGCTCAGGTTTCAGCCACGTGGCACTGGCCATTGCCTCAACTAGCTCGGCGGCTCTCAGAGGGGTGCCCTCTGCAGCTGGGTTGATGGAGGAGTCCAGGGGCTCCTCGGAGGTGGGAGCAGAAGCAACGGTTAGGGGGAGGGTACATGGGGAAAGGGGGGGCTGGAGTGAAATCGCCCAGATCGAGGCCCGCTGGCATAGGATCGTCCTCCCCCTGGGTGACCGGGGTCAGAGCCAGGGCCTCGATCTCCTCATATATAGACGGGAAATTGTTTTCCGCTACCCCGGGATTCTCCCCGCCGGCACCTGACGCGACGATTGCTTTGGGGCACACTGGGGTTTCAGATGCTGCCTCGGGGATCTTGGAGGGGAGGGACTCCTGTGGAGGGGAGATACTGCCTTCCAGTGCTGCCACGTCTTCCCCAGCCGGCTCTGGTGGATGGAACACACCCGTGGGTAGAGCGGAAGGCTCGGCATCGGTGCCTCCCTTCCTGGTCTTCCGGGGGGCCTCCGCATCAGATGGGAGGAGCGGAGCTTGAGCCTTCCGCTTGCCCCGCTTCCCCTGGACTACAGCCCAGCCCTCCATGGCATCATCTGGGGGCTGGCTAGCACGGGTTGTGTCAGGGGGCAGAAGCGATGGCTCAGGGACTCGAGGAGTAACGGTGGGGTAGCACAAGGGAGGGAAGATTCCCCTTGGGGCGGGCCCTCTCCCAGGCCCGGCGGTGTCTCTGCCACACCCTCCTCCACAGGCCCCGCCAGATTGCAAGCAGTGGGGGCGGGGCTCTCCCGCTCGTCTGGGCATAGTTGGGAAGGTGCCCCTTGGGCCCGAGCGGGAGCAATGGTGGACTGGGAAGGAGGAGGGGTGGTTTCAGGCGCCGGGCAGCCAGGGGCGCCAGCGATGACGGGGGCGGTGCCCTGCCGGGGCTCGGGGGTCCCGGATGCCCCTCCTTGCCAGGCCAAGGGGCAGTCCCTCCGGATGTGCCCCATCGCCTGGCAGAGGTAGCACCGGGCCTCCCCCGTGAAATAATGCACCCGGTAATGGGCCCCCTGGTAGGGGACTAGGAAGGACCCCTCCAGTGCCTCTCCGTCACGCGCCGCCGGCGGCAGTTGAAACTGCACTTGCCGGCGGAACGAGAGGACGTGACGGAAGGCGGGGTCTTTGCAGCCCAATGGGAGAGGGCTGATGACAGAGATGGGCTTCCCCAAGGTAGAAAGTGCGGGTAACAGGGTGGCATTGGGGAGAAAGGGAGGGACGGAGGTCAGGACCAGGCGCACGCCCAGGTCCTCTAGCGGCTCTAAGGGGACAAACATGCCCCCCCACCGCCAGGCCCTTCTCCACCGCCTCCTGGGCGGCGGCCTCCGATGTTAAGAAGAAGACAACCTTGCCATACATTTTGGAGGCTGCCACAATGGCCGTGGGCCCCACCACCCTCGCCAACGCCCACATATAGGTCTCCACGTGGGGCGAGGTTGTGCACCAGGAGGCAACGGACGCTTTGCTTCCTGGTCATGGTGGGAAAGGGGCCCCGGCCGCTATAGATGGTAGTGGAGGCGGTGGGCAGGAGAGATGACGTAGCGGCAGGCGGGGGGGCTGCCGCTACCTGGGCATATGCCCTGGGGGCCAGAGGAGGAACACCCGCATAGCTGGTGGAGGGAACAGCGGGTAGGGATGCCCCAGCCGGCGGTGGGGCCGGGGCAGCCCCTGCCATGGAGGGCCTGGTCTTCTCAGTGGGGCCCTTCCCCTTCTTCTTCCCCTGGCCCTTCCCGCCGGCTGGGGGGGCTCCCCCCGAATCTGAGGGGGGGAGAGACGTGGCAGCAGTGGAGGTCACACCCAGTGGAGGGGGAGCTCGGGCTTCTGGAGGGGTCCCACCCATCTCATCCCCCGCCATCATGAGTAAGGAGGGAAGGGGGGACACCAGAAGGAGGAGGGGAGTGGGGAAGCAGGTCGACCACTCCTCCCCACTAGGGGAATCAGGGGTTCGGGGTCAGTCACCGACACAAGGTGGAATTCCGGTTCCTCTTGGTGCAATACGGGAGGGGGGGATACAACAACATTGGGGGTGCAGTGAAGAGGGTTGCAACTAAAATTGGGAATTGCACAAGCACATGGGAGGGGGCATGGGCACACGGAGCGAGGGGCTAAGCGGTCTGGAAGTAGAACAGGGAAACCAAGGGGCTAGCTTCAGAGGTTGGGGTGAGGCAAACAAACAAAGGCTGCAGAAGGAAATGGGCGGGGCAGGCAAACAACCTGAAGCTAGTAAGGGGGTCTGGCACAAAAGGGAGGGCAAAGCTACAAGTGGCAAATGGGGCAGGTAGTAAAGGGCAAAGCTGGGGTGTAGGCAGTCCGGGGGGGGCACATGTGCCCACGTGCACTTGCACAAGTTTTTTTTTTTTAAGCTGGCTGCTGCTTCTGGCCCAAAGAGTGGAAATAGGGCATGGCAAGCCAAGCAAGCAGCTGAGTCCAGAGGCAGGAGCTGAGGCAGATGGTATACCGCCAGTGGGGGTGGTGGAGGGGTCAGCGGTGGTGGTAGTAGTGGTGGGGGTTGGGGGGACACACAGATGGATTCTGTTGAAAATGACTCAGTAGACTGTGACCCTTGTCTCTAGAGAGAGAAGGGTTACATGCAGGGTCCCGGTGAGCCTCTGAGGCTAGCGAAATCCGCCAGGAAACATGGGACCCACGGAGGCAAGGACAGAGCTTTGTCACAGCAGTTACAGTAAAAATTCCATTATGCAACAAGAATACTTTAAAAAGTTGAAGTCTTTCTATGAGTAATTAAGGGCTAAAATGATCAAATAAATTGTCCACTTATGAATATTTTCCCCAGCTCTAGGTGCATGAAATGTACCTTTGTTGAAGAAAACTTCATTTGGGGTTTTAGACGGATTGAAAGAGCCCATTTAATATATTTCATATTTGCTGCACATCAATTTTCTTTGACATATTGTCCTGCAAATGATTAGAATCAACTACCTTTCAAAGGTAAAACTATTGTCATGTGCCTTGGGATAGAAGCAGAGAAGTGGCTAAATAATATTCTTGGTGATAAATACAGAGCCAGTCATATTGGAAAATATCAATAATATCAAAGAAAACGAGCAAATTCCAGCCCCTAATCATTGGCTGGATGATAGTGCATCTCCACTTGCCAATCACCTTCATAGGCATTTGCTAACCTCCAGTTTTGCATAGCTTCAGAATAACTACAACGGAGACAATTTATCATTTAAACACATACACACAGTATGGAGGCAAAAGATACATCCACATCAGTCAGGGGAAGATTTTTTTAAAAAAAAAAATCAGCCTGAAAGGAGTAAAAAATCAGTGGAAGACAGTGCCGCATAGTTACAGTTCAGGAATAAATGTAATTCATATTCAAGCAATGTGTCTTTCCAGCTATTGTGAAAGTGTCAATGCTTTACAATAGCGGTAAATCATTATTAATTCTTTTAATATTCATAGCAATAGTGTTAATCACAGACAAGCACTTCTGGTGCTAATAGGAATGTCAGATATAATTACATATGGAATAATAGATGGGCAAAGTTGGGCAAAGAAAGAAGCTTGTAACTCACCAATCAATAGTTATGGTCACATACCATGAATGAGTGATTTATAAAAAGGCATGGAGGAGAGGAAATTCAGGTAGGTATTTTATTTTGGCCCAACTACTGTATTCTATAAAGTAACTTGTTTGATATGTACAAAATTACTTTTTAAGGAGAAATGAATTGTGTTTAATTTTGTGTTCACTGCCGCTTTCTAAACCTTTTTACCTGAAGGCTTGAGGTTGTAAGTCCTGATGTCATTTTTATGACTGGTTTGAAGGGACAAATCTATTTATTTTAGACTGATGTTGGTCAACTGCTTTCATATGACTTGTTATTTTTTACTGCAGATGTGCCCTATTTATATATGTAATAGGTTCATTTTAAAATAAATTAGAAAATAAATAAATGTGGTAAAATATTTACAGCACAACTCCTGGTCACTTGTTAAGAGAAATTCAATATATTGATTCTAACCTAGCCCAAACAAGTTATTTGCAGAGTATCAGTCATGCTAGTATGAGTGCACAAAATAGTGTCGAAAGAGTTAGAGCAGGAAACTGAGAATCAAGACTCTTCAGGGGGTGTGTGGGGAGGGAGGATGCTCTGGCTTTGCCACTGCCTGGCTGTGTCACCTTTGGCAAGTCACTTAGGTCAACATTTTCTAAAGCATCCAATAATTTAAATGCCTCATGGTACCACTGCATAAGGAGGGACTGAATGCAGCACTGCCACGAAGGTTGTGTGCACTGCATCCCATAGTATGGAGCCCTATTCTGCAGCCATGAACAGTGGCCAGAAGGGATGTGGAATGGATAGGCCAAAGACAGGGCCACGACTGGCCTGAAGGTACTTCTGTGGAGCATTCCCCCGTGGCCTAATACGTAAGGATTTCTCTTTCTCTACTTCCCTCTTCCCTGTACGTCTCATCAGCGTTTGACCCTCCTGTCCAGGTCAGGCACTAGATTTAAGATTTTAGCTTGTATACAAAGTGATTTTTACAAAGTTCATTTTCCCATGTCTGTTTAAAGAGGAAATAAATCAGCAAGTTTACAGTCTATGTGGTTTTTAGTGTAGTGTAGTTTTGCATGAGTTAGTGAACTTTTAAGGCCCAGCTCTGCAATTATGTAATGTTCTGTGTGGACAAGATTTTTGCTTTAGTTGACTGTGGGAAGGAGGGAGTCTGCAATTACAGGCTCAGAATGATTCAATTTTAATCTTTGTCCTCACTCTCAGGTGATGAGCAGAGCGGACTGAAAGGTCTGGGTCAATAGCATGGAGATACAAAATTCTTCACATCTCTCTCCAGCTCCTTTATTAAGCAGACTGAAAGAATGAGATTGTCATAGTCTCTGAAGAACCACTAAGCCAAACTCAATTGCAGAGCAGACTGTTTCATTGCAGATGGGACAGGATGGGCAGTAGTGAAGTTTCCTATTTATACTCAAATAAAAGAGGGAAAATGGTCATTCACCTTCTCGTAACAGTTGTTCTTCGAGAGGTGTTGTTCATGTCCATTCCAATCAGGTGTGCGCATGCTGCATGCACACCAGCCGGATGATTTTTCCCTTAGCAGCGTACGTAGGGTTGGCCTAGGTGCCCCGGAGTTGTGCCTTCATGGCACCCATTTTAGCAGCCTGCCCACCCCCCCACTCAGTTCCTTCTTGCCGGTTGCTCCGACAGAGGGGTAGGAGGGTGGGTATTGGAATGGATGTGAACAACACATCTCAAAGACCAACAGTTACGAGAAGGTGAGTAACCATTTATTCTTCTTCGAATGCTTGTTCATGTCCATTCCAATTAGGTGACTCACAAGCCAGAGTTCAGGAGGTTGGGTTTAGTCATATACTGATTGGAGCATGGCTTGTCCGACGACTGCATCGTCTCTGGCCTGTTGTATGATTGCATAGTGCGTTGTGAAAGTGTGTCTTGAGGACCACGTTGCCGCTCTGCAGATTTCCTGTGTAGGGACTTGCTCCAGGAATGCTGCCAAGGAGCCCTGAGCTCTGGTAGAGTGTGCAGTGGAGCCGGCACCTTTGCCAGGTTGTAACACACCCGAATGCATGACGTGATCCACGATGAGATGCGTTGGGATGAGATGGAGAGGTCTTTCGTCCTGTCTGCCACTGGTACGAATAACTGGGGGGACTTTCAGAATGACTTAGTTCTCTCTATATAGAAGGCCAGCACTCTGCAGACATCGAATGAGTGAAGACTTTTCTCCCGATCGCAGGAATGCGACTTAGGATAGAACACTGGGAGGAAGATGTCCTGGTTGATGTGAAACTGTGAGAAAACCTTAGAGAGAAAAGCTGTGTGAGGCCTGAGCTGAACCTTGTCTTTATGGAATATGGTGTAAGGGGGCTCTGAAGTAAGGGCCCTGAGCTCCAACACTCTCCTAGATGAGATTATCACCACCAGAAACACCATCTTGCATGAGAGATAAAGCAGGGAGCATGTCTTGAAAGGACCAGATTAAGGTCCCAAGTTGGGATAGGCTGTCATACTTGTGGATAGAGTCTGTCGAGACCTTTAAGGAAATAGCTGACCATAGGGTTCACAAAGACTGAGTGGCTGTCAGTACCTAGATGGAAGGCAGAGATGGCAGCCAAGTGGACCCTTATTGATGACATAAACAGAACTTGTTGCTTAAGATGGAGGAGGTAGTCCAGTATAAGTGTCACCGAGGTGAGTGTCGGCGGCTGATGGTGCTGCTCCGACCAGGGAGAGAACCTCTTCCAATTGGCAAGGTACATTGCCCTTGTGGAGGGCTTTCTATTGCCAAGGATAATTTGTCTGACTTGATCAGAACAGGACAGCTCCATGGTGTTTAGCCATGGAGCATTCATGCTGTGAGGTGGAGCAACTCAAGGTTCGGGTGCCAAAGGCGGCCGTGATTCTGCATGATTAGGTCTGGGACAAGTGGTAGGGTGACTGGAGTCACCACGGACATTTCCAGGAGCAATGTGAACCAGTACTGGCATAGCCAGGTTGGAGCTATCAATATCACTAGGGCTTGGTCTCTATGGATTTCAAGAAGCACCTTGTGCATCAACGGAACCGGCGGGAACGCATAAAGTAGACAGCCCCCCCACGGAAGAAGGAAGGCATCCACGATGGAACCCAGGCTGTGTTTCATGAAGGAGAAAAATAGCTGACACTTCCTGTTGTGGCATATGGCGAACTGGCCTATTTGGGGAAAGCCCCAGAGACAGAAAATTGAGCTCACTATGTCCAGCCAGAGGGACTACTCTTGGCCATGAAAAAATTGGCTGAGAGTGTCTTCCAGTTCGTTCTGTATCCCAGGGAGGTATGAAGACTGCAGGTGTATTGAGTGCTCTACACAGAAGTCCTACAGCATGAGGGCTTCCTGGCACAGGCGAGAGGAGCATGCACCCCCCCGTTTGTTGATATAAAACATTGTTGTGGTGTTGTCCGTAATATGTGGGCTCTGAGAACCTGGCATACCAGGTGCACCGCTCTCAGTTCTCTGACATTGATATGCTGAGCTAGGTCCACCTGAGACCAGAGACCTTGTGTCCTGAGGTCTACCAAATGTGCTCCCCATTCCAGATCCGAGGCATCTGTCACTAACAAATGAGGAATCTGGGATGGGGAGCTGGTGAAGGGAACTCCTTCACAATCTACTTGAGGGTCGAGCCACCACCGGAGGGAGTCTAATATTGGGCGATGCAGAGTTACAATGCTGTCCAAAGTGTCTCAAGGGGTAAACCGATGCTAGCCATGCCTGGAGCGGGTGAAGTCTGAGTCTGGCACCCTGTACAACATAGGTACAAGTCGCCATATGCCCCAGCAGTTTCAGGCAGCTCCTTGCTGTGGTCATGGGGAACTTCCTGTGGCTCCATATGATGTCACCCAGAGTCATAAATCTGGCTTCTGGGAGGTATGTCCTGGCTTGAGTCGAGTCTAGCACTGCGCCTATAAACTCTATCCTCTGCACCGGGGACAGGGTGGATTTAGCATCATTTGAAAGGAGGTCCAGTTCGTCGAACATTCTTCTTATGAAGCTGACCTGCTCCTCCACTTGAGATCTAGAGTAGCCTTTGATCAGCCAGTCATCAAGGTACAGGAAAACCTGTATCTGCCGCTTGCACAGGAACACTGCAACGACTGCCATGCACTTGGTGAAAACTCAATGTGCTGCTGACTGGTCAAAAGGGAGGACAGTAAACTGATAGTGGCTGTTGTTCACCACAAACCTGAGGTATCATCTGTGAGGTGGAACTATTGCTATGTGAAAATATGTGTCCTTCAAGTTGAAGGACGTACCAGTCTCCTGGATCCAATGAGCAGATAATGGAGGTCAAGGAGACCATGTGGAACTTGAGTTTCTTGACAAACTTGTTAAGCTCCCGCAGGTCCAGGATGGGTCCAAAGCCACCCTGGTCTTTCAGTATTAGGAAATACCAGGAGTAGAAGCCCTTGCCCTTTGCCCCTGAGGAACCTCTTCCACTGCCCCTACCTAGAGGAGGGAGTACACTTCAGGTATTAGAAGTTGCTCGTGAGAAGGATCCCTGAAGAGGGACAGGGAAGGGGGGTGGAAGGGCAGGAGGGCACAGAATTGGATGGAATATCCCCTCTCTACCGTGCGGAGCACCCAACGGTCAAGGTGATACAGACCAAGCATGGTAGAAAGAGGATAGATGGTACAAAAAGGTAAGAGGGGATGGATCCAGTTGCAGTACTGGTGTGCCATCCTTGACTGCACCTTCAAAAGGGGATCTGGGCTGGGCTGAGGCTTGGGCTGGCCAGAGCTCTGCCCTAAGATGGGGTGCTCCCTCCTTCTACCACTCCTCTTTCTCCTATGAGGAGCTGGAGATTCTGGGGTTGGCAGAACCTGGAGGGAGGCTATGGCTGGAAATGCCTATGCT
Source organism: Dermochelys coriacea (assembly GCF_009764565.3). NCBI lineage: Eukaryota > Metazoa > Chordata > Testudines > Dermochelyidae > Dermochelys > Dermochelys coriacea. Next base: position 49,776,377 of record NC_050073.1, read on the forward strand.
GGATGGCTGTTATATGGAGCCCCAGAGGTCTTAGGGTGACCCTTGAGTACTTCAGACTATGGAGTCTCTTATCAGTTTTGTCATAAAAGAGGGCTGAACCCTTGAAGGGGAGCTCTTGGGTTGTTTGCTGGACCTCATGGGGCAGACCAGAGACTTGCAACCAGGAGCCCTTACTCATTACAACCCCTATAGCCATTGTATGTGAAGCCGCATCTGTTGCATCCAGTGCTGTCTGTAGGGAAGTTCGGGAGACCAGCTTTCCCTCCTCCACTAATGCAGAGAATTCAGTATGAGAGTCCTGCGGCAGGAGCTCCGCAAACTTGGCCATCACAGTGCAGATGTTGTGTGCGTATCTCCTCACGATGGCCTGTTGGTCTGTGATGCAGAGCTGTAGTCCCCTAGTAGAATACACCTTCCTGCTGAACAGGTTGAGTTTTTTTGCCTCCCTGTTTTTAGGGGAGGGGCCCTGGAAGCCCTGGTGCTCCCACTGATTGGCTGCATCAACCACCAGTGAGTCATGGTGCGTGTGGGTATATATATGTTCATATCCCTTAGAAGAGCTAAAGTATCACCTTTCATTCCTCTTGGCCATAGGGGCCAGAGAAGTAGGGGTCTGGCACAGGGTTTTGGTCATCTCAACGATCTTCTTTATCTTTATCTTTCTTTAAAGATAAGGCAACCTGCGAGGACCAGAGGGTGCGAGGATGTCAATAACTGAGTCCAATTCCTCCACCACCTCCTCCGTCTGTATACCCAGGTTCTGGGCAGCACAGTGTAAGAGCTGCTGGAGTGACCTGTTATCCTCCAAAGCTGGGACTATCGACATCCTTGCGACCACTTCATTTGGGGAGGATGAGGAGGAGAGACTGACAGTGGACCTTGCTCACTGCCTTCAGCACCCCGTCAGTCTCGCAGTACATGGGGTATTCCAGGGTGTGTGGTACCAGGATCACTAGAGGCGGAAATATCCATGCCGATGTAGATGCTGAAGTTACTAGTTCTGGCGGTGCCGATCTTGTCTATGCTGGTGGTGCTGCTGATGGGAGGGTCGGTTCCAGAGCTGTAGGGTGTAACCGCGGTGCCAGAACTTCTGTCGGCGATGCCACTGCTAGCAGTATCGGCATTGCTTGTGGGGGGGGGGAAGGACACCAAGGACACCAATGTCAACCTGGAACTGAGAGCGGGCTGGGAGACCGGCAAAAAATTCTTACCATTTATTCACTCCCAGTTTGCTCATGTGAGGTTGAACAATGTGACAACTGTATTCTATACCAGCAAACAAGGGAGATCTACATCCCTTTGCATAGAGGCAGTCCACCTGTGGAATTAGTATAATCTTATGATGAATACATGTGAGAATTCTAGTCTCAGCCTCAAGGACCACATATGTACCTGACAGCGGAATGCAGATAGGGATCATGCATCTTGAAAAACTCTATTTACACAAAGTAAGTAACCCTTTTGTTCCTCTGGAAAAAATTTGGAAAATCCACTTTTTCACATTTTCTCTGGCATTCCACCTTGCTAAAACCAGGCAATTTTCATTTTTAATTCTGCCCAATTTTACTAGAAATTTCATGACTCCTCATGTTTGAAAATTGACTCACTGCAGCATCAAAATGTAAGAGCACCAAAAATTGTGATTTCTCTGAACATTTTTTAAAATAAGGCTATTTTGCAACAAGATGCTAAAATATTCATATAATATTGAATGGTTAATATATCTTTGTCAAAAGTTTCCATAATTCTACTTTTTCACATCCTAACCAAGAACAGAAAAGCAGATTTTGTTTCAAATAAACAGGATTTTAGTCTGCAGCACTGGCAACAATCCAGTAATTTTCCATAAATCAAAATTCACCAGAATGTGTTTTTTAAAGAAAGCTTATATTACTTTTGTCTAACACTGTCAATTGGCTGAACATTTACTTTTGTCCCTTTTTTTCCACAGCCTGTATCATCTTTTTAGAATAATTGTCTGGTGCAGAATGTCAACACCTAAGTTTCAGATGGGGTTTATATGGGATATAGCCATTGTACTGGTCTTCTGTCCAGCAAAGTTATGTTTTCTTGTATTCTCTTGACTCTGGTGACTCTTAGTCACAAGTATAGGACTGCAGAGATGACCAGTTTTGGTGATGAGGGATTTTCTTCTATGGCACATTTGTAGAACAGGGATCCTGGGGAATTTCACATTTTCTCCGGGGAGTACTGGAGTTAGAATCTATGTGGTCCTTCTCCTGTGATTGTAATTAGACTTCTTCTTCTCCATCTTCATCTCATGTGACTCTGTGTTTCTTCCTTTTTTTCCCAGTCATTGTGACAGTAGTCTCCCAAATTATGTGGTGGAAGCCCCATCACCTTAGATATTGTTAAAATAATCTAGACAAAACACAACCAATTGTCAGCAGGGAACAATCCTGCAGTGACTCCAGGGAAATGGACTATATACTCAACAGATCTCTTCTAGTTCTAAACATATATGATGTACATCTTTGACCTGTCTCGGATAAGCCTGCAAATTATCAGATCCTGCTTCCCAGTGATCAAAACTCTGATAAGGATATAAATCTCCTGCTGGAAGTTACAATCTAAGATGGAAAGCATGGACCCTTTCATATCCCTCTGTCACTTTTCTTTAAAAAACAATACAGAGACTTTTTTACTCACTGCTGCTTGTATGTTCTCTAATTGTATCCAAAGAGCTTTCTATTTGGATGGATCACTACAAAAACTAATTTCCCCCTACTGTTACTCACACTTTCTTGCCAACTGTTTGAAATGGGCCACCCTTATTACATTGGCCTCATTACCACTACAAAAGTGATTTTTCCTCCCTTGGTATTCTACTGTTGATAATAGCCCACCCATACTTTAATTGAATTGTCTCGTTAGCACTGACCACCCATTTGGTATGGCAACTCCCATCTTTTCATCTACTGTATATATATACCTGCCTATTGTATTTTCCACTCCATGCAGCTGATAAAGTGGGTTTTAGCCCACAAAAGCTTATGCCCAAATACATTTGTTAGTCTCTAAGATGCCACAAGTACTCCTTGTTCTATTTCCCATAGTTTCCCTTAGAGCACATACTCCTATGAGCCAGACAGATAGATGGACAGCACAACAGCTATTTGCAATATTTGTTTTCATGTATTCTTTTATTATGGAAGTCATTTCAACTAGATCATTAAATAACTTTTAGGCAGTGAGAGGCAATATATCCATCACCCACTGAATTCTAGGTATTTAATGCAGATCTCATATTGATCATTTTCCTCAAATACTAATTTTTATTTATTTCTCCTTCCCAAGAGGCTTAACAAATAAAATATGATATTCCTGCCAGCATGGATTTATAACACCAGAAGGGAGATGAAATAAGAAAGCTAAGCATACTCCATTAACTATTATTCATAAACTATTTCCACTTGTCAGCTGCTTTCTCTGAAAATCAAACTGTGATATTCCCCCTCCCTTTCAATTTGAATTGATTGGTTGGAGTTTCTTTAAGTTCAGACATCATCACAACAAGAACAAATACATTGAATAAAGAGGTCTTCCTTCACCAGTGCCCCAGCTATGCCCCCCTCCCAATAAAACCTGTTTAGTTTTATAAAGCAGGAAACAAGACAATATCTTCTTGAGGATGGATTTTTTTAGAAAAAAAAGAAGAAAAGTTACTGCCATCATCATGAGCGTCTGTGTTGGATGGGGGCAGAGTTTAAAACCAAGGAAAAGCAATGCCATATTTCTGAAAGTATTAGAGCCAGTACACTTTCACATTTCTGAAAAATATACTGTGATCTCTCTCTCTCTCAATTTATCTGTCAACCTTATCATACACAACACTTTATTCAAGAGTTTTTCTTTGGAATGGAGGGATATATCCCTCAGTTACTGCCCTAAGAAGAGACCTAAAAATGGCCCAGGTTCATTATTTCTTGCATGCATAGCTTGCTCTAAAATATCTGTCAAGGTAGACTAATTGTTTTTTGATATAGATCTCAGTGAGATGTGATACTATTTTAAGCATTCGTCTCCTGTTTTACTCTCCATTCCCACATATTTGTATTTATACAGTTAGAGACTTTGTATGCATGGGGCAGGTGGGAATTGTTTGTTTTTAGATTGTTTGCCTCATGCATAAGAGATTTGAGAAAGAGAGGAGTTTAGGAATTTTATTATTATTATTTATTATTTACTATTTAAAAGTCATGATGAATTCTACCAGATAATTTTCACTCTGGGGATTTACAAACTAATTAGCTGCTGACTTAAAAAAAATACAGGACGGTGGATTAAATTTGGTCCTCTGGCCTCCACTGTGCAGGATATTTATATTGCCAATAAAAAAAAATCGCACTGTTTGTCTTATTCTTGGAACAACTATCCAACAGTGTCCAGAGATTATTCAAAATTTTTTCTGAAAGAAAATCATTGATAGATGCCAACAATTAAAAGGAGAGATCAGGAATTTTGCCATCAGTAACAATCCTTTATATTAATAGTTTGGCATGAAACCAACTGTTTTGTCAGCACAAGCTGAATGTCAGGTAAATTGGCTTCCAATAAATAAACATTTGGGTGGATTTTGAATCATCCTTTTCCCTTCCCCGGGAATGGTGTGTACACAGCAGGCAATAATAGCTCAAAAGGCAGCATGTGATCTTGGGAAATGTCTGCATCAGGACTATTTCTTTGGAAATGGCTACAATACTTTTGAAGAGCAAAATATTTGGTTTTACAACTGATTTGGTGTATCTTCCTCTGGCTTTTTAACATGATATACTTTCTCTCTAATTGTTATCATGGAACTGAAGGTTGGAATAAATAATGTTACTACTACTTTTTTGACCCTTTCTAATATCTTTCACTCAAAGATCCCATGACATTTTATGGAGAACAGGATCAGAAAAAAATACCTGGGAGCTAACTGGCCTCAGTCTCATTTTGCAAGATTGTTCTGAAAATCTACCTGGTCATATTTATTTTGCTTTGCTCCTGCATCTAAAGAAAATTCTGAAGCACCAATCCTACTTTTTTTTAAATAGATCCTAGTTTCAGGATGTGCCAGAGAAGGTAGCATATTCTTTGGATTACTGAGATCTGGGCCCTACACCTAGAGTGAAGAAGAGCAACAAGCGATACTACAGCACAAAGGTGATTGCTGCTGGATGGATGAACAGGATAACAAGAAAAATAAAGGACTCTGGAAAGGGAGAATGACAAGAGGCCCATGCTAGGGAAGCTGGAAGGAAGATGGGAGTTGAGGTACACATTTTGGTGGATCTAAAACCTATTTAGTATAAGCCATTCCTCGTAATTGTCTGGATTCCTTTCAAAGAAGTGTCATTTCCGCCTTTCTCCTTCCCCTTCCCATTAACAGCATCATCTTTAAGTTTTAGGAAGCTTTTCTTCAAGACTAATATACTACAGGGATGTCCAAGAACCCTCTTTTTACCACTATGCTGTGATGCTGTATTACAGAATTATGGCATTTGGGTCTTTGTTGTGTGATATTACGTTTACGTATATGGTTTTGAACCATCATGTGGTCATGCAACATCAAGTAAACATTGACACAAAGACATTCATAGAGCTGAACAGTGTCACAAAGCCCAAAATGATTTTTTTGTCTGAATAGCAACCCCACCTTGATTTCTGGGAGGTTTTTCTCTCCTCCTTGCCATGAAGGGAATGTTGGTCCCTAAAGCTTGCTGTGTTAAGAGTCCTCTCCTGACATGGGGTCCAATCCTGCAGCCCTTACTCATATGTGTGTCCTCACTGAAATAAAAAGAACATATTGTCTGAATAAAGGATGCAGAATTTGGCCCAGTCTGTGCAAGATGACATTAGCCATTCTGAGAGAAAAGCAGGCTTAATGGCTGACCTAATAAAAGCCATAGAAATACTGGACCACTTATTCTGGCAGCAGTTTTATGACACCAAAATAGGTTTTATTCATGCAAGAAATAGTTCTACAGTTTTTTTCTGCTTCTCCAAATTTTGCTTTCATGTATTTTTTTAAGTCAAGCCTCCTGCCTCCTCATGCTGAAAAATTGCTGATGTTTTTACTCTGCAGAAATTGAGGACATTTGCACTCTCCATGCCACATGAATCAGCAAATCTTCCCCCTTAGAAAGCAAGACTTTTCAGAACAAAGTGGAAACTGTGCTTGACCTATTGATAGATAGTGAACTTCTGATTTTTCTTTCTTCTGTGGCTGCTCCTTTCTTAGGAAAGGAAAGCGAGAAATAGACCAATTATTCTATGTAGGCCTTCTCCCAGGGGGCCAATTGATATTTGTTCCCCACAATCCATTCTTTGGTTGCTTTCTACTTTCTACAGAAAGAGTGAAACATTAGCATGCATACAAAGGGCCAGATTCTGCCTTAACTTTGAATGTAATGTAAAACACCTTTAACCTGTGGGATCAATATAAACAGCTGGCATCCAACCTTTTGGCTGAGAGGGATGGTTTTCAGAGTAGCTGAAGTTTTTTGATGGAAAAAACCTAACAGTTTATCTTGACTAGATCTGGTTGGGATTTCTGATCAAACAAAATCTTAATCTGGTGTTGAAGTCCACTCTTCAACCCCCTAAAAATAATCCAAATAGACAAAAATATTGGTATATTCTTATATCAATTATTAAAGAGCTTCTGCTCAAGACAGCAAAATCTCCAATTCAACTGAAAAAAGACTATGGTGATAGTCTTATTCTATAGGTAGTGAGCACAGACCACTAATGTAGCATGAAATGTCAAGCAAAGTTCCTTTACCTCAAGTGAGAACTACTTTTGAGAATTCATATTTCTGATATTGATGGTTCAATTTAGGCAAAAGATGGAGGAATAGAATGAAGAAACATGGCACCTGTAGACTGTGCTTCTGGGAATAAATTCTTCTCCCTATGTACCACCAGTGATAAATGAAGGGGGGAGGGTTAGCTCCCTTTTATGGACACCCAGCCAGCCAGTTAGCTATAAAATTCGTCTTAGTAGCTGTTCTCTACTTGCTTTACCTGTAAAGGGTTAAAAAGTCCACAGGTAAAAGGAAAGGAGTGGGCACCTGACCAAAAGAGCCAATGGGAAGGCTAGAACTTTTAAAATTGGGAAAAAAACTTCCCTTTGTCTGTTCTGTTGTTGTTCTCTGGGAAAGAGGGAAACGGGGAGCAGTTATGCTCTGAGAAGCTGAAGGCCAGATATGAAAATCATCAGATCATATCTAGGACTACTTATTTAACAACCCAGATATGTAAGGAGATCAGGAATGTTTAGAAAGACACAATGAGGTTTATTTCTGTTTATTTCTTTTTAGCTTGTGGACTCTGTGCTAACCCCAAATGTTTTTTGTTTTGCTTGTAACTTTAAGCTGGACCCCAAGAAGGTTATTTTGGATGTTTAATTTTTGTAAGTGGGATTTTTAAATCTAGCAAAAGCCTAAGTTCCAGATGTATTTTCTTTCCTTTTATTTTTAATAAAATTTACCTTTTTAAAGAACAAGATTGGATTTTTTGGTGTCCTAAGAGGTTTGTGCATATGTTGTTAAATTAGCTGGGGCCATAGCTAATTTCCTTTGTTTTCTTTCTCAGCTCTTCCCCCGAGGGATACTCCCACAGGAGTATTTCCCGATATGGTCCTCAGGCCAAAAACTTTGCCCACCCTGCACTCTGATATACAGATGTGAGTGTTTTCAATCATATACAATTGGACTGACTTTGTTTGCACTGAAGATTCCTCTAATTAGATCAGCAACCAACACCATGGATTGGCCCTGAAGAGAACAACAAATACAATCTCATAACACTACAAGATCCACCAGTTCTGGAATATGTTTAATTCTGATTTAGCTGCTGGCGCTGACAGATTGACTCCAGATTGTAAGGTATTTCCCAGGTTCCTCTACACTTGCTTCTTGTCTGCCTGTGTGGAGACTAGAGCTAGTCAAATAATATTCTGTTTCAGAGTAGAAGTCTTGGATTTAATAATGTTGTGATGCTTCCTTGCAGCATCCAAAACTATAAATCACCCTGTTACCCCTCTGCCTCAGCAAAAGAGGAATTTGCTGGGGCTAAACTGTGTGATAGCTCCCTGCCACTCCAGTTTGTTAACCAGCCAAAAAAACTCCTCAGGACTCCACCAGTTGTAACTTAGCCTTGTGAGTTAACCTCTCTGTGGCATCCAGCCCTTGTCACTGGACACCTCAGAAATTACCAAATCCACCATCTCCAAAGAGACAGAATACACACCGTTCTGTTGGCTCAGCTGAGGGTGCATATCTCACTAAAATATAACAAAATAGATTAATTTAAATAAAAGAAGAATAACTTTATCACTAAAGAACAGAGATTTAAGTGATGCTTACCAGAGATAATAAAAACAGAAAATGGTTACAAGTAAAACAAAAGTATAATCGTGTGTCCTAGTGACTAAAACTCTATTCAATTGGCTATAGTCCTTGACTAAGACAATTTAGTTACCTAAAGCAATCTTTCAGCATCACTCACCTCACATGGCCAAGGATCACGATTCATGGAATACACAGAGCACTGACCTCTTTGATCTTTGTTTGCCAGAAAACAAATGGGTTCTTTCCCCTTCATTTCATAGTCCCATAAATCTTTGAAAGCCATTGAAGAGTATCCCAGCTACAGGTCTTCTCCGCTGCTTTTTGTGCTCCAGTGAGCTGAAATCATGCTGTTTTTTTATTCGCCTAATTATTTGTTTTTTCTGTTGATTTAAAATGCAAATGAAGAATCTGTTGTATTGGTTTCACAATACTTGATTCACAATGGATATCTAGGCAGATAGATAAATGAACATTCTCTTGGCTGGGGAAGACTTGTTTATCAACCCTACTTGGTTATAAACTTATGTTGTTTTAAACATATTTTTAGTATACACATACATCATTGATTAACACCCACATATGCCTATAACGACATCAATGATATATTTCAGAGTAGCAGCCGTGTTAGTCTGTATTCGCAAAAAGAAAAGGAGTACTTGTGGCACCTTAGAGACTAACAAATTTGTTAGTCTCTAAGGTGCCACAAGTACTCCTTTTCTTTTTATCAATGATATAGGTTTTCATTTGATATCTTATGCATTTTTATAGATAAGTATCATGAATGGAATGTGTTAGGTCTAGTGAGTTTTGTCAGGTTGATAGGAGTTGCCATTATATGGCAGTGAGGGCTCTTAGGGTCACAAATGTATTCAACAATTGTCTTAATATCTAGTAAATAAACTATCTGATGCCGTTAAAAAATATTTGCCCAATTCTAGTGGGTCATTTCTTTGATTAGTCCCTTCCAGGTTTCAGATACCCATTACTGAATGACATATGGCACTGGTCACAATAAAGCATAACTCTTCAAAGCTAGAAAATAGCTAGAAAAAATATTTCATAGCACAGCTTCCCTATACACTTTGAGTAGGATTCTTCTGACCTCTACATTATTATAAATAATAAATTAATTCCACTAGAGATAATATAGTTACAACACTTGTATACATGTGGAAGTGAATGGAGAATCAAGCCCTTTGTGGCAAGTGTGTTATAGCGCAGGTCTATAAAGTGAGCCATAAAATCATTGCCATCTTCTTTCTCCTCCTCTTTTTATTAAGAGGTAACAGTGTTTTCAGTGTTGCTAAATGAATCACAAATATAAAGATTGTTTTATAGCTGATAAGATATTTGGGGAAGAGACCAACACAGAGATGGCAAGATGCACTGGGAGGCCTAGAGAAGTGAGTAAGCTAAGAATTTAGGTATGTTCTTTTGACCTAATTTTCTTCTCTAACACAATACAAGGGAACTTGTGTTTTTAGGTATTGCAGAAGAAACACATCTTTAGAAGGAATTTGAATGACAAGATAGTAGGGAATGGGCCCACTGGAGTAATGAGACCATTCAATGCATTAGAGGCAGGATGTAGTAGGCAGAGAGAGAACAGTGGAAGGAGGACAAGAAGTCAGTGTTGAGGATTGTATTAATTGGCAAACAGAATGGTGTCAAAGGAGGAAAGACTAAGAGGTGGGATCAGAGATGTAGGCTAAAAGGATCCAGGGCTTTGATGGCAGAAAGTCTTTGTGGCATCTTATTTTACTAAGGTGTTACACTGCATTACTATGTAATTATCACCTCAGATTAAAAGCAATCTCAAATTTCTGGCTGAGAAGAACCCTGATCTCTGGAATCCTTCTTTAGAAACTTCTGAGGAAGAGATAGGCAGGAGAACCATGCAGTAAGACTATCCCCAGAATGTAGGGGAAAGGAAGAAGGAAGACTTAGGTCTTGCCTGTTACGTTTAACTTTGTGGCTGACAGGAGAGTCCAAACCCAATTCTGCATGAACACTGTTACTGTTGTTCCTTCCTCAAATATCAGCACAATGGAGAGCCACCCAGTTCACCACCTCTATGGCCATCTTTAGACAAAGCCACATTAACCAGATATGTCGACTAACTGATAAAGTCCCAGAGGATTGTAGGCTGGATCATGGTTAGCAACAAGACTTTCAGTGTTTGGATCTGGGGGGAAGAACCCACTTTTCAAAACTATGGAAGGGGGATTGCTTAGAGGGTCTTTTGCCTCTATTAACTTTTGGATGTACTAATGCACTGCAGTCATTTCATATTGCCATTTCTCTACCTCTCTGCAGATTTAATTTGGGAGTCAGGTTTCCATTTCATCAATAGAGCATATAATCTCCCAGCCATTTCTTCTCCCCTGCAAGTATAACATTAATCCTGGTATTAAAGTGAAGTTATTTTTAAAAGTCATAAAACCAAATCACATTCTCTGGAAATTTATTATAGGAATTCCATGGAAATTGCAGAGGGAAAAAAAGATAGAAATTGTTTTTAAGTGGTTTATTTTTAAACAAGTATTTTGCTCCTCTTCACTGGTCTGGAATTCTCTTGAGTCCAGAGCACAGTAAAGATAAAACATTGAACACTGGAGAATTTTTAAGCACCTCATAAACACAATAGTTACAAAGTTTTATGAGAAAAAAAAAAAGAGAAAGAATGACAACTATAAGCATCCTTTCTTGCTATCACTAACCAGATGCTAGGATATCTGTCTTTGTTGCAGCCACAATGGCTTTGGATAGGACTAGATTAATTGCAGTCTTGATGAATGGAATGACTGACATGCAAATCGTTTTGAATACATTATTGTTTTCACAATTTAATTCCTATCCAGCAGATTTTTTATTTCAGCACGTTGTCATTGTAATTACCGATTCTATAAACAGCAAACAGTACAGGTGTGCTTGCAAGCTACCTCTCTGTCACACAATACAATATACTCAGAGCTGGGAAATTCAGAAAGACATCTAAAATTGCACAAGGTTTATGAGCAGAATGTGCTAGCCCTAGAGTTTTGATGCTTTCTGCTGTAAGGAAAGCTAGAACATATCCACTCATCCCAACTCCACACTAATGAGCTACTAAATATTTTGCTGACCTTTATACTGTTCTATGATAGAATAGCCTTGCTACTAGGTAATCTTACCTGCTAAACTGTAAAACTGAGGTTTCACAGCTACTTTACTGACTACTGATCATTGTTTCTATAATACTGTGACAGGTAGGGCAACTTCCTGCAATATCTTCGGGACACTATTGTCTTAAGTATGTGACTGGTTTATTTTCATTGTGAATCAGGGATTGTATGCACTACATGAGGAGAGGGTTGTCACAGCTTCTCCAGGAAATGAAAACAATAGGGGATGATTAAGGCAAATCACTTAGGTTTTAACACCTGCATAGAGGTACCACCAGTCTCACATAATATGGTTCAGATTGGATTGTCCAGAGACCAACAGACAAAGAAATGCAGGACAAATTGTTTGAGCTTAAACTGATTTCAGGTCTTCTTGCTGATCCAACAAATGCACAGGACAGCCTGTCCAAGTGGAACCCCAAACCATGTGGAAGGATTGCCTTCTCAGTTCCCAGAAGACTGGTAAACCACCATAAGTTATAGGATGACCTCTGGTAAGGTTTTAGGAATGTTTTTATATTTTGTCTCTGTAATACTTTTACCTGAAAAATAAACATCCTTGCTTAGAAAAAAACAAAACAAAACTATGTGGTAACTTGTAACTGCTGGTAAGTCCAATGTCCTTAGCCTTTGGAGAGAAAGCAAAGTGCAGGCAATGGCCTTTTTAGGCAGACTGGCTTCCTGGGACTATCACATTATAATATAGGGAGCTAAACAGTCTTAAACCCTCCATTCAGGAAGAGGTGAGATGCAGATTTCTGCCCAAGAGAGGTGATGACTGGGAACTGGAAATCTTTAAGTAGGCACCCTCAAGGCACCACAGAGAGGTAAATACAGGAGCAGTTACCCTGAAATTGTGACAAATACTATAAAAAGAAAATTGGCCAAAACCCGTTCTACCAAGGGTTGTAATCTCATCAGATCTCATAAAATAAATGTGGTTAGTACTTTAATGGGGGGGGGGAGAATGGCTTTGTGATTAAAGAATGGGATAAAACTCAATTCCCAGCTCTACAAGCATCTCCTCATGTGACCTTGGACAAGTCACTTAAGCACAGATCCACAAAGTATCTAGGCTTCTAACTTCCACTAATTTCAATGGCAGTTAGGAGTCTAAATACTTTTGAGAATCTGGCCTTTAAGCTCTCTGTGCCTGAGCTTCCCACCTATAAAATGGAAATACTGCTATTTCCTTTCTCTCACCCTTTGATACTCATGATTATATATATTTCTTTGATTTAAGAAAGCAACCCCGTTCAGGCAAGCACTTAAATATCAGTAACTTTAATGACTTAAAGTTAAGCACATTCATAAGTGCTTTCCTACAAAAGTATGGACTTATTCACACATTTATGTGCTTTCTTGAATCATGGCCTTAGAATATATGGCCCAGATAGTGCAGAAAATTGCATAACTACTGTTGATTTCTATGAGAGTTAAGCACTGGAGTGAGTTTCACCATTATCCCGGCCACCCCAATTGTTTTCTGGAATCCTAGCTCTTCTTAATCCTAATCTTGAGGGCTGTCCTGATGAGAGCAGGCCAGAGAGAGAGACCCAGATAACATCACCATCCCTACGAGCTCCAGCTGAATCCCAAACATTACATAGGCTAAAATAGGATCAGACCTAACAAATCAACAACATCTCCATTTCATCTCAATTAATTTATTCTGTTTTCCCCAAAAGGATAGTTATTACCATCTTTACTGCCATCAAGGAGACTGTCAAACAAGGGGTTTCCATCTAAGAACTCTTTCCAGCTAAAGGGAAAGGAACGAGAGATATTATTCAAATGAAAGCCGTACTTAATACTTTACATTTCAAATGCTTTAACTATTTTTTCCTTCTTTTCTGTATCTCTAATAAAAGGTTGAAAGGATTTTTAGTGGTGTTTGCCATGGTACTAAGCTGGCTAAGGTCTCAGTATATCAAACCCTAAACCTTTTTAAAAACTGTTTAGTGTGGACAGTGACTGGGTTACATTAACATCTTTGGCTCATTTATTCCATCTAAATGAATCCAAAACATCTAAGTCCCTTTGGGGCTCTGGGCCTAAGCTCTTTGGGGCATGGGCAGTCTCTTATTATACTATGTTATGATGACTAGAACAATGGAGCCTGAGTCATGGAGGAGTCTCTAGACTCTAATGTAACACAAATAATAAACAGTTTGGTGCGGGAAGCTATGCAAACTGTGGTGTGTCTGTTTTCTGTGCACTTTACCCTGACATTTCAGCTATATGTGAGACAGCAGTAATGTTGTTATTGCAGTTGTAGCCTCCTGAGAATACACACAAACTTTTTCTGATACAGATTATATTTTTTTTTTACTACTTGACACCTATGGAACAACTCAAGGTACACATAGTTAAGCATGAGTGTAAGTCTTTGCAGAATTTAGACCTATGTATGGAAAAAGACAAATGACCAAGAAAAACCTACATACACTCAGAAATAGTGTTGGTGATTGGCAGGTGGCATTCACTCCTCTGAGTTGGTACTGAGCATATTGCTGAAAGGCACTGTGCTGATATAGATGTCACCTGTATAGCAGACATTATCCCTAGTGATTAATAATGATTCTCTTCCACTTTTCTTACAATAAGGAATAATAGCTGTCCATAGAGCTATCTGAGCAGTGTGCAATTTAATCTCTTGTGCCTCGTAGTATTCACTGTTTGTGATAGTTTTTAAGGTCCAAGTTTTTTTCATCTGAATGTTCATAAACTGTGGATTTTTTGGGCCTGTAGCCAAATGAGTAATATAGTAAATAATAGGGTAAAATATTTCCATAGCATCTTTTTATTCAAGGATTTCAAAGCACTTTACAAATATTAATTAATTTAACCTCAGAACACTCCCGCGAGGTAGAAATGGCATGCAGTATTTCACTTTGCACTTCTGCAGTATAATCTGTCTAAACATTTTAAAATGCTGGACAAAGAATATTAAATTAAACCTTGCAATACCCCTTAGTACTGTAGTATTCTGGAGGAAGCAGAGAGCCTCAGGTTTCCATAAAACCTTTTTTTTTTTTTGGCATCTATGCACCATCCCTTACTTAAGGCAAATCATAAAGTTACAACCTAACCCTTTAAAGATTGCCCCAATATAAGTGAAAATTTACTTCCTTTCCCCAAAATCATATCATTCTTTCACTTTAATTATTGTTAATATTTTTTTCCCTTTTCTACTATAAGTAATTTTAATCCTACTGAAAAGTTTTCAATATTGACTCTCCTGGATATCAAAAATCTCTGCTTGGATTATAATGGTCTATAAGGGTTAAGTACAACATGGTCTCCAGAAGTGCAGACCTCCTGCAGACCATTCTGTTGATGTGCCTTAATATACCACTTGAACTTCAAAACATCTTGACCACTCAAAAATTAGAAAATTAGCATTATGGGCACAATTATTTGTGTCTAAATGATATAATGCACCATCACATTAAATTCCCTTAAACCACTGGCTATAAGCCTTTATCCCTCATTTCTGCATCAGCTGAATGGGGAATCTGACTGCAATATTGTGGTATCTAAGAAACCATGTCCGGTTTACAGTTTATGAACATAATTTCTGAGGAAGAGCAGCTAAGTGGGGATGATAATTTCTAAATGGGGAAGGGAATGCCAGTGATAACTGTTTTGTCATTTTGACAACATCTAATTGCTGACTCTGTAATCCTATTGTGCCAAATGACAGCGGATCTTACTGATGGACTTCCTGATTCTGGGGAGCAGAAATGAAATTAAAATATTGGATCAGATTTCTCATGGGCCAGTGTGCATGATGATTTTTAAGGGCTTGATCCTAACAGGTGCTGAGCACTGTTGTGAGGTGCCGAGCATGCTCATATTCCGGTGAAGAGCTGAGAGCACACAGCATCTCCCAGGAAACGGCAGCACCTTTCAGGATTAACTCCTATATCCGGGGTTTGGAAAACAGCTTTGGGACTAATTACTGTGCATCGTCTCCTTCCTAGCATTAGAGTTGATGTCATCGGTCTATAAACCATATCAGATCAGATCAATTTCAAACCAAAATCTTGACGAAAGCAAGCTCAAACTTATTATGCTTTTTCTTTTAATAATTAGCTTAAATGTCTCTCTGTGTATGTATATTGTATTACAAAATGTATAGAGTGTTACATGTGTACACATTTTGTTATAGTTTTGAACTACATGATCATTCATGTTGTTTCTAGTGAACTAGATGCAATTGAACTAGTATGCAATTATACTATAGAATAGACTGAACATTAACACCTGACATTATAGTAATTTATATAAATTAGTAAAGGCTGAAGCTCTAAAGGGTTAGAGAATCAATTCATTTTGGATAAGTTCCCTTAAACCTTTTATATAGCCAATGGAAATTATTAATGTTTCCATAATCCCAGATTAGTCTAACATTAATTAAAGGCATTCAGTAATGGGAGGCAACATAATCAAGTGGTTAGCACAGCATCATGTGAGTCAGATGACCTGTATTCTGCTTTTTGCAGACCTAAATTTGCCTGTTCTCTTGGGCATCTTATTTACCATCTGTCCGTGTGAGTTTCCTCATCTGTGAAATAGGGCTAATATAATTTGTAAACGATCTGAGGTTAGAAAATATGTTGTATCCAGTAAGTGTATTTTTATCATTATATTAGAAACAATATAACGTAGTGCTTATACCTGAGAACGAGGAAACAGGACTCCTGGATTTTATTCCTTTCCCTACCACTCATTTGCCTTCTGATCTTTGGTAACTCACTCGTGTCTTTGTGTGGCTCAGTTTTTGCCATCCATAAAAATGGGGATTATAATTTCTTCACAGTAGAGCTAGATGGGAACTGGATTTCCCACCCCATGAAAAATAAATTGAAATTTTGATTTTTTTTCCTCTGCATGAATTAAGACAAAAAGTCAAAATCTCAAAAATGTTTGTGAACCAAACATCTGAAAAAAATCAGTTTGGGTCAATCAAAACATTTCATTTCAATAATTTTAAAAATTCTGTTTCCGTTATGATTTTTTTTAACTTTTCATGTTTTATCAACAAATTAATTTAAATTTCAAAACAAAAATAGTTTGGCACCAAAAAATTAGAACTCATCCCTTTCAAAAATAACAAAGGTATATTTCAACAATTTTGAAACTTTTTTCCATTTTTTTCCCAAAATGGGAAACTTGTCAAAAATTAACCCTTTCCCACAAAAAAAATTGGTTTTGACAAATTGGCATTTTCCAATGAAAAAAATGTTTTGTTGAAAAATTCCCAATATTAGGCTTTATTAATGTTTGCTAAGCATTTTCACAGCCTGGCATGGAAGGTATTATTGAAGTGTAAAATATTATTATGATCACTAAAGTATTCCACAGTAAGTAGGAAACAGAAACAGAAGTGAAATAAAAGAATACGTGTAGAGGAGACTGCAGGAATATTCTAGCTCTTCAAGAAGCTTGAAATAGGATTGCAGTGTTTCCCTACCGCTGAGTGTAATTGTGACTGTCAGGTTGAGGGAAACAGAAAGTGATATATTAAGGAACAATATCAGGGCCAGGAAAATATCAAATAAAGGTAAAAAAAAATTATGTCAAATCATCCCAGTAGTTCCAAGAATCACAGTAAGAAAGTGACACAAATAGCTATAGTCATAACAAAATTTAATTGTTCAAATACCAAGGGATTTCTGCTATTAGACTACAGGATGTATGTATATTTGTCATCCCTTTTTGATCTCAGTAGTTAGCCGATATTGGGTGTCCGCCAGGTTGTTTTGGTTCAGAGAAGAAAGAGATGATAAGTCACGTATTTATTTGATGCAATCTTGTTTATTTACAAAGAATGTATGCAAAGTCCTATTTCCCAGAACCCAGGAGGAATCAAACAATAGGATATAGTTTCTTTCCTCATAATTCGAAGCCTCTTTCAAGCAGTACTCAGCCCAGAAAGCTCTCTTGGTAGACTTTCTCAGAGAGAGTCTCAGTGCCTATTTTGCTGAGTCTTTGGCTTTGTGCTCCTTCTCTGTGTCTGTTTCTGTGTCTTCGGGGAAAGGGGTTTTGTTGGTTTTTCTCACATTCTCTTTCTCACATACACAAACACATCATTCAATCCAAGCAATCTCTCGCCCCTGAGTTTATCAGATTAACAGTAGATTAATTTGATTTAGGACCACAAAGCTAACTCCAACTCTAGCCTTCTACATGGCTTTGCTTTGGTTCAGCTTTCTATTCC
Source organism: Dermochelys coriacea (assembly GCF_009764565.3). NCBI lineage: Eukaryota > Metazoa > Chordata > Testudines > Dermochelyidae > Dermochelys > Dermochelys coriacea. The sequence goes on from NC_050073.1 coordinate 49,794,124, forward strand.
ATAAAAGAGTTCACTTGCTTTTTACATTTGTCATGAATGAAAAGCAGCTGTTACATTCCCCCAGCTTCAACTAGGTTTAACCCAACCCCTAAATGTAGCCAAGATATTACCTTGAGTTTAGGAGAATTCTTTTATATGAGGATCCCAAGGCAAAAGTGTCAAGGACATAAGAAAAAAACAGTGTAGAGTAAAAAGCAAAATACTAAAAATTGCCAACCTCCTCCTCACATGCAAATAATCAAAGTAGTTCACAAATATATTTAACCTATAATAATAATAATAATAATAATAATATAATACATTGCAATCCACCTGAAGTCAGTTGTAAATGCAGCCTTGCAGCCCTGCAGCCTATTACAATCAGTGTGAAATTTACCAGGGTACACATTGTCAATAGAAAGGCAAGCAGATGTCTAGAAGTAGTCTGAGAGTAGTTACCAGACTCATCAGACTAAGCTCCTGATTCTGCAACCCCCAAAGTCAGTAAGTTTTTTGTATATTACTTCAGGGGGAGTAGGATTAGGCTCTAGACCTGGATGTAGACCTGCCATTTCCTATGTAGACTCTAACCCCTATGGGGAGGTAGGAGTTCAGAGCAACCAAACTTACATTGAGGATTAGAACACATACTAACTAAATGGAAAGTAGGCATTAATTTCACCAGAGTTAAGGACACATGCTGTTCAGGATGGCATGGACATCCTAAATGAAGTCATAAATACCTGAAATACTAATGCTGAGACACAGACATAAGAACATAAGAATGGTCATACTGGCTCAGACCAAAGGTCCATCCAGCCCAGTATCCTGTCTACTGATTGTGGCCAATGCCAGGTGCCCCAGAGGGAGTGAACCTAACAGGTAATGATCAAGTGATCTCTCTCCTGCCATCCATCTCCACCCTCTGACAAACAGATGCTAGAGACATCATTCCTTACCCATCCTGGCTAATAGCCAGTAATGGTCTTAACCTCCATGAATTTATGTTACAGTCTTAGCCTTCACAACCTCATTAGGCAAGGAGTTCCACAGGTTGACTGTGCGCTGAGTGAAGAACTTCCTTTTATTTGTTTAAACCTGCAACCCATTAATTTCATTTGGTGGGTCCTAGTTCTTATATTATGGGAACAAATAAATAACTTTTCCTTATTCACTTCCTCCACAATACTCATGATTTTATATACTTCTATCATATCCCCCCTTAGTCTCCTCTTTCCAAGCTGAAAAGTCATAGCCTCTTTAATCTCTCCTCATATGGGACCCATTCCAAACCCCTAATCATTTTAATTGCCCTTTTCTGAACCTTTTCTAATGCCAGTATATCTTTTTTGAGATGAGGGGACCACATCTGTATGCAGTATTCAAGATGTGGGCAAACCATGGATTTATATCAGGGCAATAAGATATTCTCCGTCTTATTCTCTATCGCTTTTTTAATGATTCCTAACATCCCGTTTGCTTTTTTGACTGCCGCTGCATACTGCGTGGACATTTTCAGAGAACTATCCACGATGACTCCAAGGTCTTTCTCCTGATTAGCTGTAGCTAAATTAGCCCCCATCATATTGTATGTATAGTTGGGGTTATTTGTTCCAATGTGCATTACTTTACATTTATCCACTTTAAATTTCATTTGCCATTTTGTTGCCCAATCACTTAGTTTTGTGAGATCTTTTTGAAGTTCTTCACAGTCTGCTTAACTTATGTTGAGTAGTTTAGTATCATCCGCAAACTTTGCCACCTCACTGTTTACACCTTTCTCCAGATCATTTATGAATAAGTCGAATAGGATTGGTCCTAGAACTGACCCTTGGGGAACACCACTCGTTACCCCTCTCATTTCTGAAAATTTAACATTTATTCCTACCTTTGTTCCCTTTCTTTTACCCAGTTCTCAATCCATGAAAGGATCTTCCCTCTTATCCCAGGACAACTTAATTTACATAAGAGCCTTTGTTGAGGGACCTTGTCAAAGACTTTTTGGAAATCTAAGTACACTATGTCCACTGGATCCCCCTTGTCCACATGTTTGTTGACCCCCTCAAGGAACTCTAATAGATTAGTAAGGCATGATCTCCCTTTACAGAAACCACGTTGACTTTTGTGCAACAGTTTATGTTCTTCTATGTGTCAGACAATTTTATTCTTTACTATTGTTTCAACTAATTTGCCCGGTACTAACGTTAAACTTACCTGTCTGTAATTGCCAGGATCACCTTTAAAGCCCTTCTTAAATTTTGGCGTTACATTAGCTATCTTCCAGTCATTGGGTACAGTAGCTGATTTAAAGGACAGGTTACAGACTATAGTTAATAGTTCCAGAATTTCACATATGAGTTCAGAACTCTTGGGTGAATGACCAGTGGTTGGGTTGATAGTGATAGACAGGGAGATGGCTGATTTACCTAACTACTTGGCCAAATAGGGGGGTGTGTAACAACAAGAGCAGGCAATCTTCTCTATTATCTGAGAATTTATCTAGCATTTTATTTTACTTAAGGTAAACTTTTGACAAATCAGCCTCCCTGTGAGCACTGAGCTTCTACTAAATAACACATTTAAAGCTAAATTGGAAATTCACCTCTTCAAAATAACTAGTTTAAATAATTCCCAATTCAGCTTCTTTCTTTCTTTCATTTTTCTTTTTCCCAGAGAACAAACACAGATGAGAAAACTTTGGAGCATTTACTAGCTGACTGCCCAATAAGAACAACAGGGTTTGTCCAGTAATGGCAAGTGCCTGAGTTTATGTTATAGCTGCCAACACTCTTTAATATTCAGAGTCTGATGTCTGCACAATTATCAAAGGCAGACACTTGTTCCTGCTCACTCAGGCGAAGCAATGCTTCGACTAAATCTACAACCCTTTTTTCCTCTGGGCTTTTCAAAATTCCCCAAATAAATATGCATGATGTCAAGAAAAAAAATCTTTTACACTTATTTTCTATTGGACAATGCTGTATTAATTAATGTGGGCTTCTTCATGTGTTTGTCATGTCCGGATTCATATATCTTCTCTCATTTGCCTCTTTCCTACAGAAGAAATATGCGTACCTCAACCAATCATCTGACATTTTGTCTGGTGTAGGTGGAAATAAGAGCAGACAAAAGATTGCAGGAATTCAGACCATAGATTTTTAGTTACTCATGTACCAGTAGTAGCTAAGCCACCAAAAACCCCACAAATGTTATTCAAATCACACCAAGTCCAAGGGCTGACAGAAGTTTGTAAAAGCCCATATGTTCAAAATTAGGTATAAAAATCTGATCTAAACTGCTACCCATCTATGCTTCCTTATGTTTAGCTTCTACAGCATAAATGGCAGATGCAGTGACCATTCACACTGACTTACTGAAGTCTTAGGTCCATGGAATTTTATGGCAACTCTCTTGAAAATGACTATGCATTATAGGAGCCCTTACACTTGATTTTCTACTGCCTTATTGTGGTTTTATGCCATTATAGATTACTTGACTTCAATGAAATTATAAAACTGGAATAACACAATAAGTATCAGGACATTTTAGGTTCCTAGAGTTCTTCAGTGCTGACTATGATGATGTTACAGCAGATTCTGCTTGGCACATGCCTTGCCTCAATGATCCAAACAACGTGTGTGCTGCTTTCATCTGTATATCACTTTGCCCTTTATGAATTCTGCAACAGAAGGCCCATAATTTTCAGGGAAGACTGCAACTGCCAATTTGCAGAACATTCCAGGCCTTGCCTATAGGATAACTTACTCCTGCAGCACAAGAGATTGTCTATGTCAAAGGGCAGTTGTCATTTTCCAAGTTTAATTTTCATTAAGTACCTGCACTGACAAAAAGAAAAACCAAGCTAGCTAACTAAACAAAATGAGTCATGTACACTTCCAATAACAATTGTATAGATATATCAAAAAGGAGTCAGATTAGGGCAAGAAACAGAATTCAGTCCTAATGTGAACATAGTATTTCTTTGGGACAGAAAACTAAATTACTGTGTTTGATTTGTACTTCTTGGGGTATTTAAAATGTAGAAATATTGGGCCAAATCCTGCTGAGAATCCCCAACCCACAATAAATTCAATTAGTGAAGTGATAAATTTCTTATTCACAAAACCATCATTCCCTTCTTAAATGCCTCACACCTTGTGTGGATCTATGTAACTCTGATACAATACTATCTGAGGGCTTGCACTAATGTGTTAAGCAATGTGACTTCAAATCTGTCATGTATTGTTTCATCCTTTCCTCTCTTGGTTTGTCAGTGTATTTTTTGTTGTTATTTTATATGTGTATATACACACAGTAAACATCTGACAAACCAGCCTTCTTCTGAGCTCTGATCTTCTACTAAATAATAGCACATTTAAACTAAATTGGAAATTGAAAACAACTAGTTTAAATAATCCCCAATCCAGCTTTCTTTCTGTCTTTCTTTCTCCCAAAAAAGTAAAAGAAATGTGTCTTGCACATGGGGAAGAAGGTGGTAAGGAGTGTGATGTTCCTTAATTCTTGGGGGAATTCATTCCATAGTCTCAGACCACTTTTTTTCAGGAGCTATTCACTAGGTCAAGGATCCATGACTGAGGAAGAGCCAGGTCAGGACAAGGGGTGATATTGGAGGACAGTGGGACATGAATTATTTCCTTACAAATACTGTAGGAAAACTATGCAAAAAGTAATACAGCCACAGGCTGTCTTGTATTTATTGTGGAGGCTCATCCATGATATGATGTTCCTTCCTAGTGAACCTGTTAATACTCTCCATTGGATTTGATCTGAGAGCTGCTGTCAAGGCTCAGGAGCTCCTCATGGATTGTCCCATTCTCCTTCAAATTCCCCAGATCTGTGGGAGATCTCAAGGAATCTGAAGGATTTGGGCATTGAACCCCCTGCTCCTTCCGCAGGAAGATGGAAGGGCTAATAATGCTTCCCTGATAGAAGAATTTGGTAAAAGTTCTATCACAGACATACTTATACTGTTTTCTTTCCTTAGATCTCTCTCATATTTGCAACTCTTTCCTCTTCCTCAATGGGAGTGTTCTAGGCCTCAGCTGGTCTTATTAAGGACAAACTCCAGTCGAGATAATTAGGAGTCTGCCCAAATAAGGACTAAAAAAATAGTAAGTACCTCAGGAGTTGCCCCTTAGGCTATGTCTAAACTATAATTAAACACCCATGTCTGGCCCACATCAGCGGATTCAAACTTATGGGATTTAGCTGAGGGGTTATAAAATTGCAGTGTAAACATTTGGGCTTTGCTGCTCACAGGGTCTCAGTGCATCTACACTGCAATTTTGTAGTCTCAGAGCCCAAACCTCACAAACCTGAGTCAGCTGACATGGGCCAGCCACGTATGTTTAATTGCAGTGTAGATATACCTTTAGAGCTTCAGGTGCTCATCACTTCTCAGGATTTGCCCCAGGATATGAATAATGCCCTTTGATTTATGATTTTGTATTTTCCTCCAGATCATCGATATAAATATTAAATGGTAAGCCAAAAACCAGTCCCTGCAGGGCCTCACTAGAAACTCACCCAATCAATTAGGACTCCCCATTACCAAATACATTTTGAGAGTAATCAAAGAGCCACTCTTTAATCCATGGAATATATGCTATTTTATATATTGCTGAAAGACAGTTGAGCTATAATAGTTTCAGCCATATTAAGGGTTTACTCTGGAGTTGTTCTTTTTATACAGTTTCCTAATTATCTTCCAAGATCAAGTAGCAAAACATTTACTCTTTTATTAGCTTAGCCCTTAATTTTAGATCAACAGCAAGATTAGTGAAGTGATTGCTGTTAATGTTCAGCCAACCTTGAATCCAACAACATACAACCCTGGAGGGGACTGTTCTTTTACAACTTTTGGTCTCTCTCACCACATTACTGGTCTAGTCTCCTCTTAACTTTTCATTGATGGAATTCTCAATTAATGTGCATGATGCAACTATGATTATACTGTGATGAGGTCTCTTTAAAACATTAAAAGAATGCTGATTTAATCCAAATTTGTATTAAATTCTTCCTGGAAATGAGATAAAATTGAATTATTTTTAGTAAATAATTATTATTTAGTAAATAATTATTTTAGCCTGGTAAAACTAGGCTTATATTAGTACACTAACAAGTATGTAATGTTTATTGCAAGTTGGAGATTTCAATAAATGACTTCACTGAAGTTATTTGTACAATGTCCCATAGCAATAATCTTAATTTCAGTTGTAATTAACAATTAGGCACCTGAATGAACTGGGATGAGAACTGCTGATTTATTGTTCTATTAAGTGCATATAAATGCTGGCTTCAAAATACTTTCAGGCACTTTTCATTTCAAAAGAATGCTTTCTGGTTGTTTAACACCTGCAACCTCAACACACTAGGAATGAATAAAGCAGAGGTGGGTGATCAGTACTTGGATGGGATCCCTCCAGAGAGAACTGAGAAGATGCAGGAATTGGTGCTGTGGATTCAGTAGTGAGCATGCTGAATTCTAAGTTAGCACCAGAACCATTATCTCATCATGTTATATTTTTTCCATACAAAAAGAATAGCTTTATATAATCACGCTGAATGACCTCAGTTTCTCATGAAAAATAAGAATGCAAGAAAGAACAAAAATAAAGTCCCAGTGACAGACCTACATGTGTTTCTTCAGTAATGCACTGCATCATCTCTGCCTAAACAAAATGGCAGATGCCCTGTGAGAGAGAGAGAGAGAGAGAGAGGAAGACTCATTAATAATGTAAAGATGCAGTTGAAAGGAAACAAACTCATCACAGTAACATAGCTACTTATTTCTTTAGCTTTATTACTAAATTGCATTAGTGAGCACTTTATAGTTTGAGGTACCATTTTTGATGACACAAAGCCAGAAAAAAGTTTTGGTTGAAAACTTTCACTCTGTTATAACTGTAACCTCCTGGAAGTGAATAAACTAAATAGCCAGAGAGAACTGTTATTCTGTGTTCATAGTTACCTGCTCCACTCAAGACATGAACGGCTGAAGCCTCAAGGTCTTTTTCAAGGGCAGCCCCAAGATGAGTGTGCACTTAGAATAGCTTGTACCAGAGAGGTAGTCCAAACAGAGAGCTTGGTAAAATAGTGCAATGGCGAGTACAATGGAGCAGTGCTGTTAAAACCACCATCTTGCTGTTCATCTTGTGTAAAGCAGGGGCAAAAATTTGGGCTAACGAGAAGACTTGTATGATCTTTGAGTATGAATCGGATTGTAAGGCATGGTTGCCTGCAACAGCAGGGGACTGAACTCAATGACCCAGGATGTCCCTTCCCGTCTTATGTTCTTATCAGTATTAATAGCTCAGTGGTTGATTCTCCCCATTGCATTGGAGGACTGGATTCACTTTCCAAACAGTGTCATCTTTCTCGTGGTGGTAAGGGTGGAAAAATACCAAGGATCAATTTTGATCTGCAATGTTCACCAATGTAAATTAGGAATAATTTTGGATTTACTATGGGTTTACACTGCTATTAAGTGAGAGCCCTTGTGAATCAGCACTAGGCCGCCAAAGACCAAGACACATACTTAACTTTGCACACATAACTGGTCCCATTGAAAGGGCAAGGACTATGCACATGTGAAAAGCTACATGCATGTGTATTTGCAGAATTGGGCCTTTAATTGGGCTAGATATAGGAATTATTCATAATAAGAACAACAATTGGGTAGAGGACTAGACTCCATCAATGGATGATTCAAATTTATGGTTTTGATTTTTTTGGCTCACATCATGGTTCTAGCTGTCATCTTCAAAAAAAAAATCTTACATAGAACTTCTCTTTATTTACCAAACACAGTCTTTTCACACAGCATTAAAACACTACAATAATATCCATTTTAGCTCTCAAATGTTCTTTTAAGATTAAAAAAACTAAGGAAGATGTACAAAAATATCTACATACTGATGCTGGGTCAGCAATGCAAATGGGTTTCCACTGATCTGCATGAATTAGTTAAATCAAATTGGTAACCTTGAGGAGGGAAGGATAGTAAAAGCAGTTCAGGAAATATTGCACTTGTTTTCATGAGCTGCTTTCAATTTCATGCCACAAATGTCACATGCTCAGTAAAAATTTCCTAACACTTTTGTTGCTGTTCACTTTCTAAATCATTGGGTATGCCCTTAAGAGGTACAATTTTACTGCAGTGTTTCATAGTATTTTATATTTAAATAACATTTTTCACCCTGAAAAATGCCTAAACATTTTATAAACATTCAGGATTAAATTCACTCACCAATGAAATAATAACAGCTGTAAGGTAGAAACCATCAAGATTTTTCATTGTTTTAATCAATATTTTAAGACAAGACATGAATAATATCATCTTATTCAATTCAAACTACAGAGTTTAGGCAAGACATTGGGAATAATACCTATTGTAGCTAAAAAATGTCATTACTTTTAATAACCATGTGGGAGAGTTCTGTTTCTCCCTCAAGCACCTCCATGTTTTCAATTTATTAGCCACCTCTTATGCCTGGGGAAAATTCCCCATCAAAACTAGTAAAGTTACCATTTTATCTACTTTTAAATTCCTCCTTAAAATCTGCTTCTGCTGTGATGCTCCCAAGTGACTACTGTCTGGGCAGTCAAGAAACCTGAGGCTTCTAGTTTTATGCAAAACTCTTTTATTGTTACTTCATGACCACACCCTTCTTCCGCCCCATTTGTCTGTGTTCTTCATTTGCTATAACCTGTCTGACACCTAGATTGTAAGCTCTTGGAGACAGAGACTGTCTCCTGGATTTCTTGTTTGTTCAGAACCTAGCACAATGGTGGCTGATCTTTGCTCCTAAGCACAATGAATAATAATAACATGGTCAATGAATTGTTTTTATATGTCATCCAAGCAGCAGCATTTGCAGCAGGATGATGTGCGCCAATGCCATGCTGGGATATTAGTTCAGTGAAACCAACAACTAAAACACTGATCTAGCTTCCCAGAATACCCTGATTTTTCTTGTAAGTCTGGCAAACAATACCAGCCAGATCCCAAGCCTCCTTATTTTACAGAATCTGAGCTGATCAAAGTCATACATAACTCTAATGATTATTTTACCACAGCATAACCCCTATACTCAACAATTTTAATCTTCCAGTTTTTGCCATAGCTGAAGAATATAAATTCTCAATATCATTTAAACTACTTACTGAGCAAGATATAAAGTAGAGCTGAGGGCTCATAGGTGCCTGCTGTTTGTATCTGAATTTTGCACACCTTCTGCCACCACCAGAAAATTATCTGAATCAAACACCAGTTTGCCTCTGTGCACAGCTATAGTCTTCCCCTGAAAACTTTCAGTTTCTTTTGCAAATTATTATTGAGTTTCTGCCATTTCAATTGTGGCCCAGCCAGAATACTGAGTAGACTGGGGGAAAAGCTATAAAAATGATTTACCATAAAATACTAGTGTCACAGTCGGTCAATATTATACCCTCTCCATCCTTTCTTCCTGCATTCATTAAAACTCTTTCAGAGTTTGCTTCAAGTATGTGTCTCATCTAGGCCAGAGGTGAGGAAGTATGAGGGAATGGAAGTGCTGCAATTAGGTATGGGTTGGTGAAGCTATATATGGTAAACCAAAACTGCTTTCCACAGTCTGATGTTAGAATGTTAGAGCACAAGACTATTCTAGGCCTGCATAGTTATGCAAACTGCATCAAATCTCAGTGTCATGCAACATCATCACATCATAAGAACATAAGAATGGCCATACTGGCTCAGACCAAAGGTCCATCCAGCCCAGTATCCTGTCTACTGACAGTAGCCAATGCCAGGTGCCACTGAGAGAGTGAACCTAACAGGTAATAATCAAGTGATCTCTCTCCTGCCATCTATCTCCACCCTCTGACAAACAGAGGCTTACCCATTCTTACCCATCCTGGCTAATAGTCATTAATTGACTTAATCTCCATGAATTTATCCAGTTCTCTTTTAAACTCTGTTATAGTCTAGCCTTCACAACCTCCTCAGGCAAGTAATTCAACAGGTTGATTGTGCGCTGAGTGAAGAAGAACTTCCTTTTATTTGTTTAAACCTGCAACCCATTAATTACATTTGGGGGCCCCTAGTTCTTATATTATGGGAAGAAGTAAATAACTTTTCCTTATTCACTTTCCGCACACCACTCATGATTCTATATGCCTTTATCATTTCCCCCCTTAGTCTCCTCTTTCCAAGCTGAAAAGTCATAGCCTCTTTAATCTCTCCTCATATGGGACCCGTTCCAAACCCCTAATCATTTTAGTTGCCCTTTTCTGAACCTTCTCTAATGCCAGTATATCTTTTTTGAGATGAGGGGACCACATCTGTATGCAGTATTCAAGATGTGAGCATACCATGGATTTATATAAGGAAAATAAGATATTCTCCGTATTTTACTATATCCCTTTTTTAATGATTCCTAATATACCGTTTGCTTTTTTGACTGCCGCTGCACACTGCGTGGACATTTGCAGAGAACTATCCACGATGACTCCAAGATCTTTCTCCTGATTAGCTGTAGCTAAATTAGCCCCCATCTTATGTATAGCTGGGGTTATTTGTTCCAATGTGCATTACTTTACATTTATCCACATTAAATTTCATTTGCCATTTTGTTGCCCAATCACTTAGTTTTGTGAGATCTTTTTGAAGTTCTTCACAGTCTGCTTAACTATGTTGAGCAGTTTAGTATCATCTGCAAACTTTGCCACCTTTCTCCAGTTCATTTATAAATAAGTTGAATACAATTGATCCTAGAACTGACCCTTGGGGAACATCACTCATTACCCCTCTCCATTCTGAAAATTTAACATTTATTCCTACCCTTTGTTCCCTGTCTTTTCATCAGTTCTCAATCCATGAAAAGATCTTCCCTCTTATCTCATGACAACTTAATTTATATAAGAGCGTTTGTTGAGGGACCTTGTCAAAGGCTTTCTGGAAATCTAAGTACACTAAATCTACTGGATCCCCCTTGTCCACATGTTTGTTGACCCCCCCAAGGAACTCTAATAGATTAGTAACACATGATCTCCCTTTACAGAAACCATGTTGACTTTTGTGCAACAGTTTTTGTTCGTCTATGTGTCAGACAATTTTATTCTTTACTATTGTTTCAACTAATTTACCCGGTCCTGACATTAGATTTACTGGTCTGTAATTGCCAGGATCACCTCTAGAGTCCTTCTTAAATATTGGCATTACATTAGCTATCTTCCAGTCATTGGGTACAGTAGCTGATTTAAAGAACAGGTTACAAACCATAGGTTTCAGAGTAGTAGCTGTGTTAGTCTGTATTCGCAAAAAGAAAAGGAGTACTTGTGGCACCTTAGAGACTAACAAATTTATTTGAGCATAATCTTTCGTGAGCTACAACTCACTTCATCGGATGCATTTGGTGCAAAATGCAGAGGGGAGATTTATATACACACACAGAGAACATGAAACAATGGGTTTTATCATACTCTACTTGAGCTACATTGATGACATCTTCATCATCTGGACCCATGGAAAAGGAGCCCTTGAGGAATTCCACCAGGATTTCAACAATTTCCATCCCACCATCAACCTCAGCCTGGACCAGTCCACACAAGAGATCCACTTCTTGGACACTACGGTGCTAATACGCGATGGTCACATAAACACCACCCTATATCGGAAACCTACTGACCGCTTTTCCTACCTACATGCCTCTAACTTTCATCCAGATCATACCACTCGATCCATTGTCTACAGCCAAGCTCTACGATATAACCGGATTTGCTCCAACCCCTCAGACAGAGATAAACACCTACAAGATGTCTATTATGCATTCTTACAACTACAATACCCACCTGCTGAAGTGAAGAAACAGATTGACAGAGCCAGAAGAGTATCCAGAAGTCACCTACTACAGGACAGGCCCAACAAAGAAAATAACAGAACGCCACTAGCCATCACCTTCAGTCCCAACTAAAACCTCTCCAATGCATCCTCAAGGATCTACAACCTATCCTGAAGGACGACCCATCACTCTCACAGATCTTGGGAGACAGGCCAGTCCTTGCTTACAGACAGCCCCCCAATCTGAAGCAAATACTTACCAGCAACCACACACCACACAACAGAACCACTAACCCAGGAACCTATCCTTGCAACAAAGCCCGTTGCCAACTCTGTCAACATATCTATTCAGGGGACACCATCATAGGACCTAATCACATCGGCCACACTATCAGAGGCTCGTTCACCTGCGCATCTACCAATGTGATATATGCCATCATGTGCCACCAATGCCACTCTGCCATGTACATTGGCCAAACTGGACAATCTCTACGTAAAAGAATGAATGGACACAAATCAGACGTCAAGAATTATAACATTCAAAAACCAGTCGGAGAACATTTCAATCTCTCCGGTCACTCGATTACAGACCTGAGGGTGGCTATCCTTCAACAAAAAAGCTTCAAAAACAGACTCCAACGAGAGACTGCTGAATTGGAATTAATTTGCAAACTGGATACAATTAACTTAGGCTTGAATAGAGACTGGGAATGGATAAGTCATTACACAAAGTAAAACTATTTCCCCATGTTATTTCTCCCCCCACCCCACCGCCCCGTTCCTCAGATGTTCTTGTTAACTTCTGGAAATAGCCTACCTTGCTTGTCACCATGAAAGGTTTTCCTCCTTCCCCCGCCCCGCTGCTGGTGATGGCTCATCTTAAGTGATCACTCTCCTTACACTGTGTATGATAAAACCCATTGTTTCATGTTCTCTGTGTGTGTATATAAATCTCCCCTCTGTATTTTCCACCAAATGCATCTGATGAAGTGAGCTGTAGCTCACAAAAGCTTATGCTCAAATAAATTTGTTAGTCTCTAAGGTGCCACAAGCACTCCTTTTCTTTTTACAAACCATAGTTAACAGTTCCGCATTTTCACTTTTGAGTTCTTTCAGAATTCTTGGGTGAATACCATCTGGTCCTGGTGACTTGTTACTGTTAAGTTTCTCAATTAATTCAAAACCTCCTCTAGTGACACTTCAATCTGTGACAATTCCTCAGATTTGTCACCTACAAAAGATGGCTCAAATTTGGGAATCTCCGTTAACATCCTCAGCCATGAAGACTGAAGCAAAGAATTCCTTTAGTTTCTCTGCGCTGACTTTATTGTCTTTAAGTGCTCCTTTTGTATCTCGATCATCGGGGCCCCACTGGTTTTTTAGCAGCTGCTTCAGATGTACTTAAAAAACATTTTGTTATTACCTTTTGCGTTTTTGGCTAGCTGTTCTTCAAACTCTTTTTTGGCTTTTCTTATTACATTTTTACATTTAATTTGGCAGTGTTTATGCTCCTTTCTATTTACCTCACTAGTGTTTAACTTCCACTTCTTAACAGATGCCTTTTTATCTCTCACTGCTTCTTTTACATAGTTGTTAAGCCACGGTGGCTCTTTTTTAGTTCTTTTACTGTGTTTTTTAATTTGGGGTATACATTTAAGTTGCGCCTCGATTATGGTGTCCTTGAAAAGCGTCCATGCAGCTTGCAGGGATTTCATTCTAGTCACTGTACCTTTTAATTTCTGTTTAACTAACTTCCTCATTTTTGCATAGTTCCCCTTTCTGAAATTAAATGCCACTGTGTTGGGCTGTTGAGGTGTTTTTCCCACCACAGGAATGTTAACTGTTATTATATTATGGTCATTATTTCCAAGCAGTCCTGTTATAGTTACCTCTTGGACCAGATCCTGCGCTCCACTCAGGACGAGATCGAGAGTTGCCTCTCCCCTTGTGGGTTCCTGTACCAGCTGCTCCAAGAAGCAGTCATTTAAAGTATCAAGAAATTTTGTCTCTGCATTTTGTCCTGAGGTGACATGTACCCAGTCAATATGGGGATAATTGAAATCCCTCACTATTATTGAGTTTTTTATTTTGATAACCTCTCTAATCTCCCTTAGCATCATCACTATCACTGTCCTGGTCGGGTGGTCGATAATAGATCCCTACTGTTATATTCTTATTAGAGCATGGGATTACTATCCATAGAAATTCTATGGAACATGTGGATTCATTTAAGATTTTTATTTCATTTGATTCTATATTTTCTTTCACATATAGTGCCACTTCTCCCCCACCGCACAACTTGTTCTGTCCTTTTGATATATTTTGTGCATATATTGTACAATATTGTATATATTTGTATCATAATCCAGTGTTGCTACTCTGTGGACCAGATCCTCAGGTGGTGTATATAAACATAGTTTTATTGAAGCCATACCGTGTACTGAGCCCTACCACAACATACATTCCCAGAATATAGTTTCAATGTATAGATTATACAGAGTTTTCCCTCTCCCATAGCTTCACTAACCTGTACCATAATGAGACCCAAATAGGAAAGAGAAGCTCATGTTAACATTAGTGCAAGTTCCTGTAATGTTTGAAGACTACAGATATTAATAACGTTTCTTCTTTTTGTTTGCTCTCTCTTATCAGGACAATGATTTGTGCTTCAGCCCTGGATGAACCTGGTAAATTACTGACCTTACAATCTATTATTTAGGCTTCCAAATGAGAAGTCCCCATATACCTGTACAATTTTGAACACGATTCTCCTGTAGGGTGGATTCCCTTTAAAAACACTGAGTTCCTGGAAAAACTGACATCCACTCCTATAATAAAGGTGGAATTTTAAGGCTCCGGGTCTGTACTCGAAAAACAAAGGCTTATTACAATGAATACCATGTAATGATTTCTTACATGAACATTAAAATAAATAATATTTTGATAGTCCACCTCAGTTTGTCTCCTGCCATGGGGCATCTGATCAGCATGGCTGGATCTACTGTTTGTTCCAGGGTGTAGTCTCAAAAAGAGACAACGGGCCCTCTCTTTCAAGAGCCTGTGACTAGCATGGTCCCTCCCTTAAGATATATCAATCAGTGACAAGGTTATTTTTTTTTTAGTTCACATTCTGTGTGGGTTGTTTTTGCATTGGGATAAGATGGATTAGTAGAAGATTGGTTTTAATAGGCTTTTTTCTATTAGTTTTTTTTACTTCATTTGTCGATAAGGCTTTTGTGATCCTTTAAAATACAGAGTTTTTAATGTTGTTTTCTTTTTGTGACACACCTGGAGGCCTGTTACAGCACTTTAAACCAAATACTAAATCTGTCAAAATTAACTTCTTGGTAACTTCTAATTATGATTTCCTAATTATTGACCCAAAAGTATAATCACTAACATCTGTGAAGCAATTTCCAATTACACCAGCACTGAATTTGGCTTCACTATAATAAAAACTAACCAAAAAAAAAAAGCAGTTAGGGCCTAATCCAAGCTTTCTACTTACTTATTGGGCTTTGTATTGGGTTGTTACTGCCCTTACTATTTGCCATCAAGTTACTGATTGCTGCGTTACCAGCACTCCCAGCTATCTTCGAGACACCACTGACTTCCTGAGGAAATTACAGTCCATTGGTGATCTTCCTAAAAACACCATCCTAGCCACTATGGATGTAGAAGCCCTCTACACCAACATTCCACACAAAGATGGACTACAAGCCGTCAGGAACAGTATCCCCAATAATGTCACGGCTAACCTGGTGGCTGAACTTTGTGACTTTGTCCTCACCCATAACTATTTCACATTTGGGGACTATGTATACCTTCAAATCAGCGGCACTGCGATGGGTACCCGCATGGCCCCACAGTATGCCAACATTTTTATGACTGACTTAGAACAACGCTTCCTCAGCTCTCGTCCCCTAATGCCCCTACTCTACTTGTGCTACATTGATGACATCTTCATCATCTGGACCCATGAAAAAGAAGTCCTTGAGGAATTCCACCAGGATTTCAACAATTTCCATCCCACCATCAACCTCAGCCTGGACCAGTCCACACAAGAGATCCACTTCCTGGACACTACGGTGCTAATAAGCGATGGGCACATAAACACCACCCTATATCGGAAACCTACTGACCGCTATTCCTACCTACATGCCTCTAGCTTTCATCCAGATCATACCACTCGATCCATTGTCTACAAGCTCTACGATATAACCGGATTTGCTCCAACCCCTCAGACAGAGACAAACACCTACAGGTTCTCTATCATGCATTCCTACAACTACAGTACTCACCTGCTGAAGTGAAGAAACAGATTGACAGAGCCAGAAGAGTACCCAGAAGTCACCTACTACAGGACAGGCCCAACAAAGAAAATAACAGAACGCCACTAGCCATCACCTTCAGCCCCAACTAAAACCTCTCCAACGCATCATGAAGGATCTACAACCTATCCTGAAGGACGACCCATCACTCTCACAGATCTTGGGAGACAGGCCAGTCCTTGCTTACAGACAGCCCCCCAATCTGAAGCAAATACTTACCAGCAACCACACAACAGAACCACTAACCCAGGAACCTATCCTTGCAACAAAGCCCGTTGCCAACTCTGTCCACATATCTATTCAGGGGACACCATCATAGGGCCTAATCACATCAGCCACACTATCAGAGGCTCCTTCACCTGCGCATCTACCAATGTGATATATGCCATCATGTGCCAGCAATGCCCCTCTGCCATGTACATTGGCCAAACTGGACAGTCTCTACATAAAAGAATGAATGGACACAAATCAGACGTCAAGAATTATAACATTCAAAAACCAGTTGGAGAACACTTCAATCTCTCTGGTTACTCGATTACAGACCTAAGAGTGGCTATCCTTCAACAAAAAAGCTTCAAAAACAGACTCCAACGAGAGACTGCTGAATTGGAATTAATTTGCAAACTGGATACAATTAACTTAGGCTTGAATAGAGACTGGGAATGGATGAATCATTACACAGAGTAAAACTATTTCCCCATGTTATTTCTCCACCCCACCCCACCCCGCCCCACCCCCCACTGTTCCTCAGATATTCTTGTTAACTGCTGGAATTAGCCTACCTTGCTTGTCACCATGAAAGGTTTTCCTCCTTTCCCCCCCCTGCTGTTGGTGATGGCTTATCTTAAGTGATCACTCTCCTTACAGTGTGTATGATAAACCCATTGTTTCATGTTCTCTGTGTGTGTATATAAATCTCCCCTCTGTTTTTTTCCACCAAATGCATCCGATGAAGTGAGCTGTAGCTCACGAAAGCTTATGCTCAAATAAATTTGTTAGTCTCTAAGGTGCCACAAGTACTCCTTTTCTTTTTGCAAATACAGACTAACACGGCTGCTACTCTGAAACCTGTATGGATATTGTTTCCTTATAATATATATTTTTAATATAATCACGTATCTTAACCAGAAAGTGTTCTATCAACATAACACACATTTGATATATAAGTACTTTGCATGTAAGAACTGAATATTCACAAACTGTCAATGAATAGCAGAGCATCTTGTTTTGAAGGCAAATCTGATGGAAGAGATTTAGAGCAGACCTGTGAGTACACTGAGACAGCAATATTAAGTAAGTATGCCATTGTTACAACAGAAAAAGCTACATGAATTCTACTGTTTTCCATAATATATTGAGGCAAAACCTTATGTCTATTCAATCTAGACTAACAAGAGAGCCAGCAAACTTGCTCCAACCCCTCACACAGAGACCAACACCTACAAGATCTTCACCAAGCATTCTCAAAACTACGATACCCGCATGAGGAAATAAGGAAACAGATCAACAGAGCCAGACGTGTACCCAGAAGCCTCCTGCTGTGAGACAAGCCCAAGAAAGAAACCAACAGAACTCCAATGGCCATCACATACAGTCCTCAGCTAAAACCTCTCCAACGCATCATCAGTGATCTGCAACCCATCCTGGACAAGGATCCCTCACTTTTACAGGCCTTGGGAGCAGACAACCCGCCACAGACAACCCACCAACCTGAAGCATATTCTTACCAGCAACAACACACCGTACCATAGTAACTCTAACTCAGAACCAATCCATGCAACCAACCTCGATGACAATTCTGCCCACATATCTACACCAGCGACACCATCACAGGACCTAACCAGATCAGCCACACCAAGACCAGTTCATTCACCTGCACATTTACCAATGTAATATATGCCATCATGTGCCAAAAATGCCCCTCTGCTATGTACATCAGCCAAACTGGACAGTCCCTACGTAAAAGGATAAATGGACACAAATCAAATATTAGGAAAGGCAATATACAAAAACCTGTAGGAGAACACTTCAATCTCCCTGGACACACAATGGCAGATTTAAAGGTATCCACCCTGCAGCAAAAAAACTTCAGGACCAGACTTCGGAGAGAAACTGCTGAGCTTCAGTTCATTTGCAAATTTGACACCATCAGCTCAGGATTAAACAAAGACTGTGAATGGCTAGCCAACTACAAACACAGTTTCTCCTCCCTTGGTGTTCACACCTCAACTGCTAGAAGAGGGCCTCATCCTCCCCGATTGAACTAACCTCGTTATCCCTAGCCTGATTCTTGCTTGCATATTTATACCTACCTCAGGAAATTTCCATAACATGCATCCGACGAAGTGGGTATTCACCCACGAAAGCTTATGCTCCAATATGTCTGTTAGTCTATAAGGTGCCACAGAACTCTCTGCCGCTTTTACAGATCCAGACTAACACGGCTACCCCTCTCATAGCAAACTTGATGATAACATTTAATTTAATTAATGTGTACATCCTTTTCTCAGATAAGCATCTAATATAGGGTGAAATTCACCCCTTTGCAGAGATTAAGTACAAAACCTATACACTACTTATAGTTCATCTATGCCCTGAAATTAGAGTTTAATTGAAATATAAATTATGTGTTGGCCTTGTGTTGGCCCTATGCACAAAGGTGAATTTCACCTTTTTCCATTTTGAAAGTCAGGTGGATAAGTCTTTTCAGTTAATTTGCCTGAATTTATTCCCAACTCCCATCCATTATCCAATGTTCAATTGCAACATTTAGGGGTCTGCAGCAACAGGCAAGTCACAAGCACTTCAAGGAAGAAGTTTGGAAAACAGAAATGAGGGTTTTTCAGTACCCTGCCAATACTGCCATTGTGAACCTTGGCAATTAAGAATGGTCAATTCCAGAGTCTGAAATGGATTCAGTCCAGGGCTTCAGTTCCCAAATTAGCTTGTCATTGACATTTTGTTATTATATAAATCATTTACTGAAGCATGGCAAGTCAAAACAGAATATCATTTGTATGCACATGAAGGTCTGACTGATTTTGCCAAAAGTGACTGACGTGTAAGGGATATGAAGTACAGAAAGGGTCTGAAATAGATATTTTGGGCCTGATTTCCTATTGCTTTGCAACTTGCATCTTCATGTTCATTTATGCAAAGTGAGTGTAAAATACTATTAAGTCAAAACAAGAGCATTTAACCCTCACTTAGCACAAATGTAAATGACAGTGCCAGCTGAAAGGTTGTAGCTAATCCAGCCAATAGAATATGTCTTATACATAAAAGCAAGGGAAATTTGAAAATCATTTACTGATCTAGGTAAATTTAGGAGGTTACTTGCTATGGTTATAAGAATACTTTCTGTATTCTCCCCCAGAACAGAATTTGATTTTATAGATCAATTTACACACTTAGGGTATATTTACACTGCATTCACAGTAGGGTGACCAGATGTCCCAATTAGATAGGGACAATCCCAATTTTTGGATTTTTTCTTATATAGACTCTGTCATAAATATAAAAGGAAGGGTAAACACCTTTAAAATCCCTCCTGGCCAGATAAAAAGCCCTTTCACCTGTAAGGGGTTAAGAAGCTAGGATAACCTCGCTGGCACCTGACCAAAATGACCAATAAGGAGACAAGATACTTTCAAAGCTGGAGGGGGGAGGAGAAACAAAGGGGCTGGGGCTGTCTGGGTGATGCTTTTGCCAGGGACAGAACAGGAATGGAGTCTTAGAATTTAGTAAGTAATCTAGCTAGATATACGTTAGATTATGATTTCTTTAAATGGCTGAGAAAATAAGCTGTGCTGAATGGAATGGATATTCCTGTTTTTGTGATGTAAGGTTTTGCCTAGAGGGATTCTCTATGTTCTGAATCTAATTACCCTGTAAGGTATTTAACATCCTGATTTTACAGAGGTGATTCTTTTTTACTTTTTCTTCTATTAAAATTCTTCTTTTAAGAAACTGAATGCTTTTTTCATTATTCTTAAAATCCAAGGGTTTGGGTCTGTAGTCATCTATGCAAACAGGTGAGGATTTTTACCAAACCTTCCCCAGGCAGGGGGGGGTGCAAGGTTTTGGTGAGGATTTTGGGGGGAAAGACGTTTCCAAACAGCTCTTTCGTAATAAAAAACCCGGTTAGACGTTTGGTGGTGGCAGCGAAAGTCCAAGGGCAAAAGGTAAATAGTTTGTACCTTGGGGAAGTTTTAACCTAAGCTGGTAAAAGTAATCTTAGGAGGTTTTCATGCAGGTCCCCCCATCTGTACCCTAGACTTCAGAGTGGGGAAGGAACCTTCACAGACTCCTATTACCCTCCACCCCCCTGTCCTGATTTTTCACACTTGCTATCTGGTTACCCTAATTCACAGTGTGTGCTTGCAGATTGTGTAGATGTACCTGACCTAGCTTTAATCCAGGGGATCAGCAACCTTTGGCACGCGGTCCACTAGGAAATTCGCTGGTGGGCCGGGACGGTTTGTTTACCTGCAGCATCTGCAGGTTTGGCCAATTGCAGCTCCCACTGGCTGCAGTTCACTGTTCCAGGCCAATGGGGGCTGCAGGAAGTGGTGGACAGCACATCCCTCGGCCCATGCCACTTCCCACAGCCCCCATTGGCCAGCTAGTGGGAGCTGCAATCGGCCAAACCTGCAGATGCTGCAGGGAAACAAACCATCCTGGAACACCAGAAAATTTTCCTAGCGGGCCGTGTGCCCAAGGTTGCCGATCACTACTTTAATCTATTTTGGGTACTGGCGTAGGGAAACCATGGTGGCACAGGTTTCAGTGCATGCTAGTCACCTGAGTATTTATCCAAGGTTCCTAGTGGACTTGTGCAGCCCATGCTGCTGGTACCAAGCTAAGTAGAGAAAAGCTAACTCAGGTACAATATACAATCACATCCTATGATTTCAGTGTACGCATACCCTCAGATTAGGCATAGAGTTTTGCTTGTAAAGCAGGTAGCAGAATGTAAATTGGCCCTGGGGGTAACTTTTTAAGTGTTAGAAAATGTAGCAGCATTGTGCTAGATGCTGTGAAAACACAGATGTTGACACAATCCGTGATTTCGAGGAAAACTTTATAGCAAAATGGCCATTTTATTCCCAATAGCGTATAGAGCATTTTCTAGAGTGTGGTATCTCTCGTCGATGAAAATGTTATTGCATTAGAGGGAGCTTTGGGCAGTAAATAGGGTAAACTATTATTACTTGTAATGTGGTAGCGCCTAGAGGTGCCAAACAAGATCAGGGCCCCATAATATTAGATACTGTACACTAAAGATGGCCAGAAAACTGGATTTTCCCTATGAACATTTTCATGGTAAAAATTCCCTTTTGAAATGTTCCCATTGGAAAATTTTGTTTTTTCCATTAGACTTTTTGAAAATATGGGAAATATTTTTCTTCCTACTTTTTTGTACTTCCTGTTTTCCATCTAGCAAAAGTTGGGGGCGGGGAGAGAAGAGTTAGAAGGTGTGAAAAAGCGCACCATTACAAAGCAAAAAAATTCAACATTTCTGATTTTTTGTTTCAAAATAAAACACTATTCTCAGATGAAAAAATCAAAACGTTTTGTCAGAAAATTTTCAACCAGCACTAATGTCCACACATATAATAAAAGACAGCACCAAAATGCTTACACTATAAATCAACCAAACAGAAAGAAAAGAAAATATTACCTCCATTTTACAGATGGGGAACTTTAGTCCTAGAAGGATTAAATGGCTTACTCAAGGTAATACATGAAGTCTATGACAGAGCTCGAAACTGAATGCAGATCTCTTGTATCCCAGTTCAGTATTGCAACCAAAGACCAACCTTCCTCCTCAAGCTAAGGATACAGTTTCTTGATACTGTGAGTGTCTCAGAAGATATAAAGCTTTTGTCTTTTACAGCATTTGCTTAACTGGAGAACATTTTACAGGAACTAGTTTTGCAGATTAAATCAGTGACATTTCTTCTTATCATTTTAGACTTGTCAGATATACCCTCTTGCCTTAATTCCCTTACCACTGAGCCCACTGGAAATGGCATTATTATTGTTAGTTATTATTATTAGTTATTTGTATTGTGGTAGTGCTAATGGTCTCCAGGTATGAAACAGGATGTACTATGATAACTGTTGCGCAAATGCCTAACAAAATATTATTCCCTTTTCTGAAAAGTTTACAATCTAAGGCCTTATGTACATGGGAATGTTTTACCAACAGTGTTGCCAGTATACCCCATCATATGGATATTCTTATTCCAGTACAAGAATGGTTTTTTTCAGGTTAACTTAAATCCCTTCCTAAACAGCATAAGCTAAATTGAAAAAAGGCATTTTTTCTACCGATTAAGAGCATTCACATGGAGGGTTATATCAGTATAACTATATTGATTTAAATGCATACCTTTGTATATGCTGGTATAACTTTCCCATGTAGACAATCCCTAAGTATAAGACAAGAGACAACAGATGAATTGAACAAACAGATGGCAAGAGCACAAGACAACAATAGTCAGTATGATACACAGTAGTCCCAGTGCACCAGGGGCCTGATCTAGCATCTCTGAGGTCAATGAAAGTTTTAACATTAACTTAAGTAGAAGCAGGAACTGGCCCAACCGTGTAACCATTGCCAAAATTTCTGAATGCTAAACAACTGACCCTTTCCACTGATGTTTCTGTGTGTTAGAATATGATTAATAATTTACCAAGATAAAATGTTTGTTCTAGGCACTTGTTTAACTAGTAACAATTACCTTCTACCAAATGTGGCAGAGATCATCTCTTGAGTTATTGTAAACTGAACTAGACAATTTTTTGGTGAATATAGTGTTTGGAATACATTGTATGGATCAGACAAACGTAAAAGCTATGTCTGATTCTTTTTGATCTTATGATTCCTCTGCAAGACTATGCATTAAAGCAGGTTCATTTTTGACATTCTCCACTTTTGCTTGTTGTATGCAAGAAATTGGCAAGAACTCTGTGGACACATAAAGAAGCATCCTATAGACTTATTTCCATCCTTTGAAAGATTTGAAATAGTACTTGTTACTGAAATTCATATTCGTTTCCTGCTAACTAAAAACCTGAGGGGAGGGAAAAAAGGATGATAAACTTGGACTCTTTATGACAGCTGACCTTTCAGGATTAAAAAAGGGATGATAATAACAATGCAAACAAAATAAGTCTTGACTTGGTCAAAACATTATCCATCATATCAGCCAAGGTCCTGCCTAGAATGTCAGGGTTTAATGTTCTATGTTCCAGGGTTGAGGTTTTATAAGCTTGTTTTTTAATGTGTTGTGACAAATTTCCTCCTCTACCTTGGTGGGTCTTGCGCTTATTGGCAGATTTGCTCACCTTGGAGCTTCACGGCAGCCCTCAGTTTGGCCGTTTTCATGAACCCACAGTTCAGGTCAACTCCTCCTGTGTCTGACCAGGAGTTGGGAGGTTCGGGGGGAACCTGCGCCCGTCCTCTAATCCGGGTTCCAGCCCAGGGCCCTGTGGAATGCAGCTGTCTAGAGTGCCTCCTGATACAGCTGTGTGACAGCTACAACTCCCTGGGCTACTTCCCCAAGGCCTTCTCCCAACACATTGTTTATCCTCACCATAGGACCTTCCTCCTAGTGTCTGATAATGCTTGTACTCTTCAGTCCTCCAACAATATGTGTTCCCACTCTCAGCTCCTAGTTCCTCTTGCTCCCAGTTCCTTACACACGCACCACAAACTGAAGTGAGATCCTTTTTAAACCCAGGTGCCCCGATTAGCCTGCCTTAATTGATTCTAACAGCTTTTTGATTGGCTGCAGGTGTCCTAATCAGCCTGTCTGTCTTAATTGTCTCCAGAAGGTTCCTGATTGTTCTGGAACCTTCCCTGTTATCTTACCCAGGGAAAAGGGACCTACTTAACCTGGGGCTAATATATCTGCCTTCTATTACTCTCCTGTAGCCATCTGGCCTGACCCTGTCACAGTGTGTACATAAATTTAGTTCCTGTGGGAGTGAGAAGCTGATTGTGCTAGCTTGAGTGAGGTTAAGTGTGAGTGGGTGCTGTGCAAGATTTACATCCTCTCATCCATATAACTATGCCAATGAACCTCCATCTTAGCCAGCAAACCCCAGCTCATCCTGTTCTGGGCCTCACATTGCTATACCTATGCTCCTCAATCGTGAGGTACAGAACCCTCTGCTATTCCAGTCCTGGGTTCCCATTCGACTGTACCTGTGCACCTCAGTTCTAACTTGCAGCAGACACTACAGTTCCAGTTTTTGTTCCCTAAACAGCTTTACTAGTGATGCCTAGTCTGGTATTCCAGCTCGGCTGCCCACTATATATTCCCCATCAGGGGTCAGAAAAAAAAAAGTCATGGCAGTCTTCCAAGCCACTCCCACAAAATAAATTCCACCCACATAAGACACCATAGTAGATTGCAGAGACATTGAACATATGGTCACATATATGCTCTTTCATTGTGTCTCAATATGCTCATAAGCTTTGCTGTGACCCTTGTGCTTGGCTTTCTGTCAGTAAGGTTGATGTGCCCCACTGGACTTCTTGAGCTGTGGTCACCTGTGAGGGCTCCAATGCATTACAGGGCTCTGTTAGGCAACTTGGGTCTGACTACTTCTTGACTGGGGTGCGGGGATAAATGGTGGCAAACTCCCAGTCCATTTACTCGTGGTGCTAAAATATGCTGTCATGTGCAGTTATATTGTGCAGCTCTTCATAATACAATAATACCTCTGCTTTCTTATATGTATTAATGAGTAGTGACATGGCTAATTCTTTAAATGTCAACACTGTTTTCAATGAGTATCTGAATTAGCTTCCATTCAGATAAATGAGGCAGTTCACACCTTTCTGAGCTATTATTTCAAATTTTGCAAACACAGGTACATGTGT
Organism: Dermochelys coriacea; assembly: GCF_009764565.3. Lineage (NCBI taxonomy): Eukaryota > Metazoa > Chordata > Testudines > Dermochelyidae > Dermochelys > Dermochelys coriacea. Next base: position 49,819,175 of record NC_050073.1, read on the forward strand.
CTGCACCATTTACACTCAGTTCATGTTTCTGAGGCTCTCTCAGCAACCATAACACTTAGAAAAAAGATTATTTTTGTTTAAACAGGAGCTGAATTTGTGGGGAATAAGAAGGAAGCATGAAAGAGATGCCAGGAAACCTTACCAGTGTATAGCATCTGAGTCCTCTCTGCCACCCACATATACAAATTTGCTTACTTCTCTTAGTTCTGACCAGTAAAGTTTCCTGCTAGCATAATATTTGCTGTCTGAAAGGATTTGGTGCCTGTCTAAGCAAAACTGATCTGAACCTGAAATGCTGACTTCCATTAGTTTTTTTCAAATGTCCATTGGGAACACTGAACTGAAATATTTCATTTCAAATCAGTATTTCAAAAATGATTTTTTTTCATGTTGAAATGTCAATTGAAAATTTAAAAAAATCATTTTGACACATGGAATCATTTTACTTCTATGTGTTGAAATGGTTCAACTGAAAAAGTTTCAATTTGCTATTTTGACATTTCCCATTTGAAACTTTTCTGATTTTGTTAATGAAATTGGTGAAATGTTGACTTTTCATTCTGATTTGGATCACAAAGCAATTCTGAATTGTCAAAATCTCTCACAAAAGACAAAACATCCATTTCTGAATAGCTATAGTTGTGGCCTGGAAGGACTGGGAGAAGATGGCAATGCAGCAGTAATGGAGAAATGAGAGGTCTGAAGATTTGGGATGAAAAATGTGGTGTTCACATTTTTACTGTCTGCATATGAATCAGGACATATTAGACAGACTCAGAGACATGACTGAACAGCAGCAGAATGGTTGGAATGGAACTGGAAGTAACTGATAGAGTGATTAAAGCCATTAACAGAGGCAAGATTGGTTGGAATAAGGTATACAAGGAGAATATAAGACAGTTCAAGATCGTCAAATTCCTTGGGGACCCTAACAGAGCAGGAAGGAGAAAAAACAATTAAAGGAAATGCTTAGAGAGCAAAGCGAACAATCAGGAGTCATGGAATCCCAGGGAAGAGAGATTTTGATATAAGCGAGAGTGAGCCAACAATTACTAAGACATCACATAAGTTGATAATGATGAAAACTGAGATGAGATCTTGAGACTTCACGCAGGAGAGGTCACTGGTGCCCTGGATGAGGGCACTTTCAGTATTATAGAGTGGGTCAGACTGAAATACATTGACATAGACTTTTGAACAGCCAGATCTGAAATAGCAGAAGGTGATGCAAGTTAGGAATGAAGTGCATCAGAGGTCAAGATAGAAGCTAGGAGATTGGAATAACAAAAAGCAATGTAGACCAGAAATTAAGTACACCTGTTGCAGCTGCTGTGGAGGAATAATCAAGGCTACATTATACTGGAGTTGCAGATCAGGATTGTTTGGAATTTAGGTTTGGGGATTTAGACCTGGAAGAGTAGGGCTGCTATACATCAGAACTGAAGCACATGAGCACAGACCATCAAAAGAGTTAAACCTTCAACACAATTCACTTGAAACAATTTGAAGACATCATAAAAAATGGCACTGTAGTTTTTACCTTTTACATTTGTTTATTGTGTGATACTTTTCTGGGTCTCAATTTTTCATATGTAAAATGGGGATATATAACATTGCTCTATCTTTCAAGGGTATTGTGAGGGTTAATATGTTAATGTTTGTGTGATATTTGTGTGATATCAAATATTCCTATGAAAGAGTACTTAGACAAACTTCTGGTGGAGCTCACAGAATTCAGTGTCTTTCTCCATTCTCTACATCTTACCCTCTCCTCCCCATTGCAGAACACCATTGTGAAATAAAGCAAATCAATCTTTTCATAAGCAGAAACAAATGAGTTGAAGTTTCTTACTAGTCACTGCTGTACTAAGCAAGGTAATATATCTCAGGGAGAGAGCTCTAGTGACCTGAGCTTCAAGTCATTCCCACTCCTCCATTTGCAAGGTAGCTGCCAGTGTTATGAATTCAGCCAGTAATGGGTTAAACATTAATTAAATTAAGATGGCTGTTGGGGAAAGAAGGTTGTTTCATAATGATACCTAATAGGAATGAAACACTCTTTCAATCTGTACCAATTAATGAAACAAGCTGGCGATGTCCTACTTAACATGATGCCTTCCAACCCCAGCTCCTTGTGACAGCTAGCCTTATTCGCTGTTTTTGGAGCACACTGAAAGATGTCCTTTTAAAGACTTGTGTGACATCTTTGGCAGCCTCACTGCAGTGCTTAAAGAGGGCTCCTGGAAAAGTAGTTCTCAGAGGTGCAGACATGCCAATTGAAAAGGAACACCTCATTTCCAGCAATGGTGTAGATATATGCTCCCTGCCCTGACTGGCTGGGGAGCAAAGGGACTCAGAAGGCACTAAGCATTAGCCACAGGATGGGATTTATACTTAGATTTAGAGTAAAAAAATATTTACATAGTTGGGATGAGAACACCACAAAGTAGTTCAGGTGTTAACTCCAAATTTTGGCAAATCTGTCTTATTTTCTCTCCATTTCCAGTGCACCTTTTACGGTACTTGAGTGCCCGGGCCCTAACACATTAATATAAACTAATATCCATTCCTTCTTGAACTCCTTCACGCCTTCTAGCTTTTGAATGACACATAAAATGGACACTCTGGCTGGTGCAGGGGCCATATCTCATTTCAGAAGTGTGGGGTGGTCAGATCTAGTACCATAGCACCGAAATTGAAATTTGGCTATCAGTGCCATAGAAGTGATGGGATTAACATTGATTTGAACCTTTCAAATACGCAACTATGCAGACATATTGGATAATCAGCAACTTCTGTCAAGAAACCATCACTGCTAGAGAGCAACCATTATTCCACGATGCTCAGTACTAATTCTTTATGTTTTTTCCTATGAGAGCATTTTCTTCCTATCTATAATGGGTTATAAATTTTTCATTTTGCAATCATCTTTACAGACAAATACTCCATTGGATGAGTAAGATAAAAGGTTCTTAATTAAATTATTTCTTGTTTTGTCTTTCTTTTCCTCTCCTTCCTTTTCTTCTCTTACTGCATTTCAGAATCTTTGAATTTATAGATTTGCAAACTGAGCCTGTTGGTTAAACATGTGCAAATCTACCATATTATCCTATATATTTGAACCTAATAAGACACAGATCCTAATTTCAAAGGGCCAGATACTGATATTCCTACTAATATTTAACAACACCCAGTCCCAGTGGAAAACAATGGGACTATCTGTAGAGTATGGTGGTATTCATCATGTCCTGAGGTATCAGCATCTGACCCAAAATGATTAGGCTCATTTACTCTTCCTTTGCTGACATGTGTTCTCTCTCACAATACTTTGCCCTTCATTAGTGCCTTTCAACTGAGAATGTAGAAGTACTTTATAAACATTGGTTAATTAAACCTCAAAACAACCTTGTGTGGTATAAATGCACCACTTCTTAAATGACTTCCCCAGGTCACACAGCCTTTCAGTCCACTAATTCAACCACAGAAATCCTCTCTCCCTGGAGCTGATTAGACAGTACACAGTCTTTACAACAGTCATGAATGATACTGTGGTATTCAGAACCTTTACTGTGTTCAGCATACTGTGAATGCCACAGTATCCTTAACTGGGCACAAGGCAAAACTGCAAACATTTCAGTGGTGACTTCTGTATACTGAGCAAAATACAGCTTTAGCTCTCTGGCCATAGCAGATATGTCTTGCCGCATCACAAGTTCAGTGGAACATCACTCATCCTCTTCCATCTCCTTCCCAATGGACCCATAATTCTCCAGGACAGATCCCTGTACTCTGGGAGTACTAGGACCCAGGTGGTGACTGCCCTCCCCACTGCCTTGTGGGCATAAACTACAAAAAGGAGCCAGCCAGAGTCTCCAGCTGGTAAGGGCAGAAGCAGCCAAAGCAGGGACTCTTGGCCTGTAAACAACATCCTGTAGTTTTGACCGGATTTCTCTGTCCCATACTGTTTGCTCCTCCTCCCTCACAGTCTCTTCAACTCAGCTTCATTCCACCCCTGCCCCATTACCCTCTTCTTCCCTGCCTTGTCTCCTTACCCGCTTCACTTCTTCTTTGCCATTCAGTTGATACTTCTTTAACTAAACCTTGCTATCATCACTATTTTTTTTCAGTCTGTTACCAGCCAGTTTGTAAATTGACAGCCATTTTGACTTTACAAATTGAACCCATGGGAAAGATGGAGAAATGATCTGGAAAAAGGGGTAAACAGTGAAGTGGCAAAGTTTGCAGATGATACTAAACTGCTCAAGATAGTTAAGATCAAAGCAGACTGTGAAGAACTTCAAAAAGATCTCACAAAACTAAGTGATTGGGCAACAAAATGGCAAATGAAATTTAATGTGGATAAATGTAAAGTAATGCACATTGGGAAAAAAAATTACCCCAACTATACATTCAATATGATGGGAGCTAATTTAGCTACAGCTAATCAGGAGAAAGATCTTGGAGTCATTATGGATAGTTCTCGAAAGACATCCACGCAGTCTGCAGCGGCAGTCAAAAAACCAAATGGGCTGTTAGGAATCATTAAAAAAGGGATAGAGAATAAGATGGAGAATATCTTATTGCCCTGATATAAATCCTTGGTACGCCCACATCTTGAATACTGCATACAGATGTGATCCCCTCATCTCAAAAAAGATAAACTGGCATTAGAAAAGGTTCAGAAAAGAGCAACTAAATTGATTAGGGGTTTGGAACAAGTCCCATATGAGGAGAGATTAAAGAGGTTAGGATTTTTCAGCTTGGAAAAGAGGAGACTAAGGGGGAATATGATAGAGGTATATAAAATAATGAGTGGTGTGAAGAAAGTGAATAAGGAAAAGTTATTTACTTGTTCCCATAATATAAGAACAAACAAAATTAATGGGTAGCAGGTTTAAAACAAATAAAAGGAATTTACTCACTCAGCACACAGTCAACCTGTCGAATTCCTTGCCTGAGGAGGTTGTGCAGGCTAAGACTATAACAGGGTTTAAAAGAGAACTGGATAAATTCATGGAGGTTAAGTCCATTAATGGCTATTAGCCAGGATGGGTAAGGAATGGTGTTCCTAGCCTCTGTTTGTCAGAGGGTGGAGATGGATGGCAGAAGAGAGATCACTTGATCATTACCTGTTAGGTTCACTCCCTCTGGGGCACCTGGCATTGGCCACTGTTAGTAGACAGGATACTGGGCTGGATAGACCTTTGGTCTGACCCAGTATGGCCATTGTTATGTTCATGGGCTTTCAGCTACAATAATGCATACCTTTATGCCTGGCCAAAAGTCTTAGACCATTGTGATATCAGAGATAACTCAATTAATCGCCCACCTTAATCTGCAGCTAATTTTTATGCAAAAATTTCATTGGTTGTATGAGGAAAACTACACAGATTGTGGACTACTTTACCAAGTTGCATAGTTCTCCAAAACCACTCACACAACAATATAACCAGCACATACAATAACCCCAAACATACATAGTCCCTCACTGCCCCACACACCCCTCATTCACCACCCACAAAAACTCAACACAAATCTTCCAGAACTGTTGCTCTGTCTGTTTGATCAGGGTGAAGTGATAGAAACATCTACATACATGGCTTAGAGCTTTTTTTGTTTAGACTATCACCGAGTTCAGTCATCACTGGGCCCTGTGAGGACCAGCTGGAATGTTGGAGTCTAAAGTTTTTGTGGCAGTTGGAGCGTGGTCATTGATCAGAGGAAATGGATGTAATAGCCACGCGAGGTCACAAAGAGGGGGTTGTGGCTCCAGGCAAGGTCTGGCTCTGTGCACATGCTTGTGGGAACATGCACAAACAATGCTCACGACAACAAAGTCCATGAAGACAAAAGCCCCCCATTTGGCTTTTTTACACACAACAAAACAAATTACACCTGTGTGACAGTACAGGCTTTCCACTTCTAGTGCAAATGATAAATAATACACCACAGTGACACAAATGAAAGAATAGAGAATCAGAGGCTGGGTAATAAATCCAGTATTGTGCTGTATGTTATAGTCAATAAATCCAGATAATATTTTGTTCCATACTTTTGATTTTTGAAGTTTACAGGACCAAGTTCTCTTTAGATTGTGGAGCCAGCTGAGCCAGTGGAACTCAGGGTCTGGGCCCTGAACAGCAAAAAATCCAGTTTGAGGGTGGATACACTGGTACAAATCACCCACAACCCCTACCGTGTTGATGGTCCTTGTTATGGCTGGCCAGCACAACCAAAATTAGATTTGGGCAAGGTCATCTGGTAGATGTGCTGGTTCAGCACCTTTCCCAGGCAGCCTCTGTTGCGAATGCAGTGCTGTTGTAGAGCTAAGAGTGCACTGGGCTGGATTAAACTTTTGTGGGCCTGGCACCAAACATATTTGTGGGCCCCCTGGGGAGGGTCAGTCCCTGGAGCCAGCCAGGAGCTGGGGTAAGAGCACAGTGGGGGGAGGGGGGAAAGGGTCAGTCCCTGGAGTGAGGCAGCGGCTGAGAATAAGCACAGTGGGGTAGAGGGGTGGACGAGATCCCCCAGAGGCAGCATGGAGCCAGTACCTTCCTCTCTCCACTGGAGCTGAGTCCTTCGCAACCAGTTCTCTCTCTCTCCAGCTTGAGCAGCAGCTCCTTCAGGTGGCAGCAGCTGCTCTTCCCACGCTCCTGGCAGGGAGGCTGATTGCAGTTACTCCTGTAACAGGACTTTTAGTGTCCGGTCAGCACTGCTGACTAAACATTGCCAGCTCTGCTTTCCAACTGGACTTTTCTGATTGAAAACTGGACACCTGGCAACAGGGGCACCAGAGCAGGGAGGATCAGGGGGCCATGGACCCACCACTTGTTTCCTTCCTTAAGGGCAAGGAACGGGGAAGAGAGGGGACAGAGAGGAGCGAGTAGCGGACGGGGCCTTGGAGGAAGGGGCAGTACAGGAGTGGAAAGAGGTGGAACATGGGCGGAGCCTCAGGGAAGAGGCTGAGCGGGGATGGATCCTTGGGGCAGAGCATGGGCGGGGTCACAGGGAGGGGCAGAGCACAAGTGGGGCCTCAGGGAGAAGCGCAGAGAGCAAGTGGGACCTCAGGGGGAAGGGTGGAACACAGGTGGGGCCATGGCCTAGGTGCCGGTGTCCCCCCCATTTTTAGGGACCTTCCAGTGCTCCTGCCTGGCACCCATAGTGCGCCCTTTCTGAGTGTGACCCCGGCACAATGGCACCATTGGCGCAATTGTAAACCTTAGGAGTGCATAATACGCACATCTTGGATCTGGAAGACTGAATCAGGCCCTATGCATTTGAAAATTCAAACTTTAATGAAGAGTTTTACAGAAATTATTTTATAGTTTTCAAACTGCCATACCCAAAGTTTTGAATTTTCTCCCCAGTTCTACTAAGTGCCTCAGTCTGATAATAATAGCTAATAAATAAAATAATTATTCTATATCTGGCCATTGCTAGGCAAATACTATATAAAATCTTTCTTGTACTCCTATTTCACCTCTGTTTTGTGCTCTCTGACTTCTTATAGATTTTGCAATCTTAGTTAAATTCTGGGAGTTTTATTTACAATACTTCTGTGGCAACCCTCCCTAAGCCACATATATATAGATAGATAGATCTATATAATCTGTATCTATATCCAGATATATCTGTAGATATATCAGGATATAGATGGATAGATATAGATTGTAGGTGAAACATGAAATATCTATATCTATCTCAATGATACCTGAAAACTGTGTTACATGATATAAAAGGTTTTGTTTCTTTATCTATAGTTATTCTAGGCGTGAAAGAAACCCTTTTTTTAGAATTGCCGATCTTAAATATTATTGGCTTGGATTTGGTCCATTTCTTATGCATTTCTTTTCTTCACTATTATCTTTGATGTTCTCTCTTTTTCTGTGGAACTCTCATTTTGCTCTCATTCAGAGCTTTCAGATTTTAGGGAAAAAAAACTAGAAAGAGACTATGCCTCCCTCCTGCCCCCCCAGCCCCCAAACACATGAGAAACAGAACTGATTATTTTTTGCTGGAAGGATAAAAATCAGGTAATTCACATTGATTAATTTAACATGTTTTATCAAATTTGTATTCCATTTGTCCCCATTTATTTTTTTGCAAATTATCTCTTCCCAAGAATAATTGTTTCTTATTATCTGTCCACAGGTTGAAAAGGATTGTTTATCTAGAGGGCTAATAGACACAGGGCCAGATTCTCAGCTGGTGTAATTTGGCAGAGTTCAATTGAATTTAGTGGAGCTATATTGATTTATACCAGTAGAGGATCTAGTCCACAGTTGGCTATCAGCCCCACCATATTGTATTTAACACTTTATAGTTCTCCATTTAAATTTACAAACTTTTCAAATATATTTAGATATATGTACACTGCATATGTGTAATTACCACATATGTGACGGTAACATTCATGTGATAAATTGCAGAACCATGGGATAAATTACAGAGTTTACTTCCCCTGCACTTTATCCACTAATGCATTCTTATCAGAGCTGCTTCTAATATTACAAATGTCTAAAGTCAGTGTTTCTCAAACTTTTGTACTGGTGACCCCTTTTACATAGGAAGCCTCTGAGCGTGACCCTCTTTATAAATTAAAAACACCTTTTAATATATTTAACACCATTATAAATGCTGGAGGCAAAGCGGAGTTTGGGTGGAGGCTGACAGCTTGTGACCCCCCATCTAATAACCTCACAACCCCTGAGGGGTCCTGACCCCCAGTTTGAGAACACCTGGTCTAAGCAATTTCAGCTACCAGACATTTATTTTTCTTTCCCCCCCCAAAATATGGTATCCCCTTTCTCCACCATCCAGTGACCATGGCTCAAAGTCTAGCATGGAGAACGTTCAGTGCTTTACAGTGACAGATCTAACACCTAAGAATCTGACATCTAATGACCTATCAAGAATAAAAATGGAAGGGTTATACCATACACACGGAATAGCTCTTTCCAAGGACAGCAGGATCACACCCATACATACTTTGTAAGTCAGTAAAGTATATAGAGCATTTTTTGATTCAAGTGGAAAGGAGGCTATATAAATGGAAGATCATTATCATCAATTTGCCCTTTTGATCAAAGAACCCATGCAGAGGCTGTGTAGATATTTAAGATCCCCAAACTACAAATATATTCACATAAACACAAAAGCACCTTGAAAAGGTCATTCCTACCATAGCTTTCACTAGGTTTTGGTTTATCCAGTTTAAATCATAGGAATACAGCCACAACAAATGACAGTGCCTGATTACAAATCCTGTCATACAACCCTAGAAAGGAAAAATATTTCAGTTCTTTCTATGTGTAGGTCATGGTTTGTCCATGTTCTAGTCCTAATAGTCAACAGTCATTAATGTATATGTCATCAGAATGGCTCATAAGGTGTATTTATGTAATATTTATATTTCTCTTAATTTTTGCAAAACTGACAGTCATTAGATTGGAGTATTATAATTATTCCAAATAAATGCAAACCAAACAATTTTCTATCACCATTGAAAGCACTTGAGCCAATTAATGGGAACATTTAATCACATGAGAAAATTATACCATTTCATGTTGCAAAAGCAAACCAAGGAGAAAAATAAAAATAAAAGTCTGCATGGCATATCATGAAGTATTCAGCTAGTTTAGCTAAACATTTCAGGACTTTAAACTTTATATTGCAGAGTATCATGTTCAGGGCAGATAAAATCATAGGTACATATTTTTTCCCCTCTTTATCTAATCACACTTGGAATAAACATCTGTAAAGTGCTTACCTCCCTCAACTTTCAGCAATGAAAATTTAGGAAGCACAGCTACTCACAGAATCAAGCTCTTAGCTAGTATTTCATTGATTGGCCATTTCATCTTATTTCTCGATGTAGTTCTTTTAGATATAAAGAAACAGAGAAAATATTTAAAAGAACATCTAGGGCTGATATGCCATAGTAACATCAAATTCAGCAGGTAGCCATAGATGCCTGCTATCTTGCTGGTTCTTATTTGAAAAGACTGCAACAAATTCAGGCTATGTTGTAAAGATTTCTAAAGTGTATTTCTGTTTATGAAAAAAAGCCTTTATGGTCCAAGTGCCTTGTTGTTTTTTTAGCATCATCAAAAAACAAGAAGAATAGGATATAATTATTCAGAACAGAAGGTTTTGCAGCAATTTTTATAAATAGTTCAGACCTAAGGAGATCAGGGAGTAATATTTAAAATCTGCTTTAAAATAGATTCAGACCAATTGATTTGATTTCTTTCCAGCACATTTCTAAAACTGCCATTCTCTTTTAGTCTTATTGATACAATTAATCTGTCCTTCAGGGAATTGCATTGGTTAAAAAAAATACAGGTATTTTTGGTGGGATTTTTTTAGTACCATATTGTCCTTTAATGTCATGTAGGAAGGTATTTCTATCATTTGTTCTGCATTTAAGAAAGGAGAAATGATTGAATGTGGGTGGCTCTTGACAATTTTCAAGTAGGCTATATTTTTTCATAGGCTGTGAATTTAACACTTTTATATAAGGGAATAATATCACTGTTGTCAGGGCATCCCCAACAATGAGGGCAACGGTTACTTCTTGTCAATACTGTTAGTTCCCCATCTGCAAAGCAGAGTTAAAATTATACTTACTTATCTATCATGCAGGGTGCTGTGAAGATGAAGTACTTGACAATCCAGAGGTTGTGAGCCTGTAACATATAGGACACTCATTACAGTTGTACAATTTTATAAAATTTAGAAAAAAAAATGTTCAAAGCCCTTTGAGAAATACCATGGGCAAAATGTGGAACTTAGGTGCATGCAGCTGATTACCCAGATTCATATTTAGGCAACAAAAGAAATGGCCTGTTTTTTTTTCAGAGTTGCTGAGTACTGAAATTCAGGTCACTTATTTACTTGCCTAAGCATAGAATCATAGAATATCAGGGTTGGAAGGGACCTCAGGAGGTCATCTAGTTCAACCCCCTGCTCAAAGCAGGACCAGTCCCCAACTAAATCATCCCAGCCAGGGCTTTGTCAAGCCTGACCTTAAAAACTTCTAAGGAAGGAGATTCTACCACCTCCCTAGATAACGTATTCCAGTGTTTCACTAAAAGTTTTTCCTAATATCCAACCTAAACCTCCCCCACTGAAACTTGAGACCATTACTCCTCGTTCTGTCATGGATATAGGAAGTTTATTAATTAAAATTATTAGTTATATGTGTAGCAGCATTGTGTAATGGCTCCAGTCAGGTGTTGGGCTCCATTGTTCTAAGAATTGTGCAAACAAATAGGAAGGCATGGTTCTTGTTCCTATGGAAAATAGAAGAATCCTTGTGCTGCACCCAGTACAACTTCTTCATTGCTTGTGTACTAAACTCTCTCCATTTCTTAACAATTCATCTCTTGAAGGACCCATCAGTGCTGCATATGGAATTCTCAGTATCTTGCTCAATGTTCTGTGTAACGTACTGGTTGGTGAGAAAGCATACCACACTTTTTTGATCATGGGTAGAACCTGAATGTGCCTTATTTTGGATTCTAGACCGAGATCTAAGGGAGCTGGGATAAAGTATTGAAATCTCTATGCTCTTATGGTACCAGCTTTAGAATCTCTGGCTTACCTTGCTTTGCATTTTGTTTTCCAATTTCAGCTTCAGTGACAGGAATTCAAAAGGGCTGTCAAAGTGATATGCCAAAAATGCAGCAATCAGTCTTCTTAAACAGAGCTTAAATGTCTTCCCCAAAGGAGACTATTAGACTTATAGCACTGTGTAAGGTTATCTTGCACAGAATCTGTTGTGATGTTTTCTAAGCAGGTTTTTACCTGCACGCACCTTCATGTACACATAAATAAACCCTTTAATTCCCCACTGATACAAACCAAGTATATCCAGGATTCTGGGATGGGACTGTATTAATAGTAGAGGCCAGTCTCTCACACTCTCTCCCATAAACACATTATTTTAATGTTGCCCCTGACTGACCATTGTGATAGAGCATTGATCAATTATAAATTTATAACTGTTACATTTATTTATAATGTTATAAAATTACCGGGTCAAACTGAACACTGCTTTCAATTATTTTTAATAATTTGCTTTCTTTTCATATTTGCAATGTAATGCATGTTCTTTCTTTTTTTAAAATGCATTTCTTATGCTGTTCAAGCTGGCTCTTTCAATGAACTTCAGCCACGACTAGCAGCAACCTTGCTATTCAAATCTTGTGCCCCAGAGAGTTTTACCAAGGCACCTTTATTCTGATCTGCTCTGCAGCACTTTTGCCACTCTTTAAGTCAATGGGACTACTCATGTTTGAAGTTTGACAAGGGCTTAAGTACATTGCTGTATTGTGGCCTGATCCAAAGTTCATTGAAGTCAATGGAAAACCTCCATAATGGGCTTTGGATCAGGCCTGGGGGAATTTAAGTATTCAAAAATAACTAATAACTAACTCTGATATTCAAAAATAACTAATGAGCTAATAGTTCAGTAGATTTTACAAGGGACAAATGTGCCCAGGAAGGATAGCCAGGGAAGGAGTGCTCTTGAAATCACAATTCTACCATTCTACAGCAGGACAGACTAAATGACTAAAGTCTGCATTCCCTTCTGGTCCAAATGATTTCATGATGCAAATATTCTCCAATCTGACCTAAAGCAGATTGATATCCTTAGGGCTTTTAAAACATATTTTGATTTGTTATGAATATTGACAATGGCCCTTTCATAAGTGCCCTTGCACCACCAAATCATTCCAGTTTGATGTATTACAAAATTATGTCCTTTAGAGTTAAGCACATGCATAAATGTTGGCAGAATCAGGCCTTAAAACAGAAAGTTAAGAAACATTATTTTCCAGGAATTAAGGGTCTGATCCAATTCCCACTGAAGTCAATGCACTGTTTAAACACATAATATGCTTGATGGCTTCTTGAGTTTATAGGAGACCAAAGAAAACTTTTGTCCTAAATTGTTTTACATTTTGATGATAGTAAATGGAAAGTAGATAATGGACATTATTGAGTAAGAGAATTGGGCCAAAACTTTGAAGGTGTCAATTTTGCCTTCGTCCCGTTTGACTCCTCCCTTGGTACTCCTCTGCTACCTACCCCAATAAAGGAGAACTAACAACTTAAAATGCCTTGTTCAAAAATTTTAAGTAACACTTAACTTTCAAACGCCTGAACAGAAAACGTAACTTTTCTTGTCTGCATAGTAAACACTGGCATTTTTATCTGTTTGAATAATCAAAGTGATTTCCGTGCCTTCTTGGTTGCAAAGATCTGAACTGCTTCTTGCTGAAGGTCCACAGTCTGGGCCAGCTCATGCTTTATTGAGATGGTTGCAAGGCTGACCAGCCTCTCCTGTGTCATTGTGGAACGTAGATGTGTTTTTATTAACTTCAGCATGGACAAGCTGCGTTCTCCACTGGCAACTGTTCCAGGAAGTGTTAGAAGTATGTGCAGAGCAACAAAAGCATTTGGAAAGAGGGTGATCATCTTATTTGGGCACATATATTCCAGAACAGCCTTTGGAGTTGATCCTGCTGAAATGTATCTTGAAAGGGCTTTCAGTTCATCACCTAAATCACTCGCATCAATATCACGCATGTCATCATGTGTCAACATCGTCTCTAGTGCCCTGCATTGCTGGTGTAGGTCTTCTTCAGGTATAGTGAGGAGTTTTGGATTATCATACAACATCCCAAATATACTGCTGTGTTCCTTGAGCTGCATGAAACGTTCTTCAATTGACTGTGTTGCACAATCTAGCACCTGGTTAAAGAGTTCAACTTTGAATTGTTGTTTGGGGTCTCTTATGGATTATCCATACCTCGTAATCAAAATGTCTTCTTCTTCTTCGGTGACTCTTGTATTCTTGAATGGGTGGGAAAATAGCTTCAGTGTGAATTTCCTCTGCCACTTCTGTGCACTCTTCAGAAACATTTTGAAATTCCTCATCTGACTGGTAAGATTGTACGTATGACTTTGCTTTTGTACAGTTTTTTTCATTGCCCCAGATATATCAAGGTCAACACCTTGGAGTCTCTTGCTTACAACATTTATTTCAAACAGTATATCAGGCCACAATACTAAGCCACATAGAAATTTGAAGTTATGTATGTTTCTGGTGATTTCGTTACCCTCTGCCATTATTCTCCCATGAACAATTCCTGTCATAGCATTATCCTCCATAATGGCAACTATGGCATCATCTATCTTCCCAATTTAGTGTTTGATAGGCTTCATCGCTCCCTCGACTTCCTATCATGTGGCGCTCAGTGGTTTCAGTGTCAGAGAGGAGGTTCCCAGAATGTGCTTCAAATTTGCCATCGATGAGTGATGCAGAGAAAAATACATAGCTGCTTGAATTACATTAAAAAATTCAGCAGCCTCACTAGAAGCTGATGCTGCATCCCTGAAAACCAAGTTCAATGAATGAGAACTGCATGGGACAAAAAAAGCTCGAGGGTTTAACTCTCGGCTCTGTGTCTGCACTCCTTTGCTCTTTCCTCTCATGTTAGCACCATTATCGTAGCCCTGATCTCTCATGTCAGCTATCGCAATTCCTGTGTCTTCCAGCTTTTTACGAAGCACATTTGTCATACCAGCTCCAGTAGTATAATCAATGTCAATAAATTCCAGAAAATGCTCGCAGACAGTCACCATTGCAGGGACATTTTCACTAGGTTGTGTTGTTGTTGCAAAACACACCATTAAAGTCATTTGTTCCATATGGCTGATGTCAGGTGTGCAGTCCAGAATAACAGAATAATATTTTGCTGACTTCAGATCTGCCACAATCTTCTGTTTGACTTTGTTGCCAGTAACTGTATTATCTCATTTTTCAAGATAGTGATGTGTGTACATTTATTGGGTGGTGACTCTTTTTAGATGGTCCTGGAGTACAGCATCAAACTCAGCCGTCAGCTCCACAATTTTCAGGAAGTTTCCATTGTTTGACACATACAGCTGATCTGAAGTGCCCATGCAGTGCTAGGTTTGGGTAGCAAGCATTCTCACAATGGCAATGAACTTTTTCAGAACATTTTGCCAGTAAAAAGACTCTGATGCTGATCATCTATGGTGGCCTTTAACCTTAGTCTCATCTCAAGCTCTTTCCACCTATGGAATGCTCTCTGGTGATTTGCTGCCTTCTCATGGCATGCCAGATTTCTAGCCAGATTTTTCCAGTCCTTTGTTCCTGTAGAACCCAATGTGGCTGGAACAAGAGTTTGCAACAAAAACAGTATGCAGCATTTGGGTTTTTGAGTACATAAGCCATGGCCTCTCCACTTTGTCACCATTGGGGATTTCACGCCAGTAATGTGTTGGATGGAAACTTCTATTTTCATTGTCTTTGGGGAACATTAAGTTTTTCACTTGCTGTGGCCCATGCAGTACAAAGAAGTCCCTCAGGCTACTGCTCAAGTGGGTCCAGAGTCCTGGATCATCTAGATTTAAGGAACTAAACTCAGCAGCAGCCTCCACCACACTCTTCTCTGATCTACACTTTTCTTCAGGAATGTGCATGGTTATATCCATTTGAGATGGAGATATGGATGCTGCAGTAGCTGCCAGGTCACCAGCACTCTGACTAACTGGAAGATCAGGCATCTCCTCACCACTCACATCCTCACTAGGGCCGGAAGGCTCACCATGAACATTTGTGCCTATGTATCATAGGAGAGCTCCTTCCTGCTTAGATAGAAAAGCTTCCTTTGCTTGCTTTCTTTTTCTGAATGCTGCTCCAGAGGGGTGTTTTCTTCTTTCACTCATGACTGGTGTTCTGTGCCAGCTATAGTGACTCTCAACACTCAGTTGAAGGGGACAAATAAGCAGGCTGGTAGCAGGGCCTCAGTTAGGGAAGATATCAGCATCTTAAGGGCCTAACTGGCTCCTACTACTTCAGTTGACTGCCTGTTCTTCTCAAGTGAGTTCAGGGAAACAGCAGAAAACAGGAAGCTCCCTGAGAAGCTGGTGTTAATCAGTCCAGGCTCCTGGGGGTGCTAGAGAAGTACATAAGAGACTCCTCCTCCTCTCTCTCCCTGCAGCTCCTGCTGCTTTTGTCTTATTCCCTCTCACCTTTTCTCCTGCCTGCCTATTATGTCTCTTGTGCCCTCCTTCCTCCAGCACAGCGCTCCGCCACCTCTGTGCATCTAGAGGAGACAGAATACATATGCACCAGCAGCATACACAATTTTCTACACTCTGGGTCCTAGCGGTGCCCCCCCACAGTCTGGCACCAGAGGCAGCAGCCTCAGTTCGCCTCGTGGTAAGGCCAGCAGTGTACATAGGCAACTCTAAGGAATTTAGATTTTATAAAACAGAAGGAAAGGTTGCAAAACACTGAGGATTTGTCAATATGGAGAGTTAGTGTGTGGCAGGTTGGGGTGTAAATCTATAAAGCTCTAGCTTGTTATGCATTAGCAGTCCATGTTGACCCTGTTGCTGCACACTAAATGGTCCTAGAGTTCACAGTGCTATTGAACTTTTAGTGCTCAGCATTAGCATCTACATGAACAGTTATTGCATGGCACATTAGAATACTGTAGATTTATACTCCAATTGCTGTTTACTAACTCTCTGTATAGTCAAGCCCTAAGAGAATTTCATGTCTGATTTGGGTTTTAACCACAAAATTCATCTGAGCACTGTACAGGGTTCTGCTGCTGAGAAGGACTAATGCTCTGTAGTCACCACTCTCTGTGGAGATGGAGGTAGGAAATGGCCAATACAGGATGAAGCAGTTATATATGTCTAGTTCCTTTAATGTTTCCTCATTAACCATAAAACAACTGAGTTACAGGATTTCTTCTCTTTAAGGACAGCTGATCCTTTAGCCAGCCATTGGTTATCAATTATGACCAATATCTTTGTAAATCGCATGAGTAGAGCTGATTGAACAACATGCACAGAATACATTTTTTTTAAAAATTAAACCAATCAGAGCTTTTGTGAATATATTTGGTATTAATCAAGACTTTTCCCAGCGCATAGTGCTTGTCTAGGAAATTATTAACAAAATAGCCAGTTCTGGTATTTGGTATCTGAGCTGAATCACCTGGTTTTGTTTCTGTTCCCTCATTGGATGACTAAATCTTCATAAATCGTCTTAATTGGCTTAGTAAAAATGTTCAGTTTCAAAGAGATGTTTGCATCTGAATCATTCAGGCCACTTGTAAAGCTTCATATGCTCACAAATACTGATGACTCTGAATATAGTTAAATTGAACCAGACCTAGTATCCACCATTTCTTGTATTTATTATTTCTGTATGCAGTCAGCTGCACTCATAGATGTTTGAACTGTTCTGTTTGGATGTTTTTTATTTGTCAGGAATAATAATAATATACAAGTGAACCATGCATTTGTACATAGTACAGTCTGACACAGTCCCTGAGTATGTACTCGGTTCGCCAGCCCACTTTGAAGCCCACACTGCACTGTTTTCACTGCTATTGTTATCTGTGGATTCAGCCTAGCTCAATCAGCACCGCTGAGTCAATGCAGCTGCAGAAGGGCACAGCTGGGTCTGATTCTGTCTCATGAATGTATAACAAAATTTCCATCTCATTTCCGATTTCTGATTCTGTCTTGTGGTGCTGGTTGGTAGAGCTGAAATGAAGAGAAATG
Source organism: Dermochelys coriacea (assembly GCF_009764565.3). Classification (NCBI taxonomy): domain Eukaryota; kingdom Metazoa; phylum Chordata; order Testudines; family Dermochelyidae; genus Dermochelys; species Dermochelys coriacea. The sequence goes on from NC_050073.1 coordinate 49,836,797, forward strand.
ACATTACTTGATTTCAGAGGTTGGGCTGAGTTAATTAAAAAACAAATGTTGTGCCAAATCCCGCAGTCTCTTATTCTATCCTTACCCTCATGCAAACACCCCTTTTTCTTCAATCTAGGTTTGTCTGAGCAAGGAGCAAGTGAAGGACTGTAGAATTATGCCCTTTGTATAACATACTGTTTCAGAAACTCAGCAGTAATAACACTTTCCTCTTCTGTGATGCTTTTTATCCAAGGTTCTGAAAGAGCTTTAGAAACATTCATTAACCTTACGAACACCCCCTTGCCCCTCAAAGTAGTGCAGTATAATTGTACCTATTCTACCAGTTGAAAAATGAGGCACCAAGAAGATAAGAAATTTGTACAAGGTTACACACTGAGTCAGTGGCAGAGCCAGGAATGCTACCAAGGCCTCTTGATTCCAATTCCCCTAATCACTCCAGGTGACTACCCGGCCCAGATGTCATTTTTATAAAAACTTTCCCTATATTTTTCACCACATGCTTCTCACTCTCTGTCAAATCACTGCAATTCTCCATCTTGCTGACAATGATTAGATGCAGCTTCCTACGGGGTCTGTCAATATTTCTCCAAGCCCATCAGGCAGCAGGAGGGAGACTTTGTCACCTGAGAAACAACAGGCCCTCTGAACTCTCATCTCCTGCACAATGGGTTAGAGTGGTTATGATAAGAACATGCAACAGTGTTGGAAATACCAGATCAGACCAATAGTATATTGAGTCTGAAACCTGCTTTCAACAGAGAAGGAAAAGCTCAGTGGTTTGAGTATCGGCCTGCTAAATCCAGGATTGTGAGTTCAATCCTTGAGGGGGCCATTTAGGGATCTGGGGCAAAAATTGGGGATTGGTGCTGCTTTTTGAGCAGGGGGTTGGACTAGATGACCTCCTGAGGTCCCTTCCAACCTGGATATTCAATGATTCTATGACTATGCTTGATGTTCCAGAGGAAGGCAAATACTATACACCTTACTGCTTTTGCAATACAACGTATCGGGGAAATGTGCCCTTTCTCACTAGCGTGATCACCAATGGTGGCCTGAAGCATGAAACGTGAAGACCCATTTCCCAGAATATAGTGTCATCACCATCAAAAATACATCATTCACCCACATCAACCACAATGTCATATCTGAGAATCTATCTCTCTATATATACTCTATATACTATAAACTATATACTCTATTCTATCCAGGTGAAATTCAGTCCTGTGCACAGGGCCAGCACAAGTCCTATTCACAAAGGCGCTTTTCACCTGCAGGAAATACTATGCAGATATTCATGATTTTGAGAAAAGAAAAAGTGGGATACATTTTCTTTCTTTAATGTTCACTCAAACTTCTGAATTTCATCCACTCTGCTATCTTCTTAGGGCAAGCTGTTCTTTTGGCACAAATGACTCTACATTGTGCTTTTCTTTCAGGTTTGTAGTGCAAACGTAGTCATCCATTCCTCTGACTAGGGTGACCAGATAGCAAATGTAAAAAATCAGGATGGGGGTGAGGGGTAATAGGTGCCTATATAAGAAAAAGCCCCCAACATCGGGACTGTCCCTATAAAATCAGGACATCTGGTCACCCTACCTTTGACCATTTGTAACAGATATTTGTTTTCAAAAGTCTGTTGCCCTTTATGTGACAGTCCTAACTTGTAGAAGAATCTAGAACTTTTACCACCCGATTAAAAAAAATGTAACAATACAAAGAACATTAGCCTGATTCCAGGGTTGGTGGTGAAGCCCTGGCGCTATTGAAAGCAATGGCAAAACTGTTATTGACTTCAGTGGAGTCAGGATTTTTCACCCAGAACCATAAGTGGAATAGAAATGTTTCTCCCTGCCAAGATTTAAATTCAGGGGCTTATGTTTCTCCTGCCACAGTTGGTGACATTACTAAAATCCTAAAATGGGGCAGACAGCTGCATTTTTTACATACTTTTGGCATTAGTGATTTCATAAGCTGTTGCAGAAGAAACACAGAACCCCTTCATTCAGATATTGGAAGAGGAATAAAGGAGGAATGAGTCTTTTAACCTCCTTGGGAGCAAGCCTGCAGTGCTTACTTATTAAAGCACACTGATTTCAATGGAGATTTTGCCCTGTTAAAGTGTGTCCCTGTGTGCAGGACTGTGTCTTTCATATGTTAATTTCTTAATATACACATATTCTATTACTGATTTTGGATTTAAAATTAATTTCTCTCCCTCCTTCAGCTTTCTTTCCCTCTTTTTTCCCCCACCCATTTTTCTTTGCTTCCTTTTCATTTCTTTCACAAAATGTTTCAATTTGCCCTTCAGGAGATGTCTACAAAATGACATACTATAGGGTTTGCTTCCCATGCTCATTGTCAATTAAAAAAAAATTGAAAAAGGTTCTACATTTTTGTTTTGTCTGGTCAGAGGATGAAGGGGCACTGCCATGTCAATTCATTCCTATCCAATTCTGCCATTTCTCCCCATGGGCAGAAACTTCATAGATATTTGAGTTGCTGTGAGAGAGTATTGAAAACTGAAGAAGCAATGGCACAGCCTGCTGCATTCTGAGCACCAGACCCAAGAGGATTATTGGTGGCGGGGATGAGTTTTGAAGATGTTCCTCTCTGCATAAGAATCCTAGAGGGGATTATTGTTGGCTGAGATAAGCTTGGAGAGGTTCTCTACAAAAGAATCAGGCAAACTGACTTAAGAAGCGACTTACTATTTAAAATGCCAATAGTTACAAATATTTAAAAGAATCATTGTTGAAGCATTACATTTCAATTATTTGTGTCATTGATTAATTTTTTAAGGGACATTTCAGTCAATCAAGTGCAGGATTATAGGAGAGAAAATTAGGTGGTAGAAATATATGTCTGACCATAAATAAATAAATATTTAAATTAAAAAAAAAACAAACAACAACAAAACTGTGATGGTATTAGTGTATTTCATCCAACAGTTGCTATGAATGATGTGTTCATTGCTTATCAGATGCATAGTTTCTGGAACACAAATTGTGTAATCTGCCAGAATAATATCAGCAAACAAAGAGGACAAAAAACTTCTGCTTCTCTTTTTCTAAAGGAATAAACATGAATAAAACGGTATGTGACAAAGCTCTGTCCTTGCCTCCGTGGGTCCCGTGTTTCCTGGCGGATTTTGCTAGCCTCAGAGGCTCACTGTGACCCTCCACGTAACCCTTCTTTCTCTAGAGACAAGGGTCACAGTCTACTGAGCCATTTTCATCAGAAGCCAGCGAGAGAGGTGAGGAGAAGTTATCCTTCCTTAAACAGTCTCTGTTGTCTCCCAGTCTCAGTGATTAAACAGGGGGCAAAGGTGGGGGGGAGCCTGGGCCCACCCTCTACTCCGGGCTCCAGCCCTGGGACCCTAATAGTATCAACTATGCTAGCTGACCTTTTAGAAACATGACATGTACAATTCCCTGGACTACTTTCCCCACAGCAGCCCTCACTTCCTCAAGCTCCACTTCACCCTTACCTCAGGGCCTCCTTCCTTGTGCCTGATATGGTGTGTACTACTCAGCCTCTCCAACCGCACAATTTCTTCCCACAGCTCCTGACATGCACACCCACCTGACTAACTGGGAGGCTTTGAACTAGTTTCAGCCAGCCCCTGATTGGCTTCAGATGTCCCAATCAACCTAGCCTTCTCCCTGCCTTCTGGAAAGTTCTTAATTGGCCCCAGGTGTCTTAATTGACCTGGAGCAGCTGCCATTTCACTGATCCTGGTAGCATGGACTGGTGTAGCCTGGAGCGAATCTCTCTCCCTCCCACTGCTCTCCCATAGCCTTCTAGCTTGGAGGGAGGTGGGACAGCTGCTACTCCTGCTGCTGCTAGGCCCTAAGCTCTCCCTGCTGCTCCAGCTGCTCCCCTGGCTGAGCCAGACACCCCCCGTTCTCTGCTACCTGGTTGCTGGACCCCCCACACTTGGGTGCTGCTACTGCTGCAACTGCAGCCCCAGGGGGGGCTGCTAGCCCACTCCCCAGAGAGGAGGAGTGAGGGACCCCAACCACTGCTGTTGTGGATACCACCACCAGCACCACCACCTGAGAGGGGTCCATTCTGCCTGCCTGGACGACAACCTGGAGTTCCTGGGGCTGCTGCTGCTTCAGAGGCCGCTGCCTGGAGCTGCTGAAGCCCGAGGAGGAGAAGAAGAGGATCATCTGCCAGTGGGGCAGCACCTAGAGACTTTGCAGACCACCGTGGAGGGGGCCCTAAGACTGAGTAATTTTCAAACTGTGCTCTTGTGGTGGGGTTTTGACTGTGTTTGTAGGGACACCGGGGGTGTGGCGTGGAGCTGCCCCCCGATCCATCTGTGTGTCCCCCCCAAACCCCACCACTATTACCACCACTGCTGCCCCCTCCACCACCCCCACTGGCTGTATACCATCTGCCTCAGCTCCTGCCTTTGGACTCAGCTGCTTGCTTGGCTTGCCACGCCCTATTTCCACCCTATGGGCCAGAAGCAGCAGCATGCTAAAAAAGACTTGTGCAAGTGCACATGGGCACATGTGCACCCCCTGGACTGCCTATCCCCCAGCTCTGCCCTTTACTACCTGCCCCATTTGCCACTTGCTTTGCCTCCTCTTTTGCTCCAGCCCCCCTTACTAGCTTCAGTTTGTTTGCCTGCCCCGCCCATTTCCTTCTGCAGCCTTTGTTTGTTTGCCCCGCCCCAGCCTCTGAAGCTAGCCCCTTGGTTTCCGTGTTCTACCCCCAGACCGCTTAGCCCCTCGCTCCGTGTGCCCATGCCCCCTCCCATGCGCTTGTGCAACTCCCCATTTCAGTTGCAACCCTCTTCACTGCACCTTCAATGTTGTTGAATCCCCCCCCCCATAGTGCACCAAGAGGAGCCGGAATTTCCACCTTGTGTCAGTGACTGACCCCTAACCCCTGATTGCCCCCGACCAGCCCACCCCTTTTGGCGCCCTCCTCCCCTGCCTGCAGCCTAGCGGGGAGGAGTGGTCGACCTGCTTCCCCTCTCCCCTCCTCCTTTTGGTGTCCCCCCTTCCCTCCTTGCTCATGATGGCGGGGGATGAGACGGGTGAGACCCCTCCAGTAGCCCTAGCTCCCCCTCCCCCGCCAGCCCCTCTGTCACCCCCCCAAGCTTCTACCTCCGCTGCCAAACCATCTGCCATCGCCCCCGCTGGGGCACCAGCAGCGACGGGCACCGGGGTGACCTCCACTGCTGCCACGTCTCTCACCCCTCAGATTTGGGGGGAGTCCCCCCAGGCGGCGGGAAGGGCCAGGGGAAGAAGAAGTGGAAGGGCCCCGCTAAAAAGACCAGGCCCTCCATGGCAGGGGCTGCCCCCGATGCCCCGGCCCCATCTCCAGCTGGGGCGCCCCTCCCCGCTGTTCCCTCCACCAGCTCTGCAGGTGTCCCTCCCCAGGCCTGCAGAGCATATGCCCAGGTGGCGGCAGCCCCTTCGCCTGCCACTACATCATTTCTCCAGCCCACCGCCTCCGCTACAATCTATAGTGGCCGGGGCCCCTTTCCCACCATGACCAGGAAGCACGGCGTCCGATGCCTCCTGGTGCCCGCTTCACCCCACGTGGAGACCTATGTGCGGGCGTTGGCCAGGGTGGTGGGGCCCACGGACATTGTGGCGGCCTCCAAAATGTATGGCAAGGTCGTCTTCTTCTTAGCATCGGAGGCCGCCGCCCAGGAGGTGGTGGAGAAGGGCCTGGCGGTGGGGGGTGTGTTCGTCCCCTTAGAGCCGCTAGAGGACCTGGGCGTCCGCCTGGTCCTGACCTCCGTCCCTCCCTTTCTCCCCAATGCCGCCCTGTTACCCGCCCTTTCTACCTTGGGAAAGCCCATCTCTGTCATCAGCCCTCTCCCGTTGGGCTGCAAAGACCCCGCCCTACGTCACGTCCTCTCGTTCCGCCGGCAAGTGCAGCTTCAACTGCCGCCGGCGGCGCGCGACAGAGTGGCAGTGGAAGGGTCCTTCCTAGTCCCCTACCAGGGGGCCCGTTACAGGGTGCATTATTCCGCGGGGAAGGCCCGGTACTACCTCTGCCGGGCGTTGGGGCACGTCCGGAGGGACTGCCCCATGGCCTGGGAAGAAGGGCCATCCAGGATCCCCGAGCCCCGGCAGGGCACCGGCCCCGTCATCGCCAACGCCCCTGGCTGCCCGGCGCCCGAAACCGCCCCTCCTCCTTCCCAGTCCACCATTGCTCCCGCTCGGGCCCAAGGGGCACCTCCCCCACTATGCCCAAACGAGCGGGAGAACCCCGCCCCCGCTGTTTGCAATCTGGCGGGGCCTGTGGAGGAGGGTGCGGCAAGGATCCCACCAAGCATGGGAGAGGGCCTGCCCCAAGGGGAATCTTTCCTCCCTTGTGCTGCCCCACCGTTACCCCCTCGAGTCCCTGAGCCATCGCCTCTGCCCCCTAACAGAACCCCTGCTAGCCAGCTCCCGGATGATGCCATGGATGGCTGGGCCCTAGTCCAGGGGAAGCGGGGCAAGCGGAAGGCTCGCGCTCCACTCCTCCCATGTGACGCGGAGGCCCCCCGGAAGACCAGAAACGTGGGCACCGATGCCGAGCCTTCCGCTCTACCCACGGGTGTGTTCCACCCACCTGAGCCGGCTGGGGAAGACGTGGCAGCACTGGAAGGCGGCATCTCCCCTCCACGGGAGTCCTAACCTCCAAGACCCCCGAGGCACCATCTGAAACCCCAGTGTGCCCCGAAGTAACCGTCGTGTCAGGTGCCGGCGGGGAGAATCCCGGGGTAGCGGAAAACAATTTCCCATCTATATATGAGGAGATCGAGGCCCTGGGTCTGACCCCGGTAACCCAGGGGGAGGACGATCCTATGCCAGCAGGCCTCGATCTGGGCGACTTCATTCCAGTCCCCCTTTTCCCATGTTCCCTCCCCCTAACTGTTGCTTCTGCTCCCACCTCCGAGGAGCCCCTGGACTCCTCCATCAACCCGGCTGCAGAGGGCACCCTGCTGAGAGCCACCGAACCAGTTGAGGTGATGGCCAGTGCCACGCGGCTGGAACCTGAGCCACCAGGGGCACCCCTTGCTGGTGAGGAGCATTCAACCTCCTTTCCGGGAGAGGACCCTACAGAAGAAAGTCTACCTCCTGATGCCGTGGCTGCCAAATCCACCAGAGAGCTTGCGCCCGGCATCAGTGAGAGCCCTCTCCCGACCCAGACTCTCACCTCTACCCCTGCCCCTGCCCTTATCCCGCCCACCTCCCGAGATATCATTGCCACCCCTGGGACAGTCTCCTTCCACTTTCCAACAGATGACTCCCAGGGAATGGCCTTTGTGTTTGCCCGTCCCGACCCACCAGGGGCTGCTATTCTCCCTCCGCCGGCCCCTATCGCCCCAGCATTCAGGTCAACCCATCAAGAGCCCCGTCGGGGATCTGCACCCTGTCTGCCCGTCTCGCTGGGCCAGGGGGCTGTACCAAGGGCCCCATCGGGGAGCAACCAGATCATAACCCCAGGCCCCCATGCGCTGCGAGAGGAGTTGTGGGAGTTCCTAGAAGACGTCCGTGGCTCCCGCAACAAAGTCCAGCTTGCCCTCCAGTGATGGGGGGACTTTAATCAAATCCTCCGGGCCGCAAGGGCCCTCATGGGGGAGGGGAAAAGGACCGGGAGACAGGGCGCCGCGGCCTACCAGCGGGTCCGCCACTTCCGTGACTCCTTACTCACCTACGGGGTGGGTCACGGACTGCTGCGCGGCCCGCCGGAAGCCACGAGCATCCCTGCCGGCGAGGATCCCCCCCAGCCCTCCTCATGGCACCCTTTACCATCGCAACATTGAACACCCGTGGCTGTAAGATGGGTCTCCGCAGGTCCCAGGTGCTTTCCTTCGAGAGGGGAGTTACTCTGTGGTTTTCCTGCAGGAGACCCATACGGATCCGACCGCCGAAGACAGCTGGCGGCTGGATTGGGGGGACATGGTCTACTTTAGCCACCTCACAGTTCATACGGGTGGAGTGGCGACCCTGTTTCATAGATTCATAGATACTAAGGTCAGAAGGGACCATTCTGATCATCTAGTCCGACCTCCTGCACAGCGCAGGCCACAGAATCTCACCCACCCACTCCTATGAAAAACCTCACCCATGTCTGAGCTATTGAAGTCCTTAAATCATGGTTCAAATACTTCAAGGAGCAGAGAAGCCTCCCTCAAGTCAACCATGCCCCATACTACAGAGGAAGGCGAAAAACCTCCAGGGCCTCTCCAATCTGCCCTGGAGGAAAATTCCATCCCGACCCCAAATATGGCAATCAGCTAAACCCTGAGCATATGGGCAAGATTCACCAGCCAGATACCCAGGAAAGAATTTTCTATAGTAACTCAGATCCCATCCATCTAATATCCCATCTCAGGGGATTTGGCCTATTTACCCTGAATATTTAAAGATCAATTACTTACCAAAATCCCATTATCCCATCATACCATCTCCTCCATAAACATATCGAGTAGAATCTTAGAGCCAGATAGATCTTTTGCCCCCACTGCTTCCCTTGGAAGGCTATTCCAAAACTTCACTCCTCTGACGGTTAAAAACCTTCGTCTGATTTCAAGTCTAAACTTCCTGGTGGCCAGTTTATACCCATTTGTTCTTGTGTTCACATTGGTGCTGAGCTGAAATAATTCCTCTCCCTCTCCTGTATTTATCCCTCTGATATATTTATAGAGAGCAATCATATCTCCCCTCAACCTTCTTTTAGTTAGGCTAAACAAGCCAAGCTCCTTAAGTCTCCTTTCATAAGACAAGTTTTCCATTCCTCGGATCATCCTAGTAGCCCTTCTCTGTACCTGCTCCAGTTTGAATTCATCCTTTTTAAACATGGGAGACCAGAATTGCACACAGTATTCTAGGTGAGGTCTCACCAGTGCCTTGTATAATGGTACTAAAACCTCCTTATCCCTACTGGAAATGCCTCTCCTGATGCATCCCAAAACCGCATTAGCTTTTTTCACAGCCATATCACATTGGCAGCTCATAGTAATCCTATGATCAACCAATACTCCAAGGTCCTTCTCCTCTTCCGTTATTTCTAATTGATGCGTCCCCAACTTCTAGCTAAAATTCTTGTTATTAATCCCTAAATGCATAACCTTACACTTCTCACTATTAAATTTCATCCTATTACTATTACTCCAGTTTACAAGGTAATCCAGATCCTCGTGTATAATATCCCGATCCTTCTCCGAATTGGCAATACCTCCCAGCTTTGTATCATCTGCAAACTTTATTAGCACACTCCCACTTTTTGTGCCAAGGTCAGTAAGAAAAAGATTAAATAAGATTGGTCCCAAAACCGATCCCTGAGGAACTCCACTGGTAACCTCCCTCCAACCTGACAGTTCGCCTTTCAGTAGGACCCGTTGCAGTCTCCCCTTTAACCAATTCCTTATCCACCTTTTGATGTTCATATTGATCCCCATCTTCTCCAAATTAACTAATAATTCCCCATGTGGCACGGTATCAAATGCCTTACTGAAATCTAGGTAAATTAGATCCACTGCATTTCCTTTATCTAAAAAATCTGTTACTTTTTCAAAAAAGGAGATTAGGTTGGTTTGGCACGATCTACCTTTTGTAAAACCATGTTGTATTTTGTCCCATTTACCATTGACTTCAATGTCCTTAACTAATTTCTCCTTCAAAATTTTTTCCAGGACCTTGCATACTACAGATGTCAAACTAACTGGCCTGTAGTTACCCAGATCACTTTTTTTTCCTTTCTTAAAAATAGGAACTATATTAGCAATTCTCCAATCATTCGGTACTATTCCTGAGTTTACAGATGCATTAAAAATTCTTGCTAATGGGCTTGCAATTTCAGGTGCCAATTCCTTTAATATTCTTGGATGAAGATTATCTGGGCCCCCCGATTTAGTCCCATTAAGCTGTTTCAGTTTCGCTTCTACCTCTGATATGGTAATATCTACCTCTATATCCTCCTTCCCATTTGTCATGCTACCATTATCCCCAAGATCCTCTTTAGCCTTATTAAAGACTGAGGCAAAGTATTTGTTTAGATATTGGGCCATGCCTAGATTATCTTTAACCTCCACTCCATCCTCAGTGTTAAGCGGCCCCACTTCTTCCTTCTTAGTTTTCTTCTTATTTATATGGCTATAGAACCTTTTACTATTGGTTTTAATTCCCTTTGCAAGGTCCAACTCTACTCGACTTTTAGCCTGTCTCACTTGATCCCTCGATGTGGTGATGTCATTGTATGCTTGGGTGTGGCGGCCAGAGCTCCTCCTCCTCTGCTGTGATATCATCCAATGGACTCGGATGTCCCAAGAGGGAGGGGTATTAACGCTGTGGATGCTGTCCCCAGCTCTTCCAGTGCCCCTCACTCCCGACCCATGGCCCCTGCTAGCCCAGCCGTGTCCAACCAAGCTGCGTCGGTGCCCCTCACTCCCAACCTGCAGCCCCTGCTAGCTCAGTCCTGGGCTCCCCTGCCCCACCTCACTTATGAGCTGGCTAAAGGTGCCCCCGCCAGGCCTCGAAAAGCAGCAGGCAAAGGGGGAGCCCCCCATGTTCGTTTGCTTTTAAATAAATCGCTCGAATGAGCTCTTTAAGCCGACCTCATTTTTTTGGGGGGAGAGGGGTGTAGGGCTAGAACTCACAGCATGCACTGCTCCTGATTGCCCCCCCCCAGCTAGAAATTCTCCCCTGACCTACAGCCCGAGGTGCTGGGGGTCGCCGAGGCTGTGCCGGGTCGCCTGCTGCACCTCCGGGTCCAAATGGAGGGGCTCGTAGTCAACCTCGTCAACATCTATGCCCCAGCAGCGAGCCCGGAGCGGCTGCAATTCTATCAGCAGGCATCCGCCTTCCTCGGCACCTTGGATCCTCAGGAGTGCCTGGTCCTGGGATGGGACTTTAACATCACCCTTGAGGAACGGTACCGCTCGGGAACCGAGCAGAGCCCGGCCGCCGTCGCTGTCCTCCAGGAGATAGTCGAACACCACTCCCTGGTGGACGTCTGGCGCGACCACCACCCGGATGACACTTCCACGTTCACCTTTGTCCGGGTGGAGGCCCATCGGTCGCGCCACTCCCGGTTGGACCGCATTTATTTATTAAGCTTTCATCGTACACGAGCCCACTCCTCCAGCATCCGGCCGGCCCCATTTTCTGACCATAACATAGCCACCGTGACAGCCTCCCTCTGCGCGGAGAGGCCGGGGCCGGCCTATTGGCATTTTAATAACAGCTTGCTGGAGGATGCGGGCTTCGTGGCGTCCTTCCGGGAGTTCTGGCTGGCCTGGCGAGGGCAGCGGCGTGCCTTTCCCTCGGCACGGCGGTGGTGGGACGTAGGGAAGGTGCGCGCCCGGCTCTTCTGCCGTGACTACACCCGGGGCACCAGCCGACGGAGGGATGCGGCAATAGAGCAGTTGGAACGGGAGGTCTTAGAGCTGGAGAGGCGTCTGGCCGCCAGCCCCGAGGATTCACCCCTCTGCGGAGCGTGCCGGGAGAAGCGGGTGGAGCTCCGGACCATCGAGGACCATCGGGCCCTGGGTGCCTTTGTTCGATCCCGCATCCGTCTCCTTCGGGAGATGGATTGCGGCTCCCGCTTCTTCTACGCCCTGGAAAAAAAGAGGGGGGCTAAGAAACATATCATCTGCCTACTGGCAGAAGATGGCACCCCCCTCACGGATCCGGTGGAGATGTGCGAGAGGGCGAGAGCCTTCTACGCAAGGCTATTCTCCCCGGATCCGACCGATCCTAACGCTTGCAGAGTGCTGTGGGAGGAGCTCCCGACGGTCAGCGCGGGCGACCGAGACCGGCTAGAGCTGCCTCTCACTCTGGCCGAGTTCTCGGAAGCCCTCCGTCGCATGCCCACCAATAAATCTCCGGGCATGGACGGGCTGACTGTGGAGTTCTACCGCGTGTTCTGGGACATCCTGGGCCCAGACCTAGTCACCGTCTGGGCCGAGTCTTTGCAGAGCGGGGTCCTCCCTCTTTCGTGCAGGCGAGCCATGCTGGCCTTATTGCCAAAGAAGGGGGACCTCCGCGATTTACGAAATTGGCATCCCGTCTCGCTCCTCAGCACGGACTACAAAATCGTGGCAAAAGCCATCTCCCTGAGGCTAGGGTCCGTGCTGGCGGACGTGGTCCACCCAGACCAGACCTACACCGTCCCGGGCCGCAGCATCTTCGACAACCAATATTTGGTCCGGGACCTATTGGAACTTGGGTGTAGGGATGGTCTGTCGTTCGCCCTCCTGTCTTTAGATCAGGAGAAGGCGTTCGACAGGGTGGATCACGGGTATCTCCTGAGCACTCTGCGGGCGTTTGGATTCGGACCCAGGTTTGTGAATTTTCTCCGGGTGCTGTACGCTTCGGCAGAGTGTCTGGTAAGGCTCAACTGGACCCTGACCGAACCGGTCAGCTTCGGGCGAGGAGTACGGCAGGGGTGCCCCCTCTCAGGCCAGCTGTACGCTCTGGCGATCGAGCCCTTCCTCTGTCTCCTCCGAAGAAGGTTGACAGGGTTGGTGCTGAGGGAGCTGGAGCTGCGGCTGGTCCTGTCGGCGTACGCTGAGGACGTGCTCCTCATGGTCCAGGACCCGGGCGACTTGGTGCGGGTGGAGGCTTGCCAGGCCATCTATTCAGCAGCCTCCTCTGCACGGGTCAACTGGGTCAAGAGCTCAGGCTTGGTGGTAGGGGACTGGCGGCAGGCGAGCTCCCTCCCACCCGTGCTTTAGGCCATCCGGTGGAGCACGGGTCCGCTGCTCCATCTGGGCGTTTACCTTTTTGCCACACATCCCTCTCCACTGGAGATTTGGCAGAATTTAGAGGGCGGGGTGATAGAGCGGCTCCGGAAATGGACAGGACTACTCCGGTGCCTCTCCCTTCGAGGAGAGCGTTAGCGCTTAATCAACTAGTCCTGTCCATGCTCTGGTACCGGCTCAACACCCTGGTCCCGGCCCCGGCTTTCCTGACCAACCTCCAGACATTGATTCTGGAGTTCTTTTGGTTAGGACTGCACTGGGTCCCTGCAGGAGTTCTCCATCTACCTCTGGAGGAGGGAGGGCAGGGCCTCAAATGTCTGCTTACTCAGGTCCATGTCTTCCGCCTCCAGACCCTGCAGAGGCTCCTTTATGGTGCAGGTAGTCCCGCGTGGAGCATACTAGCGCACGCCTTCCTGTGCCGCTTCCGAGGGCTCCGATACAACCGGCAGCTCCTTTATCTCCATCAGAGAGGTCTTCCGCGATACCTCTCCGGGCTGCCGGTCTTCTACCAGGACCTCCTCCGGACCTGGAAACTCTTTACAACGACCAGGTCCATGGCAGCCACCGAGGGGGCAGATCTCCTCGCGGAGCCCCTGCTACACAACCCCCAGCTCCATGTGCAGGTGGCGGAGTCCCGCTCGGTGCGCCAGAGTTTGGTCCTGGCAGAGGTCACAAGAGTCAGAGACCTCCTGGACTATGACCGGGGAGACTGGCTGGATCCCCTAACCTTCGCTCAGCGCATGGGGCTTTCCAGACCTTGTACTCCCCGGCTCATACTTCAGGAGGTGAACGCCGCTTTGCCGCCCGCTGCTCAGGTTTATCTCGACCGGGTCCTGCACGAGGGCACGCCCCGCCCACCCTCTACCCCAGGCCCGCCGGACATTTAATTGGACCCCTGCCCCATTCACCCAACCGACCCCTTCACCCCTTCACTAGAAGCCAGCTGCACGAGATGCAGCCGATCTGCTTTCAAACCGCACCAAGAAAACATCTCTACACGCTCGTGCTCCACACCCTTCACGCCCGCACCCTCGTGTCCCGCCCTGATACAAAAGGGCGGGACCTCCTGCCACCTTTGGAGGGTGAGGAGCCCCGGTGGGCCAGCCTATATTCCACCTTAGTCCCAAGGCCCTCCGGGGATGTCAGTTAGCGGCTCCTTCACGGAGCCGTGAGCACGGGCATGTACTTGGCGCGGTTCACCACAATCCCAGACACCTGCCCCTTTTGCGGCGTGAGGGATACCCTGGCAGATGTCTACCTGGAGTATGCCAGGCTGCAGCCCCTATTCCGGCTCCTCACCAATATCTTATTATGTTTTTGGCTGCACTTCTCCCCTCACCTTCTCATTTATGCACTCCCTATCCGTGGCCCCACAAAGTCACGGGATCTCCTGGTCAACCTCCTCCTGGCCCTAGCTAAAATGGCCATCTACAAAACCAGAGTGAGGAGGTTGGCCGATGGAGTCTCCTGTGACTGTGGGGCCTATTTCCGATCCTCGGTCCGTTCACGTATCCGGGCAGAGTTCCTCTGGGCGGCGTCCTCTGACTCCCTTGACGCCTTTGAGGAGCAGTGGGTGCTGTCCGGGGTTCTCTGCTCGGTGTCCCCGTCCGGTTCTCTTCTTTTGACCCTTTGACCGCACTCTTGTCCCTGTTATTTTATTAGTTGTCCCCCGGAATTTTTTGGGTATCTAGGTCCTGTGGATCCCCCTTTTAGGCTGGGGGGGATCCTTTAGCAGTGGACGGGCTTCGCCCGCCCACTTCCCGGATCCCAATAAGACTGCTCTCCTATAGCCTTCTAGCTTGGAGGGAGGTGGGAAGCTGCTACTCCTGCTGCTGCTAGGACCTAAGCTCTCCCTGCTACTCCAGCTGCTCCCCTGGCTGGGCCAGACACCACCCCCCCCGTTCTCTGCTACCTGGTTGCTGGACCCCCCACTCTCGGGTGCTGCTACTGCTCCAACTGCAGCTCTGGGGTGGGGAGGGGGCTGCTAGCCCACTCCCCAGAGAGGAGGAGTGAGGGACCCCAGCCACTGCTGTTGTGGATACCACCACCACCACCACCTGAGAGGGGTCCTTTCTGCGTGCCTGGACCACCACCTGGAGTTCCTGGAGCTGCTGCTGCTGTGGAGTCTGCTGGCTGGAGCTGCTTAAACCGAAGGAGGAGAAGAAGAGGACCATCTACCAGTGGGGGAGCACCTGGAGACTTTGCAGACCACCGTGGAGGGGGCCTAAGACTGAGTAATTTTCAAACTGTGCTCTTGTGGTGGGGGTCTTGACTGTGTTTCCAGGGACACAGGGGGTGTGGCGTGGTGCTGCCCACCGATCCATCTGTGTGTCCCCCCCAACCCCCACCACTACTACCACCACCGCTGCCCCCTCCACCACCCCCACTGTCTGTGTACCATCTGCCTCAGCTCCTGCCTTTGCACTCAGCTGCTTGCTTGGCTTGCCACGTCCTTTTTCCACCCTTTGGGCCAGAAGCAGCAGCCAGCTTAAAAAGACTTGTGCAAGCACACGTGGGTGTACGTGCCCCCCCCCCCCGGACTGTCTACCCACCAGCTTGCCCTTTACTACCTGCCCCATTTGCCACTTGTAGCTTTACCCCATCTGGCCCATCTGGCCTTGCCCCGTCATAGGTACTAAAGTGAACAGGTCTCTAATTGCGATGAATGTTCAACTCAACAAATTAAAAATACAAAGAGAAATACTTTTATACATGATGCTTCCCACAAGAAATCATTCCCACAAGATATCATTAAGGCCAAAATATAGCTTTTAAGAAAGAATTAGGTTTTTATATAGTATGGATAATGAGAAGAGCTATAGAGAGAGATACTAAGAGTTTTCAAGGAACCTAAGAAAGTTAGGTGCCCAACTCCTATCAAAAATCCAAGCTATAGATATAGAGGATATAGATATAGAAAGCACATAAACATGATGTTTCAGGGAAAAAGCCAATTACTAACTGATTAAGTTTAGGAAGAAATTTTTCCTATGGGCTGATTATTCTATTATTGCCCATTATGGGGTTTCTTGCAACTACCTCAAAGTCATCCAGTTCTGGTCACTATTAGAGACTAAATGAACTTGTCTGACTAGGTATGGCAATTATGTTCCTATGATTTTAGTTAGCTAGAAAAACCTGGTAAGTACAGAGCGTGAAATCTGCCGCATTACAGTGAATGGGAATTTTGCTATGGACTTCAAAGGAGCCAAGATTTCATCCTGAGTGAGCAAAAAACCTCTGTAATTGAAAGTATTACTTCTGGTCAGATAGTACAAAAATTTGTGAGTGTTTCCACAATAAACATGGGGGCTTCATTTTAGGAAGGCCCATACTATTTGTTATGCATAAGTTTCTGAATGACTGCTCCTTATTCAGGGAAATGTTTCCAAAGCCTGGACATTTTATGATTGTTCCCACAAATTATTTTTCATCCAGAAGATCAGTATTCCCTATCCATTATTTGTTATTCTGCTTTTTAAAGAATCTAAGTGATATAATCAAAGAGCAAAAAGAATATTAGGTGATTTAGGTGTCCACTAAAAGACACATTGAGTTGGAAAAGTTGGGAAACAACAACTGAAAACTGCTTGTGTAAATTATTTGAAAGGTACTTGTAAATGAAGATATTCACAGACACTAGAAAAGCTCTATGAATGATTTGTAAGCAAAAAAAGGGGGCTGGGGGGTTAAATTCACATGATAATTTATTCATGAATAAAGTTGGTATGGAAAAAAAAAATAAAAACCAAAATGTTGATGACAAAAGAGAAAAATGCCCCTACATTTATTTTTTTTATTTTTAACCTGCTCTACTCACAATTAATATTTTCAGTGGATCTAGAGGGCAGCTTTTATCTAGTTTTACTTTTTCAGATACTATATACTCAAAATCTTTGTCAGGGAAACTGCCTAATTTTAGTATTGCAAAAGAACAGAATTGGATTTAAATTATTTGCTCAGTTTTTCAATGTCAGTTATTATCTATCTGCCTTTACTAGTGTTCTTAATTATTTCAGTAATATTTTGACATAAATTATTAATGCCAAATATGAATTTAGGCTTTTATAGAGATGGAATATTGATATTGATCATTAAGCACTAGTCCATATTATATACCATATGAGTGATTACTTAATGGCAAATTGATAAAATCATTGATCTATGATTGATTTAATTTGGATCATACCAATGTGGCATGAAAAAGAGCCCAGAGATTGTACTGTGGTTGTTCCTAAGTGTAGACATGTTCATATATTTATTTTACAATGATATGAAGGAATATTCATGACCCTTTTCTTTTTATTAAGAGAGTCTCCAACTGAGCTGGAGAAAGGAGATTCAGTTTCAAGGGTGTGTGGTCCCACTGAATATTTATTTTCTATTTTTAATTATATTGTAGGTAAGTGAGAAATAAATAATTTTGTAGGTACATGGATAAGCAAAGCTAAGAAAAATAAGATTAGTGCTAGTGAAAGGCGGTGGATTGACAGCCTGGAAAATGAAGCTCTCTATAAAGCTCAGGTTTCAGAGTAGCAGCGGTGTTAGTCTGTATTTGCAAAAAGAAAAGGAGTACTTGTGGCACCTTAGAGACTAACAAATTTATTAGAGCATAAGCTTTTGTGAGCTATAGCTCACTTCATCGGATGCATACATTGGAAATACAGCGGGGAGATTTTATATACACAGAGAACATGAGACAATGGGTGTTTCCATACAGACTGTAACAAGAGTGATCAGGAAAGGTGAGCTATTATCAGCAAGGGGGGGCCTTTTATAGTGATAATCAAGGTGGGCCATTTCCCCCCTACTGTTCTTATCAACTGCTGGAAATGGCCCACCTTGATTATCACTACAAAAGGCCCCCCCTTGCTGATAATAGCTCACCTTTCCTGATCACTCTTGTTACAGTCTGTATAGTAACACCCATTGTCTCGTTCTCTGTGTATATAAAATCTCCCCACTATATTTCCACTGCATCCGATGAAGTGAGCTATAGCTCACGAAAGCTTATGCTCTAATAAATTTGTTAGTCTCTAAGGTGCCACAAGTACTCCTTTTCTTTATATAGCTCAGACCACATGGGGAGTTTTTCCTTTGCCTTAATAGTGATAGCTCCATTTGATCTATTTTAAGAACCAGGGGCTACCCCACATTTGCAATTGGTATGACCATCTTCTGTTGAATCACCTAACTCCTGATCAAGAGAACTAAACAAAAACAACTTGGTTATAGACTCAGTATGAATATGCACATCCTGTGTATTGCAAACATTTTACAAGAAAAGGAGTACTTGTGGCACCTTAGAGACTAACAAATTTATTAGAGCATAAGCTTTCATGAGCTACAGCTCACTTCATCGGATGCATTTGGCTCCTAAAGGGATTGTACCTGAGAAAAATATGTACTGTTAAAAGTCAGGTGAAATGGGACATAAAGAGAAGAATCAAGACTAAATGGAAAACTTTTTGGAAGACTGAAATATGAAGGGCAAAAACTATCTGCTTTGAAATAACGACTTGTGACATCTGTGTAGTGCTGGCTGGGGTAGAAACAGAGATGCACACCAAGAAGATGGATTAGAAGTGAGAGCAAAGCATGGAAAAGTATATATTGGGGATCAGAGAGGGAAGCAAATGAAGAAACATGCAAATAAGTTAAGAGGAAGGACAACAAACAAAATAAAAAGAAAAGGAGTACTTGTGGCACCTTAGAGACTAACAAATTTAGTAGAGCATAAGCTTTTGTGAGCTACAGCTACTTTGAAGTGAGCTGTAGCTCACGAAAGCTTATGCTCTAATAAATTTGTTAGTCTCTAAGGTGCCACAAGTACTCCTTTTCTTTTTGCGAATACAGACTAACACGGCTGCTACTCTGAAACCTGTCATTAAACAAAATAAAGAAGCTAAAATGGCAGTGACATTACAGAGAAGGTGACATTATAAGCATGAATAATGGGTCTTTTTTTGTTTTATTTTTGTTGAATTTTGTGCCAGTGAAAGGGATTTCACTGTTAGGCCTGAAGGCTCTAGTCCTGTAGCTGTCAAAACAGGTATAGCATGAGCAGCATCTTTATACATTTCCTGCCCCTCCTCTTTGCTCTCGTGTGTTCTCCATGTCCTGGAGAAGCCATATCTGAGAGTGAGGAGTTATTAGGCCTTTTTCTGAGATCACAAACAAGAAGATCAATTAGTGCCTATTCTGATGTTGTGCTGTGGACATCTGCCTATTAGTGACTGTGGTCTCAATTCTGTATTTGAGCACTCCCTACAGGGAGGCAGGTGGGCAGGCAGGCAGTCATAGGGTCAGGTCCTATATGAAGACCCTAAATTCCTTTAACATAAGGGCTACAGAATAGATATCCATTACTACTGACATGGATATGGACCCAGATCCAGAGAAACAATTAAACATATGGTTAATTTTAAGCACACAAGATATCCCAATGAAAACAATGCAACTAGTCAGGTATTTAAAGTTAAACACACACAGAAGTGCTCTGCTGGATCAGCTGCATGACATGTTGATAATGATAACTCCTCATCAACATTTTGCACAATTGCCATAGTCCCTCTTGCCTAGCAGTAAAAGTAAAGTCTCACACATAGTATTGAAAAACAAATCTCCATAAACAAATCTCTTAGCTGTTTTTTTTCTAAACAAGTAATCTGGGACAGATCTCTGCATTTTCAGAGGAAAAAAAATCAAGCATTTTTATGAGCCTGATAAAAAACAAAGGCTTTTTAAAAGGATAATACATAAAAGGATGTAAAAGTTGAGTGAGGATCATCCTCCTGTTAAAAAAATTGTCCTTTCCAGCATCTTCAAATGAAACAGATCGATATTTTAAAACATTCTGTCATTCCATTATTAATAAAAAGGCACCTTGGATAGCTAAACCTTTCTTAATACTATTTCCAAATTTCTTTTTGATCTGAGGAATAATCCAAGTATGTTCTCATTATTCATTGCTCTTTCCATTCTTTAGATGTTGCAAAGCTTATTCTTGTCTTAAATGCCTTTGAAGAGAGATTCTACCTCTTCAGCATCAGCAATAAAGCAGCTTAGCAACACCAGTAAGCTTTGATGAACAAAGAAAACTTCTCTTTTGCCACCTATCTATTAAATAACTGCACCTTCAACGTGTTTTAGTCTCTTTGTCCTGCTATATGTACATTATTGTTTTGTTAAAAGTAACATTCCATTCACTTGGCTTCCACTTCTCTTAATCATGTTCAGTTTCTGAACTGAATCCCATCCAAGAAGTGAGCAAATCTAGGCTGCAATTCAGCAAAGTAGTTAAGCATATGCTCATCCCCGTGTTCATCCCTACTCAGCAAATAATGAATGGCTCAGTTCTGTAAATTGCAGAGTACTCTAGCTTGAGTCAGCAAAACACTTAAGCATGTTCACCACTTTAAGCATACAAATAATCCCCACTCACTTCAAGTGTTTTTCTGGGCTGGAGTGTTCAGTACTCTTCATAGATGTTAAGGCCATAAGGGACCCCATAATCATCTAGTTTGACTTCCTGAAGAACACAGGCCATAGAACCTCACCCAGTAATTTCTCCATCAACTCCATAACTTCTGGTTGAGCTGCAGCATATCTTAAAAAAAAATATTCAGCATTGATTTAAAGACTTGAAGTGATGGAGAATCCACCACATCCCTAAATTGTTCCAATTGTTAATCACCCTTATGGTTAAAAATTTGCACCTTATTTCTAATCCGATTTTTTTTTAACTTCAGCTTCCAACCACTGAATCATGTTATGCCTTTGTTCGGCTAAATTCTAAAATCATCTACCATCAGAAATCTGTTGTCCATCAGGAAACCATGATCAAATCACCTCTTAATCTACTCTTGGATAAAGTAAAAAGATTGAACTTCAAGTGTCTCCCAAAAAGGCATGTTTTCCAGACCTAAAGACATTCTTGGTGCTACTTTCCAATTTGCCAACATTCTTTGTGAAGTGTGAACACCAGAACTAAACAGAATATTCTAGTAATGGAAACAGTGTTCCAGGATGGAATGGAATTCCAGTAATGGATCCCTTCAGGATTAAGACATTATCAGACAATGAAGTGCTTTGCTGAATAGTGCCGAATGAAGACCCTAGCACTGATCCCTCCCACTCGGTAAGGCAACTCCCATCTTTTCATGTGCTGTATCTTTATACCTACCAACTGTATTTTTCACTCCATGTATCTGATGAAGTGGGTTATAGCCCATGAAAGCTTATGCCCAAATAAATTTGTTAGTCTCTAAGGTGCCACAAGGACTCCTCGTTGTTTTTTGCTGATACAGACTAACACAACTACCACTCTGAAACCTAATATCTCAGTTTGGGTATCTTGGTTTAACCATCCTGCCTTATGTTATGATCTTATTAAATCTACATCCACCCATCTACACACTTCTAGCAAAATACTTGTATTATTACAAGAAGTGGTTGCAAAATATGGGGTGAGAGGACACTGTGAAAAAATTGCCACTATTTTATTTTTTTCTTGAAATTAAAAAAAGGTTTTGTTCAAACAACTCTAGTTAATACATATTTGCATAGTTATTCACATGTAAATATATATTCACATGCATATTTGCAACATGCTAAATTCGGCTCACATAGATATCCATGAAATTACATAAAAGGGATTGCAAAGTAAATTCATAGTTTATATGAGAACCAATGTTCACAAATATTTTTTTGAAATATTTGCTTCTCTCTAGTCATTATTGACCAATTCTGATTCAGCAGCAGGTTGCAACATAATGTGATCTTAGCCATATTTTTAATTATTGCTATAGTTATGCACCATTTTTTAAAATTACTTTTTCACAAAAAAATCTTATAATTTCTTATCATTTGAAGAAATATATTACTGCTAGAAGATGGGACTGGAGGACAAGAGATGGGGAATCACTCAATAATTGCCCTGTTCTGTTCATTACCTGAAGCATCTGGCACTGGCATTCTTGAAAGACAGGATATTGGGCTAGATGGACCATTGGTGTGACCCAGGTTGATCATTCTTATTGTGCACATTCTCTTTAATTTCGGACATTGGAGTAGAAAATTATTCTCCTTTTCAATTTTTCCTCTATCACATTGGTGTCACAGATGCTTTTCTCTGGGTTTATGCTGTTGCTTTATCTCCCCCATACTGATTCTTTATTTGGAGAGTCTAACTCTGTTTTACACATGTCACTGTGGAGTAGGCTAGTGTGCAAGTTTTGCACAGGAATCTATTGCTCATTATTGATTTTGATTTGCTCTTCCCAGTGGCCTTAGACATCAATCAGTTTCTGGGGGTAGCAGTGGGGGATATTGTTTGTTCTGATATAAATGTAGATTTATTGTTATTCTGATGTTCAAGCAGTTTCTGTGTGACTTTATACATTGAATTACACATTGTATTTGGATGTAAATTTTGGTTCTCTAGTTCTTTGCTATGAAAGGAGTGTATGCTATCTTAACTTTGTCTTCACTAGAGATTTAACTCATTGTAAATCATGAGATTTATTTTAACACACTCCATGATCAGTTACAAACTCCCCCAGTCAAATCATAATCATGCCAAATGAGCCAGTGGCAATGCTCTGAGGCAGAGGACAAACATCAAATTAGCTTGTCACACTCTTTGTTAACTTGAAGTATCTGCAGTGAAAACGTGTGGTCACAATCAGTCAAAACAACCTATGGATGGTGGTCCACCAAGCCCTTCCACAAACCCCCAGGGCACTAGACATCTGTGTCCTATCTGCCATCTACCTGGGCTCTGTATCCTGACCAGAAGTATGCTACCTTCACATGATTCTCCTCAATGTCCTGGGTCCCAAACTACTTGCAGTACCTTCAGCTTTGGATATCTCTGTTCTCTGACAGAGCAGTGAAAAGAATGTCTGGCAAAAGACTACACATATCTGCACACAGTCACTTGATGGGACAGCAATACCAAAGCTTTGTCAGTCTTTGGGCTGAAGTGAGCAAGATTCACAACTTTGGGACCCAGAAGAGGAATGCCCAACAGTACGATAAACATAGCTTGGGAACTGGTGTTTGAGGATGGGATGGCCTTGAAGGTGATAGATCATACATTAACAAAATGTATATACTAATCCCAATTCTGGCTTCAGCTGCAGGATAATGTAGTGCCATTACTCATGTCTCTCTGTCCCCTGCTACTTCTTTTTCCTGCTGGCCAACAACACTGTTCAGTATAGCAGACAAGTGAGGGAAAATAAATTGTAAATGAGCAGCTTATGTTGATTCATAACAATCACAATTTATTTAATAGAAAAGCATGAGTACAAAAGATGTAAAAGCATTGCCATCCATAGTCCTGGCAAAATATATCTTGCTCAAACAGAATCCTTAAAGGCACTACCTAGAACACAATGACATAGGGATAGCTGCAAAGAGAAGGAAAGAGGACTAGGAGCTGGAGCAGAAGTTGTTGACCGAGTATATTCATCATGATCAGAAAATGAGGAGGTGAGATGTGGTGTATCAGAGGCACAAGTTTGAATGACTCTTCAAGATCATGAGCCAGTTGTCTCACATCTCTCCTGCTCAAACCACCTGCCCATCCATGCCCCATTCTGTTGCTTTATCTTCACAGAACCGTGTCCTACAACACATGGGCAACTCTGGCTTGTGAACATGCAGCAGTCAATAAGCAATGGAACTACCCATTTTAAAAAGTATCTGCTGCTCTTTACCTCTGTTCAAATGTTGGGGGAAAAGAACAGATATATTACCAGATAAGGCCACTGTGATCATCTACCGTTATACAAGGCACTGGTGAGACCTCACCTGGAATACTGTGTGCAGTTCTGGTCTTCCATGTTTAAAAAGGATGAATTCAAACTGGAACAGTTACAGAGAAGGGCTACTAGGATGATCCGAGGAATGGAAAACCTGTCTTATAAAGGAGACTCAAGGAGCTTGGCTTGTTTAGCCTAACCAAAAGAAGGTTAGGGGAGATATGATTGCTCTCTATAAATATATCAGAAGGATAAATACTGGAGATGAAGAGGAATTATTGAAGCTCAGTACCAATGTGGACACAAGAACAAATGGATATAAAGTGGTCATTAGGAAGTTTAGACGTGAAATTAGACAAAGGTTTCTAACCATCAGAGGAATGAAGTTTTGGATTAGCCTTCCAAGGGAAGCAGTGGGGGCAAAAGACCTATCTGGCTTTAAGATTAAACTCGATAAGTTTATGGAGGAGATGGTATGATGGGATAACATGATTTTGGCAATTAATTGATCTTTAAATACTCATGGTAAATAGGCCCAATGGCCTGTGATGGGATGTTAGATGGGATGGGATCTGAATTACTACAGAAAATTCTTTCCTGGGTATCTGGCTGGTGAATCTTGCCCATATGTTCAGGGTTTACCTGATTGCCATATTTCGGGTCGGGAAGGAACTCCAGGGCAGATTGGAAGAGGCCCTGGAGTTTTTCGCCTTCTTCTGTAGCATGGGGCATGGGTCACTTGCTGGAGGATTCTCTGCTCCTTGAAGTCTTTAAACCACAATTTGAGGACTTCAATAGCTCAGACATAGGTGAGAGGTTTTTCATAGCAGTGGGTGGGTGAGATTCTTTGGCCTGCGTTGTGCAGGAGGTCAGACTAGATGATCATAATGGTCCCTTCTGACTTTAATATCTATAAATCTATGAATCTATAATATGACCTCCTGTATAACACAGGCCATAGGATTTGCTTGAATTAATTCCTGTTTTAACTAGAGCATATCTTTTCGAAAATAAATTCAATCTTGATTGAAACATTTCCACCAATGGAAAATCCCATTACTAAAACATTTAATAGATTTGAAGATGAGAAGACACCAATATGATCATCTAGGAGAGCCAAGAAAAGGGATTAAAGGATTGGAAAACATGCCCTGTAGTGAAAGAGTCAAGGAGCTCTGTTTAACATACCAAAGAGAAGTTAAGGAGTGATTAGATCAACATCTATGAGTACCTAGATGGGGAACACATATTTTGTAATAGAGTGCTATTCAATATAACAGAAAAAGTATAACAAAATCCAACGATTGAAAACTGAGGCTAGACAACTTCATAACAGAAGTAAGACCACATGTTCAACAGTGAGAGTAACTAACAATTGGAAGACCTTTCGATTTAAATGAATCTGCATTTGCCATTAAAACCCATTGTCATAAATATAAAGGGAAGGGTAAACGCCTTTAAATCCCTCCTGGGCAGAGGAAAAACCCTTTCACTTGTAAAGGGTTAAGAAGCTAGGATAACCTCGCTGGCACCTGACCACAATGACTAATGAGGAGACAAGATACTTTCAAAGATGGCGGGGAGGGGAGAAACAAAGGCTCTCTCTGTCTGTGTGAGGCTTTTTCCGGGAACAGAACAGGAATGGAGTCTTAGAACTTAGTAAGTAATCTAGTTAGAGATGCGTTAGATTCTGTTTTGGTTAAGTGGCTGAGAAAATAATCTGTGCTGGATGGAATGGATATTCCTGTTTTTGTGTCTTTTTGTAACTTTGCCTAGAGGGATTCTCTATGTTTTGAATCTCATTACCCTGTAAGGTATTTACCATCCTGATTTTACTGAGGTGATTCTTTTACTTTTTCTCCTATTAAAATTCTTCTTTTAAAAACCTGATTGCTTTTTTCATTGTTCTTAAGATCCAAGGGTTTGGGTCTGTGTTCCCCTATGCAAATTGGTGAGGATTTTTATCAAGCCTTTCCCAGGAAAGGGGTGTAGGGTTTGGGGAGGATTTTGGGGGGAAAGATGTTTCCAAGTGGGCTCTTTCCCGATTATATATTTGTTAGATGCTTGGTGGTGGCAGGAAAAAAAGTCCAAGGGCAAAAGGTAAATTGTTTGTACCTTGGGGAAGTTTTAACCTAAGCTGGTAAAAATAAGCTTAGGGGGTTTTCATGCAGGTCCCCACATCTGTACCCAAGAGTTCAGAATGGGGAAGGAAATTTGACACCCATTCAGTAGGAGAATTTCCAAATAGCTTCACTAAATAGATTGAGCTTCTTGAGTCTATGGCATGTTTTTCGATCTATTAATTATTCTTGTGGATTTTCTCTAAACCCTCTCCAATTTTTCAACATCCTTCTTCAATTGTGGATACCAGAACTGGACACAGTATTCCAGTGATGGCTACCCCAGTGCCAAAACCTGTATAGCCTTTGCTACTGCACCAGCATCAAGAAGTGAACTAGGTACTGTCCGTAAGCAGACTCCAAAACATTGGTGTCCTTAATCAATTCTGCCTCATATTATTTCCCCATATCCGAATATCCTCAAGAACACAACATGTCTCATTAACTTGTTTTGCATTATACTCATTACAGTCCAGATGAGTCCGTAAGTAATTCCATTTTGCCTTCACTCAGCCAAAAGCATATTCTATACCGTCCTGCACCTGCTCAGTATGCAGATGTATTGTGTCCTTGCAGGCATGTGGAGATCAAGATAAGTCTATCACCTCGGGAAGTAGAGAGTACGGATAGTCAGGTACAATCACAGTAGGCGTAGACACCACATTGATGACTGTGTCGCTAGGAGGGAATAATGTTATCAACTTACCCATGCTAAAAAAAGACCAGACCTCCAGAACAGACTCAAATTGTTCCCGCTGACAGTACATCATATGTGTCTATAAATCTGCCACAGTGGTCCACAAGCACCTGTATAATGACAATGTAGTATACTTTCCTGTTAATGTACTCACTTGCTCAAAATGCAGGAATCCAATGAGTATGTGTATGCCATCAAAAATGCCTGCATAGTTCAGAAACCCCATCCGTTCAAAACCCACCGTTCTTTTGAGGATATTTCCCAATACAACCTCCCAGGCATTAGCGTCATAATTGCCTTGCAATCTTTCATGACCACTAAGCTAACTGGATTTGCCAACCCCAAACAACAGATCTGTAACAATGCCAGTTGCCAGGTACCACAGGATGATAGCAACATGCATCTGGACTGTAATACCCTCTCTCATCTGGATGCTATCCTAGTGTTGAAAGGCCAGGGCAAACTCCTCATGGAGTTCTAGGAATGTTGATTTTCTCATATAAAAGTGATGATCAGCTATGGGCTCAGCACATTTCCATCATGATGTAATCCCACCACACTCTGCTTGTCATCCTGGTCCAGAAACAACAGTCTGCCTGCAGGATGAGTGGGTGGGATGCCCTGCTAGGAAAGACAGCATCAGCTGGGCCCATGCCTCCACATTTGAAAGGCACTGACCTTTTCTCCTTCCTTCCCCTGTTGCTCTCCAGGCAGAAAGCTTCTTCTTAAACACTCTCCACCAATCCTTGGAACCAGCTTCTTCAGAGACACATAAAAGAAACAGGTTTCAGAGTAGCAGCCGTGTTAGTCTGTATCCGCAAAAAGAAAAGGAGTACTTGTGGCACCTTAGAGACTAACAAATTTATTTGAGCATAAGCTTTCGTGAGCTACAGCTCACTTCATCAATAAAGTGCATGTGATGCATTCGATGAAGTGAGCTGTAGCTCACAAAAGCTTATGCTCAAATAAATGTGTTAGTCTTTAAGGTGTCACAAGTCCTCCTTTTCTTTTTATAAAAGAAACAGTGTATCCATAAAAAAAATAGATGCTGTTTTTCCTGGTTGTTAGGATGAGTGTAATCCACATCTTTCAGCCCAAGGAGGTAACAGCTGTCCTGCCAGGAAATGCATTACACAGGACTAGACCATTTCCGTCTACAAACACCAAAGAGGACAGACATGTCCCACAATGCCTGGCAAACTGAGTGATACAGGCAGTTGTGGTGCTTTGAACCATGGAATACACATCCAGAAAGCTTAGTCTCTCTCACAACTGGCTACAGTTGCCAGTGCTTTTGTTCTGCAGTGTATTTACACTCTATCAAGTTAAGCTAAAACAAAATGACTAACTTGTGGTTGGTCAACTGAAGATTAGACTGCAGTGAGAGCATAGCCTTTGGTTAAGATGGCACCAGTATCTGAAAGGTTTATTTTTATAATGTTGATTAGTTTGAATATGCTTCTTATCTAGTAGTATTATTTTCAAGTAGTTTTTGTAATGGTGGAAGGCATGAGTATATAAGCTTAAGTTTTATTTCCTGGGTTATAGGAAAGCTTAGTATAAAGGGTATAGAAGAGCAGAGTAAAGTTTGCTCTCTTCATATTAAGTGTGTCAGAGTTTTCCATTTGGAAACATATATTACAAGAGATCCACCACACTAAAATGGGATGGGCTTTTCAGATCAGCCCAGTGGCACTAGGTTTAAGGAATAAGCTTAAGTCAGCTCATCAGAGATAGTTATCCATATGATCCTACATCTCTTGAGAAAAGGAGAGAGAAAAACAGTGAGGCTAAGGAACTGGAATCTAACTAGCAGGCTATTTCCACTATCCCATTCCCAGTGTGAATGAGAGTACATTGTATAGCAAACAGCAGATGGTGGTTTAAAACACACACCAGAAAAGAAAAGGAGTACCGGTGGCACCTTAGAGACTAACAAATTTATTAGAGCATAAGCTTTCGTGAGCTACAGCTCACTTCATCGGATGCATTTGGTGGAAAAAACAGAGGAGAGATTTATATACACACACACACACAGAGAACATGAAACAATGGGTTTATCATACACACTGTAAGGAGAGTGATCACTTAAGATAAGCCATCACCAGCAGCAGGGGGGGGAAGGAGGAAAACCTTTCATGGTGACAAGCAAGGTAGGCTAATTCCAGCAGTTAACAAGAATATCAGAGGAACAGTGGGGGGTGGGGTGGGAGGGAGAAATACCATGGGGAAATAGTTTTACTTTGTGTAATGACTCATCCATTCCCAGTCTCTATTCAAGCCTAAGTTAATTGTATCCAGTTTGCAAATTAATTCCAATTCAGCAGTCTCTCGTTGGAGTCTGTTTTTGAAGCTTTTTTGTTGAAGTATAGCCACTCTAAGATCTGTGATCGAGTGACCAGAGAGATTGAAGTGTTCTCCAACTGGTTTTTGAATGTTATAATTCTTTACGTCTGATTTATGTCCATTCATTCTTTTACGTAGAGACTGTCCAGTTTGGCCAATGTACATGGCAGAGGGGCATTGCTGGCACATGATGGCATATATCACATTGGTAGATGCGCAGGTGAACGAGCCTCTGATAGTGTGGCTGATGTGATTAGGCCCTATGATGGTATCCCCTGAATAGATATGTGGACAGAGTTGGCAACGGGCTTTGTTGCAAGGATAGGTTCCTGGGTTAGTGGTTCTGTTGTGTGGTGTGTGGTTGCTGGTGAGTATTTGCTTCAGATTGGGGGGCTGTCTGTAAGCAAGGACTGGTCTGTCTCCCAAGATCTGTGAGAGTGATGGCTCGTCCTTCAGGATAGGTTGTAGATCCTTGATGATGCATTGGAGAGGTTTTAGTTGGGGGCTGAAGGTGATGGCTAGTGGCGTTCTGTTGTTTTCTTTGTTGGGCCTGTCCTGTAGTAGGTGACTTCTGGGTACTCTTCTGGCTCTGTCAATCTGTTTCTTCACTTCAGCAGGTGGGTATTGTAGTTGTAGGAATGCATGATAGAGATCTTGTAGGTGTTTGTCTCTGTCTGAGGGGTTGGAGCAAATGCGGTTATATCGTAGCGCTTGGCTGTAGACAATGGATCGAGTGGTATGATCTGGATGAAAGCTAGAGGCATGTAGGTAGGAATAGCGGTCAGTAGGTTTCCGATATAGGGTGGTGTTTATGTGACCATCGCTTATTAGCACCGTAGTGTCCAGGAAGTGGATCTCTTGTGTGGACTGGTCCAGGCTGAGGTTGATGGTGGGATGGAAATTGTTGAAATCATGGTGGAATTCCTCAAAAGCTTCTTTTCCATGGGTCCAGATGATGAAGATGTCATCAATGTAGCGCAAGTAGAGTAGGGGCATTAGGGGGACGAGAGCTGAGGAAGCGTTGTTCTAAGTCAGCCATAAAAATGCTGGCATACTGTGGGGCCATGCGGGTACCCATCGCAGTGCCGCTGATTTGAAGTAATGGATGAGGCATTACACAAAGTAAAACTATTTCCCCATGGTATTTCTCCCTCCCACCCCACCCCCCACTGTTCCTCTGATATTCTTGTTAACTGCTGGAATTAGCCTACCTTGCTTGTCACCATGAAAGGTTTTCCTCCTTTCCCCCCCCTGCTGCTGGTGATGGCTTATCTTAAGTGATCACTCTCCTTACAGTGTGTATGATAAACCCATTGTTTCATGTTCTCTGTGTTTGTGTGTATATAAATCTCTCCTCTGTTTTTTCCACCAAATGCATCCGATGAAGTGAGCTGTAGCTCACGAAAGCTTATGCTCTAATAAATTTGTTAGTCTCTAAGGTGCCACCGGTACTCCTTTTCTTTTTGCGAATACAGACTAACACGGCTGCTACTCTGACACCAGAAAAGGAGTCAGATGGACTGACGTAAGTATCTATAAAGAACCCTGCTGTTTTCATTCAAACCCCCTCCCTCCAAAAAAAAACCACCCTCATAAAAATAACCCAGAAATGCTCTTTACTTCCGGGCACTTGAATTGCAATAACTTAAATTCACATCCAATCAATACAAATATTATTAGGCTGTGTGTGCCTTTTTGCTTGTTCCAGCTGAATGGATTGTTGAGTTAGTGCAGAGAGAAGCAATGTACTTTAGTTTGCATTCAGAGACCATGGATTACCACACCGACAGAGTCATTAAAACAGCTCCTAAGGAGAAAAACAAAATAGATTTGACGTTAACATTAATCTTTAAAAAAATAATAATCATTTGACCAAAGGTACTCACTACATATATTGCTGAAAATAATTAGGACCACAGTTCTTGGACTGTTTAAGCCTACGTAGAAGGGAGAGAGAAAGAGAAAGCAAGCAAGCAAGCAATGCAGCTGTGATAGGTGGAAGGTGGGAGAGGAACAGAAACTCCATCTGTTAGTGGGGAAAAGAGTATACACTGAAATGGTAACCTATACGTAGGGAGGGAGAGAACTTCAATTCCAACTGTTGTAAAATGGTGGAATGGGAATGACATTGTCAGTTTTGTGGAGTTAGAGGAGAAAACAATTATACCAAAGGCAGGAGGAGGAGATGGGGAATCTCAACTCTCAGCGACAGTGTGGGGGAACAGGATCAAAACAGTAAGGTGCAGAGGGGGGAACAGTGACTCCAGCTGTAGCAGATAGGGGAGAAGATGCACCTATAACATGTGGGAGAAATGAGAAACAGTCAACATTTTCCATAATCAAATGTTACTAAGTAAAATATTGGAGTATAGAAATCATCATCCGGGATCAGAGAAGTGGTCCACTGAGTCCAGTATTCAGTCTCTGATACTAGCCAGTATCAGAGGAAGGTGCAAGACAACCCATGATGGAGGAACGAGCCTATAGAGGAAATTTCTTCCTATGCCCTGTCACCTCGCAGTTGGCTTGGGCCCTGAAATTTCAGTGATTTTTAGATCATATACCTTTTCTCTTTTTAGCCTATTCTCATTAACCATATAACGGCTTGACTGTGCAACCCTGCAGTCATGTTGATGAGCATTTACTTATTCAAATAGCCTCATTGACTTTAATACAACTACTAACTTTGGTCCTGAATGTCCAATCTTTTTAAAAATCCTATCAATAGTATCTTGTGGCAGTGAAATCCATAGGCAAACTGTGTAAAATAATATTTTATTCTATTTTATTTATTTTTAATTGGAGGTCTTTACTTCCATTGGATGTCCCCTGGTTCTATTTTATAGGAAAAGTTAAATAGAAGCATTGGGTCTACCTTCCTGTATATTTCTATTAGGTCCCTTCTTGTCTTCTTTCTAAAGTGACTGAATTTTGTTCTAGTATATGCACACACCACTACATGTGCATGTTTTCAATCTCTCCTCTTAGGAATCTCTTTCCAAGCTGCAACTCATTTTCATCTTTGAGCCCTTTCTATTTCTGCTATAGCCTTTGTGAGACTAGGTGACCCAAACTGATCACAGTAATACAGATGGGGATGTGCCTTTGATTTGCATAATGGTTTTGTGAACTGTTTAGTAGTATTCTCCACAGCTTTCTTTATATAACCTTTTGTTTACTGTTTTACTGATACTGCACATTGAGCGGAAGTTTCCACTGAGCTGCCACACTGATGCCCAAATCTTTGTCCTTAGTAGTTTTACTAAACATAGAAACCAGCAATGTGTATGAGTAGAGTTCCTTCTAATATGCATTTCCTTGCACTTGTCAACAGTAAGTTTCATCTGCCATAATGTTCCCCATTTACCAGTGAGTTAGGAAAGTTCAGCGAAACCTACAGGCATCTATAGTATTGACTCTCCTCGTAAAAGTTTGATTATGATGATTAATATAAGGTAGACATTGTTAGTATGTTTAGGGTCTGTAAAGTGAAAAGCTCCTAATCTTGCTATCATCATAAAATCCTGCCAGTACAGGTTTCATAAGGCTATGGGAAATCAGTGTCATTTGTAATTAAAATGGGGGCTCTGGCATTTTGAAAATAAAAAATGTAGTATCCATTCCCTATCAGTAACATAATAGCCAAGATCATATAGGGATAAACCTAGTTTTGAAGGCAAACCTCCCTAGAATAAAAAGATAAGAATGAAATACTGCAGATGGGCAGATAGTAAAAACCTATGTGGAAACAAATTATCTAAAGATAATCCAATTAGCTGTTGCTTGCAGATCTCCAATCTGTTAATTATCTCCATTCATTCTAAATAAAATGTCCGCTGCTGAGATTTATTAAAGGTACATCTAAGTTTGTAAAACTATTCAACATCTTTTGAGTCCAGGAAAGCACAGCATCATCATCTGCATTGCTTTCAAACTTTGAAGGCCAAGTTGTGTCCCATGGATACACCTGTGCATCACTTATTGTAGTCAGAATGGTGTGTGAATATACTAGAACAAAATTCAGTCAGTCACTTTACTTTAAATATTTACATTTTTCCTCTTGTACCTCTGTGATAGAGCTGGTTGGAAATTTTCGGACAAAACCTTTTTCTGTTGGAAAAGGCCAGTTCATTAAACCTGAAATGTTTTGTGGGAATGCATCAATTTTGATGACATTTTTTGTTGAGGAAGGTTACTTATACCCAGGATGGAATTTCTGTTCAAAACCAAGGAGGACAGCAAAGGGCCTGCCACACAGGTGTCATGAGGTGAGGACACTTACCTAGTGTGTGGGACACACAGGTTCACATCCCTGCTCTGATTCAGACAGCTAGGGACATGAACCCGTAGCTCCCACATTCCTGGTCACTGACCTATAGAGTCTGTTACCTTGAATATTTAATTTGTACAAAGTGGAACAGCTCCAACAGGAGAGTGAAAGAGAAACCCACTCCAGAATAGCCACAGTTTAGTGCTGGACTATTGGCTATCTGGGTAAGCTCTCTCCCCCCGTCTTTTGTTTTTCATGACCAAAAAAATGAAAGATCTCACTTTTATCCCAATGCAAAATGAGGGGGAAAATTGAAATATTGAAATTTTTCAAAGGACTAGAAAACCACTTCCTGCCCAGCTCTACTCTGTGATTCCTGGTACCAACTGGAAAAAATCACCAATGCAACTCCATTCTACAAAATAGCATGGGAAATCCTAATTCACTGTCTGTACAGGTTCAAGTGTTTTTTGTTATATTGGTCACAATCCACAATGAAATTAATATTCTGACAAGCTCAGGTTCCACATGTGCCCACCTGATTAAGGATATCCATATTACTATTTAAGAACCCAAATGGGGAAACTGGGAACCCTTAGATGCCCAAGTATGAGAAGTCAGCTCATAATGTTAAATGAAATGTTGTATGTTAGAGCAGAGAACTGGAACTTCAAACTGCTTGGTTCTATTCCTGGCTCTACCATTGATTCAGGGTATGACCCTGGGAAAATCTTTTTAACCACTTTGTATCTCAGTTTCCTCATCAGTAAAATGGGGATAAAGATACTTCCCCTCACATTTAATTCATTATTGTTTAAAGTGCTTAAAGATTATGAAAGGAATGGGCACAATATTAATGAAACAAAGAGTTCCTCTGTATCTGTTAATGATAGCTACCTCTCCAGAACCACCTTTAACATTTTGTACTTATAATCCTGTACCCAGTATAGCCTTAGCTACATTAGGATAAAAGGTGTATTGGTAGGATCTATTAAGTAACTTGATTGAAAAGCATAGTAGACAAGGCATTGCATTAATATGGTCAAGTTAAAGCTTTTAAAGTATGCACTGCCTCACCTATATTTGACCTTTCAAACAATCGTTACAAGATGTTAGCTTACACAGTCCAGCATCACACCTGTAAACTCTGTCTAGGCAATGCTTTTGAGATCAGGGAGAGCAGAATTTCCACATTCTGGAACTTTGTTAAATAAACCACAACTGTAAGGTTAAAAGGAGAATCCATATTAGGAAGCCAGATTTTTGTTTGAGTAGACTTCAGCAATATGGGATTTCTCTTTTTGGCATGTGCTAGTATCAAATGTGACCTGATTTATCTTAACTCACAGTGGGTCACTGCCTCCATGGTGTCCCTTGGATAGCTAGGGGAGCTCTCATGCAAGGCAGGACTGGTGACCCTTGTTTTAATAGGTTAATAAGAACCTGGAAACCAGATCTACTGTGCTTTTCTCATTGGGGCTTTGGAGATCAGAGAAGAAACATTTCAAAGAATGGAGTTTGCATTTATTAACAAGAGAAACTTTTCAATGAAAGCATCCAGGCATGCATTTAACACCACACAGCCTGACTCTTCTAAGATTCCTGAAGATAGTTCTGGGATTGGAATTGAAGGGTCATTGGGTATTTATTCTGTTAGGTTGCTTTTTTCTCTTTTAATATACATTTCACTGCTAGAGAAAAAACACTGGATTGACAGCCTTGGAGACTGTAAACATCTCTTGTGTCACAGAGCCGGGCCAGTATGGGCAGCAGCAGTGCTAGCATCCCACGAACACCACCCTATGCCAATGCCATTCATGCCTTCCCTGGAAGGATCACATTTATTCCACCAGAGCAACACCATGAATACAATTGTAGTTGCACAGGTACCACCTGGAGCAGATTTTGACAAACCAAACCTTTAATAATTATGATGATGCAAGAGAAGGAAATAAACCAGCTTGACTTTCAGATCTTCAGATGAATTTGGAGCCCTGGGCATTAGAAAAAAAATCACTTTATTTGCAAATTGAACAAATTTCATCTGAAATCTATAACACAATAAATACAGCATCTCCCCTTCCTGTCCTGCCCCAGAGATGTTTCTATAGATTAGAGACATTTTCATCTGAAATATGGAGAACAAAAAGAGCTCTGTTACCCTGTTGCTGGGACATTGGCCAAACTGGACAGTCTTTACGTAAAGAATAAATGGACACAAATCAGACGTCAAGAATTATAACATTCAAAAACCAGTCGGAGAACACTTCAATCTCTCTGGTCACTCGATTACAGACCTAAAAGTGGCAATTCTTCAACAAAAAAACTTCAAAAACAGACTCCAAGGAGAGACTGCTGAATTAGAATTAATTTGCAAACTGGATGCAATTAACTTAGGCTTGAATAAAGACTGGGAGTGGATGGGTCATTACACAAAGTAAAACTATTTCCCCTTGTTTATTCCCCCTGCCCCCACAGCTGTTCCTCAGACATTCTTGTCAATTGCTGGAAATGGCCCATCTTGATTAACACTATAAAAGGTTCCCCCCCATCTCCTGCTGGTAATAGCTCACCTTACCTGATCACTCTCATTACAGTGTGTATGGTAACACCCACTGTTTCATGTTCTCTGTGTATCTAAATCTCCCCGCTGTATTTTCCACTGAATGCATCCGATGAAGTGAGCTGTAGCTCACGAAAGCTTATGCTCAAATAAATTTGTTAGTCTCTAAGGTGCCACAAGTACTCCTTTTCTTTTTGCGGCAACAGACTAACATGGCTGCTACTCTGAAATCAGCATTGTGTGATAGCTGTCATGCTATCCCAGTGTCTATCTGCTGGTAGCAGTGGATTGTTTAATAGAAACCCCATGGCCTTTATTGTGGGGGAACTCCTGGATTTGTCTGGCTTACATTTGAACAAAATCTTTTATATAAATTTTGATTTAGGGAAATAGGAGAAAGAACAAGTTAAAAATTACTTAGACAAATTAGATGTCTTCAAGTCGCCAGTGCCTGACGAAATGCATCCTAGAATACTCAAGGAGCTGACTGAGGAGATATCTGAGCCATTAGTGATTATCTTTAAAAAGTTGTGGAAGATGGAAGAGATTCCATAAGACTGGAAAAGGGCAAATATAGGGCCAATCTATCAAAAGGGAAATAAGGACAACCCAGTTTAACTTCTGTACCTGGAAAGATAATAGAGCAAATAATTAAGCAATCAATTTGCAAACATGCACAAGATAATAAGGTGGTAAGTAACAGTCAGCATGGATTTGTCAAGTACAAATTGTGTCAAACCAACCTGATAGCTTTCTTTGACAGGGTAACAAGACTTGTGGATGGGGGGACGTGGTAGACATGGTACATCTTGACTTTAATAAACCTTTTGATACTGTCTCACATGACCTTCTCATGAACAAACCAGGGAAATGCAACCTAGATGAAGCTACTAAAATATGGGTGCAAAACTGGTTGGAAAACCATTCCCAGAGAGTAGTTATCAGTAGGTCACAGGCATGTTGGAAGGACGTAACAAGTGGGGTCCTACACGGATCAGTTCTGGGTCCGGTTCTGTTCCACATCTTCATCAGTTATTTAGATAATATCATAGAGAGTACATATATAAAGTCTGTGGATGAAACCAAGCTAGATGGAGTTGCAAGTGCTTTGGAGAATATGATTAAAATTCAAAATGATTTTGACAAAATGGAGAAATGGTCTGAAGTAAATAGGATGAAATTCACTAAGGACAAATGCAAAGTACTCCATTTAGGAAGGAACAATCAGTTGCACACATACAAAATGGGAAATGACTGCCTACGAAGGAGTACTGCGGAAAGGGATCTGAGGGTCATAGTGGATCACAGGCTAAATATGAGTCAACTGTTAACACTGTTGCAAAAAAAGCAAACATCATTCTGGGATGTAGTAGCAGGAGTGTTATAAGCAAGACACAAGAAATAGTTCTTCCACTCTACTCTGCACTGATTAGGCTGATCCGTATTGTGTCCAGTTCTGGACACCACATTTCAGGAAGGATGTGGACAAATTGGAGAAAGTCCAGAGAAGAGCAACAAAAATGATTAAAGGTCTAGAAAACATGACCTATGAGGGAAGATTGAAAAAACTGGGTTTGTTTAGTTTGGAAAAAGAAGACTGAGGGGGGAGATAGTAAAAGGTTATTACAAGGCAGATGGAGAAAAAATGATTTTCTTAACCTCTGAGGATAGTACAAGAAGCAATGGGCTTAAATTTCAGCAAGGGAAGTTTAGGCTGGACATTAGAAAAAACTTCCTAGCTGTCAGGGTGGTTAAGCACTGGAGTAAATTGCCTTAGGAGGTTATGGAATCTTCATCATTGGAGCTTTTTAAGAGCAAGTTAGACAAACGCCTGTTGGGGATGGTCTAGATAATATTGAGTCCTGCCATGAGGCAGGGACCGGAATAGATGACCTCTCAAGGTCCCTTCCAGTGCTATGATTGCCAAAATAATAATAAATAAAATAAAATAATAATAAAATAAAATAATAATAATAATAATTAATAATAATCCTACCAAAATAGGAATCCTTTAGTGAGGTGGTAAATGCATTATAAAGTACAAACAGCAGCCTTTTTGAATTAGCTTCTTAAAAGGCTCTCATTTCTAATAAGTGATCAAACCAAATATATTTCAAAATATGTTAGTTTTTTTAGAAGCCTATAATTAGTGACAGGTTTCAGAGTAGCAGCCGTGTTAGTCTGTATTCGCAAAAAGAAAAGGAGTACTTGTGGCACCTTAGAGACTAACAAATTTATTAGAGCATAAGCTTTCGTGAGCTACAGCTCACTTCATCGGATGCATTTGGTGGAAAAAACAGAGGGGAAGTGAGCTGTAGCTCACGAAAGCTTATGCTCTAATAAATTTGTTAGTCTCTAAGGTGCCACAAGTACTCCTTTTCTTTTTATAATTAGTGATGCACTGATTGGGTCATCCATTGTTACCATTTTTCTTATCTGAGAGAGCCTGGTGATAAATACTTTGTATTCTTTGTAAATACTGTGTTGTATTAATCGGTGTCAGTAGACCTGGCAGAGTAAATAAACCAGGACATCTGATATCAAGTATAAAAGAGGTTCCTGTTCAGGTAACCTCTGTATCAGGGTCATGTAGCACACTGTGCAACTCCTAGGTGAGTGTCTATTAGAGAGGAAGGACAGGAATTTCAGAAAGTGGCAGTGACAGATAAAAGGTAGAAAAATGTCCAGTCGTCTCCTCCCCCCATTTTCACAGTTGTCCTATATTCTGTGAAACATCTACTTCAAAGTATACTGTTAATAGCTATGGTGAAGAGATCTGATATCAAAGATGCTGCAGGTTTACAGGGTGGTAATTAGCTAGCATGTG
Organism: Dermochelys coriacea; assembly: GCF_009764565.3. Classification (NCBI taxonomy): domain Eukaryota; kingdom Metazoa; phylum Chordata; order Testudines; family Dermochelyidae; genus Dermochelys; species Dermochelys coriacea. The sequence goes on from NC_050073.1 coordinate 49,875,113, forward strand.
AACATAAAATAGGGGTCATGGAAGATGTGTTAGGAGAGTTGTGGCTGAGTTGTCCTATATTCTGTGAAACATCTACTTCAAAGTATACTGTTAATAGCTATGGTGAAGAGATCTGATATCAAAGATGCTGCAGGTTTACAGGGTGGTAATTAGCTAGCATGTGAACATAAAATAGGGGTCATGGAAGATGTGTTAGGAGAGTTGTGGCTGAAGGGCCAATGCAGATTTGCTTAAGCTTTGTAACTCCCCCCAAAATGTCAACTTAAACTTTACTCATCTGCACTGTCACCTTAGATATATCCAGAGCGAAAGGCTGACAGCCCATACCAAATTATCGAATTGGAGCTGCCCTTCCTCCTAAAACAAAAGAAAAACAGAAAAATTAGGAGCAGAAAGTTTCTAGAAAGAGTAACAATTAGTTCCTCTATTTTATATTTTTAAGTACTTCTGGGGATAAATCACATTAACATAATGATTGATGTAATATCCTGTAGTCCTCTTTCTCTATGTTTAATTTATTATTGTAATTATTAATAGTTATTATTATTAAACACTTTAGGGTTGCATGATGATCACAAATATAAAAAAACAAGAGTAGTTTACAATCTAATTTACATAATTACAGCTACAGATCACAAATAATTCATTTCATAAGGGTAAACGAAAGGAGTATTCGAAGGGGTAAAAACAAAGAAAACATTCTAAGGACCTTTGAAGAGAGCTGTTATACATTGCATACTTAGGGTTGCAATTTACTTGATCTGATATGACATATTAATCTATTATTAATTAATTAATTAATTATTAGGTAACATTTTTGTTTTAGAGTCCTTCAAATGTCAGCACCTAAAATTACCACATAAGGGACACATTCAAGTACTATATAAGTATAGACTATTATTATTAATTATTATCGTTAGAGGTAAATAAAAGGTGAAACTTCAAAAGAGGTCTCTAAACTGAAGGTGAGTTATGCACAAGGTGGGTTTTTCAAAAGCATTTAGACTAGATTCACAAAGGTATTTAAGCAGTTAGATGCCTATGCCCTTTGTGAATCTAGCCCTAACTGCCTCTTAAGGTCCACATTTATATGCCTCTGACATTTGTAAAACCATTGCACCATGGCTACCTAGTTCTGTAAGTATCTAAAGTCTTCTAGGTGCTACAGTCACAAGAGTGACTTAGGTGTTGAAACACTAAATTTTATGTGCCCAAAGTTAGGCTCCCAGGGTCTCTGTGTAATGCCTGGATATATAAAAGCTAAAACACTGACTGGGGAACTGCCAAACTCGCCAATAAGAAATGCCAGAGAGAGGGATGTAACCCATGTCCCTCCCCTCAAAGGGAGTTAGGTACCTAATGGCAGGTGGTTCTCTCTACTTGGAATTCATAACCATGAACCCTGTCATCAAGTGAGGCATCTAACTCAGGTCAGTCCTTTCACACAAGTAACCAAGGAAGCAATGCTCCCACTATTTTACCCAACAGCTAGGGAACTCATACAGTGTGTGGGAAATTGGGGTTCAAGTCACTGCTCCATACCAGGTAGAGTGGGGCTGTGAACCTAACCACTGGGTTATAGAGACCCTGTCTCTAACCCAATGAATACAGTATTTGAATATCTTATAAGTCAAATAGCTTCAACACAAATTAAATTAAAATTTGATTAAAAATCCACAGCCCATTGGTTAAGACACTACCTAGAAGACCTAGGGTCATTTCTCCGCTCCACATCAGGTAGAGCGGAGATGTGAAACCAGATCTCCCACAACTTGTATGAATGATCCAGAGAGAACCACAGGGTCTATTTTGCAAAGCAGCATCAAGAATGTCCTTTATAATCCATTATAACAGAATCCTCTTTCTTCTTTTCCATGAAATCAAAACTGTAATACTGATTTGACCTCCAATGTAACCCTTGAGTCCCATCTTAAACACAACCCATATTTTAAGATTGCCTTCTAGAGTCATTCCTAATTCATAAAATCATTTCACTCCATACTGCAAAGATATACATGAATCACTACTTCAAGGGGAAAAAAGTACTTCCAGGATGTTAGGACCCAGTACCTTAAGAAAAACGTACATATCACCTAATATGGCTATTGTTTGTATCTCTTCTTGCAGATGCAGAGCAAGAGAAGTATCACTGAGAGATTCTGAAAGCTTTTGTCCTTCATAGTCTAAGAAAAATCTTTACCCATTACAATTGTAATGAATTTATCTCCAACTAACATGGCACTGCACCACACATCAAGTCTTTATCTCTGCAATTCATAATATAAAACTCCATTTATAGCATAGCATAATGGGCATATTTTATTTCCAATTAAGATTACTCATCTTTTCACACCCACCAAGATTTTGACTGTGCTTTTAATTTATCATTGCTTACTTTAATGCACCCAGTTTTATCACAGTAATGCCAGGAATCAGATCATTATAGCCAGAGCTGTACTGAATTAATTTAATCTTCTTGTGGGGGGAAAAAAAAAGAGAGAACATTTTGGATTCAAGAGTGCGTGGGTTTCTTTTATACAATGTTGCTCACCATCTCCTATTATATCCCAACACTATTTAATGCGATGAGACTGTCATCCCAATCTGAATTCCCACCACCCTCCCAAAGAAAGTTAACTTTTATTCCAAAACTGCATAAAGTTGAGTCTTGGATTACAGTTGAAAAGAGTTTACTTCCTGGATTAGGCTTTCAAATCCCAGCACAGGTCGGAAGTGAAAACAAGTTTAGATAGCTTCTTCCCACTCCACATTTATAAACATCATGAGAGCATTCTACATATTTCTGGGTAAATCACCAGTCCCTGTTCAAGAGAGGCCCAGCAGCAGCAGGATAACAGATGAAGTTCAAGGACTGGACTGAGGCACATTAGCAGAGCTTTTGGAGAGCTATAATGGAATTTCAGGGTGTTGCAAGTCAAGAATAAAGTACAAGGACAGTTCTGTGCATAGACTAGTCTGAATAGCAGAGGAACACATACCCAAAATATCGCACACTGAAAGACATGTTGTGGGACGGATGTAAGGAAGTGTAAGGGCTGACATTACAGAGGCATTGTACTTCAGGATGGATGTGGACTGGAACAACAGAGGTAAAATTAAACATGTACATCCAATATTGCGCTCTGAGGCTTGTCACGCCAGAATTAAAGATGCCTATCAGGGATGCCATTTGTTACCATTTGTTCTATTAGGTCTAAAGGTTGTCCTTGTAGAAACGGAAGGCAAAGGCTGTTTTGCATGATTAATGAGTGATTCTGCACTGGAGTTTTTGAATCGTTAGTGCACTTTGTAAATGCTACATATTTAAGGTAAATAAATACCTCTGTAAAATGAAGGAGACCAGCTACAGAACTTTTTATGTTGGTGAATAATTAGCAAATAATTTGTATTCATCCATCTAGAAAAACATAAGTACATGTAAATATCATTGTTACATGTAGTATGCAGTTATTTTTCACTTTTAAAAATATCCACTTTTACAGACAAGTTTGATGTTGATCTTGTGCTCTTAATAAACTCTGGAATCAATGGGACCTCTAAGGACGCTTGCCTTACAGCAATTCATCAGCAAATTCTTTCATTTTTAGAGTAGAATTCAAGCTTCATAAAGATCATTTCCCAAAGTTTTAGGAACTGAAGTTTTCTTTTCCAGGGAAGATCCTCACCAAAATCTGGGTTGTATTGTAGCTCCTTTGGACTGCTTTTGCAAAGCATCCTGAAAGCATGGTTGGATCTCTACTGTGTTTGGGGAGCCTCTAGTGGCACAGAGCCAGTGTAGAGGGCCTAGAAGGGGGAAAGATGGTATGGCTGGGACTTTCCTACACCACATTGATCTGTGACTGCATTATCAGTCACTTAGTAGTGTTTGCTGACGGCATAACTTAGAGCAGCCTTCAGGATTTTGGACTAGCCAGAGTAAAAATAGCTCCTCGGAAACAAGATAACTGCTGTCACAGGACAAGATACTTTGGGTATTTAACTAGTTCTGTATAGACCTCCAACACAGCTAGCTTGATCTTTACCTTAATACCAAGTCTTAGTGTATTAATTAAAGGTGCACAGGAACCTGGAATATAACCTGTACAAAAGCATATAGTACCTATCTGCAATTCCCTGCAGAAGATAAGGCAAATTCATGTGAACAATTATCTGTAATAATTCATTGCCTCTTTCCTGCAGGCCTTGCTTGGCCACTACCCCTAGCAGCAGGCTACTAGACCACCATTGGCTCTCTCAGTATCAAGCTCAGCCAGTGTTATTTACTTATGCTAATTGGTGGCTTAGTTCTCTGAGTCTTCTCCTTTGGAGTCACACATACTCAAATCAGAATTTAATCCTCCTCCACCCCATAAAACAGTTGTAATTTCCAGCTCAGCTTGTGGCAAATGCATTTTCTTGTGCTTATTTAGTTGGAATACTTTCAGTAGCTATTGGATCAAGTGAACTGGATCTTTTTTTAATCCTACTTGCAAATACTCATCAAATAAGAATCCACTGGCAAAAATAAGTCCTATATAAATAGATCCTACATTTAGTTATCACTAGACATGTGCAAAATATTCATATCATGTCTCAAGGTTATTGGTCAGAGAAGCCACACATTCCGTGGGTTCATGAACCTCATCCAGGTGTAAAGGCTGGTGAACATGGGCTGCAAATGTTCACAAAAATTCTGCATCCCTCCACTTGGATTGCCCTTGACAATGCATGCTGAAAGGGATGCCTCATAATTCCTAGAATCTGCTTCCCTACCTATGAGCTGGCAGGGGAGTGTAGAATGTTCTCTTTCATCACACTATATACAGGTTGAAGGGTGCATATCTTTTTAAATCTCATCCTGAAGACCACTTATGCTTAGGGGAGAAGCTGAGACCTACCTGCCTCTAAAGACATCACAGGGGGAGGGAGAGAGGAAAGAGTGCCCCATGAAGACCAGGACAAAGAGAGTCACCTGGCCTCAGGAGGAAGAAATGGGATAGTGGAAACAAACCACCCCTACAGAGAAAAGTCTAAGTACAAGAAGAGTTATCCTTGGGAGGACCTGTGATGGGAATGAGCTAGAAACAAAAAAGAAGGGTTGGGCAAACTCAAACCTTAAAGTAAACCGGTACTGTATGCAAATCAGTCCTTCAGAACCCAAACTTCAAGGATGCATGTCACAAATCTTCTTGTGAATCAAATACTCTAGGGGTTGCCAAATCCTACTTATTGCTTAATGTTATCTATTTCCTATATGCATGCATATTTCAGGAGAAGTAGAACTGACCTAGTTATTAGTGCAAATCCTTGGAAAGCTTTGGGAGGACTGTGTGAAAGAAAGATGTTTGGATTGGTCTCAGTCCAGGTGCCAGTCTCCACATCAGTAGAGACCACCACCAGCACAGGCACAAATTGCCAATAGCCAGCAGTCTCAACAGAAATGCCAAGAACTGAAAGCATAGCAGAGACATAATTATGCTTTCCTGCCCAAGGAAGAATCCTTCAAGATTGAGGCTGAAGCACTGTGCTGGTGGTCAGAAGTGTGTTTTGAGGGAGGCTGTTCATTGGTGCTAGCACTATTACTACTACTACACAAGCTGCATCTCTTCTATGAGTAGAGAGGAGGTTTCGTTTTCCAGCACTGTCAATCTGGCCTTTTCATAGAGAAATAAATTAATTAAACAAAGAGACCAAGGCATTTCCCTTGCCTGAGTTTCCTCTTTTTTCGGTAGAAGATGGAATGTTTTACTCACATTTCCAAGCGGTACCTATACAAAGCCAAATCTATCAATCAGTTAATCAGACCACACTTCAATAGTACCTTTAATGCCATGCATCCCAGGGTGCTTTAGCAAAAGGCAAAATTAGCAACGCAATTAATTATGAATTATTCAAACAAATGAGTTGTGAACCTGGATGTAAAAGCTGTAACTGAGCCAGCACAATAATTTGTCAATGGTATGAAACTGCCGGAGCTGAGGTGGACTAGAGCTGGGAGATCTTAATACAGAGGTCAGACATCACTAGGCCCATGTCTGGAAAATTAATGGAAGCCCTAAAAATTCTGGCAATCTTATTGACAAGAAACATGGGAAAGGTGATATTTTAGCTGAGACAATCCATAGACTAGCTGCATATTGGTCATTTACAAAATGACCAGCGATTAACAGGCTCCCAGATTCTTTCCATTTGGTACAAATCCTGCAATGAGCTCCAGATGAACAGATATCTGTGCACATGTGAAGACCTACTAGGACTCCATGAAGGTGAAGGATCTGACACAGAGGAGCTCGTTGCAGGGTCAGGGCCCAAGTAGATCGGTTTGTCTGCAGCAAATTGAAATCTGAACTTGAGCAGGAGCAAGGTACTATCAGTGCCATTAAAACAATAAATCTGCATTCTTTACCCCAGGCACCCACAGTGACTGCAGCATCTTGCAAAAAGAAAAGGAGTACTTGTGGTACCTTAGAGACTAACAAATTTATTAGAGCATAAGCTTTCGTGAGCTACAGCTCACTTCATCCGATGCATTGGGTGGAAAAAACAGAGGGGAGATTGATATAGACACACAGAGAACATGAAACAATGGGTTTATCATACACACTGTAAGGAGAGTGATCACTTAAGATAACCCATCACCAGCAGCAGGGGGGGGGGAAAGGAGGAAAACCTTTCATGGTGACAATGGTTAATTCCAGCAGTTAACAAGAATATCAGAGGAACAGTGGGGGGTGGGGAGGGAGGGAGACTGCTGAATTGGAATTAATTTGCAAACTGGATACAATTAACTTAGGCTTGAATAGAGACTGGGAATGGATGAGTCATTACACAAAGTAAAACTATTTCCCCATGGTATTTCTCCCTCCCACCCCACCCCCCACTGTTCCTCTGATATTCTTGTTAACTGCTGGAATTAGCCTACCTGCTTGTCACCATGAAAGGTTTTCCTCCTTCCCCCCCCTGCTGTTGGTGATGGCTTATCTTAAGTGATCACTCTCCTTACAGTGTGTATGATAAACCCATTGTTTCATGTTCTCTGTGTGTGTGTATATAAATCTCTCCTCTGTTTTTTCCACCAAATGCATCCGATGAAGTGAGCTGTAGCTCACGAAAGCTTATGCTCTAATAAATTTGTTAGTCTTTAAGGTGCCACAAGTACTCCTTTTCTTTTTGCGAATACAGACTAACACGGCTGCTACTCTGAAACATGGGGAAATAGTTTTACTTTGTGTAATGACTCATCCATTCCCAGTCTCTATTCAAGCCTAAGTTAATTGTATCCAGTTTGCAAATTAATTCCAATTCAGCAGTCTCTTGTTGGAGTCTCTTTTTGAAGCTTTTTTGTTGAAGGATAGCCACTCTTAGGTCTGTAATCGAGTGACCAGAGAGATTGAAGTGTTCTCCAACTGGTTTTTGAATGTTATAATTCTTGACGTCTGATTTGTGTCCATTCATTCTTTTACATAGAGACTGTCCAGTTTGGCCAATGTACATGGCAGAGGGGCATTGCTGGCACATGATGGCATATATCACATTGGTAGATGCGCAGGTGAAGGAGCCTCTGATAGTGTGGCTCATGTGATTAGGCCCTATGATGGTATCCCCTGAATAGATATGTGGACAGAGTTGGCAACGGGCTTTGTTGCAAGGATAGGTTCCTGGGTTAGTGGTTCTGTTGTGTGGTGTGTGGTTGCTGGTGAGTATTTGCTTCAGATTGGGGGGCTGTCTGTAAGCAAGGACTGGTCTGTCTCCCAAGATCTGTGAGAGTGATGGCTCGTCCTTCAGGATAGGTTGTAGATCCTTGATGATGCATTGGAGAGGTTTTAGTTGGGGGCTGAAGGTGATGGCTAGTGGCGTTCTGTTGTTTTCTTTGTTGGGCCTGTCCTGTAGTAGGTGACTTCTGGGTACTCTTCTGGCTCTGTCAATCTGTTTCTTCATTTCAGCAGGTGGGTATTGTAGTTGTAGGAATGCATGATAGAGATCTTGTAGGTGTTTGTCTCTGTCTGAGGGGTTGGAGCAAATGCGGTTATATCGTAGAGCTTGGCTGTAGACAATGGATCGAGTGGTATGATCTGGATGAAAGCTAGAGGCATGTAGGTAGGAATAGCGGTCAGTAGGTTTCCGATATAGGGTGGTGTTTATGTGACTATCGCTTACTAGCACCGTAGTGTCCAGGAAGTAGATCTCTTGTGTGGACTGGTCCAGGCTGAGGTTGATGGTGGGATGGAAATTGTTGAAATCCTGGTGGAATTCCTCAAGGGCTTCTTTTCCAAGGGTCCAGATGATGAAGATGTCATCAATGTAGCGCAAGTAGAGTAGGGGCATTAGGGGACGAGAGCTGAGGAAGCGTTGTTCTAAGTCAGCCATAAAAATGTTGGCATACTGTGGGGCCATGCAGGTACCCATCGCAGTGCCGCTGATTTGAAGGTATACATTGTCCCCAAATGTGAAATAGTTATGGGTGAGGACAAAGTCACAAAGTTCAGCCACCAGGTTAGCCATGACATTATCGGGGATACTGTTCCTGACGGTTTGTAGTCCATCTTTGTGTGGAATGTTCGTATAGAGGGCTTCTACATCCATAGTGGCTAGGATGGTGTTTTTAGGAAGATCACCAATGGACTGTAGTTTCCTCAGGAAGTCAGTGGTGTCTCGAAGATAGCTGGGAGTGCTGGTAACGTAGGGCCTGAGGAGGGAGTCTACATAGCCAGACAATCCTGCTGTCAGGGTGCCAATGCCTGAGATGATGGGGCGTCCAGGATTTCCAGGTTTATGGATCTTGGGAAGCAGATAGAATACCCCAGGTAGGGGTTCTAGGGGTGTGTCTGTGCGGATTTGTTCTTGTGCTTTTTCAGGGAGTTTCTTGAGCAAATGCAGTAGTTTCTTTTGGTAACTCTCAGTGGGATCAGAGGGTAATGGCTTGTAGAAAGTGGTGTTGGAGAGCTGCCTAGTAGCCTCTTGTTCATACTCCGACCTATTCATGATGACAACAGCACCTCCTTTGTCAGCCTTTTTGATTATGATGTCAGAGTTGTTTCTGAGGCTGTGGATGGCACTGTGTTCTGCATGGCTGAGGTTATGGGGTAAGCGATGCTGCTTTTCCACAATTTCATCTCGTGCACGTCGGCGGAAGCGCTCTATGTAGAAGTCCAGGCTGCTGTTTCGACCTTCAGGAGGAGTCCACCCAGAATCCTTCTTTTTGTAGTGTTGGTAGGAAGGTCTCTGTGGGTTAATATGTTGGTCAGAGGTATGTTGGAAATATTCCTTGAGTCGGAGACGTCGAAAATAGGATTCTAGGTCACCACAGAACTGTATCATGTTTGTGGGGGTGGAGGGGCAAAAGGAGAGGCCCCAAGAGAGGACAGATTCTTCTGCTGGACTAAGAGTATAGCTGGATAGATTAACAATATTGCTGGGTGGGTTACGGGAACCACTGTTGTGGCATGTAGTATTGATAAACCCATTGTTTCATGTTCTCTGTGTGTGTATATAAATCTCTCCTCTGTTTTTTCCCCCAAATGCATCCAATGAAGTGAGCTGTAGCTCACGAAAGCTTATGCTCGAATAAATTTGTTAGTCTCTAAGGTGCCACAAGTACTCCTTTTCTTTTTGCGAATACAGACTAACACGGCTGCTACTCTGAAACCTGCAGCATCTTGGTATACTTGAAAAGGTAGATGCTGCAATACCACAATTGCTGTGCAGTGCCACATGCTGAGTTTTAATAGTCCCCAGAGAATTAATATTTTTTTATGCAGGTAGATTGTATTGTCTTTACTGCAGATTTAAAAATCCCCTCTAGGTTTTCTATTGCTAAAGCATTTTTCTATCTACAGGGGCTAGGTTAAATTGCATATATGGAGAGAAAAAGAAAGGTTGTAAATTGCAGTCTCTCTAATTCCCTCAGCTGCTCAGAGAGCTCTACAGTCAAGGGACAATAAATGTCATACACCCACATTGTATATAAGGGAAAGGAAGGGACTTTTACTCTATTTGGTACCTCATTCTCTTTCCTATCATTGACTTTTTGCCTTTTCATGCGGTGGTCTCTCCACGCAGCCTAATCTTTTATTGCCGTCAGCCTTGGTTCTAACCCTTGATGACTCCTTGCCTTTTCCAAGCGAGCAAGCATTTATGAATGACTCCTACACCTCTCCACTGCTGTACACTGACTGATAAGCCAGCCAAAGTCTCGGCAGGCACACTGAAACATGGGTATGCTAGTATATAACAAAGAAGAACAGCTACGATAACAAGAAACCCCGAGTGTGCTCTATTTGCTTTCAGGAGTTTCAATCAGAGACAAGTGAAAGAAAATTGGGAAGGGGAGCCTGGAAATATAAAATAGGAAGAAAGGACTCATGAGATGAAATAATACCTTAGCTAAGGGAATGTGTATGTCATTGCAGGGTGGATGGAGCTGAAACAACTGAACATGAGTCTCAATGAATAGACATAAAACACTTTGTGGGTACTTCTCATATTGATGACATTTACTAGTGCAAAATCGCATACTGTTGAGTCTTACAGTTAATTAGAAAACATAAATTGGTTAGTTACTCTACCCAAAAATGATGGATTCTTCATAGCCAGAGGAAACAGTACTTAAAGTCCATCAGTCCATCCATTATTTCTCAGGCTGTGTCCCCTTTCCGGATTCTGAGGCTTAGCAAAGTCTGGTTTCAGAGTAGCAGCCGTGTTAGTCTGTATCCGCAAAAAGAAAAGGAGTACTTGTGGCACCTTACAGACCAACACCACTCCTACCAACATATAGAGTTCAGTTAATGGGATACTCTGGGTATTTTCTCATGCTGATAGTTTGTTTAGCCCATTTCGTTCTAGGCCATCTACCTATATTTATCTAATCCATCTTTCCTTGTATTTTTGTATTATGGTCTCTATCATGATATTTAAGCTACAGTTTCCCTGGCTTTTGGATTTTTATCTGAGAGACAGCAATTGGAATAGAGCATACCACCTCTGAAAATGTCAAAAGGATAAGAATCTCAAACATTTCTGTAAACATATATAGGAAAAAATGTTTGAGTCAGGTTAAATCAAAACAATTTGTTTTGATTTTGGTCTTTCCCCCCTCTTTTTGTTATTTTTAGTGTAAATTTACTGGAATTTAAAACAAAAAGTACAAACAACACATTTTGCCAATCAACTTGTTTTAACCTTTTTTTTTTTTCCAGTCAGGAGTTTTGTCAAACCCAACTATGTTTTGCTAAGAGTTGCAGTTTTTACAATTGGCAATTATCGGCCAAGAATGTTTTCTTGCAAAATTCCTAACCAGCTCCACTCAGCAGCTTAAAAAAAAAAAAGTATTTTGCAGGCCTCAGACCAGACTCCACAGGCTTTTCACTTTACTATAGAACTAATATTTTGCAAGTACCCATGTGTACTTTACTTCAAAAAAACCTGAAAACTCTGTTCCTTTACATATCAACTCTAACCATAATGAGGCTTTTATCCTTTCGAAAGGCAGAGCAGCTCTGTGCTATTAGAAACAAGATAGAAGCAAGCCTAGTGGTCTTTACACAAGGTTGATTGCAAGATGCGAAATTCAAACCTGGTGGGAAATTCAAAAGTGATAACAGGAAATACTTTTCTACACTTCATGACATTACATGGTGGGACTCATTGCCACTGAAAATCATCAAAACCCAGAACTTAACTACATTCAGAAGGGATTGGACATTTATATGAATGTCAACCATACCCAGAATTATCATAATTAATTATAACAAATATATGCAAGGGATATTAAGCCTCATGATTCAAGACTTAGGGCAATCAGGAGACCACATAATATAGAGGCTAATATATCATGTCTGTCTACTTCAGGGTTCTTACAACTTCTTCTGAAGCACCTTGTATTAGACACTGTCAGAGCAAGGATACTGAACTAGATGGACCCCATGTCTGATCCAGTATGGGAATTCTTAAGTATCTTAGCTTGTTCTTTTTAAAATGAAACTAGGAATAGCTATAGTACATATATATATATATATATATATGTAAATTTTTAAGGTCCCAACTTGTGAGACCTTAAAGGAGCCAGACACAGTGTTCAGAACTTTCTGAAATTGAGACCCTTTAAGCTGTCTCAGAGTATATATATACACACAGTATAGTGGATTAACTTGATATTTGTAAAACACTAAGGGTAGTTCCCACTCTGTTACAGTGGAATTTTTCCTGCTTTTTACTTGTGCAACTAAGATCAGAATTTTGTCCTACGTATTAATAAAATTGGAATTACAATAGTTATCAGTATTTTATAAACCGTTTTTCTATTTTTTTCCATTTTATTTTTTATACAGTATCTGAGGTAACATAGGTTTTATAAACAGGGAACTTAAAAAGAGATACATTTAAGAAAATTGGCATTAATATCTTGTGGAGGGAAAGAATCATCATCTTATGGTGACGATGCCAAACTGGAAGTCAAAAGGCCTGAATTCAATTCCAGACCCTGCCATAGACTTTCTTTGTAACACAGTGCTAGTCACCTAGGCCCAGGTACCAAAAGGTAATAGGTGCCTGACTCCCATTAAGCCAAGTGATTGTGGGTGCCTTCATGTTGGGGGGGGGACCTACTCTGAGACAGCTTAAAGGGTCTCAATTTCAGAAAGTTCTGAACACCGTGTCTGGATCCTTTAAGATCTCACAAGTTGGGACCTTAAAAATTTATTGCTACTTTTGAAAATTGTGTTCACCAGGTCTGATTATGAAAAGCAGCTTTGAGTTTGGCTACTGCATTGTGGAGCATGTAGACTTCTAATTTTCTGATCTGCAGGTACTACCTGCTAGTTAAAAAAATGTGCTATACATTCACAGTTCTTAACGTCTGCAAAATTGCAGTCGAAGTTATTGCTTGTGCAAAATTGAAGATCGAATTGAGGTCATTCTTTCTTAATAGGTCATTCTGTGACTTGGTTTCTGTGTGCATAAAATGAGGATAACTGGGTGCTGAGAGACTAAGTCCCAAGTATTATTTGGCCCAATCATGCCTCAGAGACCTTCTCTGTGTAGATTCTCTCCCTCCCACACTGGAATGGGACTCAGTCTCCTTTCAAGGATACTTGTTGAGGAGATTCGATTTATCTAGGTAACTGCAGTGAGGCAGAGCAAGGGAGGACTGTGCAGCCTGGGGAGATGCACATCATCCCCCTCTTGTCCCTTCTGGGGCTAACCATAGAAAGTATATATTTTGACCATATTGTCTTTGCAAACACATACCTACTCTGCAGATCCCTCTTCATAGAGGGGGCATTATCTGCAGGGACAACCACTGGCTGAGAGATCTCTGGAAGCAATGGGGAATCTGAGAGGTTTATGGGTAGACCCCATGATTTGTTTCATGAGGGGCAAGCCTGAAGGAGCTTTCCTCCTCCTTGACTGGCCCATAGCTAATTATTATAACATTAAAAGCAGAGTATTAACTAGAGTAGGCTTGCTGAAGCCACCAATTTTTCTCTCCATTTTATCCCAATAGCATTTTTACAAATATTGAATACAAATAATTGTTGCAAATCAAAGCAAAATCAGGCAGTTCACTGGGCATATATTAAGCTCTTTTACTGAATGGATTATTTTCTAGAGGAGGGTTTTTTTTTTTCCTTTTCTTCATCCAAGGTGGATGAGATCGACATTTTCCTCTTTGTGGATCAGATAAAAGGCATTTGGCTACCTTGTCACATGTAAGCTGGCCAATCTATTTATAACACCCAACTCTGCTTCTCAGAGAGTCCTTGGTATTTACATTCACACTGATGCCTGAGTGTGCCAGGAGGTAACTATCACTTCATTCTTCCCTGGTAACTACTATCTAGCTGCTTTGCATACTACCCATATTTGCTGTGAATTGAGAAATTTACACAGACACACACAGACATATGAGAAAGAGACCTTTCTTGAGATGGTTTCAAAGGGCTAACAAACAGATTATGATCTTTTCCCTTTAAAACATCTCCTGCAAACTTCAAATTAGTTCTGATAGGGAAGTGGAGTCTCTCAAAGCTCTTTGGCATCATGAGCTCTGCATCTGCCATTTCAAGCCAAATAAGCAATAGCAGTGCATAGTATATGCTGACAGGGGAAAAAAGTAACAAGTAAACAGAAATCTCCAGATGTAGCCTGAAATAAATCCTAACTGTACATAATGTATGATGTTCATTATAGTGATAGTATGTGCAATAGCAGTAGGTCATATTCCTAGCAATGAATTAAAGATTACGTTTGAAGCTACCTGCTGTGCTTTTACACATCCTGAGGTCACTGCCCTGCAGAACAACCAGGGGAAAAATGGTTTTGGTCCCTCAAGTTCCAGTTAGATATTAGGCATGTTTTGATTATTTTATTTGCCTTCTAAGGAGCTAAGGACAAGGGAAGGAATGAGATTAGCAGGACTCAGATTCTGTAGCTGTCTGCTTATTCAGACAGCAAAAATAGCCAGAAGTTTTGCTGCTGCCTCCATCATTACTATTCTTTCCTCAGTGCTGTTCAATACCGTCTCCCCTCTCACCCTGCTTGCTAAATAAATTCTTCCTTTCTGGACCTTGTACAGTCAACAGTGTTTGGAACAACAAGGATTTATGTGGACCAACATAGTGAATGTGTTCTAGTGAGTAGATCCAGGAATGAAGAGCCATGACTCCTATGTTCTAACCCTGACTTACTGTGTCCTTGGCAAGTTGCTTTCAAACTCGCTTTCAAATTAGGTCTCTCTTTTTGCAGACACACTTTTGCACCTGCAATGAATTGTGTCCACAATTATGCACCACAACCCGATGAAAGAACCCATTCATTCTTTTCTTGATAATTTGTTCCAGTACAAAAGTTTCACCCTGCAGAAGGGAAGGCCTGATTTAAAATCAAGCCCTTAGTAACTGAATCAGTAACAGATTGTACATACAATTTGCAGCTGATTAGTTATTGTGGCATGGCACTGAATCCCAAAGCACTGGTTCAGGGGTCTATTCTTTGCTTCACAAGCACGAGCAAAGCCACTGCAATCAATGAGTGAGTTACATATGCATCTTAAAGGAATACTATTAGAAACTGTTTATCTGGGCATCCACCGTTCATCAGCAAGAATAATTCAAACCTTAATAATTCAAACATGGAACATCAAAGACAATTATTTGAGTTCTGAAGAACTTTTTTTTTCTTTTAGAAAGAGGCTACTAAATGGGAAATATGATCCTTGTGGTGCAATAATTCATTAACATTTATGGGAGATTCACAGTTAATCCCAGGGCTGAAGATGCTGACTTTTTTTTCCAGATGTATGCAATCAGAACTGAATGGGCATAAGGGTTCATAAATGTCACGCATTTACCCAAAAGTAATTCTAACAGATTGGGATAAGAATGCAAAAAAAGCAAGACAGAGGAAGGAATTCTGCTTTGTATCTCATCTGTCACCCATTCAGCTGACTCCATAACAAAAGGGTTTTGTTTATGAGGATTGTTTTCTATCCTGACTTTGAAGAGTTCAATATTCTTACAATATATACTTCAGAAGCTCAATCAGCTCAATGTGTGTCCCACTAGGGAGCTCTTCTGATGATGAAAACTAATGGAGTCAAATCTTGGACCCAAAAAGTCAGTATAAACACAGTCAGTTTATGATATATATAAAATATATCATGTATATCTACACACACACACACACCCCTATATTCCCTAGCCCAAGGTTCAGATTGCCATTTGAATCAATGAAATGTAATAATAAATTGCTCATTGATCTACTTCCAAGAGGCACTTATTAAAGTTGATGCAGATACTCTAAGACAAATTCTGCTCTTGATTACTGTCACATTGTGAGGTACAATCCAGACCAGTAACGGGTTGTTTCACCATTTGCTCTGTAAAGCTGGGTTCCTAACAATGCTTTGCTATTGTAGCTCCCAACCTGGGATGCTCACAAACAGCCTACCAGCATGCCTACCTACCTGAGTATCTGTGCACAGCTGTAGCCCTGAGCCAGCAGCTCTGATCCTAGAGAATGCTAGGAATGCACCAGTCACACTCTGGCTTCCACCAACCTTGGTTACTATTTGCAGCGTGACCCCAACACACTTCCAGTCACAAATTTTCCCAAAAACATGTTTGGCAATGTGCAGCCCTCTCCTGGACCATTCAGATATTAAGGTTTGTTGCATCTGTACAGAATCAATATTCAAGGGTTTGTTACTTTTACTGGAGTTACCAAACAATTCAGTTTAAACACAGCACTGGATTGGGTTTATATTAAAAATCAAACAAAACAAAAGAAGATAGGATTTTAAGTGAATTCAAGTAGAAAGATAAAGTTAAAATGGTTACAAGCAAATACAAGTGAAAACACACATCCAAAACTTAGCAGTGCTGTGACCCCTTGTGCCAGGTTGCAATACCCAGAGTGGGGAATTGGGCATTGCCTGTGGTACAGGAGCTGCCACTGCATGGTGAGTGGGCTCAGCAGCATGGTGCTGACAAAGGTGTAATCTTTTGGGTGAGATACAAGAGAGACCCTGACACCATATAGCCATTGGTTCACACAATATTTCTCCTAAGAAAAAAACGTATTCTATAAATGTAACACAGTATTATTGATTATGCTTGGAACAGGACCATAAGCAGTTTTGAGTGTGAGTGTGAGAGAGAGACTTATTATTCACTAAAAGGAAAGGAGTACTTGTGGCACCTTAGAGACTAACAAATTTATTAAAGCATAAGCTTTCGTGAGCTACAGCTCAATGCATCCGATGAAGTGAGCTGTAGCTCACGAAAGCTTATGCTCTAATAAATTTGTTAGTCTCTAAGGTGCCACAAGTACTCCTTTTCTTTTTGCGAATACAGACTAACACGGCTGCTACTCTGAAACCTGTTATTATTCACTATGTGCTTAAGACAAGATCCTCAAGCTTAACTGATGTCAATGGAGCTATATCAGCTCAGGATTTGGCCCTAAAGTTATAGTCAATGGGAGTTTCAGGTCCAAATCTTCCTGAGCAGAAATTGTAGATATGCTTTTTTACAATGCTGAGCACACTGTTGGTGCTCAGTTATGTAACTCCTTTGGGTTCACAAAACAATAGTAGTTGTCCGTACCTTGTTCCTGGTTTCAAAGTACAACATGTTATGAAACCTCACAAAGGCTACATACTCCAAAAGAGTATGATGTGCTGAAAAATGCCTGGTGCTCCTGGGACAGCTTTAATACTGTGTTCTCATAAGGGTTAATGAACAAACAAGAAGAACTTCAATGAGCTGCATAGAAAAACCTGCTGTTTCCTCTCCACTGTGCAAGCCCCAATGAAACTTTGATGATGAATAGTGATTGTATCCAATAACTATTAGTTAAAGCATCTGCCATGTGTATCACAGGAACAGTCACATGACCTTCTGTGAGTTAAAGATACCACTGACTCAAACAGCTCAGGATCTATATCCTTTCTGCGTTATATATGCAAAAGAACACAGCCCTTTCTAGGGAGCCATAAAACAGGAAAACCAGGAGACAGACTCCCCCTTTAAAGAACAGCATAAACTTAATTTAAATCTGGGGTGAAGGTAAGATTAATTATCATTATGGCCACTTTTTGTTTTATGTGTGGCTGTGCAAACACATTGTGATGTTTAATTTCATTATACGTGCACTGTATCTAATTTATTTAAAGAGTGTACAATAAATTACAGTAGCACAGGTTCTCAAACTTTTTCATAGCATGGTCCACATTTTAATAGAGACCATGCAGTAGACACATCCTTGCTCTTTCATATTTGTGTGGACCAATTCATCATCTCCATTCCCATCTCTATTCCCATTCATGATTACACAACTCACTTCCCCTTCTGTTCTCCATTGCTTAGATAGACCATTCATGATCGCATGGACCATCACTCCTCCCTCTTCTGGCCCCACTTCCCTACATCTGTGACTACATAGATCATAAATACTGCACCTCTTTTTCAATTGCTTGGATACATTATTTCCTCCCATTCATGATGATGCAGACCATCTCCCATCCTGTTAGGGTCCCTATAACATCCCTGTGTGAAATATAGCAATGGCTTAGCTGGAAAAAAATAGTTTTTGAGAATATTCATATATGACTTTTAATAACAGTTGGAAACAAGAAGGGCGCAGCCAGCACCATATGGCTGAACAGTATTTTGGGAATTACCGAGCATACAAATCAAACAAACAACCCTGATGACTATGTTGTCATCAAAAGAGTGAAATTTTATAGCTATGACCTAATGATAGTAATATGGCCATTATAGATCCCCTTTCACCTTAGTACTTCAAAACACTTCCACAAAGTTAACTGCAACACCAGAATTTATCCCATGGTTACTATGACTCCCCTATGAAATACATAGATATGATAACCTTTTGACATACAGAGAAACTGAGAGACTGGGTGCCATTCATCTAATCTAAGGTGCCTGTCACCTTAGTGACACCTCAGTGTCTAAGAGCCTGATCCAAAGCTCTTTGAAGTCAAAGGAAAATTTTCCACTAACTTCGTTGGGCTCTGGATCAAACTTGAAGGTTAAACATACAAACGAGTATTTCATAAAATTCATCCCAGGTCACAATTCAGGGATATTCAGATTTGGGGCCTGGGTTCCAGATGTCCTAGGGCTCTGATCCCTAGGAATGTTTCAGGCTTTGGATCAGGTCTATAATCACTAGACAGTAGTCCCTGTGCAAACTTCACTCTGAGCTGAAGGTTGATGTGTAAAATCTCAGGCTGAAAGCAATTATTTGGATAAATTATTAAAAAAAGGGGGAAAACATAAGTGATATTTTTCAGCTGCTTCTTTCTTTCTGAAACTGAATGAGGTGCAGTATGTCTCTAATCTGTCTGGTTTTATGCCATTTCAAGTTTTAAATTACACAAGCATTAGAAAGAATGGAGTCCTTTGTCATGTGAATTTCTCTAGTAGTATTGTCAATGTTTGTGATGCCAAAAAGAAAAGGAGTACTTGTGGCACCTTAGAGACTAACAAATTTATTAGAGCATAAGCTTTCGTGAGCTACAGCTCAAAAGGGATCATTATGAAAAATTGGCAAAGTTAACTGCAAATAAAGCTGTCTGTAGTCTGTACTTAATCCGCAGATCCCATGCAGTACCTATCTGCCAGACACAGCATTTGCCTTTTGTACTTGGAAATCAAAAGATTTTGGTTACATAAAGAAGGTAAAATCCAGGTCCCATTGAATTCAATGGCAAAAATCCCAATGACTTCCATGGAATCAGGATTTCATTCACAGTGTATTATGTCCTAATTCCAATATGATGTGAGAATCCTACTACACTATTACAGAACTGGAAAGCACTGAGGGCCTATCTATTTTAGTGTGATTCACAGATGCTGAGAATCTGTCTGCATCTAGCTGTAAATTAGATGTTTAGAATACAATTTATCAGAGTAATTTTCTTCCTATATTTTGGTCAATAGAGCTCAGAAGTACATGGCAATGACTGGGACAGAGTATAGAAGTTAAGTTAAATCAAAAGTAAAAGGGTATATTTTAATCAGGACAAGCCATGCTCATTTCACTTCATTCACTTTTCCTTTTGTGCAATGTATAATCCCTTGCTATCACACTTCCATTAATCTAGTGAGAATTCAACACAAGAATTTTCATATATCAAGAAATGAAACTCCAGTATATGTGGCATGCAAACAGCCTTCTGAGGAAGCCATAATCTATGATAAAAACTGCAGAGGAAGAAAAAGAAATTCAGTTAGTGTGACCTGTATTCTCCATATCTGAAGTTTCATATCAAATATTAGATATTCTGCTGAGATTAGATAAATTTAAATCTGAGCTACCTTTCACTGGTTTACAATGGAGCTATTTCAGATTTACACCAGTCAAAGTTATATAGGAACTGGGCCCTATGGCTTAGAATCACAAAGGTGTTTAGGCACCTAAATTCCAGTTATGACACCTATACGTCTACTTTAATAATAGAAAACAATGATATTGATGTACAAAGGAAGCCATCATGATAGGTTAGGAGCTGTAATACACCTGAATAGTAGCATAAGTCAGTGTAATACTAACTAATATGGTCCATGGCAAATAAATGGTGAGGATCATTGGCATAGTAAGTTATCCATGATACTTCCATTGTAAAACCTTGTGATAGGAAATAAATTAATTCCAATTTTGACTGTAGTCTTTACAAAAAAAGGTACCAGTCTTACAAGTTATCAAGGACAACTGAAGTTGTTGATGTTATCTTGGGATGGTAGCAAAATGATGTAATGCTGAATAGGGAGAACTTAATGCAGTGAACTCTACTACATTTGCAAATAGAAAACACATAACATTTTACTAATATTCAGTGGCTGAGCTGGACCTTTCTATACCATGCCAGTGCTAGAGCCTGGAACTTGAACTGAGGCTGCCTCTTGTTCTGCCACTGACTCACTCTGTGACCTGGGGAAAGTTTCTTCACCTGTCTGCCTCCGTTTGTTTGCCTGTAACCTTGGCATAGTATTTTCCTGGTGCTGTGATGCTACTTACATAAAGTGTATAAAGTTTCTTAAGGAAAGGTGCTATGTTTCAGGGAACAGAGGGATTTACGAAATCAGAACTCACTTCATCTGCTCATATAAAATAACATAGCAGGGGAAACAGGTGGGCAGCTTGCAGCACAGTAATTTTTGTTTCCAGAGTAAAGTATCCCTGGTATTGAGCATTAATGATATCACCCTGATGTGCACTAAATACTAAACTTGAACTGTACATGCAAGTTTTTAAAGGGCTTTCTGAGGCACAAAATCTGAACAAAAAAGTCCACCGTTCAGCCCATACAACTTGTACGTTCAGTCAGGTGAATGCAAATGTATCTTTCCTACTGCTCTCAAAAAATGAAGAATTTAAAACTACTGATGTAGCCTAGCGTGAGTTCCCAAGCAGCAAGTTACTGGCTGGTGACAACCCCATGGTAAATCTCAACCCTAACTGAAAGGTACCAGCTGCTAAAGGAATTCCAGCATTTCACCTACATGCTGGGACTCCAGGAGGGCTGTCTCTGGGATGGGTATGGAGCCCAGGGTGGAAGTGACAAGGACCGACCCATCATTTCTGGGACCAACTACACTGGCCAATCGCACTGGCCTGTGTAGCCCCCCAAAGCACATTATATACAATAATTACAACAGTGATATAGACAGATGGGACAGCTATGTGCAAGACCTAATAGATTAGATAAGATGACCAACTGTGGCTCTGTCTCCTGAATGCAGGGCATGCTATATCCTGGAGTAGGCTGATGGAGCTTCTGCTCTGATATACATTGCTTCAGAGTCATTGGCTGAGTCAATAAGAATGCCCCAGGAACAGCCATTACTATGTGGTTCCTTCGGCACCCCCATACTGTGTGGGCTGTGCTCAAAAGACAAAGTATAGCCCTAACAATGGAGCAGATCAGTCTATCCTCTACAACCTATACACATAGGTCTGTTCCTTTGTTACAAATCTGATGAAACTCAAGTAAAACTTCTTTGAAGCCATAACTTTTTTTAAAGTGATTTAGATTGTGGACATTGTACTTTATTTCCCGCTTCTGCCCCCCACATCCCCAGTTATCAAGCAGCACTAAATAAGCAGCTTGGAATGAGCCAGACTTGTCCCTTGTTTCCCATTTAGCTTATTGTATCAGAAAACATTTACACAGGGAAATGTTGGTAACAGCAAACAGATAAAACTCAAGATATCAGAACAGAGATTGCTGCTTCATTCTAAATGCACATTTTACTCTTTTTATGTCTCTAAATACCTCTGTTTGCTAATGACTTCCTCCTTCCTTGAAGTCATATTTCCTAAGCAATTTACAATGCAGGGTAGCTCTCATGTGACAAATCCTATTAAAATAAGTGTTTATGCTGAGTGCAGAAAATAAGAGAGAAGCCTGAGTCTAAAGTATTTGTCCCAAATAAGTAAAACTGGAAAAAACATGTTTTAAAAGCCCAAGCTACAGTTGCTTTAAAAGTTAGGCGGCCCATCTTATAACCCTTACTTATTAAGATGGTAAAAACTGAGCTGAAATGCTAAGCTATATCATTTTAAATTCTCAGGAGTTGTCCTTGTCCTGCTTGCAGGCTAGGGAAGGCTCTGTAGAGAAGTTCATGGTCTGGGTCTGTAAAGAGAGTCAGTCTAGAGCAAAGTGGAGTGAATTCTGCCTCATGGAGAAGCCTGCTTTGTCTCTTTCTGTTTCTGGTTCTTTTATTAGAAACTTGGCTTCAAAGAAATAAAGTAGTGTTACATTGCAGTTTCCCAGAAAAAGTATTTCATGGTTGTTGTTTTTTTTAAAAATCTAACATCTCTGTTTGTATGCTGTGACCATGACCCTAACAAATCCTTAGTTACCCAAATATTCCCACTGACATCATAGAGATCGATCACTTCATGAAGGGCTACTTCTGTACATAAAGGTTTTTCAGGATTGAGCCCTGATTGAAAAATTCTGTACCTGCTCAGATTACAGTCTCTGTGGTTTACCAGCAACAGGTCTGAGCCTACGCTAATTGAAATCAATCACAACACTCTCATTGACTTCAATTAGAACAGGATTTTACCCATTAAGGACCAGAGCCTGAGTGTGGCCTCCTCTTGTGCTGAATTCCATCAGACTGCACAGTGAGAGTGGTGAAGGGAATTGCAGATACTCCACAGCTGTCAATATGTATGATCTTGTGGTGAAGGCACAGGACAGTGTTTCAGAAGCTTTTGATTCTGTCATACACTCTTTGTGACCTCAAGAAAGTTACTTGATCTCCCTTGTTGTCTCAGTTCCTCATTGCAAAATTGAGAGAACAACACTTTCCTACCACGCAGACATATTGTGATGTCAAACTACATTAAAAAGTTTGTGATGTGTTCATATACTGTGAGGGACATATATGTAAATAGTTTGAGAGGGAACTGAATTCCTTCTGCTGCATTCACCTTAGTAACATCATCAGATGTGCTTTTGAGTGGCAATGGGTGACAGTATATAACCCTACAATTAGATGATACAGGGGAACTTCAAAGTTCTGAGTTTAGCTCTTTTAAAATTGTTAAAGAAAGAACATATCTTAAACTATTTTAAGATGTACTTATTTGTAAAACTGCAGTTGCCAGCATATTATTCTGAGGCTGAGTTTTGAATTCACAAACTCTTTGGATTTATTCATTTTTAAAGCCTTCAGTTCAACTTCTAGTAATTAAAGTAACAGCATAGACATGTTCACATTAAAAAGTTGTGGGACATGCCAACACACCTCTGGGAACACTGTCCTATGCTATTTCTTGCTGCTTGTGTGTAGTCTCAGAAAGGTAATACTAACGTTTATAAGCTAGACTCTTAAAAGGCTAAGCACAAATTCACATCAGGTAGTGCTTCCAAGCCTCATTCTGAGAGTGGAAATCATTTCAGAAACTTACCTCTCCTTACTTAATGTTCTCAGAGGCTTGAATAACACCCAGGACTATCAGATAGTTCCCAACAGGGTTTCAACAATGGGACATAAGCTTTATTTTATTTGACACACCTGTGTCTGTAAATAACCAACACGCTTGTTTTTTGAAGAGCTGGATTAGAGATATTATATTTATTTGGAATGTATCTTCTTCTAGCATTTCACTAGCAAAAATGTATAAATTTCTTCTTTGATTGCAGGCCCATAAAGAGAGAGCACATTTTTCAAGGTAAGTTAGTTTTGAATCACAAATAGATTTGTCTGGGTTAAGTTCCAGGGACTAGCCTTTCACTGCTACAACACTGATTTGAAATTGGTCCAGGTGAATCATGATCAAAATCATTTTCATCTGAAGGCTGTTTGGTGTCCTATATGAAAAAAGAGGTGCTGGGTCTCAAGACAACTCTGAGAGGGCAGATACCCCATTATAAAAACCACCACTGCAGGGACAGCTTCAGCATTGGACATGGCTGGGAATGGGCACAGAGAAAGATGGTCATATCTTCTGTACATGTTCTCCCCATGCATAGAGGGGGGCTAGTGGTTTAATGAGAGGAAGCTTCCTCTGCGGCTGTCTGTGCTGTACCTGTTCCAAGGAAAATCCAGAGGATTCCAGACTGCAAAGCTGTCAATCCAGCACTCTTCAAAAGCACTAACACACACACACACACACACACACATATATATATGGTAAGTACATTACACTTGGTGTGTGCGCAAGAGAGTGTGCATATATACATACACACACACACATACACACACACACACACACAGGTAAGTACATTACAAACAGAGAGACAATTGTTTAACATGGCTAATGTATTTAAAATTACGCAGCATCTGTTCAGAGAGCACAGGAAACAAATTATTCTCCAAGGCCAAAATATCTCCTAGCTTTTTTTTTTTTAAATGCAGCTGGCTTTTTATCATTAATTCAAAAGCACCATGATAATTGGCTTCTTGACTACACACACTGAGAAATATATTGTGAATGTATTGGAGCGATAATATCAAATCCAGGGGGAAAATCTGTTTATTACTTTTTAAAAACTCACAATATCTCCAGTTTATATGGAAATTACTTTTCCCCACCTCAAAATTTAATCCTTTGAATGCTGGCATATTACGGAGTGCCAGGAGACTGAGTGCTCAGTAGGATGTATCTTATGCATAGTATGTTTCACTGGAAACTAGACATGGATAAGACCATTGTGTTCATATAGAGATTGTTGCTGGTATCATTCTGCCTCTTTTCTGTCTACCATTCCTTTAAATGAGGAGTCATCCCCCTCTCTGCTGCATAGACAGTTGTCATTTTGTGACAATATGCCGACTGCTACAGAAGAGACATCCTGACTGTGCTCTCTGTTCTCTTAGTTCTGTTCTCTGAAGATAAAACAAAGGGAATTCTGACTTCCAGTGCATTGTTGCTCCTTGTGTGCTTTGTATAGTAAGGCTCAAATAGACATTGTGTTCTAGGCTTTCTTTTGAATCTGCTGTATTCCATTGTCAGACAGTTTTCAGACACCTAATGTAGGAGTAGATGCATTTCAGTAGGGGATGCAATGACCCATAGAGGAATCCTCAATGGGGCTTCACATTGATGCCCACTCAGTTCTGATTATAGGATCAGGGCCATAGTTTGTAACTTGGTTTGATAAAACTTGCAAAGTCCTTTGGGATCTTTCTATCTTTCTACATGAAAGGTGTGTACAATTGTAAGACATTAACTTTATGGGCCACATTCTCAGCTGGTGAAAGACTGCATAGGTCCATTGATTTCAGTGGAGTTTTGGTGATTTACACCGGCTGAGGATCTGGCTCTAAGGTCCACACTCTGCAAAAGGTTAAGAAAAGTTTGCCTATACAACAAGGGAGCTGCTTCAGTGACAGAATTTGGCACTGCTAGTGTAAAATGTATTTGTTTGGCCAAGCTTTTACCCAATGTCTGACCATTTTAATGGCCTGTTATGCAGGATTTTTAGACTGATGGGTTGTATCTTTTTCTTTAGTTTAAGGTACTGATATAATCAGAAACATTATGAAATGTGTGCAATTACCCTCCACCACCATCTCAGAAAATAAATGTAGGCTTGATTTTTAAAGTCACTGGGCATTTGAGGGCACGTGGAATTCCAGTGACATTGAGACAAGTTCAGTTTCAGTTCAGTTTCCATATTGAAACACTTGGAATCCTCATTCATGAGAAGTATGTAAAAGCTGATGCTGAAGGACCTAATAATCATATTTAATTTAAGAGTCCCTTTGCTCCAGAGCTATGCACTTATTTGCAATTAGCCTCTCCAAACAACTGTTGCGGGGGAGTTATTTCAGAAAATGATTAGTAGCATTGAGAAGTTTGGCAAATTTCTGCAGAAGACTCAGTAGGATTGATTATAGGACAGAGCTCTTACCTTTTTAAAGCAACAGTGTCTTAAACTCCATCGCCAGAGCCTGCAGAGATCGAGAGAGAGGGGATGCAAATATCTTGGCCTCAAAGGAAGTAGATGACATAGGCACGAAGAAACAGAAAACAGGAGGCAGAAGGTATTCTGGGTATATAGTGATGGGTACTATGGAGTTGGGTATAAATTGAGAGGGAACCTGGATGCAGCATTGCACATGCTAATTTGCATGTGGCCCCTCAAAATATTAGACTGGCCCTGTTTTTTATATTTATCCAATTTAAGCTGTATCTCTTTGTGCAAGGTGGTTTATTTTCCCAAAGAGAGGAGTCCTTCTAAAGTATCCAGTCCAGTTTTAACTGTTATGAAGCAATGGGTCTTCCACTACTTTGCATGAGAGATTACACCACAGTCAATGGAACTCTTTTTGTAGAACTGACTTCTGTCAGTCTATCTTTTAGTAGGGATAATCACATCCCATGATTCCTTGTCTCACCCCAAAGAGACCTCCTCCTGCTTTGGCATTTCACAGCCTGCAGATGTTCCTTTATAAGATGATTATATGTTGTAACATTTCATGTTTTGTGTTATGTTGCCATTGGACTATTGGCTTAAGAAGGTTGTAGTTAAATAATATATGTTACCCTCCCATCCTTGTTATGTCCCCTACATGCTCCTACACTCCTTTATCTCTAGTCCTCATGACCTCATTGCCTTAAAGTGATGCTTTCTGGATGCTGCAGCAAAATAACAAAGCATTCTCACCATTTTCTGAGAGTTTTCCATCTGGATTTTCCTTCAGTTGGAGGTCACCAGGCCCATCACAGCAAGAACTGTACCCTTAGATAAAGAAAAAATAATATCCCATCTAACTGAGATTAGGGAATTGTTTAAAATAAAATAAAAACAACCAGATTTGTCAGGTCCCTGAAATGGACAAGACAGCTATAGCATAACTAGACAATACAGAGAGGGAATGGAAATATAGCACTTCATCAGTATGTAAGTCTCTTTCTCTCTCTCTCTCTCTCTCTTTTTTCTTTGTTAATTAAGTCTTTCCTTGTATATCAGCCTAAAGCAAGATAATCTCTGCTTTACAAAGATTAACCCCATTTATACCAATTAACACAAGGTAAAGAAGGCTTTTAATATTTTACAGCAGCAGGCTAAGGAGGATGCTACAGAGCAGGATTAGAGAGGATCACCTATATCTGTAATTTATGACATCTCATTAAATAACATAAAATAATTGTCAAACCTTTTATACTATGGAAGTTGTAAGTGTTTAAGCTGCAGGATCTATTGTGAGAGGTTGGAGCGGGGAGGAGAAATTTTACTTCTAAGTGTTGGGAGAAGGGAAAACAGGTGGGAAAAATGGAGAGACTCAGAGGTAATATCTTCAACTCAGTGTGCAGAGCTGTCTGTCACTGTGCTATACCAGGAATGATAATGGGAAAGAATATTGTCTTGTGGACAATATTTGATTAGGGAATTGGCATCAGGACTATTCCTAATGCAACCACTAAGTTTGTGTGTCCTGAGCAAGTCAGCTCACCTGGCTGTATTTCAGGCCCTATCCAGACACAAAAGTTGTATCTCTTTAACTATAAATGTATAGTTAAAATGATACAGTCCCCCTAGTATGGACCAGCTATACTGGCATAAAGTTCATTTAGACCATTACAGCTATTCCCATATGCAGTTATATCAGTATACTTGTTCCATTGTGGGAAAGGGTACAAGTGTACTGGTATAACTGCACCCACACTAGGGGGTATACTGATATAAATATTACAGTAAAAAAATCACACCCCTAACCAAAATATTTATACCAGTACAAAATGTGCATGTAAAACAGACTTCAGTTTTCCCATCTGTAAAAGGGAAATAACGTCTCAGGAAAATAACGAAACTTCATACTGATACTTAGCTCTTCTATAGTAGTTTTCATCCATTCAGCTCCAAACCATTTAAAAGGAAGGTCAGTATCATTATACCATTTTACAGGTGGGGAAACTGAGTCATGAGGAGTCAAAGACACTTGCACAAAATCACATAGTGCATTATTTGCAAAGCCACCATTAAATCCAGTTACCCTGATTTCTAGTCAGATGCACTGAGGAAAACATGGCCTCTGCTTGTAAAGTGCATTGAGATATTTCAATGAAAGATATTTTCTAAGCACAAATTTATTTGTATTGAGAATATACATAAAACTTGTTAGTTTTATTGCTGTGACTTGGTTTAAAAATCATATTACCTTTTAAATATGCAGATACAGTTTTGGCTCAACTCAATTGGTTCACGATAAGGAAAAATAATAGTTGTCACTCTACCCAAACTTTTTCATATTCACTTGTTGTTTCTGATAGAACGATCACAAGTATTTCCAATGCACTCGATATTTTAAAGATTAATATTGATATTTGTTATTGATTCGATATTTCATCTGTTATCATTATGCTTCAGAGTTAGGAGTCCATTGAGCTCAACTGGAAGAATGCTCACTGCTCTTATTTCTGGAATGGGTCCTTTTTTTCCCCTCTCTCAAAATTTGTTTTTCCTCATGAAAAATGCCATTTTTCCTACATGGAAAATTTGTGTGTTCCAATTTCATTTTCTGATGAAATTTTCCCAGTTTTTGAACACAAAGTTTTAGTTTTTCATTGCAAACTGGAAGTTTTAGCAAATGAAGCAGACTCAACAGGATTCTTTATAATCCCATAATTCTTTGTATATAAAACCCCCAAATCCCATCACTCTTTGTATATAAAACCCCATAATCCTCTTATGATTAATAAAGGATACTTGTTGTTGCAAATGTATTTCTTGATTGATGTGATAATGATCAGGTGTTTTGTATAGCAAGAACTTGGTTACCAATATCTTTAGCTTATTGAATAGTTTTTCTGCAATACCATAATAGGAACTGCTTGTATAGAACAGTTATGAGAAAGGAATTTCCTTTGTCCAGCATATTAAGAGCAGAGTTCATGGGAATTAGGAGTGAATTGAACTGCAGTCACTTCTATAGTCAATAGCCTTCCTTTCTATATTAAACTTTGATTAACAATCTTTGATTAATAAATGCTGATTGAACCTGATTTGACCTCTTATCAAAAATGGAACTGGAACTAAACCCAACAGAAAATTGCTGTGATTTTTTTTAAACGAAAAATAGTTTTCCCCTCACGAAACTGTACGGAAAATACCATTTTCTGACCATCTTATTTATTATTAATTATTATTATTATTATTATTATTAATATTTTTATACTGGTAGTTTCTAGAGATCTTATCTGAGAATGGGACCTGTATGAGCTAGGTTCTGTACAAACATAATAAGAGAAAGTTCCTGCACTGAAGATTTTACAAACTAAAATGGACAAGGCAGACAAATGATAGGAGAAATAAAAGATTATTATTCTCAGTTTACAGATGAGGAACTGAAGTACCGAACGGTTTATTGCTTTGCCTAAAATCTTTGGCAGAACCAGAAATTTAATCCAGATCTCCTAAATACAACACATTCTCCTACACAGAATCACCGGACAATCCTTCCTTTCAAGGAAATGCAGAAATATCCCCTGAAAAGCCAATCAGATGGCCTGACTAGAAATAGAAATCATAGTGGGAAATTATTTGTCATAGAATTTCCAGTCTAGTTTTGCAGACTCAAGAATCCAAAAAATTTAAATAAATGAACACAAACCTCAGTCCTTGGGAGATTTGTTTAATACTTTTGGTGCTCATCCAAAATCTAAGACCTTTTCCTCCACTATACACAATATTGGTTTTAAAAGGAAAAAAATAGATTCTTGTATATTTGATAAGAGCCAATTTAATCTCAGTCTGAGTGCTGTATTCTGCTCCTCTGCATTTGCTACCCATCTGCTCATATTACACCCTTCTCCTATAGACCTGGAGTGTTGTCAGCACACAATCTTCCACTCTGCGGAGCTCATATCAGCTGCCAGTTTCAGCCCACAGAACACCTGAAATCATTGCATTTGTACTCATTCACAGTGCCAAAGAACATGCCTGCTTATACAGATGCCTTAAGAAGTCGCTGATGCTTTAGGGCACTGTTGTTTTCATTAAGGGAATAAGTTCAATTTACTTTGCTATTTTTAACAGTGTTGAAAGGTTTGGGGAGAAGGAATAATGAACACATCACTGTATCAACCCCTGACACACAGACACCCCAGACCCTCATTCAAATTATTGCTCCTCACACTATTTACACTGAAAAAGCCAGTACAGTTAGGAAGTCTTCCTCCTTTGCCTCCCACCGCCGGTCTACTTTGCCTAAACTAATAATGCTGCTGCCAACACATCCATATTGATTCAGACCCCTTCTTGCTCTCTAACATGTTTCCTGTTGGTTGCTAGGTAACAGGAACAGCTTTGCAAGCTACCTTGGAGCTGGCATGCTAATTTGCGGCATGAACTTTTGTTTTTGGTTAATACAAGCAAATATCTATGGCCCTTACACTCAGTATTTGGTGGCTGATGGGCAAATCACATCTCTAAAGTGTGTGTGTGTGTGTGTGTGTGTGTGTGTGTGTGTGTGTGTAGAGAAGAACAGACTTCTTGTCAAAGGCTCAATGAATTTACAGTAATTACCATGTGAGTACAAAATGTAGCAATTTGCTAAATCGTTGTTGTCAGAAGATTATGTACCTAATAAGAAATAAGCATTGCATGGGACTATTATGAACAGTGTTTCTTAGTCACTGGCTGATAAGCTCAAAAAATATATCTAAATCTTCACACGTGCTGGGAGAAAATACTATTTTTATATGAGAGAGAGAGTATATTTATTAATTGGTTTTCACTCCAGAAATTCACAGTAAACTATTGCACAACTCCTGAACTCCTGGTTCAGTTTTTACTCCAAATAGGACATCAGCATTTGTGGAGTGGAGAACAGTAATCAACTGACATATTGCAAATTTTGGCCAACGGCAAATCTTTACTCTTATGACACTCCCATTATCTCACTGTGTTGCTATGGTCAAGTTACTTAAAGTTACTCACTCCCTTACTCTTAGTTGTTAAATGGGGAAAATGTATAACTAGTAAACCTATCTACCTCAAAGAGGTCTTGATATATCGCTTTCAACTTATTTCTCATAGACTCAGACTTTAAGGTCAGAAGAGACCATCATGATCATTCTTTTTGGTCCTCTCCTCCAGCTCCTTTTGCTCAGCTCAACATGCACAACTAATCACCGTTTCATGAAATCCCACTCTTCAAATAAAACTGGATCAGAAACAATTTTTGAGATTTCAGACATTTTTAGGTTCTACATCAGGATGAAACAAACCGTTGAACTTCTCTTAAAAAAATATGGTCACCCCAAAATATCCACTAGGACATTCAACTAAAATAGCAGGGACTGAGGTTCAAGTCCCTGCTCTGCTGGCTTTGAAGCAGAGATTTGAACATAGGTCTTCCACTTCCCAGGTGAGTACCCTAACCACAGGGTTGACTATCCTGTGGTATGTCTTTCCTTTTGATCAGAAATTCCATCCAGAACCTGAGAAAAGTTCCTGACAAAAAAGCTTAATGAACACTGACATGTTCCCACAGTTTTCATTTTGACACACAATTATCTATTTCAAAAATAAGCTTTTTTAGGGACAGATACTTTGCCTTCATACTTGCAATCATAGCAACTCCCCAGTTGAAATGCCAATGGACTCCATTCATTTCATTTGTAGCACTCACTACCCCAGGATCCATCAGCCAATAGACTCATTGGTCTGTTCTCAACTTCTTTGATATCTGGAACCACTGAGAACTAGATGAGAAAGTTCTGCTGGTATTTCTACTGTGGCCATCGCCCTATTGCTGCTATCCAGGTAATAACTATGTTAATCACTGAATAAGTGCTAAGTATTATAACCAAATTTTGTGTTCAGGATTATATGTTCGCACTCTAACAGTTGAGAATACCACCAGCAAAAACACTCCCATGCTATTCACAGCACATTTAACTTTAAGCCCGAGAAGCCTGATCACGCTGGACCTAACATGTTTTAAATATGTTTTAAAATATCAAGATCTTTGTGCTTTTGTTGAATCTATGCTCTTAATTCAGTTGCTGCTTTGGAATCTTCAGTGATGTTAATTCAATATTTTCAGAAAGCTCCTCCACTTACTTTAAAGAAAATAATTGACCTAGATTCCCTGGAGTCTCCTCTCCCTGACTGTCATGTGAATTGTGTTGCTGTACTTTAAATGCGACCCTGACTAGAAAACTCTGGTCTGGGAGTGATGTAAACTATGTGCTGCATGGATGATTGCAGTTGCCAAGGGGATGCAGAACTCTCCTTTCCCGGAGGTGTACAATGGCAGGTAATCAGAATAGATATGAATTTTTATCCAGCTTTTGATGATGCTCTATGATCTGCTCCCATTATTTTAGAGAAATAGAATAAGCTTCAAAATATTAACAGGTGAGAGGCGGTTGAGTTACATGAATCTGAGGTCATGTACTAGATAGTTGGGGCCAGATATTCAACTAACATAAATTGGTATAGCTCCTTTAAAGCCAACTGAGCTATATTGATTTACACCTGCTGAGGATCTGGATCTTAGATACCAGCATCACCAACTAAACCACATATAGGTAGTCAAGGAGTTCTCATCCCAAAATACAGGAATCTACTGCTTAAGCTCCAGCTTTCCCCCCTTGTAGCTAGTCACCATTTAGTGTCTGTACTTATAACAGATTTGTAGTTTATCAGCAACCACATGTTGAGCCAAACTTCTGTGAACCCTGCACACATCAACTGTGCCCAATTTGGGATAGTGGGGAATAGTGTAAATATGTAACATACACTGTATATGTGCACCAGTGTCCTGTGATTTGGAATCAGGCCAGCTCAAACCTTTGAGTATGGTGGTTGGAGGCTTGCAAAGAGGCTACAAGAAATAGCTGTGCAATCCATGACAGGATTTGTTTACCCACACCAGTACTTATTTAGAGTTCCAGTGTCAAGTCTTTCCTGACATTCAAAGCAAAACATCATTTGCTTAGGTTTTAATTGAAACCAGGGAAGACATTCACAATTGTGTGGGTTCCACACAAAATCATAACACAGCCTGAGTTTATTCAAAATGCAGCCCAGGTTGGCCAAAATATTGGCAAATATATGTAGCAAGCACAGAGATTTGGGGATGAGTATAAGTTACTGACAGTTAACAGAGAACCTCCTTTAGAACAAGTGGTTGAAGGAGGACTGGTTTCAGAGCAGAAGTCCTAAGTTCTATTCCCCTTACCACATGTATAAGGTTTAACTGCAGGCATATGGATATTACTTTTACGATTATTCTGTAGAGATGAAATTCATCCAATAAGCCAATACAGTGATAGGGGTGAAGTCAGCATGCATAAACCACAAAAAGTCACTGCTACTAAATTGTAATGAAGCTCTTATATAATCTAAAGCCATTTTGGGGGGCAGGGGGAGAAGTGTTTAACAAATTCCTGACAATACTTTATTTACAGGAAAAATATACAGGGTGAAATTCTAGACCCTATTGAAATCAATGAAAAAACTCCTAATAACTTCACTGGAGCCTGGATTTCATCCACAGTGTTTTCCTTAGCTAAATTTCAAGTTTGCAGAGTGTGACACAAAATATACAGTCTTATTGGTCTGAAAGCAAATGGGTGTGACAGTATTTTGCAAAATTCCTATGAGAATTTTCAGAATAGTCATAATACTCACTATGAGTATGCCTGCATTGGTCAGTCTCTAATCCTATTATGAACAGAAGCATCTCAACAATAATCAAGGGTTAAATCTGAGCACCATTTTCATTTCCCATCATTCCATTTTCTATGTACTGCTACCACTATAATTGTGATGATTGCTAGTAGCAGAATTTGAACCTTAAAACATTCAGAGATTGGATTATTATCTGAAGCTCTATAGAAATTCACTAGGGGTTTGCCCTGCTCGCACTCAAGTCAATGGAAAAAAACTCCCATAGTGTAGGAGCATGCCCGAGCATGGAAATACTGCAAGAATGTACTTTCTTGTGACATTTGCATGCCTTCCTGGCCTCGCTGCAAATACCAGAAGAACAGCTTTTTTTCCCTCTTGATATTTCAGCATTTCTGCTGTCATCTCAAACTAAAAAAAATCAGAGCTGTTTTTTTAAAAATATCTCGTTAAGTTTTTTGAACCCCAGAGGCTGCAACAATCAAATTGAATGAGTTTTGTATGATAATTTAGAGGTATCTTATTCTATACACTCTGAAAGTGTTGGCTCATCCCTTGAGACCACCCTTATAACCAGCTAAATACACAAATATTTTCACCCATAATTTGTTTCCATAGTGGGATTTGAGAGAACTGCTACTGCTGGCAGCTACAGCTGGTGTTTTAACACAGAAAAAAAATGAGAAAAAATAAATTGTCCTTTTCCATGTACACTGAAAATCCTGAAATTGCTTGACTTTTAAGGCCTGCAAGCATTGCCCTGAAAGCTTTAGGAGTTTATTAAGTGGAAACGATTCTCAACTGCAAATGCCACAGAGAAGGAAAGAGAAAAGTTGTTAAGGCTGCTATTTGGTTTCATTGATGACATTAACAAATACAATTTCATATATACACACTCTCTTCTCCAAAAAAACCTCTGAAGCACCAAATTAAAATCAGAGAAAAACACGGATTAAAATGTAATCTGTGTGAGTGCCCTTCATGGTGGTGCTACTTAGTAATAACACCTAATACCGTCAGCTTCATTCACTCACATTTTACTAAGAACCAAAGCTTGAAACTTTGGAAGGAATTTGAAAAGCTATATATTCCAAAATGCAAACACCTATCTCCAACGATAATCATTCCATAATTTCTCTTCATTACACAGCCAGTGTTCCCAAAGCATTCTTTAAAACATTGTATTAAACAGAAAATGAGTATTGTTGGAGTCACCCTTCCAATCCTAATGAGATATAAGGTGCCTCTCTGCTTTGAAACAAACTGGAAGTCAATTAGTCAGGGATCTCCTAAGAGATTAGGATTTCGATGTTGATGAGGCATTGGTGGATGGAATAAAGTACTTATCATCCCTGCCAATGTCTCAGGTATTTCCTTTTCAGAAGAAGTAGGACTACTGAATTGATTTCACTCCATGGATCTTGACACCTCCTCTACTTTTTTTTTCTGGTTTTTCATTCTAGGAAAAGGGGAGGAGAAGTTGCTAATGATTTTGCATTGAGCTCCATTTTGGAATTCACTTTTTGCTTGAATACTTTTTCACTCCTGAAGGAGAGCTCTGTGTAAGCTGCAAAGCTTGTCTCTCTCACCAACAAAAGTTGGTCCAATAAAATATATTACCTCACCCACCTTGTTTTTTCACACTAGCTGCTTTTCAAATCTTAATTTACAATCTGCTCATAAAAAGCATCAGAATGCAGCAGGGCTTTGATTCCATTTGGCTCTCACTTCCCAATGACAGGTTGTTTCCCTATTTAATATTTCTAATCCTCATTTATCCCATTTTACATAACGGAAAATGTGGCTTTTGCCAATCTAATTTGGGCAAACCTTTTTTATCCCAGACACTCAAGTGATATTTGCTTCATGAAAATAGAGACAGTCACAGACAAAAACTCCACCCAAAGCAACCAAACACTTCTAGATGGTGATTGCAATAAAACAAGACCTAAGGGAACTGGAGCACATTCCAAAAAGCAAACTGTGTGGAACATCAAAACAGGCTTCACATTGGATACAAAAAGCAGATGCTTCCTAGAGGTCTGTCAGGGTTTCCTCCCCACTCTGAACTCTAGGGTACATAAGAGTCCCCCTAAACTTATTTCTACCAGCTTTGGTTAAAAACTCGCCAAGGCACAAATTCTCCCTTGTACCTTGGATTAGGTAATGCTGCCACCTCCAAGTGATTTATACAAACTCAGGGAAAGGACCACGTGGAGTTCCTACTCTCCCCTAATATCCCCCCAAGCCCCCGCACTCCCTTTCCTGGGGAGGCTTGAGAATAAACAAGATGAGCACAGACCAACCTTGGGTTTTTTTAGGACACACAAAAAAACAACCTAATCAGATTCTAAAAGAAACAGAACTTTATTAGAAAGAAAAGAGGTAAAAGAAGCACCTCTGTAAAACGAGAATGGAAGATAATCTTAGAGGTTAATCAGATTAAAAAACATGGAAGATTTCCCTCTGGGCCAAACTTTAAAGTTACAAAAAGAAAACCAGGAATACACCTTCCTCTCAGCACAGAGAAAATCACAATCTAAAACAAAAATAAGCTAACACATTCCCTTGCTAGTACTTACTGATTCTAATGGAGTTGGATTTCTTGCTTCCTTGATCTGTGTCTGGCAAGCACCCAGAACAGACAGACCAAAACCTTCCCCTCCCCCTCCACCCCCAGATTCGAAAGCATCTTGTCCCCTTATTGGTCCTTTTGGTCAAGAGCCAGCCAGGTAACCTGAGCTTCTTAACCCTTTACAGGTAAAAGGATTTTGTGCCTCTGGCCAGGAGGGATTTTATAGTACTGTATACAGGAAGGTTGTTACCCTTCCCTTTATATTTATGAGACGCCCCCCAAATCACAGATAGTGTTGGACAGCCGGTTCCACACTGGCTGTGATTTCCTCCTGGAGTTTTAGGAGAAAACAGAGTTAATAAGACACATGTACCTTTAGATATACTACTGACTATATAAAAAACTAACAATATTCAGGGTTCCTCCCCACTCTGAACTCTAGGGTACAGATGTGGGGACCCACATGAAATACCCCCAAGTTTATTTCTACCAGTTTAGGTTAAAAACTCCTCAAGACACAAATTCTCCCTTGTATCTTGGATTAGACAATGTTGCTACCACCAAGTGATTTATCCCATGAGCTTCCCAAAGGCTTTCCATGGTTTCTGCCAGTAAATTAGCTCCCAAATCTGTAAGGATGTTGGAGGGCCAACCTGCCCTGGCAAAAATATCTGTTAATGCCTGGCACACACTTTTAGCCCTGGTGTTGCTTAGAGTTACTGCTTCCGGTCATTGGGTGGCAAAATCCATGAAAGTCAGTACGTACTGCTTTCCTCTGGGTGTCTTTTCCATAAAAGGACCCAGAATATCCACAGCAAGAGGCCTCTTGCGCAGGTTTAGCTGCTGTTGCCAGTGCGGGCTCAGTGGTGCCCTCTGGTGTTGGGGTTGCAAGTACTGGATTCAGTGCTGGCAATGGTTTTGGTGCTGGTTGCTCTGCTGGTTCTGGTTCTGGGACTGGCTCTGGCTGGGTCTCTGTAACTGGATCCACTACTGCTGTCGCAGACATTGGCATGGGTCCGGTTCCACCACCTCAGTTAAAGTCTCTGGTAACATAGACTGTGCCCTTGTAGAAGGCTCAGGAATGGAGCTAGTTGTGAAGATTTGCTTAGCCTGGCAGTGGGTGACCATCCCCACCCTCTTAGCTAGCTTCGCATGGCTGGCCAAGTCTTCCCCCAGCAGCATGGGAAGGGGATAATCATCATAGACTGCAAAAGTCCGCATTCCTGACTAGCCCTTGTACTGGACATGCAACTTGGCTGTAGGCAAGTTTAAAGAGTTTGACAAGAAGGGTTGAATTGTCAATTGTCAGACAGCTGCAGCGGCACAGGAGCTAGCAAACAGAGCTGTAAACAGGGGAGTTTGAGTGGGAGTTTGGATTGTGGTGCTTGTTTGGGGTTTGCTTTTGCTGTGGGGGGTGGTCTTTTTTGTGTGGCTTGTGTTTCCCAGATTAACAGGATTTAGGTGGGAAGGCGATGACAGATATGGAGGCAGCTGTGGAAGTGACTCCTGTAGTGGAAGACACATTGAGGATGACTGGATGTGGAAGCTGTGGTATGTACATGATCCTGGAGGGGGGACCTGGTAAGAGTTTTTTCTGCATGAAATGCCGTCTGATAGAGCTGACGGAGGAAAAGATGGAAAGTCTGGTTGAGTTTAGGAAGGGGTTTGAGCAGATGATGGAGCAAAGACATGAGGTATCTGAAGGGAAAAGCTCAGACTCACAGATAGAAGCAGGGCTGGGGAATTTCGAGGGGAGACTGGGTGAGGAAAGTGGTCAGTGGAAGTATGTGACTAAAAGGAGCAGGCAGAGGAAAAGATGGGCTAGTGAAGGAGAAATAGAGCTTAGGAACAGGTTTGCAGAGTTGGAAAATGAAGAAGGGGTTCAGCAGGTACTTGTTGAAGGTGGAAGGATAAGGAAGAAGAGAAGAGAGGCTAGTCCTATAGGAAAAGCGGAAGAGTCAAGGGAGACTACACCAAATATGAGCCTCAGGAGGATAGAGGATGGGTTGAAGAGGATTATAAGGGAAAATAGGAATGGAAAGAACTTGCAGCCAGAGGGAACAGGGGAGAGACTAGAGAATAGCACTGTCACCAGGAAAAGGCAGGTCTATGTGATACGGGACTCTTTATTGAGAAGAATAGACAGGCCTGTAACTAGAGCTGATCCAGAAAATAGAAGGGTGTGCTGTCTTCCAGGTGCTAAGATACGGGATGTAGACCTGAGGTTGAAAAGGATCCTAAAGGGAGTGGGAAAGGATCCCCTAATTATCCTTCATGTGGGAACAAATGATACGGCTAGATTCTCGCTGGAAAATATTAAGGGAGACTATGCTAGGCTGGGGAAGACGCTTAAGGAAATTGAGGCTCAGGTGATCTTTAGCGGGATCCTTCCTGTTCCTAGAGAAGGGCAACAAAGGTGTGACAAGATTATGACTGTCAACAGATGGCTTAGGCAGTGGTGCTATAAGGAGGGCTTTGGGATGTATGGCCACTGGGAGCATTCACGGATAGAGGACAGTTCTCTCGGGATGGACGTCATCTGAGTAGGGAAGGAAATAGAATTCTAGGATCAAGGCTGGCAAAACTGATAAAGAAAGCTTTTAACTAGGAATTTGGGGGAGATGGTTGGGAGATGTCCAGGTAATCTCCACGCCAGATTTTAGCATTGAGAGGGAAGAAGACGAAATAAGAAAGGATACAGCCGTGGGTAGGAGAATGCATATAAGGAGCGAGGGCGGTGTGGATACTAGTCTAATAGGTTATACTGGCTGTAGAATGACTGTGCCTAATAGGGTACAAAATGTGAGTGAGGCCAAACAGCAAAAATTAAGATGTTTATACACCAATGCGAGGAGCCTAGGTAACAAAATGGAGGAACTAGAGCTACTGGTGCAGGAAGTGAAACCAGATATTATAGGGATAACAGAAACATGGTGGAATAGTAGTCATGACTGGACTACAGGTATTGAAGGGTATGTGCTGTTTAGGAAAGACAGAAACAAAGGTAAAGGTGGTGGAGTAGCATTCTATATCAATCATGAGATAGAATGTAAAGAAATAAGAAGCGATGCAATGGATAAGACAGAGTCTGTCTGGGCAAAAATTACATTGGGGAAGATAACTAGTAAAGCCTCTCCTACGATGGTGCTTGGGGTGTGCTATAGACCTTGGGGTGTGCTATAGACCTAATTTGGATATGGATAGAGCCCTTTTTAATGTTTTTAATAAAGTAAATACTAATGGAAATTGTGTGATCATGGGAGACTTTAACTTCCCAGATATAGACTGGCGGACTAGTGCTAGTAATAATAATAGGGCTCAGATTTTCCTAAATGCGATAGCTGATGGATTCCTTCATCAAGTAGTTGCTGAACCGACTAGAGGGGATGCCATTTTAGATTTAATTTTGGTGAGTAGCGAGGACCTCATAGAAGAAATGGTTGTAGGGAACAATCTTGGCTCAAGTGATCATGAGCTAATTCAGTTCAAACTGAATGGAAGGATTAACAAAAATAAATCTGCAACTAGAGTTTTTGATTTCAAAATGGCTGACTTTCAAAAATTAAGGAAATTAGTTCGGGAAGTGGATTGGACTGAAGAACTTATGGATCTAAAGGTAGAGGAGGCCTGGGATTACTTTAAATCAAAGCTGCAGAAGCTATCGGAAGCCTGTATCCCAAGAAAGGGGAAAAAATTCATAGGAAGGAGTTGTAGACCAAGCTGGATGAGCAAGCATCTTAAAGAGGTGGTTAAGATGAAGCAGAAAGCATACAGAGAGTGGAAGATGGGAGGGATCAGCGAGG
Organism: Dermochelys coriacea; assembly: GCF_009764565.3. NCBI lineage: Eukaryota > Metazoa > Chordata > Testudines > Dermochelyidae > Dermochelys > Dermochelys coriacea. Next base: position 49,915,119 of record NC_050073.1, read on the forward strand.
AAAGCTACCTAATTGAGGTCAGAACATGTAGGGATAAAGTGAGACAGGCTAAAAGTTGAGTTGAGTTGGACCTTGCAAAGGGAATTAAAACCAATAGTAAAAGGTTGTATAGCCATATAAATAAGAAGAAAACAATGAAAGAAGAAGTGGGGCCGCTAAACACTGAGGATGGAGTGGAGGTTAAAGATAATGTAGGCATGGCCCAATATCTAAACAAATACTTTGCCTCAGTCTTTAATAAGGCTAAAGAGGATCTTAGGGATAATGGTAGCATGACAAATGGGAATGAGGATATGGAGGTAGATATTACATATCTGAGGTAGAAGCAAAACTGAAACAGCTTAATGGGACTAAATCGGGGGGCCCAGATAATCTTCATCCAAGAATATTAAAGGAATTGGCACCTGAAATTGCAAACACATTAGCAAGAATTTTTAATGAATCTGTAAACTCAGGAGTTGTACCGAATGATTCGAGAATTGCTAATATAGTTCCTATTTTTAAGAAAGGGAAAAAAGTGATCTGGGTAACTACAGGCCAGTTAGTTTGACATCTGTAGTATGCAAGGTCCTGGAAAAAATTTTGAAGGAGAAATTAGTTAAGGACATTGAAGTCAATGGTAAATGGGACAAAATACAACATGGTTTTACAAAAGGTAGATCGTGCCACACCAACCTAATCTCCTTTTTTGAAAAAGTAACAGATTTTTTTAGATAAAGGAAACGCAGTGGATCTAATTTACCTAGATTTCAGTAAGGCATTTGATACTGTTCCACATGGGGAATTGTTAGTTAAATTGGAGAAGATGGGTATCAATATGAACATCAAAAGATGGATAAGGAATTGGTTAAAGGGGAGACTGCAACGGGTCCTACTGAAAGGCAAACTGTCAGGCTGGAGGGAGGTTACCAGTGGAGTTCCTCAGGGATTGGTTTTGGGACCAATCTTATTTAATCTTTTTATTACTGACCTTGGCACAAAAAGTGGGAGTGTGCTAATAAAGTTTGCAGATGATACAAAGCTGGGAGGTATTGCCAATTCGGAGAAGAATAGGGATATTATACAGGAGGATCTGGATGACCTTGTAAACTGGAGTAATAGTAATAGGATGAAATTTAATAGTGAGAAGTGTAAGGTTATGCATTTAGAGATTAACAACAAGAATTTTAGTTATAAGTTGGGGACGTATCAATTAGAAGTAAAAAAAGAGGAGAAGGACCTTGGAGTATTAGTTGATCATAGGATGACTATGAGCTGCCAATGTGATATGGCTGTGAAAAAAGCTAATGTGGTTTTGGGATGCATCAGGAGAGGCATTTCCAGCAGGGATAAGGAGGTTTTAGTACCATTATACAAGAAACTGGTGAGACCTCACCTAGAATACTGTGTGCAGTTCTGGTCTCCCATGTTTAAAAAGGATGAATTCAAACTGGAGCAGGTACAGAGAAGGGCTACTAGGATGATCCGAGGAATGGAAAACTTGTCTTATGAAAGAAGACTTAAGGAGCTTGGCTTGTTTAGCCTAACTAAAAGAAGGTTGAGGGGAGATATGATTGCTCTCTATAAATATATCAGAGGGATAAATACAGGAGAGGGAGAGGAATTATTTAAGCTCAGCACCAATGTGGACACAAGAACAAAAGGGTATAAACTGGCCACCAGGAAGTTTAGACTTGAAATTAGACGAAGGTTTCTAACCATCAGAGGAGTGAAGTTTTGGAATAGCCTTCCAAGTGGGGGTAAAAGACCTATCTGGCTTTAAGATTCTACTTGATAAGTTTATGGAGGAGATGGTATGATGGGATAATGTGATTTTGGTAAGTAATTGATCTTTAAATATTCAGGGTAAATAGGCCAAATCCCCTGAGATGGGATATTAGATGGATGGGATCCGAGTTACCCAGGAAAGAATTTTCTGTAGTATCTGGCTGGTGAATCTTGCCCATATGCTCAGGGTTTAGCTGATCGCCATATTTGGGGTCGGGAAGGAATTTTCCTCCAGGGCAGATTGGAGAGGCCCTGGAGGTTTTTCGCCTTCCTCTGTAGCATGGGGCATGGGTGACTTGAGGGAGGCTTCTCTGCTCCTTGAAGTCTTTAAACCATGATTTGAGGACTTCAATAGCTCAGACATAGGTGAGGTTTTTCGTAGGAGAGGGTGGGTGAGATTCTGTGGCCTGCGCTGTGCAGGAGGTCGGACTAGATGATCAGAATGGTCCCTTCTGACCTTAGTATTTGTGAATCTATGAATTGTCACTTGGGCCTCTGGGTTGATGAATTTGGGGTCCAATAAGTTCTGGTGGATAGTTGACACTTGTGCTCCAGTGTCCCTCCACATGACAACCTTCTTCCTGCCCACACTCATGGTTTCCCTTCACTCTGTGGGTATCTGGGAGGCATCTGGGCCTGGGGATCTTTGGTGTGGTATAATGAACTGCAATCTGTTGGGGTTCTTCAGGAAGTTGGCCTTTAAATGCCCCACTTCATTACATTTAAAAAATTGCCCAGCTGACTGGTCAGTGGGGCAAGGTTGGTTGCTGGAGACTGGTGTGGTGGGGTGATAAGGTGTGTGGGGTTTTCCTTGAGATGTAGGTAGGACCTTGGGTGGCCCCTGGTGATAGGGTTTTGTTTCGGGTTGCCCCTTCTAATATTCACTCCAACTGCTACCAGTTTTTTTCTTTTCTGCCACATCCACCCATTTGGCTCCAATCTCCCCTGCCTCAATTACAGTTTTGGGCTTCCCATCTAGGATGTACCTTTCTATTTCCTCAGGAACACCCTCTAAGAACTACTCCATTTGCATTAGGAAGGGCAACTCTTCCGGAGATTTAACACTTGCTCCCGATATAAAGGCATCCCAATTTTTCACAATGTGGTAGGTGGGTAAATGACACATCTGGTTTCCACCTTCGGGCTCTGAACCACTAACAGGCCTGCTTAGGTGTTAGCCTCATTCGAATCCTGGCCTTGTCTTTAAAAAGTTTGTAGCTTTTCATGGTTGCCTTAGGCATTTCAGCTGCCACCTCTGCTAAGGGTCTACTGAGCTATGGCCTCAACTCCATCGTATACTGATCCGTAGAGATACTGTACCCAAGGCAGGCTCTTTTGATATTTTCTAAGGTTCTCTGTATCATTGCTTACCCTGTAGATGGGAAATTTCCTTGAGTGGGGAGCAGTACCCAGAGAAGGATTGGTAGGATTAGCTGGTAAATTCAGCTTAGCCTTTTCCAGATCTAAGCACTTCAGCGCTAACTCCGCCTCCAAGTGGTGCTTCTCCGCCTCCAAGCATTTTGCCTCATTCCTCTCCTCTGCTTCCAACTCCAAGGATTTTAAGGCTGTCTGTCTGTCATGTTCGTTTTTGTCTCTCTTCAGTTTCAAATTTAACTAATTCTAGTTACTGTTTGACCTTGTTTTTTGTCATTCTAGCTTCTGCTTGCCTGGCTTACCAGAGAACAAAAAAGAAAAAAAAACTTGCTTGTGAATTTCCTGGCTGTAGCTAACACCTTTGTTAGAAAAACTCTAACACCTCTGCCTCCAGGCAAAGAGAGAGAAAAGGAAAAAAAAGACCTCCAGCTGTTCAGGTCCTGCTTTCCCCAAACTGCTAAAAGAAAAAACATTCTTAAGGTTTGTGCTTCTGATTCAAAATGACCTCTTGTTCAAAATGATCCCACGGCTCTGCCACCATGTCAGGGTTCCCTCCCCACTCTGAGCTCTAGGGTACAGACATGGGGACCTGCATGAGAGACTCGCTAAGCTTATTTCTACCAGCTTAGGTTAAAAAGTTCCCAAGGCACAAATTATACCTTGTATCTGGGATTAGGTAATGCTGCCACCACCAAGTGATTTATACAAACTCAGGGAAAGGACCACTTGGAATTCCTACTCCCCATAACAGACAGACCAAAACCTTTCCCCCTCCACCCCCCGCCCCGCGGCCCTAGGTTTGAAAGTATCTTGTCCCCTTATTGGTACTTTTGGTCAGGTGCCAGCCAGGTTACCTGAGCTTCGTAACTCTTTACAGGTAAAAGGATTTTGTGTCTCTGGCCAGGAGGGATTTTAAAGTACTGTATACAGGAAGGTTTTTACCCTTCCCTTTATATTTATGACAAGGTCTAAGGATGAGATTTTCAAAAGATACAAATAAGAATTGGGCACCTGCTCCAGTTGACTTCCAGTGGGAGTTGGGCATCTAATTCCCATCTGCAACTATGAAAATCTCCCCTTCCCCCATTAATCTTTCGTAAGTGTCTTTGTGACCAATTTTATGCATTCCTATGGAGGCACTACGTCAGAGGGAGTTTTATGTTGTGTAATCCCCCAGAGACTATGAAGCAGCAGTAGAACAACTCTGCAGCCGTTACTGCAATCCTGAGGTTGCAATATCCTCCTTAATTGTCTCTAATGCTCCCCCTCTGTGGCAAGGGAGGATGGGAGGATCCACAGAGCAGAGGATCCTCCCACCCCACTCTTGACAGCATGTGCAAAGCTGCCACCAAATGCAGCTTTCCACCACACAAGGAGTGCATACCTGCTGTATGTGTCTCCAAATCACTACATTTTTGCTCATGGCAGTGAAACAACAAAGGTTCTACTGCCAGAGGATCCTCCATTCCCAGAAATACAATTTTGTCTTTACATGCTCAATGGGTCATATTCAGTAGATTTCATCTGGGGGTGAAGCTGGCCTTGTATGTCTTTGCAATGCAACTCAACATAAATTGAGTTTTAAGGTTCAAATTCTGCTACTTGCACTCAACAAAATTATACTGGTAGCAGTACATAGAAAATAGAATGATGGAAAATGAAACTGGTACTCAGATTTAACCCTTGTTTATTGTTGAGATGTTTCTGTTCACAATAGGATTAGAGACTGACCAATGCAGGCATACTCATAGTGATTATTATGACTATTTTGAAAATTCTCATCGGAATTTTGCAAAATATTGTCACACCCATGTGCTTTCAGACCAACTCAATATAAGGTCCTGTGGGTTAGAAAGGACCTCACAACACAACTGATTTCCATTCAGCAGTAGATAAACAGAAACCTTTTAAAGTCCAGGGTATGGGGAGCAGTACAAAAAGGATTAAAAATCCTTGTGGATTAAGTGCGCACCAGGCACTGGCTGCCAATTTATGAATCAGATATCAGCTCCATCCTATACTACCCCACAATTCCTGTTGGCTCTCTCAGGTAATTATGACCCAGAATATATTTAAAACCAGTTTAATTTCTTGTTGTGGTGAGTAGAGATGGAAATGAAATGTAACAGCATTGTATAATTTCAGACAATAAAACAAATCAGCCACTACAGAGAACGAACCAAGCAATTTAAAATTTGGTCACGGTTGCTTGAACACCTGGCTTTTTATTTGTATGGTGCTCCTATATTCCCCCAATAATTCCAGATTTTTTTTTTAAAAAAAAGGTATGGGGTGGGGGACAATCCTACAAATGTGATATTTGTTTGGGAAAACAACATTCAACTGTGGTATTTATGTTGTATGCATTCAGGACATAACAGCATGAAACATCCCCCAGAAAAACCTTGGAAATTCTTCCCCTTTGCTAGGAAACTTCAGAGTGTTCCCCACCTCCCTTTTTTCTTCAGCTAAAGTCTCAAGATGTGGACTTTCTTATTAATTTACTGTTATATGCTAAGAAATACAGAAAGCTGTTATAAATCCCTCAAACAAAAGAGGAGTTGGAGGAGGCCGGAAAACACACAGTGGTTATATCACAGAATAGCATGCAAATAGACAGCAGAGACTGGCCCAAGGCATAGAGTTCAGATCAGTTTGATGTGGTCCACATAGGCCAGCTAAGATCTGCATCTCAATTCACCAAATAGTCAAGTTTTTTGCAGGACCACGGTTTTGGGTCAGCCCCATCTCTGTTTATAGATGAGTACTTAAACAACCTCATCCTGTGTGATTTTGTGCTATAAATTAATGAGAGGTGAAAACTTCAAGTTCTGTGCTTTTCAACATTTTCCCTACCAACCCCTCCCTATTCCCCCCACCCAGACCTCAGCGGGTGGGGATGGGGGGAGGAGGAAGGAGCTGGTTCCCATTTAGTAAAGATGAAGCCAGGACTCCTTTTCAATTTAATAATATGAGAAGGGAAAGATGGTTATGGCCCATGACAACCACATACAATCCCCAGTTTAAGAACCCCTGGATTAGAAGGCTCAGTTCACAGTGACTAAAAAAAAATCTCAAAATTTAGAATGACCCAAATCAACAGTCTGAAAAACAGGGCTGTAAATCTAATAAAGTTTTTCTGTCATATTTAATTAAAGTAATTCCTGCTTGTATATGAATCCTTGCTGTTCAGGTTGGTAGACATGCCATGAAATATATCTTTCCCTTCATGGAATTTTGGTATTAGCATTTCCAGCCTGAGCCAGGTGGATGAAAAAGGTATTAAATTTAAGTTAGTTTAACATTTTTATTTTTATTTTATTTTATTTATTTATTCCACTGATGGGGGCAGAGAGAGGAGTTCAATTCAAGTTTTGGGGTAAAAATCCAAGTTGGTTCATAATTTTTCCCAATATATTCACCCACTGTACATCACAGTCAGGGCAGCATCTCTCACCAAATGGTAGTCATCCCAGTGATGAAATCATGTACAGCCTATGGAAGTTATCCAGTATTGGAAGAAGAGCCATGTGAAAAAGTGGGTGTGGGGAGCCCTTCCTCTCAAAGCCCAAATCCATCCCTTTTCACTTGTTTTTTAGCACAGAAGCAGGACACAAGTTTGTGGGCTAGACAGCATGCCTTATATTCACTTAGAGAAGATAGGCTTCTGTGTCATTATTAGAAGACAAACAATTCAAGTTGTCCAATGGCCTCACTATAACACTTTCAACATTCCTACAACTCAGTTGATTGAAACAGAGAAAAATTGTTTGATTTTGTATACATTATAAAATTTACATACATCGGTCTCTTCCAGAATAGTTCTATTTTCCTAGAAGGGGAGCACATTGGATGTCAGATAAAAGGAACATGAGTGAAAGCTGAAGCTATCACAATAAAGTGGGACTGAATCTCAGTGATTGTTCCTTTTAGTAATTACCTAAAGCAGCATCTAAGATGAAACCATTAGTTAAATCTAATTAAATTTTCAATATTTATGCTGTTTTTTTTTATTCTTTGCCTTTTGTCTTGGGGAAAAGAAGTGAAGGAAAGAGATTAGTGAGTTTCAGGTCTTTTTTTAGTCAGCTTCTGGTCAGTTTAAGCTCCCTCTCTTACACATTGGAAAAATGCCGCAATGTTTGAGCTGCAAACATGGAATGTAAACTGTTCCTTGTTTTCACTGAATTTAAAAAAAAAAGGACATGTTCCTATTTGCTTTAGGTCTTGTAAAACCTTAAATTTTACAAAACCTAAATTTGGCGGCAAATTTTCACTGAGTTATGTTTTCTTTCTCATT